>NC_045764.1:15216666-16598750 GCF_008692025.1 Phocoena sinus
TGGAAAGTGACTTCATTAAAAAATCTGCCATCCTCTCATTCAAAACCCTTTGAGGCAAACAATCATTTCAGTAAATTTAAGTGCAGCCAAAAAGAACAGCCTGTGGGTGCAATGGTGAAAGGAAGGACTACAGCAATACTAGTGGGTACTTCATGGAAACATTTGAAATTCTTCTTAATCTGCACTGAAGATGTTTGGAAATTCAAGTTAAAATTCTACCTTTGGTAATTTTACCAAGCACTTCTAACTCATTTCAGCTATTTCCCTCCAATGTTTCATTCAGGTGGGCTCCCCCTTTACCCAACCTAAAACTGTGTTCAAGGACAAGTAAGAGATATTATAAACATCCTTGTTATTCAACAAGCCTTGCTAGAAGCCTACCAGGTACAGAAGCCTGCTGGGAAACAGAGAGAAGTCACCAGTAAAAGAGGTAGTTCCTCTCTTGGAAGAATTTGCAATTCATTAGAGTGGATTTCAAGTAGGAGGCACGCGAACAGTGCAAACCCACCAACCTGCAGGAACGGGAGACCACAAAAACTGAGAGCAAATGCCCAAACAAATGATTCACACCACAGAGAAAATCTGGGATCGCTTCCAGGAGTTAGGTACGTCTTGAGTCTGATTTTAACAGCAGCCACGGAACTAGATGAAGGGAGAAGGAAAGCGATATTTTCTAGGTGAAACAGTATGTGCAAAGGAAGTCAGCGAAGACCGATCAATTTCCAACATAAAATGGGATCCCACTGGGTCTGCGACAATTTTATTCTAACCCAAGTGTTCAACTGCTTTGCATTCAATAAATATATCAGAGATATAGTTCTGTCAGTTAGGTACATAGATTTAGGTGTTAAACAGTCTGGATCCCAGCCCCTGCTATTCACTAACTGTGTAACCTCGGGAAAGTTTCTCTCCATAAGCATCCACTACTTCATCATTAAAATGAAGCTAATTATAGACTCTGTGTTTACAGGGTTGTTCTGAGAACATGATAATACATGTAAAGGACTTGGCAAGTCTATGATACAATTTAGAGCACACAGTATGTTAGCTATGGTTAGTGCTGGGCTGAAACAAACTGAGTTTGGGACTCTTAGGAAATGAGAGTGGGGTTCCTAAAGGAAAGATCGGTTTAGGCAGTGATTCTCATAATTCAGTGTATATCAGAATCTCCTGGAGGGCTTGTTAAACCACAGTTTGCTGGGCTCCACCCTAGAGTTTCTGACCCAAGAGACCTGGGGGGAAAACTGAGACTCTGCACTTCCAGTAAGTTCTCAGGTGATGGTGATACTCCCCACTTTGAGAACCACTGAGTTAAGACAATGTATACCAGGCAGGCATTTTTCACCTGAGAAAACGACTTGTATGGGTGATTCTCCACATGTGTTCTACAGATCTGCACAAAGACCAAAGCGGTACTTCTGCATTTCTGGGATGTGTGCTCCGTATGTTTATAAGGGTTACTTAGAATATATTTTTGCCACATATGAAAATCTGCTATTTGAAATAATCTGAACTCTACCCTTGGGCCAAAGAGAAAGCATGCATATTCAAATATTTGGTACAAGAAGCTATAAAACATTTTATTATTTTCAGTAAGGGCTTGAACTAGAATGGAACAAAATGACCAATAAATTCTTTTTGTGGGGAGGCTTGTCACACTTTTCAAATGGCCACCTGATACCAAGTCAGTGCTGTACCTGAGGGTGTTGCCTCAGAGAATTTTCTCTCCTCTTCCCTCTTCCCCACATAGTGTATTTTGACATTGACTCCCTGAAGACTAACTGATTTTAGACCGTCTGAAAAAGTTTGGGGAGATAAAGGAAGCCTGCCATTCAGGGCTTATTATGGACCCAACCGAAAACCTCAATTATATTTATGTGGACAATAACTGTTCCCAGTAAGGTTTACTCCTATAAAGAGAACTATTATTTATGAAGAAAAGATGAATAGAGTGTTTCATATCCCTAGCACTGTCCTCCAAAAGCTAAAAGATTCAAGCAGAAGCTGATTCAGTAACACTTAACTTTCTTTTTGCCCTTGCTCTAGGTTCAACCACTTCACAAAGCCTCCATTTCCCCTTTGCCCTCTCATCTTCTATTGGGTCACAAGAAAATAAAGAAGAAAGATAATTAATGCTCTTTCCTTTCCATTTCTCCTCCTCCTGCCCTAAAAATAGCTTTCCTGCCACTACCCAGATCCAAATTACTCACCTTCGGCACAAGCACCACGTTTATACTTACTTGTTAGGGCGGTTGCCATGACTACACTGGAGGTATCCAGCAAGAAGCGAGAGGTCTGACTCATAAAATCTAGGGCAGCTTGGTAAATTTGGGGCGTGGTCAGAATCTTTTGGAAATAAGAGAATTGACTTGAAGGAATTATTAAATAAATGGGCTTCGTAGATGGAGTCCTATCGATTTGGCCACTCCCAACCTCATGTTACTTACTGAGGAGAACTGTTTACTGTCAGTTCTCCTGAGGGCTTGGCTCTCTGATTGACAAGCAGAAGAGTTCCCACAGGTTCCAACAACACCTGTTCTCCTCTTGGCAAGGGCTTAAAATTACACTTCCCCGCCTGCTTACAATAAATTGCCCCTACTCTTCACGGCTTGGCTTAACATTTCATCTGACAAGAAGTCACCATAATTGCCTCTCCAAAGGTGTGGCAAAAAATAAATCCTACGCATTTATTACAATTTGTTAGACACCTGTGAGAGCCTTGTGCTATGGCATCCCTGGTGAGAGAGTCGGAACTGGTGCAAGGGCCTTCTTATATAGACAGGGAACGTGAAAAACAGAGGGGTTAAGGAACTTGCTCCCCAGGCTGAGAGTGCAAGGCTCACCAAGGGAAGCATGTCTAGGACCAGTCACCTTGCTAAGAAAGAACTTGCATTATGTCCCAGTAAGTACCTATCACACATAAGAGATAAATAACCAGAAGAAACCAAAGCGAGACATTTCCTGGCATACTTAGATTCTGAAAATACGGAAAGAAAACACATCTAAGCTTATATTCCTAATTCCAATGTCCAGAACTCTGAATTTTGGAGATAATGACATTGTACATGACCTTAAAACAGCATAAAAAATCCCACATTTCTATAACCTTTGTGAGTGTTGGTAGTTAGCAGTTGGTCATTTGACTGAGTTAGTCAAAGCCAGGCATGCATAGACTTCAGCGAGCACCCATGAAAATAGTTTAATTCCCCTTTCCTCTCTCACCTTCTAAGTCAAGATGTTAGTAATTTTGTTAGTTAGTAATTTTGACTGAAAGTCTCTATCCACAGCCGTAGAAAACATTGGTTCAAGAATAAATTTACAAAATAAGCTATGATGTTAATCCTGTTTCACCAAGAATCAGATGTATTCCTAAATTGTGCTTTTGCTCTTCACAATCATGTAAAATACTCTAGAAGAGAGAAACTGAGGCAATTTGTGTTGGGACCTCTGTCTTCTGTGTATACAAATCTGTTGTCTTTCTGCCTTATCTGTTCTTTATTTACTTTTTCCCCTATGTTTCCCACTTCTTGGTTTTCTAACTTTTTCTCTCCTAGAAAATATCTTAAGTCCTTAGCAGTACCCATGGATGGAGTTCTTATGGAGACATTCTGGACATAACAGCAGTTGACTCTTTGAAATTCAGAAGAAATTTTGCAAATATAGAGAATGAGGATAAAGTATTGAATAACTATCAATTTAAAACATTAGTTTTAATTTGTGAAACATAAAAAAAATTATTTAAATGCAACTTTCATCCTCGAAAATGCAGCAGCCCCCCATATTTACCACACATTACATTTTCAAACAATATTCATAAATAAGTTAATTGTGCTATTATGATTTAAAACAACACTGGTGGGAAATCAAAACCTTCAAACCATGGCAGAAATAATACATAACTATATGGACATTAAAAGTTCAGTGAGTTTTACAGAAAAAGTGTCATAAGTAAAAAGCATTACTAAGGAGGAGCATATACCATACAGAATAAAAACTTTTTTTAAGTCAAGCTACTTGGGGAAATTCTCTCTCTAATAACAACTCAATATACTTATACCTCAGCTCTGCACTGCTTTGGAAAAATTACTTCTTCAGATTTATTTACATTGTATCAGGTAATATAAACATGATAGAGGATGGAAAGACTTTATGCAACAAAGAAGAAAGGGCACTACTTATGGTATATACATTACTAAGAATGCACAACTTTGAAAAGATATCCATTAAAAGCCTATTTGAGGGCTTCCCTGGTGGCACAGTGGTTGAGAATCTGCCTGCCAATGCAGGGGAGACATGTTCGAGCCCTGGTATGGGAAGATCCCACATGCCACGGAGCAACTGGGCCCATGAGTCACAACTACTGAGCCTGCATGTCTGGAGCCTGTGCTCCGCAAGGAGAGGCCACGATAGTGAGAGGCCCGCGCACCGCGATGAAGAGTGGCCCCCACTTGCTGCAACTAGAGAAGGCCCTCACACAGAAACGAAGACCCAACACAGCCATAAATAAATAAAATTTTTTTTAAAAAAAGCCTGTTTGAAAGTTTCAATCTATGGCCTTCTTTTAAATTTGTAACATATTAAGCTACCTTCAATCACCTTGCTCAACCTAGAGAAGAGCTTCTAACAACTTGGGTTTTGAAGGTCATCTCTAAGCTCTAGATTTCAGTACATTTGAAGTCAGCCTGCATGTTATTTATTAAAGATATTATGCTGTGATGTACACAGGTGGAAAAATGAGGCAGTTAAATGGTCAAAGTTCAAGTAGGTAGAACAAAAGAGAAATCGAGAGAGCAAGGATATTGGGGGCTGCAACTGTCAGGAAATTTTTATGAAGGAGCAGAGGTGGGATATGGGTGAATTTAGCTGCACTCTGAAAAATAATCCCAGCGTTTAAACCTGCTGCTATACGCCCGTGGTTATTTTAGAGGCTTCACACTAAAGCATCATAAGATGCCCTTAAATCCCATCTTCTTTCAGTAAGAAGACATAAATTACACTTAGTACCAAATTTTCAAAATAACTTCGTAGAGTCCTACCCCAAATCTGAAATTTCAAAGTAAATGTAGCATCTGAAGATATCTGTAAATATTATCATTTATCCTCCCTGAAAATTTTCAATGTCCTACCCCAAGTGGTCTCCAATGTGGAGCATGGCAGACCATCCATTAGGGTGTCTTGTTCCTTTTCATTTCTATCTTGTTTCTCTCTTATAATGTATACACTAACAGTACAGGCAAATAAGATATAAATAAGCAATGTGGAATACAAATCACTAGCATTTGTTGAGAGTTTACTATGTGCCAGGCCCTCTGCTAATCACTTTACGTGAATTAATTCATTTAATCCTCAAAGTCATCCTATGAGGTAGGGGCTATTATTATTCCCATTTTATAAATGAGAAAAGTAAGGCACAGAGGTCTAACTGTCTGAGTCTACAGTTAGTAAGTCGTGGAGCCAGAATAGATGGATAGATACATAAGGATTTTTTTTAAAAAAAAACGAAAAACAGAAAGAAACACAAATTCTAATATTGGTCATTTTGGACCACTGAGTAATGGGCAAGGTTCTTCCTCTGTGTACTGCTTTGTATTTTCTAAAATATCTATAGTAGGGATTGCTTTTATAACTTGGAAGAAATAAGGAAAAGCACAAAATATTAAAATACTGTAATTTAGTGAGAAAAGGTAAAAAAACAAAAAGAGACAATACTGAGAAACAAGGTAGAAACTTACGTAAGCTAGAAAATAAAGAACAAGCATGACATATTCTGTCATAATGCACACAAAAACTGTAATCGTGGTCAAATAAATACAAACAAACCATTAAAAAAACAACAACAACAAAAACCCCACCATCTGTGAAAGTATGCTTTGGAAAATAATTAAATTACTTTGAAAAAGATCTGATATTTAGAGAAGGATTCGATAGCTGATGTTATTATTTGGTACATCTAATCAAAATGGTTTAATGCACATTTTCTTTTAAATTGTGAGGGGAAAGGGAAAGAGATCAGTGCCTATTCTATGCAGCTGAGGAAAATTATTTGCTTTGTCAGAATTCCAGGCAGGTTTCTACAATTAAACTGGTGGCAGTAATCATGTTGTTATTAGTGTAATTGCTTTCTGACATCTGTTTCCCTGTCATAATCAGTTCTTTGATAATAGCGATGACATGGATGGCATATATCTAATAAGTAATGCTCAGTGCTTCACCAAAATAAAAATGAAATTGTATACCAATTATATGTGCTCCTCACAAAATTCTCTTCAGCCATATGATATTATACATGTGATATATGGTATATTATGAGGATAGGGCAACTCTTTCTCAAAGTAATTTATTTTCAATAATTTTATGATGCCATATAAATGATAAGGTCCTTTATGAAAGAGCAAGGAATAAAATGTATATATTGTTGCTCAAGGCATAATGAAGTGCAATTTGTCAATAAATTGTGTTTATCTTTATTATCAAAGTTAACTATTCAGGGAACTCGGTCTTAGACCTGTGAACTTGCTAAGTTATAGTGTTAAATTTAGCTTAATAACTATATAATAGAAAGAATATTCTAGGTCTGATCCTGCCTCTATGACTAGTGTTGGGACCTCTGAAAGTCATCTCAACTTCCTGCGTTTGTTTTCAGTTATTTCTCTCTAACAGGAATCATTTTGATAAAACTCTACTGCCTGATCTACTCAAACCCTATGAAATTTTAGACTTTTTGAAGATCTGAATCACTATTTTTAAGCAAATGGAAGCAGACTGGTTCAAGCTGTTATCATAAAATACTAATACATACTTAACCTTAACCTGTGACAGAAAAGTAAATGGATATATGTCCAAAGTCTACATTCAGAAGAGCACACTAATTTACGTGAATATCTGTAACACCTACCATTTGTGGCAACTTTCTATCCCCCAGACTGGGTTCTAGGGATGTTCCATACTTTAAATTTTAATCTTCACAAATATCTTGAGGTGAGCGTTAGCACTGCAATTTTACAGATGAGAAAACCAAGGAACTGAGGGTGAAGCAATGTTACCAAAATCACAGGATTAGTAAATTATGGGACTGGGAATTAAATGCAGGCCAGATCTTTCAGGCTCCTGTGAGCTGAGCCTAGACTATTCTACTTTGTTTCTAAGTTGAAGGCAGCAGATCTTAAGCACTGGTTATGAGGAGATTTAGATTAAATTTACAACATCAAGAGTCATCAGAATTCACTAGTGATCTCCACGATCCAGTTTGCATTTGTCACTACTTTTCTAATCAACGAACAGATTGTAAAAATCAGCAATTATATCATATTAACTTATCCTAGGATCCCAATTACAAAATGACCGTGAATATAAATTCCAATTAAGTATAATTCAAATGGAGCTATTTGAACAAGCTGTGATTGTATACATCTTAACACTGGAAATCCAAAACAGAACAATGATAACAAAATTTTGTCACCAGCGTTAAATGCAGCATGTATATAGCTAAATTATGTAGTTAATGGTTAAAAAAAAAACCTCCTAGAGTAATTGAAGACTTTTGTATTTTCTATAGTCATCTGCATTTTGCTCTCCATTCTGGATATGAAGAATCACTGAAGGAAACGAGTAAATTTACAGTGTAAAAAATGCACATAAAAGATAAATATGTTTTTACCAATTTTTAAAAATACTAAGCCAAAGACAATCAGTATCCTTAGTGAATAATAATCTTAATTGATGTCATAAGTAAACCTCTTTATTGGAAAAGGCTTACTTGGAACAAAAAATATCTATGCTCCTGAGTAAAAGGTTATATAGTAAATGGTATAAGCTATTGGTTTTATAATACTAATATAGTAAAAATTAGATAAAGTTCACCTAAGGATATATGAAATCAAGAAAATTATAATTTCTCGACTATGATCAAGAACACAAATTTATACAAATAACTGGAACAGGTTAGAGAGAAAGTTCACTAATAATTGTCCGTGGCACAGCAGAAAGAAGACCAAGTTTGAACTTTGGTATCATAGTTTCATCACCTATTCTCACTATCTGTGTCATCTTAGACAAGTCTCTTCATCTCCTCGACCTTCTATTCCCTTATTGAGAAGAAGTTCATAGCAGCATTTATTCACAATAGCTAAAACATGGAAGTAGCCCAAATGTCCATCAATGGATGAATGGATATGCAAAATAGGAATTTTATATGATAGAATATTATTCAGCATTAAAAAGGAAGGGAATTCTGACACATGCTACAGTACAAATGAGCCTTGAGGAAGTCATGCTAAGTGAAATAAGCCTGTCACAAAAGATAGAGACGAATCTGTATAATTCCACTTATATGAAGTACTCAGGAGAGTCAGAACCATAGAGACAGAAAGTAGAATGGTGGTTGCCAGAGTCTAGGGGTGGAAAATCAGTAGTTAATGTTTAATGGGTACAGAGTTTCAGTTTAACAAGATGAAAGGAATTACGGAGATGGATGGTGGCGATCACATTATAAATGTATTTAATACCACTGGGCTGTACACTTAAAATGGTTAAGATGGTAAATTTTATGTCATGTGTATTTTACCAGTTTTTAAATCTGGGGGAAAATATTGATGTGGGTGTGAAGATTAAATGAAATATTATATGGTAAAATTCTTCTTAGGGTTAAAGTGCTACGTTAAGTGTGTAGTGGCCCTTTGGTTTGCCTACCCAAACCATCCTCTCTTCTCCTTCTGGAAATGGAGCTGCCCCTAATCCCAGTCTGGCTCCATCTGCATTGCAAGAAGAGAGATCATTCCTAAAATGAAAAGTGGTTGAGAACCCGCAGTGTGCCAAGCCCTGAGCTAAGGATCCAGCAACGAACAGTGGACCAGGTCCCTGCCATCTAATGGCAACAGAGAGAACATTATGTGGAAAAGATAAAGAAACAAATGTTTTAATGGAGGAAAAATAAAAAGGTAATTTCAGAGAGTGGCCACTGTCTGCTGGGTGGTCTGCAAGACCACTATTAAAAGATGACATGTGAACTGAGACCTGAGTAACAAAAAGGAAACAGGAGGACCTGCATGGGAAGCATATCCTGCATGAGAGGAAGTGAATAATAAACACTGTGGTTTGTGAGGAGATCAAACAGGTAGGCGGAGCGGGGCTTGGGGTGTGTTGCTCACACAGGGCCTTGTGGGCCATGGGAAAGAGACTGGATTGTACACTTACTTCAGTGGAAAGTCATTGGAAGGCTTTAAACAAGGGAGCACCGTGATTTCATTCATATTATACAAAGGTAAAGTTTAATGGAACCCGGCCTCCTGGCCACAGTGCCATGGCCCTGAGGTGGTCGAGGAAGTCCTTTGACAGGACTTTTAAACTCCAGACTGGGAATATATCAGGCTAAGCCCTTCCGGAGTGGTCCACAGTGGCTGAGGCCTGAAGATGAGACTCACTGTGTGTCCTGCCATGTGGACCAGGCCAGCAGAGAAAGTCTGATTAGAAAGGCAGAGACAAGCTAGATTTCATTTGCTGATAAGAGTCCTAACTTTATTAAATTAGATGCTATTATTGTTGTTATTATTATTGTAGTTGTGGGTCATATCAAAAGCTAGTAGTCTTTAAAAAAAGCTAGTGGTCTGCATACATTATTCGTTTAAATCTTCCAATAACCCTTTGGTGCATTATTGAAAGAAACTAAGAAGAACAATGAAGCTGGTGCTCAATTGACAGCCCAAGAAATGGTGGGGCTGAGTTGAGATCCATATCTCACTCCCTCATCCCGGCTACCCACCAGCACCACTCATGGGTTCCACTTGTGACCCAGACCCAGCACGTGGTGGGAGGGGACCCTTCTGCCCACTATAGGAGTGCCCACAGGCAGAACAGGAGAAAGAACCAGCAGCGGACAAACCAAAAGTCAGCTCTGCAGTTCACTCTTTCCAAACTGCTATTGTTGAAAACGGAAGAACATAGAGTCCCTTAACCTCCAGGGTTAGGGAAAAGTAAATCAGTTCACAAGTACTGACTCGGCTGGATGCCTGCGTCCCTCCTTGCAAAATGGTGAGCAAACGCCAGAGAAACAAGACTTAGGCAGCAATTATTAAGTGAAATGTACAACTGATCAGCAGATTAACAGGTGTGCCCAATACGTGCAGGAACTCAGAAAAAGGGCAAGGGACTGTGACAAGACCTCACAGAGGACCCTCTGGTAGTGATGGAAGCTACGAGTTGAGTTGTTTTATATCAGTCTAATATTTCAATCTTTGCTCTATAGGATTAAATAATTGACTTAAGGTCATTTGAGCTTACACTTCTCAAAACTTTCAAAACCTCCATTAAGTTAAGGAGGCTAACAAGCTGATTTGTCTTTTTCATTTGGACTTAAATATACTTGATTACAAATTTAAAATGCTGTATTTATTATTACACGTTAGAAAACACTACAGAGCCAAAGGTAACAAAAAAACACGTAAAATATCAAAAATTTGTGCTGTTTTAATTATTTTATAGATTAACAAAGCATTACATCACCTATTCTAGACACGCAAGTGGGCATTTAGAGCCTGGAAGTTTTACTAAGAAAAAGTGACATAAATTCACTGAATTATAACTATTTTTTTCTTCTTGTTTTACCAAAATACAAGTGATAGAAAGACTAAATGGTTTTATGCTGGTGACTTTTTACTAATATCTTGTCAGGTTAAATATTAAAGAGTTTTAAGTGAACAAGAAATTTTAAAAAAACAAAAAGGAGAGACATGTGTTTCTGATTTACAGGAAAGCATATGACAAAGCCACTTATATAGATGAGCAATGATAAATGACCTAACAAGTTCAGTTACAAGCTGAAGGATCACTGTAGATGGAGGCACATTTATAATCCCATTAGCATTTCTGCATGTCTTATGAAACAAATTCACTAATTTTGCATTTTGTTGTTTTGGTCTACTAAGTAACTACCTTATGGTATATCCACAAATACCATTAAATTATCAGAACCCAACCTAAGCCATGTCATTTTTCATCTTTCACTTTCTTCCCCATTCACTCATTTCCCCTGTCCCTTCCCCCCACACACATACACACACTGAAGGCATGGAACAATGTTCCAATTACTAAGAGAAACAAATTTATAATCTTTCCTGAAAGATAACCTACAGCTAAGAAGGTTTTATTGGTTTTAACTTTATTCCTGTTTTTAATTTCAAACTTGCGTAAGGCCAATAGTTTATTTATTTATTTTTATAACTTCAAGCTGGTCAGGAATGTCTTGCCGGGTATCATGTTACAGATGATAACAATCAGTCCTTTTAAAGTCTTCTAACAATTTTATAAAACAACTGTTGATAAAACTCTAACTTGCTTTGAAGGCAATATTGGGAGAAAATAAATACCTCTTTATGAGTTCACCATTTCTTAGTGAGAAGACAGCTCCAAAGTTTTTATGAAAAAATATTTTGATCTTATTTCCTTGATTGCTTAAATACAAATAAAGTTTAGAAAACTCATAGTTCACAATTATTTACTGAGTACCTACTATGTGCCAGGCACTTTTTTAATCACCATAAATATTCATCTCAAAAGCAGCCATAAAAATGAACTACGTAGCAAGGAAAAACAACTCTCTTTCCTTAATTTATTATTTTAATTCCTGGTTTACCTACTGGTAAAGAACAATGAAGTCATTACTCCCTTTTCCTTCAGGGTGTGATGTTGGCTTAAAATCAAAAGTGCTTGAAAACTAAACAAGTTATTTTAAATGTCCTTTTTTCTAATGTAATTTACCTCATTATCATGTTACAAACATTTTGTAGCCCAGGCTAAACTGATAAAATAAATGAAACATTCATTTTTCCTCCTGCTACTTCTTAAGATAAAATTCTCTTTCCAACAAACTTTATTTCAGAGGTTTCATGGATTTGATGACTTCAGGTTACATAAATGTGAAATCATTCAAGCCTTAAATTTTTATTAGATGCCACAGCAATTTTCTTACATGTGATATAATAAAGGATTCCGTGAGTCAAGCTACATTTTGGGAGAGCTGTGATCATCTTCCCAGAGACAACACTTGTAACATAGTTTACCATATTTATAGCACAGTTACATTCTCAATCTGCCTAGCTCTCTACTGGCTGCTTCTCCACACCTATAAGCAGGTTCAAATCTCCCATTCTGGCAAAACCCTCTCTTGCCACTAGGTTCCCCTCTGGCTGCTTCCTCTCCATCAATTCTTTCCCAGACATGCTTTTTTTAAAGACTGCAGTTTCATCCACGTTACTACCTTCTCATATTTTCATCACTTATCTTATGAAATCTGGCAAAAGCAAGCCCTCATTCATCCACTCCAGCTAAATTTTTAGTCTTACTAAATTCCCAGATGCCCCTCCTTGCCAATTCTAATGACCTGCTTTTCCTCCAGCAGATCAGCCTCCCTCTCCAGGTACCTTCTCCTCATTCTCCCTCCTGGACGCCTTCCTCCAGACACCCTTCCGAAACCACCTCTCTAGGATTCTGACCTTGACCCTCTGCTCTTCTCCGTCTTTTCACGCTCCTTGGCTGGTTTCCACAATCACTTATATATTGATGATTCAACATCTCAATCTCGTCCAAGACCACCACCTGGCAGAGTTGGTATCTCCCCTGGGATGCCCCATAACCATCTCAATACTCCACAAGCCTAAAGCTGAACTCATCTTTCCATCCCCCAAAGCACCTGGGGAATTTGGGAATTATCTTAGACTTTCTCCTGTTGCTGGAAGCCTTCACCACTTCTCATCCTTATTAATCCAGTAGTTTCTAAATCTGGTCTGTCTCCAGGTCTGTTCCTTCCTATCTGCTCTCCATACCAATACTAGAGAGACCTTCCTAAGAGGCCCATCCGAGTTTGTCACTCAGCTGACAAAAATCTGTCACTGGCCAGCTGTAACCTTTAGGAAAGAGTTCAACACCCTTCTATGGTTGAGGAGGCCTTTCTTGGTCTTTCAACGGTCTCTCCCCACAGGCCACGGCAGTTCCCAGAGAACATGCTGTTTCCTGCCTCCAGGCTATTCTCTCTGTTTGGAGTGTATTTCTATCTTCTCCAGTCTCCTAAATCTCACTCTCACTTCAAAGCAAGACTGAAACAGCTCCTCCAGGAAGCCTTCCCTGACCCTTTAATCTAAATCCTATAGTCCTTTTTTTTCTCATCCATAGCACATTTCTCCTCTCCCCCTCGGGCCTCCCTCTTTCTCTCACCCCACATTTTCTGAGAATTACCTCTTTAACTTCCTATTTTGAATAATGCACTGTAACCCCTACATGGCAAGGACTATATTTTTTATCTCTTTACAGCACAATGCTTGGCACATAGAATACATCTAGCAAATGTTTGCTAAATGAATAAATAATTCTGCGAACTAAACTTCATCAACACCAACTTCATGGCATATTAATTTCAATGTAATGCATAATATAAGACACATTCATGGTGTTGTTTGAGAGTGATGGATTCATGGTGTTGTTTGAGAGTGATGGAACAACTCCTTGTTCCTATTAATCATAATATAATTAAGCCAGTTTCTTCCAGTTTATAGGCTAATCCAACTGTGTAATCTGGGTATCTTGAAAAACTGTATTCACTTTTGATTATATGAGCGAACACTGTAACAGGAGACATGTATTAAAATGGTACCCTAAGCACTATGCCCTACACATGCACAGAGACATCATATATTGGTTTGGTCCTCAGAGCCCACCCACCTCTCTTTAGCAATTCTCTCTCAGGCCCCCTTTGGCATTCCTGTTCCTCTGCCTCTGTAGCCCCTACACCTTCACATACACACACAGACACACACACACACACACACAGACATGCACATGCCCACACACACTCTTAATGACTTCTTCTTGTTGTTGGTCTAACCAGGGGCCTGCCTGTCTGGTCTGTCTGAACCTGGACACTCTGTCTCTTTACCACCTCTGTTCCACAAGGTTTCAAACAGAAAGGCCGTCGGTGACCATTGCTCCTCCTTTTAATACTGATAGTTTCCAAGACACATGACCTCAACCCAAAACATGACTCTCTAAAGTCAACGGCCACTGACACACTAGTGTAGGCGACAGTAGTATAGGAACAAGGAGTTGTTCCATGGCTCTCAAATAGCACCATGAGTGTGTCCACTTCTTCCGCCCATGTATGTAGGGCTGTCCTGACAAAAACACCAAAGGCCTCCATGTAGTTCTGTGGAAAAATGCTAAATAGGAACTGCTCAGGGAACTCTGAATATTTAAAGGCTTTTATTCATTTCTTATTTTGACATTTCTTATCTTCCATTCACTGATGAAATCTTAGGATAGCTGTCAGGCTCTTACACATATATTGCTTACCTTTTCAGATAAATTCACTAAGACACACGTAGCATTTTTGGTCTCTTCATAAATAGAACGTCGCAATCCAAAAAAGTTAACTGGTCACTCATCCAAGGGAGTTGTGTGATCTTATACAGCAGTTTATTTATCCCTAGAAGCAAGTATGTTAATAAGGTCAAAGAATTATTTTCTTGCTTCCAAGTAGATGACACAGTAGAATTTTATTTCGGGTCCTCGGCCCAGGCCGAGAAAAGAAAACTGTTTCTGGGAGCTTCATCTCACTTTACACAACATGAGTTTGTTAAAAATAAATTCTTTGAGTGTTCTTTTAATGTACGTTTTATTGGAATAATGTTATCCAAATCCAAAGCCTCCCCTAGGCTACGGCTGAGTGAAAGGGAGGACTGAGAAAAGGAGCAGTGCTTTGTATTCCAGGACCTGCTCCTGCAAGTCGAAGCCCGTTGGAGGGGCCTCTACATGCCATCTGATGCTCACGTGGCCATCAAAAGTGCTAACTGGCCTTAAATTCTTCCTACACCTGCAACAGTACCACTGTGTGTGATTATTACTGTACCAAAGATGACATGGTTTTATCTCAGGCAGCTGGAAACATGGGTACCTCGGTAGTTAGTATCTTAAATTAGTGCTGAAAGCCTCCTCAGTCTGCTCACCATTCTGCGGAGAACTCCTTCCCTGGCTCTGCCCTACTTTTTTCCCCTTGTTTACAGTCTTCCCTCAACCTACTGCCTCCACACTTCCTTATATTTCTGTGGCAACCCCACCAAACCTGCAGAGAACAGAAATTTGTCACTGCAGGTAAGTAATTCTGCTCCCTTATTACAGATGAAGAAATGGAGGCTCCAGGAGTTAATATTTTCGTACAAGGTCACTCAACTGGTGAACGGTGAACCAAGGTTTGGACCCAAGCCACGGCTGTTTGGCATCAGAAGCTTCCTTTAACAACCGTAAGGCAATCAAATGCTGTCTCCCTGAGAGAGCCTTCCCCCAAACCCACCCCTGCCAGACCCTTGCCGTAGTTCTCCTACTAGACTCATGCTATGTCCATGTCCGTGTTTCCCTGTAGATCACATCACTTAAGAATAGAAACCGTTTTTTACTTTTATCTAAAACAGTGAATTATGAAATTAAACTGATTGGACAAAAATATCTTCCAACTAAAATTATCCCATTGGAGGAACAGCTGAACTAATATGAAAACTACTAGGCGAACAGAACTTTATAAATGAATTTCAATCATATCATGGAAATGTCATATATTTTAAGCATGCATCACACATAAATGTGTAACATATGGCAGTCCCCAACTTACGGGTAAGAATGTGAGATAGAATGGCTAGGTTTCCAATTAACCTACACAAGCCTATTTCACTTCTAATAAAGACATCGATTTATTCCTCCATTCACTTTTTAAAAAATTGATTACTTATTGAATAAGTGAATAGATAGAGGAATGAGTCAATGAATTTTAAAATTAGAAGTAAAACAGACTTTGGGGGCCTTTATTCAGTAAGTAAGTCAACCAAGTTTAAATTGAGAAGCTACTATGTGCTCGGTGTTATGCTGAAATATAATCTTACCATTCTTGTTTTCTTTTTAAATTTTTAATGATCTGGAAAATCCCAATAAAAAAGTATTAAGTAAATAAAATGGGACTTCCCTGGTGGCACAGTGGTTAAGAATCCGCCTGCCAATGCAGGGGACGCAGGTTCAATCCCTGGTCCGAGAAGATCCCACATGCTGTGGAGCAACTAAGCCTGCGTGCCACAACTAGTGAGCCTGCACTCTAGAGCCCGCGAGCCACAACTACTGAGCCCGCGTGCCTAGAGACTGTGCTCCGCAACAAGAGAAGCCATCGCAATGAAAAGCCCGCGCACCGCAACGAAGAGTAGCCCCCGCTTGTCTCAACTAGAGAAAGCCCGCGTGCAGCAACGAAGACCCAACGCAGCCATAAATAAATAAATTTTAAAAAAAATAAAAATAAAATGCATAAGCACTGGCTATGGATCAACTATTTTCTGCTTAACACTTTTTTGCCTCTTAATCCTGGGTACAGATTAATGGGCTGACAAAAGCTATGACGTGTTAAGGTTTTCTCCTTTCTACTTCCTGGAATGTATATCTAGATCCATAAGAAAAATAAAATAATAGGAACTGCAGGGAAAATAAAAGGAAGACACCAAATTAAACATGAAGAAAGAGTAGAAAAATAAGACCTAGGTAAGAGAATTTAATTTGTAAAATGAGAAAGGGACAAAAAATTACTTAAGAAAACCAACAGGGAAAAATCGATTACAGTCGCAACTTTTGACTCATCTGATAAATCTCACCTAATGTCTAAGCACTGAATTATTTCAACGGTCACTGAGAGGACACCTCCCAAATGAACTTACTCAAAAATTTCATTTAACAAATACTTATCGAGTACCTTCTGTATTCCAAACACTCTGAAAAGTGCTAAGAAAACAAAAAAGTACAACAAACTGGGTTCCTACACTCACAGAGTTTACAATCTAGTAGGAGAAATAGTCCTCAATCAAATAATTATTCACACAACAATATAATTGAAAACTGTGACAATATAATTGAAAACAAGACTCTTTCAGTGGCAAGTAATACATCTCAACTAAAAGCAGTAATTTTCTGATTTATGCTATCAGAAAGTCTATCTATAGATGGCTTTAGATGTGTATCTTCCCAATGCAGCATCCCCCAGAATAATTTTTTTAAAAAGACCCTCTCTCTTCTAGAATGTGTAGATAACATTTAGGCAAGAATTAATTGGCCTGAGGTCCAAGATGAAAGGTTATTATGAGTATCCACCTTTGGGACACATGCTGAACTGTCTGGAGAAGCAAGACATTATGATAAAAGGCCCAGGTGAACAACATAGAGTCAGACAGATGACATTCCTAAATGATGGTGAGGTGCTGTTTCTGAAAGACTGAACATTCCCAAATAATGAGAAGGTACTGCTACCAGAAGAAGGGGGTAAGAGATACTGAGCAGATGACACTATTAGATGTTCACTCCATAAAATTAGTGTGGAATATAGGAAGAGCTTGGGAGAGTGTTTCTAGAGAAGCAATAAATAAAAAGGCAAGGTGAGAAAAATGTACTTGGAGAGTAACAAATACAAGTCGTTGAGTATATGAAAAATTCTGACGAAAACTTCAGCAAGTAGGTCATGTTCAAGACCTCAGAAAGACTTAACTCACATCAATGGGTTAACTCACATTCTGGGTACAGATTAATGACCTGACAAAAGCTATGATGTATACAGTATTAAGAGACCTTTAAGACTAAAAGCAGTAATTTTCTGATTTATGCTATCAGAAAGTCTATCTATAGATGGCTTTAGATGTGTATCTTCCCAATGCAGCATCCCCCAGAATAATTTTTTTAAAAAGACCCTCTCTCTTCTAGAATGTGTAGATAACATTTAGGCAAGAATTAATTGGCCTGAGGTCCAAGATGAAAGGTTATTATGAGTATCCACCTTTGGGACACATGCTGAACTGTCTGGAGATGAAGTTAGGGATTTCAAATCAAGCAAATTACAAACCTTTAATTTATAAATGCCTACAGTCTAAATAAAATCATATATCTATTACCTTTAAATGGTAGCAATTTGTAAAGTGTACTCTCGTTCAATGTAGATCGGCCATGGAATTGATATTAATTAGCTAAAGAGCAAACACGAAGGAGAATCCTAAGTCCAGAGGATTTCACCATTCTCATCAGAGCTGATTCTTATGAAGCAGCAAACTTAAAGTCTTGCGTGGTACTGCTATGCTGGTCCAGAGATAGGTTACTAGAATGACCCTGTAAAACTGTCATTTCCATGTTTATTGACCTGGCAACCACCTGTCATTTGTGGTAGTTTCTAAGAAGTTAGGAATTAACATACTTTTCCTTAGTTGAGTTGTTCATTTTAATTAACCTATCGTTTTCCCCTCGTATTGCCTAAGAAACAATTAGATGTATGGTTAGTATCATGATGTGATCAGGAAAACAGCACTAGCACTCAACATCATTTCAACGAAAAAAGGTCACTTGCCAAAAAACCGCTATTAACAATTCGTTGTGAAGCGCAGTGGTACTTGTTCTGGCTTTTAGCTGTTGTAGAAAAGAAATTACATCATCTCCAAGTTGTTTCGAAATTGAAATCTTTACCAAATGACCCTGAGATATAACGTGATTTCAATCAAAAGTTCAACAGAGTTTTTAGCGAAACCTGAAAAGTTTATTCTAAAATAGATATGGAAAAGCAAAGAGCCTTGTAGAATAGCCAAGACACTTCTGAAGATCAAGAAGGAGGAGGACAGCTTTGTCCCACCAGACATAAAGACTTGTTATAAGCTAAAGTAATTAAGACTGTGATATCTGCACAGGGATAATTATCAGGGTCCCACACGCCTTTATCTTTGAAGTACTTCATCTCGGAAGATCTACCAGGGCTTATCCCAGGTTTTATATATTAAAGCAGAACATTCACAGCCCCAATAACCCATGAATTCTAACTCTAAATAGAAGTCCCACATATGAACATGAAGGGATGCGGATGCATGCAAGGATATTTACAGCACCAATGTTCAAAACAGCACTGACAGGCGAGGGAAATTAAGAGGTACAAACTTCCAGTAAACAAAATGAATGAGTCACAGGGAAGAAATGTACAGTTTGGGGAATATAGTCAATAATAATGTAACATCTTTGTGTGGTGACAAAGGTGGTTAAAAGGTACAAATTCCAGTTGTAAGATAAATAAGTAGTAGGGATGTAATATACAACATGATAAACGTAATTAACGTTACTGTGCATTATATGTGAAAGTTCTTAAGAGAGTAAATCATGAGTTCTCATCACAAGGAAAAAGTGTTTTTCTTTGTCTTTTATTTTGTATCTATATGAGATGATGGATGTTCTCCAAACTTACCGTGGTCATCATTTCATGATGTATGCAAGTCAACTCATTATGCTATACACCTTAAACTTACACTGTGTTATATATCTATATCAATTATATCTCAATAAAACGGGAGTAAAAATAACATGCCACTATTCCATTAAAAAAAAAAGTACTGATTTTTTGGTTGATGGAAGACTTGGATAAACCAATTGTGGAAAAATAACTGGAAGACTGGATAAATCAATTGTGGGATAAATCGACTGGGAAAATTAAGAGCAACACAATTACATGTAATACATGTGTACAAAATAATAAGTGACAATTTAGCCTCAATCAAAATTGTTTCACAACATATTTATAAATATTTTGCAAGTCTTGCCATATTTACAAATATTACTATAATATTCTGATACAGGAAATATTTTTACACATACTTCATGTCAAACTAAAAGCTTTCATAAAATCCATTTAATTTGAATAAAAGAATAAAGCATTTAGAAAACTATGCAAAATTTTAAAATTCAAATTATAAAACAGATAAGATATATTATGCAAAATATACAATATCCTATGATGTTATATCAGCATATGAAAATAAAACATTGAGCAACATCTTTATAATACAGCAAGAACACTTTCAAACTAAAATGTGAAATGGCATTTTTTTAACCTTACAAGTCAACTTTATTTTTATGGGGCATTCAGAGCCTTCAAATAGGTGTTAAAATATTCTTTAAACTTTTGTCGTGTGACAAAAACTCAAATGACCTTCTCTATTCCCTCTCCAAACAAACAAGAACCAAAGAACAAAAATGCAAATACACAGCAATATGCCTTTTAGTTCAATTCTTGTTTCTTGGAATACAGAAAATTGTAAATAATTGAAACTAAAATAGATTCAAAATATGTAGACTAGCAATTAGTGACATAAAGTTAGGACAAGTTGATTGTCTACTAAAAGGACTAAATTACCAAAAAAAAAAAAAAAAGTAATTATAGGTATATATTCCCAGGAAATATAAATACTAAAAAGTCACAATTAAAATAGCTATTAAAAAAAATAATAAAATAAAAAAAAAAATAGCTAATATCAGTCAACTATACTTCACTTAATATAAATAAATGGCTAATATCAGATGATATAATTCTTGAAAGAAGTATGCATATGTACTCACTATAGCTAATTTTAAACATAAAACTATAGCCTAGCAAAATAATTGAGAGGTTTTTTTAATCAAAAGTTCAGAACAGGATTCATTTAAATATCAGGAACCCATGTGCACTTAAAATATGAGTTAGTGTAGCAAAAATTACTTCATATATACTTTTTCATGAATATTTTGCAATGCAGATTACACTGATGTAATTTCTTCATAGATCCTTTTTCAATGTATTGAAGGAAATGGATAACAAAGGGAGAAGGGGAGGGGGCAACCAAAAGAAGTCAGATACTGCTATGCCTGCAGTAAGGTCAATGGGCTCTTTTAAACAAACAAACAAAAATATACCAATTGAATAATCAGGTTCATGGGGTCAGTGGTAGCTGCAGTCTAAGTTGTATCTTGGAGAGAATTACGCAAATATGTATGTTAATGTATACAGACTTAGCATGAGCTATACCCTAAATGCACCTACAGGACTACTTTACATCTTGAAAATCATTATTACTTATGAATTCCACATTGCAAAATGATAAATTCTGCCTGTCTTACTTCCTTTTAGGGTTTAGGGAAATAAATATTTTATTGGGTCCAAATTACGGTTTCAGAGAGAAAAAGTTGGGAGCTACTGCTACAAACAGATACATATAAACACAGAGGATATTATTACTATCTAAAAAACATCATTGCATGTTGAATGCTCCATATTCCAACTGGACCAAAGAACACATTATCCTCATGTAAATAAACCAGGGTGTACCTACCAAGCAGCAAGCTGAGAAAGAATTTATCAGTTTTATGTAGACTTCTCCTATCACTGAACACTCCAATATGTAGAATATGTAGAAAACTGGCTTTTAAATATTCTGATTCTTATGCAGTTTATCTGCAGGGCAAATTCTCATTAGTCTCTCTATATAGTCTCATAGCCTCAATCAGCTAAGCAGGATGAGACCTTGAGTAATATGTATTCTAGGGACATTTTCCAGTTAATGAGTGAAAAATAATAGGTGGAGGAAGAGGGGGGAACTAAGTCATAAGATTCCAGAAAAGTAAAATGAAGTCATTCTGCATCCCTGCCTCTATGACCCTCTCTTGACAAAATCACTGGCCACTTTCTACTATAACACCTGAGGCAGAAACAGTGAGGACAGCTGATTTTAATTTGGAAGGGAAAGGAGAGTTACTATCGCTTAGATGTGTTTGGCTGGCCTCTGGAGGAAGGGATTACAAGTCTGTATTTCAAGGAAGGTCACACAGTTTCTGACCCCATGTTCAGATCTACAGTTTTTAACAGGCTCCTGACAAGACCTCTAATTCTATTTAAAGACTCATATCTGTACCATCAATCCATATCTTACCACCTTTTTAATTAAAGAGGGCAAAATAAAAACAAGCCAAAGAAAAAATATGCAATGGGTTCAAAGTCTGGTTACAATACAATGTAGAATACTTTATATTCTATTCTCTCCTCAGATATTATTCTGTTCATTTGGCCAGGCAATATATGACACAATAAATTGTGGGAGAAACTGTCTTAGTAAAAGCATTACTACTTAGTCTGTCACTCTGCAGCAGCTTCCTCAGTTGAACAGAATCATTGTCTGGAGGATAGTGAGGGAAGACATCCTGTGTGAACCTCAGTGAAGAAGGAAGACTTCTCAGAGTGGAATACTGGGAAGAGATAAAGCTTTGCAAAATATAAATATGTGCTCAGAATGAAGGCAAAGGACTGGAGTTAGTCAGATTAAAAGAAAGCAGAAAAGCAACTTTGTAATATACAACCTTAGGTATTATGGTGACTGCTTTTTATTTACTTATTTCCCATCTCTACAACAAACACAAGATTTTAAGGGAGAAAAGCTGGACAAAGCTAAATGAGAGTAGGAGAGAGAAGATGAAGACCCAGGTAAACCAGTACAAAAAATGCAGGCCAGAAGGTTTATACACTTGTTGGATGTGGGCCACAAATTATGCTCTGAGCTTTCAAAAAACCACATTTTTTAAAAGTAATGTTTCTGGTCACTATTTATAACGTCCAGAAGATGCAAACAAACCAGTGCAGAAGAAGACCAACTATATCTGTTATTAAGACACAAGATCTTTCTCTCTTGTGTCTGTCTGTCTCTCTCCGTTACTTGGGGAGCAGATACTATGCAATGCATTGCACCATACCACCTCCCCCAATAACAGCCACCATAACAAGTTTTAGGAGACTTATATTTTTAAAGCCATCTTCAGTGTAGGTTAATGGCATGAGGCCTAAGCACAGTTCAGTTCAAAAGTAATTTCACAAAGAACTAAGCTTATTTAATAGTGTTCATCTCCACTGAAAATAGAGCACCACCACTATATATACATATTATGTACACATACACACATATACATATACATACACACACTGTACTTTAAGGTATTACATTAAGTACTTTTGGTTTCTGAAAATACAGTCAGAAACCGGAAGTATAGCAGAATGGCGGAATGAACTGTTTGAAAGTTCTATTAACAAAAGGTTTAAGGTCAGTATCACACAGCAGAACCATTATGACAGACCTCTGGATCCTATTCTCTCATTTTAAACTATTGTTCTCTGAAGCCCACTGTGTTTTCATTGCCATCTTACTTATGGAAGAGAGTCATAAATAGAGCAGGAAGTATGAAAGTCTCCCAAGGTGACAGTCTAGTCAACAGTCCAGCTTGCACTGTAATTCCAGTCGGTTCAGTCAGTGCGACAACTACTTATTGCATGCCTGTGTGGTAGACGCCACAGGGGATTCACAAGTGAATGACAGCAGAGCCCGATATGGTCTAAAAGAATACAAGAAAAAGAGATGCCGAAATGAGAAAGAAACAAACAAACTCCTACGATACCAAGCAGAGTCAAACCAGTGCCTTAAAAAAGGCCTAGAACTCTCGGAGGGCTCTGAGACACCTCATCCTTTTGTGAATGGTGTCACTGGAGATAAGTCTGTAAGAAAAAGTAGAAGGTGGATGGGTGGAGATGGGTTAGGGAAGGAAGGGCAGGAGGCATGGCATGGAGGTGGTAGCGCCTGGTACACACTCTGGGAACATCAAGAAGCCTCATTTGGCTAGACTGTTAAAAACACGCAGGGGAGGGTGAGGTGGGAAAGCAGTCTGAGGCCTCACGGTAATGGCCATGGTGAAGAGACTGTACTGAAGGTAGTGGGGAACCAACTCAAGACTTTAGATCTCACGGTCACAGTTGACCATGAGACCATTCATCTTCATAAATATACTGTTTCTACAATAGGAGATACCTTTTAGGAAGCAAAAAACTGAAACCAAAACTATTGAAAAGAATCCATAGTATCTACATCTCTGCATGAAAGTGTGTGATTCTTGCAGAGATGAAATCTGCGGGGAGGAAATCAGTATTTTCCATTCCTAAGGTTTACTCAGGCACATTCTCCTTGGTAAGAACCTGTTTCCAAAGATCAAACTTAAGAAATGCAGAAATTGTCCTAATTGTAATAATCCCAAATCTCTCTGCAAACATCCATGAATTTCAAGCCTTATTTCTGAATTAAGTGTTCTAGATCACAGTTATGTCTCATTCCAAACTTACCCAACCTCAGGCTTCAACTTCTATCTATCCTCTAAAGGAAAGAGACTCTCACATTTTTATATTTCAAAAATTTCTGTATGCAGCCAAGAGACATTGATTTTAAAAAACCTGTGATTTTCTAATAATCTGACCCATGTCCATTTTATAGAGCTATTTGCTTGAATTAACCCTCTGTCTTAATCCTTTGCTCCAGGTATGTCTGCATATAGTTAGAAATTTTGTACTAGTGACAGTATGTCTCAACAGAGATACTCTTACAGCAAACTCCACAAATTAGTAATATTTCAAACTAAGTTTTTTAACTCTAATGAAAGCAGAAAATAATAGGAAAATATCCAACTAGAAAAACAACTAAATGTAAACCATCTGCTAAAAATAAACTACTTGTTTCTAGAACACGGCAATATTAGAAAGTTTAAAAAGTGAAAATTCCTTGGGGTCCTAAACTATTATTGCTCTCTCTATAGTGGTAACGAACTTCCTTGTCGCATTAAATCACATTTAAGAGCAATAATCAGGCCAAAATATAACTACATATTTTAGGCCTTTTTTCCTGATTTAAATTTTAGAATTCTACAAGATATGACTGCATCTTTCTCCTTTGACATTGTTACTAAACTGTTTTTCAATCAGTTCAGGATATAAAGATGAATGTATAACAATATGGAAATGATTTGAGATTTATAAAATTTAACATTATTCTAAGCTTATTTTTCTCTAAACATTGGTTGAGGTATACTATTTAGTGTGGGCAAATACTTTTCAGATATACATAGAATACATTCAATCCTAAAAGAAAATTAACTATATAATGAACTCTTAATCACAAGAGAGATAATTTTAAAGTATATTCTTGAAAATTCCACAACGTGTTAGTAATTGCCAACAGTGATGCGAAAGAGAGTACTTGGGGTTTTCCACTGTGCTTATCACACCACACGAATGTATTCAAGGTGTAAGTCTACATGTAGGGAGTATTATATAAATATTAAATGAATATTTAATTTCAACGAAAATGGGAAATATAATAAACTCTCATTGTTTTAAATTGCCACTCATTTACGAATGTTAAGTTGAAATATCAAAAAATACTGCACGTAGGAAAGAAAATATTGAGGATCACTCATCTCAGTTTTGGGAGAGAATGGGAAGGAAATTAGTGGTTTATCTGCCCTCTGGTGGCAACAAAGTCAACTGCAGCATTTCTAAAGGAATGCATAAAAAATGTCCTTTATGAAATCAGACTCCCCTGCCCCCAACCCCCGCCAAAATGTCTGTAAAAAAATCCTGATTGCTACATGCCGAATTCCAAGCCTGTCGGACTTTTAAAAATTTTTCTGTATTGAACTTTTTAGCTAGACTATTTTACAAAGGAAACTATATTTTTTCTTCCATTTCATTGCTGTATTTTAGGTATTACAGTAGCCTAACCATTTAATTCCAAGATTATTTAATAAAATTAATGCAGACTGATAACCAGGAAAGAAGTTACTTCATTTTGTAATAAATCTCAAAAAATTTGCTGAGAAGTATAAAACTATTCCTTTTTTACTCAATCCTGTAAAGATGTGGGCTTCTAGAGTAGTTTTCCACCAGAAATACTGGTTTATAATACCTGCAGCTCTATGTTGAACAATTTACGTATTTCATATTCCCCAAATCAAAGGCTTTTAACTATCTGTTCAGTTTTAGAGTGGAGTAAATTTTATCCTCAATTTGAGAACTCAGAATAGTAAACTTATTGTATGTATTGTTTTCTCCTCAGTAACATATTATTAATGAAAAAAGTTCAGGAAAAAAATAAACATTTGCTGACCTTTTATTTTTTTACTGTAAATGCATTATTCACTCCCAGTGCCGAAGAGGTTTTCAAATAAACAACTTGGGATGCATTTTTGGCACACGCACCTCTCTAACCTCCTTTGGAAAGAAGTAAATTGCTTTCTTTAAGCATTTATTTATTTCATGAAGATGCCCATGAAAACTACTGTTGCACTTCTTAAAATAAATGTGCAGCTTCCCAGACGAGTAAAAGTCTTTTTACCAATGAAATGTAGCAGAGAAATACACAGAAGGTATGATCTATTGATATAAATAATACCTAGTCAAGAACAACCTATGTCCATCTATGCAGAACCCATTATATGGATAAAGACAAATCAACATCCGGGAAACTTGCGTTTTATTCACAGCTTTAAAAGTGTTGTCATCTTGTTGCCCTCCCCCCGTCCCCCAACACACACACACTCCAATCATAAATTGGAGCAGAGTCAGAATCTGTGCTTTCTCCATAAGCATTTACACCAGGGGCAGACACAGTGTTTCGGCTGTCTCAGCTCGGTAACATTTCATTCAAGGACTTCCCTTCAAGATTCACCTCACTGGAATCCCCAGGTGCTCTCCCTAGCCTTCCATCTGCGGACTGGCAGGTTTGACATTTGCGGACGCCAGTAGACTTCCTGAGGAACCACTTACCGTTTCCCCTCCTCAGGATTAAACAGAACAAAACAAAACCTTGATTAGCCTCATCAGCAAGGTTTTATTTCCTTTTTCTTTTCCCTGTAAGTGTCCTTTGCTCATTCACCTCCTCTCGAAGTCTATCCATTTCTTCCCTGGGAGCAGAAATGGGGAGCAGGCGCCCGGTTCACAGTGGGCAGGGTGCGGAAGGCAGCTGGACCTCCGGCTCAGCAGCGCCTCGCCAGGAGGAGCCGGCGCGCCCAGGGCGGCGTCGCCGGCTCCGCGCTCGCCCCGCGGGGGCGCGGCTCCGGAGGGACGCGCACCTGGCTGGAGCAGCCACCCCTGGGAACGTGCGTGGCCGGGGCTCCGCGTGGGGGCAATATCAGGCCACTCGGAGGAGGCCCTGCACGTTCAGGCCTGTCTGCGAAGCCGGCCGGCGGAGGACAATGGGGCCAGTGGTTGGTCTCCAGAGGGCCGCCCGCCCCACCTCTGCCACCTCCTTCCTCTGTGTCCCGCCGCACCCACCCCGCCCCACTTCCAGCGCCCGCTCAGCCCCAGACAGCAAGAGGGAGCAGAGGTGGGGATCGCCTGGGGGGAGGAAGGTGCGACCCCAGGGAATTTTCTCCAGCAGAGGGGAGCTCTGCAATCCCCGGCGGCCACCACGTCGACCCCCTACCGCCCCCTTCGCGCACTCCCTTAGTTTACCCCATTAGCAGAGAAGGCGGAGGGGCCGGGGAGGACACAGCCCAGGCTGCCAGCCTCCTGGGCGAGGTATCAGCGTAAGGTTTGCTCTAACCCCAGAGCCCTCTCTGGGCGCGTCCGGGGGAGTCAGTACCACTCCCTGCCAGCCGCTCAGGTGAAGCCAAGCGGTAAATCCTTAAGATAAACCCCAGTCCCTACCACCCTACTCATCCAGCCAACATTCTTCTGCCCATTTGAGAAGCCCAAGTTTAGTCGAAATGCAATTGCAATAACTTTGCCAAGGGCATAGGTGGGGAGGGAGTGGGTTAACAACGGGGTGCCAGAGAGGTCTTCAGCTGGGCACAAAAGCAAGAAGCGAAAGTGGATCTTACCATTGACTTGGTTTCCAGGCTTCCCTTCAGCGAACTGAAACCGGTCCATTAAAAAGTGGCAAAGTAACACAACTCCTGCAGCAGCCAGGTCGGCCCTCGGGAACCTCGCCATGCCGCTGCCGCGACCTCCCTCCCCTTCTCCGCCAGTACTTCTCCGGCACCCTGTGCCCCGGGGCTCCCGCTGGGAATGGGAACAACGGGGCCGAACGCTGAGGACTGGTCTCGGCGGGATGCAGAGGCCTTTGTAAATTTCTCTGGGACTTCACACCCGGGAGCCGGGAAGAGGAAGAAGGGAGAGCGAGGGGAGCGCAGTCCTCTCCGGACCTCCAGGTCTCTCTTCACAACTTGCCACGACACTCGCAGCCCTCACCCCAGACACACAACAATTGCGGAGACGAAAGGCCACTTGAGCTGGAGCTGGCAAACTCTCCCTTCCGCACAAGCAGCGCCACCCCGGTGCCCGTAGACGGTGACTTCCGAGCCCCCGCGATGCGCTCCACTGGGTTCAAAACAGATCTAATTCCTCAGCCAGCGCGGGTGCCTGTCCAAATCCAAGAGGGCTGTCGGCTCGGAAGGAACTTTCCCCAGTCCCAGGGTGGCCCCCGCGGAAGATTTGGGTTTGCGGGAAGGGGGTTACTGTGGGATGGCGAAACCCCTCCGACAAGTTTTTCTTCTTTTCTTCGCCCCGACGCTGGGCGCGCGTCCTTACTCGCAGCCGGAGGGATGAGCAGCCCCAGAGCTGAGCCCCGGGAAGGCTCGGGCTGCAGCAGTCTGAGGTCCGAAGGCAGGAAAAATGTATTGGGGAGAAAAAGAGAGAGAGAGAGGAAGAAGAAAGAAATGGGGAGGGAAAAGTCAGGCTGAAACCTATCGGGAGAGGGTTCCTCCTGGCTAAGGAGGAGGTGGCCCCAAGCCCCGCCGAGCCCCGGAGTTTGGTGGCGGAGGAGGCGCCGCCGCCGCCGCGCTCCCCCGCACTCCAGCTCCACACTTTGGGGAGGGAAGGCAGCTTGCAATTTGCCAGATCTGCCGCTGCATCCCCCCCCCACCGCTTCCCTCCCCCTTGCTCCTCCAGGCGTCTCCCACCTTCCTCCCCGAAACCGGCAGCTAGCACCGACCTGTCCAATGGCTGCACTTTCCTCAGGGCTGGCAGAGGAGTCGCCGAGAGATTAAACCCGGGGAGCAAGGCAAGGGGGAGTGAGAGGGCAACTCCGGCCCGGCGTGCCCCCCGGCAGCCGGCGGCCTGGCGCGCCGGGAGAGGAGACGAGAAAGCCAAGCTAGGAGGGGAGCGCCGGACGGCACCTCTGCGCTGCCCGGGCGCCATGCCCGCACCCGGCTCGCACCCCTGGCGGTCGGGCCAGCGGTGCCCGCACCCACCTGGCCCTGGGCCGCCTTCGCGCCCGCCAGCGGGGAATCGCGGCCCAGCGGCCGACCCTGCGGGCGCTCGCCGCCGGTGGGGTCTTCCTGGGCGCTACAGGGTTAATTACAGTTCGCCATTCCCGGGAGGGCGTGTGCGGCGGCGTCTGGGGTGTGAAGAAAGCAAACCTGAGCCCGTATTCGCTTACTGACCCTGCGAAGCCCCTTCGGACCCCCGGCCCGCCGGGCGGGTGGAGGAAGGTGGCGCGCGGCAGCTTGGACCCGCCGCTGCGGCTTTGTAAAGTGTCAGCGGGAGCGAAAGCGAGAGTTTAAGGAAACAGGAGGCCCACTGAATTTCCTACGGGGGCTTTAACAGGCTTTCGCTGGCTGGTTTGTTTTTGTTTTTTCAGCTCGCGGAAGTGCTTCAGCGTTAACCCTTTCCAGCCCTTTCAGTAAGTTTACACCTTATTTCGCAGAGTTAACCTTATTTTAAAGGGGTAAATAAAAAGAAAGGAAGGAAAACAGCATATTGGTTAAAAACGTACAGCTTCTAGAACCAGACTGGGCTAGAATTCCACCTCCCCCACGAAATAGCTATATGGCTTTGAGCAATATTCTTATTAGTGCCTCAGTTCCCCATCCATCAGGGGAGAATTGTAGTTATGCCCTTATAAAGTTGTTGTATTGGATTAAATGAGTTAACACTGAATAATTAAAGAATTGAGAACAGTGCCTGGCACAAAGTACATGACTTTATGCTTCTTAAATTAAAGAGAAGAGAGGGGAAGGAAGAGAGAGGATGTCCTAAATCAATTGGAGAATCTGCTTCAGTGTTCTAAGAGCAAAATGTCCTGTTAGTCTATTCTTGTCCAGTCTTTTCCATGCTCTAAAAAATTTATGGGTGCCATCAATACCACCTTAATTTTGTCTCAATACCCACTGGAAGTGGATCCAGATAATCAAACTACTCTTGCCAATTTGATGCCGAAAGAATGCCTTTCTCATGGTTCCTTAGCTGTTGAGCAGAAGAGAAACAGGAAATGTAGCATGTTTTCCTCAATCCAATACTCAATTTGCTATTTATTTTGGAATATATAAACTCGTCATGGATACACACTTTTTAATGCTACTTCCTCTCTCCTGAGCTTTTCCCCAACCAGTTGATTTCTCCCTCCTCACCTTACTTAGAAAACCTGGTTCTTTTACTTATGCTCAACCAAGAGTTAAGTTCTATGTAACATTACATCCAAAGTTGAGTACCTGAGATACTTATCTATTTAACAGTAAGTTGGAAAAATGAATCTTCCTATCAAAATCTTATTGTGATTTAATTAACGTCGATTTTTTTGGTCTGCATCCCTACTGACCTCACTTACTTCACGAATCCTTGCAGAAAGCTTCCTAAAACGTTCAGTACAGCTCCATTTCCCATTTATATGCAAAATTATGGGGACCCGGGAGGAGCCATTTCAAGAAAGCATCTCTTCTTTGGTCTGGAATATTTACCTCCCCTTTCACAGTAGAAAAACGGGTGTTTCCTGTTTCTCTGAGAAGAAACAAGTCCCTGCCTCTCCCTGGTATCATTTTCTTTCTTTTTTCCTTTATTATTATATGTGCAAATTAGCAGTGTTTATTTTCTTGTTTGTTGTCAGCAATGCTTTGCCCTCCTGATTGAAGCTTTATACCTCAAGTGGAAATTTGATGCCAAAAATTGAAAGGGAGTCAAGTGGTAATTCAGAGTAAGTCTGAAGAGGCTTTTATGTATTTTGTCTCTCTCACTGGTCCTGTTTCATTTTACTCATATCTTAATCTTATTCTGAAGAGCTGTCCACATAGAAAATACTTTAGTATGGGAGAAGATGCAGGTAAGCAAGAATCAATCATGCACGATGATTTAGTGCTCAGAACTAAGTAAGAAAGAACAAAATAAAGTTAGGCTTTGGTACATTGCCTTAAATGTCAGCCAGTAATTATTTGTAAAAAAAAATGATTTTTCCTTTACATTATAGCAAGTAACAACTAAAATGTATGTAGGATGGTATGTTCAGAGTGAAATGGAAGGTTCATTACTCATATAAAATCCTGGCTAATTAAAAGTAGTATACTTTGTGGCCTAAATGATCTAAGTTTGCCATATATGTTTCACCACAGAATAATCTATTTCACTTTCATGGAGAGAAATTAAGATGTCTCTGTGGAAAAAGTTTCATCTTCCATCTGACTAAAGAGAAGAGTTATAATGAGTGAGCTTTGTTTCTATTTACTATAGTTGTAAGAACTGAATCGCTGGGGGCTTTTTGTTTGTTTTTTACTCACTGGCTTAATTTTAGCTAACCTCTCAAGGAACAAATGAGTCAGGAATCACAAAGGAGCAGCACTTGAGTTCCTTGTCCATGACAAAGGTCTGGAATTCACTGAACACCCTCCTTTACTATCTTAAGATTGTATATCAGAATCATTTTCACCAACAGAGAATTTTGGGCTGACATTAGCACCTGAGCTAAAGTCTGCACAGATTTCAAACCTGTTTGCAACCCCTTATCTACACCAACCTTCAAAGGCATTGCTACACATTCCAAGTGCAATACTACCTGCATAAAGGTAATCACAATTACCCATCTCATCCCACCTCCAACTCTATCATCTCTCCCAAATTGAAACTTGGCTAACAGGATACTCAAGAAACCATCATGCTCATTTTGAAAAAACTGAGATGTAATACAGGCTGTGGAGTACTTAGTATTTACTGTAATCTATTATTATTTTAGGAAATAGTTTTTGTCCATTTTAATAGAATTTGTTAAAACTTTCTATAATTGCTGTCAAGTAAAGGGAAATTGCTAGTAGTGGACTGCTTTTATTCAGTCCTAATCTAATATTATGACCTTTTCCTCTAGGTCTAAGGCATTTCCTCTTCCTCATTTAATAGGGCTATTTTTTTTTACCTCTGGTCCTCAATTACAAGACTCATTCCCTCATCTTGGCTGACTTCTGCTTTCAGAATCAACCAAGATTTCATTATACTATTGATGGATATTTCAGCCTTTTGCTCTTTCATAATCTTAAGTAAAAATTTTATGAATAGAGTGTTTTGAATGAAATAAGCATTAAAAAAATTACATAACAGCTAATATCACTCTGTTTACAGGGACATTTAGCATGCAAGAATACTTAATTGCCTTTTATCCTCATATCAATAGTACATTTACTATTTAGATGAAATTAAAATATAATTATATTTGCCTCTTTCCTAATGAAATAACATATTGCATTAAAATAGCATACATGTTTATACTGTCTTCTTTCTGAATCTTAATAAGCTAAAGTTTTTTTGACCGGTAAATAGCAAAGTACAAAAAATGTGCAGCTCAAAATAGTAAAAACAAATTCTTAACATGGAACTGTACACTCCTGTATGATCAGGCCACTCAGTATGGCTCTTCTCTTGCTCTTTGTACATCCCCGCTCAACCAGTCCCAGCTTCACCTACTCAGGTGAACAGTACTTGCCCCCCTGCCGCAGCTAGTGATTGTTCTAATCCTTTGGCTCCACCTGCTATTTTATTAAAGGGAAACATCTGCCCTCATGATGGTGGTTAACCTGAGGGGCTGTGAGGGACACGCCCCAGCTGGTTTCCCTGGTAACTGATGAGCCAACCTGACATCAATTCCCCCTATAAATGGAAGCCTCCTTCTTCCCCAAGCAGTAAAGATGGCTGCTGTGGCTTGTCTGCTGTACGTGTGGGGCATTGCACCAGGACCCTCTATTTCAGACAGGTAAGATCCCCTATCCAATATTACTGATCTCTGTCACTGTCTCAAGGCTCTTTCTTCAGTGTCCAGGCTGTGCAACTACAATACAAGGCTTGCAGGCCTGCAGAGTGCAGCACAACAGTTGGTGAGCAACTCAGGGCACCAGGGAAACTCCCACGAGCACTGAGATGTTGGGAAATAAGAACAGGGAATGGACACTTGTGGAGTTAGTCCTGGGGTGGCTGTCCACTAGCATGTGGGGCCCCAGAGTTGTGAGAGGTAATCCCGAGGTGGCCATCCACTAGTGTGGACGTGCCCCGTGGCAGCTGTCTACCATGAGAGATATATTTCTCTTCCATTTATGTTGATAATAGCCTGTTAACCTCAGAGTCTCTTTCAAGTTTAAGAGTAGCAGCCCCGTGCTCGTGGTTCATCTTGGCTGCACAGGGATGGCTGGTGAATACAGACAGAACACAAGGACCTGGATTATCTACAAAATACAGGCATACCCCTGACCCACCGCCCCTAAACAATTACAGACACAGGCTTTAGGGATAATAACTCAGGAACAGGCTTGTGAATTAGACATGGCCAGTTACCCAGGTTTGGCTGGGGCCTGTGACAATGGCAAAATGATAAGACTAACCTATTTTGGTCATAGCTATGGCCACGGTCAGAGCAACGATACAGTGTGAGCGAACAGCCATATGCAGTCTACAATGCATTACAGCAGGTGGAAAACATTATAAAAGGCCTACGTAAGTCATCGAGCAACGCAAAAACCCACTATTCAGGGTCCAGGAGAGCTGTGCATGACATACAGGACTCCCATCGACATTGATAGTGACCAAGGAACCCACTTTACCCACCAGAAAGTTCAGGAATGGGCCTCTAAAAATGACATATGCTGGCATTTCCACCTGCCCTACAACTCCACTGCTGCTGGGCTAACTGAAAGGATGAAAGGACTACTTAACAATTGAGATGTGAAATCTATAACCAAACATTCCAGGAGCAATCATCCCAGTGCCTATGCCACGTTAATCCAGAAACAACTAGTCAACACCATCCAAGTTCAACTGGTGACCACCAAAGGACCGCTGCCGATTATAGGTCAGGACAATGACTCGCTTTTGCCCTTGCCACAGAATCTACCCCCCGAGAAACACATTATAAAATGGCCCTGGGACTGGCAAGTAAGTCCTCAGTAGTTTGGGTTTGCCGCCCTGTGTGGGGAATAGAATTAGGGACTTACAGATCTCACCTGTCTTCTACCCGGCCCTGCCTAAGACTACTAAGGTAATTAATCCGGGCCCCATAATGCAGAAAAGCACCATTATTTTAACCTGTGGTCTGTTAACTCCGCCTCTCCAGTTTTTGACATCAACTGTGCAGACTGGGTGTGGACAGGTGGTGTGGCACTGCAGGCCACGACAAAAACCACAGGTAGGTTCGGTATTATCTCAGAATGCTGTTACTGCTTGTATTTTGCTTAATGGTCATGATCCCTGTATTGTGCCTGTTAAATACCTTACATTTCATCTCTCGTCTAAGTGGAGGGAATCTGTTCGTGGGCTAGGTAAAAACGATGGCCTCACTGCCAAATGAATTTGATTGTAGGGTCTATGGCAACATGCCGTTGTCGTCCTCCTGTGGACGTCCATGAAAAATTGAGCCAGTAAGTGACTGGCTCCAAAGTTTGCCCACCGCTTAGACTCTGTTTGTGTTGTCTCTGTGGTATTTGGTTGCAGTGCACCTCTACACACCTGACCTAGGTATACTGTGGAAGGGGGTGGACCAAGACGGTAAAGGTGGTGTGGGGTATGTAGGGTGGAGTGCATATGCTTAAGCCACTCAAGATGGCTGTTCTCTTGCTTTTTCTCCATCCCCCTCGTCGACCAGTCCCTATTTCACCTACACTCTACTTATACCAACTTGCTTGCCCTCTCCCCCAGCTAGTGATTGTTCTAATCCTTAGGCCAGAAAGCTCCGCCTGCTAGTTTATTAAAGAGAAACATCTGCCTTTGCGATGCTCATTAACCTGAAGGGCTATAAAGGACATGCCCAGGCTGCTGGTTTCCCTGGTAACTGATGAACAAACCTGACGTCAATTCCCCCTATAAATGGTAGCCTCCTCCTTCCCTGAGTAGTGAAGATGGCTGCCCTTTCCTGTCTGCTGTACACGGTGGGGTATTGCTCCAGGACCCTTTGTTTCAGACGTGCAAGATCCCCTATCCAATATCGTTCTCTGTTGCCATTTTCAGGCTCTTTCTTCAGTCTCGGGGCTGGGCAACTACAAGGTGTACAGGCCTGCAGGGTGCAGCCTAGCAACACCTAAAAAGGGTAAGGGCATTACCTGACATTTCTTTTCATGTAGCAACGATGTATACTACAAACATAGACCTTATTCCTCAATTATACTCAAAGATAAATTCAACTCCTGCATTTTGCTAAAAAGGAAAATAGGCAAGTACTCAGCAAGCACTTAGTGAATTAATAAATGAATTAAGGAATATGCTGCACAATACCTAATATGGAACACTCAGAAAAGTTCTGAAAATGCTGGTTGCTGTGGACATTGTCAACCAAGATTTTTCTGAACTGATGAAAAAATGTCTGAACCGGGCTTCCCTGGTGGCGCAGTGGTTGAAAGTCCGCCTGCCGATGCAGGGGACACGGGTCCGTGCCCCGGTCCGGGAAGATCCCACGTGCCGCGGAGCGGCTGGGCCCGTGAGCCATGGCCGCTGAGCCTGAGCGTCCGGAGCCTGTGCTCCGCAACGGGAGAGGCCACAACAGTGAGAGGCCCGCGTACCGCAAAAAAAAAAAAGTCTGAACCACAGCAAATACATTTCACAGAAGCTGTGCTTCTGCAGAGCCCCTAGTGGAGGCTATTATTCCTAGCACAGATCATGGGCCTTGTGTTAACTGCTGAAGTGCTCTGCACCACATGTCACCACATGACTAATATTCAACCCTGATGGCTTCTACTGCATTTCCTTCCCTCACCTTGCATTCATCTTTTCTTTTTCTCTAGATTTCCTCTTCTTCCTCTTCACCATATGAATTTTTTATTGATATATAATTGACATAGCCCTAGACTCGTTTAAAGCATACAATTCAGTGGATTTTAGTATACTCATAGGACCATCTAATTCCAGAACCATTTTCATCACCCCAAATTACCTCACACCCATTAGCAGTTACTCCCCATTCCCCTCCCCTGCAGACTCTGGCAACCACTAATCTTACTGTCTCTATGGATTTGCCTATTCTGGATCCCTCACATGAAGAGAATCATATGACATGTGACTTTGGGTCTGACTTCTTTCATTTACCATGTTTTCAAGGCTCATCCATGCTGTAGCATGTATCAGTACTATATTCCCTTTTATTGCCGAATGATATTCCATTGAAGGGATATACACCACATTTTATATGTTCAGCAGTTGGTGGACATTTGAGTTGTTCCCACGTTGGGGCTATTATGAATAATGATGCTATGAACATCATGTACAACTTGCACAATATATGTGGATACATGGATGATACAGTGACTCTATTTAACTCTGTGAGGAAATGACAAACTGTCTTCCATTAATGGCTACACCTTTTTCGCATTCTTGGCAATGTATGAGGGGCCCAATTTCTTCTCATCTTCACTGACATTTGTTATGTCCCATTTTAAAAAAAGTATAGCTATCCTGGTTGGTGTGAAGTGGTATCACATTGTGGTTTTGATTTATATTTCCCTCCTGACTATTGATACTGAACATCTTTTCAGGTGCTTACTGGGCATTTGTGTATCTTCTCTGGAGAACTGCCTATCCAAACCCTTTGCTCCTTTTTTTTTTTTTTGGCGGTACGCGGGCCTCTCACTGTTGTGGCCTCTCCCGTTGCGGAGCGCAGGCTCTGGACGCTCAGGCTCAGCGGCCATGGCTCACGGGCGCAGCCACTCCGCGGCATGTGGGATCTTCCCAGACCGGGGCACGAACCCGTGTCCCCTGCATCGGCAGGCAGACTCTCAACCACTGCGCCACCAGGGAAGCCCCCTTTGCTCCTTTTTAACTGGGTTGTTTTTTTCATTATTGAGATGTAAATGTTCATATATTCTGAACACTAGCTCTTGTCAGATATATGAATTGCAAACATTTTCTGCCACTGTATGCATTTTGCCTTTTTACTTTCTTGGTAGTCTTTTCATGCACATCTTTTTAAAATTCTGATTAAATACAATTTAAATATATTTCTTTGTTTCTGCTTTAGGTACCATATATAAGAAACCCGTGCCTAATTTAAGGTCACAAAGATTTACACCCCTGTTTTCTTCTAAGAGTTTTATAGTTTTAGCTCTTAAATTTTTTTAGGTTTCCAATTCATCTTGTTTAAATATTTGTATTCAGTGTGAGGAAGGGGACCAAAATTATTCTTCTGTATGTGGGATATACAGTTGTCTCAGCCATTGTGGACAAAATTATTTTCTCATTGAATGAACTTCGCATCATTGTTGAAAATCAATTGGCCATAGACTGGTTTATATCCGGACTCTTAATTCTATCACATTGATCTATATGTGTATCCTAGTGCCAGTAGCAAGCTATTTTGGTTACTGGGCAAAAATAGTAGTTGGAATTTTGATAGGGATTAAATTTACTCTGTAGATTAACTTGGAGACTTCTGCCATCTTAACAATAAGAAATCTTGAAAACCTTGCAATCCATTTAAATGCAATGTCTTTCCATTTATCTAGGTCTTTAATTTCTTTCAAAATGGTAGTTTTCAGTGTACTATCCTTGTACTACTTTTGTTACATATATTCCTGTTTTTTATGCTATTATAAGTGGAATTTTTAAATTTCACTTCTGAATTGTTCATGGCTAGCATATTAATTTGCTGTGGCTGCCAAAACAATATCACATGCTGAGTAGCTTAAAAAACATAAATTTTCTTAGTTTTGGAAACTGATCAAAGTGTCAGCAGGTTTGGTTTTTTCTGAGGCCTCTCTCCTTGGTTTGCGTATAGCTACCTTCTCTAAGTGTCCTCACATAATCTTGGCTCTCTGTGAGTGCATCCCTGAAGTCTCTCTTTATGTCCAAATTTTCTCTTATTAAGGACACCAGTCAGATTGGATTAGTGCCTACACTAACAGCCTCACTTTAATATATCCTCTTTAAAGAACTGATCTCCAAATAACAGTAACATTCCGAGGTACTATTTATTAGGGCTTCAACATATGAATTTGGAGGGCATACAATTCAGCCAGTAACAACTGGTATAGAGAAACACAAATGATTTTTTGCTTATTAGTCATGTATTCTGCAACCTTGCTGAACTCATTAATTCTAATAGTTTCTTAATATGTATGGGTTCTATAGTTTTCTATACGTAAGATCACATTATCTGCAAATATAGTTCAACATCTTTATTTTGAATATGACTGGCCTTTTTTTTTTTTTTGTCTGATTACCCTGACTAGAACCTCCAGTACAATGTTGAATAGAAGTGTTGAGAGTGGATGTCTTGTCTTGTTCTTAGAGGGAAAGCTTTAGTTCTTTCATCATTAAGTGTAATGTTAGTTGTCAGTTTATCATTGATGCCCTTTATCAGGTTGAGCAAGGTAACTTCTGTTCCTGGATTGAGTGTTTTTTTTATCATGAAGGGATGTTGGGTCAAATTCCTTTTTCTACATCTACCAATATGAGTGTGCACTTTTTCCCTTTATTCTATTGGTATAGTATATTGATGAACAAACCTTGCGGTCATGATATAAATTCCACTTGGTAATGGGATATACTCCTTTTACTAAGCTTCTGAATTCAATTTTCTAATATTTTTGGAGAATTATAGCAACCATACTGCTAAGAGATACTGATCTTTATTTCTTGTGATATTGTCTTTTGTCTAATTTTGGTATCGGGATAAAACTAGCCTCATTAAGTTAGGAAGTATTCCCTCTTCTATTTTTTTTTGAACAATTTGAAGAATTCGTATTCTTTAAACATTTGGTAGAACTTGCCAGTGAAGTCATTTGGATCTGGGTTATTCTTTGTGGAAAGCTATTTTGATCACGAATTAGTGATTCATACCACTGTGTTCAGAAAAAGATTTCAATATTTTAAAATTTACTGAGAATTGTTTGGTGAACCCATCTAGTAAATTTTTCAAGCGGTTATTATACTTTTCAACTCCAGAATTTTTATTTGGTTCCTTTTTATAATTTCTATTTCCTAATCGACATTTTCTATTTGAGATACCATTTCATAATTCATAAAAACTCATTTGGGCAGTTTCCTTTAGCTCTTTTGAACATTACTTAAAACAGCTGATTTAAAGTTTTGTTTTCATCTAGTGAAACATCTGCACTTCCTCTGATTGTTTCTATTGATTGCTTTTCCCCATGCGTGGGCTATTCTTTTCTGCTTCTTGGCAAACTTCTTTTTTTGCAAACTGAACATTTCAAATAATGTGACAACTCTGTAAATCAGATGATATCCTCTACCCAGGGTTTGTTGTTGCTGTTTTCTATAGCCACTGCTGTTTGTTTAGTGGCTTTCCTGTACTAATGTGAAATCTGTATTCTTTGTCACATGTGGCCACTTAAGTCTCTACTTGGTTGGCCTCGCAGTTGCTGATCAGGTTTCCTTAAAGGACTGGAACCGAATTTTCTGTCTTTGCTGAGGGGCTTGTGTGTATGTTGTATGCTTTCAACATTCAGCCAGATTTTCACCTCCACTGTAAGTTCCCACTTTCTGCTGACCATGGCCTTATGGTCAGCCAAAGATGAAGCACTGTAGTCTTCTAAGGTCTTTCCTCAGCAGGCACATAGCTCTACACACGCATGTGGCCTTCTAGATTCCCAGCAATATATGTCCGAGTTTTGAAGAGCCACTATAGGCATCTCATTCTTCAGGTTTTCCTTAAGATTTTTGGTTAATCTGTGTTCCCCAATAGTTATCAATCCTCCCAGGCAGCTGCAAAGATAAAGCACTTGACTAATTGTTTTCACTGCAACGTAAGGAAGAAGGCTTTTAGTATAGGGTGTGTTCCAAGTCAGCCTCGAAAGTGGGTCTTCCAGGGACCCTTCAGACAGGTAAAATAATGACCATACTTTGGAAATAAGGCTTTGAAAGAGATCCAATTCTACTCGCTCACTACTGTAGATGCCATTCTGCACCAGGAATGCAGAATGTTACCTATTACAGCTACAACTGAGCTGGAGAGCAGCATAGGGCTAGAACATGATAAAATGCCCAAAAGCTCACTGTTCTTGAGAGTCAACCATTTTTCTTGCATTAATACTCCTTGGGTTGCTGCAAGCCTTTGTTTAATTTCCAGAATTCTGAAAAGATTTTTCTGATAACTTTGCCAATTGCTTTTATGGAAGAACAAATGTTCAGAGGTCCTTCCTCTACTATTTTTGCTGACATCCACCCCTGCTTTTTTAAAAACAGTCTGAAAACTTTGGGGATTAGGAGGGTAATAAATCTGAAAGAATTAGAGAATCACAGGAAGAAAAATATGTAAAGTTTAAAATATCTAATTTAATTCTTTGAAAATGTAGAAGAGAACAGTAACATTTGTATATTTTAAGAAGTTTAAGAGACTTACAAAATATACTGGTTCTCTCACTTTTAACACACTTCTTTTAAAAATTTAACATGTCAGCATAAAATATTCATATATTTAAACTCATTAACCTCATGAAGCTTGCTCCTACCTAAAACAGCTTTGTCATCTATTCCTCAGTGTCCCTTTGTATAATTTTTAACTAACGAGTTATTCACTTTTAATCTTTAGAATAGAAATAAACAACGTACATGGAAGTTGACTTGTTAGGAATCTCAGCATATAATTCGACTGAATTTATTTTCTCACTTGTCTTTTTCTGAAGTTCTTTGTAAACAAATCTGTTTCAACTGATTCATGTCTGTTCAGTCTTAACAAGTAAACAGAAAGAATGCAGTATAATATCTGTATTTCTTAAAAGAATTTTCCTTAAATGTCTTTATATGCAAATGTTGACTAAAATGAGTCATTAAAATGATCAATTACATTAGATAACAACTATTTTACTGCTAATTGATATTGATCTTAGCCCACTATTTTGTGCTTCTCAACATCCTTTCTAGCTCAATTTCACCGATTTCACCATGTCCCTGAAGTGACACTAAGATCCCAAATGGACTCCCAAATGTTTCAAGGTCTCTAACCTCCTTTTGTAAAAAAACTGTAGTATACTGGGCTTCCCTGGTGGCGCAGTGGTTTAGGGTCCACCTGCCGATGCAGGGGACACGGGTTCGTGCCCCGGTCCGGGAAAATCCCACATGCCGCGGAGCGGCTGGGCCCGTGAGCCATGGCCGCTAAGCCTGCGCGTCCAGAGCCTGTGCTCCGCAACGGGAGAGGCCACAACAGTGAGAGGCCCGTGTACCGCAAAAAAAAAAAACCCCAAAACCCCCAAATGCTGCATGAAATTTAACTTTTACCTGATTTTTTTTCATGTTAATATACTGTATGAAAATCTATTCACATTACGATTCATAACACATACCGAAGGTAATATGTCCTTTATGGCACTGATTTTTATGGCACTGGTTGTTTGCAATAAGCATGTTTTGTATCCTGTTAGTCTACTTTTAGCCTTTATTCTAACATAGGCTTCGCTGTCACTTGTTTCAGAATTTCCCTGGAAATCTGGCTTGCCCCTTAAGGTCTCCTTTGCCTCCTTAAATATTACGTTTTTTTTCTAACTAGAAATTGTATTTTCATTTCTAGTTTCTTTTTTCTTCTCCAATAAGAAAATACCATATAGTGAATCAACTCTAAACACATTACTGCTAGGAGGAAAAATTAATAACACAATTACAGATAATGTACTATTTAAATTTGAGAAAAGTTAATAGGTTACCACAAGTACAACACGAGGAATGAAGTCCAACCCTCACATGGGATGTGGATGATTAAAATCAACATATACAAGAGGCAGGATTGCTCACGCAGTGTGATGCAAAAGCTTGAGAAGTGAAAGGGTGTGGTGAAAACTCAGCTGTACAGTCAAATGAAACTTGATGGCTCCAGCAAGTTTCCACACGCACACATAAACAGGCTAATGTCAGCCACAGTCATCTCAGGGATTCTTAACTGTGCCCCTTTTTTGGTCAGAATAAACCCAAAATTCAGGAGATCATATTCACTTCACATGAACCCTCGGCAGATCTGGACTCAAATTTTTAAAGACTATTTCTATTGCTTGTTAAATACTGTAAAAATTCTATTATATTAGAGGGATCAGTAGACAAATACATAGGAAGCTAGTTCAGAGTAATCTGATGGGCAATCCTCATTTTAATGGAAAAGAAGTTTAAAGTAGCTTTCAAAGAGTGGATGGAAATGGTATGGTCAAGTTGGATATGACTCCTTTCACAATGTTTTAAAACCAAGTGGCTCTAGCCAGCATCTTTAAAGAGAGGAAGATGCAAATATTCTGTGTTACAAAGGACCAACTCTGCCATTTAAAATTTTAACCCTCAAACAAATATTCCTATAGCAAACATATTATGGTATTAACATTCCTTATAACATATCACAATAAGTTGCCAGGACAGTCTAACTTTAGTTCATAATACTGAAAGTGTATTTATTTCAGAAAAAGATTGTCGAAAGAAACATAATCATTATCATTACATATTAAATGCATACCTAAAAATATCCTATTAATTAAAGTGCAAAGGACATAACATGGAAATACATGGAATAATATTGTGTTGCTAATAATAAGACATAAACTACAAGAGCAACTAAAGTAATCTTCAAGTCATACCGTCCACTTTTAGATTTCCTGCATATGCCTGTTGAGTTTGCCAGAGTAAGGAACTTTCAGATATATATAATTTTGTTGCCATTGTACTTTTGTGGTAGAACATCAGTATTTAATTGTGGTTGATTCATTGAAATACACAATATTTATTGAAATTCTGCAGAAAAGTGAAGGAACATTCAAATTTAGGTATTCTGTGACCCACTTAAAATGACAGAAATCACAGGATAATTTGTATTATAAAGCAAATGAATGCTTTAGAATCTTCTAGAACATCAAAAAAACTTTAATAAATGCTAATGTGCTATTGTTAATGAATGCCTTTTGTACATAACTGGAAAAGTCTATTCGTTTCTTTTGATACTTAGAGAATTTCATTCATTAAAGAATCCAATAATCCATTTTTTCCTAGCTCTACAGAATTTGGTCTGACATATTTTACTACCTGTGTGCATTCTCTCCTGATTTAATTCTAGTTGTCCTGATTAAATCATCCATCATTTTTAGGAAGATTTTTCTCCTTATTGACTTTTTGGTACTGCCTTAGTAGTTTTAGCTATCTGCTACTTTCTCTTCCCAATATGTCACTTTGAAAATATTACTGTTACTTTCTTATATTAAATTTTCTAATAGCATTTTAGTTTTCATTTTAGTTTCAGTTCATTTTTCTATTTCTTATCCTTCATGCTTTTCATGTCTCTGGATTTCTATATCTACTTGGGACCTTCAATTAAATGAGCATCTTCTCCAAAGAAGAAATCTTACCCCTATATTGTCAATATATAGCTTGAAAATATTCCATAACCCCTAAATCCGGTGACACCTAGAAGTACAAGTTTTCTAATGTATTAGATTTAGATGATCATTAGCTACTTTTTCTTTAATGAGCTACAAAATGTTTTGCATTGATCCTGAAAAAACCAATTAAACTTTCCATTTTGTGCAGAAATAGACACCACCAAAGAATGATTCCAGAGAGAGGACAGAAAGCTAGAGAAATCATCATCAAATGACAGTCATGGAGTTAACAATCACAGGATGATCTTTCTTCATTTCAAGTGATAACCCAGAGTCCTAGCATCATGAACTAGCCTCATGACTTGTGGAGTCAATCTTGTAAAGCTGTTAAGTTGGGTCATAGATTAATAATGGCAACCTGAATCAGTATCTGAACTTTCATTTGAAACATGATGGTACTTAACAGAAATGTGATTCTCAACAGAATGAGCGTGTTCATATTTCTTGCAGGGCTGTGAGGCATGTTTGGGGAAAAGGAGGCTGTGTAGAAAAAATTGATGTTATAGTTTTGTATGTGGGAAACAAAAGTCTACCTATTAAAACACAAACTACAAAAAATAACATCTTCTCAGCTAATGGGAATATTAAAAAGTTCATGATCCTTAACTGGAGCTGAGGTGCAGAGGGCACACACTGGCAGGGGTGTTAACAATCTTCATGAGAAGTGAGATTTTTATGTTATGGAAGACATGAAATGAAGCAGAAAATATTAGTGTTGTATAATGACTAATCCAGTGTTGTCACTGAAGTGTGTGTTCAAATCAACATTTGAGTAACTTTGGGCTACTATCAAAGCAAGAATTAGACTTAGTGATATTTAAAAATCCATAATTATTGCCATCATTATGGGAAGTCCCATAAATTACCAATCATCAATTTAAAAAGAAGTCTCACAAAATATACAATAGATGTGCATATCTGACATTAAAGTGTACTTTAAAGAAGCTGGATAGAACACATCTTAGATGTGACAATAGCCCCAAAAGCAGGGCCACTCCTTGAACTAGCTCCATCAGGATCACCAACTATGCTTGTTTTGTATGCATTTCTGATCCACACCCCTGCCTGGTGATTCTCACTCAATGAGTCTGAGTTGGGGTGGAACGTGGGAAACAAATTTAGGTGATTAAGCGGCTCAAGTCATCCTAACACCATACTTTGAGAACACTGTCCTAGAGTAAAGGAATGACAGAGACGTTTCATCATACATGTATGTATAAATGCATTTTATTTTTACTATCTCTCAATTTTTCATGGTGACAGCAAAATTAAAAGGAAGTAAACCTCTACAAAATAATACATGCTTTTTTTTTTTTTTTTTTTTTTTTGCGGTACGCGGGCCTCTCTTTGTTGTGGCCTCTCCCGTTGCAGAGCACAGGCTCTGGACACGCAGGCCCAGCGGCCATGGCTCACGGGCCCAGCTGCTCCACAGCATGTGGGATCTTCCCGGACCGGGGCACGAACCCGTAGCCCCTGCATCGGCAGGCGGACTCTCAACCACTGCGCCACCAGGGAAGCCCCAATACATGCTTTTTTAAAAAGTCTTCTCTAACATGTAAATTTCTGCAGTTTTATGAGATTAGAAAGTTAAGATGTATTAATTAAAAATTGTAAAGCACATTCCTCTATGATTAAATCAGTTTACATAATGAGGTTGTAATTCAGAATTTAGAGGGCTTCCCTGGTGGCGCAGTGGTTGAGAGTCCGCCTGCCGATGCAGGGGACACGGGTTCGTGCCCCGGTCCGGGAAGATTCCACATGCTGCGGAGCAGCTGGGCCCGTGAGCCATGGCCGCTGAGCCTGCACGTCCGGAGCCTGTGCTCCACAACGGGAGAGGCCACAACAGTGAGAGGCCTGCATAGCGCAAAAAAAAAAATTTAAAAGTAGTAGTCAAGTTGAGGACAAGCCCGTCTCATTAAATAGTTCCTCCTTGGTTATGAGTTAATAATCAGAGCTTAAATCCTTTTGATTCTAAAACAAGTTGCACTTACAGGGCCTTTTAGAGAGATTTGTGAGAACTCCTCTCCTTGTTTCATTGATCAGAATAAGTTTAAAATATATGGGGCAGTTCATTTTTCACGTTTTTACTATTTTAAAGAGAATTTCTATCTGGGAAAATTAGCCCTTTAATTACCAATACAACCTCTCATTGTGTGTGTATTCTACAGACAGACATCTATTTATTGCTCATTTCTACACAAAAATTATTATTGAAATTAATAAACCATGTTTGTAGCTTTATCTGAGAAGATAGTACAAGTTTTCTTTTGAGATGTAAGAAAACATTTTGTTTCTAGTATTGCACAAATACTACTGTTTAGCCTTACAGACTTTTGCTTATCTAAAATACATTACAGGAATTCAAAATTACTGCCTTTCCAATGGCAATAATTTATACCTTGTGGTTCTTACATAAATTATATTATCTAAAAATTTGTGTGGAAATATTAGGATTTCCCAGAGTAAAACAATTGTGCTTCCAAAAAAATCAAAATGACTGTTTCAATGAAAACTGATAGTGTCATATATGCAAATTAGAATGTAAAAGGTATTAAAAAGTTACAGACCTTGACAAAATTTTATAGTTGAAAGTTTTTATTCGGTGAGTCTATTATGTCAAACTTCTGGATTTTTGATATCCTACAAACAGGAATGAATCTTTATACTCATAACTGAGTTATGTTCTGCTTAAGTAGAGGATTTGCCCAAATTATGACCAAGCTTGACAAAGGGATCTATTCTCAAAACTAGATTGGAAAGTTGCCACTGTGACACTCTAGTAAAACAGTAGAATTACAGTAAAAGAAACAATACCCTTTTCTTTCCATTTCATGACATGGGTCAATCTAGATAATTTGGAAATGGTGACAAAACTAGAAATGGCTTGTGAGTGCATAATTTGGAGATTCCATATGTTTAATAGTTTGTGAGATAAAATAAATGCATATGTAGAAAAGACTATAATCAGTTCATTAACTCCACCTTCATGATTCTTTTTAAATGTGTTTTTTAATTGAGGTATAATTTACATATATTAATTTCAATTGGATGACACAATGATTCAATTATTTGCATAGATTGTGAAATGATCACCACAAAAAACTCTAGTTAATATCCATCACTATACATAAAGATTTTTTTTTTGAAAAGAATTTTTTTTAAACATCTTTATTGGAGTACAATTGCTTTACAATGGTGGGTTAGTTTCTGCTTCATAACAAAGTGAATCAGCTATACATATATCCCCATATCTCCTCCCTCTTGTGTCTCCCTCCCTATCTCACCCTTCTAGGTGGTCACAAAGCACCGAGCTGATCTCCCTGTGCTATGTGGCTGCTTCCCACTAGCTATCTCTTTTACATTTGGTAGCGTATATATGTCCATGCCACTCTCTCACTTCGTCCCAGCTTACCCTTCCCCCTCCCCGTGTCCTCAAGTCCATTCTCTACATCTGCATCTTTATTCCTGTCCTGCTCCTAGGCTCATCAGAACCATCTTTTTTTTTTAATTTTTAGATTCCATATATATATGTTAGCATATGGTATTTGTTTTTCTTTCTGATTTACTTCATTCCATATGAAACACTCTAGGTCCATCCACCACAGTAAAAATAACTCAATTTTGTTTCGTTTTATGGCTGAGTAATATTTCATTGTATATATGTGCCACATCTTCTTTATCCATTCATCTGTCAGTAGACACTTAGGTTGCTTCCAAGTCCTGACTACTGTAAATAGAGCTGCAATGAACACTGTGGTACGTGACTCTTTCTAAATTATGGTTTTCTCAGAGTATATGCCTAATAGTGGGATAGCTGGGTCGTACGGTAGTTCTATTTTTAGATTTTTAAGGAACCTCCGTACTGTTCTCCATAGTGGCTGTATCAATTTACATTCCCACCAACCATGCAGGAGGGTTCCCTTTTCTCCACATCCTCTCCAGCATTTATTGTTTTTAGATTTTGTGGTGATGGCCAATCTGAATGTTATGAGGGGATACTTCATTGTAGTTTTGATTTGCATTTCTCTAATGATTAGTGAGGTTAAGCATTCTTTCATATGTTTGTTGGCTGTCTGTATATCTTCTTTGGAGAAATGTGTATTTAGGTCTTCTGCCCATTTTTGGATTGGGTTGTTTGTTTTGATATTGAGCTGCATGAGCTGCTTGTAAATTTTGGAGATTAGTCCTTTGTCACTTGCTTCATTTGCAAATATTTTCTCCCATTCTGAGGGATGTCTTTTCGCCTTGTTTATGGTTTCCTTTACTATGCAAAAACTTTGAAGTTTCATTAGGTCCCATTTGTTTACTTTTGTTTTTATTTCCATTTCTCTAGGAGGTGGGTCAAAAAGGATCTTGTTGTGATTTATGTCATACAGTCTTTTGTCTGTGTTTTCCTCTAAGAGTTTTATAGTGTCTGGCCTTACATTTAGGTCTTTAATATATTTTGAGTTTATTTTTGTATATGGTGTTAGGGAGTGTTCTAACTTCATTCTTTTACGTGTACCTGTCCAGTTTTCCCAGCACCACTTACAGAAGAGAATGTCTTTTCTCCATTGTATATTCTTGCCTCCTTTATCAAAGATAAGGTGACCATACGTGCATGGGATTATCTCTGGGCTTTCTATCCTGTTCCATTGATCTATATTTCTGATTTTGTGCTAGTACCATACTGTCTTGATTACTGTAGCATTGTAGTATAGTCTGAAGTCAGGGAGCCTGATTCCTCCAGCTCTGTTTTTCATTCTCAAGATTGCTTTGGCTATTTGGTGTCTTTTGTGTTTCCATACAAATTGTGAAATTCTTTTGTTCTAGTTCTGTGAAAAATGCTATTGGTAGTTTGATAAGGATTGCACTGAATCTGTAGGTTGTTTTGGGTAGTATAGTTATTCTCGCGATGCTGAAGAATCAGCATCAATTCAAGCAATCAGCAACCAATTCAAGAACATGGTATATCTCTCCATCTGTTTGTATCATCTTTAATTTCTTTCATCGATGTCTTATAGTTTTCTGCACACAGGTCTTTTGTCTCCTTAGGTAGGTTTATTCCTAGATATTTTATTCTTTTTGTTGCAATGTTAAATGGGAGTATTTCCTTCATTTCCCTTTCAGATTTTTCATCATTGGTGTATAGGAATGCCAGAGATTTCTGTGCATTAATTTTGTATTCTGCTACTTTACCAAATTCATTGATTAGCTCTAGTAGTTTTCTGGTAGCATCTTTAGGATTCTCTACGTATAGTATCATATTATCTGCAGTGACAGCTTTACTTCTTTTCCAGTTTGGATTCCTTTTATTTCTTTTTCTTCTCTGACTGCTGTGCCTAAAACTTCCAAAACTATGTTGAATAATAGTGGTGAGAGTGGGCAACCTTGCCTTGTTCCTGATCTTAGTGGAAATAGTTTCAGTTTTTCACCATTGAGGGACAATGTTGGCTGTGGGTTTGTCATATATGGCCTTTATTATGTTGAGGAAAGTTCCCTCTATGCCTATTTTCTGGAGGATTTTTATCATAAATGGGTGTTGAATTTTGTCAAAAGCTTTTTCTGCATCTATGGAGATGATCATATGGTTTTCCTCCTTCAATTTGTTAATGTGGTGTATTACGTTGATTTGCGTATATTGAAGAATCCTTACATTCCTTGGGTAAACCGCACTTGATATGGTGTATGATCCTTTTAATGTGCTGTTGGATTCTGTTTGCTAGTATTTTGTTGAGGATATTTGCATCTATCTTCATCAGTGATATTGGCCTGTAGTTTTCCTTCGTGACATTTTTGTCTGGTTTTGGTATCAGGGTGATGGTGGCCTCGTAGACTGACTTTGGGAGTGTTCTCTCTGCAATATTTCGGAAGAGTTTGAGAAGAATAGGTGTTAGCTCTTCTCTAAATGTTTGATAGAATTCACCTGTGAAGCCGTCTGGTCCTGGGCTTTCCTTTGTTAGAAGATTTTTAATCACAGTCTCAATTTCTGTGCTTGTGATCGGTCTGCTTATATATTCTATTTCTTCATGGTTCAGTCTTGGAAGGTTGTGCTTTTCTAGGAATTTATCCATTTCTTCCAGATTGTCCATTTTATTAGCATAGAGTTACTTGTAGTAATCTCTCATGATCCTTTGTATTTCTGCAGTGTCAGTTGTGACTTCTCCTTTTTCATTTCTAATTCTGTTGATTTGAGTCTTCTCCCTTTTCTTCTTGATGAGTCTGGCTAATGATTTATCAATTTTGTTTATCTTCTCAAAGAACCAGCTTTTAGTTTTATTGAACTTTGCTACTGTTTTCTTCATTTCTTTTTCATTTACTTCTAACCTTTATGATTTCTTTCCTTCTAACTTTGGGTTTTTCTTGTTCTTCTTTCTCTAATTGCTTTAGGTGTAAGGTTAGGTTGTTTATTTGAGATGTTTCTTGTTTCTTGAGGTAGGATTGTATTGCTATAAATTTCCCTCTTAGAACTGCCTTTGCTGCATCCCATAGGTTTTGGGCCGTCGTGTTTCCATTGTCATTTGTTTCTAGGTATTTTCTGCTTTCCTCTTTGATTTCTTCACTGATCTCTTGGTTATTTAGTAGTGTATTGTTTAGCCACCATGTATTTGTATTTTTTTTACAGATTTTTTCCTACAATTGATATCTAGTCTCATAGCATTGTGGTTGGCAAAGATACTTCATACAATTTCCATTTTCTTAAATTTAGCAAGCCTTGATTTGTGACCCAAGATATGATCTATCCTGGGGAATGTTCCATGAGCACTTTAGAAGAAAGTGTAATCTGCTGTTTTTGAAAGGAATGTCCTATAAATATCAATTAAGTCCATCTTGTTTAATGTATCATTGAAAGCTTGTGTTTCCTTATTTATTTTCGTTTTGGATGATCTGTCCATTGGTGAAAGTGGGGTGTTAAAGACCCCTACTATGATTGTGTTACTGTTGATTTCCCCTTTACGGCTGTTAGCATTTGCCTTATGTATTGAGGTGCTCCTATGTTGGGTGCATAAATATTTACAATGGTTATATATTCTTTTTGGATTGATCCCTTGCTCATTATGTAGTGTCCTTCTTTGTCTCTTCTAATAGTCTTTATTTTAAAGTCTCTCTTGTCTGATATGAGAATTGCTACTCCAGCTTTCTTTTGATTTCCATTTGCATGGTATCTCTTTTTCCATCCCCTCACTTTCAGTCTGTATGTGTCCCTAGGTCTGAAGTGGGTCTTTTGTAGACAGCACATATATGGGTCATGTTTTTGTATCCACTCAGTGAGCCTGTGTCTTTTGGTTGGAGCGTTAATCCATTCACATTTAAGGTAATTATCGATATGTATGTTTCTATTACCATTTTCTTAATTGTTTTGGGTTTGTTATTGTAGGTCTTTTCCTACTCTTGTGTTTCCTGCCTAGAGAAGTTCCTTTAACATTTGTTGTAAAGCTGGTTTGGTGGTGCTGAATTCTCTTAGCTTTTGCTTGTCTGTAAACCTTTTGATTTTTCCATCGAATCTGTATGAGATCCTTGCTGGGTAGAGTAAACTTGATTGTAGATTTTTCCCTTTCATCACTTTAAATATGTCCTTCCACTCCCTTCTGGCTTGCAGTGTTTCTGATGAAAGATCAGCTGTTAACCTTATGGGGATTCCCTTGTGTGTTATTTGTTGTTTTTCCCTTGCTGCTTTTAATATTTTTTCTTTGTATTTAATTTTTGATAGTTTGATTAATATGTGTCTTCGCATGTTTCTCCTTGGATTTATCCTGTATAGGACTCTCTGTGTTTCCTGGACTTGATTAGCTATTAGCTATTTCCTTTCTCATATTAGGGAAGTTTTCAACTATAATCTGTTCAAATATTTTCTCAGTCCTTGTCTTTTTCTCTTCTTCTTCTGAGACCCCTATAATTCGAATGTTGGTGCGTTTAATATTGTCCCAGAGGTCTCTGAGACTGCCCTCAATTCTTTTCATTCTTTTTTCTTTATTCTGCTCTGCAGTAGTTATTTCCCCTATTTTATCTTCCAGGTCACTTATCCATTCTTCTGCCTCAGTTATTCTGCTATTGATTCCTTCTACAGAATTTTAAGTTTCATTTACTGTGTTGTTCATCATTGTTTTTTTGCTCTTTCATTCTTCTAGGTCCTTGTTAAACGTTTCTTGTATTTTCTCCATTCTATTTCCAAGATTTTGGATCATCTTTACTATCAGTACTCTGAATTCTTTTTCAGGTAGACTGCCTATTTCCTCTTCATTTGTTTGGTCTGGTGGGTTTTTACCTTGCTCCTTCCTCTGTTGTGTGTTTCTTCTCTGTCTTCTCATTTTGCTTAACTTTCCTTGTTTGGGGTTTCCTTTTCACAGGCTGCAGGTTCGTAGTTCCCATTGTTTTTGGTGTCTGCCCCCAGTGGGAAAGGTTGGTTCAAGGGGTTGTGTAGGCTTCCTGGTGGAGGGGACTGGTGCCTGTGTTCTGGGGGATGAGGCTGGATCTTGTCTTTCTGGTGGGCAGGACCACGTCCAGTGGTGTGTTTTGGGGTGTCTGTGACCTTATGATTTTAGGCAGCCTCTCTGCTAATGGGTGGGGTTCTCTCCCTGGGTTCTGACCTCCGAAGCTCGAGCCTCAGCTCCCAGCCCCCACCTTCCCTCGCAGGTGACCAGACAAGCCTCTCGGGCTGGTGAGTGCTGATCGGCACCAGTCCTCTGTGCGGGAATCTCTCCGCTTTGCCCTCTGCATCCCTGTTGTTGTGCTCTCCTCTGTGGCTCCAAAACTTCCCACCACCACCCCCGTCTCTGCCAGTGAAGGGGCTTCCTAGTGTGTGGAAACCTTTCCTCCTTCACAGCTCCCTCCCATTGGTACAGGTCCTGTCCCTATTCTTTCGTCTCTGTTTTTTCTTTTTTCTTTTGCCCTACCCAGGTACGTAGGGAGTTTGTTGCCTTTTGGGAGGTCTGAGGTCTTCTGCCAGCATTCAGTAGGTGTTCTGTAGGAGTTGTTCCACATGCAGATGTATTTCTGATGTATTTGTGGGGAGGAAGGGGAGGAAGGTGATCTCCATGTCTCACTCCTCCGCCATCTTGAAGGTCCCAAGAATTTTTAAGATTTACTCTCCTACCAACTTTCGAATAATGCAAAATGATATTAATAAGTACAGTCACCATGCTGTACATTATATCACCATATCTTATTTACTTTTAACTGGAAGTTTTTATTTTTTGATTCCCTTCATCCATTTTACCCAACCGTGACCCTCTGCCTATGGCAACCACAAACATGTTATCTGTATTTATGAACTTGGCTAGTTGATTTTTTTTTTAGATTCTACATACAAGTGAAATCCTATGGTATTTGGCTTTCTCTGTCTGATCTGACTTATCGCACTTAGCATAATGCTCTCAATATCCATGCATGTTGTCGCAAACATCAAGACTTCATTCTTTTTTATGGCTGAATAATATTCCTGTGTGTGTGTGTGTATTTTTCTTTATCCTTTCATATATCAATGGACACATACATTTCCTATATTTTGGCTACTGTAATTAATGCTGTAATGAACATGGGGGTGCATGTATCTTTTTGAGTTAGTGCTTCATTTTCTTTGGATAAAGATTCAGAGATGGAGTTTCTGGATCATATGCTAGTTGTTTTTATTTTTTTCAGGAACCTCCATACTGTTTTCCATAGAGGCTGTACCAATTTACATTCCTACCAACAGTGCACAGGGGTTCCCTTTTCTCTATATCCTTGCCAACACTTGTTATTTTTTCTCTATTTGATAATAACCATTCTAACAAGTGTGCAGTTATATCATTGCCGTGTTGATCTGCATTTCCCTGATTAGTGATGTTGAACATCTTTTCATGTATCTGTTGGACATCTGTATGTCTTCTTTGGAAAAATGTCTATTCAGATCCTCTGCCCATTTTTAACTGAATTGTTTGGGGTACTTTTTGCTCTTGAGTTGTGTAAGTTATTTATATAGTTTGGATATTAACCCTTTATTTGACATGATTTGAAAATATTTTCTCCCATTCCACAGGTTATCTTTTCATCTCTTGATGGTTTCTTTGCTATGTGATAGCTTTTGTTTGATGTACTCCAACTTCTTTATTATATCTTTTAATGTCAAATCCAGAAAATGACTGCCAAGATTGATGTTAATGAGCTTACTGCCTATATTTCCTTCTAAAAGTTTGGTTTCAGGTCATACGTTCAATCCATTTAATTTTTGTGTGTGGTGTAAGACAGTGGTCCAATTTCATTCTTTTACATGTGACTGTACAGTCTTTCCAAAACCATTTATTAAAGAGACTGTCTTTTCCCCATTGTATATTCTCTGGTAATTTGTCAGATTAATTGATGATATACATGTGGGTTTATTTCATGAGCTTTCTATTCTGTTCCACTGATCAATATGTCTGTATGCCAAAAGCATACTGTTCTGATTACCATAGCTTTGTAATACAGTTTCAAATCAGGGAGCACAATGCCTCCAGCTGTAACACAGTTTGAAATCAGGGATCACAATCCCTCTTCTTCTTTGTAAAGACTGCTTTGGCTCTTCAGGACCTTTTGTGGTTCCATACAAATTAGAGGATTGTTTTTTCTATTTCTATGAAAAATGCCATAGGAATTTTAATAGGGACTGTACTGAATCTGTTGATTGCTTTGGGTAGTATGGATATTTTAACAATATTAATTCTTCCAATCCACAAGCACAAAATATCTACTTAATGTTTCTTCTTCAATTTCTTTTGTCAATGTCTTACAAGTTTTCAGTGTATAGGTCTTTCACTGCCTTGGTAAAATTTATTCATAGGTATCTTATTTATATTATGAAATGGTAAATCAGACTGTTTTCTTAATTTCTCTTTCTGATAGCAGTTTCTTTCTGTTATTAGCATACAGAAATACAATAGATTTCTGTATGTTGATTTTTCATCCTGTAGCCTTAGTGAAATCCTTTACCAGATTTTAGGTGGACTCCTTAGGATTTGGGTTATATAGTACTATATCATCTGCATAGTTTTACTCCTTCCTTCCCAATTTGGATGCCTTTTATTTCTTGTCTAATTGCTCTGGCTAGGACTACCAATATTATGTTGAATAAAAGTGGCAAAAGTGGGCATACTAGTCTTGTTCCTGATCTTAGAGAAATTGTGGTTAGCGTTTCCCACTGAGTATGATGTTAGCTGTGGGCTTGTCATATATGGTCTTTATTATGTTGAGGCACATTCCCTCTTCACCCACTTTGTCTTTTTTTTTTTTTTTTTTTTTGCAGTACTCTCAGTGCTGTGGCCTCTCCCATTGCGGAGCACAGGCTCCGGACACACAGGCTCAGCGGCCATGGCTCACGGGCCCAGCTGCTCTGCGGCATTTGAGATCTTCCTGGACCAGGGCACAAACCTACATCCTCTGCATTGGCAGGCGGACTCTCAACCACTGCACCACCAGGGAAGCCTCACCCACTTTGATATGAATTTTTATCATAAATACATGTTTAATTTTATCAGATGATTTTTCTGCATTCATCAAGATAATCATATGATTTTTATCTTTTGTTAATGTCACGTTTCACATTAATTTTTGCAAATAGTGAACCATCCTTGCATTATTGTAATAAATTCCACTTGATCACAGTGTTTTATTGTTTTAATGTACTGCTGAATTTGGCTTGCTAATGTTTTATTGAGAATGTTTGCATCTATGTTTATTAGGGATATTGGCCTGTAATTTTCTTTTCTTGTGGTGTCCTCTGGTTTTGGTACCAGGGTAATGCTGATCTCATAAAATGAGTTTGAAAGTGTTTCCTCCTCTTCTATGTTTTGGACGAATTTGAAATGGATTGGTATTAATTCTTCTTTTAATATTTGGTAGAATTTGCTAGTGAAGTTGCCTGGTTTTTCTAGGAAGTTTTAAAATTACTGATTCAATCTCTTCACTAATAATCAGTCTATTGAGATTTTCTATTTCTTCCTGACTTAGTCTTTGAAGTCTGTTATGTCTTTAGGAATTAATCCATTTATTTTAGGTTATCCAATTTGTTGTAATATAATTATTCATAGTCTCTTATGATCATTTGTATTTCTGTGGATCAGTTGTAATATCTCCTGTTTCATTTCTGATTTTGAGTCCTCTCTCTTGATGTCTTAATAAGTCAAGCTAAAGGTCTGTCAATTTTATGTATCCTTTCAAAGAACAAGCTTTTGGTTTGATTGATCTTTTCGGTTGTCTTTTTACTATTTCTGCTCCGATCTTTTATTTCCATACTTCTACTAGAACTTTATTTATAATTATTTCTCTAGTTCCTTGAGGTGTAAAGTTAAATTGAGATTTTTCTTTTTTCTTGTGGTAAGCATTGATTCCATCTTAGAATTGTTTTTGCTGCATCCCACAAGCTTTTGTATGGTATATTTACATTTCCTTTTGTCTAATGGAATATTTTGATTTTGCTTTTGATTTCTTCATTGAACCAGTGTTCAGTAACATGTTGCTTACACTTCACATATTTGTGAATTTTACACTTTTCTTTTTATAATTGATTTCTAGTTTCATACCATTGTGTTCAGAAGACACTTGATATGATTTCTCTTTTTCACTTAAGTACAGTTGGTGTACAATATTGTATAAGTTAACAGGTGTACAATATAGTGATTCACAATTTTCAAAGGTTATACTACATTTATAGTTCTTATAAAATATTGGCTATATTCCCCGTGTTTTACAATATATCCTTGTAGCTCATTTTATACATAATACTTTATACTTCTTAATCCCCTACCTCTGTCTTATCCCACCCCCTTCCCTCTCCCCACCGATAACCACTAGTTTGTTCTATATGTCTGGGAGTCTGCTTCTTTTTTGTTATATTCACTAGTCTGTATTTTTTAGATTCTACATTTAAGTGATATCATACAGTATTTGACATTCTCTGACTTATTTCACTTAGCATGAGGCACTCCAAATCCATCCATGTTATTGTAAATGGCAAAATTTCATTCTTTGTATGGCTGAGTAGTATTCTGCAACTTCTTTATACATTCACCTGTTGATGGACACTTAGATTGCTTATGTATCCTGGCAATTGGAAATAATGCTGCTATGAACAGTGGGGTAGACATATCTTTTCAAGTTACTATTTTCGGATATATACCCAGGAATGAAATTGCTGGGTCATAGGGTGGTTCTACTTTTAGGTTTTTGAGAAGACTCCAGACTATTTTTAACAGTGGGTGCACAAATTTACATTCCCAGCAACAGCAGACCAGAGTTCCCTTTTCTCCACATCCTTGGCAGCATTTCTGTGTTCTTTTTTTTTAATATATAAATTTATTTACTTTTTGGCTGCCTTGGGTCTTCATTGCTGCCTGCAGGCTTTCTCCAGTTGCAGTGAGCAGGGGGGCTACTCTTCGTTATAGTGCACATGCTTCTCATTGCGATGGATTCTCGTTGTGGAGTATTGGCTCTAGGTGCGTGAGCTTCAGTAGTTGTGGCACATGGGCTCTGTAGTTAGGGCTCGCAGGCTCTAGAACACTGGCTCAATAGTTGTGGCACACAGGCTTAATTGTTCCGCAGCATGTGGGATCTTCCCAGACCAGGGCTCGAACCCGTGTCCCCCGCATTGGCAGGCAGATTCTTAACCACTGAGCCACCAGGGAAGCCCTCTGTGTTCTTTTTGAGGATATCCATTCTGATAGGTGAGAGTGATATCTCGTTGTGCTTTTTATTTGCATTTTCCTGATGATTAGTAATCTTGAGCACCTTTTCATGTGCCTGTTGGCCATGTGCAAGTCCTCTTTGGAGAAATGCCTATGGAGATCTTCTGCCCATTTTTTAAGTGTTTTTTTTTTTTTTTAATGTGGAGTTCTATGAGTTTATATATTTAAAATAGTAACCCCTTATATCGTTTGCAAATGTTTTCTGCCATTCAGTACGTTGTCTTTTCATTGTATCAGTGGTTTCCTTTGCTGTGCAAAATCGTTAAGTTTAAATAGGTCCCATTTGTTTATTTTTGCTTTTTCTTCTTTTACCTTAAGAGAGAGATTCAAAAAAATATTGCTAGGATTTCTGTCAAACAGTGTTTTCCCTATGTTCTCTTCTAGGAGTTTTATGGTTTCCAGTCTTACCTTTAGGTCTTTAATCCATTTTGAGTTTAATTTTGTATATGGTGTTAGAGATTATTCTAATTTCATTCTTTTAAATGTAGCAGTCCAGTTTACCCACTTATTGAAGAGACTGTGTTTCCTTCATTGTATATTCTTGCCTTCTTTGTCATATATTAATTGATGCTAAGTGCATGGGTCTATTTCTAGGCTCTTAATTCTGTTCCATTGATCTATGTATCTGTTTTTGTGCCAGAACTATACTGTTTTTGATTACTGTAACTTTGCAGTGAACTCTGAAGTCAGGGAATGTGACTCCTAAAGCTCTGTTCTTCTTTCTCAAGATTGTTTTGGCTATTCAGGGTCTTTTGTATTTCCATACAAATTTTAAAATTATTTATTCTAGTTCTGTGAAAAGTGCCATTGATATTTTGATAGGGATTGCACTGAATCTGTAAATTGCCTCGGTATTGTGGTCATCTTAACAATATTAATTCTTCCAATCCAAGAACATAGTATACCTTTCCTTCTGTTTGTGTCATCTTCAGTTTCTTTCATCAGTTTCTTACAGTTTTCAGAGTACAGATCATTTACTTCCTTAGGTAGGTTTATTCCTAGGTATCTTATTCTTTTTGATGGGATGGTAAATGGGACTGTTTCCTTGATTCCTCTTTCTGACAGTTCATTGTTACTGTATAGAAATGCAACAGGATCTGTATAGTAATTTTGTATCCTGCAACTTTACTGAATACATTGATGAGCTCTAGTAGTTTTCTGGTGGAGTCTTTGTAATTTTCTATGTATAGAATCATGTCATCTGCAAACAGTGACAGTTTTACTTCTTCTTTTCCAATTTGGATTCTTTATTTTTCTTGTATGACTGCTGTGGCCAGGACCCACAATACTGTGTTGAATAAAAGTGGTGAGTGGGCATCCTTCTCTTGTTCCTGATGTTAGAGGAAATGCTTTCAGCTTTTCACTGCTGAGTATGATGTTAGCTGTGGGTTTATCATATATGGCCTTAATTATGTTAAGTAATGTTCCCTCTATGGCCACTTTCTGGAGGGTTTTCATCATAAACTGATATTGTATTTTGTCAAAAATGGTTTCTGCATCTAATGAGATAATTATGTGATTTTTATTCTTCATTTTGTTAATATGGTGTATTACATTGACTAATTCGCAAATATTGAAAAATCCTTGCATCCCTGGGATAAATCCCACTTGATTAGGGTGTATGATCCTTTTAATGTATTGCTGGATCTGGTTTGCTAATATTTTGTTGAAGATTTTTGCACCTATGTTTATCACTGATATTGGTCTGTAATTTTCTTTCCTTTTTTTTAAAAATATCTTTGTCTAATTTGGCATTAGAGTGATGCTGGCCTCACAGAATGAGTACACAAGTGTTCCTTCCTCTGCAATTTTTAGGAATAGTTTCAGAAGGACAGGTGGTAACTCTTCTCTAAATGTTTGGTAGAATTCACCTGTGAAGTTATCTGGTCCTGGACTTTTGTTTGTTGGGTGTTTTTAAATTAATGATTCAATTTCATTACTGGTCATTGGTCTCATATATTCTATTTTTTCCTGGTTCAGTCTTAGGAGAGTATACATTTGTAAGAATTTGTCCATTTCTTCTAGGTTGTCCATTTTCTTGGCATATAGTTGTTCATAGTAGTCTCAGGATCTTTTGCATTTCTGTGGTGTCAGCTGTAACTTTCCCTTTTCATTTCTAATTTTATTGTTTGGGGCACTCCTTTGTCTTCATGAGTCTTGGTATAGGTTTATCCATTTTATTTCTTTTCAAAGAAACAGCTTTTAGTTTCATTGATCTTTTCATATGTTTTAGTTTCTAGTTTATTTCTGCTCTGATCATTATGATTTCTTTCCTTCTATCAATACTATCTTTGGATTTTGTTTGTTTTTTCTGTAGTTGCTTTAGGTGTAAGGTTAGGTTGTTTGAGGTTCTTCTTGTTTCCTGAGGTAAGCTTGTATTGCTATACACTTCCCTCTTAAAAATGTTTTGCTGAAACCCATAGGTTTTTCATCGTTCTGTTTTCGTTCTGTTTTTGTTTTTTGTTTTTTTGCAGTACGTGGGCCTCTCACTGTTGTGGCCTCTCCCGTTGCGGAACACAGGCTCTGGACGCACAGGCTCAGCTGCCATGGCTCACAGGCCCAGCCACTCTGCGGCATGTGGGATCTTCCCGGACCGGGTCACAAACCCGTGTCCCCTGCATCGGCAGGCGGACTCTCAACCACTGCACCACCAGGGAAGCCCTGTTTTCCTTTTCATTTTTCTCTAAGTATATTTTTTTTATTTCATCTTTGATTTCTTCAGTGATCCATTGGTTGTTTAGTACCATATTGTTTAGCCTCCACATGTCTGTTTTTTTCTTTTACAGTTTTTTTTCTTGAGGTTGATTTCTTATCTCATAGTATTGTGGTCAGAAAAGATGCTTTATATGATTTCAATTTTTTTTAATTTAGTGAGGCTCACTTTGTGGCCCAGCATATGATCAATCCTGGAAAATGTTCCATGTGCACTTGAGAAGAATGTGTATTCTGCCTTCAGATGGAATGCTCTATAAATATCAGTTAAGTCCATCTGGTCTAATGTGTCATTTAAGGCCTGTGTTTCCTTATTGATTTTCTGTCTGGATAATCTGTCCATTGATGTAAGTGGGGTGTTAAAGTCCCCCACTATTACTGTGTTACTGTCGATTTCTCCTTTAATGGCTGTTAGCATTTGCCTTATATATTGAGGTGCTCCTATGCTGGGTGCATATATATTTACAATTGTTATATCTTCTTCTTGGATTGACTGCTTGATCATTATGTACTGTCCTTTTTTGTCTCTTGTAAGAGTCTTTAAAGTCTATATTGCCTGATATGAGTATTGCTCCTCCAGCTTTCTTCTGATTGCCATTTGCATGGAATACCTTTTTCCATCCCCTCACTTTCAGTCTGTATGTCTCCCTAGGTTTGAAGTGGGTCTTTTGAAGACAACATATATATGGATCTTGTTTTTTTATCCATTCAGCCAGTCTGTCTTTTGGTTGAAGCATTTAATCCATTTACATTTAAGGTAATTATTGATATGTATGTTCTTGTTGCTATTTTGTTCATTCTTTTGGATTTGTTTTTGTAGGTCTTTTTCCTTCCCTTCCTCTTTTGTTCTCTTGTAATTTGATGACTAACTTTATTTAGTGTTGTGTTTGGCTTTTTTTTTTTTTTTTTTTGCGGTACATGGGCCTCTCACTGTTGTGGCCTCTCCCGTTGCAGAGCACAGGCTCTGGACATGCAGGCTCAGTGGCCATGGCTCACGGGCCCAGCCGCTCCGCGGCATGTGGGATCTTCCCGGACCGGGGCACGAACCCATGTCCCCTGCATCGGCAGGCAGACTCTCAACCACTGCGCCACCAGGGAAGCCCTGGATTCCTTTTTCTTGTGTGTGTGTGTGTGTGTGTGTGTGTGTGTGTGTATCTAGTGTAGATTTTCAGTTTGCAGTTACCATGAGATTTTGATATAATAGTCTATATATATATATATATATATATATATACAAGGTTGTTTTAAGTTGTTGGCCTTTTAATTTCAAATGCATTTCCAATATCCTGCATTTGTACTCTCCTCAGGATTGCTGGGTTTGGGGTTTTTTTTTTCTTTGTGCTACACGGGCCTCTCCCGTTGTGGAGCACAGGGTCCGGATGTGCAGGCTCAGCGGACATGACTCACGGGCCCAGCCGTCCACGGCATATGGGATCCTCCCGGACCGGGGTACGAACCTGTGTCCCCTGCATCGGCAGGCAGACTCTCAACCACTGCGCCACCAGGGAAGCCCCGGACTGCTGGTTTTGATATCACATTTGTGTGGGGATAATTTCCTATCTTTACTGTCTTTTTTTTGCCTTTTCCATTAGTAATTTTATTGTTTCTATTTGTGGCCTTTTCTTTTCCACCTAGATAAGTTCCTTTAGCATTTGTTGCAAAGCTGATCTGGTTGTGCTGAATTCCAGGCCAGGGAGCCTGATGTTGTGCTCAAAACTTTCACTCCTGTGAAGGACTTCTGTGATATAATTATTTTCCAGTTTGTGTGTTGCCCATCCAGCAGATGTGGCATTTGATTTTATCACAATTGTGCCCCTCCTACCGTCTCACTGTGGCTTCCCCTCTGTTTTTGGATGTAGGATATCTTTTTTAGTAGGTTCCAGCTTTCTTTTGTCAATGGTTGTCCTACTCTGCCATCTTTTCTCCACCTCTGATCCTGCCTCCAGAGTGGGGAAGATGCATGACCCCTGGCCACCTCTGAGAGGTTGTCCCTGCAAACCCCTCACCTTGTCACTGGACACTACCACGGCAAGGGTCCCGTGGCTAAGGAATAAAGACCCAGGAGAATGTGGCATGCTGACTAGGTCCCCTCAACCTAAGAGCTGCCTGAACGGATCCCTCAGGTACACCACAGCAGCCCGTGTATGAGTGTGCTCTCCTGCCACGTCGCTTAGCAACCTGTGAAGCCATCCAGTCTTCCCGACACATCAACTCGTCCCGCCCCTGCAGAGTGTAATTTTTTAAAAGATTTTGTTTCCGGGTCGAACCTGCTTTATGCAGCAGAAGGTCTCTTTGCTCCCATGTTAACCCTTGGGGGAGGATCAAGTTTCCTTTTTTTTTCTTTTTCCCTTAGAGAGGTTTCCTTAACATTTGTTGTGAAGCTTGTTTGGTGGTTTGAAGTCTTTTAGGTTTTACTTGCCTGTAAAGCTTTTGATTTGTCCTTCAGTCTGAATGAGAGCCTTGCTGGGTAGGGTATTCTTGGTTGTAGGCTTTTCTATTTCATCGCTTTAAATATATCATGCCACTCCCTTCTGGCCTGCACGGTTTCTGCTGAAAAGTTAGCTGATAACTTTATGGGAGTCCCTTGTATGTTATTTGTTGCTTTTCCCTTGCTGCTTTTAATATTCTCCCTTTAATTTTTTGTCATTTTAATTATAGTGTGTCTTGGTGTGTTCTTCTTTGGGTTAATACTTTATGAAACTCTCTGTGCTTCCTGGACTTGGATGACTGCTTCTTTTCCCAGTTTAGGGAAGTTTCTAGCTACTATATCTTCAATTATGTTCTCAGCCCCCCCCCCAACCCTTCTCCTTTTGGGACCACTATAATATGAGTATTACTGCACTTGGTGTCATCCCAAACAGCTCTTTAACTGTCCTCATTCCTTTTTTTTTCTTCTGTTCAGCATCACTGATTTCCGCTACTCTGTCTTCTAGCTTTCTCTGTTTCACTTATCTACTGCTGATTCCTTCTAGTGTATCTTTTATTTTACTTATTGTATTCTAGCTCTCTGGTTGTTCTTTATATTTTCTAACTCTTTGTTAAAAACTTCTCTCTGTGCATCTATTCTTCTCCCAAGTTCTTTGATCATCTTTATGATCACTAACCTGAACTCCTTCTATATATTCCTCTGTAGCCTCATTTTGACTAAGTTGCTATTATTTTTATGTATCTCGTAGGTTATGTTTCCTAACCTTGGAGAAGTGGCCTTTTGTAGGAAACATCATGTGTGTCCCTGCAGAGCACACCCCTCTCGCCACCCAAGCTATATGCTCTAGGGATTACCCCTATGAGGGCTCCATGGGTCCTTCTGTTGTGGTGGGCTGAGTGTGTGGGTAATCTGGCAGGTCTGTTTGGCCCCCGATCTGGTTGGTTGCCAGGCCCTGCCTTTTGCAGAGGCTGCCATCTTCTGGTTGGCAGGACTAGGTGACATTGCAGTTAACTAGGGAACCCCAGGGGCCCTGGGACTTATGTTGGCTTACTGGAGGGCAGAGTCAGGATCCAGAGGACCCCGGGACTGTTCTCCGCTCACTGGTGGGTGAAGTTATGTTCTGGGCTTAGTGCTGGACTACTGGCAGGGAGAGGTGGGTCCTGGAGTCTGACTGCAGAACCCAGGGACCTCAGAGCTGGTGTCAGGTCACTGCTGGGTGGGGTGGGGGGAGCAAGTTTCCTGACACAGTTGGGTACAGAGTCTGGGGTGTCCTGAAGCATCTGCTGGCCTTCTCGTGGGCAGGGCGAGGGCTCAGCTGATCTCAGAACAGCATCTGGACAGAGTTCCCAGGATGCAAGATTATTGTTCCCTCGAATCTGGTGTCTACCCCCTAATGGGTGAGGCTGGTTCAGAGCCTCGAGCAGGCTTCCTGGAGTGGAGGGCAGGGGCCCAGGGGTTTCTGAGGCTGGTGTCTTCCCATTGGTGGGTGAAGTTGGGTCCTGGGACCTCTGTTGGGCAGAGCTGTGTCTAGAGGCCTGTCTAGAGGTGGCAAGGGGCTCAGGAGATCTTTAGGCAGCCTATCTACTAGTCGCTTGGCCTGAGGCTGTGCCCACCCAGTTAGTAGCCTGGCCTAAGGCACCCCAGCAGTGGTGCCTATAGGCTATTGGGTGGGTCCAGGTCTTGGTACTAATGAGCTAAAGGGAGGATTCCACAATGGTACCTGCCAGCACCAGCATCCACATAGTAGAAGCTCTCAAGAATGGCTGCTTCCAGTGTCTAAGTCCCCAGGGTGAGCTGCAACCAACCCCCATCTCTCCAGGAGACTCTGCAAGATCAGCAGGCAGGTCTGGCCCATGTTACTATCAAATTACTGCTTTTGCTCTTGGGTGTCAGCATGTGAGATTTTGTGTGCTCTTTAAGAGAGAAGACTCTATTTCTCCAGTCTTGTAGGGCTCTGGAAAGAAGCCCACTGGTCTTCAGAGCCAAATGCTCTGGGTTCATGTCTTTCCAGTGCAGGACTTCTGGGGTTGGGGAGCCTGACATGGGGCTCAAGACTCTCACTACTGTGGAAGAAATTCTGCAGTATAATTATTCACCAGTTTGTGGGTCACCCCTGCCCCAGGGGTATGAACTTGACTATATCAGAAGTCTGCCTCTCCTACATGGCTCATTGTGGTTCCTTCTTTATGTCTTTAGTGGCAGGTCTTCTATGGTAGGTTCTGGTCTTTTTCATTGATGGTTATTCTGAAGATAGTTGTGATTTTGGTGTTTGTGAGAGGAAGTGAGCTTAAGGTCTTTCTACTCTGCCATCTTGGTCAGATCTCCTGGCTGATGTGATTTCAATATTCTTAAATTTGTTAAGACTTTGTTTTGTTGCCTAATATATGATCTACCCTGAAGAATGTTCCATGTGCACTTGAAGACTGTGTATTCTATTCCTTTTGAATAAATTGTTATGTATTATTCTTTCTCTTAATACTTGTATTTGACTTTTCCTTTCTATGAAGATTCATATTTTTTTAGTCTGTGTTGTTGACATAAACAAAGAATAACTTACAACCTTGGTTATGTCTCAAATTTTTTTTTAAGATTAAAAGTATACTCTGGTGCTTGCTTGGTCAATATGTATACTAAAATTGGAACAGCACAGAGAAGATTAACACAGCTAAAGTGCAATGAAGGTTCACATGTTCGTGAGTCATTCCCTATTTGTCAGTCTTTGTCTTGGAAGAGATAGGGCTGGGGAAGCAGGATGGCAAAGGAGATTAAAGGGTACTTAACCTCTACCAATTGTATTTTATTTATTTTATTACATAAAACACTGGTGTTAATAAAGTAAATCTTGGTGTGTGAATGCAGTCTCTGATTTTTATATTTTAAAGTACAGAGACAGTAATCACTACAGCAGTCATTCCATATCCAAACCTATGAAAATTATCAGAAGTGCATTCCAAGATTTATCCATAAGGATATTCTCTTCAGCATTATTTATAACAAGAAAAAACTGGCAACAATCTAAAATTTGAACAATATAGGAATGGTTAAATAAATTATAGTAGAGTCATGTGATTGTTATATATTTATTTGGACAGCTTATGTTCCCTATTAGTTTCTTATTGCTGCTGTAAGAAATGACCACAAACTTAGTGTCTGAAAACAAAACAAATTTATTATCTTACAGTTGTGGAGGTCAGAAATCTAAAATGGGTCTAAATGTGAAAAATCAAGATGTTGGTAGGGCTGTATTTCTTCTGGGAGATTGTTTTTCCTTGCATTTTTCAGCTTGTGGAGGTTTCTACATTCAGTGGTTCTTGGCTTTTTCCTCACGTCACTCCAACTTTTTGTTTCCATCTTCACAGCTTTCTACCACTGACTCTGACCCTCTGACACCCTCTTTTAAAGACCCCTGTGATTACACCATACCCTCCAGAATAATCCAGTGGAATTTACTCATCCCCACATGATTAAATTAATCACATCTGCAAGGTCTCTTTTACAATATAAAGTAACATATTCACAGGTCTAGGGACTGGGATACAGACATCTTTGAGGGACCATTATCCAGCTACCACATTACTTAAGCAAATAAAGGCATATGAATATTTAAAGTGTTCAGAAGTGGGGAGTTTCTTGGTAGCCTGGTGGTTAGGATTCCGGGCTTTTGTGGCCCAGGTTACATCACTGGTCCAAGAACTGAGATCCCACAAGCTGCACAGCATGGCCAAAAAAAAAAAGAATAATGCCTGACACAAAACACCATCAATTATGATTCGTAAAATGAATGGGTAGATAGGCATACTTCTCACTGCTTTCACAGTCTGATCTAAACCACTATCATTTCTTACCTGGTTAATTTCCATAGTCTTGTCACAGGCCTCCCTGCTTCTATCCTTGCCGCCATCTACTCTCAGCACAGCAACCAGAGTGATGTGTTCAAAACATAAATCAGACTGTATGCTACGCTGGCCTCTAAATGTTCCTTCATAACACTAGTCGTGTTACCACCTCAGGACCTTTTCACTTGCAGTTACCTCTGCCTGTAATAGTCTTCTCCCAGATATTCATGTGTCTCATATCCACATTTATTCAAGTCTTTGCTCATATATCACCTCATTGAGCCCTACCTTATGCACTCCATTTAAAATCTCAACTGTTCCATCATTTCTATGTTCCAAATTCTTCTTACTCAGCCTTGTTAATTTTACATAGCATATCACCTTTTAGTATTCTAAATGCTTTGTTAATTATGCTTGTATTTTCTCACCCCCTACTGAAATATAGATTCCAAAGGACAAGGAATCTTACATGTTTTGCTTAATGATATATTTTCACTTCTTGAAAAATGCATGGCAAATAGAAATCACTCAAAAAAATAGCTAATGAACAAGTGACTAATAAGATCCTACTATGTGCCAAGTTACATCCTAGGTACTAAGATCATATCAGTAAATTTGACGGAGTATCTCCTTTATTGGAACTTGCTTTCAAGTTCTCTAGTCTATCAAAATCTACTACACCCAAGTCCCCATGTTGATGAGACAGAAGAAAACACTAGATGAGAAGTAGTAAGACCGGAAATTATTAATTAGCCTTGATTTCTTTACATATCATCCCTATCCTTACCACTCCTATACTTCTGTCCCAATTACTTGGTATTGTTTCACTGATGTTCGGGAAATTAATTCAAATGGATGTAGTTGTTAATTGTGGGTGCCGAAAAACAAAACAAAACATGGGAATTTAAGGGTCACAGAATAAACCAGTGGGAAATTAGAATGTCTCTTTAAACATTCTATCATTTTACAAATATACATATGACATATATGCACATATTCAGATAGAACTAACTCAAAACTAATTAGCCTTTTTCAAAAATTATTTTCTTGTTGACTGTCATTTTTAAGCTGCATTGAGTATAAACCTTTGTCTTAAATGCATCCTTTAGTATGTTTCATGGAATCCTGACACAATTATCAGGAGAGTTTTTTTGTTTGTTTGTTTTTTTGTTTATTTTATTTTATTTTTGGCTGTGTTGGGTCTTCGTTGCTGCATGCGGACTTTCTCTAGTTGCAGTGAGGGGGGCTACTCTTCGTTGCAGTGTGTGGGCCTCTCATTGTGGTGGCCTCTCCTGTTGTGGAGCACGGGCTCTAGGTACACGGGCTTCAGTAGTTGTGGCATGCAGGCTCAGTAGTTGTGGCTCATGGGCTCTAGAGCACAGGCTCAGTAGTTGTGGCACAAAGGCTTAGCTGCTCCACAGCATGTGGGATCTTCCCAGCCCAGGGCTCGAATCCGTATCCCCTGCACTGGCAGGCGGATTCTTAACTACTGCACCACCAAGGAAGCCCTATCAGGAGAGTTCTGGCTGAGATTTTTCAATTTATTTTGCAGGACACCACACTACTATCTTCAGAAATTAAGCAAAGCAGGGGAATCAGTTATTTGTAAGCAAAAATTTTAATCTTTGCTTTACACTTTACCATTTTCTTTCTATGTATAAAATACTCTTAAATTTTATTTATTTTATTTATTTATTTTGCGGTACACGGGCCTCTCACTGTTGTGGCCTCTCCCGTTGCGGAGCACAGGCTCCGGACGCGCAGGCTCAGCGGCCATGGCTCACGGGCCCAGCTGCTCCGCAGCATGTGAGATCTTCCTGGACTGGGGCATGAACCTGTGTCCCCTGCATCGGCAGGCGGACTCTCAACTACTGCACCACCAGAGAAGCCCCCAACACTTACTGCTTGTAGATTTTTTGATTAACTTACTCACTGTCTTATTTTAGTATCTGTCACCAATACCCAAGATTCTCATTGTTGAAAATTTAGGGATTAACACTTTATTAAGGATCAGATAAAAATTTGGGGAGAAAGCCAATTGTGCTTTTAGCTTTAAAAAAAATAAGGGTTTTTAAAAAATTAAAGTATACTTGACTTACAATACTGTGTTAGTTTCAGGTGTACAGCTAAGAGATTGTTATATATAATTTTTTCAAATTGTTTTCTATTATAGGTTTATTGTAAGATACTGAATATTGTTCCTTGTTATACAGTAAATCCTTGTTGCATATCTATTTTACATATAGTAGTGTACATCTGTTAATCCCATACTCATAATTTATCCCTCCCACCTCCCCTTTCCCCTTTGGTAACTCTAATTTTGTTTTCTGTATCTGTGAGTCTGTTTCTATTTTGTAAATAGATTAATTTGTATTTTTTTTTTTAATTCACATATAAGTGATATCACATAATTACCTTTCTCTGACTGACTTCATTTAGCAGGATATTCTATAGGTCCATCCATATTGCTGCAAATGGCATTATTTTATTCTTTTTCATGGCTAAGTAGTATTCCATTGAGTATACATACAACATCTTCTTTATCTATGCGTCTCTTGATGGACACTTATGTCGCTTCCATGTCTTGGTTACTGTAAATAGTGCTATGAACATGGGGTGCATGTATCTTTCTGACCTGGAGTTTTCATCTTTTCTGGATATATGCCCAGGAGTGAGATTGCTGTATCATATGGTAGCTCTATTATTAGTTTTTAAGCAACCACCATACTGTTTTCCATAGTGGTTGCACCAATTTACATTCCTACCAACAGTGTAGGAGGGTTCCCTTTTCTCCACACCCTCTCCATTATTTATTATTTGTAGACTTTTTGATGATAGTCATTCTGACCAGTGTGAGATAATACCTCATTATGGTTTTGATTTTCACTTATCTAATAATTACCAATGTTGAGCATCTTTTCATGTGCCTGTTGGCCATCTGTATGTCTTCTTTACAGAAATGTCTATTTAGGTGTTATGCCCATTGTTTGATTGGGTTGTTTGTTTCTTTCATATGAAGTTGTATGAGCTGCTTGTATATTTTGGAAATTAACACCTGTTTGTATCATTTGAAAATACTTTCAACTAATCCATAGGTTTTCTCTTTGTTTTGTTGATGGCTTCCTTTGCTGTGCAAAAGCTTTTTTTTTTTTTTTAAGATCCTTATTGGAGTATAATTGCTTTACAGTGTTGTTAGTTTCTGCTGTATAAAAAAGTGAATCAGCTATATGCATATGTATATCCCCATATACCCTCCCTCTTGCATCTCCCTCCCACCCTCCTTATCCCACCCCTCTAGGTGGTTGCAAAGCACTGAGCTGATCTCCCTGTGCCACACAGTTGCTTCCCACTGGCTATTTTACATTTGGTAGTGTATATATGTCAATTGTGAAAAAGCTTTTAAGTTTGATTAGGTTCCATTTTTGCTTTTATTTCTTTTGCCTTGGGAGAGTGATCTAAGAAAATATTGCTACAATGTATGTCAGAGAATGTTTTGCCTATGTTCTCTTCTAAGAGTTTTATGGTGTCATGTCTTACTTTTAAGTCTATACACCACTTTACATTTATTTTTGTATATAGTGGGAGGGAGTGTTCTAATTTCATTGATGTACATGAGGCTGTTCAGCTTTTCCAATCCACTTGCTGAAGACACTGTCTTTTCTTCATTGTATACTTTTGTCTCCTTTGTTTAAGATTAATGGACCATAGTTGTCTGGGTTTATTTCTGAGCTCTCTATTCTGTTCCATTGATCTATATGTCTGGTTTTGTGCCAATATGATGCTGTTCTGATCACTGTAGCTTTGCAGTATTGTCTGAAGTCTGGGAGGGTAATGCCTCTAGCTTTGTTCTTTTTCCTCAGGATTGCTTTGGCAGTTATGGGTCTTTTGTGATTCCATATAAATTTTGGAATTATTTTTTGTAGTACTATGAAAAATGTCACAGGTAGTTTGACAGAGATCACATTAAATTTGAAGACTGCTTTTGATAGTATGATCATTTTAACAATATTAATACTTCTAATCATAAAGCATGAGCTATCTTCCCATTTCTTTGAATCACCTTCAGTTACCTTTATCAGTGTTTTATAGTTCTCATCATAGAGGTCTCTAACCTCCTTTGTTAGATTTATTCCTGGCTTTTTTTTTTTTGTGCTATGTGGGCCTCTCACTGTTGTGGCCTCTCCCGTTGCAGAGCACAGGCTCTGGACATGCAGGCTCAGTGGCCATGGTTCACGGGCCCAGCCGCTCCGCAGCATGTGGGATCTTCCTGGACCAGGGCACGAACCCGTGTCCCCTGCATTGGCAGGTGGACTCTCAACCAGTGCACCACCAGGGAAGCCTGGTATTTTATTTTTTTGATGCAATTTTAAATGGTATATATATTTTTTACTTTCTAATATTTGTTAGTATAAAGAAATGCATGATTTCTGAATATTAATCTTGTGCCCTGCTACCTTGCTGAATTCATTTATTCTAATAGTTTTGTGTGAAATCTTTAGGGTTTTCTATACAGAGTACCATGTCATATGTATATAATGACAATTTTATCTCTCTCCTCTCAACTTGGATACCTTTAATTTCTTGTGTGCTTGCTGTGGCTCAGAATGCCAATACTGTGTTGAATAGAAGTGGTGACAGTGGGCATCCTTATCTTGTTCCAGAATTTAGTGGGAAGGCTTTCAGCTTTTCACCCTTGAGTATTATGTTGGCTGTGAGTTTTTCATAAATGGCTTTTATTATGTTGAGATATGTTACCACTTCAGTGGGAGTTTTTATCTTGGATATTGAATGTTATCAAATGCTTTTTCCACAACTATTCAGATGATCATGTGGTTTTTGTCTTTTCTTGTTAATGTGGTGTACCACATCAATTGATTTATGTATGCTGAAACATCCTTGCAACCCTGTAATGAATCCAACTTCACCATGGTGTATAATTCGTTTTATGTATTGTTGGAGTAAGTCTGCCAAAATTTTGTTGAGGATTTTTGCTTCTTTATTCATCAAATATGTTGGACTGTAATTTTCTTTTTTGTAGTGTCTTTGGTTTTGGTATCAGGGTGATGGTGGCTTCATATGGTGACTTTAGGAGTGTTTCCTCTGCTTCAGCTTTTTGAAATAGTTTGAGACAGATAGCTATAAGTTCTTTGTATGTTTGATAGAATTCCCCAGTGAAGCCATACAGTTCTGGACTTCCGTTTGTGGGGAGTTTTTTGGGTTTTTTTTAAATTACAGATTCTATTTCACTATTAGTGACCAGTCTGTTCAAATTATTGTTTCTTCTTGACTCAATTTTGGCAGGCTATGTGTTTCTAGAAACTTCTCTGTTTCTTCTGGGTACTCCAATTTGTTGGCATGTAATTGTTCATGGTATTATCTTATGATTTTTAGTATTTCTGTGATATTGGTTGTTATTTCTCCTCTTTAATTTCTTATTTTGTTTATTTGGGTCCTCTCTCTTTCCTTCTTGGTGAGCTTGGCTAGAGGTTTGTTGATTTTGTTTCAAAAAACCAGCTCTGGGGCTTCCCTGGTGGCGCAGTGGTTGAGAGTCCGCCTGCTGATGCAGGGGACGTGAGTTCGTGCCCCCGTCCGGGAAGATCCCACATGACGTGGAGCAGCTGGACCCGTAAGCCATGGCCGCTGAGCCTGTGCGTCCAGAGCCTGTGCTCCACAACGGGAGAGGCCACAACAGTGAGAGGCCCGCGTACCGCAAAAAAAAAAAAAAAAAAGCTCTTCATCTTATTGATCTTTTCTATTTCTTTTTAATATCTATTTATTTCCTCTTTGATCTTTACTTCCTTCCTCCTGCTTACTTTGGGTTTTGTTCTTTCCATAATTCCTTTAGGTGGTAGGAAAAATTTGAGATTTTTTTCTCTTGAGAAATATCTGTATTGCTATGAACTTCCTTCTTAGAACTGCTTTTGCTGCATTCCATAGATGTTGTAAGGTTGTGTATTCATTGTCGTTCTTCTAGAGGTATTTTCTGATTTCTTCTTTGACTTCATCATTGACCCACTGGTTTTTTAGTAGCATGTGGTTTTGTCTCCATTTGATTGTTTTTTCTCATTTTTATTTCTGTGTCTGATTTCTAATTTCATACCATTGTGATCAGAAAAGATATTTGAAATAATTTCTATCCTAAATATATTAAGGCTTGTTTTGTCCCCCAGTGTGTGGTCTATACTAGAGAATGTTCTATGCGTGTTTGAAAAGAATGTATTTTTTTTGGATGTAGTGTCTTGTAGATATCAATTAAGTCCAACTGTTCTACTGTGTCATTTAGGATCTCTTTTGCCTTATTGGTTTTCTGACTAGAAGATCTGTCCATTGGTGTCAGTGGGGCATTAAAGTTTCCTACTATTGTATTCCTGTCAATCTCTCCCTTTGATCAGCATTTGTTTTATATATTTAGGTTCTCTTATATTGGGTGCATATATGTTAACAAGTGTACTGTTCTCTTCTTGTATTGATTCCTTTATCATTATATAGTAGACTTCTTTGTCTTTGTTTATAGGTGTTGTTTTAAAGTCTATTTTATCTGATATAAGTATCACTAAACCATCTTTCTCGCCATCTCCATTTGCATGAAATACTTTTTTCATCTTCTCACTTTCAATCTATGTGTGTCTTTGCCCTAAAGCAAGTTTCTTGTAGGCAGCATGCTGTACGTTCTTTTATTATCCATTCTACCACTCTGTGTCTTTTAATCAGAGCATTTAGTATACCGACATTTAAAGTAATTATTGATAAGTACGTAGTTGTTGCCATTTTAAACCTTCTTTTCCAGTTGATTCTATAATTCTTCTGTGTTTATTCCTTTTGTTTTTCCTTTTACGGTTTGATGGTATTCTTTTGTATTATGCTTGTTTCTTTTTTTGTAAATTTTTATTTTAATTTTTTAAAAAAATTTATTTTATATTGTAGTTGATTAACAACATTGTGTTAGCTGAATAGTGAAGTGATTCATTTATACATATACATGTATCTGTTCTTTTAAAAATTTGTTTCTCATTTAGGTTACAGAATATTGAGCAGAGTTCCCTGAGCTATATAGTAGACCCTTGCTGGTTATCTGTTTTAAATATAGTAGTGTGTACATGTCAATCACAAACTCCCAATTTATTTGTCCCCACCCCCACCTTTCCCCTTTGGTAAACATAAGTTTGTTTTCTAAGTCTGTGAGTCTGTTTCACAGATAGGTTTATTTGTGTCATATTTTAGATTCCACATATAAGTGATATCATACGATGTGTACCTTTCTCTGACATATTTCACTTAATGTGATAATCTCCAGGCCCATCCACATTGCTGCAAATGGCATTATTTCATTCTTTTTAATGGCTGAGTATTAATCCACTGTATATACGTGCCACATCTTCTTTATCCATTCATCTATAAGACATTTAGGTTGCTTCCATGTCTTGGCTATTGTACATAGAGCTGCAGTGAATACTGGGGTGCATGAATCATTTCAAACCATGGTTTGCTCTGAATATATGCCCAGGAGTGGGACTCCTGGATAATATCATAGCTCTATTTTTAGTTTAAGGAATGTTGATACTGTTCTTCAAAGGGGCTGTACCAATTTACATTCCCACCAACAGTGGAGGAGGGCTCCCTTTTCTCCACACCTTCTCCAGCATTTATTGTTTGTAGACTTTTAGATGATGGCCATTCTGACTGGTGTGAGGTAATATCTCATTGTACTTTGATTTGCATTTCTCTAATAATTAGTAATGCTGAGCATCCTTTTTGCCTTTTTTGGAGAAACATCTATTTAGATCTTCTGCCCATTTTTTGATTGGTTTGTCTGTTTTTTTGATGTTGAGCTACACAAGCTGTTTGTAGATTTTGGAGAATAATCCCTTGTCAGTTGCTTCGCTTGCAAGTATGTTCTCCCATTCTGTGGGCTGTCTTTCTATGGTTTCCTTTGCGGTGCTAAAGCTTTTGAGTTTACTTAGGTCCCATTTGTTTATTTATTTTTGTTTTTATTTCCACTACTCTACAAGACAGATCAAAAAACATATTCCTGAGATTTATATCAAAGAGCGTTATGCCTCTGTTTTCTTACAAGATTTTTATTTATTTTTAAAGATTTTTATTTATTTTTAAATTTTATTTTATTATTATTATTTTTGCAGTACGCGGGCCTCTCACTGTTGTGGCCTCTCCTGTTGCGGAGCACAGGCTCCGGACACGCAGGCTCAGCGGCCACGGCTCACGGGCCCAGCCGCTCCATGGCATGTGGGATCTTCCCGGACCAGGGCATGAACCCGTGTCCCCTGCATCGGCAGGCGGACTCTCAACCACTGCGCCACTAGGGAAGCCCTCCTATAAGATTTTTAGAGTGTCAGGTCTTACAGTTAGGTCTTTAACCCTGTTTGAGTTTATTTTTGTGTATGGTGTTAAAGAATGTTCTAATTTCATTCTTTTACATGTAGCTGTCCAGTTTTCCCAGCACCATTTATTGCAGAGACTGTCTTTTCTCCATTGTATAGTGTTGCCTCATTTGTCATAAATTAATTGACTACAGGTGCTTGAGTTTATTTCTGGGTTTTCTATCCTGTTCCATTGATCTCTATTTCTGTTTCTGTGACAGTACCATACTATTTTCATGAATGTAGCTTTGTAGTATAGTCTGAAGTCAGGGAGCCTGATTCCTCTAGCTCCATTTTTCTTTCTCAAGATCGCTTTGGCTATTTGAGGTCTTTTGTTTCTCCATACAAATTTTAATATTTTTTGTTCCAGTTCTGTGAAAAATTCCATTGGTAATTTGATAGGGATTGCATTGAACCTGTAGATTGCCTTGGAAAGTATAGTTATTTTGACAATATTGATTCTTCTAATCAAACATGCTATATCTTTCCATCTGTTTCTGTCATCTTTGATTTCTTTCATTAGTATCTTATAGTTTTCGATGTATAGGTCTTTTACCTCCTTAGGTAGGTTTATTCCTAGATATTTTATTCTTTTTGATGCAATGGTAAAGAAGATTGTTTCTTTAATTTCTCTTTCTGCTCTTTCATTGTTAATGTACAAAAATGCAACAGATTTCTATGTATTAATTTTGTATCCTGCAAATTTACCAAATTCATTGATGAGCTCTAGTAGTTTTCTGGTAGCATCTTTAGGATTTTTTATGTATAATGTCATGTCATCTGCAAACAGTGACAGTTTTACTTCTCTTCCAATTTTAATTCCTTGTAATTCTTTTTCTTCTCTGACTGACATAGATAGGACTTCCAAAACTATGTTGAATAATGGTGAGAGTGGACATCCTTGTCTTTTTCCTGATGTTAGAGGAAACGCTTTCAGCTTTTCACTGCTGAGTATGATGTTAGCTGTAGGTTTATCATATATGGCCCTTATTATGTTGAGGTATGTTCCCTCTATGCCCACTTTCTGGGGAGTTTTTATCATAAATGGCCGTGGAATTTTGTCAAAAGCCTTTTTTCTGCATCTATTGATACAATCATATGGTTTTTATTCTTCAGTTTGTTGATGTGGTGTATCACACTGATTTGTGGATACTGAAAAATCCTTGTGTCCGTGGGAAAAATCCTATGTGTTCATGGTGTATTATCCTTTCAATGCATTGTTAGATTAGGTTTGCTGGTATTTTGTTGAGGATTTTTTCGTCTATATTCATCAGTAATCTCAGCCTGTAATTTTTTTTTGTGGTATCTTTGTTTGGCTTTGGTACCAGCATGATGGTAGCCTCATAGAACGAATTTGGGAATGTTCCTCCCTCTGCAGATTTTTTGGGAATAGTTTCAGAAGTATAGGTGTTACCTCTTCTCTAAATGTTTGATAGAATTTGCCTGTGAAGCCATCTGGTCCTGGACTTTAGTTTGTTGGGAGTTTTTAAATCACAATGTCAATACTTGTGATTGGTCTGTTCATATTTTCTATTTCATCCTGGTTCAGTCTTGGGAGATTGTACCTTTCTAAGAGTTTGTCCATTTCTTCCAGGTTGTCCATTTTATTGTGGACATTTAATGTGAATTTAATGTGAATTTAATGTGAATGTGGTATCTTTCATTAAATTGAATGCATGTTTTAAATATAAAAGTAATTTACTCCAATATACTAGAACAAATAATTACTGTAATTAATCCTCATGACAATAACACCATTTATTGAATGCCTACTATATATACTATATATGTCTATACCTAATCTTCACAATAATATCAAGTGATCAATATTTTAATACACATTTTATAAATGAAAAAACTGACTTTCTAAGTATATAAGTAACTAGTTCAGGGTTATGTAGCTAATTAATGATAGAGCCAAGCTTTTAATCCAGTGTTCGTACACATACACGTTTTCCACTAAGCCATGCTGTGCCAGTCAAGCATTTCTAAGGTTAACAAGTCTCAAACTCTCAGAAACATTATTTTAAAAAAAGAGAAAAAGTCCACAGGTGCCAAAAATTCCAAATATTTAAAATTCATAGTCAACCCATTCTAGCTTCTCTAGCTCTATCATGAGGTCTGCAATGCTTGCAGGTCCCTTTAAGTGTCACTAACAGGCCTAACACAGAAGCAGAGAAAATGCACATAGGAACAATAAAGGTGATAGAAGAAGAAAAGAGAAAGAAAAGGAGAAATGAAGGGGAAGGATGCTTTTGGTGAGGAGTGGGAAAACCACCACCAACTGGCTACCAGACACCCCCATTTGTGGGTACACTTTAACACTTAATGCATTTCTGATAACGTGTTAAAGTCTCATGTATAGCAGTCAAATAGTAGGCAAATACAGGAAGTTTCTCTTAGTCTGAAGAATAAAAAAGCTATCTTTTTTTGTTAGACCTAATCGTCAATGATGAAATTCCAACATTCCATACACATTCTTAAATTTGGTTTTTTGTTTTAATTTGACAGTCAAATGCATAGTATACTTGCTTAAATCTAGTGAGACTCTGGTTACAATATAATTTTTTCAAACATTTTCCAATGTTATTTAAAATAGAGTAGGCTTGTAAGTCATACTTCTTGCCCTCTGAGTTGTTTTCCAGTTTTCATATTTTTCGTAAAAGGATAAAGACAAAATGTAGTAGGAGATTAAGATAATTACAGAAACTAGTACACATAAATGGTGATGTTACTGAAATTGAACTACAGCCTGAAAGAGTTCCTTTTTTGTGACAGCTTGAAATGTCTGTCAGCTAATCATAATGGCCTAAATTCCGAGTAGTGAAGGGTTTTTAGGGACACTGGTGGATAGTTTGTGAAAATTAAACTGCTATGGAAGATGAACACATGAACAGAAATGCCTTTAATTACCTACGTTTTTGTCTCCTTGGTTCAAACTCTCTGAGGCCATCCAGTGTTTCCTTAATTACACTTCATCAAGGACAGAATTGCCTTTTCAAACCTGAAGGGGTCAAAAGTTCATTTCACTCTTTTTTTCTGTTCTACATTCATTAGCTTTTCCCTTAAAGCATCAACAGAGTAAATGCTCTCTTCTATACACCATGGAAGAAAATATGAATGAATCAGGCAGAGTCTTCCCTCGAGGAAGACAAACTCTGAACTCCATGAGAATGCAAAGACTCGGTTGTTCATTGACTGTTCTTATCTTAACTGCAGAATTCCAGTAAGTGGAACAACAGCTGGTATTTTATCAGTAGGCATTCAACAAACGCTTGTTGATGACTACACCTAAAACTGGGAAAGTGTATTCATTGACCCAAAAAGGAAGGAAGGAAGGGAAAAAAAGGAAGATACAGAAAGAAAGAATGAGAGAACAAGAAAGAGAGAAAGGGAAGCTAGGAGAGAAAGAAAGAAAACTATAGGATTTACAGCTAGGGGAAACCTTAGCAATTATGTAGTCTATGAAAAACCAGCCAAGGTATTCCATTTAGCAAGTGACGGAGTTAAGAGTAATATTTTATTTATAATTCCCAATACAGTGTTTTCTCAACATTATAGTAAAATAAACAAATATGTATTAAATACTTAAGATGAACCTAGCCATGTTTAGGCTTTAAAAGAATATAGGAAAAATAACATTAAATCTCTCAATCTTTGCAGAGTACACTGCACAATAAATGGTATCTACAATAGTAATAATAATTATTAAGTAGTTTATATTTAGAATTCTGAGGATGCCTCATATTAATAAAACTATAACTATGAATATCTCAAGAATTAAGAAAATAAAAGATAAAGGAATCATCAAACTGAACTTTAAACAGCACCATAACATTACTATATTTTACAATGCTTGCTATATTAGTCTTAGTTCTTATAAACAGCTTACTGAACATTTCTTAATGTCATGAGGCATTTATTCTTTAAGCTAAACTAAGGTTATTAATATTTCCTTTTTTAATTCACTTATACCTTATCTCTAGAGCTCTTTGGAGACGTTAAAGTTTTGCTGCTTTGATTTTCTAATGGTGCCTTTCCCTGAGGCTGTTATCCAATAAAAAAGCAGATTAATCAGCACACTCAGAGTACACTGCTCAGTTTTTCTGAAATAAGCTAAGTAGCATCTCTAAGGTAGGCCAAGTCCTGAAAAAGAACTTTCCTAATACCTGCATAGCAATGTCAAGTACACTCAGAAACTTGCTTCAGGGAGTGGTACTTTTTATTATTTGTTTTGTTTTTTGTTCTTTTTGTTTTGCTTTTGGAATAAGTAATAAAAATGTGAATCAGTATGGAAGAAACTTTTTGCTGTAAGAACAAGCAACAACTTGAATTTGTCTATATAACAGCTGCATGAGAGGCCATGTTTACACAGTACAGGTATGCTACCTGCACCAGCTGGGGGTGGGGCAATATATAGTAATAACTCACATCTGATTTATGTATCTTTGTTAGTACTTGCTGAAGTGTGGTTTAGAATATATGGTCTAGAATATAAATTGCTTATTTCTTAGTTTCCATTTCTGAATTGTAAGCTTCTTGAGGTTACGAGTGCCTGATTTGTTCATTACCTGATGTTCCTAGCCCACATCTTACATATTATAAGTGCTGCTCTAAAATATTAGTAAGTTTAACTAATAATTAGGTAACTTCAGACTTAATAATTATACATTAGAAATTATACACTATAAATTATTTAATGTCACTAAAATAAAACGTTTTAACATTCAAAAGGAATTCATGTTTGTTGTGGAATATTCAGAATATCTAGAATATAGTATAAGCCATAATAAGAAATAAAATTTTCATATAGCCTCACAAATAAGACATAGTTGTTCATTCAACAATATTGAACACCACCAGGACTTAGGTAGCTCTTGCTCCAGGTGTGGGTAACATGGCTGAAAAGTTCTGACAAGCTCCTCCTGACTTTACAGAGCCTATGTTCCAGTGACAGACAAAAAACAAAATTCAAAACTGCTGGAAGGAGCATGCTGTGGCACAAAAGTTCTGAAATGCCAAGAACTTGATATGCATGAAGCTTTTGTTGCTGGAAAAGGTAAGCAAAGGGTGAGATGGTACATGCAGGTGCTCATGCAGGCCACTGTTAAGAAGCTGAGTCCTTATGTACATAGGAAGTCACTGAAAACTGTTATGTAGGAAGCCGATGTGGCTTTATTGAAGAAAAAGCAAAAAAACAAAGGCAAAACCAAAGCAAACCACACTGGCACACTGGTTGCTGTAAAGAGAATGGGTGATGAAAACTGAAGAAAAGAGACCTGATAGGGAGTTCACTGCAATAATACATCTACCCAGGAGATGATGATGGCTTATATTAAAGGGGTAGCAGAGGAAAGGGAGAGAACGTGATAGGTTCAAGATGTACTTTGGAAACAAAACTAAGAAGACTGGCTGATAGATTAGATGTGGGGAGGAATCAAGAATGACCCTAGGATTTTTATCTGAATCACTAGGTAGACAGTTCTGTTTACTTAGATGGCAAGAACGGAAGAAGAAATAGTGTGGAAGATCCCTCTACCTGCCACACAGTTCCACTTCTCTCCTCCTTCTTTGGTAACAACATTCAGAGTTTATATTAAAGATGGAAATGGGTCCAGCTAAAACTATTTTTGCCTTCTTTTCCTTGCAGCTAGGTGTGTGCCCATTGGCTGGGTTCTGGCCAACAAAATATAATTGGAAATAACATGTGAGATTTCTGGAAAGTTTATTTCAAGCTAAGTGATGTTCCCTTTTCACTCTTTTATCTATCTTTCCCATCATCTTCCTCCTGAAACCTGAACATGATGGTGGTGTCCCAAGACCACTATGGATACTGAAATGATTTGAAAGATGGAGGCACCTGCCAAGACAGTGTGACTCAGAAACATAAAAAGAAACCTGATGACCAAGGAGGCTTCATAACAGCTTTGAATGAAGACCTTCAGCCCTCTCATATGAAAAAGAGAAAAAAAATATATTTTAAAGTCATTTTATTGATAGTTTCTTTTATTTGCAGCCGAATTCAATCTCCACTGATACCAACTGGCTTGAGGAGAGGGGTGAAAAATGAAGAACTATTTCTGAAACACTAAGTTGAGGTGTCTATTAGACATCCAAATGGACATGTCAAATAAACAACTGAATATAGAAATCTTGTCCTAAAATGAGAGACCAGCACTGGAGATATACATCTGGGAGCTACTGTTGAGTTAAAGCTATGGGACTGATAAAGGTTATATAGATAGAAAAGGGCCCAGTCCTGAACCCTAGGACACCCAGATTTAGGTATCTGCACAAGAGAAGGAGCTAGAGAATAAGGCTGAGAAAAGGAGTCCAGTGAGGTAGTAAGAAAATTCAAAGACTGTGGTTTCATAGATGCAAAGGAAGGAAAATATACTAAGATATAGGGAGTTGTCAATTGTACTGAATGCATTCAGTAGAGAATTGAATTCAATGTAGAAAGAGTACATGGGAGGGCTTTAGTTTCCTGCAATGTGGAAAAATACATATCCTGGAAAGCCTCCCAACAGAAAACTCAGAAATACTGGACAAAGTACAACACCTTCTTAAACAGGTAGCTAAGCTACAAGAAACTAAGGAGAATCCTAAAGGGTAGATAATGAAGAGGCATTAAAGAGGGACAAGCTGAAACTAAAACTGTTTGGTTGCCCTTGGGTAATTTGCCAATCACCACTTAAATTTTTCTTAAAAACTGAATAGATACAAAAACATTAAGTATTTGTAATATACGAAAATAATCATAACGAAATGAACACTTACAAATGCCTTTCAAGTCGCCTCTGAGCCCCCTTATACTAGCCTTTCCCCTCCTTGCTAAGAGTTAACCCCTTTCCCAAGTGTTATTACTACCTTCACTTAATAGCTTCATTAAAGCTGTGGCCCCCCCAAAAGTTACTATTTATAATGTGTTCATAGCAAGTTTTACTATGTTTAAATGAATTCAGTCTTTATGTTATTCTGCAACTTCATTTTTTTGGCTTAATTGTATTTTTCTGAGGTTTATCAATGCTGTTACATGAAGCCACAATTTAGTAACTGATGATAAAAGTAACACTGCAGTGCTGTGGGAATAAGATGGTTTTGTCAATAAATGTGCAGGCCAATTGGAAAATACAAATGAAACTTAGCTCCTACCTAACCCAGCTCACAAAAAATAGAATGGTGGCTTTGAGAACTAAATGTAAAAGTTAAAACAATCAAGGATCTAGAAGGTAACATCGAAAATCTTCATGACATCAGAGTACAAATATATTTCTTAAATTAGAGGCAAAACTTACTAGCCATAAAAAAGAAAGAGGACCACATTAAAACTAGAGATTTTTGTTCATCAAAAGATTACTAAGAGCATAAGAGAGTGGAGAAAGTATATGCAACAGGTATTATCCAACGAGTTTGTAATGAATATTCAAATAATTTTTACAAACTGACAAGTTTGACGACCAATAGAAAAATTAGCAAGAAACCTGAAAAATTATAAGAAAAGGTCTTGACGTGATTAAACAGGAGGAATATGCAAGTAAAAACCACATGAGGTACACAATAGAATGACTGCAATTTAAAAATGACAATTCCAAATGTTGGAAAAGATCTGGAACAAAAGAATCTGTCATGCTGGTGGAATAATAAATTGATACAGAAACTTTGGAAAATTCACTGGCAGTTTGTATTAAAGGTAAGCATTCATATATCCTCATGCATGCTTCCATTCTTAGGTACATACCTAGCAAAAATGCATATATATGCATTGTTTACCCAGAGGCATGTCCAAGAATGTTCATGGCAACATTATTCATACAACTCCAAACTGTCCAAACTAGAAACAGACCAAACTGTCCATGAACAGTAGAATGGATAATTTTCAGAATACCCATAGAGCCAATACTTGACAATAATGAAAACTGTAGTAAAATGCAACAAAATGAATGAGTTTCACAAAATCAATGTTGAACAAAAAGCAAGACACAAGAGAATACATACTTACTATTCATTTTTAAAAAGTACAATAACATATGGTGTGAGACATAAAAAGAGTAGTTAACCTTCGAGAAGAAGGGAGGAGTAATGATTGGGAGAATCATGAGAAACTATGAGGGAAGTTTCTGGAGGGCTGGTGACATTTTATTTTGATCTGAGTGCTGTTTACATAGGTGGTCTTATTCATTTCTGCAATCTTAGCAACTGAGAATAGGGTTAACTATTACAGGTTTGCATTAAATGTTTGTTGACTAAGTTTTGTTGAATTTAAGACGAGAGGAAGAAGCCTTTTAAATGAGATCATAGCTGTTATGTTACTTCAGCACTCCATAATATATCTCTACTGAAACCAAGAAACCAAAAGTGGTTTGCTTATGCTTCACAGGTCCTTTTGAAAGCAAGGAAATGTTTGTCAACCATATACACTTTTATACTTTTTAAATTTTTAAATATTTAAAATTAGTAAATTAATAATTTCTGGAATTTTTTTTTTTGGCCACACCACACAGCTTGCAGAATCTTAGTTCCCCGACCAGGGATGGAACCCATGCTCCTGCAGTGGAGGTACAGAGTCCTAACCACTGGCCCACCAGAGAATTCCCAGGAAATTTTCTTATTCACATTATCTTTTTCCCTGACGATTACAAATAAATTAGGTAATGGGAATGAAAACGTACATCTGGTCACTAAATTGGCTTCTAGTGGGGATAAGGAAGTCCTAAATGACTTTCACTGAATTTCAGGAATGCAATGTTAAAGTTAGCTCTGGAATTTTTAGAAGGTGCCAGGAGAGAAAAATAAGAAAGCTTAAAAATGTTCCTAAAATAATAAGGCTTCCAGCTTCACACTAACAAGAGGTTCTAATGAATAAACTGGAATGCTTAGGAACTATTACAACATAACAAATGGAGAGTTAAAATATTTCCTTCTAAATGCTCTCAGAAAAATAAACAGAAAAACACTTAAGAACTACTGAGCCATAAAAATTCAGGACATTTCAAATTTATGAAATATTAAGTACAGGAAGTATTGCACATGAAAAAAGAGTTCTCTAATCTTTTGTCTCCACAGTAAAGAAAGGAGATGGATTTCAAAGGGAAAAGGAAAAAAAACAAATTTGCACTTTTATGTTCTCCTTTCCCGTAATAAATAACAATTAAATTTCAGGTTTTCTATTTGCAGGTAAAGAGTGGATACTCTTCATTATGACAAGGTTGAGAAGGAAGGAAATCATCTGAACCTTCAATTATACTTTGAAGCAGATTCAGACTGCAACAATACTCTATAAACATTCAAACATCCTAAAGAGGCTATTAATAAATAATCGCCTGAGATTTAACAGCAATAACAACAACAACAAAATCCCAAATGCTCCATAACTACAGACCACTCTTCCAGCTCCAGGTAGCCACCTCCATGAGTATGCTCCTATTCAGAGGAACCAGGATTGTAAAGGATTTAGCTCAGTGCAACCATTAAACTCACTGAAAAACAGCTCAAAGCACATGTCCTATTGATGGGTATCTATATTGCCATTTATCATTGTCAGTATTATAACGGAACACACATCTCGAGAGGCAACTAAGCCTCACAGTTCAGAACACAAGTTCTAGAGCCAGACTGAGTATGAATTCTGCCTCCACCATTTATAAGCTATGACTTTGGGCCAGTTGTTCAACCACTCTGGCCTGCAAAACCATTAACTGTGAAGAGGAAATAATGTTATCTACCTCAGAGATCTATAGGGATTGTGATGGTTTATGTGTCAACTTGATTTGCCACAGGGCGCCAAGATTAAACATTATTTCTGGGTATGCTGTGAGGATGTCTCGGGATGAGATTAGCATTTGGATTGGCAGACTCAGTAAAGTAGATGGTCCTCCCCAACAGGGGTGGGCATCATCCAACCCACTGAGGGCCTGAATAGAACAAAAGGAGAAGGATGGGGGAATTCATCTTCCACTGCCTCGCTACTCTAGCTGGGACATCACATTTCTTCTTCTGGCCTTGAACTGGGATTTATACCATCAGTGCCCCTATTTCTCAGGTCTTCACACTGGGTCTGGGTCTCTAGCTTGCAGACAGCAAATCATGGGGACTTCTTAGCGATCATAATTGCATGATCAAATTCCTCATAATATGAAACAAAACCAATAGGAGATATATACCTGGAGAACCCTAATACAGGGGTTAATGAGTTAATACATGTTATCTAGCACCTAGAAAGTCCTCAATAAGTGTTAATTACCATCGTTATTTTCATTACTATTACTGTGTAACCCAAAGAGCAGGAACAGCTCAAGGACTTATGAACTTTGTTCTAAGAAAGAAGGACAGTCAGTCATAATTAAATAGATTCAAGAAATCAAAACACATCCTGGAAACCAGGGCTGCTGTGGGGGCTGAGTGCGGAAGAAAGAATCAGTATCCAGAAAGGTCTTCCCCATGATTTCCTGGTCTTTAAAGGAGATATTCTACTAGCAGTAAGGCCATCCCAACTCTTTCTTGTGCACAGTGGGAAAAGATACAGGAAACCTCAGTGAGACGTCTCTAACCACTATCCACATAAAAGGAGAGAAAAACACTGTGAGGCTGAGAGGTAACACCTTGAGGCCAGGTGGTGTGAGAGATGTATGATGATGAGTGAGCAATGGGACAGAGGACCCAGGTGAGGCCAGTGGAGGACAACCTGGCCACGTAGTCAGTCTTGCTTCCCACTAACAACTTTAAGGAGTTTTAACAATATTTTGTCAAACTGACGCCATCCCCTCTGTGAGCAACTCCCCACCCCCTACCCCTAGGTGATGGCAGATGCCTCAAGCCTATCATGGGTAGCTAAGGGACGTAAGGCCAACCTCACTAACTGCTTGAGTTTCTGACTCTACTGTGCAACTTCTGCCGAAGATTTCAGGGTAAGGACTCATGGTAGGGAAAAATACCGCCTCAGGAGGGAGACTGCAAGGTGTGCAGACTTAATGAAGTTTGACTTTGACTAAAGGTAATGAAAACAGGGAATTGGGGTGATTTGTTTTCAAGCGCTTAGGACACAATACTCTCCTTGGTTATATGTTACCGAAAGGACTCACAACCAATGGAAGGTGAAGGGCGGAAGTCCTGGTTCTCACCCAGCATCTGATAAAGGTCTCCCCTTTGGGCTCATAATGACAGAACATCTCGTGAATATTTAAAAGGAAACACCTTTTTGGATACAGATTCAAATAAATGACCTCATTGTACAACAATGAACTCTTCTTTGCCAGGATCCCCTCCTCCTCCTCCCTGCTTCCCATATACTTCCAGGTTCTTTTGTAGGCACTGATCCATGTCACAGTTTTGAATATATATATATATATGTGTATATACATATACATACACACACACATATATCCAGCTTTTTCCTGAGTGGGGTTGAGAGGGTAGGCATGGGGTAAAAATAATACACCTTTATCTTTCTTCACAAATTGTAAATTAACTCAATTTTCTAAGCTTCCCCCCCCCCCACCCCACCCCTTTTCTGTCTGTATCAACACAGAACTTGTTTAGCCAGAGGAGTCTGTTGTGGTGAGACTGTCAAATATGTGAATAGACTATTGTCAAACAGCCTTGAAAAAAACAAGTATTTGTTCACCATATGAAAGCACATTCACACAAACATCTACCAAATCACTGAGCAAATATTCTTAAAATCTGTAGTGAGATGGATGTTCTACATCGTTTACAACAAAACAACAACAAAAAACTCAAAATGTATTATACACGAGGCACCATGCTTAGCATTGATGTGGACACAAAGGTATGCAAAACCTGTACTGTCTAGGTATGCAGTAAAGCTATGAACTTGGGCCATTTGCTTAATGCCTCCTGGTGGGCTTCAGTTTCTACTTTCTTACAACAGGACCGAATTGTCACACCTCTGTGGTTGTATCTACCCTTAAAATCAGCCTAACTAGAATGGTCAAACATATACACAGGAAATTTAGCCAATAATGTAAAAATACAAAGAATGTTAAGTGTGTGACGAGTGTTACTGCTCCTATACGAGTTCAGAGGAAAGAGTTCACTGCAGGCTGAGTGTTGCAGGGAAGGCTTCCAGGAGGAGGGAGGACCTCACCTGGATACTGAAGACAGAGTAGGCACTGGACAGCCACGAAGACAGGATAGGGAGTTCTATCAGTAACTTGGCAGAGCATTTGTGGGTGGTAAAGACTGGATGTGATAACATAAAAAGGAAGTTTTATTTAGAGTTAGCACAAGGTAGGTTTGGGGAAATGTATTGCAGTTTGACTATGATTCATCCATTCTCCACTTTTCTTTTGTATGAAAAATCTCAAACTAAGAAACATGCAGTGTTCTGTGGGATAAAATCATTCTGGCAATGCTATTGTTTATTTTTGTAATTTTCTAATTGTAGTATGTATTTAATAGAATATAAAACTGAAAAATCAGCTTTCATAACATTTTCCAATTTGCATTTTTTCATACAGTAAAAAAAATGCTAGCTTATATATTAATAAACCATCTTAAAGTACTGGACAATACTCAATATCAAATGAAAAATAATAATAATTTTGTAAAATATTATTAGTCTGCCAATCAACAAATGCTCATTTGGCACCTACTACATGCTAGGCTCCACAGTAGGAGCTGGGTCAGATATGAACAATAAATGCGTTCTGGCTGGAATAAGAAACACTGATTTGAAATGCTGAAGTGGGTGTGGAGAAAAGGGAACATTCCTGCACTGCTAGTAGGAATGTAGCTGGTGCAGCTACTGTGGAAAACAGTATGGACATTCCTGAGAAAATTAAAAATAGAATTACCATATGATCCAGCAATCCCACTCCTGGGCATATATACAGACAAAACTGCAGTTCAAAAAGATACACGCACCCCTATGTTCACAGCAGTACTATTCACAATAGCCAAGACAGGGAAACAACCTAAATGTCCATCAACAGATGAATGGATAAAGAAGATGTGGTATATACACATATACAATGAAATACTACTCAGCCATAAAAAAGAATGAAATAATGCCATCTGCAGCAACATGGATGGATCTAGAGATTATCATACTATGTGAAGTCAGTCAGAAAGAGAAAGACAAATACCATATGATATCACTTATATGTGGAATCTAAAATATGACACAAATGAACCTATCTATGAAACAGAAACAGAATCAGGGACATAGAGAATAGACTAGTGGTTGCCAAGGGGGAGGGGGTGGGAGAGGGATGGATTGGAAATTTGGGATTAGCAGATGCAAACTAGTATATATAAAATGCATTAAACAACAAGGTCCTACTTTATACCACAGGGAACTATATTCAACATCCTGTGATAAACCACAATGGAAAAGAATATGAAGAAAAATGTATGTATGTACAACTAAGTCACTTTGCTGCACAGCAGCAATTAACACTGTGAATCAACTATACCAACTATACTTCAACAAAATAAAATAAAGTGTACATAACAAAACATGGTGCTCTGAATCTGACCTCTTGCATTTCCTCTAGGGGAGGTCTCTAAAAGAGTGAAATGACCTTCTACGTAATAGACCTTGGATATTTATGTTCCAACACATATATAATTTTCACTTGTGGGACATAATGGCTCTGTAAGAATATGTTTATTTTTTGAATCTATTTCCTCTTTTACGATGCAAACTTTGAAGTGATATTTCATAAAGTTTCTGCCTTCTCAAATTTCAAGGCATATCTCCTCATTCACATGTGCCAAAATTTGATGAAAGTTAATTATTTCTGTGTATCCATCTGGTTCATGTCATTATACATCTCAATAAATAAATAACAATTAAAAAAAGAAACACTGGTTTGAAATGCTGGAGAGGGTGTGGAGTAAAGGGGATCCTCCTACACTGTTGGTGGGAATGTAACTTGGTGCAGCCACTATGGAAAACAGTAGAGAGGTTTCTTAAAAAACTAAAATTAGAGCTACCATATGATCCTGCAATCCCACTCCTGGGCATATATCCGCAAAAGATAAAAAAAACTAATTTGAAAAGATACATTCACCCCAATGTTCATAGCAGCACTATTTACAATAGGCAAGACATGGAAGCAACCTAAATGTCCATCAGCAGATGAATGTATAAAGAAGATTTGGTATATATACACAATGGAATACTACTTGGCCATAAAAAAGAATGAAATAATGCCATTTGCAGCAACATGGATGGATCCAGAGATTATCATACTAAGTGAAGTAAGTCAGAAAGAGAAAGACAAATACCATATGATATCACTTACATGTGGAATCTAAAATATGACACAAATGAACTTATTCTCAAAAATGAACTTATTCTTGAAACAGAAACAGACTCAGAAAACAAATTTATGGTTACCAAAGGGAAAAGCGGGTGGGGTAGGGATAAATTAGGAGTATGAGATTAGCAAATACAAACTACTATATATAAAATAGATAAAAAACAGTGTCCTACTGTATACCACAAGGAACTATATTCAATATCCTGTAATAAACCATAATGGAAAAGAAGATGAAAAAGAATACATATATATATTCAGATACATATCTATATATATCTGAATCACTTCACTGTACACCAGAAACTAACACAACATTGTAAATCAACTATACTTCAACAACAAAAACAAAAAACCCACTGGTTTTGAAACGAAGAATAGCTCAGTCAATAAAAACATTTAAATAGGTCTTTCTGATAACTGAAGAATGTTGCAATTTATATGTACTTTATCCCAAAGAAACCTAAAAATATTTTTTTACCTTGACTTATTAATACTGAATCTGTCTTGATACATAACAGTTAACTACACTACACAAATACATTTTTATACTTGCCAATGCAGAATATTTAAATTATGTTGATTATTCCTAGTTTATAGAGGTGACCAAACTTATCATACAACTGTTTCAAAATATCCACTGATTAGAAGGAAACGAACAAAAGTCTCATAGATATCTATGAGCTCCTTTTCCCTCATCTACAAAAGAAAAAGGTGGTGAGAGAATTCTGACATTACATCCTGTGAGAAAATTTTGTATCATGAATTTCGCAAGGCATAACCCAATCCCATCAATTTTCAGTGTTTTTGGATTTTCCTTGAAAAAACAAAAACTACAGCTGCAGGCACACACAAGGCTAACTGCAATAGCTCCTTCTCAGGGAAGAATTTGTTAAAGGAAATAGATTCTAATGGAGGCATGGTCCTTCTGCTTGTTCCCTACATCCCTTTCCTTCCTCGCTTCTCAAGGACTTTTCTTCTATAATTATATTCTCTCAATTGACAAAAATGTCCACTAGTTTTCTCCTACAAGTGACTAAATGTTTAAATTCTAATTATTTAACCAAGGTGTTTAAGGTCAGCATTAATAATGGTGCCTACCTGTGTGTGTGTGTGTGTGTGTGTGTGTGTGTGTGTGTGTGTGTGTGTGGAAGGAGGGGGTGGAGTGGGGGGGCTGGGGACATGGGAGAGAGGGGTGCAGACCTGGCAAATGGGGGACAGAGACGGGAGAGGGCTTCTCACTGTTTATCTTTCAAATGCTTTTTGGTCTTTGAAGCACATAAGTATAGACCCTTAACAATCAATCAAGCAGTCAATCACTCAATAATACCTAATAACAGCAACAATAACAACATAACTGGAAATTTAAAAGAAATTGTTCTCCAATCTCTGTAGGATTATTAGAATGGAGCTATGTAAGAGTTGTAACACGTAGCACAAGTTGCTGGTTAAATCTGTAAATTAGACACGAAACTTCAATTGCGGACTTCTTCCATAAAATATTTAGCATATGCATTTTTAAAATTTGTTCTTATCATGTTTTTAAATATTCACTAATCTGCCACGTTAACAACATCGGCCATCTTTCCCCACGGGAAACACCTCAACCCTAGGGCCATCACCCTTTAAGCAAAGAGCACCAACCCAATGCCTCACAGCTTCAACTATGAAGGCTGCTGCATTAGCTCAATGTATCGCAATAACTTACCGCTTTGGATACTTAACTGGTGTCCGGACGCAGGTGGAGGAGCCGGTGCGGTGCTACGGACTCGCTGCAGCCAGAGGGGACCTGGAGGAGAAGAGGGACATGCGTGGGCAACCGGCCACGGCTCAGGCTCCTAGGACCATGGGCGTCAGGCTTTGAAGACACGAGGGTCCCTGCGTCCATGAGGAAGAGCGACTGCTCCGGCAGCCCTGCCTTTTCCATGGTATTGAAGGCCAAGAGCCTCAGGCCACCCCAGTACGCGCAGGTAAGTTCAAGGGGTGGCCTGCTCCTCTCAACCGGCATCCAGGCCTTGGACGCGCCAAGAGACGGGCCCTTCTACGGCTCTGCCGGGACGGAGCGAAGGGAGAGAGCTTGCGGTTTCCGCAGGCTGCACCGGCCCACTGGGCCCAGTGCACGAGAGCTGTTCAGAAAGGTGGTTCTCCTCGTCCACCACCAGCTACTGGAGCTCTGCCACACGGTGTTTGTGGCGGAGAAGTGGCCCAGCCCCTCACAGACGGTTTGAAGGCCCCAGGACCTCGCACAAAGAAGCAGACGCTCTGCTGCGACCAGGAACACTTCCAGCTCTTTATGCCACTGGCCGCCATCTTGGCTAGCAGGGCGGACGCGGGGCGCGGGCTACTTCCGGCTCCACCTCCGCCTCGAGGCCCGGGGCTCACGCCTCACCCGGGCGCTCTTCGCCGCTTGCAGCCTCTGACGCCGCTTGCAGCCTCTGACGCCGCTTGCAGCCTCTGACGCCGCTTGCAGCCTCTGACGCCGCTTGCAGCCTCTGACGCCGCTTGCAGCCTCTGACGCCGCTTGCAGCCTCTGACGCCGCTTGCAGCCTCTGACGCCGCTTGCAGCCTCTGACACCAGTCTCCTTCCGCTGCCAAGCCCAGCTGTTCTCCGAGTGGAGAAAGTGCGCTGAAGAGCCCGGGTATGCATGGCTTCGAGGTACCCAGCTCAGCTCGCTGGCGTCTGGACTCCTGAAGAAGGCAGCGGACGAGACGCCGTGAGAAGGTCGGACTGGCAGGTGCAGAGGCAGCTGGTGATGCCCCGGCATTTGGAAGGACGGAAACTGCATGACCCTTCCTGCGTGGCTAGAATGCTTCTTAGGCCAAACGATGCCAAGCAGAGCCTATTTTGTGACCTTGTGTGAAGATATTTTCAGATATTTTTGCGCACCGTTGTACATAAGGAGGGCAGATGGACGTGGTCGTGAGCTTCTGACGGAGCAGGTACCCAGATCTCATTCTAAGGCCCACTTGGCCCCTTCCAGGCCAGCAGGTGTGGCCACAGGTGAGATGAGGGTGCCCATCAGGCGGGGAAGTTATACAAGCCTCTTGCGCTTCTCTGCACCGCAGGCTTGCTTTCCTGACACCTTCGGCTGTAAATTGCACCGCATTTCAAAAACCCACCCCAATGAATAAAAGGAGACCTTGCTGGGGAAAAAAAAAAGTGTTCAAAGTCAAGAGCATCCATACATCAGTCAGGCATGATTTTGCATATGACAATTCACAAAAATCAACATTTTTCAAGTGTTTTCTGTTTTAGAAAAGCTCTGTTTCAATGCTTTCTTAAAGAAGAGTCCTTTTCATCATCTTATTACATATTGTTTTGCTAGTGAAGAAAATATTTTAAGAACTTTTGCCATTTCTAAGGTCGAAGAAGAGTGCTAGATAAAAAGCACTGGGTTGGTTATTGTGCCTGCTATAATGCCTCACATCTCTAGAAAGTCTTCCATATGAAACTTCAAATACATCACATTTATAGTGCTATAGTACTATCTTTATTTGATGAATGGGGAAAAAAGGCTCAGGAGGCTAAGGGGCTCATCCACAATCACAGAGTCAATAGGAAAATAAATTCTCAGAGTGAACCCTTACTGATGCACTTTGCTGATGACATCTGACCACAGGGTAGAGAGAATGGCTTCTCCAAGTGTGGAAATGAGTTCATGTATAAAGGGTTAATCAGTGATCTTACTATTGGAGAGGCTTTCCGACTCAAATATACATCTTTCCAGAGCCTCTGTTCAAACTGAATCCTGTGGCTTGTATGCCTTCTTAGGCATCATTTTCCATTAGGCGCCACAGGAACAGTGCTTGGAGACTATGCGTTTCCCAAGAGTCTAAGAAAATGTCAATGGGAAAATATATTATACTAAATATAAGAAAAAATCATCACAAAATTGAATTAATAAACATTTCATTTGTTGTCTACAAAGTGTGGCCTTACAGCCTCTTCAAATACAATCCAACTCATACGATTATGTATAAATTATAAAGTATACTTTAGTGTCTGATATGGTCACATTTTAAAAGTGTTTGATATGACATTAAGTACTTCAAAGAGTATCTAGAATTTACAGAGAACCTCTTCCCCAGGCCTACCTGGAGACAACTATTCAACTGTCAAATGCCAGTTTAAGTGCCACTTTTTGAGAGGCTGTTTATTATTCTGCATTTCTGCTTCCTCTAGGCTAAAGAGCTAAGCACTTGTTTCTCTATGCCCTGATGATAATTTGTTCATATTATTAGTAGTTTATTATAGTTTTTGATTGTTTGCTGGTTTGTTGGTTGGTTGGTGTGCTTTACCATACTGCCTGGATTTAGGGACCAGGAATTACTCATCTCTGTATTCCCAGTATCAGGAACAGCACAGGTAGGTCCCATAGTTGTTTACTGATTTAAATTCCTTTTCTGTGCAGATGTCAGAGCATCTGAAATTCTACCGTTACAATTATACTTTTTTTGGGGGGGCCAAGTATGCTTATCATAAAATGCACATAATCTTCGGATTTATATTGGAGTGTTTTCCCCATATCTTTTTGAAAACCTAATAGTTTTTCCTAGGACTGGGTAGACACAGAATGTTAGAATCATATTTGACCATTTAACTTTTCCTCAAAGGATGACAGCTAGCCTGAAATTTCCCCCAAATGCTCTTTGCCTCCATTTTCTTTTTCTGTTTCTTCTATCCATCATAATTTTTTTTCCCTCTTTCCTCTTTCCATTTTGGACCTATCAACAAAGGTTTTAGCTAGAATCAATTTTCCTGAAGGTTATTTTTATGACAACTCTGAAGACTCAAGCTTTTATTTTATATAAAACTTTTCTTAATTTATTGATGCTTCCAGGAGGTTTGTTTTCTCTTTTAGTGGAAGGGAAAAAAAAACCGAGAGACAGAGCATGCTTATCCTCATACTTACTATTTTTACACTTACCCATTCTTGATTAATTACAATGATATGCTGCAGATGTCCAACATAAACTGGATCATTTAATGCATAATTATACCTTTTAGATGAATCTCAGATCTATTGCTGTTATTTTCCATGGACTGGAGCTGTTATGTGCCTGACAGAATTAAGTTCCCATCATCCTGTACCACGGAAGATGAGAGTGAAAAAGAAACGAGCTTGAGGAGAAATTGTTCTTATAATAGCAAAATTAGCAGTTGAGGTTCCTGAGAGACAGGAAACTGCCAAATGCCACTATTAATTCATGTAAAACATAAACTGTATTTTACAGATGATGAAACTGACTGTTCACATGGTAACGAATAATGCCACTAAAGGAGCAGGTTTTCAAGAAATGTTGTGTCATATACTTGGTAACAAAATACTGTTCCTGTGCTTAACTTTCTTCATATAAGAGGAGTACCTATCTTTTAAACCTAAGGAAAAAATTTAGTGTTGAATGGATAAAAGGGTAAGAACAAAAAGTCTTATAGCATTTTTTTTTTTTTTGCTTCATTTTAAACTTTATCATATGGCATAGAGTTAACAAGATGTGTGTTTTTCTGTAAGAGTAACTTTTTTTTTTTTTTTTTTTGCAGTACACGGGCCTCTCCCGTCGCGGAGCACAGGCTCCGGACGTGCAGGCTCAGTGGCCATGGCTCACGGGCCTAGCCACTCCGCGGCATGTGGGATCTTCCCGGACCAGGGCACGAACCCGTGTCCGCTGCATTGGCAGGCAGACTCTCAACCACTGGGCCGCCAGGGAAGCCCAAGGGTAACTATTATTCAAGACAGCACTGAATATGTATGGCTAAATTTTTAGAGATAACAGTAACCTTTTAAATTTTTGATTGATTTAATGCCGTAACAGCATCAGAATTTCAACACTGACTCTGAAAAAAATCAACATCACCTATATCTCCAAAATATTTAATTGAATTGTGCACTTGACAGCTTAATTTGGTTGTAGTTTATGAACCTTTGTCTCCCTCTTGGAGATTTCTTAACAGGGGTGATAAACTACTGATGTGCTTTCAAGATCAAAAAGCTTGTTTATCAGGGCTGCCTTCCAAATACAGTATTTCACAGAGCTATTTTATTGAGGTCCAGGGCAAGTTCCACAGTAAGAGGATGAATGTTGAGCCACTGAGTGGCAGATTTGATGTGGGAGAGACGTAGGCAGAGAGTCAGAAGCCAGGCTTGCAAGATCAGTTTCATAACTATTCTTTGTGGCTGATCTTAGGCACGTAAGTCATAAGCCTTATAAAGTTGAGATGATAATATCTGCTTCAAAGGATGACTTTTTTGAGTTTGATACTACACAGGAAGGCAATTTTGAAAAATGCAAAATTACACAACTTTTAAGCTCTAGATTTTCTCTTGATCTGCTATCCAAAGTATCAAACTTAACCTGAAGTTGAAGTATTTTACTAACCCATAAAAGATGTACCTTGAAACACTTCTTTGGACTTAACTTCAAATACATTATGTACTCCCTCTGGATGATTTAATTCATTTCTGTTAATCCAAATAACTTCAAAACTAAATAGCAACAGAGCTGTCATTTATTGAGGCACTGTGTATATCTCATTTAATTGCCCACTACAAACTTTATGAGGTAACTAGTATTATCTGCATTCTAAAAATGATATTTAAATAACTTGTTTAAGAAAACCAGTATGTAAATTTTCTGTTTTCATCTTCACATTGTCCTGGAGCTGGAGACCCATATTACCTACTGTTTATTAGACTCTTCACTGGGATATCTAGGTTACTCAAATTTAACATGTTTAAATCTAAACTCATTATTTTCTTTCCCAGATCAGTTTCTTTCTCTTGCATTCCTAATTTAGTTAATTATATCAATATCTACTTAGCTTCCCAAGTCAGAAGCCAAGGGTCATTTTACATTCCTTCGTTTCCCTAACCTACTGTAGCCTAATAATCATGAACTTGCCAATTATACCACAGAAGTGAGTCTTAAAAATTTTCTATCTATAGAGCCATGTTTTTACTCCAAATCCAAATAATTGTTGGTACATATGACAGCTTTTACGTTGGTCTCACTGCCCTGTCCAAAACCATCTACCACACTGAAACCGGAGTTATTTTCCTAAAATAATAATTTTCAAAAGAGTATGGTTATGCCACTTCCTTGCTAAAATAACCACCATGGGTATTCTGGCCGATATAGGCTAGAATCCAAACTCCTTATCAAGACACAATGTCCTTTATTAATTTGCCTTGACTTATGTTTCTGGTCTTATTTCCTGCCTCTGTATCGTGTATTTCATGCCTCACACTCATTCCACTCTCCTAGAAATTATACAGTGTTTTTCTATTTCTGCACTTTTGTTCTGGCTTTTACCTTACTGTACTTTCCCAGTTCTTCTTGCTTTAAAAACTCTTTTTCATTCTTCAGACTTAGCTCTTGCTATCACCTTTATTAAGTCTTTAAGTTCTCTATCTTCTTCTGTCCAGCCCCATTCATGGAACAGAGACTCTACCTTGGTGCAGCATGCTTAAATGGGGCTCTGATCTCTCTTGCCCCGACAAAGTGGTGGTTTCACACTAGAAGAGGAAGGCAAGAGGACCCCACCCACTGAACTCTGGGTTTCTAGAGCAGGATGTCATTCAGAAGATTGCAGTTGTCCCCAGCCCTAACTCCAGAACATTGGCTCAGAGATTTTACCTGGGGGGAGAAACAGGCCAAAAAAACAAATCATTACTAATTTATTTCCAAGGAATTGCCTTCATTTGCAACAGAGTGAAGAAATTCTAGCCTAAATGCACTCTCAAAAAAAGTGCCGGTTGTGGTGAAGGCAATTGGGAGAAGATTCCAGCTTCAGGCTAAACTGTAGGTCAGATAATTTGAAGGAGAGAAGTAGGGAATAATACAGCTGGGTTGAGTCCTCCTGGTTTCAGAACAAAAACCCAGCTGTTCATATCAGAAACTAGTGCTTCAAAGGGTCCACATTTTATTAGATTGGTTTAATAATGCCCCAAGGCATTATTTTAAAATGATAGAGCATTCAGCTGGTAATTAGTAATAGTTTAATAGTTAGGGGTAGTCAGGGAAAAGAGATGAAAAGAATCCTACCAGTGCCACTGTCATCCCAGTGTGTTGTGGGCATACCCAAAGTTATACCACCCTGAGGAGCAACATCAGAGGCTGACACTGAAGGCGGGGGGAAATCAACTTCAGTGAAATGAACCAATCAGTTACTAGACAAATAAACAAATAATAATAATGAGGTAGTACTGAAAGTTGCTACAATATATTATATAAAACGTCCAGTTTCCAACAAAAAAAAAATTGTGAGACATGTAAAGAAACAGAAAAATATAACCCATACACTGGAAAAATGTTCAGGTAACAGAAATTGCATATGAGAGAGATCAAATATCAAATATATCAGAAAAAGACTATAAAGTAGCCATTACAAACATGTTCACAGAACTAAATGAAACTATGATTAAAGAAGTAAAACAAGGTTTGCCACATAAAATATATAATAAAAATAGAGATAGCAATTATTTAAAAAAGCAAATGGAAATTATGAAATTGCAAAGTACAGTAATTAGAACATTCACTGGAGGGGCTCAATATTAGATTTGCTCAACTGGCAGAAGAAAGAATAAGGAAACTAGAATATAGGTCAATAAAAGTTATGCAAGCTGAAGAACAAGAAACAAATGAAGAAAAATGATGAAAGCATCAGAGAAATGTGGGAGGCTATTAAGTATACCAACAAACATGTAGTGGAAGTACCAGAATGAGATGAGAGAGAGAAAGGAGCAGAAAAATATATGCAAAAAAAAAAAATAATAATGGAAGAAAACTCCCCAACTTTATTGAAAAACAATATTATACACATTTAAGAAGGTCAATGAACACCAAGAAGGATAAACCCAAAGAGAGCCACAAACAGACATGTCATAATAAAAATGATGAAAGTTGAAGATGAGGAGAAAATCTTGAAAGTAGCAAGAGAAAAACTACTTGCTACTTAAAAAGGAACCCCAATGAGATTAAAAACAGACTTTATGGTAGAAACAAGGGAGACCAAAGTGCAATGGCATAACATATTCAAAGTACTCAAATTAAAAAACTGTCAACCAAGAATCCTATATCCAGAAAAATTATCTTTCAAAAATGAAGTCCAAATAAAGACTTTACCAAATAAACGAAAACTGAGAGGATCTGTCTCTGGTAAACCTACCTTCTAAGAAATACTAAAGGTACTTCTTCAAGCCAAAAGCCAGTGATTCTAGGTGGTAATTTGAATACATGAGAAAAAACAAAGAGTACCAGAGAACATAAGTATGTAGTTGTAAAAGGCAATAGATATACATATATTTTCTCTTATCGTAAATGATTTCAAAAGCAATTGTATAAAATATGTGCATAATGTAATCTTGGGCTTATAAAGTAAAGAAATGTGCCAATAACAGCATAAAGGAGGTGAGTGGGAGAAACAGTGTTTTGGGCTAAGGAAATGACTAGTTTGTAGAGTAATAATTGTAGCAATGTATTGTTGGGTCTGTAATATTAACAGATATAATAAGTATAAAAATAGTACCTCAAAAAAGGGAAAGAGAGCAGAGCTACATAGGAGTAATATTTAGATATATATGGTGAGCCCTGAGCAACTGCTAGAAAAACAACCAACTAAAAAATGTAGTGAAAAAAAATCATTAGAGAACTTAAAATTGCTACATTTGAAAATATTCACTTAATATTTAAAAAGTCATAAAGGAGGAATAGAAGAAAAAAGGTGAGATATATAAAAAGCAAACAAAAATGGCAGATGTAAATCTATCATACTAGTAATTACATTAAATGCAAATGAATTAAACTCTCCAATTAAAAGGTAGGAATTTTCAGATTTGATTTTAAAAACTGCCACAGTGAACATTCAAAAATGCAAACATATTGAAAGAAAAAAGATAAAAAAGTTGTGTCAAACAAACAGCAACCACAAAAACGGTGGAGTGGCTATACTGATATCAAGCATAAGAGACTTTAAAATAAAAGATGATACTAGAGATAAAGAGGGATGTTTTATACTGATGAAAGGGTCAATCCATCAGGAACATACAATGATTATATATGCACTCAGTGATACCACTAAAATACATGAAGCAATACGGACAGAAATTAAGGGAGAAATAGGCAATTCAACAATAATCATCTGAAACTTGAATATCTGATTTTAAATAATGGATAGAAAAACTAGACAGAAGATCAGCAAATAAACAGAAAATTTGAACCACGCTATAGACCAACTAGACCTAACAGACATTTATAGAACACTCCCAAATAACACAGAATATACATTCTTCTCAAGTGTACGTGGACAGTTCTCCAGGATAGAACATATACTAGGCTATAAAACAAACCTCAATAACTTTAAAAGAACAGAAATTATACAAAGTATGTTCTTTGGCCACATGGAATGAAATTAGAAATCAGTAGCAGGAAAAATTGGGGGACTCATAAATATTTGGAAATTAAACAACACACTCCTAAATAAACAATGGGTCAGAGAAGAAATCAAAAAGGAAATAAGAACATATTTTGATATACATAAAAATGAAGACAATGTACTGAAACTTATTGGATGAGACTAAAGCAGTGCTTAGAGGAAAATTTATAGTAGTAAATGCCTGTAATAGGAAGAAAGATTGCAAATCAATAGCCTAAACTTTCCCCTTTAGACACTGAAAAAGAAAAGCAAACTAAACCAAAAGCAAGCAGAAATAATAAAGAATAGAGCAGAAATGAATGAAATAGGGAATAGACAGACAATAGAGAATAATCAATGAAAACCAAAAGCTGGTTCTTTGAAAAGATCAATAAACTTGACAAATCTTTAGCTAGATTGACCAAGAAAAAAAGAGAGAAGACTCAAGTTACTAGAATCAGAAATGAAAGAGGAGACATTACTATTTTCTTATAGAAATAAAAAGGATTTTAAAAGAATACTATATACACTTGTATGCCAACAAATTAGATAATTTAGATGAAATGGACAATATTTTAAAAATGAATGAACTACTGAAATTGACTCCAGAAAATAAAAGGCAATCTGACTGGACACTATAACATAAAGAGACTGAGGAAATAGTTTATTTAAAAATCCAACAAAAGAGCCCAGACTCAGGGCTTCCCTGGTGGCGCAGTGGTTGAGACTCTACCTGCCGATGCAGGGGACACGGGTTCGTGCCCCGGTCCAGGAAGATCCCACATGCCGCGGAGCGGCTGCGCCCATGAGCCATGGCTGCTGAGCCTGCGTATCTGGAGCCTGGGCTCCACAACGGGAGAGGCCACAACAGTGAGAGGCCCACGTACCGCAAAAAAAAAAAAAAAAAAGTCCAGACTCAGATGCCTTTGCCACTAAGTTCTACCATACATTTAAAGAAAAATGGAAAACAGTTATTCACAAATTCTTCTAAAAATTAGAAGAGGAGAAAACACTTCCCAACTCTTTGTATGAGTTCAGTATTACCCTGATATCAAAATCAGACAAAAACATTATAAGAAAAGAAAAATACAGACCAGTATCTCTTATGAACATAGGTTCAAAAACCCTCAACAAAATACTAGTAAACCAAATCCAGCAACATAAAAAATGACTTATACACCATGACCAAATGGGATTTATCCCAGGAATGCAAGGCAGGTTCAACATTTGAAAATAATACATTACATCAATGTAGTAAAAAATAAAAGTCACATAGTCATCTCATTAGGTGCCAGAAATGCATTTGACAGGATCTAATACCTTTTGATAATAAAGACACTCAACAAATTAGGAATAGAAGGGATCATTCTCAACTTGACAAAGGGCATCTATTGAAAAATCACAGCTAATATCATAGTTACTGATAAAAAGCTGGATATCCCCTAAGATCAGAAAAACATAAAGATATCCTTCCTCACTGTTTCTATTCAACATTGTACTGGAGGTTTTAGTAAGGGCAACTAGGCAGGCAAAAGAAATAAAAGTCATCCAGGTTGGAGAGGAAGAAGTAAAACTATCTCTATTTGTAGATGACATAACCTTATGTATAGAAAATCCTAATGAATTCACTAAAAAGAATTAGAGGGCTTCCCTGGTGGCGCAGTGGTTGAGGGTCCGCCTGCCGATGCAGGGGACGCGGGTTCGTGCCCCGGTCCGGGAAGATCCCACATGCCACGGAGCGGCTAGGCCCATGAGTCATGGCCGCTGAGCCTGCACATCCGGAGCCTGTGCTCCGCAACGGGGAGGGGCCACAACAGTGAGAGGCCCGCATACCAAAAAAAAAAAAAAAAAAAAAAAAGAATTAGAACTAGTAAATAACAAGACAAACAAGTGAGCTGAAAGAAACAATTAGAATAAACAAGTTCAGTTAAGTTTGCAGGATACATTATCAATATGTGAACATCAATTTTATTTATATTGACTTGCAATGAACAATCCAAAAATGAAATTTAAAAAATTTTTTATGATAGTGTCAGAAAGAATTAAATACTTAGGAAGGAATTTAATAAAAGAAATATAAATCTTATACTCTGAAAATTACAAAGCAATAGTAAAATAAGAAGATGTAATAATTGGAAAACTTCCTTGTTCATGGATCAGAATACTTAATATTTTCTGATGGCAATACTTCCCAAACTTATCTACAGATGCAACACAATCCTCATAAAAATTGCAGCTGACTTCTTTATAGAAATTAACAAGCTGACTCCAAAATTCATATGGAATTTCAAGTCACCCAGAATAGCCAAAATAATTTTGAAACAGAATACCAAAGTTAGAAGATGCATACTTCCCTATTTCAGAAGTTACTGCAAAGTTTGAGTAACCAACACAGTGTGGTATTGGACCAAGGATAGACATATAGATCAGTAGAATAGAATTCAGAGTTCAGATATAAACCTATGATTTATAGGTTTATAAACCTATATATTGTCAACTACTTTTCAACAAGGGTGCCAACACCATTCAATGAGAAAACAATCACCGTTTCAATAAAAATGACTAAGACAACTGGATATCCGTTTGCAAAAGAATGAATTTGGTCCCCTTCCTCACACCATATACAATAATTTACACAAAATAGATTAGTCTAAATGTTAAAGCTAAAGCTATAAAAGTCTTAGAAGAAAACATAGAGGTAATGTTAATGACCTTGGATTTGGCAGTGGATTCTCAGATATGACTGCTCCAAAAGCAGGAGCAACAAGATAAAAAATAAATAAATTGAACTTCATGAAAATTAAAACTTTTGTGCTTCTAAGGGCACCATCTAAAAGTGAAAAAGACAACCGCCAAGATGGCAGAAGATATTTGTAAATCATGCCGATATTGTTAACTATGAAGGTGGACCAAGAATACGGAGAAAGAACTTCTGGCACCTTTGTTCCCATTCTAAGTATGAGGTAATGATAACCAACTGCTATATGTGTTTGAAGTCTGTGGGAAAAGGTTAGGAGACCAGCAACAAAACCCAAAACAAGCCAAGTCATGATTAGAATAACAACCCCACACAATAGAAGCATGACAAAAGAAGAGGTATGCTCATTTTCAGGCATAAATACTATTTCCTTTAGTCTCTGCTATTCTACATATGATATCCAGCATTCAATGCAAAATTATCAGACAAAAAAGCAAGAAAAGCCAATCCATAATCGAGGTAATCAGAAGATCCAATTTCAAAATGACCGAGATGTTACAATAATCTAATAAGAGAATTTAAAATAACTATAATTAGTATAAATCTTGCCGAAAAAGTTGATAACATGTATGAACAGATGCAAGATTCAGCAGGCTGAAAGAAACTACTTTAAATCTCAAATGAGAATACTAAAAATAAAGCATACAATGTCAGAGATGGAGAATTCCTTTAATGGTATCATCAGCAGACCAAACACAGCTGAGAAAACTAAATTTGCAGGTACATCAAAACAAATTATCCAAAGAGAAACTCAGAGATAAAAACTGGGGGGAAAAAAGAACTCACAACAGAACAGAGCACCCAAGAACTTCAAGACAATATCAAATGTCCTAACATACGTGAAATTTGAATCTTGAAAGAAGAGAGAAAGAATGAGATAGAATAAGAGAACGAAGAGATAATGGCCAGAAAATTTTTCAAAATTTATGAAAAAAAAGCCACAGATCCATGAATCCCAAAGAATCTCTAAAAGGATAAATTCCCCAAAACACACCTACACACATTAGAGTCAAACAGCTAAAACTCAATGATAAAAAGAAAAATCTGGGGGGAATCGGGAAGATTCCAGAAGAGTAAGACGCGGAGATCACCGTCCTCCCCACAGATACACCAGAAATACATCTACACGTGGAACAACTCCTAAAGAACACCTACTGAACGCTGGCAGAAGACCTCAGACCTCCCAAAAGGCAAGAAACCCCCCACGTACCTGGGTAGGGCAAAAGAAAAAAGAATAAACAGAGACAAAAGAATAGGGACGGGACCTGCACCAGTGGGAGGAAGCTGTGAAGGAGGAAAAGTGTCCACACACTAGGAAGCCCCTTCGCGGGCAGAGACTGCGGGTGGCGGAGGGGGAAAGCTTCAGAGCCACCGAGGAGAACACAGCAACAGGGGTGCGGAAGGCAAAGCAGAGAGATTCTTGCACAGAGGATCAGTGCCAACTGGCACTCACCAGCCCGAGGCTTGTCTGCTCACCCGCTGGGGTGGGCGGGGCTGGGAGCTGAGACTCGGGCTTCAGTCAGAGCTCAGGGAGAGGACTGGCATTGGCGGTGTGAACACAGCCTGAAGGGGGCTAGTGCACCACGGCTAGCTGGGAGGGAGTCCCAGGAAAAGTCTGGACCTGCCGAAGAGGCAAGAGCCTTTTTATTCCCTCTTTGTTTCCTGGTGCACGAGGAGAGGGGATTAAGAGCTGCTTAAAGGAGCTCCAGAGATGGGCACGAGCCCCGGCTAAAAGCGCGGACCCCAGAGACGGGCATGAGACGCTAAGGCTGCTGCTGCCGCCACCAAGAAGCTAGTGTGTGAGCACAGGTCACTATCCACACCCCCCTACCGGGGAGCCTGTGCAGCCCGCCACTGCCAGGGTCCTGGGATCCAGGGACAACTTCCCCGGGAGACTGCCACAGGCTGGTGTAATGTCCTGCTGGCCTCTGCCGCTGCAGGCTCGCCCCGCATCCGCACCCCTCCATCCCCCCGGCCTGAGTGAGCCAGAGTCCTCTAAGCAGCTGCTCCTTTAACCCCGTCCTGTGTGAGCGAAGAACAGACGACCTCCGGGCAACCTACAGGCAGAGGCGGGGCCAAAACCAAAGCTAAGCCGCGGGAGCTGTGCGAACAAAGAAGAGAAAGGGAAATCTCTCCCAGCAGCCTCAGAAGCAGCGGATTAAAGTTCCACATTCAACTTGATGTACCCTGCATCTGTGCAATACATGAATAGACAATGAATCATCCTAAATGAGGAGGTGGACTTTGAGAGCAAGATTTATGATTTCTTCCCCTTTTCCTCTTTTTGTGAGTGTATATGTGTATGCTTCTGTGTGACATTTTGTCCGTATAGCTTTGCTTTCACCATTTGTCCTAGGGTTCTATCCATCTGTTTTTTTGTTTTGTTTTTTTCTTAAAAAAATTGTTTTTACTTAATAATTATTTTTTATTTTAATAGCTTTATTTTATTTTATCTTACTTTCTTTTATCTTCTTTCTTTCTTTCCTTCCTTCCTTCCTTCCTTCTTTCTTTCTTTCTGCTTTCTTTCTTTCTACTTTTTCTCCCTTTTATTCTGAGCCGTGTGGATGAAAGGCTCTTGGTGCTGCAGGCAGGAGTCAGTGCTGTGCCTCTGAGGTGGGAGAGCCAACTTCAGGACACTGGTCCACAGGAGACCTCCCAGCTCCACATAATATCAAACGGTGAAAATCTCCCAGAGATCTACGTCTCAACACCAGCACCCAGCTTCACTCAACGACCAGCAAGCTACAGTGCTGGACATCCTATGCCAAACAACTAGCAAGGCAGGAACACAACCCCACCCACTAGCAGAGAGGCTGCCTAAAATCATAATAAGTCCACAAACACCCCAAAACACACCACCAGACGTGGACCTGCCCACCAGAAAGACAAGATCCAGCCTCATCCACCAGAACACAGGCACTAGTCCACTCCACCAGGAAGCCTACACAACCCACTGAACCAATTTTAGCCACTGGGACAGACACCAAAAACAATGGGAACTACGAACCAGCAGCCTGCAAAAAGGAGACCCCAAACACAGTAAGATAAGCAAAATGAGAAGACAGAAAAACACACAGAAGATGAAGGAGCAAGATAAAAACCAACCAGACCTAACAAACGAAGAGGAAATAGGCAGTCTACCTGAAAAAGAATTCAGAATAATGATACTAAAGATGATCCAAAATCTTGGAAATAGAATAGACAAAATGCAACAAACAAGGACCTAGAAGAAGTAAAGATGAAACAAACAACAATGAGCAACACAATAGATGAAATTTAAAATACTCTAGATGGGATCAATAGCTGAATAACTGAGGCAGAAGAACGGATAAGTGACCTGGAAGATAAAATAGTGGAAATAACTACTGCAGAGCAGAATAAAGAAAAAAGAATGAAAAGAACTGAGGACAGTCTCAGAGACCTCTGGGACAACATTAAATGCACCAACATTCGAATTATAGGGGTTCCAGAAGAAGAAGAGAAAAAAACAGGGATTGAGAAAATATTTGAAGAGATTATAGTTGAAAACTTCCCTAATATGGGAAAGTAAATAGTTAATCAACTCCAGGAAACACAGAGAGTCCCATACAGGATAAATCCAAGGAGAAACACGCCATAACACATATTAATCAAACTGTCAAAAATTAAATACAAAGAAAACATATTAAAAGCAGCAAAGGAAAAACAACAAATAACACACAAAGGAATCCCCATAAGGTTAACAGCTGATATTTCAGCAGAAACTCTGCAAGCCAGAAGGGAGTGGCAGGACATATATAAAGTGATGAAGGAGAAAAACCTACAACCAGGATTACTCTACCCAGGAAGGATCTCATTCAGATTTGATGGAGAAATTAAAACCTTTACAGACAAGCAAAAGCTGAGAGAGTTCAGCACCACCAAACCAGCTTTACAACAAATGCTAAAGGAACTTCTCTAGGCAAGAAACACAAGAGAAGGGAAAGACCTACAATAACAAACCCAAAACCATTAAGAAAATGGTAATAGGAACATACATATCGATAATTACCTTAAATGTAAATGGATTAAATGCTCCCACCAAAAGACACAGACTGGCTGAATGGATACAAAAACAAGACCCATATATATGCTGTCCACTTCAGACCTAGAGACACATACAGACTGAAAGTAAGGGGATGGAAAAAGATATTCCATGGAAATGGAAACCAAAAGAAAGCTGGAGTAGCAATTCTTGTATCAGACAAAATAGACTTTAAAATAAAGACTATTAGAGGAGACAAAGAAGGACACAACATAATGATCAAGGGATCAATCCAAGAAGAAGATATAACAATTGTAAATATTTATGTACCCAACATAGGAGCACCTCAATACATAAGGCAAATACTAAGAGCCATAAAAGGGGAAATCGACAGTAACACATTCATAGTAGGGGAGTTTAACACCCCACTTTCACCAATGGACAGATCATCCAAAATGAAAATAAATAAGGAAACACAAGCTTTAAATGATACATTAAACAAGATGGACTTAATTGATATTTATAGGATATTCCATCCAAAAACAACAGAATACACATTTTTCTCAAGTGCTCATGGAACATTCTCCAGGATAGATCATATCTTGGGTCACAAATCAAGCCTTGGTAAATTTAAGAAAATTGAAATTGTATCAAGTATCTTTTCTGACCACAACGTTATGAGATTAGATATCAATTACAGGAACGAAGTGATCCTGAAGAAATCAAAGAGGAAATCAAAAAATACCTAAAAACAAATGACAATTGAGACACGACGACCCAAAATCTATGGGATGCAGCAAAAGCAGTTCTAAGAAGGAAGTTTATAGCAATACAATCCTACCTTAAGAAACAGGAAACATCTCGAAAAAACAACCTAACCTTGCACCTAAAGCAATTAGAGAAATAAGAACAAAAAACCCCCCAAAGTTAGCAGAAGGAAAGAAATCATAAAGATCAGATCAGAAATAAATGAAAAAGAAATGAAGGAAACGTAGCAAAGATCAATAAAACTAAAAGCTGGTTCTCTGAGAAAATAAACAAAATTGATAAACCATTAGCCAGACTCATCAAGAAAAAAAGGGAGAAGACTCAAATCAATAGGATTAGAAATGAAAAAGGAGAGGTAACAACTGACACTGCAGAAATACAAAAGATCATGAGAGATTACTACAAGCAACTCTATGCCAATCAAATGGACAACCTGGAAGAAATGGACAAATTCTTCGAAATGCACAAACTGCCAAGACTGAATCAGGAAGAAATAGAAAATATGAAAGGACCAATCACAAGCACTGAAATTGAAACTGTGATTAAAAATCTTCCAACAAACAAAAGTCCAGGACCAGATGGCTTCACAGGCGAATTCTATCAAACATTTAGAGAAGAGCTAACACCTATCCTTCTCAAACTCTTCCAAAATATAGCAGAGGGAAGAACACTCCCAAACTCATTCTACGAGGCCAGAAGAACACTCCCAAACTCATTCTACGAGGCCTGATACCAAAACCAGACAAGGATGTCACAAAGAAAAAAAACTACAGGCCAATATCACTGATGAACAAAGATGCAAAAATCTTCAACAAAATACTAGTAAGCAGAATCCAACAGCACATTAAAAGGATCATACACCATGATCAAGTGGGGTTTATTCCAGGAATGCAAGGATTCTTCAATATACACAAATCAATCAACGTGATAGACCATATTAACAAATTGAAGGAGAAAAATCATATGATCATCTCAATAGATGCAGAGAAAGCTTTTGACAAAATTCAACACCCACTTATGGTAAAAACCCTGCAGAAAGTAGGCATAGAGGGAACTTTCCTCAACATAATAACGGCCGTATATGACAAACCCACAGCCAACATTGTCCTCAATGGTGAAAAACTGAAAGCATTTCCACTAAGATCAGGAACAAGACAAGGTTGCCCACTCTCACCACTCTTATTCAACATAGTTTTGGAAGTTTTAGCCACAGCAGTCAGAGAAGAAAAAGAAATAAAAGGAATCCAAATCAGAAAAGAAGAAGTAAAGCTGTCACTGTTTGCAGATGACATGATACTGTACATAGAGAATCCTAAAGATGCTACCAGAAAACTACTAGAGCTAATCAATGAATTTGGTAAAGTAGCAGGATACAAAATTAATGCACAGAAATCTCTGGCATTCCTATACACTAATGATGAAAAATCTGAAAGTGAAATTAAGGAAACACTCCCATTTACCATTGCAACAAAAAGAATAAAATATCTAGGAATAAACCTACCTAAGGAGACAAAAGACCTGTATGCAGAAAATTATAAGACACTGATGAAAGAAATTAATGATACAAATAGGTGGAGAGATATACCATGTTCTTGGATTGGAAGAATCAACATTGTGAAAATGACTCTCCTACCCAAAGCAATCTACAGATTCAATGCAATCCCTGTCAAACTACCACTGGTATTTTTCACAGAACTAGAACAAAAAATTTCACAATTTGTATGGAAACACAAAAGACCCTGAATAGCCAAAGCAATCTTGAGAACGAAAAATGGAGCTGGAGGAAAAAGGCTCCCTAACTTCAGACCATACTACAAAGCTACAGTAATCAAGACAGTATGGTACTGGCACAAAAACAGAAAGATAGATCAATGTAACAAGATAGAAAGCCCAGAGATAATCCCATGCACATATGGTCACCTTATCTTTGGTAAAGGAGGCAGGAATGTACAGTGGAGAAAGGACAGCCTCTTCAATAAGTGGTGCTGGGAAAACTGGACAGGTACATGTAAAAGAATGAAATTAGAACACTTCCTAACACCATATACAAAAACAAACTCAAAATGGATTAAAGACCTAAATGTAAGGCCAGAAACTATCAAACTCTTAGAGGAAAACATAGGCAGAACACTCTGTGACATAAATCATAGCAAGATCCTTTTTGTCCTACCTCCTAGAGAAATGGAAATAAAATCAAAAATAATAAATGGGACCTAATGAAACTTCAAAGCTTTTTCACAGCAAAGGAAACCATAAACAGGACCAAAAGAGAACCCTCAGAATGGGAGAAAGTATTTGCAAATGAAGCAACTGACAAAGGATTAATCTCCAAAATTTACAAGCAGCTCATGCAGCTCAATAACAAAAAAAAAACAACCCAATCCAAAAATGGGCAGAAGACCTAAATAGACATTTCTCCAAAGAAGATATACAGACTGCCAACAAACACATGAAAGAATGCTCAGCATCATTAATCATTAGAGAAATGCAAATCAAAACTACAATGAGATATCATCTCACACCAGTCAGAATGGCTACCATCAAAAAATCTAGAAACAATAAATGCTGGAGAGGGTGTGAAGAAAAGGGAACACTCTTGCACTGCTGGTGGGAATGTGAATTGGTACAGCCACTATGGAGATCAGTATGGAAGTTTCTTAAAAAACTACAAATGGAACTACCATATGACCCAGCTATCCCACTACCAGGCATATACCCTGAGAAAACCATAATTCAAAAAGAGTCATGTACCAAAATATTCATTGCAGCTCTATTTACAATAGCCAGGAGATGGAAACAACCTAAGTGTCCATCATTGGCTGAATGGATAAAGAAGATGTGGCACATATATACAATGGAATATTACTCAGCCATAAAAAGAAATGAAACTGAGTTATTTGTAGTGAGGTGGATGGACCTAGAGTCTGTCATACAGAGTGAAGTAAGTCACAAAGAGAAAGATAAATACCATATGCTAACACATATATACGGAATTTAAGAAAAAAAATGTCATGAAGAACCTAAGGGTAAGACAGGAATAAAGACACAGACCTACTAGAGAATGGACTTGAAGATATGGGGAGGGGGAAGGGTAAGCTGTGACACAGTGAGAGGGTAGCATGGACATATATACACTACCAAACGTAAAATAGATAGCTAGTTGGAAGCAGCCACATCGCACAGGGAGATCAGCTCGTTGCTTTGTGACCACCTAGAGGGGTGGCATAGGGAGGGTGGGAGGGAGGGAGACTCAAGAGGGAAGAGATATGGGAACATATGTATATGTATAACTGATTCACTTTGTTATAAAGTAGAAACTAACACACCATTGTAAAGCAATTATACTCCAATAAAGATGTAAAAAAAAAAAAAAGGAAAAATCTGGAAAGCAAACAGAAAAAACAAATAAAAAAATACATTACACAGAGAGGAACAAAGACAATAATGTCACCACTCTATACAGCCTAGAAGAATATGGAATGGCATCTTCTTCACTCTTCTTCAAAGTAATGATAGAAAAATCTCTCAACACAGACTTTGATACTCAGCAAAAATATCGTTTAAAAAGTGAATGCAAAATAGAGACTTTTTCAGGGAATCAAAAGCTGAGAGAACTTATGACCATCAGGCCTGTGTTAAAAGGAATGTTATAGAAAGTTATTTAGACAGAGAAATATGATATCGGATGGAAATTGATACCTACCTAGAGAAATAGTGGAGTGGAAAGGGTAAAAATAATTGTAATTTACAGTAGTTTTTTTTCATAATTTTAGTTGCTTTAAAAGATAATGCAGAAGAATTAACAGTGCATTGTGTAGTTTTGACATATATAGATGTAAAAATTATGACAAAAACAGCATATAGGATTAAGAGGGAAGGAATGAAAGAATAAATACTATTGTAGGGTTCCTACACTATACATGATATTATATTTCAAGGTTGACATACATATTCTAAACTCTACAGTGATCACAAAAATAATATAATAATTTACCTATATAATACAGGAAATCTCTAGAATAAAAAGTGCTATACTTTAAAAAAATCTTTTTAATTAATGAAGACTGATACTCTCTTTTTATAAAGCATTTGCTATAAATTGAAAGAACAAATATATTTTAAGTGTTTAATCCTAAAGTCAGTAAACTTTATCTTTTTTCTCTTTACAAATACAAATATAAAATAACTGGGATTAATATAGTAAAGACAAGGACAAGGTAGACAATATTTTGTTCTATATATACTTTCAGCACTATGGAACACAGTAGTGGAAGTTTAAAAGTATTTTATTCTAAGCAACAAGCAATAAGATGAAATGTTCCACTTTCTATTCCTTACCATGGTAGGAAAAATAATAAACTTGCATTATAAAATCACCTTCCAGGGTATCATGTTTCAAAATATACCAGACAGTGTGAAGAGCCCAAGGCAATAAGAGGAATTTTAAATGTAGAGCTTTTATTGGAAATAACATTGTTTATTTGTTCCTAATACGTTTTACTTCATTTTCATTTATGCTGATATTTTGGATCCAAAAGCATAGGGAAAATAGAATATTTGTATTTTCAGTTGCCATAAAACACATTCCAGTCCAACAAAACAAAACAAAACAAAAACTTAAGCTTTTAATCCTAATATAAGCCTTCCTATTTTTTCAACTTCCAAATTATAGTTATTGCTGTAATATGATTGACAGAAACACATCAAGCACTGGCCGTTTTCTTGCATTAATTGAACTATATTCATTCTAATCTTTGGGTTGCTAATGGTTTATGCTCTGCATCAGAACGAGCAGCCACTGGGCTAGTTTTCTGAAATTCCCATCCCCCTTTCTTTTTTTTCAGTTCTGCTTCTAGATGCTGCAGTAGATCAAAGCTTTTCAAAAGCAGCATCATGCTCATTGTCTTTCAAGTCATGGTATGATAGAGAGTGACGAAGAGGAACAAGAGTGTTTGGAACGGCTACAATAGTAACCATTATACATCAATCATAGAAGGACAAGCTGAATTGTGCGGAATTGATACGTGCCTATTGTCGAAGCTTTTTCTGTAACATCAGCTAGAAATAATCATTCTGAGGCAGGCTTTCCTGGGAAAGATATCCTCTCTCTTTTGGACGTGTATTTTCAGTATGGTAGGTGGTGCTGCGGTTAATGTAAGGCACATCAAATGAGTAATCCAGTTTCAAAGAATTGGTTTTAATTGCGCTGGCAATGCTAAATGACCAAGCATTGGACTGTATAATGCCAAGCATGGAACTGGCACTCCTTTGAATTAGAAATGATCTATTTTCATATTTATATCTGGCAAGCACCTTAAGTATGGAGAAATGCAAATGCTTCAGGGAGCTGCAAATGGGTATCTGCCAAAAAGGTATCCTAATAGAGCAAAATGTCTAGCACTCTTGAGAGTCTTGAAATTCGTTTCCAGAAATCTCTAGATCATGAAAATCCTACCTGGCACAGGCATAATTTGTCTTGTCTTTATACTTAGGGCACTGGATACTTCGCACCATTTTCTCCTGCTAACATTTATAATTTTAATTGGTAACGTTCAATATTTTACTCTACTTAATTTTACAATATAATATGTCTGATTATGCTGTACTTCATGGAATGTGCTTCAAAAAGTGAAATTCCAAAGTCTTTTTCTAATAAATATTTCCCAGGGGATTCGTTTTGTAGAAAGATGTAAAAATTTACTTAAAACTAGGGGAATTTTTATAGTTTTATAGGCACTACATAAAACCCATAAATTTTCTGATACGCACATTATTAAAAATGTAAGTCAACCAATTTTAAGTTTATAGCTTCTCTGTAAGTTCCCTAATGTTTTTTACACGGAGGGGAAGATCTGCCTTCAGTCTGTTGCAGTGGGTTTTCTTGAGGAACAGAGCCCCCTGAACCCAAGAACTGTGCAGACAGAGAGGAGGTCACCACCTTAGAGGACCTTAGTGACCTTAGAGGAGGTCACTAAGAATTTGACCACAAGAAACACTCCCTGTCTTGGCTCAGCTGGGCAGGTGTGGAGAGGTGACTTCTTTCCATGATGGCCATGGAAAAGTTGTCTTAGACTTGGATAAAGTAGAGAAGGTAGCAAAAGAAAGGATTAAGGCCTCAATCTTATGATTTGACACAAACCAGAATGATATGACCTCTCTCTCTCTCTCTCTCTCTCTCTCTATATATATATATATATATATATATATACACACACACACATCTATATACACCCATCTGTATTTGTATCTATAGCTATCTACATCTACCTCTATCTCTACATCGTTCTTAAGAGCCTAACTTGCATCAATAGTTTGTTTGCTCCATCATTGCAAATCTCCCTATTGAATTGCATGTTGTCTGGACGTGAGGACGTTTCCTTTCTCTCCATACAATGTAATACTTATGTACAGACACAGGATAGAATTATTCATGGGCCTGAGTATGCTACTTACCTACCTGGACAGAATTAATCTCATTTAAATGAATACATTTCCTACTTAGTACACTGGGAAATCATTACTAAATTGTGGACACACATAAATTATTATCATCCTTGATACTAATGCCATTATAATGTCGAGTTCTATCATAAGTCTGCTTTAATTTAGCACTAAATACCCTCCACTTCTTGAAAATTGTTGCCATATGAAGATTAATAATGAATAATATTGAGACCTTTATTTTATTTATCTTGTTTCCAAGTTTAATACAATTCAGTACTTAAAATATTTATATCTAAAATAAAAGTAAGGCCGTGTAAATTGATTTCTGAGTAATAATATATTTCCTAATCTTCAACATGAAATGTTTATTAGGAAAGTCAGAGTTAAGTGGAATTGTGTTCATTGGGAACAAATACAATTTGGCAAAGTTAAGAGGACTTGTGTTCTACTAGATCAAATCTACGAAAAATTTGGCAAATAAATATTTTTTGTGATTCTTCATGACTTATTTTAAAGAATTTCAAAAATTGCACTCAGTGTTAATTAACTTTCTATTTTTAAAAGTTTCTAAAACTGAAGTTTCTAAAAGTTAACCATCCTGCTCTTACAGTCTGATCTCATATCACAGAATGCTTTCTGAAAATCTATAAAAATAATATTTTTATATTACTTTAATGATATTTTTATTAAAACAACTTTTCATTGATATGATTAATCCCTAATAATGGACAATATACAGAATGTATCTGTAAAAAGGAATGAAGGAATTACTAGAAAGCTGAAGGGATAGATTTTGTAATCCATTCTTGTTCTGCAATCACAGGTCACTGTCTAAATTAAGACCTGAACTTTACATTCTTATTCTATTATTTTCTCAGCCAATTCTTAATATGTTTCACACACCTATGATCTATGAAAAATGTAACAAAAACCATTGCGGGTCCCACGTAACAGCACTGTTATGGACTGAAAGTTTGTCTTCTCCAAAATTCACATGTCAAAGCACTAACCATAATGTGATGGTATTTGGAGATAAGGCTTTGCGAAAGTAATTAGGTTAAGATGAGGCCATGAGGGTGGGGCCTCATGATAGGATTAATGCCTGGAAAAGAAGAGGCACAAGGAGAGTTTATTTCTCCTTGTCTCTGCCCTAACACAAGGAAGAGGTTGTGTGAGCACACAAAAGGCAGCTGCCTATAATCCAAGAGAAGAGACCTCAGAATGAAACCTACATTGCTGGCATTGATCTTGGACTTCCCAGACTCTAGAACTGTAAGAAATAAATTTTTGTTGTTTAAGCCACCCAGTCTAAAATATTTTTTGTTACAGCAGCTCAAGCTGACTAAGGCAAGCCCCAATTTATGCTTCAGTTGGTTTTCTTTAGTTGTTAGCAACAGAAACTTACCCTGACTAACTTAAGCAAGACACAGGGATATTGCTTAATAGACTAATTCCCATCAGAAAAAAATCAATTAGCCTGCCTGAGAGTTGGTAAAATTTAATCCAGGACTTTGGTATCAATTTTTATAACTAACATGAGTCAAAATTATATTTTTCTTTGCTATTTGTGATCTCTTGAATCAATTTTTATAATTGGCATTTCCCTAGAAAATTATTAATTTTATCCAGGTTTTCAAATTCACTAATACAAATTACTTTTTTATAATAATTATATTTTTTTACACTTTTATTAAAATATAATTGACATAAGACATTGTATTAAAGTGTATTACATAATGATTTGCTGTATGTGTATACTGTGAAATGTTAACCACAATAAGTTTAGTTAGCATCTGTCACCACATATAGTTAGGTTTTTTTCTTGTGATGAGAACTTTTAAGATCTACTCTCTTAGCATCTTTCAAATATGCAATACAGTGTTATTAACTATACTCACTATGCTGTACATTATATCCTCAGAACTTATTTATAACTGGAAGTTTGTGCCTTTTGACCACTTTTACCTATTTCCCCTACCTCCCACCCCAGCCTCTGGAAACCATCAAACTGTTCTCTGTATCTATAAGTTCATTTTTGTTTTGTTTTATTTTGTTTTTAGATTCCACATATAAGTGAGATCATACAGTATTTGTCTTTCTCTGACTTATTTCACCTAGGTCACAAACAACCAGGGGAGAAAAAAGAAAAAAGAAGATATACAATGGCCAGTAAGCACATAAAAAGATGCCCAACATTATTAGTTATTAAGGAAAGCCAAATCAAAACCATAAGATACCTCTTCATAAAAACTAGGGTAGCTATAAAAAATATATGGACAATAACAAATCTTTGTGAAAATGTGGAGATACTGGGACCCTAAACATTGCTGGTAGAAGTGTAAAATGATGCAGCAATTATAGAAAACAGTTTGGCTGTACCTGAAAAAGTAAACATAGAGTTAATTTATGATCCACAATTTCACTCTTTGGTATATACAAAAGAGAGCTGAAATCATATGTTCACATAAAAACTTGTCCATGAATGTTCACAGCAGTTCTACTCAGAAAAGCCAAAAAGTGGAAACAATCCTGATGTCCATCAATTGAGGAATAGATTTTAAAAATGTGGTATATCCATTCAATGGAATATAATTCAAAAATGAAAAGTAATGAAGTACTTATACATGCTACATGATGGATAATCTTGAAAACATTATTCGACGTGAAAGAAGTCTGACATAAAAAAGTCACATATTGTATGATTCCATTTCTATTAAGTATCCAGGTCAAATCTGCAGAGACTGAAAGTAGATAAGTGACTGCCAGGGGATTTGAGGAGCTGGGAATTGGGAATGACTGCTAAAAAGCATACAATTTATTTTGAGGGGGTGGTGATAGAAATATTCTGGAATTAGTGAACGATGATGAATGCATAGTAGTTGAATATACTAAAGACCTTTGAATTTTACGATTTAAAATAGTAAATTTTATGGTATATGAATTATATCTCAAAAACATTTAAAAATGCATAGTTCATGAATTATCACAAAGATCATACTTGTGTTACAGCACCTAAGTCAAAAAGAGTAGGGCATTGCCAATATTGCATATCTTCTTTCATGTTTTCTTTTGCGGTTTTACCTTCTGGATTTCACACCTAAATACTGTTCCTAATATGTATGATATTTTTGCATCTACCCTATTTTACTCAACATTATGCTTGTGTGATTCATCACTGTTGTTGCAAATACCTATAGTTTGTTCACTTTCATTGTTATATATTTTTCTAGCTTATTAATAGGCTACACTTTATTTAATATATGTATATACAATGGACAGATATTTGGAATTTTCCCTATTACAAATAATGCAAGAATCATCATTTCTTAATGCACATATGTATGCAATTTTGTTGATTGCACATTTTATTGCATGCATATATTTATTGGATTCACATATGTATGCAATTCCTGAAGAGGGTGAATTGCTGGGTGATGGGGTATGCATATGCTCAGCCTTAGTAGATAATTACAAACAAATTTACACCATCCCCAGCAAGTATGAAGGGTTCAGTTGCTTCATTTCCTTGTCATTGTATACTTTGTACAGGCAGCATCCTTGGTATTTGCACACTGTCTTAGTTAACTCAGGCTGTCATAACGAAATACCATAGACTGGGTGGCTTAAACAATAAAGATTTATTTCTTACATTTCTGAAAGCTGAGTAGTCCAAGATCAAGGTTCCAGCAAGGCAGGTTTCATTCTGAGGCCTCGTCTCTTAGCTTGTAGGCAGCCACCATTTTACTTCGTGCTCACATGATCTCTTCTTTGTATGCTTAAGGGAGGAGAGACAGCCGGCAAGCTCTCAGGTTTCTTGTCTTAAAAAGTCACTAATCCCACCATGAGGGCCCCACACTCATGACCTCATACTAAATTGCGGGAGAGGGGCACAGATATTCAGTCCGCAACAGCAACATTTGGTATTGTCAGTCTTTTAAAATTTCAGTCATTCTATCTTGCATATAGCAGTATATATTAGCCTAACATCTAGTGTTACCTACTGGCACATTTAGTTTGGATTTGCCTGATGACTTATAAGGTTAAGGATTTATTCATATGTTTATTGACTCATCTTCTTTTGTAGATTTCCTATTCAAGTGGCTTGTCAATTTTTCTTTTTCTTTTTTTTTTGATTTATAATGTTTTAAAACATATTAGACATATAAGTTCTTTTTTGGGCTTATAGGTTGCAAATAACTTCTCACACGTTGTGTTTCATACTTCACTGTCTCAATTTTGTTGAGCAGAAGTTTCTAAATATAATGTCATCCAATTTATTGATTGTTAATTATGGTTAATTTTTTGGTTAAGAAGTCCTTCCCTTCTTGGAGATAATAATCACATTTTTCTATATTCTAGGTCAGTCTGGGAGGTTAATTGTTGTGCCTTTTACCTTTACATATACAGGAAAATCCACCTGGAGATGATTTTCATGTAAAGTTTATAGTGGGAGTCAGATTGCCCTTATTTTTCTAAATTGAAACAGAAGTTTGAGCTTATCATTGAAAATGTCCTCCTTTTTGCACTGTTCCACAATGCCACATGGGTAAGTCAGGTACCCACGTATATAGTATTTGTTTCTGGGATCTCTATTCTGTGTCATTGGTCAATTTGGTTATCTTTATGCCAACACCACAATGCACTAATTATTCTAACTTTGTATATGATATACAGTAAAGAACTCCTCAGACCATATTCTTTCAGAGTTTCCTGGCTAAATTTGGCCCAGTGTATTTCCATATAAATTTGAGCCAGCTTCTCAGGTCTTAACCATCTGACAGGAATTTGATGGGGATTTTATTGACTTTACAGATTAATTTGGAAAAATCAAATATTGTATCTATTTATAGGCCTATTTTAATATCTCTCAATATTTTAGGCCATATATGTCTTTTGTAAGATTTATTATTCCAATGTATTTATTTTAAATTTATTATGATAGTTTCATTTAAAATAATTTGTTTTATGTTTCTTCAAGATATATATTCAATTGAGCATTATATATTATTCTTGTATCTAACAAACTTGTTATACTATCTATAATGACAATGTATTTTTTCTTTTCCAATACTTACATATATATTTTTTTCTTTTTTTATGTCTTATTTTCTCACTAGGATCACCAGTAAAAAGTTCAAATATTTTAAAAGAAGTGGTATTAGTGGCCATTCTTGGCTCATTCCTAGTACCAAATTGAAATCAACATTCCACCATTAAGTATAGTTGTGAGTATTTTTGTAGCCACTTTTTATCACATGAGGAAAATTCTCTTTTTAGTCTTCTAAGGTATTTTTTATTATGAACAGATGTTGTAGTGACCAAATGCTTTTTATGCATATATTAAAATGATCATGTGCTTTTTTTCTCATTCTGTTAATGATTGATTTTTAAAGTTAAACTTAGATTTGTGGAATAAATATGAAAACAGTAATATATTCATAATAAAAAATATACATTTAGTACTTCACATCTGTTTTTATGAGTAACATTGACCTAAAATTTTCCTTTATTGTGATGTCTTTGTCAGAGCTTGTATCGAAATTTTGCTATCCTCATAAAATGTGTTAGGAAGCATTATCTCTTTTCCTGTTCTCTTGAAGTGTTTATATGTCTGGCATTATTTACTTTTTTTTTTTTTTGCGGTACATGGGCCTCTCACCGTTGTGGCCTCTCCCGTTGCGGAGCACAGGCTCTGGACGCGCAGGCCCAGCGGCCAAGGCTCACGGGCCCAGGCGCTCCACGGCATGTGGGATCTTCCTGGACTGGGGCACGAATCCACGTCCCCTGCATCGGCAGGCGGACTCTCAACCACTGCGCCACCAGGGAAGCCCTATTTATTTTTTTAAAGTATTATAATATTTGCTAGTGAATCTTATGAACCTAGAGTTTCTGAAGGAAGATTAAGTATGGATCAATTACTTTAACTGGTATAGGATTACTTAGGTCTTCTATTTCTTAAGTTTGTTTTAGAAATTTGTAATTTTCCAGGAATTTGTTTATTTCCTCTAGAGTTTGATATTTTTATATTTTTGGTTGTAAAGTTCTTTTGTCTTTTTTTTACAATACTGTCATTACCCTCTTATTTCTAGGATCTGTAATGATTTTATCATTTCCATTTCTGACATTTGCTATTTGTACATTATCTTTTTTCTTTGATTTGTTTCCTAAGAGCTTTTTCATTTTATGCTTTATTTCCCCAAAGTTTCATCAGGGGGTTATTACTCTTTTTAAAGAAACAACACAGTTTTATTGATCCACTTCATTTTATATGTTTTCTATTTTATTAATTTCTTACCTTAGATATTTGAAGAAACTTGGGTGCTAACAATGTAGAGAAGAGTTATGAGATCAGCATCGAGGGGAGGATAGAAGTCCCAGATGGGATGAATCCACATTATATAGAGTGTTTGTTACTTACCTCTCCTCTCACTGTCTCACTGCCTTGTCTCACTTCTTTCGCTGTAAATATTTCTTTACAGATATTTGTTGAACAAATTAATGACAATATAGTTATCCCACAGTGACTAATTTTTTTCTTTAGCCATTAGTTTATGGTTAGTGATAGACTAATTGTCTGTTATTTAAAAAATAAAATAAAAGGCTTGATAGAGAAACAAGGTTTCTTATTCCTGATCTCTTATGCTGGCATTTCTTTTATTGGCCCCAAATTATATACTGACTGCAGATAATTATGCTAATTTCCTCAGCTGATTTCTTAGTAACACAACTCTGGGAAAATATTATAAAACTCTGAGGAAGTTGTCTTGAAAGGGGCAAGAACCAGGCCTAAATAAATAAACATTTTAAAAATTAGAAGAATAAAAAGCTCTTTATTATTGCTTCCACATTCTAGAGAAGAGAATGTGTTCTTTACTCTCTCAGAATGTTTAATGACATGTATCAGTGTGAATTTTTAAGTGGATCTTTAAGTATCATAGTCATTCATTCATTCTTTTATTTATTTGCATGCATACTTTGATTCATAGTTAATGAGTTCTTTAATTCAAGATATGGCATGCAACCAGTTTCACTGAAATTTCACAAAGTGGGTGCTTGTAGAAAGTGGTGTCTTTTCACTTCTAATTATTTAAAGAGCAAGGTCTTGAATTTGATGATTACTTATTTTAGACATTAACCCTTGAACTGATTTTCTAGATACAATAGCAAAGAAATCCCAAGCATTCTGCAAGTTGATACAAAGAAAAGCAGAATAACTACTTCTAAGACTCACAAAGCTGTCATTGTTCAGACAGTGAAATATATACATGAAATCTTATTTTTTAAAAGGCTTTTTGGAAAAAAATTCAGAGTCCTTTTATGGATGTTCCCTGGTTTTTATTTTTAAGAATAAAGTTTAAGACTACTTATTGCGAAAGACATTGTCATGAATATAGTAGTTGGTTTACCTAAAGTACATGCCCTTAAATGCAAAATACAAGGCGGTTATTATTTAAAGGAGTCATGAATCTTCAGTTCTTGGTGTGATAAATGTGAAAAATGATTGACAGCCATGAAGATGAAAAGGGAAAAGCAAATTTTTACACAATTCTTTCAAAATGCCATCTAAATGTAGAAAAAAGTAGGCAAAGATGATATGGGTATAACAGAATGATATGTTATATTTATATGCCAAGAAAGCACTATTAAAATATGCTTCTTTATCACATATGTTTGCTAGTTTGCTTACAGCTAAACATGATTTGTCTTATTTATAACATTACTATGCTAAAATTTGGCTGATTCTAGTTAAAATATACATACTGGGAAATATTTTTAGTGCTTATTAGATTTATAGAGATTACTGCTGTGCTATTCACAGGAAAATATTTCAATATTGTTCTAAGCCAGTGCTCTCAGAGAAAACTTTATGTGATGATGGAAATGTTCTCTGTGTTGTGCAATACAGTGGCCACAAGCCACATGTGGTTACTGAGCACTTGGAATGTGGCTAGTACAACTAAAGAAATGCACTTTAAAATTTTATTTAATTTTAGCTAATTTAAATTTCATATTAAATATCCACATGTGGCTAACATAATATACAGCACATTATTTCCATCTATGTGAGTTAAAACACATAAACTACTTAGAACAGTATTTGGCAGATAATTAGTACTTATTAGCTTGTTATTAATGTTGCTATTGTTGTTAATATGCTTAAAGTATATTTTGGGAAAGAGCAGGTTGGTCACGTGAATCCAGTTAGCAATAAGATATTGTCTTAAATATTTGTGCACTCAAAGTCCTAAGAATCTATCAGCACTACTCATTAGTATCTGTTCTCCTGACATCCACCAGCTTAAAAAAAAAAAATTGTTTTCAATAGATTCTCTGTCCATTGTGAAATCTGAGATGTTTTTATGATTTAAAGCTGAGTTATATAATTTGTGGACTCTGTATACTTCCTGTTGTCCCTTCCTCTATTTTTCTTCTTCCTTTGCCTATTTTAAAAATCATAATGGTGCAAGTTTGGACTTATATCAAAAAGTTTTCAGAGGAAGAAATATGCAAATAAAAATAAATTTTTTCTAAATCTTACATTAAGTTATGAAAACAACATAAGCATCTACCTCTTCTACTTATTGGATAAGAAAAATCAATTTTATTCTTTTAGTTTCATAGAATTGCCGTATATATTTATAAGACCTCACATATATTTGACTTAAATATTTTAGAGCACATTTAACTTGCTACCGAAGAAAATTTTGAACACTTTTAAGAGTATCTTAATTTTTAGGCTCTGTAGATTTTCTGTCATTAGTCTCAATCAGGAGTTACATATGTTATGAATTCCCTCAATATTCCTATGAAACAAGTCAATTTAAGTTGGATAATCATTTTTATTATCTCTTTTGCACCTTCTCTACATTTTTCATGCATTAGCTTTGAGGTCTTTACTAAAACCATACCTGAATTTTAATTCACTGCTTCTTTAAGAAGTTAGGCAAAGATCTTGATTATATTTGTTTAGTTTTTAACAAATTTATTGGAGTATAATTGCTTTACAGTGTTGTGTTAGTTTCTGTTGTATAACAAAGTGAATCAGCTATATGTATACATATATCCCTTCCCACTAGCTATCTATTTTACATTTGGTAGTGTATATATATCAATGCTGCTACTCTCTCACTTATTCCCAGCTTACCCTACCCCCTCCCTGTGTCCTCAAGTCCATTCTCTACGTCTGAGTCTTTATTCCTGTCCTGCCCTTAGGTTCATCAGAACCTTTTTTTTTTTTTTAAGATTCCATATATATGTGTTAGCATGCAGTACTTGTTTTTCTCTTTCTGACTTACTTCACTCTGTATCACAGACTCTAGGTCCATGCACCTCATTACAAATAACTCAATTTCGTTCCTTTTTATGGCTGAGTAATTTTCCATTGTATGTATGTGCCACATCTTCTTTATCCATTCATCTGTCGATGGACACTTAGGTAGCTTCCAGTCCTGGCTATTGCAAATAGTGCTGCAATGAATATTGTGTACATGTCTCTTTTTGAATTATGGTTTTCTCAGAGTATATGCCCAGTAGTGGTATTGCTGGGTCATATGGTAGTTCTATTTTTAGTTTTTTAAAGGAACTTCCATACTGTTCTCCATAGTGGCTGTATCAATTTACATTCCCACAAACATGCAAGAGTGCTCCTGTTTCTCCACACCCTCTCCAGCATTTATTGTTTGTAGATTTTTTGATGATGGTCATTCTGACCCGCATGAGGTGATACCTCATTGTAGTTTTGCTTTGCATTTCTCTAATGATTAGTGATGTTGAGCATCCTTTCATGTGCCTGTTGGCCATCTGTATATCTTCTTTGGAAAAATGTCTATTCAGGTCTTCTGCTCATTTTTTAATTGGGTTATTTATTTTTTTGATATTGAGTGGTACGAGATGTTTATATATTTTGGATATGGATATTAACCCCTTATTGGTCATGTCATTTGAAAATATTTTTTCCCATTCAGTAAGTTGTCTTTTCATTGTGTGATTGGTTTCCTTTGCTGTGCAAAAGTTGTTAAGTTTAATTAGGACCCATTTGTTTACTTTTGCTTTTTGTTCCTTTTGCCTTAGGAGATAGATCCAAAAAATATTGCTACAGTTTATGCAGAGTGCTCTGCCTACATTTTCTTCTAGAAGTTTTATGGTTTCAGGTCTTACATTTAGTTCTTTAATCCATTTTGAGTTTATTTTTTTCGATGGTGTGAGAAAATGTTCTAACTCCATTCTTTTACATGTAGCTGTCCAGTTTTCCCAGAACCACTTACTGAAGAGAATGTCTTTTCTTCATTGTATATTTTTGCTTCCTTTGTTGTTGATTAATTGACCATAAGTGTGTGGGTTTATTTCTGGGCTCTCTATTACGTTCAGAACAACAAAGCTTCTTGACATATATTTTAGCAATATTTTTATATCTATGTAAAGATAGATGTTAAATGATTATTTGAATGAAAGGAAGTTTAGGATGATAATTTATCACATTTTTTCCAAAATGAAGAAATAAATTTTACTCACGGTTATGTTGTTAGGATTACTATGATTTGTCCACCCATTCCTGCTAGTTAGTTTGTATACTAAGTTAGTTCAACTTTGTTTCTAAGGTCAATGGCATCTAAGTAAGCATTTTAAAACTTCTTTATATTCAGGATCTGAAACAATTTGATTCATCCTTTAAAAAAGTGAAAGGAAAACAAGAAACTTAAGTGGAACATTTTATCAAAATATTCATATATATAATGAAGATAAGGTTCTGATTGAGATTCCATGAAAACATTCAATATATTCCATAAGAAAATTTATTTGTAAATGTAATAATTAGAGTAGTATTCTGAATCCCTCCTATTTTTACTATTGCATGAGTTTCTATCAGATTTCACGGACTGGAATACAAGATCATACTTGATCTCTTTTTTGTTTGTTGGCTGGTTGGTTGGTTTTCGTTTTTCTTGCCAAACCATGCAGCACGTGGGATCTTGGTTCCCCAACCAGGGATCAAACCCGCGCCCCCTGCAATGGAAGCTCAGAGTCTTAACCACTGGACCACCAGGGAAGTCCCAAGCATACTTGATCTTGATGGTACTATTTGAGATGATTAGATTCAGTCTCCAGGCTTCCTGATGTTGTGTCATATAATGGATTTGAGAAGGAGTACATAGAACTCTAAAGAAAAACACATTGAAAAAAGTTATGATTTTAGGCGTTAAAATAAGAGACTTCTTTCCAGATCATGCAGATTGAGGTGAATTTTTAATGGATTTTCATTGCAGTAATAACTAGAGCATCACCAGCTCCTACTTCAGCACCTCCAGTCCACACCGCCTGAACCACTGACACAGGCCTAGTCTTGGTGTATGCCCAGCGTCCTCTAGTGGCATAGGAGTCACTGCCTCATCCTCACCTCTGGTGGGATGTGGGAGTGTAGTGGCCAGGATCTTGACTGCTTCTTTCTATGGTGCTGGTTTCTCTAAGTCTGCTGTTTTGAGTATAGTTAAGTTAAACAAAACAAAACAAAAAATTTTTAAAAAACAGCAACCAACAGCTTTCAGCTCAGAGAATTATATTTTGCAGTATATATTAGAAAATCTAAAACATGGAAAGTTGTATAGGACAAACAACCTCATTTCTTCAACAAATAAACTGCAAGATGGAAATAAGAGAGAGAAAATGAAACCTAGAGATTTAGAGATTTAAGAGACATGCCTACCAATTTGGATGCATATACCTCATATGGATCATGATTTTAAAAATATAGCAACAATAACAAAGTACAAAACCCCCTACTTACTTATGAGACAATTGGGGTAGGTTGAACACTGATTGAATATTTGATTGTGTCAAGGAATTATTAAATGTTTAAGCGTGTTACTGTGGTTATATATTTTTTATGTGCTTATCCTGTACAACTGAAGTCTATACAGGTAAAATTAAATGATATCTGGAATTTGCTTAAAAACACTCTGGTTGACACCAGGAGTGAGCCATAATGTAAACTATGGACTCTGGGCGGTAATGACATACCAGTGTAGGTTCATCAATTGTAAGAAATCTACCCCTCTGGTGGTGGATGTTGATAATGGGGGAGGCTACGCATGGGTGGGGGCAGGGAGTACATGGAAAGTTTTAGGTTCTGCCCTGAACCTAAAACTGCTCTAAAGAAAATTAAGTCCATTTAAAAAAATATCACCACCGTTCTTGTGGGTGAAGGAAATAGGTGGCAGTAGAGGTGAAACAAGAATGAGCACGGGTTGATAATTGTGGACGTTGGCTGATGGGTTTGTGGTTTTCATTATACTATTCTCTCAATTTCTATATCAGAATATGAGAATTTTCTCTAAGAACGTTCAGAAGAGTATTTTCGGGGAAGTCTATTTCTCTGTTACAATGTCAGGGAAGGTGTACTTAGTTTAACTAATACGAAGTCATTTGTTTCTGAAATAACAGAAATCAAAATAGCAACAAAAGTCTAGAGCTATGACAGGATTTCTTCCTTAGCCATTCTTAATCGAAAGAAAAAAACATGAAAGAGGAATGATAAATATAAAAATGTCAAATTTAAAACACATTTTAATTCCTTACATCATTTGTAACTTTCAGATACTAAAAGTTAAACTAAACTAAAGATTAAGTTTTCTTTTCTTTAGTAAAAATGAAAATAGGTTTATATTACACCTTCCTACTTTGTCAAGAAGATGTATTACATTTTGTTTCTTAAATATTCATTTGTTTATTATCCATTAAGTAGGGCTACATTTTCATTTTTATTCTATGACTTGACTGACTTGGCAAATCATCCAAATTAATGCTGTGTTCTGGGAAATATCTTACTTCTTCCTTTCATTCCTAACAAAACAATACTAAAAGTGTATATGACATCATTATTGAAGACGCAATGCCCTTAATTTCTCCTTTCCTCTTTTTAACTTATCAGGTAACAGAAATAAAAAAGTCAAGGGTTGCGTTAGACTTCAACCACGTCACTCAAAAACACTAGAGACCACCTGACCTGAAACCTTTGCTACTCGGTTTCAGCAACAGTAACAACTGTTTTATGGAGGATTTTCATTAAAAAAATAATAGGAGAAAATGAAAGTTGGTTTTCTACGTGCTCACTTTCACAAGAGAATGAATTTGATACAATATTTCTAAAATCAGATGTAAGGAAGCTTTCACACAGAAGAAGTGACGTGTTATGGCTAATCCTGTTTTATACCCAGATGGATGCTCATATTACCTATTTAAGAAAGGGGCGAGAGAGATTTTATTATACTTGCCATTTTCTCTCTAGCCTACTTCATATTGCACTGATAAGGAGTAGCCCTAAAAAAAGGCCAAGAAAGATGTAACACACTTTACTTTCTCCTTTCTCTTTCTAAGTTATCAGGTAAGGATCCTCACAGCCCACACCTGAATTGAAAGAGAGCATAGAACGCTATTCTCCCTTTTGTGTTTGGGAATAAAATATGAAGAACAGTCAATGAAGAGTTACTGTGAGTAGATGACTAATTCTTTGTGGGTTAAACTGATATTTTCCAGATTTGTCAGCTCTATTTGGGTATGAACAGTGACCACAAAGCCATTTAACAGTGAACTGATTCTACAAGCAGATTGAAACCATCCTGAAATGGAAAATTCTCATTGCATATTTAGAGAGACTGAAACTCCTTCCCATCCCATCTCTTTAGTGGAGAAATAATTCCACGAAAACACATCTTTTAACCATGATATGGGAACATGTCCAGACAACACTGTGTGTGTGTGTGTGTGTGTGTGTGTATGTGTGCACGTGTGCAGGCTTGTTCCCCGTTCTGAAACAATACAGTTCATTACCACTTACCTCTGTTTTCTCTGGGTTGCTCCAGTTCCCATAAATTGGATTAACAAATGCACAGTTAACACTTCTTTTAGTTTTCCTTAAAGCACCCAGGGCCACAAAAAGAAAAGTGAGTATTAAAATGCACCACACGACATTTTCAGGCTATTATCTGATAGAAATCTTTGGGAGACACATTTTCTAGCCAGTGTACTTATTTTTATGAATGTATTTCCATAAGTAAAGACTTTTTTGCAGGATACCAAGGCAAACACATTCTTGAAAGCAAATGTAATTTGACCTCTGAATATTTAAATCCAAAAAAACCCAAGCACATACAAAGAGTTGTTCTTAAAATTGATTGCTTAAATATTATTCAAATAATACCAAGGTGTACAAGATTAGAAAGAACAATGTTATATAAAGTTGAATTGGTTATAAGGAAAGGCCACCTTGAAGTCCCATCGACTTCAAGAGTTGCCAAACCCACCACATCCTGAGGACTATTTTCCATGACAGTGCCTGTCATAAAGATTTGTATGTAGTGCCTGTCATAGTATTTAACATTTTAAACAGCAAATTTAAATATGAGCACTTTGAAGAGAAATATATGTTACTATTTCCTTTCATGGATCATAAAGAGGCATGTCCTTGGTAATCTGACACACTGGTCTAGATCTGCATAATTTACTCTGATTAACTGAGCTCCTAAATGATCATTTCCTTTTTATACTTCAGTTACTTAAGAGTCAATAGACTTATCGGAAGACAAGTAGCCCTGGTATAGCTGGTCACAACTGATGAAGAAAAAATGCTCATCACAGGAAAAAACTAAATATAACCAGATAACTAAATACACCCTATTGAAGATATAAGGAAAATCCCCAATATGCACACACACACACACACACACACACACACACACACATATATAGTGGAGAATGGAAGACCGATTCCAGGATGATTGCCAGTGTCTTGAGGAGGCAACCAGGAAGAAACAATATATAATGCATGACTATTTTTGCCCAATCAGAGTATAATGACAATAAATGTTTGTCAATAATGTACCTTTAAATCCTAAAAGAAAAGAAAATAAAGAGGAAGTCTTACTGATTTACTCTTTGAAAAGAAACTGTCAGAGGTATGACCTCTTATTTCATCTACCAAACCACATGGTCCTCTTCTAAAAAATAACAGTGTTAATGAGCGCAATTGCATAGTCAGGGTGATTGTGTTTGACTGACAATACATTCTTCCTGTGGATTCAGTGTCTTCTAAGCTTCCTGACCTCCGCCCTTTCTATGTAATTGGCTTCAATATTCAATAGCTTAACCAGTTCACCTTCGTTGCATCTACGTTTTGGTTATTGATGAAGAGGGCCACAGCAGCCATTTTTGTGAGTTATTTTGTGAAAAAAAAAATCATAGATATACTCTTAAACGGTGAGGCAACAAGTTAATTCCTTAACCACTAATTGAAAACTTATGAGTTGCTCTAATTAAATTGAATGAGTGGTGCTTGATTCTTTGCCTTTTCTCTCTCCAAGACTAGTCGATGTTAAGTTCTCAGAGCAGTAAGCTCAATAATTGGCATAGTAAGAGCAAGAGCCTAGACAGTGCTGCTCGCAAAACAGACTGGGTGGGAAGTGAAGTGGTGTTTTGAAATATGTCAAAATGTGAAAGCAAAGGCTGGTACAGGAGAAACAACATGCAGGGAGGGAGGATTAGAACAAAATGGAAATTAGGCACTAGGTAAAGATGGGACAGCCCCAAACACCGACAGCTCAGAAAAATTATTCTTGGCTGAAATCAGGCATGAAATCAGGAAACAGGAGGAAACCAAAACCATAAAGACTAGACAGGACAGATGGTCCAAAGGCTGGGCAGGCAACCAGGAACTGGAGGGACAGGCTCGGCTGTCAGTTGGGTAGAACTGAGGTAGATGCAACACAAAAGATTTTGATATGAGGTGCTTATTTTTGGCTTTGAACTGCTGAGACCCCAGATGACCTAAACCAATATTGGCAGGCAGAAGTCAAGTAAATTGATCAATTTTCCAACCCTATTAATTCAGCTATTGAAGCTACTTTTCTTCTGAAGGATTTTAACTCTTAAATAATTTTCTATTAAAATAAAGTGGCCAGCCTTTGGGGATTGGGTGACTATAAAGAAAGAAGGGTGATACATAAGTGTCAGGATATGGAGTTGTAATAAAACAAGAAAGGGTCACAGTATGAGTAGTGGAAGGTGAGCAAATTTGTTTACTTCAACTTATGTTTATTAGTAATCTCAAACTTTTATTTTTCCCAGATCAAGTGTATGTCTCCCAACATTGGAAATCTCTGAATTCTTAATGTCTTTCCTATTTAAAAGGTAAAATATTACCCACTGCCCATAGATACTTCCATTAAGAAAAATTTTAAATGTCAACTCCATATATTTACCATTTCAAGTTCTATGATATAATTTTCTACCTTCATCAATTATATACATTCAAGCGTAATTTGTTTAAGTAAAGCACAATTTTACTTAAAATGATGGATCCTGATATGAGGAAAACAAAATGTTTGACTGAAGTTTTCTGCCACTTCTAACACTGTATGGTGCAATGATAGTCTACATTAGGATAAAAAATGCTTGTTTAACTTACTGTATCTGTCTTTGAGCAGACAGCTCTTTAAGAGCTGAGGTTTCAAAGAATGGAGCGACCTCTAGGAATCAGCAAGACAGTGACTTAGAAGCTTAGAATAGAGGAAAGGAAGCTGCATGGATCACATGAGTTTTCCTCCCCTAACTTGTGATGAATTCACTTAAATTATTATTAAGCCCTGGCTACATCCAATATGTGCAGGCACTGTATAGGGTGGCATTGTGAGGGGGCTAAACAGAGAAAATATTTCTGATGCAAGTTTCCAATTTAAATTTAGTGAGCATATGAACACCTCTAAAGGAATTGACTTCATAGCTTATTAACTAACAAAATTGTTTTAGTGTTGATTAAAAACATGAAAGTATTTACAATAGATATCTGAGATCACTGTAGATGGGCAATGAAGAAAAACAAAACTTCATCTATGTTGCATCCAGTAAACATGACTTTCACACACCATACACTTCACCCATTTAAAGAATATAATTCAAATTTTTTAATAAAATGAATTTTATTAATTTAAAAAAACTCTGTAAAATATATATAACAAAATTTGCCATTTTACCCACTTTTTAAAAGTGTACAATTCAGCGGCATTCACTGCATTCACAGTGTTGTGCAACCATCACCATTACCTATTTCTAAAACATTTTCATCAGTAGAAATGGAAATTCTATAGCCATTAAACAATAAAAACTGTTCTCCTCTTCCTCCAGCCCCCGGTAACCTCTAACTTACTTTATGTCTCTATGAATTTACCTAGCCTAGGTACTTCATATGAGTGGAATAATACAATATTTATCCTTTTGTCTGACTTATTTCACTTAGCATAATGTTTTCAAGGTTAATCCATATTGTAGCATGTATAAGAACTTCAATAATTTTTATGGCTGGATAGTATTCCATCGTATGCATATGCTACATTTTGTTTATTCATTCATCCGATGATGGACACTTGAGATGTTTCCACCTTTTGACTATTGTGAATAATGCTGCTTTGAACATTGGCGTATAAGTATCTGGGCCCCATTTCAACTCCTTTGGGTATATAACTAGGAATGGAATTGCTGGGTCATATGGTAATTCTATTTTAGGTTATGAGGTGGCACCGAACTGTCTTCCATAGCTGTTGTACCATTTTACATTTCCACAAATAATGTATATGCAGATTTCTATTTTACCAACGCTTGCTATTTTCTATTTTATTATTACTATTATTGCCATCCCAAAAGGTGGGAAGTGGTATCTAATTATAGATTTGATTCACATTTCCCTAATGACTAATGATTTGAGCATCTTTTCATATGGTTATTGGCCATTTGTATATCTTCTTTGAAGAAATGTCTGTTCAGGTATGCTTCTTTTTTTAAATTGGGTTGTCAGTCGATTTGATGAGTTGTAGGAGTTTTTATATATTCTGTATATTAAACTCTTATCATATATATGATTTCAAATTTTCCCATTCTGTAGGCTTTTTCACTTTCTTAATACCCTTTGATGGATGAAAGTTTTTGATGAAGTCCAATTTATTTATTTTTTTCTTTTGTTTCTTATACTTTTGGTGTCATATATAAGAATGCATTGCCAAATCCCAGGTTATGAAGATTTACTCCTATGATTTCTTCTAAATGTTTTATGGTTTTAGCTCTTATATTGAAGTCTTTGATCTGTTTTGAGTTAATTTTTGTGTGTGGTATGAGGTAGGGGTCCAATTTCATTCTTTTGCATGTAGAAATCCAGTTGTCCCAGCAACACCTATTGAAGAGACTGTTCTTTCCTTATTGAATGGACTTGTCAAAAATCAACTGGTCATAGATGTATGGGTTTATATTCGGATTCTTAATTATAACCCATTAGTCTCTATGTATATTCATATGCCAATACCATATTGTTTTGTTTGCTGTGGCGTTGTGGTAAGTTTTGAAATCAGGAAGTGTGAGCCCTCCAACGTGATCCTTTAACAAGACTGCTTTGGCTTTTTGGTGCCCTTGAAATTCCATATGAATTTGAGGATCAATTTTCCATTTCTGCAAAAAAGGCTGTTGGAGTTTTAATAGGCACTGTGTTGAATCTGTAGATTGCTTTGGGCAGTACTGACATCGTGACAATATTGTCTTCCTATCCATAAACTCGAAATGTCTTTCCATTATTTAGGTTTTCTTTAATTTTTTTCAGTAATGCTTTGTAATTTTAAGTGTAGAAACCTTTCACCTCTCTGGTTAAATTTATTCCCAGGTTTTTATCCTTTTAGATGCTATTCTCAAAAGTGACTGCATTCTTAATTTTTTTTTCCTGATTGTTTATTGCTGGTATTTAGGAGCACACCTGGTTTTTGTGTGTTGATTTTGTATATTGCAACTTTGCTGAATTCATTTATTAGCTCTAGTAGCTTTTTGGTGGATTCTTTGGGATTTTCTGTATATACATGATCATGTCATTTGTAATAGATTTATTTATTCCTTTCTAATTTTTGATGGCTTTTTTTGTCTTTTTCTTGTCTAATTGCTCTGGTTAAGGTTTCTTATTGGTAAACACATTTATCTCTAGCTTAGTGGAACTATAAAACCTTCATTACTATAAAACAAAATTGTAATGCTAGCGTATGAGGCAAATTATTATGGCAATGTTTGGACAGTTTTGGGTAGAGTCTGATTGTCACTTAATGTGAAACCTTTAGACTGGATAAGTGAATAAACCTTTATCTAGGTTGAAAGAAAAACAAGGTGACAGTGAGCATAGGTGTCACCCTGCATGTTGAAGAATGGCTATCAGGAGGGTTACAAGGAAAGAATGACAAGACAATGCCTGAATTGTTTTCATTGACAAGTCTATACTTCAAAATAAACATCAATTTACACATATTGTAAGTTTATTAATTAGTAATTTTAATCAACTTTTATAATTTGTCTTACTGAGTGTGTCTTATTAATTATTAATTTTATTTACTAAATTAATTGTTGTTTTTGGTTATCAATCAGTGGTTTACTTTCTTTCTGTTAAGAACAGACATGTTTTTCTTCAATTTACTGGTATGTCATTTCATGTGTCTGAGAAACTACTCACACTTCTTAGTCAAATCCACCAAACACCTAGTAGTAGTCCCCACTACCATCTCATGGGAGTAAATCTGTCACAATGTATTCATATTTAAAAATAGGCTTAGAAGGGCTTCCCTGGTGGTGCAGTGATTGAGAGTTGGCCTGCCGATGCAGGGGACTCGAGTTTGTGCCCCGGTCCGGGAAGATCCCACATGCCGTGGAGCGGCTAGGCCCGTGAGCCATGGCCGCTGAGCCTGCACGTCCAGAGCCTGTGCTCCGGCAACGGGAGAGGCCACAACAGTGAGAGGCCCGCGTACCGCAAAAAAAAAAAAAAAAAAAAAAAAAAAAAAAAAATAGGCTTAGAAAATGTTCAGATGAGCTCAAAACTTTAGCACAAATTATAAAAGTAAGGTGGAATGCCATTTGAGATGGCCATGCATGATGATTCCTGTTACACCCAGGTAGATGGCATTATAAAACTCTACTGTAAAAGCCTGTCTACTAAAAAGTATGGAGAACAACACTTTCTGAAATGGGGCAATCCTAATGCAGCTATCTAGGTGATTTGCAGAGATAAACACGATAATTTATTTACCAAAAGATATTTGCTGTGCATGTGTGTGTGGAGGAATTTGCTCTCATGCTTCCATTAAAGAAATGATTTCTATATTTGTTTCTAAATGCTGAAGAACATTCTAAGATCCAAGAAATAACTGTCCTGAGTTAAGGGCCTGAAGGAAAATGATGTCTATAATGTGGTGACTCACTCCTTAAGGTGGTGAAATGTTAGAATGCTGATTATGTTATTTATCATCTTTCATGTTTGTTTAAATTTATCCAACATTTCTAGGACACATATTATCTAACAAACATTGTGTTAGGTCCTATACTTACAAAGTTGAACATTATTTGTTCCTGCCTCTAGAATTTCTTTTGGAGGGTGGCAGCTTGCTAGATTTCTGTCTCTTAGATTAAATTACATTTATAAAATGCCTACCACAAGTAGATGCCCACTAACTGTCCAGTGCTATTCTTTTCCCTTCTTTTCTTATTCTCTCCTTTGGTCATTTATATCTTCTTTTAAACTTCCTACTTGTTTCTCCTGACCCCCAAACTTGGGACCAATGAAAGGACATTGGGATAAAGGAAAAAAAATAAGGAAGTGGCAAAATTAGTAATAATACTCACTGTAGTACTTTTAATTTTTTAAAATAAATTTATTTACTTAGAGCTAGCAAGGACCTTTGCAATCATCTTGTTTATGCCTTTTTTACAGATGGAGCAAATGAGGTTCCTCCCCCACTAGATTATAAGTCCTCTGGAGGATAAGGACCTTGTCTGGTTTACTCTTCTCTCTATCTCAGCACCTAATATAGTACCTAGTGTGACAGGAATCAACTGAGTGTTTATAGAAAGAATAACTTAATGAATGCACATAGTCCGAAGGCTTAATGATGGAAAAAAAGCCACTAACCAGATCTCTATTCTGTTATTCCATGCCTACTCCCAGCAATATACTTCATCAATACCTTGAGAGAAAAGACATTCATTTTTACTACTGTTACCATGGAGTCACATTTGTATTTAGATTTCTGTTCCACTGAACCCAAGACTTTAAGTGGGCCAGGAGCCTACTTTTGACCTCTGTCTCTTTCATTTTTTTTTAAATTTTCTTCAGCTGGTTAAGTGCCAGCTCAGAGGAGCAGCCTGGGGCCTTTCCTGAAGATGAGTAGAGTATAAGAGAATAGGGATGGTCCTTCTATCTATTTCATTACATTGGAACTGGAGAAAAATTAATTTGGTACAAATAACTCATTTTACAATATTTGAAAAATAAAGGTCTGTGTCCCTTATATCTCATATTCTCTGAAAAATAAGAGGTATGAAATATCTATGTATAAATATCAGGGGTTGATGTGCGTTTCCAGGCTATGAAGTATTTGATTTGTTATTGCTGGGGAAAAATGTTTTCTAACCATAAAAGTACATGTGACATATTTTTTTAAAAAAGGGCCCATCTAAATTATGAAATACAATCATTTCACTGGTGGAAATGGAATTAATTTATTCTGAGAGTCATGCCTATTATATTAAATTTTGCTTAGCCAGATTAATGGTGAATCTGGAGTGTCTCAGAGAAGTAAATCTCAATTCTACTCTACTCATTTCCACCTATGTCATTTTAAACTCTTTAATTAGGTTTTTCCAAATGTTTCCAGTCCTAAGACTTTCTATGAAGTCTTTCTGAGTGTGCTAATCTTTCAGATAAAGGGAAAATACATTATAAAATCCTAACAAAAATAAAATATTTCTGGTCCCCACTTTTACTCATATCTATTTTTAATGTTCATTAAACATATTTCTGTCAAGAAGAGATCTTTTAGGAATGTTTGTTTCTTAGGGTACTAATAATTTTTTTTCTCTGCCTCATTATAAAAGTTAATGAGTAATGCTCTTATTTTTGCTTCCTGATCTTAGAACCTATAAAAATGAGGTTTTTTTTTTTTTTTTTTTTGGTTTGTTCTTTTTTTTTTTTTTTTTTTTTTTTTTTTTTTTTTTTTTGCGGTACTTGGGCCTCTCGCAGTTGTGGCCTCTCCCGTTGCGGAGAACAGGCTCCAGACGCGCAGGCTCAGCGGCCATGGCTCACGGGCCCAGTCACTCCGCGGCATGTGGGATCCTCCCGGACCGGGGCACGAACCCGTGTCCCCTGCATCGGCAGGCGGACTCTCAACCACTGCGCCACCAGGGAAGCCCTGGTTTGTTCATTTTTAACTTGTAGTAATAGGAGAAGATTGGTGCACTGCATTTCCTGTGCAATTATCGGTGCCACACGATTCACATACATCATCTTTCCTTTCTCAAAACCTTAGACAAGTTTTATTTTACACCTGGTCTCTGACTGTTTCCAATTCAAATTTTAGCCTGTCTGAATAGACCGTTTTTAAGGAGAGGCATCACACATTTTTTAATTTAGACACTACTTTGTCCTTTTTGTAATGAGAGCAACTTTATGGCAGTTTGCAAAGATAAGCATAATAGAAGAATATAAGCCAAATGAAAAGGGACTTCCCTGGTGATGCAGTGGTTAAGAATCCGCCTGCCAGTGCAGGGGACATGGGTTCGAGCCCTGGTCTGGGAAGATCCTACATGCTGCGGAGCAACTAAGCCTGTGCACCACAACTACTGAGCCTGCATTCTAGAGCCCGCGCTCTGCAACAAGAGAAGCCACTGCAATAAGAAGACTGGGTACCGCAACCGAAGAGTAGCCCTCACTTGCTGCAATTAGAGAAAGCCCACACGCAGCAATGAAGAAGCAATACAGCCAAAAATAAATAAATTAAAAAAAAAAAGACAAATGAGAAACAGATAGGAAGTGGAGAAATGGATTCTTAGGACTGGAAAATAGAGTTGAGCCAGAGGGAAAGAGGTGGGGACAGTATATGACATGGGTATGGTGAGAGTCTATTTACTTACTTAATGTAGGATACAAATTTGACTTTAAGATTCTCCAATTCAAATTTAAGCAGGACAAAAGAATCAATCACATAGGTCACACTTTCAAAAAACAAACAAACAAGAAAAAAACAGTTGCTTAGAAGCACATCTTTACCAACTCAGGAGAGAAGACTTATGGTATGCATCCTGTCACTATACTCTAGGCTAACAAGGTAACAAGTGCCCACATTATTTTAGGAAGACCAGCAATGGGTTTCACGAGATTGTTTCAACAAATATCTTTCAAAATATCAGACTGAGACTATGCCAAAATGTGTGTCAGTAAAACTATCTAGGAGAGGGTGGTAGCAAGAAGCGGGAGGGATTAAATGGAACACTTGAAGCCCAACAGTGTGTTAGAGAATTAGATTTGGGGAACATTTTATTTTGGCTGCACTGTGCAGCATGTTGGGTCTTGGGTCTTACTTCCTCGACCAGGGATGGAACCCAGCCCTTGGCAGTAAGAGGAAGGAGCCCTAACGACTGGACAGCCAGGGAATTCCAATGAGGGTCATTTTAATATGGTTGTGTTTATCATAAAAAAGCCAGCACCAAGATTACAATTTGTAGTGTGTAATTACAGTGTGGCACATTAAATCTGTTATAAGAATCTATAGATAGTAAAACTGTCACTGTTTGCAGATGACATGATACTTTACATAGAGAATCCTAAAGATGCTACCAGAAAACCACTAGAGCTAATCAATGAATTTGGTAAAGTAGCAGCACACAAAATTAATGCACAGAAAGCTCTTGCATTCCTAAACACTAACGACAAAAAATCTGAAAGAGAAATTAAGGAAACACTCCCATTTACCACTGCAACAAAAAGAATAAAACACCTAGAATAAACCTACCTAAGGAGACAAAAGACCTGTATGCAGAAAACTATAAGACACTGATGAAAGAAATTAAAGATGACACAAACAGATGGAGGGATATACCATGTTCTTGGACTGGAAGAATCAACATTGTGAAAATGACTATACTACCCAAAGCAATCTACAGATTCAATGCAATCCCTATCAAACTACCAATGGCAATTTTCACAGAACTAGAACAAAATATTTTACAATTTGTATGGAAACACAAAAGACCCCGAATAGCCAAAGCAATCTTGAGAAAGAAAAACAGAGCTGGAGGAATCAGGCTCCCTGACTTCAGACTATACTACAAAGCTATGTAATCAAGACAGTATGGTACTGGCACAAAAACAGAAGTATAGATCAATGGAATAGGATAGAAAGCCCAGAGGTAAACCCATGCACATATGGTCACCTTATCTTTGATAAAGGAGGCAAGAATATACAATGGAGAAAAGACATCCTCTTCAATACGTGGTGCTGGGAAAACCGGACAGGTACATGTAAAAGAATGAAATTAGAACACTTCCTAACACCATACACAAAAACAAACTCAAAATGGATTAAAAACCTAAATATAAGGCCAGACACTATAAAACTCATAGAGGAAAACATAGGCAGAACACCGTATGACATAAATCACAACAAGATCCTTTTTGACCCACCTCCTAGAGAAATGGAAATAAAAACAAAAATAAACAAATGGGAGCTAATGAAACTTCAAATCTTTTTCACAGCAAAGGAAACCATAAACAAGACGAAAAGACAACGCTCAAAATGGGAGAAAATATTTGCAACTGACAAAGGATTAATCTCCAAAATATACAAGCAGCTCATGCAGCTTAATATCAAAAAAACAAGCAACCCAATCCAAAAACGGGCGGAAGACCTAAATAGACATTTCTCCAAAGAAGATAGAGATTGCCAACAAACACATGAAAGGATGCTCAACATCACTAACCATTAGAGAAATGCAAATCAAAACTACAGTGAGGTATCACCTCACACTGGCCAGAATGGCCATCATCAAAAAGTCTACAAACAATAAATGCTGGAGAGGGTGTGGAGAAAAGGGAACCCTCTTGCACTGTTGGTGGGAATGTAAATTGATACAGCCACTATGGAGAACAGTATGGAGGTGCCATAAAAAACTAAAAATAGAACTACCATACGACACAGCAATCCCACTACTGGGCATATACCCTGAGAAAACCATACTTCAAAAAGAGACACGTATCACAACGTTCATTGAAGCACTATTTACAATAGCCAGGACATGGAAGCAACCTAAATGTTCATCGACAGATGAATGGATAAAGAAGATGTGGCACATATATACAATGGAATATTACTCAGCCATAAAAAGAAACAAAATTGAGTTATTTTTAGTGAGGTGGATGGACCTAGAGTCTGTCATACAGAGTGAAGTAAGTCACAAAGAGAAACACAAATACCATATGCTAACACGTATATATGGAACCTAAAAAAAAAAATGGTTCTGAAGATCATAGAGGCAGGACAGGAATAAAGACGCAGATGTAGAGAATAGACTTAAGGACACAGGGAGGGGTAAGGGTATAAGCTGGGATGAAGTGAGAGAGTAGCACTGACAAATAAACACTACCAAATGTAAAATAGATAGCTATTGGGAAGCAGCTGCATAGCACAGAGAGATCAGCTCGGTGCTTTGTGACCACCTAGAGGGGTGGGATAGGGAGGGTGGGAGGGAGATGCAAGAGGGAGTGGATATAGGGCTATACGTATGCATATAGCTGATTCACTTTGTTAAACAGCGGAAACAAACATAACATTGTAAAGCAATTATACTCCAGTAAAGATGTTAAAAAAGAAAAAAAAAGACTATTATACTCACTTTGAGTGGTGACAGGTTGTAACTAGGCGTATTGTGGAGATCATATTTTAATGTGTAAAATTATCAAAACAGGTGTGTTTTACACCTGACGCTAATATAATACTGTGTGTCACTTATAATTAAAAGTTTAAAATAAAAAGGACAGTTAAAAAAAGAATCTATAGATAGAATAAAATTGCACATCATAAAGCATTATAAGAAAGAATAAACTGAGTCTATAAACCATCCTTTTCTCACTGAATGTATACACCTGTAAAATACTGTATTACCTGACCACCGCTAAAGAAAAAAGGGAAGACATCATGAGGAGCAGTAAACAAAAATATTCACCTATATAATGGTCTCTATCTTTGGCAAGATGACGACATTTAAAAAAAAAAAAGAATTACAACAAACAATCTGTAACACGGGACAGAAAGAAAGAAAAGAAGCAAGTCAATTTGAAAAAGCAGGGATAATTTAGGGGGGATGTCCATGAGCTCAAGTTTTCATTTCCCAGTCTTTAAGGAAGAAGCTGAACCAGATGTTTTGGGTGAAAAAGTTCAGAAAGAATTGGGTTTGGAAATATAACCAGAAATGCCCCAAAAGGGAGAGGAAAGGATTAATCATCCGGGGTCACAAAACCAAGCCACGGGGACACCAAACTTTGCTAAACTCTTTCACATGATACGGCAGCTGCCATATTTTTGTCCTACTCTTTTGAGGCAGGAAATAAATATCACTAACCACAAAACATGTCACTGTTTAATACGATCTTGCTGTGGCAGAGTGCTTACATGGGAACATGCCCAGGAACATGGAAGCAATTAGTATGAATAAAGCTGACCCAGGTTCCTGTAGCTTACTTAACCCTAAGGAGACCCCACGTTGCCAATGGGAGGGCAGTCTCCACCGACTTCTAGCACATTCACAACCACCTAACATGAACCGGACGCACAGTAGAACACAGACTTTCAAGATGAAAGGTGCATGTACATGTGTGCACATTGATAAAAGTTGGGAAGAAGACACATCAAAATGGTAACAGTCTCTATCTCTGGGTGGTGACATTCAATGTCATTTTTAATTCTTTTCTGGCACTTTGCTGTACTTTCCAAATTCTATTCATTAGGCCGCTGTGTATCAGAATCTTGGGAGTGGGGTGGTGATTTTACAATTTGGAAAAGATCATGAGGTGTTTCCCCTGCAAGAGCTCCTGGCTCCCACCCTGCCCTGGCTCCTTGTAAATCATTTGCCTGAAAGGTAAGATCCCTACCGCAATCTTTCCTACCTCCTCTCTCTTTAGCATTTCTTCTCAACGTCTACCTGCCATCCCTGCTGCACTTCTTAGGGGTTTTAAGTAGGTCATAGTACCTGTTTTTGCTCTTAAATACCCTCCTCATTGGCCAGAGCCTTTGCCAGCTCTGGAGCCAGATAAACCGTTTCTCTTCTTTGTACTCCACGGTGCAGTGTGCATTTTACTATCACGATATATGGTATTTTTGTTAATTGGAATGAAATATTTTTCCCTGTAAATTGCTCCATATGAAAACTCACTCTAATTTCCTTATTGAATTCCCTTAGACACATAATCTCTTTGCTTAAAAACCGATTGCAGTATTGAAGTTAATTATCAGTCTTTGTGATTTTCCCTAGTAATCACCTAGCGACTGGCTTCTTTCTAAATCTTTTGACAATTTAAAGTTGACAACGCTATGTAAGAATCTGCCTAGAAAAATGAACTTAGTTGCATTTATCTATTTACATTCATGTCTCTCCCACTTGAATGTTAACTTCCTATGGGCAGAGATAAAATCTTTATTTTCCAATTTATCTCAGAAACGTTACTTGAGTCCCAAATATGTGCCATGTACTCTACTGCAGAGCTACTCAGAGTGTGATTTATGTACGGTTATGGTCTTATTCTGTTTATCGTTCCGTGATGAGATAAATACAAAGATTGAGGACAGGTGTTTAGAAATGTTTGTAGCTATTTGACAGAGTAAATTTATGTCTGTTGAGGCTCGGAATAAGAAATTTAGACTAGTATTTTGTGTGTCTTTTAATTTCACTTTTCCAATACTTCTTACAAAAGCATTGGTATGTGATGGATTGAAAACAAAACGAAGCAAAACACAGCTGGTCCTTCATCACACATAGTTTTGCTGGCTCTGTTCTACTAACACTGGGTGTTCAAATTTGAGTAAATACACATTTGCCTGGCTAACATTTTGCTAGCTACCTCTTCTGAAAATATTTTCTCTTCCTTTTTCTTTGAATGAGTGTTGATACCTCAAAGTCCCACAGTTGGAAAGGGCCAAGTACTATATAACTTTCTTCAATCAGAATGAAATATTTTTTCATGTAAATTGATCTATATGAAAACTCCCTCTAATTTGCTTATTGAATTCCCATAGACACATAATCTGTTTGATTGAAACTGATTGCAATGTTGAAGTTAATTATCAGTCTTCATGATTTCCCTCAGCAATCACCTAGCAACTTGCTTCTTTCGAAATCATTTTAGACAATCTAAAGTTGACAACACGATATGACAATCTATCTAGAAAGACTTACTTATTTCATTATGACTTACAAATACCTACAAATTCCTTTAAATATACCCTATTTTGGATTTATTAATACATTTACTTAAAACTCTCTTGGGTCTCTGAATTAGTTCAGCTTATAATACTTAAAATTTGAAAAAGGCAACAAAATTGCATTTTCTTGTAGTTATTTTAGCACAACTTATTTTTAAAACATAAAGAGAAAATTATAAGTACACAAGCACATGATTAGCATTCTATGTAGATTTCTTAACAATAGTCTATCCCTGTTGTTCTCAGTAAATTTCCTATCATTTTTCCTTACTGACCTGTGTTTTATTCACACTAACCACACCATTCTCCATTATAGCTTGTGCTTTGACACAAGCTGTTCTGTCTGCTCTTCCTCATTTTCATCTTGGGGATTTCAATCCATGAATTCAGACTTGAGTGATGCAGTGTATACTCACTAAATCCTTCTTCAACTTCCCCACCATATTATTTACACCTTTGAAAGAGACTTGGCCTCTCTTTCACCTGTGTTTCTCCAGACCTTTGTAGGAAGCAACTGCATGTGTTTCATATATGCTTGTTGAAGAATTGACATTATTTGCTTTTCTATATGCTGTCTCCACCAGAGTGTAAATTATCATTTACTTCTCTATTCCCAGCGACTAGCACAGTGCCCAGCACATAACAGATGCTTAATAAATGTTTGCCAACAAGTACATAAATGAATCGCTGAGAGTTTCTGATATATGTGTTTCTTTTTACAAAGACAAAAATAAGCTGGTCTTTCAAGTTCTCTTGTCATTCTGTCCTTTGATTCATTAGTGAACTAGAAATTCCAGCACAGTAAACAGATTGTTGAACTTGTAAGAGTGTCCCTAAGGATGCTTTTAAGGAGAAACTGTGTGAAACATAATTTGAAAGCAGAAAAGAGTCTGTCAGGAGGATGGCAAAGCAGTTAGTGAAGAAAAATTATGAAGCTGATCCCATCTTCCCCTCTTTGAAATTCCCTACCCTCTAGTAACATTAATAAAGAACAACATTTAGAATTCTGATTCTCCAGCGAAAGGAACTAAATGTATTTGCTACATGCCATAGCAGAGCTAAATGATTTGCTAACAGCACACACCTCACTTTTCTTTACTGTCTCCTGTCCTTCCTCATTTAAACAGGTTACGTCTTTCAAGGAGCAACTCTGATTTCCTACAACACATTCTTCTACTCTGATTGCGTGGATATGAGGAAACACATGCAACATTGAAATATTTCAGGACTGAAATGCTGTCTTCCTGCTAATGTAAGATTTATAGTGAACAGAGAGAAGACGCTGAAAAGGACCTTGAATCCTGCCCTGGGGACTATTTCTGCCAAACAGTCACCTGTATTAAAATGGCAAAATAGCTATCTTCAGATCAAATAATTAGAATATGGGGCTATTATACAGTAAAGTGCTCTTTATAGTTTTTACACAGAATTTATTTCTTAGACTATTTGGAGTCTGTATCCAATGACAATAGATTTGAAACAACTTGGGAGAGTTTGCAGTGACAACACACACACGTACACACCAACGAAGCTTGCATTATTCCAGACTTATATTCCTGACACATCGCATGTAAGCTGATTTCGCATAGTCAAATAATATCATAAACGACCAGGGAACTGGTTATTTAAAGAGCTACTACTTATTTAGTAAAAACAGCAAATCATTTTGAAATTCATGTGAAATTTCTAATTTTGTTCATTTGATGAATATGAATATTACTTTAAGAGTTAATCTATGTACTCATGAAAGAAAGTAGAATGAGAGTAATAATATCCTTATAAATAAAACTGGTAATTAGATTACCAGTTAGATTGATTAGATTAGATTGTCAGATGCCAGGGTGAAATCTGTCACACATACAGATATTCAAATTAAATGGTACAGTGTGAGGACGATATTGAGAGGAGTGAATATCATCACTTTTTAAAGTAAATTGAATTTCCTGCCTCCCTGACATGCCCAGGTGTTTTGATGCTCAGTTTCTTCCATACATTATGAATGTTCATACTTGTAGGTTTTTGGTATTCTCTAATGTCCTTCATTAATATTCTAGGATGTAAGCTTCTGACTATGGGCTGATTTTGTAGCCCATCATGGACCCCGATAATGATTTTGCTAAGGGTCATACATGTAGGGCTCATTTGGAATTCCTTTATTTGCTTTCAGCTTCTATAGAATGGCACGAAGGTCAATCGAGTTAGATTGAAATTCTTCAAGAATACCGAACAATGATATCCTAACTTTAAGAGTCATCTGTGAGTTTTATAGTAGGAATAAATCCTGGAGCATTGAGGCCAAGTAAAATATTTCTTGGAATATAAAATGTTCATTTGGGCTCAAACATCCTACTGGAAACAGGCTGAGATGTTTGATTTAACAGATATTTACTACAATGAATTTCTAAGGAATATCAATATAAATAGGACAAGGACCCTACCACTAAGAGGCTCACAATCTGTTATGGGATATCTCAAACCAAAAGTCAATGTGACAAGGGAAAAACAAGGCTGAGAACAAAGCGCTTTGGAAGCTCAGAGGTAGGAGTGCTTACTTTTTGTCCAACATGACCTGGGAAAATTCGCAGATGACACAACTTCTGTGGTTAGCCTTTGTGAAAGTTTTCCCTTTTTATGTTTTATTTTTATGGCAAAGGAAGAAGTAAACCTAGCATTTCTGAAAATTTGTTCTATCTTCCTTTGACCAACAAGTTCTTCTTGGCCATTAGAGTCTGGAAAGATGGCAGATGGCATCACGCATTCAATGTCTTGGGCATAATCAGCCCATAGAGCCTGAATTCCAAGACTTGATGTATTACTGCAAATCTACAGATCCTAGCCATCTTATTTTTCATCTGCCCTACATGTTACTTATGAAATGCACACTGTGTGTTAGGCAAGGAGCAGAGTAAACAGACACTGATGTCTCTGCTTCCCACAGATTTTATCAGTGGATAGAATTATAACTGAGTCCCAGATATTGCTGTTTTTAACCATCAGTCAGCTGCGTGGTCAAGACCACCATACAGAAAGATTTGCCAAGTGCCTGGTTTAATATCGTAAGTTAGATACTTTAAAAATTTTTAAAAATAGGCATTAACTCTCTCAGGGAATTGTAATGCAAAGATAAAGGTAGGGGCTTCCCTGGTGGCGCAGTGGTTGAGAGTCTGCCTGCCGATGCAGGGGACACGGGTTCGTGCCCCGGTCCGGGAAGATCCCACATGCCGCAGAGCGGCTGGGCTCGTGAGCCACGGCCGCTGGGCCTGCACTTCCGGAGCCTGTGCTCCACAACGGGAGAGGCCACAGCAGTGAGAGGCCCGTGTACCACAAAAAAAAAAAAAAAGATAAATGTAGGATACTACTCAGTCAGATAAAAGGCACCCTAATAGCTGAAAGGCTTAATGCTGTTACATCACAACCAGGGAATACTCAGGGCCCAAAAGACCAAACTTTAAAGTCTATTTAAAGATAAGTAAATAAATAAAAAGAATAGTAAACATAATATATAATCATGCCCTAAATTGTGGAGGTGGCCTATATACATGACAGACATTTGGGAAAAATTTAGTTCAACTTCCTCATTTTATAAGAAAATACAGAATATCAAAATAGTTTTCTTCCCTGTTGCCCAGCCTGTTTTTCTTCCTGGATTTTTGGATCTCTGTTAGTGGCATCACCAACTATGCAGTTGCCTAGATATAACATCCTCAGATCAACTTTGACCCCTGTTTTTTCCTCATGTCCTATGTTAGGTCAGTCACCACTGCTCAAGTTCAAGTTCTGTCTCTCATCTAACCTCTCAAACAGGCTTATGTCCTCTAGACTGCAGATCGCTTTCTTAATCTTTTCCTAATCTGTTCTCATGCTCTGCATTTTTTTAACCATAGATATGATCTTGTCATTCTTCTTACATTCTTAAAACACTTCCCTGACTTGCATCAGTTAAGGCCCTAGCAGGAAATAGCTGACATACTCAAACCAGGAAATTTGAGGAGTGTTTGATCAAGTGACAGTTTGCAAAGGTTTGGCCGGAATATAAAGAAACCAGTAGCAATGGTGCAGTAGGCTGGGCCAATGACATCATGCCTGTTACCACCCTAGGCTGGAAGGAGGCAGACTGAGAAGGGTACAGCTGTGGAATGCATAGGGGCTCCTCATGGACCTGTCACTGCCAGCAGTCAGCTGGAACCATGCTGCAGACAGGAGCCAGGGTTATGAATACCCAGCCCCCTCTCTCTTTCCTCCCTCAAGGTGCTTCACTTTGGCCAAACATATGAATTCAGATGAATATAAATTCAGCCCGTTAATGCAGTGCATAGAGGTCAGGTCTCCAGATCCACCTTCTACCCTCTCCATCCTGTTTGGTGAAGAAGTGTAGGGGGTGGACTTGGGGGGACAGACAGAAGATAGCCAGCACTTAGCCCAATTTTTAAAAATAAGTTGAAATCTCCTTAAAATAGGCATTCAAAACTTTTAACCACCTGTCTACCGTATACTTTTCTAAGTGTAATCTAATTAGTTCTCCCACCCCCATTCTATAGCTATGTCAGTCAATTTGAAAACCATAAGTTTCCACATTCTATTTTCAGGAACCCTCTTTCTTCATCTCTGCCTGGCTTCTCCATCCTTCAAGTCTTTATACGATTGCTACCTTCCCTGTGCAGTCCTCTTCATCCATCTGAATTGCTGGCTCCCCAGAATATATCACCTCTACGTGGTATGCCAAGGCTTGCCCCGGTGCACTACTCACTCCACTCTGAATAAGAGGAGCTCTGACTTCATGAAATTCCCGGCCACAGGGTAGGGAATGGGACTCTTCTGAGAGGAGCAGAGATGTGACCAGTTTGGGACAAAACTCTTTTTCCTTTGAGGCCTCTTTTATGGGCCTGTTCTACCATTTCAGGATAAAACAAACAAACAAAGGTGAGGATGAAGGGAAAAGTATAAAAGAACAGGCTGCATAAGATTCTTATTGAAAAAAAAAGAGAGAAGAAAAAGAAGGAGGAGGAAGAGGAGAAATCATCATTATCACACATGGTCCCATCCCATTTTTAAGGGGAAGATTTCAAAACCCTGCTCTCCATTTGGCTTTTCTAGCTCAAAGTAAACATTTAGCAGGGTTTGGCAGAGCATGGCCAATGTTTGCACAAAGGACTGAGACTGAGGAGTTCGATTCGTGGATCTTAACAGCTGTACTTCTTGAGGGCAAATGCACATATGGAGAGAGCAAAGGTTCGCAAGCGTTATGAGATGACCTTGGTCATTGCCGCTAGTGGAATTCCAGTTTGCCAAGACTAAGTATTCATTTCAGGGACCAAGGACAGGCTCACTGGTGACATTCTAGCTGCAAGAGCAGCTGAATGCCTTGAGGCATAGAGTAAGTAAGGTTTTGATTTTGACTAAGAATAAATACCCATCGCTGGGCCCAGGTTAGGTCTATGCCAGGATCTCACACTGGAAGAGAAGTAAAACTTCTGCCTCCAAAGAGCCACATTATCATACAGGGGGTCTGGGAGAAAGAATAATATTATAGAGATAGATATTTTATTTGGAAGTCAGGGCCACTTATTCATAAATCTCAAACAAGAACATCTGTAATCCTCATGGGCAGCTGGTATAGCTTTTGGGATCCTAAAAACCTTCTTTCTTATCAGAAATATAAACAACAATCTTTTTTTTTTGGGGGGGGGTACGTGGGCCTCTCACTGTTATGGCCTCTCCCGTTGTGGAGCACAGGCTCCAGACGCGCAGGCTCAGCGGCCATGGCTCGCGGGACCAGCCTCTCCGCGGCATGTGGGATCTTCCCGGACCGGGGCACGAACCCGTGTCCCCTGCATCGGCAGGTGGACTCTCAACAACTGTGCCACCAGGGAAACCCCAATAGTCCACTATTTATTTGTATCCTTTAATCTAGATTTCTAGGTGTAGGCTGGATTGTCATATTTACTTTGTATGAGCCGCAAACAGCTCTAGAAGGCTGCTACATTCGTTGCTTCCTCTAAAGTGTCATGAGTAAAAATTTGGTGGATTTTGGACCATGGGGACAGGTGTAGTGGATACCTTTCAGAGACCTTTCATGATGACACCCCTCCCCCCCAACAGCAGCCATGTTTGTACTATTGATCCTGCCCCATAGCTCACCCACAGTTGATTTGACCAGAAATGGGATCTTGACCCAAGTGGGCTAATCAGAGGGTGATCCTTTGGAATATGGAATGGAGACGTAAAAACAAAGATATAGTCTCTCCACAGATCCGGGGACATAATGAGTAACAAACATCCATTCTCTAGTCAACACCTTTTTGTTACATAGACAGAGAGTAAAGGAAGTGTGTTTTCAGAGAGAGAACCACCAAGAGTGAAGCAAAAAGCAGCAGAGATGAGAGGCAGATGAAGAATACCGCTGGGTCCAGGCCTTTCTGAGGTCTGATCTCTTTATTCCCACCCTTGTGCTCTGGAAGACATGTGCATTGTTACACTAAATTCTTTATTTTGATTAAGGTGCTTGAGGTGTTTTCTTCCCCTGCAATCAGAGTGTCCTCACTAATACATTCAATGGCAAGTAGCTAACAGAAAGGTCAGAGAATGTATAATAAAATCCAGGAACTGCATCTCTAAAAACAACTTTCAGAGTCTCGTTGCTGGGCTTAGCATTGTCTGAGCATGCACTGCTCCATCCTGCGTTTTTAAGAAATTAATACAAAAATGTTTCTTTCAAGTCACTGAAGGGCCTCTTATGCTACAGATTCTTTTTATAAAATCCAATGAAAAATCTTAAGGTTAAGGTTTATTTAGAGAGGATGATGAATTTCCTGCTTACATAAATTCCTGCCTATCTCAAAGTTTTGGTATTATTTTCAAGGTGAGTCACTGTTATCATTTAGCCATCTCTTGGCCAAGCATTCTAACTTGCTTTAGGGCTTAAAAGATTTCATGCAAAAAGACATTTTTTAAAAGTTAATGTGCAACATTTTAATTTAAAAGTAATTAGTAGACACGAGCAATGTTTTTGGTGATGGTCAGAAGTATGGATAACGTTCAATAAAGTATAGATAGCCTTAAATGGGCGTGTATTGGGTACCAGTTATTCATACAGTGCTAGAAACTGGGGATGTAAAGATACGAACTGGTTAACATGGAAATAGTTTAGTAGTAACACTACATAATGGAGCTATAACTGTCTTCTTTAGGATAACATTCTGACAACTCAGTGACTAACCCTGAAGGGATGCCGGGATATTTTTGCTTAGTATCGAAAATACATCAGTTTGTATAGCTCTGCCAGGCAGAGGGTATGAAAAGCCATGCACTTTGGGAAAATGGTGAGACTTTTTCCAAGGGTAGGGTGTATGTGGAGGGGGCAGATGGTGGAAAATTAAACTTGGTGCAGTGGTCTTTGAACCCTGCCACTTGAGTTTTCCCTAAAATAATTTAGAAAAATATGCATCTCCTTTTACATTTTCATGTTAATATCTACAATTTTTATGATAAGTTTAGTGGCTGCAAAGAATATAATTTCTGAAATATTTTATATTGAGTTCTTTAAAATTATGGAATTTGCCTGCCATCTCATCTAAATGACAAAGCCAGTCCTGCTAACTATCCAATCAACCAAATCAAACTTAATTTTCAGAAAAAGACTGACTTCATTGTTAAATTCAGATGCATATGTTAAAATGTGTCCCAGGGAATCTAAAAGAAAATGGTACAAATGGACTTCTTTAGAAAACAGAAAGAGACTCACAGACATAGAAAATAAACCAAAGGGGAAAGGGTGGGGGGAAGGGATAAATTAGGAGTTTGGGGGTAACAGATACACACTACTGTATATAAAATACTGTACTGCACTACTGTATGGCACAGGGAACTATATTTGCTACCTTGTAAAAACCGGTAATGGAAACTAATCCGAAAAAGAATACATGTAATATACACATATAACTGCATCACTTTGCTGTACACCAGAAACTAACACAACGTTGTAAAACAATATATCTCAATTGAAAAAAAAAATCATGATTTCAAATTCTAAGTGGGAAAGGAGAGAAAGAGGAAGAGAGACAGAGAAAGATTGGGAAACTGAGAAGATAAATTTGGCAAAGATTTATCTCCAGTTCCCCTTTCCATATTGCTTATCTCAAATCTCTTTTGCTACAGGAATCTCTTTTCTAAGTTTCAGGATAAGTGTAAGGTAATGAGGACATGTGGGAAAGAAGAAACAGGAGAGGCAATGACCTGGGGCCAAATGCACCCTTCTTAGAAGAGAATCTATGAAGTTTGAGCATCTGTAAATTGACTCCCTTGAAACTATTTGTGCCACAAATCCTTGGGAAGTGTCTGAGGCCTCAGGGTAAGCCTCCCCCAATCCAAAGGACTGGCAGAGGGATCGTGGTAGCTCTGGGTTGGGTCTTCCCCACCTTTGGGCCGAGGCAGGTCCAAAGTAGGAGCTTCCTCACTGTGGCTTCTGGGGCAGGGTGTGCAGTGAACAATTCAGGAGATCACTTACAAGAGAAATACAAATATCACTGTCTTGAGTGATATTTGTTTGGGGGAGTTATAGGGAATAAAACCACTGTCTTTAGATTTTGGAAATCAGAAGAGAAGGTACTAGTGAGAGAGAAGAGGACAGGGCAGTAAGTCAGCAGTGAGGAGTAAAGAGGAAGTGAAGGTGTAAAATTACAGAAGAATGACAGAAATGGAGGAGAGAAAGGAGAGGTGGCTCTGTCAGGCTGGGCTGTGGTGCCACCAATGTCTGCCTGAGAGGTCTCTCCATAGCCCTGACAGTACAGGCTGTCCAATAGGAATCTGAAGGTGTGAAATTTAGGGTTGTTTCTGAGGACTCCCACTGGTTGGGTTAATATGACAACTTATTTATATACTGCAATGATTAATTTTATATGTCTACTTGCTAGGCTATGGAGCTTAGTTGTTTTCTCAAACACTAGTCTAGATGTTGCTGAGAAGGAATTTGCAGATGTGATTAGCATTTACAGTCAGCAAACTTTATGCAGATTACCCTCCATAATGGGGGTGGGCCTCGTTCACTTATTTGAAGGCTCTATGAGTAAAGACTGCGATTTCTTGAAGAAGAAAGACGGCAGCAGAAAATCCTACCTGTGTTTCCAGTCGGATAGCTTGTCTGGCAGACTTTGGACTCAAGCCTGCACCATCAACCCTTACTTGAATTTCCACTGCAAGTTTCATGCTTGCCAGTCCCCACAATTACAGGAGCAAATTCCTTGAAATAAATCCCTCTCTCTTAACATATTACATTATTAATTTTCTTATTAATACAATTAAAATATTGATTTCATTAATATTAATAAATATAATTTATGTAACTGATATTACATAAATGTAATATATGAATATCTAATTCTTTAGAGATATATGTTAATTTGAGATATCTTTATATATTATATACTGATATATTTAAACATGATAAGACAATATAGCAATATAACAGTAGTTATATAATAATTACCAATGTATTAATGATATATATTATATAATATATTATGTTTATACATTAAATATATATTATGTATTTGATATTTAAAGATATATATATACACAGAGAGAAAGAGAGAAACAATAGGATATCTAACTAGCTAGCTATCTTTCTATCTATCTATCTATCTATCTTATCTTTCTGTTTCTCTGGAGAACGCTGACTAATACATGTATTTCCTAGCACAAAACCAGCATTTCACTTAGTAGCTTTGTTTCTGTTTTTCCCCACTACGTTAAGTCCAGACTGATTTTCATTCATATTTGTATCCAAATTGTCTGACATATTTTAGGCACATAAGAAACAACTAAAGAATTAATAGGGGACTTCCCTGGTGGTGCAGTGGTTAAGAATCCGCCTGCTAATGCAGGGGACACGGGTTCAATCCCTGGTCCTGGAAGATCCCATGTGCCTTGGCGCAACTAAGCCCAGTGTGCCACAACTACTGAGCCTGCTCTCTAGAGCCCGTGGGCCACAACTACTGAGCCCACACACAGCAACTACTGAAGCCCGTGCATCCTAGGGCCTGTGCTCCACAACAAGAGAAGCCACCGCAATGAGAAGCCCACATACCACAACAAAGAGTAGCCATCGCTCACCACAACTAGAGAAAACCCACGTGCAGCAATGAAGACCCAATGCAGCCAAAAATAAATTTAAAAAAGAATTAATAGTTGGGTAAGATCTTCTTAATAGAAATGGATTAAAATGTCGTATGTGTTTTTCTAACAAACATTATCATTTTATAATAAATTTGCCTTAATTGATGATAACAAGATTGGTGTCTGCTAATTAACATGATTGCAGAGTGGACATCTGAGGAGAATTCAAGTGGGAGGCACATACAAGTTGGCACCAATGAAAATGCAGTTATCCAGTGCTCTATGACACAGAGATTTGCAGCAAATCTAAATCTCGGACCACAAACTCAGGTGTGCAAGAGATGATTCATTTAAAGGAGGCAAGAACATACAATGGAGAAAAAACAGCCTCTTCAATAAGTGGTGCTGGGAAAACTGGACAGCTACATGTAAAAGAATGAAACTAGAACACTACCTAACACCATACACAAAAATAAACTCCAAATGGATTAAAGACCTAAATGTAAGACCAGACACTATAAAACTCTTAGAGGAAAACACAGGAAAAACACTCTTTGACATAAACCAGAGCAAGATCTTTTTTGACCCACCTCCTAGAGTAATGGAAATAAAAACAAAAATAAACAAATGGGACCTAATGAAACTTCAAAGCGTTTGCACAGAAAAGGAAACCATAACCAAGATGAAAAGACAACCCTCAGAATGGGAGAAAATATTTGCAAATGAAACAATGAACAAAGGATTAATCTCCAAAATATACAAAGAGCTCATGGAGCTCAATATCAAAAAAACAATTCAATTAAAAAATGGGCGGAAGACCTAAATAGACATTTCACCAAAGAAGACATACAGATGGCCAACATGCACATGAAAAGATGCTCAACATCACTAATTATTAGAGAAATGCAAATCAAAACTACAATGAGGTATCACCTCACACCAGTCAGAATGGCCATTATCAAAAAATCTAGAAACCATAAATACTGGAAAGGGTGGGGTGAAAAAGGAACCCTCCTGCACTGTTGGTGGGAATGTAAATTGACACAATGACTATGGAGAACAGTATGGAGGTTCCTTAAACAACTAAAAATAGAACTACCATACGACCCAGCAATCCCACTACTGGGCATATACCCTGAGAAAACCATAATTCAAAAAGAGTCATGTACCAAAATGTTCATTGCAGCACTATTTCCAATAGCCAGGACATGGAAGCAACCTAAGTGTCCATCGACAGATGAATGCATAAAGAAGATGTGGCACATATATACAGTGGAATATTACTCAGCCATAAAAAGAAATGAAATTGAGTTATTTGTAGCGAGGTGGATGGACCTAGAGTCTGCAATACAGAGTGAAGTAAGTCAGTAGGAGAAAAACAAATACTGTATGCTAACACATATATATGGAATCTAAAAAAAAAAAAAGAAAAAAATGGTACTGATGAACCTAGGGGCAGGACAGGAATAAAGATGCAGACGTAGAGAATGGACTTGAGGACACAGGGAAGGGGAAGGGTAAGCTGGGATGAAGTGAGGGAGTGGCATTTACATATATACACTACCAAATGTAAAATAGCTAGCTAGTGGAAAGCAGCAGCATAGCACAGGGAGATCAGCTCAGTGCTTTGCAATGACCTAGACACGTGGGATAGGGAGGGTGGGAGGGAGGCTCGAGAGGGAGGGGATATGGGGGTATATGTATGCATATGGCTGATTCATTTTGTTGTACAACAGAAACTAACACAGTATTGTGAAGCAGTTATACTCCAATAAAGATCTATTAAAATATTTCATTAAATCTTATTCTGAGCCCTTACCTTGTTCAGTTTATGGGAAAGTCAATCGCTTTCATTATTGGGGTGATGTGTTTCCCACACAGGTGATGGGAAGATGGGTATTGGGTAGGAAGCCCCAGGGTCCTGAAGGGCGCTGTAGGTTGTGAGGTCTTAGTTATGCATGAGCCCAGCCCACAGAGGTCCTCCAGCTGCAGCAGCTCTTGGCCTCTGTTCTGTATGTTGCCTAGAACATGGGAGTCTTGGTCTGGAACACTGGTGCTTAGAGCCAGCCTCCCTAAGCAAGTCAAGAAAGGATCCCTTTGGCAGTTCTGCTGCCTTCCCCGGGCACTACCAGAAAGTGGGACCTCCAGAGCCTCATGCCGTTTTAATTTGGGGAGAATGTCAGATTCTGTTTTCTGGTGTCATCAAAAATGTTCCTAACAGAATTGGAAAAGTAAACTTAATGCTTTTTATTTAAAACAAGAGTGATTATCATTAAGTAGCTCTTGCTTTCTACTCAGAAAAGTAAATCCATAAAGTATGGAAAACTAAAGTTGCCAGTATGTAATATGGGGTGAAAGGAAAATATAGCAAATGAAATGTTTCAGAAAATCGGTCTGCCACAGCAATCAAAGGCATCACTTACCTTACTGGTACTTTTCTCTTGGCAAGAAAACACAAGACCGCTACTGTTATATGAGTCGTCAGGAAAGCTAATCCAATACCCAGGAGGGTCCATATATCTGCAATTTCAAACCAATGAAAAAATGTAAATATTCAGTGAAAAATATTAGAGACTCCAAAACTCAAGTGACTGTGGGCACAATGTAACCTACTGTTCTGAGTGTCCGTGAAATCAGCAATGGGAGGGTTAACCTTGACATGGCAACGATTTCCCTTCCATCCTTGTCCACATCTGGAAATGAGATAAAATGTAATAGTTGGCAAAAAAGGAAGTGGAAACATATGTTAGCGGTATTGTCATGGAATAAAATGATGAATGTCAATAAACAATGAGATACCAGGAATGTGGGTAACTTTGATATGAAACCAAAAATGTTAAACCAAAGCAAAAAGATAATTAAATTGTATTCTTTTCACATTATTGTGTAAGATGATTTTTAAAAAATATTTATTCCCTTCTTAACTTTATCTGTAAGGTGGGGACTTGATTTCTTTATCTGTAAGGTGAGAACAAGGCTAATTTCTTGCTTTCAAAAATTGACTTCAATTTTCACCAGTGTCCAATATTAATTTACTTTTTCATTTGTCTCAAACTCAAAAGCTACACATTTTTCAACAGTGAATGGATTTCAGTTCTTTCAGATACCAATAGAGAATATTCAAATTATAGATTAACATAAATATAAATCAGAGAGTATTTTTATTTCTCGTTACAAGGGGATGATCCTTCAAGTTCATGGATTTGGAATCAGGTTAAGGATCAAACTGGATATACCATCAGTCCTAGAGGATTTCACTACCTCTGCTATATTTAGCGACATACGTGATGAAACTTGTAACACTAGGGACATGTCCTCTGTTATGGATGGCCTTCAGAAAGTTCAGAATTGGAGACTAGTTTGCGCCTCAAAGGGAGACGAGGTTTATTTCTAAGCAGTGAATGTGCCAGAATTTCTCTGGTGGAATGTGTTTGCATATGAGTGTGAAAGCTTAGGTATACATTCTTGTCTACCAGAAATAACAGGATACAAGTTAAGAAGGGTTTGGTTGAATTTCCTGCCAAATTCATGGTACATGCTGTAAAATAGGATTAAAAACTAGCTTTTGAATGTGTGTGCTTAAAAGTGGTGTGTTAGAAGCAATGCTTCTTCAGCACACAGTTAATATTTTTTTTTCTCAGTCTCTCTTTTGAATTTGAAAATCTGAATGACCAATAGCAATTTCTTCAAAAAAGCAATAGATTCTCTAAATATAAAAAGCTTAGTGTCTCCAAAGAAGATATACAGACTGCCAACAAACACATGAAAGAATGCTCAACATCATTAATCATTAGAGAAATGCAAATCAAAACTACAATGAGATATCACCTCACACCAGTCAGAATGGCCATCATCAAAAAATCTAGGAGCAATAAATGCTGGAGAGGGTGTGGAGAAAAGGAAACACTCTTGCACTGCTGGTGGGAATGCAAATTGGTACAGCCACTATGGAGAACAGTATGGAGGTTCCTTAAAAAACTACAAATAGAACTGCCATATGACCCAGCAATCCCTCTACTGGGTATATACCCTGAGAAAACCATAATTCAAAAAGTCATGTACCAAAATGTTCATTGCAGCTTTATTTACAATAGCCAGGAGATGGAAACAACCTAAGTGTCCATCGACAGATGAATGGATAAAGAAGATGTGGCACAAATATACAATGGAATATTACTCAGCCATAAAAAGAAATGAAATTGATCTATTTGTAATGAGGTGGATGGACCTAGAGTCTGTCATACAGAGTGAAGTTAAGTCAGAAAGAGAAAGACAAATACCATATTCTAACACATATATATGGAATTTAAGAAAAAAATGTCATGAAGAACCTAGGGGTAAGACAGGAATAAAGAGAGAGACCTACTAGAGAATGGACTTGAGGATATGGGGAGGGGGAAGGGTAAGCTGTGACAAAGCGAGAGAGTGGCACGGACATATATACACTACCAAACGTAAAATAGATAGCTAGTGGGAAGCAGCCGCATAGCACAGGGAGATCAGCTCGGTGCTTAGTGACCACCTAGAGGGGTGGGATTGGGAGGGTGGGAGGAGGGAGACGTAAGAGGAAAGAGATATGGGAACATATGTATATGTATAACTGATTCACTTTGTTATAAAGCAGAAACACACCACTGTAAAGCAATTATACTCCAATAAAGATGTAAAAAAGTAAAATAAAATAAGATTAACACGAGATCTCATTCGTTAACCAACTAAACTTTCTGTTCTCCCTTACCTTTGCTCTCTGATTAAAAAAAAAAGCTTAGTGGTTCAAGGAGGCCCATAAGAATGTCTTCTTTCCTTAGTAAATACTCTTTAAAAAGTAGAAATTTAAGATAATTTGATTGTTTTTGATGCCTCTGACTTTCAAGTGAAAATAAATTAGAATGTTTAAGATTGGAGTATTTGTTTTTTATTCTCATAAACCGTAGTATGTATTCCTTATCAGTTCTCAGGTTGGTAATGTGAATCTGCATGTAAGTCCTTCACATTTTACCTGGACTCCCTTAAAATCTTCCTGAATGGGGTGGGTCCTCAATCTTTGTCTTGGAACACGGAGACCTGTAGTGATGGTATGCTAGAATTGGCATGCTGAAGTTCCTTTCGCTTTGAGTAATGGCAGTGAAAGGAATTTCTCTGGTCCCATCTCCCTGAGGACTGCAAGCTAGAAATGAAAATTGAGCATCCTGTCCTGTCTGCCCTACAGTTTGGGGGACTCATCTCCTCCAAGGTGACCACAGATCTCTATTAAAGATCATTGAGACGTTTTAAAAAGAAAAGGCCAGTCATCTGCTCTATTACTTTTCACAGGCAATCTGGGTAGGGAAGCGTAGATATTTCACTCAACTATTTATTTCTCCTTAGCAAATCAGCAATATTAGCATACCAAAGGAAAAACAAGAGACTGACTTTTCCTGAAGAGATAACGCAAAGATTGTTGTTTTTAGTAGTAGCGTGTTGGGTAATATTATAGTTGTTGGGGGTGAAGGGCGAAGGCTCTTGTGGGGAGAAATCAGATAGGGTAAGTGGATGAGATATTGGGAAGAACTGGGTGTGCTTTGGCTAAGCGGACGCCAGCCAACCAGAGGAGACCAGTCCCAGTGGCCATTCCAGGCACAGCTGGGTGGCTGTTAGAGTCAGGTGGGTGTGGGGAGTGCTGCATAATTGGTGCCAAGAGTGAGGTCCCTAAAAGAATGGGGCAATGAGAGTCACCTTATTTGCTTGACAATTAAGGACTAGATAGCCCTTTTTAGGTAATGTTTTAGCTAGTTTATGATTAAACAAGATCGAAAGCAATGGTGATTCCACCTATTGTGCAATCCAAAGGGATCCATAAGAACGATAAACATTTTATAATATTTGTGCTAAAGACAAGGATACCTCAGTCTAAATTAGAATGCATGTTCGTTTTGTTTTAATGTCAAGAAGAAAGCAATGTTAGATGTGATGAAATTATGTTGGAGGTCTTCTTTTTCATAATGAGTCATAAGAATCGGTTTAGTGAAAAAAAATTAACTGATAACTTGACAAAAGGGAAGAAAATGACTTGTTTTTATTCAGAAAGCACCCATAAGAAAAAGCTTTTGAGGAAAATTTGATTTATTCTGAGCTAATCTGAGGCTGTGTGTTTTATCACTTATTTCATATACCTGATGAGTGTAAGTATAACACTGGAGAATTTCAGCCTTATTTTTAGAACGGTGGAAGTTCACACTACCACGTAATTATCTCCCAGATTCATTTAACCACCCACACTCCTTCCCTTCCCTCCACCAAATCATAAGCATGTCTATGGTTTGGTTGGGAGGGAACCACAACCTGACCTCTAGAGTTAATCTCATTTTCCTTGGTGTAGCCTTTTGCCTCAGGACCCTGTCCAATGCGTTCCTAATCAACAGTGATTGGTTCATAGAGAGACATGGACATAAGTTTGTCCAGTAAGAATTTTGTCACCAGTGGGTACATATTGATGGATATTTGTGGTAAGAAATATCCTCTGCCCAACTCTGAGGTGAAAAAGGAAGAGTTTAGCCCTGTGGAGCTACCATTCTGCTACAAAAGCAAGCCTGAGGCTAAAACAAACAGGGAGACAAGCCTAGGAAATCATGGAGAAATGGAGGAACAACCTTAATGGCATTGAAAACTTTCCAATCCATTCCTGTTTCAAGCCTGCTCTGGGTTTAGACGTTTTAGATACATGAGCCAATAAATTCTTTAATTGTTTGAGCCAGTTTGAGTTGGTCTTCTATTATGAGCACACACACAAAACCAGTTTTCCTACTCTTGCATTTTGATCCCTGAAGTTCTCCTCATTAAATCAATAATCCCTTATTCATAAAGTATTTATTGAATGTCTACTATGTACAAGGTAGTCTGCTAGATATAAAAAGGATGGGCAAGACATGCTTGAGAATTTGTAGGAGCATAAACTTGGGAGATAAAAAACACATTTAAAAATAAATAAGAGACAAAGCAGAAAATAAAATATATGAAGTATAAGAAAGGTAAAGAAAAGTGCTAAAGAAGAAGATGAAAACAATAGCTTCAAGAAACTATTTTTCCAGAGCCAGAAAGTGAAAAAATGTGCAATCTCAACTAGACATGAATGGAACAGGTGATATATTAAGTTATATTTATTCCAAAGCATTACACATTTATGTACGTATTGTACAACAATGTTTCAGAGAAAAATGGTCATCTAAGTATATAGAAATCATCTATGACTGATGGGATTTCGAGAGATAAGTTTGAGTTATATTCAGATTATTAATGGGATGCTAAACTGACCTCTAGATTTCCCAGTTCTTTACTGCAGTATATTTTTTCAGCCATACTTACTCTAATTTTACAGTTTTTTATGCCTGTAGAAGGCAAATCCCTCCAGAAGGAGCATGCAGTTTGAATACAGTCCAGATTAGATTTAGCATTTAGCATTAGAGCAGTAGACTTGTTTTTCTTTTTATTAGGCATGTTTACAGCAACACGTTATGATTATTAAAATCATGAATATCATTTTTTTTTTTTTGCGGTACGCGGGCCTCTCACTGTCGTGGCCTCTCCCGTTGCGGAGCACAGGCTCCGGACGCACAGGCTCAGCGGCCATGGCTCACGGGCCCAGCCGCTCCGCGGCATGTGGGATCCTCCCGGACCGGGGCACGAACCCGCGTCCCCTGCATCGGCAGGCGGACTCTCAACCACTGCGCCACCAGGGAAGCCCATGAATATCATTTTTGTTTATAGAAACCAAGATGACATTCTACAATGTCATCCTACAATGACATTCATGCTTCAGAAAACTACAATATACTAAGCCCCATAGAGATTGAATTGAACACCTGCTGCGTGCTAAACAATATTCTAAATGCTTTAATGTATTACTTGTGGAACACTAATGTTACAAGATAAGAGCTATTACCCCATTTCATAGTTGAGGAAATAAAGGCCCAGAGTGGTTGAGCAGTAAGTCACCAGAGATACACTCTGAACTAGACTTTAAACTACATCTCTTTGGCTCTCGCGTGGTGCTCTGTTCACTACATGGTTTTGCTTCCCATGGTCTTCCTAAAGTTGGAATATAGTTGTTTATAATAGCAGTCAACCTCGCAATTTTTGTATGTTAGGAGAGAAACAGTGGAGATATTCGTGATCCTCATGGTCTGAAAACTCCCATTTATCACATTAAGCTTTACCCTGGAAACATCTAGGTGTAGGGGAGGCAGATGTAGAGCTTGGAAAAGAGTAAGTAATGAGAGTCAGGGCACCTGGGTTTCAGGCTAGACTCTGCCACTTTCTAGCTATGTGGCTTTAGGAGAGTCAAATCACTTCAGTTTCCTATTTATAAACAGTAAGAATTACAACTCACCTAACAAGATGTGTAGGAGAATTAAATAAAACAATGCATGTGAAAGTACATTGCTAACTGTAAAGTGTTATCTATGTCAGGCTCTTTGATACCCAGCCTCTTGCTTTCTGGTGTAAATCATGGTCCTGACCATTCCCTGACCCAACATACTGGCCCTCCAGGGAGCTGGCATCTGACAACTGCCCTGTCTCCATCCCTGCCTGAGCAACAGTAAGACTTAGGGAGCAGTGAAAAGACATTGCCACAGCTTCTATTTTCATGACTTATTAATTATGCCATTTAAAAAGCATTTTTACATCTGAATATGCCTGGAGGCTCTTGAGCCAGTTATACAGGGAGGGGAAGGAAGAGCAGGTGTTTAGGATGCTTGCTGCCTGTGATGAACATTTCTACCCCCCATCCCGCCCCGCCCCATCCTCTGTGGTTTCTACCCATCGGAAGTACTCCAAGGGGGAGGAAGTAGTGCCATCCCAACTTTGCATGAAAGCATCAGCTCAGACCGAATGCTTTCTGATCCCTAGGCTGAGCCTGTGCCAGAAGAAGGGGAGTGGGACAATTGAGGTAGCCCCTAATGGGACTAGAATTCAGGTTCTCGAAACTGCTTCACCTATGTTCTTGTCATCGCACCATATGAATATTTATAAAATTCTTTTTTTTTTTTTTTTTTTTTTGCGGTACGTGGGCCTCTCACTGTTGTGGCCCCTCCCGCTGCGGAGCACAGGCTCCAGACGCGCAGGCCCAGCGGCCATGGCTCACGGGCCCAGCCGCTCCGCGGCATGTGGGATCCTCCCGGACCGGGGCACGAACCCGTGTCCCCTGCATCGGTAGGCGGGCTCTCAACCACTGCGCCACCAGGGAAGCCCCTATAAAATTCTTACTATATTCCATTTCCTAACAAAAAAGCAGCGTATATATGATCACGTTTTGTCCTTAGGGGATGATTACTTGAAAATACAAATCGCATGCTCCTGTGTGGCTTTTACTGCAATGTCCACTTGGATTGGTAGTCAAGTTGCACAGAATTGCAAAGGTAGGGAGGAGGCACATTCATGTTATTTCAAACTATTACAATAGAAACAACTTTAACTACTTCAGAGAAGAAATAAAGCAGATAAAAATTGTCCTTCTTTTCCCCTTTTGCTCATACAGATAGCTGATGTGACACTAAAATCCCCCAGAAAACTCCCAAAATTGATGTTTTGAGCTTCTCACGTCTGCTTTTTTTCTCAACTGTTATGAAGTATTATTTCCCTGGAGTTGGATGGAAGGGGGAAAGAATAGCAAAGAAACTAAATAATTCACAAACTGGGCAACTGAAAATGGCTGCAAGTCAATAGAAACCAGTCTCGTTCTGAGATAAAGATGAAAAAGGCATTAAGTTTTTGCTGTGGAGCGTAAACTAGCAAGAAATAGGTTTCTGAACTTTTTCTCCTGTCATCCTATGAAGTGTGAAAGAATTTTCCTTTAAAACATAGATTGTGACTTAATTCCAGCAAGTCTTTCTTCTTGTTTTCTCTCCTTCATTGAATATATGTGCACTGAAATACATACGAAAACACACAAGATGGTAAGGCTGAAAATTAGAAAGAATAAACAATGAATTGTCAGCCTCTGGAAGGAACGTCCACTAACCAGAGTACTCACAAAGCCCAGGGTGAGAATCCACGGGTGTTTAGGACTCACTTTGACCTTCTGGTGAAGTAACAAGGCCCTCTACTTGCTCAGTACAAAACAAAGAATCTTCTAATGACTTTCCAGTCAACTGAGAAAAATGTCTAAACCCTGCACTCTTTGTTCAGTGAGTAATTATTGAATACCTTCTGTATGCTAGGCCTTGTTCTAGGTGCATTGGAATCTATTAGACCACATGTTGTCTGGTACTGCTCTTCCCTAAACACGCTAAGCTTGTTCTTGCCTCGGGGACTTCCTGTTTTCTGCTTTTCCTGACAGTTAAGCAGTGTGCCCAAATCTTGGAATAGCTTGAACTTCCATGGAATTGTGATCTTGACTCAAATTACACCTTCTCAGAGAGGCCTTAATCAGCAAGTTTATCTGAAATACATCACTGCCATCATCCCTTCCCCGTCCCTTCCTAGCAACCTGCTCACCCTAATGATTTTGCTTCATGGCACTTGTTACTATTCAAATTTAATGCACACATGCTCACACAAGCGTATATATTATACATGTATGTATATTTAACATATATTTGTAAGTGTAAATGTTAATATGTAAATATATATAGATTATATATAATGTATATAAAATAAATTTATTTATGTATTATATGTATATACATACATATTTATATACTAAGCTCTATAAACAGAAACTTGAAAACCTCAACGAAATGAATGATTTTGCAAGGATACTATAAATTATATAATTAAGGTAAGCAGTAGAAATCTATAGTAGTTCAATAACACATATGATATTGAAAAAGCCTTAAAAACTGCTTCAAGACCAGGCTATTTGGCGGCTTTGTCCTCTCCAAGTTTCTAGAAAAGGTAATTCTCATGCTTTATGTGCCATTTCAGAGAATAAAAAGCTACCCAATTTACTTCAGAGATCTAATGCTTGTCTGGTAACAGAACCTCAAAAAATATTATGCACAGAAGAAAACCTGGGAGCAATGTCACTTATAGATGCCAAAACCCTAAATAAATTACCAACAATCTGAATATAAGAGTACATTGTGCTGTAAGATTTTTTAACTCATGGGTAAAAGGCAAATCAATCTGTACAAGAAGCAGAGGACCCTGTGAGAGAGAAGTAAAAATAGCAGAAGAACCTATTGTTCTAAATTATCCACAGGCTCCTTTCAATAGAGTTTCTACCTCTAAATCACTATACTGATGAATTTTCTCAAGTTGTTAATGAATTAATAATCCTCATGTTATATAAGCTCTTCTAAACATAGAAAATGGATAATAACAATAGAACCGTTTTGTTATTAATGAAAAATCTCCTAACATATTTCCTGGTTTAGATCAATTTACTGGTGAATTCTCTCAAATGTTTAATAAACAGATAATTCCTAGCTAATTATCTCTGCCAATTACTTACCCTCAAATTTCTTTATAAGATTTGTAATTAGAAATTTATAAAATTTCTAATTCCCTTCGAATTCCTTTCTAAACATATAAAAAAGAAAGGTTAACTAATTTGTGCCATAAAGTTACATATCTCTGCTACATAAATCAAGTATAGCACACCCACAAAATCATAGATCGATCTCACTCAAAGATGTGCAAAAATCCCCAAATACAATACAGAAAAAAATTATTACACAAAGACATATATTTCCATTGTTTATATATCTTTGTTGTTAGAGTATGTGATGATCTCTTAAAACTTCACACCCTTAGACATAATGAAGAATGATGGTCCTTCATGTGTAACACCTGGTGAGGATGGAGCTCTGGATGACCACCTCTGTGGGCAGAATCTCTAAATAAGAATAGGGTGGTGCAGCTGGCAACGGAAGAAAAATGACTCTGTTAAAGGCTATTTCACCTTGTGAAAATCTCATAAATTTTAAGGATAATAGGTCGTTAACCACCTGGCTTGGGATATTCTAGGTACATAGCAGGAGAAAGAAATTGGAAAAAAGAAAAAGTCAGGGCAAGAACAAGCTGGTGATGCTGACAGATCTTTACCAAAGAGATGTTGCCTCATCTCTCCTTAGGTTTCAGCAGTTTCTGTTACAATAAATCCCGATATTAGACGATTTTGTGACACCCCATCTACAGAGCAATAAGCATTTCCCGTTAAATTTAAAAACTATATATATAGTTTAAATGATTTCTGAGCACCTTACTACATTTGCAAGGAAATAAACATGCACTAAAAATGGAATTTTTAAGCAATTAGAACTGACATGTAGCATGTATTGGTTGTGATTATGTTACTAAATATTTAACTATGTTTGTAGGATGTTATATTTATATATATATATAATATAAACATAGATTAGTGCAAAATAATTAAGTATGTCTTTTCACTTGATTTGCATTGCATATTTGTATTAAATCAAATGTTTTTTTAAAAGTATTCAAGTAATTGTCACGCTGTATGTCCAATATTGTGTACCATATATTATGCACTAAAACATCTTTTTAAAAATCATTGTGTTGTTTTGAAACAAAGATTTGATACTTAATTCATTTGTTTGAAGATATTTATTGAGGGCCAGGTGCTATGCCCAAAGTGTTGGGATAGCAGCATAAAAGCCAAAGTCCTGCCCTCACAAAGTGTACATTTTATCGAGGGAGGGGGGTGTAGAGAAAGACAATAAGCAAATACATCAGTAACTACGTTTATGGTGGAATTAGAGAGGTTGCAGTGCCAATGGAAGGACCAAGTTGGAGACACTGAGCGTGGACAACACTTTGAAGAGGATAAGATGGATTTATTGGGAGCTGGGATAGCAAGTGGGAACAAGTGAGGGCTGTGTTGTCTTCTTTATTTTAAGGGTATAGCTAGAGAGCATGTTTGTTGATAATTCAGTAGATATGGAGAGGTTGCTGTCTGATAAAGAGAGAGGGGGTGATGAAATTCTTGGGGTGCGAGAAGGAATGGGCTCCAGAGCCCATGGGGAACAGGGTCTTTTCTGAGATAGAATATGGATAAGAATGGGTCATTTGCTGATGGAAAGACTTGGGAGTTCTCTGCTAACAAATCTTATAAAGAAATTTGAGGGTAATTAATTGGCAGTGATGGTACTTTGGGGTGGGAGGCTTGAGGAAGAGAGGAAAATGCATGAAACTGGAGTAATTTCTGACTCAAAAAGCACTCAATCTAGAAACATATAACAGCATGTTCAAGCAGTGCTGAGTGCTCATTTGAGGTCATAAATATGACCTCAAACAGGGTTACGGTTAGGGTTAGTGAGTGAGTGTGAGTGTGTGTGTGTGTGTGTGTGTGTGTGTGTGTGTGTGTGTGTGATCCGGGGGAATTTGTTATATTTATATTTTCATTACAGTATTGCATGCATATGGTTCAAAAACTCAAGTTGCACTAAAAGTCTTAAGCTTCTAAGACAAATACTTTCAATCTCCTTAACTGTTTCTTCTAGTGTGAACCTCTATTTTTATTAATGATACACATATGTGGTGGTTTTGATTTATCTATTTTATTGTTATAGCTAAAAATTTCATTGTGTTATAAAACCAGCAGCTCCTTGCTCACTGCCTCTTAGAGCCCTCCCTCCACCACTCCATATAATTAAATCCATATTCAGAGTTTATAATATTATTACTACATAAATATTGCTGTTAACTGCTGAGCCAATAGTGTACGAAAATTAACCATCCGTTTACTTTTTTTGATTTTTTGCTTTTTTCCTGGAGCTAATTATCCAATTTATTTTAATTTGCTAAGTTTTCTAGGCTTTCTGGCTGATTCTTAAACTCTCCAACAACTTCTTAATACAATTTTCCACTAGATTAGAATATCAGACTATTAAGACACTATTTCTTTTGGAGACTTCCGAAGTCCCCTTTGGGTTGATTCTTTGGGCCAACCTGGACTGCTTATTCTCTAGACCTGCTTTCCAGGGACTTTTCTGGGACTTCTCTTGAATATCACCCCGGTGTCCTGGATCCCATTTCCTCCTCTTCCTCGGTTTCCTCCTTCATTTTGTTAGGGCACAGACTAGGTGGGATGTTCATTTTTTTTTTTTTTTTTTCGGTACTCGGGCCTCTCACTGTTGTGGCCTCTCCCATTGCGGAGAACAGGCTCCGGACGCGCAGGCTCAGTGGCCATGGCTCACGGGCCCAGCCGCTCTGGGGCATGTGGGATCTTCCCGGACCGGGGCTCAAACCCGTGTCCCCTGCATCGGCAGGCGGACTCCCAACGACTGCGCCACCAGCAAAGCCTGGGATGTTCATTTTTTGAGATCTTTTGTTTGAAATACAACACTCATATTCAATTTTTAGTTTGGAACTCAGTTTTGAAAATCATGTTATCTAATAAATAAGCCAGAAGATGTATTGTCTTCCCTCCATTCTCTTCTAGTTTCCAGTGTTTCTCGGATTATCCCTCATTCTTTGTATGTGAACTGTTACATTCATGGAGAGTGTTGTCATTCCCAGGTTTTCTGAACTTCCCCCATGGACAGTCTTTGTAGGGTTCTTTTTTCACTCACTGTACCTGACACTTCATCAGTCTGGGGAAGTTTTTGCACTATTTCTTTCACAATTCTCTTCCTACTTTATTTTCTCTGTTCTTTCTTTCTGAAACTCTTACTTTTTAGATACTAACCTTCTGAATTGATCCTTAAATTTTCTTATTTTTATCACATATGTTCTTTGTCTTTATATTCTACTTTTTAGGAGAATTCTCTGCCTTTATCTGCCAACATTTTTATTAATGTTTTAAAATTCTGAGAGATACTTTAGATTTCTTTAGGCTCTTTTTTCTCTATTTTTTATAGACACCGAGTATAATATACTTCCTAACTCTCTGAGCACATTAAACAGAATTAAACATTTTTCTTTAGATTCCCCACACTGTTTCTGTTTCATATGAATTCCATTTTTCTACTTGAATCTTTTGATTTATTAGTTTTATCTGTCTTTTATATTAGCATCTTTCCTCTACATTTGGTTCTTCTTAGCTTTCTAGGTGTTAAGAGTAAAGCCCTGAAAAGATGATCACTGGGTCTCTGGCATGGGCTGAACTGGTTGACTAATGGGCTACATTTTAAGGCAATAAGCCTCCTTTTCTTGGCACTGCCCTATTATAGAATTTGTACGTCTTTATTCTGGTGTCATTTAGCCTCTCAACTGAGAGAGACTTCAGTCTTTCACTGTGTGGTGGTGGTGGAAGTTTGGCATGGGGAAGATATAAAGTTAACTGCCGGAGTTTTGGGGGCAGTGAAGGAAAAGGAAAAGAAAAACAAGGTTTTCATCACTAAAAATGCAAACTGGCAATTCTTGAAGCAGCAGCTCATGGCTGTTCTCTGCTGAACCTACTCTTCTTGCATCCACAGTGACACAATTTCTCCAGAGAATACATCTCCTGAATGGGTGGGTACAGCTGGGGCTTGGATATCTAACAACTCCTTACGGGCTTTCAACAAGTTATTTTCCAACGTAATGCTCCATTCTGCCATTGAGGTACTCAGTGCTCCAACTGTCGGGCCCTGTTGGGTGTCTATGGGGTGAATGCACTTATGCCTCATTGGAAGCCCCTTCTGCAGGTACTTAGGCTTCAGCTTGTTCCACTCAGATAAGTCATCCTTCACCTATGTTTCCCTTTTAAAATGATCTTTTGTTGCCTATTCATCACTGCCTCATCCTTGTGGATTTATACGGCTTTTATTCTTTGTTGTTGTTATTTTGGTGAGTCTGGAAAAGAGATGGGGGTAGGGTTTCCCTGGTGGCGCAGTGGTTGAGAGTCCGCCTGCCGATGCAGGGGACACGGGTTCGTGCCCCGGTCCAGGAAGATCCCACGTGCCGCGGAGCAGCTGGGCCCATGAGCCGTGGCCGCGGAGCCTGTGCGTCCGGAGCCCGTGCTCCACAACGGGAGAGGCCACAACAGTGAGAGGCCTGCGTACCGCAAAAAAAAAAAAAAAAAAAGAGATGGGGGTAAACATATATGCACAACCTACTAGCTTTGATAATTTTCTTCCTCTACATTTAGCTGCCCTGGTGTATTCACAGAAAGGACAGGTAGTTAGGTACATTTAGAAGCGGAGTTTTTCCCAATAAATAATTCAGAGAGAAATGGTGAAAAGGAGTTGACAATATTACCAAGAGAATACTTTTAATAATGGACCATAGAATTTAACTTTGGTAAGAATGCAAGTAAAGACACGAGGAAGATGAGGAAGAATGTAAAAACTAGTTTGGAGTCAATGGTTTGGGAATCTAAATAAGAACAAAGAATACTGTAGTGAATATATTAGGTAGATTATGTAGTCTGGAAGTATTAGTCAGAAACAGTGTTATTTGAAAGCTAAATAATGAAGCTGTCGGTGGTGACAGTGTCCAGGATGTGCCCATAAGAAGGAAGAGATCTGCAAGTGTAGAAGGAAAGCGAATTGGGGAGAAGTCAGAGAATTGAAAGGACCGAGAGTATTCTGAAGGTAAACTCACTGACCCTTAGGCCACTAAGAATGATTACAGGACTGGCAACCCACACAGCTGAAAGCCACAATCAAAGGTGGGAAGGCAGATGCTGGCAGCAACGAGGAGTGGCAAACAGCACAGGCAGAGGGCAGAGTTCTCAAGGCACAGCCTGTTTTTCGTGGTGGCCAGGAGGTGAAGTTGTTGAGGCTACAGGACATTTTGCTGACTGTACATCTAGAGACCGGGGGACAGAAGGAAAGAGTCTGGGAAAATGGACAGAGGTGGGGCATTGAGTTAGGTTAGCAAATATATCTTACAAAATGAGATTGAAAATCCTTGGCCATAATAAATGACCTAGGAAGAAAAATGTAGAAATACTAACGTTTAAGCTAAGGCCCTAAATGCCTAAGTTTTAGTAGGGCTCAGGGTAGCTGCTCCATTCAGTAGTTTAAGAGGATGTGATGTCTTGCAGGAGGAAAAGAATGAACACAATCAACCCTAAATAGGTGCCTGTTTATCCACCAAGACTCCAGGTAATGGGCTTTGAATTAAGGCTAATGCTCAATGATATGTGAATAATTCATATTATTTTAAAATAACTTTTGAAATGAAATGCAAAAATAAGTTTATAAGATGTAAATTACAAAAAGAAGAGTTCTGATAGTACACAGTGTAATTTTTTTTTTAAACTGCATCTTTTTTTTGGAATAAATTTATTTATTTATTTTTGGCTGCCTTGGGTCTTTGTTGCTGCGCGTGGGCTTTCTCTAGTTGCGGAGAGCAGGGGCTACTCTTTGTTGCGGTGTGCGGGCTTCTCATTGCGGTGGCTTCTCTTGTTGCAGAGCATGGGCTCTAGGCGTGCGGGCTTCAGTAGCTGTGGCACGAGGGCTCAGTAGTTGTGGCTTTCAGACTCTAGAGCACAGGCTCGGCAGTTGTGGCTCACGGGTTTAGTTGCTCCACTGGGTGTGGGATCTTCCCGGACCGGGGATCGAACCCATGTCCCCTGCATTGGCAGGTGGATTCTTAACCACTGCGCCACCAGGGAAGTCCATAATCTTAATTTTTAAAGTAAAGGTACATCAATCTATTAATTTTGATTATTTCTGAGGTTTTCTGTTTGACGTACTTCTCAATTTAAAATTTTTTCTATAATAAATACATTAAAATACTACTCTTTTATATGAAAGAAAAAAAGAAAAATCTTCAAAACTATACAACACTGTGCACTGAATCTTTTCTCTTACTCAGATGTGTGCTTACTTTAAAAAAGTTATTATACAAAACCTTTAGATTAATAAACCAGTTTGCTTTGAGATACACGAAGGCTATGACACTTCCATCCTGAAACTCAATTAACACTTAAAGCCAATGATTTCCAAATTAGACTCATCATCAGCATCCCCCTCTGAGATCCCATTAATAGCCCTTCCTGCTCTCGGGCCCACAGAGCCCAGCCATGATCATACTCCTCTTCTGTGGGCTAACACGCCATGGAAGATGGAGAAAGGCCTCTTCTCTTGAGGGTTTTCACCTTGACTTTCTCTAGAGCAACCTAGCCATCTCCTCAGCCACTTATCTGCAAATTAAGGGCTATCACGGAGAGTTTTCAGAGTAATTTTGACTCACTTTCTTTACCCTCACTGCTTTTGTGAAGGAGGTGACTTCAGCGACAGGCAAAGCTTCACCTTGATGAACCATAATCATGAATCATGTTTTACTAAGTTTTATACAGATCTGTACAAAACAGTGCTAAAATCTGAGCAGTTGGAAATTAAAAAACCCCACTTTTCTCTTTCCTTGGATAACTGGATGACCTTGAGTAAATCATTTAAACTCTCAAAACCTTTGTCTGCAAATACTCACAGTATACTTTTTAAATCTCAGAAATGCTGTAAAGGGACCTCCCTGGTGGTCCAGTGGTGGAGTCTTCACTTTCCAATGCAGGGGATGTGGGTTTGATCCCTGGTCAGGGAGCTAAGATCTCACATGTCTCAGGGCCAAAAAAAATAAAAACCAAAACAAAACCATAAAACAGAAGCAGTATTGTAACAAATGCAATAAAAACTTTAGAAATGCTCCACATCAAAAGAAAAAAAAAAGTCTTTAAAAAAAAAAAGGGGGGGCTTCTCTGGTGGTGCAGTGGTTGAGAGTCCGCCTGCCGATGCAGGGGACCCGGGTTCGTGCCCCGGTCCGGGAAGATCCCACATGCCGCGGAGCGGCTGGGCCCGTGAGCCATGGCCGCTGAGCCTGCGCGTCCGGAGCCTGTGCTCCGCAACGGGAGAGGCCACAACAGTGAGAGGCCTGCGTACCACACACACAAAAAAGAAAACAAATGCTGTGAATATATAATTGTTTCCAGAGTCGGAAAATATTTTGAATTCTTCAAAAAGAATGATGCTATATAAACTCAACAATAATGTTTGATTTTGTTCTGTAACAAGTGATGAATAAAAGGATTATTTATCTCTTTGCTTTTTTGCTCCTGCAAAGTACTGCTACTCTGAAACGTACTTGGTGTTCTTTTTTAGTCTCCAGCAAAGAGTATGTTAGGTAGAGACTCAATGAATACTTTCATCTTAAAGGTCCTTAAATTTCCATTCAAGCCTTTAAATAATGTTAATCTACATGTATTCAATTATAAATAAATATAGTGCTGGTATTGAATAGTATATAGCAAAAATATATGATAAAGCCTTGCCCAATTATTTTTTTCTTCCTAGGACTTAGTGTGTGCTAATTATACTCTTTCATATTAAAGTAGTCTGTGATTGTATTAACAGATGCTACATTTTTAAGATACATTTTTTTTAAAGGAAATAATGAAGGAATGGGTGTTACATTGAATCCATCTGTAGGTTGGAAAGTTAATTCAAAACCTCAAATTTTCTATCTGAAGCACCTATTTTGTCCATTGTGGTGCCAGCCATGGTACCACAGTGGTATATGCACTGTTTCTCACAATAGAAAGTGAGGCTGTCTCCCTTGGTTTGCTCTCTGCGAGTACACTGTTGTTAATATCAATCTGTCATTTGTTTTCCTTTCTACCAAAGAAAAATTGTTAGTGTGTTAGGAATGATGGCATTGGAATAACTGATGTTATCTACCACCTCCTCCCACAAGGAAAGAAAAGGACCTGAGGAAAGATAGTTTAACAAGGAAGTCCAATTGTAAAACAGTTCTTTAAGGAACTATGATCACTGTAGCAAATTAGTTTCCTTTTTTAGGAAAATGTAGGGAAGTAGAAAAACCTAGAATTAATGCCACTATTTTCATAGTATGCTATTTTGTTTGATTGGGAGCTTATGGGAGAAAATATTTGATGCTTTCAAGTGATTACAATTACTGTGAACTCTCAAAAGCAAAGCAAACCAAAGAAAAAACAGAACAGTGTTTTTCAAATGGAGAAAGGGGAAGGTAGCTTATAAAATAATTTGGGCATTTTGAAATGATACCTGACTTCGGTAAATACACCTGGTATCCTCTTCTTCCATTTTCATACCCTCATCGCGAACATGTAATAACTAGTTAAGGGCATCTTTTCCCTCCCAGCCTCCAAGGCCCAGGACGGCCGCAGTAATGACGGTCTCTTTCACTGCTTTACATCACGAACATGTAATAACTAGTTAAGAGCATCTTTTCCCTCCCAGCCTCCAAGGCCCAGGACGGCCGCAGTGATGACTGTCTCGTTCACTGCTTTACCTGCAGCCTGGGACGAGAGGCGCTTTGTGGCCACTCAGTACACACATTCTGAATTAAACTATGCTGAATGCTTATAGCTCCTTGTATGGATATCTCTGATGACCCCCTAAAAGAAGAAAACTCAGAAATCCCAAACTAAAATTGAGAGTCCCCCTTTTGCCAGAGACTGGGAGAAATTTCTTCAAATAACAATTCAGGCAGATTACAACAAACATACCCAAGCTTCGACATCTTGTGTAAGCAGACTTTAATTGTAAGCTTAGTCTGTGTGAACAGAGAACAAGGAGTCATTTTATTACTGCCAAGGTGTGCTTTCACCTCTCTATGTCTTTTCAGTGGAGGGAACCCCCAGAAAGTACCATGACCCAAAGATACTGATTTTGGGGCACATTATGTCCTGTGAGATAAAGCCCTCACAGCTCAAGTCACGGAAGGTGACTATGGAATTAGGTAGAAAATCCTCCCATAGCTCAGGCTATGCTGTGCGTTGTATCTTAAACAATTCAGCATCAAGTCAGCAACACATTCATCAAGTCGGCAGATCCAAGGGCCAGTTAGCACCACGAAGGAGAGCTGAAAACGGGATGGCTTGTGCCCATCACCAAACTCCCCCATTTGATTGGAGATGGGCTTCATATCACCCAGGCAGAAGGGGAGTGGGGACGTGGGCGTCTGATATACTCTGTTTACTGACCTCAGTCCACAAGGAAAAATAAATATGCCACCTTAAATATTATGTTAGGAAAAGGTGAAAGGAACATTATCCTAAAGATCCAGAGAATGATCTACTGTAAGAAGAAATGGCTTCTATGAAGCAGACAAGTGGTGGAGAGAGACGAAAATGAAATAAATATGAACAGGAATAAGATAAGGAGGAGTATGTGGACATTTAAAACAAGAGTTAAAAAATTAAAATTAAACTATATGTTGGAGGTAATGAATATAGAAACAGGCATTTCAAAAAATAGTTTATTGATAAAGAAAATAAATTTGAGAATCTCATCCAGTATGTAGAAGATAAAGATAATTACTTAATTTGTGCTTCAGTTTCCTCATCTGTAAAATACGTAAACATAATAACACCTATACCTTAGGGCTTAATTCACTTAATATATGTCAAAGTGCTTATAATTGTACTTGATACATATTAAGCATTCTATGAATGTTAGCTATTATCATAAACAAATATTTTATTGAGCTCCTAATATATGCAGTGTGCAGGGCTAATTATTAGAAATATAAAGTCTAAAGCAACTGACATATTGATGAAAAGTTAATCAAATGACTAGCAGAGCAAATATCAAAAGACTGAAATAGATAGGAAAGCGCTCCCTATCCTAACATGACACTGAAGGCTACAGAGTAAAAAGCAGGAAAATACACAGACGAGTCGTTGTTATAGTCAGTTCAGCAAACAGGCAGTTTTCTGCTTTGCCGATTAAAACACAAGATATCAAACCATTTGTCTTCCAGAGTTAGCTCAATTGATTTTTCATTTGTTCTTTAAAAAAATCATGATTGTTTTTAATGGCATTCCTCTAACAAAGCAGTGCAGCAATATGATTACTTATACAGGTAAACTACCAAGAGACATGTAGAGTTTTTTCACATGTTGTGTGGTCAACATGACAGTGAAAACTAACTGGTATGAAATTAGAGGCTGTGCCGAGTACCATGGTGGGTAAATAAGAGAGGGCGGTAAAAATCTGCACTGAAAGGGCCTTTATTGCTCTTCTGGTCCAAGTTGCTGTCCCCGTTCCCATTTATATATAAGGAAATTGGAGATCAGAGAAGTGAATTAACTGCGTAGAAATGACCCAGTTGGGACTGCAGCCATCACAGCCCACAACTCTTGACCCTCAATATCAAGATCTCTATCTGCATTATTTTGTCCAGTTCTCAAAACAGCCCTATGAAGCAGTCAAGACAAACATTGTCATCCCATTTTAAAGATGGAGAAATGAGTGTTTATAGAAGTCTCACAAGCAATAATAGCAGAAGACAAGTGTCACTTAAACTCTTAGTGAGGGGGATCATGAAGGTTTTTAATGATTCGTGACGTGTACATTTTGAAAGTAGTGGTATATTTAACCGACTGTTGAATAAATGTGTATGTAATCTGTCATATTGATCCCTCTCTCTTAATTCCTTATTTCTAAAGGAAACAAACAAAAACAACTCTCCATTTGTCCTTGCAGTCATTTCTTGGTGACTGAAATGACTAGGTATTTCAATCACCAAGGTGGGGCTTGGTGGGGCTTCGCCTTGACTAGGTATCTGGACCACCAGTACAGAGGTCCTGGATGTGGACACTGGAAAATGCTTTCATTGGGTTTTCTGGAGAAGCCACCCTGAACTCTGCATTCTCAAGAAAGAGAAAAGCAAAGGTCTGAGGATTGTGTGGGAGAATGCACATCGTTAGGATGTGGAGGAAGGGAATGAATTCAATGAAAAATAAAAATCCAATTAGTGCAAAGGCCAAATCAATCAACAAAACGAAAGTTGAAGACAGGTTAAAGAGAAAAAGGATTGGATTAGATGATCAAGGGTGGTTGAACAACTGTGCCAGCACACCAAAAGACACAGCGTAAAGATATGAAAAGATTGGGAGGGAATGAGGATAGCAGGTTGAAGGTACAAATGGAGAAATTTGGTGACGGAAGGTAGGAGATACACAAAAACATCGCTAACCATTTTGGCCAAATATTGTTTGATCCATATCTATACTAGTATTATATATTGATTCAGCAGCAACTATTCTCTTAGATCCTATAAATTAAAAAAAGTCTGAAGAGATAGTTCACAACAGAATAGAACTCCAAGTGTTTGTAAGCAGAGTGAGGAAAATCAACTGAGCGAAAAAGATTGAGGATGTCATACAAAGAAGAGTCCCAAAGGAAAATGGTTCATGAGGACAAGGTCAAGAGCAGTACTGGGCAATCTGATGGACAACCCTAATGAATACATTGTTGTCTGCTGTGAAATCACCATGCTACACATAACGCAGGTATATAGCTTAGAAATATTTCCTAGAATGCCAATTTTCTATCTATCTGGGAAGCTTTTATAAGATTACATGGAGGTTGCAGATAAACAAATGCGTGAGGCTGGAGGTTAGTTTTGAGTCAGACAGAAGAAACAAAGTTCATGCGTGAAATATTGCCAGAGTTCCCTAGGTCACAAGAGCTAAAGGAATACAGAGAATGAATGGTGGCAATTCAGCAAGAAGAAATTGGTCATTAATAGTACTTTAAATTCTATTTAATAAAGAAAAACATTTATTTATAGAATAGTAAATTGGAACTTTAGGTGAATCCGTTTCATTATTGTCTCAAAAATATTAACTACAGAAGCTATATATTGGCCATTGTGGACAATACCAAATAAAGCATTCCAAGAGAGTTGATCTATTATAGATATTTTTTTCAAATATGAGATGATAAATGGTTAGCATAATTAAACGTAAAAATGACCTGGGATGCTTAGACACTCCAATATATATTAGGTTTAATATTTAGGTCAAGACATCAGATACTCTGATTTTTGATAAGCTCTGTTAAAGGACAGAGTTTTTTCTTAGTGCCAATCTACCAAATAATTATAATAGCTGCAAGAATCCAGCACTACCTATGTACTTGGCATTGTTTCAGATGTTCTATCAGTGTCAGCCTAGTTAACCTTTATACCTGCATGATGAGGTAGGTTCTGTAACAGTCTGTAATTTACACATGAAAATAGTGAAGAGAGTAATTAACTTGTTCAAACTCCTGCAGCCAGCTAGTATCAGAGTCAGGGTATCAACTCAGACACCCTGAACCTTAAATTCTATACACTTAATGACACCCTACTGTCTCAAATCAAGTTCACACACAATTAAGGTAAGTGGCCCTCTAGTGGAGCAGAGTGTGTGGAAAACTGTAAGAAGGGAAATCAGAAAAGTGATAATAGGTCTTCCTACTAGAGTCACTACCTACCTTAAAAAATTGCCTTATCCTACGGGTGTTATTTTCAGCAATGGGTATGACATATGTCTAGATACATCTCACAGAGCAATCATTTTATCGCAGTTAGGTATAATGGGAATAATTGTGGATAAAACTATTGTCTTATCTCCACAAACGCACATGCCTTCTTGGGGTCTGTAGGTTCTGTGATATCAAGTGTATCTTCAAATCATCAATAGTTACATTGAAGAAAGTCAGGCTCAGAGTAGTAAATATATGGAGAAATCAAGGCCATAAATGGTTTATAAAATCACTTCCCTCTTCCTGCATACAAAGGTCAAAATCCTAGAAACAGACCCTTCCAAGTCTTACTGCAGAAATTAAGAAATTCTTCAATTTGCATTTCATTTTTAGAATTAATTTGACCAGAAGACTGAGGGAGAACTGTAACAGCAAATCCCCAAACTGAGGCATATGTTTCTTTTTGAGCTCAGGTGCAGTTTCTGTAACTTCTGCAGCATTATTCTGTCTACAAATTCCCACTATTTGTAATTTTTATCTCACACAACAGGGCAAAATATTGACCAACTACGTCATGTTCTTTGTTCTTTAAAATGAGTCTTTAGATTCACATAAATTCTGTGATTATTGTAAAGTTATTACCAGCGGAGAAGGACTGATTCCTTTCTGTTAAATAAACAGGAAAAAAGTTGCAGTTCTTTACGTTCTACCAAAGCCAAACACCTCAAATCTTCATAAGACTTTCATGTAGCAGGTGGGGCAGGAAGCTGAAACAGCCCATAAATATTCAAGCCCTCAGGCCCAGCACACACTGCTGTGTCTATCTTTTACATTTCTTTCTTGCACCTAATTCTCTTGATAGTCACTTCCTGATTTCCTCTCTGTATGAGGATATTTTCAGCTTCAATTTTCATCCTGCCTCATTTTCTCTTTTACTGTATTCAACGACAGAGGTAGTTTCTTTTGGGAACTTTGTTCCCTAACCTCTTTTTACTTTAAGAACGTTGAATTTTATATTCATCTGAAAGTTATTTGTTTGCAATTGGGAGTAAGTGAAAGCATACAAATGTAATTTATTACAACAAAAGTTTCCTTTCCAAAATATAGTGAGAACAAGAAACCGCACTATTTAATATGATTCTCCTTTTGGGTTCATCTATGTAGAAATATGGATAATGGTCATTTGTCACAGCCAAAGACAGCCTTTATATCTTTTTCCCCTGGTGCTTACCATATAAATCAGCAAAGCACGAATAACATGAAACAGGCCTTCACTTACAGGCTTGAATGATGACTGTGTTTGGTGAAATGTGTTATGCTACACGTCTTGCTAATAAGATGCATTAAAAAAAACTCCCCATTTTTTGATGAAATTTTTTTCCCTTTTCTTAATCTTGGTTTAGTCTTTTATCCATCAAAATTGTTTCTTCCCACCGGAGGGAGCAGGCTAGTGGAGACATTACTCCTGCCAGGTGGATGGCAGCACATATGGGAGGTGATAAATCATTTTGTCATTTTGAGGAAATCACAAATTCATCTGCCGAACAGAAGACAATATAATGTTGTAAAGTCTATGGCTGCCTATTCTTAATGCTGTACGTGTCAGGAAGCCACTCAGTATATCCATGATAACCCTGCTCATTGTTAACAAAAATATTCATTAAACTGTTAACGTGGGATTATAGTTCCACTTGGATTTACCCATCTGGGTGACTGTTGGAATCAAGGATCGTTTTTCAGCAACAAAGACATGTTCAAATCTCTCTCCATCAAGGATTCAAAAAAAAAAAATAGAGGAAGGAGAAAAGACCTATATGATATTTTAGGTTCCTCTCTATAATCTATACAAGTCTTTCTGTATTTCTATTATCCTGTTTCATTCATTATAAAGTTAGTTAACTAATTAATTAGCTAATTAAACCCTGGACTGTGAGAGCTGTAATGGTGAAAAAAGCCACATTTATCTTCATGGTTAGCTGGTACATCGGTGAATTGAGAGGCACCTGGGTTTAAGGGAATGACGTTCGTAATTTGTAGACTATCCAAAGGGTGCCACAGCAAACGAAACTAGCTAAAGTCTTTAGACGACTGAAAACTTTATCCTGCATACATTTGCATATATATTCATAATGATAATTAGGAGCCACAAGCAATGCTGTGGAATTCAAGTTTTTTATTATTAATGGAAAAACTGTGTTAAAATGGATCATAATGGACCACCAAAGAATAACCTAGATATTATTCTGAAGTTTAGACAGACTGTTCAGAAGTTGCCTTTGAATTATCTACATAGAGGTAAAGAAGAACAAAGTCTTCTTAAAGTACAAAGAAAAAGAAAAGAAATTAACAAAGGTAAATGTGAATAGAGGAGGGCAAATGAACTTTAAACTCTTTCCCAAGGATTCTTCTCTGCTATTTTTTCTTCCCCATTTTTAAACCTACAGAAAAATGCAACTTAGAGGAAAAATCATATTTAGTAATTGTTTAGGTTTATTCTTGCTAGGGATCAGAGGATTCTTTGCATTTTTAAACTGAAAGCAATCTTCATTTTTAAGAAATGTCATTAGCTTCTAATATTTACCCCATATGTTTTATTTTTGAAACACTTGTCAGGTCTATATCTCATGTACCTTCCCAATTTACTGAGCCTGCTCTACATAAGGTGGCTGGTAGCATTCTAGTTGTTCACAAGTGGACGATTTCTAGGCTTTATCTTACTGGGCTCTTCACCATTTGACAGTTCAGACGACACTGGTTGCAATTCTCTAAGATTCTCTGGTTGAATCCTCCCTAGGACTTCATGACATCAACTCTCCCAGATATGGTCCTTACTCAGATTCTTCCTTATATTCTTTTCTGCATTCTGCCCATCCTTTGTGTTTATGTACTGATGATTCCAAAATTAAAACCTCTAGTTCTAAGTGTTGAGAACTACCTGTACATCATGATTGATACACATTATCTTGTTCTTTATATATGTGAACCCTAGAGGTAGAAATTATTCTCATTTTATAATTGAAAAACTGAGGTTCAGAGAGGGTAAGTAACTTGCCTAGGTCATACACCTAGACAATTAGTAGAGTGGTAACATTTTTTAATTACTAGGGTGATAACTCAAACCAAAGACAGTTTGTCCAAAAGCTCCATCCCCGGCCATCACACCACACCACTTCTGATCAAGAATCTCATCTAAGTGCCAGACGCTCATACTGAATTCCTAGAGGATGCCTCCATGTAGATGTTCCACAGGTGCTTCAGAATCAGTATATCCAAGGTGGAATTCAACAACATCCTGCAAAACCTTCTAATGCACTTGCCTTTCTTAGTTCAGAGACTCTTATTCCTTGCAACCTAAATCTAGAAATCTGAGTGTTATCTTTTTTTTTGGCCACACCACAGGCATGTGGGATCTTAGTTCCCCAACCAGGGATCGAACCTGTGCCCCCTGCAGTGGAAGTGTGGAATCTTAACCACTGGACTGCCAGGGAAGTCCCCTGAGTAAGCTATTCATTTTCACTCATCCCTGTATCTGATCAGTTTTCAAGTCTCGCTGATTTCTCTTTTACATATTTTGATTTTTGCAGCTTCCTGTTGGTTCTCACAGCCATAGCCATCATCCAGGCCCTCATCTTTCCTCACCTGAGTTTGATTCAGTGGCCTCCTAACTGATCCTTCTTGCTTCAGTGTACCACTGACACACACTCTATTCCCAGAGCAACCCCTATTGTGCGTAGGGATTTGTATAACATTCAGATCCAAGAATGTCCCTTCCCATTTCTCCCAGGCTTACCCTCCTATGTGGCACACAGGAACCTTTGTGATCTGCATACTGTGTGCCTTTAGAAGTTTAGCTCCCACGCCTTTCTCGCATGGGCCACGTACTTGATCAGCACATTGAGGAAATATGTCTTTACACATTTGCTCCCTTCTTCTCGGAATATGTAACTCCTTGCCTGTTTAGTAAACATCTATTTAATTTTCAAGATTCGTCTCAAAGGCACTTCATATAAGAAGTGAGAGGCACAGTGCACATCCCACATCCCATTATAGAAATTGAACACTCCAGACTTTTGCTTTGCCAGTTTCCATGGCAGCTAAGATGTCAAATCCTGGCTTTGTTTGCTGCTAATGTTGTGACTTCTTTCAACGTTCTCTTCCATAAAATGAGGATATCTATAGTATTACTCCACAGAGGAGTTTTGAGAATAAATTGAGATAATGCATAAAAAGTGCCCAGCAAAATGCCCGGCACTGAAAAACTCTAAAAAAAAAAATCATACCATCTAAATCATATGGATAACCCCCAGGAAAGCAAAAATGGGTCTGCTTTCTGAAAATAAAAACCTATATTATCAGAACTGTATTTAAAAAAAACTCACGTAGAAAGGATTCTTGTCACTCTTAATGCAGCATTAATAATAAGAGTGTTTACTCTAAATGGAAGGCTCACTATTTAGAAAGAGCTATGACAAAATCCCTGTTGGCAATAAACCAACAAAATATGTTGCCAGAATATAACTAGGAATGCACAGATATTCACCATCTACTTATATTGTTCATTTTTTTAAAAATAGAAAAGTAAAGTAAACCTTCACTTTAATTAGCCTGACTAGAGGATTGTGGGTTTTATGGATCTTTGCAAAGAGCAGTCTTTTCATTGATTTTCTCTATTGTTCTGTTTTCAAATTCATTAATTTCTGCTCTAATTCTTATTATTTCTTTTCTTCTACTTACTTTGGTTTTAATTTGCTCTTCTTTTTAGTTTTCTAAGATAGAAACAGATTATTAATTTCAGATCTTCCTCTTTTCTAATATATTCATTCAATGCTATAATTCTCTCTCTAAGCACTGCTTTCACTGCATCCCGCAAATTTTGATGTTATATTTTTGTTTTCATTTAGTTCAAAATACTTTCCAATTTCCCTTGAGTTTCCTTCTTTGACCCATGTGTTATTTAGAAGCACATTGTTTACTGTCCATGTATTTTGGGATTTTCCAGTTATCTTTCTGTTACTGATTTCTGTTCTTTCAAATTGAAGGTGTGTTTTATGACCCAGAATGTGGTCTATCTTGTTGAATGTTCCATGTGAGCTTGAGAAGAATGTGTTCTGCTATTGTTGGATGAAGCAGTCTATAAATGTCATTTAGATCTAGTTGATTGATGGTGTTGTTGAGTTCAACTCTGTCCTTCTGATTTTCCTCTTGCTATATCTGTCCATTTCTGATAGAGGGGTATTGAAGTCTCCAACTATAATAATGGATTTACCTGTTTCTCCTTGCAGCTCAATCAGTTTTTGCTTCATGTATTTTAACACTCTATTGTTAGGTGCATAATACATTAAGGATTGTTATGTCTTCTTGGAGAATTAACCCCTTTATCAATATGAAATTCCTTTCTTTATCCCTGATAATTCTCCTTGCTCTGAATGAAGTCTGTTGTGTCAGAAATTAACATAGCTACTCCTGCTTTCTCTTGATTAGTGTTAGCATGGTATGCTTTTCTCTATTTATTTACTTTTAATATATATGTGTTTTTATATTTAAAGTGGGTTTCTTGTAGAAAACATAGAGTTGGGTCTTGTTTTTGATCCACTCTGACAATCTCTATCTTTTAATTGGTGCATATAGACCATTCATGTTCAAAGTGATTATTGATAGTATTGGAATAATATCTACCATATTTGTTACTGTTTTCTATTTGTTGCCCTTATTCTTTGTTGCCCTATTTTTTCTTCTATGCTTCTGCCTTTTTAATTAAACATTTAAATAACTGAGTTTTCTCTCCTTTCTTAGCATATTGGTTATACTCTTTTTAAATTCTTTTTAGTGGTTGCCCTACAGTTGGCAGTATATATTTACAGTTAATCCAAGTCCATTTTTTTTTTTTTTGCAGTATGCGGGCCTCTCACAGTTGTGGCCTCTCCCGTTGCGGAGCACAGGCTCCGGACGTGCAGGCTCAGCGGCCATGGCTCACGGGCCCAGCCGCTCCGCGGCATGTGGGATCTTCCCGGACCAGGGCACGAACCCGTGTCCCCTGCATTGGCAGGTGGACTCTCAACCACTGTGCCACCAGGGAAGCCCCCAAGTCCACTTTCGAATAACACTAAGTGGTAACTTCACGAGTAGTGTGAGTATCTTTTAATAACAAAATAATCCTAATTCTCTTTCCTATCCCTTGTATCATTGCTGTTATCTATTTCACTTATATATAAACATATATAATCAAATATATTGTTGCTATTATTTTCAACTGTCATCTGTTAGATTAAGAATAAGAAAAATAAAAGTTTTTGTTTTAGTTTCATTATTTTCCTTCTCTCTAAAGGACTTTTAACATTTGTTATAAGGCATGTCTTCTGGAAACAAATTCCCTCAATTTTTGTTTGTCTGAGAAAGTCATTCTTTCTCCTTCACTTTTGAAGAATAAATTCATGGGACCCAGAATTCTAGGTTGGTGATTTTTTTCTCTCAACACTCGATTTCATTCCACTCTCTTCTTACTTGTGTGATTTCTGAGAAGTCAGATGTAATTCTTATCTTTGCTCCTCTATAGGTAAGGTGTTTTTTTTTTTCCCCTGACTTCTTTCAGAATTGTTTATCTTTGATTTTCTGTAGTTTGAAAGTGATATGCCTAGGTGTAGTTCTGGGGGCATCTATTCTGCTTAGGGTTCTCTGAGCTTCCTGGATCTATGGTTTGGTGTCTAGCATTAATTTTAGGAAATTCTCAGCCATTTGATTTTTTCAAATGTTTCTTCTGTTCCTTTCTTTGAGTATTTGAGAATTCCCATTATGCATATGGTACACCTTTTGTAGTTGTCACATAGTCCTTGGATATTCTGTTCTGTTTTTTCTGAGTCTGTCCTCTTTGCTTTTTGGTTTTTGAGGATTCTAATGATATATATTCTAGCTCAGAGACTCTTTCCTCAGCAGTTTCCAGTCTACTAATGAGCCCATCAGAGGCATTCTCCACTTCTGTTACAGTGTTCTTTTTATTTTTTCTAGCATTTCTTTTGGTTCTTTCTTAGAATTTCCATCGCTCTACTTACATTGCCCGTCTCTTCTTGCGTATTGTTTGCTTTATGCATTAGAGCCATTAGTACATTAATCTTAGTTGTTTTAAATTCCTAGTGTGATAATTCCAACATCTCTGCCATTTCTGGCTCTGATGCTTGCTAGGTCTCTTCAAATTGTGTTTTTTGCCTTTTGGTATGCCTCGTAATTTTTTTGTTGATAGCCAGGCATAATACATGGTAAAAGGAACTGCTATAAATGAGCCTTTAGTAATGTGGTAGTAAGGTGTGGAGGGATGGGAAGCATTCTATAGGTCTATGATTAGGTCTCAGTCTTTTAGTGAATCTATACCTCTGGACTGTGAACTTCACAAGTGTTTTTCAGTTTTGTTTTTTTTTTTCCTCCCCCAGGTGAGACAGGATAGCTAGAACTGGCTGGAGTTTTTCCCCTGAGGGCAGGCTTTATTAAGAAGGACTGAGTGCTCTGAAGTATTCAAAATAGTTCCTTTCCCCCTTCCTCTGCTGGAAGCATGTGTGGATTCTTCTCTGATATTTACTGTGGGAAACTTGTTGAGCTCCTGGAGATAAATCTCACAATATTGTGGGGGCTCCCTATGACTGAGTCCCTCTGGAGTTTTCAACTCTCAGACCTGTCCACACTGAGTCTCAGACAATCGTCAATTAAAGTTCAGGATTTCCTACCCCAGCACTGGTTCCTGCAGTGGTTTCTGCTTGGTAAACCTCGACTGCCTGTATTTGCCTGTCTCTGTAATCTTGGGAGCATCAGTTTGCCTTGTCCTCCCCTCTTTTAAGCTCCAAAAAGAGTTGTTGACTTTTCAGTCTGTTGAGCATTTTACTTGTTGTTATTATCTAGTCCATCTCGAATTTTTAACTTAGTATAGGCTCCAAATGTCTGTTCTGCAGTAGTTGGGTATAGCATTCTATAAATATCATTTAGGTTAAGTCAGTTGATAGTGTAGTTCAGATAATCTTTATACTTATTAAATTTTTGTCAACTTGTTCTGTCATTTACGGAGTGTGAATTTATCTATTTCTCACTTTAGTTTAGCCACTGTTGGCTTCATGAATTCTGAAGCTCTGTATTAGTTGTACATGTATTTAGATAATTAAATCTTCTTAGTTAATCCCCCTCTTATCATTATAAATGTTTCTTTATTACAGTATTTTTTGTCTTGAAGTCTATTTTATCTGATATTAATAGAACCAAGCTTTCTCATTCTGTCTGTATAGTACATCCTTTCCAATTCTGTTACTTTCAACCTATTTGTGTCTTTTAAATTACTGAGTATCACCTGTAGACAGGATACAGTTGGGTCTTGATTTTCCATCCAATCTGAGAATCTTCCTTCTAATTTGAATGCTTAGTCCATTTACATTTAATGTAATTTTAAAATTAATTAATTAATTTATTTTTGGCTGCATTGGGTCTTCGTTGCTGCGTGCAGGCCCTCCTTAGTTGTGGTGAGTGGGGGCCACTCACTGCAGTGGTCTCTCCTGTTGCAGAACACGGGCTCCAGGTGCACAGGTCTCAGCAGTTGCGGCACGTGGGCTCCAGAGTGCAGGCTCAGCAGCCATGGCACATGGGCCCAGCTGCTTCGCGGCATGTGGGATCCTTCCGGACCAGGGCTTGAACCCACATCCCCTGCACTGGCAGGCAGACTCTCAACCACTGTGCCACCAGAGAAGCCCCATTTAATGTAATTTAATGTGACTATTGATAATGCTATTTGTTTCCCATTTGTTCCTTCCTTTTGTTTCATTTTTGGTTCTTTTAATGCTTCATCCCTACTTTTGCCTTCTCTGAATTAATTGAATATTTTTTGGTAGTCCATTTTAGTTCTTCTATTGACTTTTTAGCTATACCTTTTAAAAAAATTGTTTTAGTAGCTGCTTAGGGCTACAAATATTCATCCTTAACTTATCAATTTCTAATTAGGGATACTTCAACTTCCACTTCTCAATTAAATTTCCTATTTACATTTCACAAATGTAATAAACTCACAACTCTTTACCTGCCTCACCTGGTCCTTTTGCTATTGTTATTTACCTCACTGTATATCTCTTATTTCCTAACATAATATTACTGTTTTGCTTTAAGCAGTCAGTTGTCTTTGAAAGAAAAATGAGGTGGGGGGAAACTTTGTCTTTTATGTATAGTACTTAGTTGCCACTCCTAATGCTCTTATTTTTTCCCCATAGATGCAAGTTTCCACCTCATATTATTTCTCTTCAGCCTGAATGATATTCTTTTGCATTTCTTATAGTACATAGCTGCTGATGACAGATTTTGTTAGTTTTTGTTTATCTGACAATATACTGTATTTCACCTTTGTTTTGAATGATATTTTTACTGAACTGTTTCTTTTTCTTTCATTATTTTATATTTTGTTCCATTGTCTTACTGCTTCTGTTGCTTCTGACAGGAAGTCAACCTTCATTTGTTTCTTTGTTTCTCTGTATATAATGCATACTTTTTTTCTTTAGCAGCTTTTAAGATTTTTCTCTTTAAGTTTGATTTTCAGCAGTTTTACTATAATGTGTTTAAATGTGGGCTTCTTCATGTTCATCTTGCTTAGGGTTTGCTGAGTTTCTTGAATCTATAAGTTGGTGGTTTTCACTAAATTTGGCAATTTTTTGGTCTTATGTTCTTAAATATTTTTATGGACAATTCTCATGCTCTTTTTCTGGGGCTCTTATTATAAACATGTTAGATAATTTCATATGTTATACTATTTAACACATCCTTAAGGTTCTGTTCAACTTATTTGTCAATCTTTTTTTCTCTGCATTTTTCAGACAGGATAATTTCTATACTCCAGGTGACCGAATCTTTCTTATGCCACCTCTAATCTCTTAATCTTATCCAGGGAATTTTTTATTCCAGATATTGGACTTTTACATTCTATAATTTCCATTCTGTTCTTTTTATATTCTCTGCTGAGATGCCATGTCTGCTTACAAATTAAGACCATATTTTCCTTTAATTCCTTGAACCTATTTATAATAGCTGCATTAAAGTCTTTGTTAAATGCAAAAGTCTTTGTTAAATGGAGTATTTGGGGGTTGGTTTCTGCTGACTAACGTTTCCCTTGATTGTGAGTTACCTTTTTCTTCATCTCTGCATATCTGTATACTGGATGTTGCTGATTATATATTGATGAGACTCTGATCATCTCCCTCTGAAGAGTATTGTTTGCTTTTTTTTTTTTCCTAGTAGACAGCTCAATTATTAATTGATTACCTTGAAACTCATTGTCTGGATTTTTTTTTTTTTTTTTTTTTGCAGTACGCGGGCCTCTCACTGTTGTGGCCTCTCTCGTTGCGGAGCACAAGCTCCGGACGCCCAGGCTCAGCGGCCATGGCTCACGGGCCCAGCCGCTCCGCGGCATGTGGGATCTTCCTGGACTGGGGCACAAACCCGTGTCCCCTGCATCGGCAGGTGGACTCTCAACCACTGCGCCACCAGGGAAGCCTTCATTGTCTTGATTTTAAACTGTGTTATGGTTGATCTGTGGGAAACCTAAGGCATTCCCCAAGCTCCTCTAACATGGCATGACTCAACCTTCAACTTTCTCTCCTTGGCACATTTGTCAATGTTTGGTTTTAGGCCCTGTTGGGATGGTTTAGATTAGGCCTTATTCTGAGATGTGGTCCTTAATCCTAAAATGAGGCTTTATCTCATGTCTGATTTTATGTATCTCAGATGAATAACAGTGGTGTTAACAAGGTGTTAATGAGGTCTTTCCACTGTGACTGAATTGGACTCCCAACACCCCACCCTTGACTTCTAGAATTTCTTTTCCATTTTTGACCTCATAACAGTTGTTCTCTGGTAATCCTTGAGTAGTTTCACACCGTGCATGTAGAGCCCAACCTTCACAGACTTCCAGACCTCTCATCTTCATAGCTTCCTTCTAACTGGTGCCTTGCTTTGCGAGTTCCAGTAGCCTCAGTTGCCCTCATCATCATGCTCTGCTTAAACTCCTGCTTTCTGTGCCACAGTTGGGAAGTTATGTCCAGGCAGAGAGTCTATGCAATTGTGAGCCTTGCCTCGTGAGTGTCCCTCCTCTCAGGGTTTGCAGGCTTGTGCTGCCTATTAGTCCCATGTCTGAAAAGATTTGCATCGTGTATTTTACCCAGTTTTGTCATTGTTTACAATGAGATGGCTAGTCTGGTATCAGTTGCTCCATAATAGCTAGAAGCAAAAGTCCTAATATTTTATATTGTTGATTAAAATATTCTATTTAGTATATTTCTGCAGTATTTTTGATACATAAGATATCTATATCCCGGGCTAAATCCTCTTGCTTTACCAGTTGCCCAATTTACTTTGAATTTCCATAGATAAATTAGATTACTCTATGTCCTGGTGTGATACAGTAAGAAATATATATTTTGGTCTTTGTCCGTAGTTTCTGACACAGAGTTTCTAAAACCTTTGGAGTTGCCTTAGTAACAGGGTTGACAGGAGCATCTTTTGATATTCATAACAACTCCTTTTGACCACATCTGAGTTTATGCTAATGAGGTGACTCCTGGTGGGCCCCTAGATAGCCTCAGCATACAGTGTAGTTGCCAGAGGAACCAACCACTGGATTAGATGGTTGGAACTTTCAGCCCTACCCCTGGACCTCAGGGAGGGCAGAGGAGCTGCAGAGTTGAGTTCAAACCCCAATGGCTAATGATTTAATCAACCATGCCTATGTCTTAGAACCTTGATAAAAACCCCTAAATGATGGCGTTTGGAGAGCTTCCAGGTTGGTGAACATACGGAGGTGCTGCAAGGGTGGCATGCCCAGAGAGAGATGGAAACTCCATGTCCTTCTCCCACACCTTGTCCAAGATGTGCATTCCATTTGGCTGCTCCTGAGAGGTATCCTTTGTAATAAACTGGTTACAGTAAGTAAAGCAGTTTCCCGCGTTCTGTGAACTGCTGTAAGAAATGATTGAATTTGAGGAGGACATTGCGGGAAGCCCCAATTTATAGCTGGTTGGTCAGAAGTATGGGAGGCCCAGCACTTGGTACCTGGAGTGGGGGCTGTCTTGTGGGACTGAGTCCTTTAACTTGTAGGATCTGGTGCTAATTCCAGGTAGATGGTATTAGAATTGAACTGAATTGTTGGACACACAGTTGGTCTCCTGAGAGTTGGAGAAGTGGTTGGTGTCAGGAAAATACAACAGCTGGTGTCAGAAGTGTTGTGAGTGAAGACAGTTCAGACCTGATTTACCTGGAGCAGTCTTAGCTAATTTATCCTGCTTACATTGTACCTACTTTCACATTCCAACATGTTCCAGTTATGAGAATACATTATATGGTCACCTTACTTACCTACACATCCCTGCTCAGGTACAGCCAATCCATAATAGTGACTTTCCTATGGAAAGTTAAATTCTCATGTACTCCTAAGGAGAATGGTCATGTGAAACTTCTTTAGGTTGGTTTTATTCAAACAGGTTGGTATAATAGTGGTGTGCTAAGGAGAACACAAAACATGATAGAAACGCTACACCTAATTTTATGGGCATCAATTACACTAAAAGAATCTTGAAAAACGTTATTGTATATATGGAAATAGAGACATACCATGTATGCATCTCAAAGTTTGCTAACTTTTTAAAGATAAAGCAGGAGACTATCAGAAAATGTCACATCTGCAGTAAGCTTCGACAGGCTGTACTCCTAAACTCCAGGGATATGCTTTTGTTTCTTTCTGCTACTAGGGCTTTTTTGATGAAAAATTTGAGGAACACTCACCTCTAGATCACCTGAGGACATTTTTCAAACCTTATCCAGCTTTTAAAAATCTTCTCTGTGACTTTCCTCTGTCTGCCCAGCATTTCTCATAGGTCTTTTATCACTCAGTGCTCAGCACGGTTCTTATAAGTTTTCTGTTAAGAGCTACATATATGGGACTTCCCTGGTGGTCCAGTGGCTGGGACTCCACACTCCCAATGCAGGGGGCCAGTGTTCGTTCCCTGGTCAGGGAACTAAATCCCACATGCTACAACTAAGAGTTTGCATGCTGCACGCCACAACTGAGGATCCCGCACACTGCAACTAAAGATCCCGTATGCTGCAACGAAGATTCTGCGTGCCGCAACTAAGACCCAGCTCAGCCAAATTAAAAAAAAAATAAATAAAAGAACTGCATATATATCCAGCACATTTTATGTCTTAAACAATAAAGCAGCACACAATTCTGTCCTTTTTCACTCCTGAACCAGGACAAGTGAAAGGCTGTACATACGTAACCCCACTCAACAAACCAATGGCTTCATGAAAAAAGTGTATTATCATTTGCTTTATTATTTTTTTAAAGCATGCATGTGCCAACAGTGCCCTGAGTGCCAGGGACACAGACATAAACAGTACTCAGCTCTGTAACTGAGAAAATAACAGAGGGAAGCTTTAAAACCTACTTTAAACCTAAAATATTTTATATTCCCCAAATATTTTGGGTCATTGGTTAACCAAAAGTTGGAAACAATGTAGTAGCCGAGACGTGGAATGAGTTTTCCTATTAATAATCCCAGCCAGCAGCCACATGCCAGCAGCCTCCCTAATGACCTGTTGAAAAAGGAAATGCTAACCTTTGGATGTGTCTCAGAGAATATAAACAAAAGAAGAAACAGTGTCGTCTTTTAAGAAGAAAAGAAAATTGGTGAAAACTGGATCCATAATATAACTTAGCAAAACTTTGCTTTTCCTTGTTTACATGAGCTACAAAATTTGCATTTTAGTCAACAAAGAAGGTGCCAATAAAGGAAAACCAGAATTTGTTTTTGTAGGAAAAAAGATACACCATTGTTTAATGTACTATTTAGGAGCTAAGAAAATAATTTGCTTCCTACCCATTTTTTAATATACTGAATTCAGAGATCATTGTTTAAGATTTTACAAGATATAATGGCATCGTTAAACAAGAAAAAAGGAGGAAAATTATCTGATAATGTCCTTCAATTACAACTGATACATAGTTTATTCCAAGTTATAATCAGTACAAGATAATTATTTATATATCGTTATCAAAATACAGTTTTTACTTATCCCCAAAGACAACGTTTAGCTTTATAAATGGTTGCTTTTCTACATATGCACCAGAAGGCTAATTATAAGGGTTAAGGGTTAGGAGAATATTATTTATAGTCAGAATGGGTTACTTTCTGTTGCTTGTTAGCTGCATGACTTTGGGGAAGATACTAAATGTGTTCGATCCTCACGTTCATCATCTGAAAACAACACCCTCATGGTCTTTCTATTCTTAAAATTAAATGAGACAGTGGTACCTGACCCATAGTATTCAAAAGTGATGCCATTTATATTATTAAATGATAATATGTATCCACTAACACAACTGTTTTGGTCTTGTCCTGAGCTCTTGTCATGAGATAAGATCTTACTAAATGCTAATTTTTAAGGTGATCCTCACTTAAGAACTCTGTTTTATTACATAGAATCAGATGCTGTCTTGCCTATAAACATAAAGGTCATATATTTACATACAGCCACCCCCCCCATCACTGCACATGATCCAGTTGAATGAACTGCTTCCCCTAGTCCATCTCTGATGCCCACAAGCAGAGCAATTGGAAGGGTAAGTTCCCTTCCACAAAGCAGATTGATAGGCAGTTATGGTGAGCATCTCCTAAACCTTGTCTCTTTCAAATGAATAACAATGGGGTTTCTTTATTAGATCACTTACCTAAAATGAGCTCAGAAGATAGTATCCCACAGGATCCCTGGTTCGTGTACTTCCAGGATCTATAAGCCTACAGAGCACTGTAGGAGAAGACTACCTTTGAGTCTTCTCCCCCTTTAAAATCAAGATTTGGGAAGGGAAGTGTTAGGTTAGGGTTTTGGCAGAAAACAGAAGACATAGTCCTTTCAGTTCACTGAAGAGGGTTTAGTAAAGGGATATTTTACAAAAATGAAGGCAAGCCTAAGGCAAAGCCGCAGGGATAGAGCTGTATATCCGGACAATTAACAGTAGGAAGCTGAAGGGACCAGAGGAGAGGGCTCTTTCCTGAGCTCAGAAATAGAACTGTAGCAGAGGAGGGTTCCTGGTCAGAAGCTATGTCTTAGAAGGTACAGCCAGCCTGCAACAACCCAGGACGTAGGGGTCCAGGAAAATAATATCATTCTCCTTCTGCTCTCTGATCTCTACCAGTGCATCCCCACAGCTGAATTCAATTAGAAGCCAAAGGGCGAGGGAGCCTGTTGACACAGTCCAGGAAGGTCGGCATCCCTGGAACAGAGCGTGGGAACAGAGAGTGGTGAATAGATATGGGGGCAAATGGAATACGTGCTGCAGCGAGGGGACAGAGTACGCAGTATTCCTGGTCTTGACACTGCATACTAATAAATACGCCTCTTTTCAAAAAATCCTAACATCAAACATTTAATTTGATCTGTTAGTGGAGTCAGGGGCCAAAATAAGAAGAATGGGTGCTGATTTTCCCCCTCTATTAACAGAATTCATATGAGATTACATTAAAAAGTATGTTACATTTATTGGACAATTTAATCAAGTACAGTTTTGGTTAACTGAAGAAATAATATGCACAGTCTTATTCACATAAACTTACAGCATTTTATCTTACCCAAATGACTAATAATTACCATACTAGTTGGTATGCAAAATTTTTCCTACAAAGGAGAGACTATACAAAAGAAATGCAAAGGCAAACTAGACTTGACCATTACCCACAAGGAGATGATAGGAAGCTATGTTCAAACTAACTGCAGAATTCTTACAGCTACTAAGACACAATATGAATCAAGTTCAGTGAGACCCTGAAGAGACAGCTTTCTGGAGGCAATGGCAATGACTCTGTTTGCATAACTCTGAGACCACTCCTTGAAAACTCCCTCTAACCTCACAGCCATATCCCCTTGCCGACTAATACATGGGAGCCAATTATCTTTAGTTCTTCCACTCTAGACTCTCAAACTTGAGGCATCTAACCTAGGACTTCAAATTTTAAAAGGCCCAGATCTTCTCACAGGAACGTTGCCTAAATTGAACTTGAGGATTTCTGTGCAGATTATATATTTTTTGTTCTTAGCTCTTTCTAAATTACTCAGACTATTGCACCTAGCCTTAGAGATAGGTTTGTTCAGTTGGATTATATGTGTATTTACAGTACTGACTATTTTGATCTTTTCCCTCTGCCATTCTATCCAATAAATTTCTAGCTTGTTTTTATATTGTTTATTTTACCTTTGTTTTTCTTTTTCTTTTTTTTACTTTTACCGAAAAATTGGAAGTAACAATGTAGGTAGGTAGAGTTTTAAATAATAATAATAAAAAAACCCTCAATATGCTTGGTTGCTTAGGTTAGCTCTTTATAAGTAATTTCTATACCTCTAAATGGATTTCAAAAGAAGTGGTACCAAGCCCCAATCAAAAATGTATCCATTTTGCTAACTCTGAAGATCACAGAGTTCGATACACCTTCACAGAAGAGTGATACGATTAGCCACTAAGACAGTCCAATAGATTTTCTGAAATAGTCTGTTATCCTGTTTCTACAACGATTCAAGCCAATATAGGGAGATGCATAAATATACAAACAAAAACATTGTTTTGCTGGCCTAACCCTTAAAAACAATGTGGTAAAGTTTCAATAAATTTAGTTTGGGGTTGAGTTTGACATATATCGTTCAAAAATACCTTAAAACTGTGCCACAAATAATGAAGATTAGTTTTAATTTTAAGGAAAATATGCATTAACCTTTATTCACTCAAAGATAATCTCTAGTTCCTACCATTATGGGCTTACTTGTTATTATCAGTAACAAAAGGACAGGGTTTAGATGTATGGACTGTAATACTACTTGGGTCATTTAATATATGTTGAATTTACAATTTAACTCAGAGGAGGTCATGTCTAGTGGTTGGGAAATATTTTGTATATATACTTGTAATAAAATTTTGTATCAGGCATTAAAAATCAACTGAGGAGCTTGCATAAGAGACAGGCAAACTCACATTAGATTGTAAGATAGCTACAATGCTCACTCTCTCCTAACAGTATTTTCACTCCAAGAATATAACAAATGGTTTCTATCATTCCTTAAGGGTCTTACTTTTTCCATAATTTGTCTGTTGGATCCTATATGTAATCTGTAATGGAGAATTAGAGCACCACAAACGAAAGTTCTAAACAAAGTCTAATACTGTACTGGGGAAAAAAACATTTGGTCAAAAAGTAAAACGAAACTATTAATGTCTTAAGATGATGTCTTTGCTTGTAAGGACCATACTCTTTTATAAAGTATTATCCACTGCCATTTCCTTTCCGTATTTCAGAATTCACTTTTCCTTGTGAATGTAAAGCCTTTGTCTGATGACCAAAAAGCAATGGGTGTACATATAATTATTGCTTGGTACTCCAATACGTATAGTTTATTTATAATATCTTTAGTGGTATTCATTACTCACTTTAAACCATTTTATCTAACAATAAGATTTTGAATGTTAATTCTAGAATGTCCTTATGTATTACTTGCTGTTTATAAGATTCATCATACTATATATGCTATCATATAAAAATATAACCCACCATCGTAGGATTTATACTACATTAAACATACCTTTGGGATGTTTAAATCTGATCATTTTCTCTTTTTTTCTCTTATTTAAACCTATTTTTATCTCCCTTGGGACCATTAGTAAAAATGAGTGTCCAAGATAAAAAACACAGATGGCATTAAGATGATAATAATATGAGTAGAAAGCAATTCCTAAATGATTTCTAGTTGGATATGAAAATAAAATGAAAACCACATAGCAGTAATTTTTTTTTCAAAGACAAAACTCCATTATTCTGACAAATTCCTTCTTCATCTTTTTTCCTTTTCATATGAAAAACAAAAAATTATTATAGAATTTCCACATCTCAGCTCTTTTGCTGTGTAATACCATGAATACAGTTATTTCTGGATTGTGTAGAAAGGGGAAAGGGGGAAACTAGATAAGTTCAAGAAACAAAATGACAGGAACTTTTTAACCACAGAGTAACAGTGACCCAGAGAGATACAAATTAGAATTAGATGCTGTTGGATACCACATTTTCCAAAATAGTCTAGTGTTATGAGAATCCATAAAGTATCAGAATATTTTAAGTATAGAATATGGTTAGGATAGAAAGGAACATTAATAGTATGTTGAGTGTTAAGTTTCAATTGTGGTTTTTGAAAGACCCCATAGACGTTTATCTATTTAAAAAATTAAAACAGACTTTCTTTTTCTCCTTCTTTCTCAGGATTGGAGACACCCTTGGATACTGCAACAGGACTTCAGGAAATAGCAGCTGAGGAGTAGGACCCAATGAAGCAGTACCCCCTGGTGGGCATCATACTCAATGGGGGAATTACTGCAATACTTTCAAGTTGAGGGGAGGGGAGGCAACTTGCGCTAGTTTCATTTAATTTGCCCAGCTCTACTGTGAAAATCACCTCCATCTCTACTACCATCACTCCTAAAAAACATCCTATATATTCTGATACATGTGATATATAGACACAAAACCACACATTGACTCTTTAGGGCAATAGCAACTCTGAGGTTTATTTAATGGTGACTCAAACTATATCCTACCCTGCTAAGCTACAAACATACAAATCATCTGTATTCTGAAAGTAATACAGTGAGTGGTTAGCTGCTGGCCAGAGGTGTATACATTGCAAATATGATCAGAGAAAATATTAATGTTCGATTGTTGTATATTCATACTCTTATTTAATGCCTTCTGCCAACGAAATAATTTGTATCTGTCATTTCTCACACTGATTTTACGGTGGAAGACTAGAGATGTATGCTCAGGTTCCCGTGCACTCAAGGAGTGGAACACTGAGATCTCAGTGACCCCTTCAGGTATACTGTGGAGGGTCAAACTCGATTTTGAAGTGTTATTTATTTACTTGTTTTTGAGTATTTCCCAAACGTATGGTGTGAGCTGGGGAAAAGTTGCTTTAAAGAGTATGGGAACCTCCATGTGTGGTGGGCAGAGAGTTATTTTACAGGATTCTTGTGGGGATCAAAGAGATGTGCCTGTTGAACTTGAACTACTTCATTTCAGCCATTTTTCTATTCAAGGCCATGGAGAGATGACTACATCCTGCCGGCATCCTAGAGACAAATAAGCACATGAGTTTCATGCACCTATGTAGGATTGAACTCTATTTGGTGATGCGATGGATGCTTTTTCTAAAATAAAAGCGCAGTATCAAGATTAAATGTTTTTCTCTGCTATATAATTTTTTAAAGGAGAATAACACTACACATTTTTGACACTGTATTTGTTTCTATGTTTGAACTTCTGGATCATTCCTCACTTCGACATCCTAACTTTTACTTTCTGTATAGTTGTGTACCTTATGGAGCTCTGAGCTATTTCTTTTTTTTCTTTTTTCTTTTCCCCCTCAGATAAAGCAAAGTTTAAGAATTTAGTTTTCATGAGGCTTCAATTAAGAAGAAAAAAACCCTAGCCTTCCTGTTACTCTGGTCACCCACATGACAAAAAGGAAGTTAAACTGTTTGCTGACATGTCTCTTATGGTTTGAGTCTGGGCTTCCTTCTCTAGGACACTTGCCAAACACTCAGCTTCCACAGACAATCTTTTGTGGGAGGTGACCTCATTGGAATCCAAGAGCAAAGGCTAAAAAAAAAAATGCCATAATAATTGCAAACAAACCCTAGTTCTGGTGAGGATTGGTTGGTTCACATTCCTGAAGTAGCTGGAAATATACTTTCTGAAGATTTAATAGAATAGTAGGTCTCTTCTCTTGAAAACAACTCTTCTAGACTCTCAGGTTCCTGTTTACAGTATCACCACTTTCCAAGTTGTTAAAAAGGGTTAGGGTAGTCTTTCATTCTTCCTTCTTCTTTATCATCTATCTTATTTAATTAATTAGTAAGTTCTAAAATCTCTTTTCCAAAATTAATTTTCTGCTACTCCCTTAATGCAGTATCACTTTATTTTTAGGTGAATGGTGTGTCTGTAACTTTTATGATTAATTTCAGTCTCTTTAAGCATTCTCTCCACTTTCATCCCCACCTAACTTTTTGTCCTGTGCCTTTAACACACTTCACATGTTTTCATAGTCCATGGAGAGAAATCAATAGGGGAAAAAAAGTGTCCACTGGCATATGACCTTATTCACTGCCTTTGTTTAAACATTTAGCTTTAAATATCCTTGGCATTCCTTTTGTTGATCTTTAGGACTAAAACTTTTGCCTTCTCTCCTGAATTCTTTGATCTGTTATGTGATGCTGTCTTTCTCGTACTGAGTGCTTCCTCTCTGGGAAAGTGATCTCAAATTTGTTTTGGAGATTACATCTTGGCATACTAGTATTGTGACTTAACCCCACGTGCCCACCCCAGCATGTGGCTGGTATGTTTGCTGATTCATTTCTTATTTCTGTAAATAAAATGGGACATTAACCTTCCTAAAACAGAACTTTGGCCATATGACTAATGTGGTTATAAACCATCAATGACTCCCCTTTGACTCTGGATCTGGAACCAGGTAGACCCGATATCCAGTTTTGTCATTCACTAGCACAGTGGCGATCTCCTGAACCTCACTAGGAATAAGTTACTTTATCTAGTAACAATTGATAAATTCAGTTTGAGTATTTCACTTTTGATTTTTGCCTTTGTCTTTAGAAGTAAACGTGCTCGACACTTCCTTTGATTTGTCCTTATCCATCATTGGTATCAATATTATCCTAAGTCTCATAAATAGGATGGTTTTTCTATTTCTTTTTATTTTTCTGAAATCGTCAGTATAAAATAGGGATAATTTTTCCATGAAGATTTGGTAAAGCTCATTTTTAAAACCATCAGATATGGGAATTTGCTTTGTAAGTGTTTTTTAAATTAACGCATGTTTTCTTCAATTTTCTAAATATATGATATATTTCACATTAAAAGAGGAAAGAAAAAAACTTGTCTGGTTTCAATGGCCACTTGATGGGAATAGTTTTTGTTTATTTGATTTATCTAAGGTGATTATTTTTGTTTCTTCATAAGTCATTTTTGAAAATTTAAGTTTTTGAGATAAATCTCAATTTTATGTATTTTTAAAAAGGTATTAACAATGCAACATAGTAATCTCATACTCTAAAAAATTAATTCAATCATGGAAATGAAGTTTCCTTGTAACTTGATCAACTTTTGCTATATGTATTTTGATGCGGTCTCGTTATGTGCATTTAGGTTCATGAGGAATTATTCTTTTATTCACCTTTATTCCTATATAATACTTTTTTTCCTTTTCATTCCTATTCTAATTTTTTGCCTCATTTTTATTTAGTTTACTTCTATAGCAGCTTTATTTTTATTATTTTTTTCCTGGGTATGTTTTACATCCCCCCTTTCTCTCTTCAAACTTTTTGTACATATTCCCTTAAGTAGCATGTAATTGGATATTTTTTAAACCAATAATATAATTGATACCATTAAATAGTCAATTTTCATCTGTTTAAATGTACTGTGATTACTGTTGTTTCAATATTTTTATTATTTTATTTTGTGCTTCCTGTTTAGCATTGCTTTTATTTTCTTATGGTTTCTGTTGGTTTTTGTGGGTTCGTAGACTGCCATTTATTTTCTTCTCTCTTTTCCTTGGAAGCACACATTTTATTTTTATTCTTTGCTGGTTATCTCTATATTTTAAAAAATATTCATAGTTTGAAAGGAGGAACTCTAACAGATATTCGTATACCCATGTTAAGAGCAGTGTTATTCACAACAGCCAAAAGGTATAAGCAACCCAAGGGTCCACTGATGGATGAATGGATAAACAAAATGTGGTAGGTATATCCATATAATGGGATATTATTCAGCTTTAAAAATGAAGGGAATTGAGACACATGTTACAACATAGATGAACTTTGAGGGCATTATGCTAAGTGAAATAAGCCAGTGGATAAGCACGATATGATTCCACTTATATGAGGCACCTAGAGTAGTCAAATATATGAGAGACAGAAAGTAGAATGGAGGTTGCCAAGGGATGGGGTTAGAATGGGAGTTATTGTTTAATGGGTACAGAATTTCAGTTTTATAAATTGAAAAGCGTTCTGCAGATGGATGGTAGTGATGGTTGCACAACAATGCGAATATACTTAATACTACTTAACTCTACACCTAAAAATTGGTTAAATTTTATGTATATTTACCACAATAAAACTATGAAAAAACATATTCATAACTAATATTTCTCAAGAAAATCCTAAAATTTGGAATGTTTATCTTCTTCTGAAATGAAAAAAGAATTTAGTCCATATAACTACCTTCTGAACTCTCTCTTTCCTCTTTAATGTTATTCCTTTCTAAATTTTAGTTCTGACTTTTAAAAACAGTATTATTTTTAGAGTTAATAGTTAATAAATTTATAGAAGGGTTTACCAACTTCTTTAATCACCATTGTTTTGTGCATCTACACTTTCCTTTTGGGATAAAGTTTTCTCTTTGTTTAAGTACTTAGCAAGGAATTGTTTCTTTTATTGGAAAGTCTATGGGTAATAAATATTCCTGATCTTCCTATGACTGACAATGTCTTTTGTTCACTCATGCCTTATTTTAAAGAGTTTACTAGGGCATGAAATTCTAGTTTGACAGTTATGTTCCCCCGGCATTTTCCCTCTGTTGTCATTTGGCATCTTTAGTCTTGAGAGAAATCCATGGTCAATTTAATTGCTAAAGATTTATAAGTACTTTGTATCTTTTCTTCCAAATGCTTTTATCAATAAACTATTCTCTTTCCCCTGATATCCTGCAATTTTTCTATTGCTCATTAAGGAGTGGATTTTGTTTTTTTGTTTTGTTTTTCATATTGTGTAGTACTTCATGTGCTAAATTTGAAGTCACAATTTTACTCAAATCAAAAATATTCTTAGCATTTTCATTCTTTCAATATTGCTTTTCTAATATTCTATTTTTCTATGTTTCTAGAAATCATAGTGGTGTATACTGAAGCTCATCAATCTATCCTCCATATATCACAACTATCCTTTCATATCTTTAATTTTTTGTTTTTCTGTGCTGTATTGAGTTAATTTGTTAATAATATCTTCCAATTTACTTATTCTCTCTTCAACTGTGTCCAACTTAGAACTGGATTTTATTTTAAATTTCCATGACTAGTTTTCAGTTCATTTTTTGTTGAATCATAGTTGCCTTTTTACTTGAAAAAAAATTATTTTGCTTTTTTTGCGGGTCATACTTCTTCCTTTAGGTTTTTGAGGCTCTTTAACATACCTATTTAAAATTTATTTTAAATTGCTTTTTTCTTTTTATTTCACCAGGAGTTTATTTCCAGATTGTTGATTTTCCTTACTCTCTCTCTTATCATAGGTTTTCTTATTGCCTTAGAGTGTTATTTGGTGAGCTCATCATGAATTGGAGTTCTCTCTCATGATTCCCCCCTGTGTAGTGGTTTCAGGTTACCTTTCTTAGGTTGCCTTTCATTCTCCTATCAAGTCTTATTGTTTCAAGGCTCCTGTGCTGTCATGATACCAGAGCTCTCAAATTTGTAGCTCTTGCTCCCATAGGTGGCTTGGCCCAAGAACTAGGTGCAAGGCAATCTGTGCTCTTTACTGTGATAGGCATTCAGCTTTATAAAAGGTGCAGATCAAAGCCACAACTGCAATTTTCTTTTATCCTAATTTCATGAGTGCAGAATCTTGCTTTCATATCTCATTTCATGTATTGAAATGGAAGTATTTCTACCACCAAACTGGAAGTATTTCTGGTACTGATTCTTCTTCAGGAGTTAAATGTCCAGTCAATTTTGCCCATTTTATGGTACTTTTTATTTGGCTCTCACCAAATAAGTCTCTGGAACCAAACTCTTCTTACTAAATTTTTATAGTTTACTTGCCTTTTAATAGCATATTATTTCTCATAGCTGTGCAGTCATATTTGAGGACCCTGAGTCTAGCTCATCCTGTTCAATCTGCATATGAGTTCTATGGAAGAAACCTCTGGGCACCATATCTGTTCTCTCCTCGTTCTAAAGCAAACAAACGAACAAACAAAACCCTGAAAAATGCCCAACTGAAAACTAGTAAACCTGTGTATTGCACAAGCATGGCTTTTGGAATATAATAAAAATAAAATCCATTTTGTCTTCCATGGTCTTTAAATCTAGTACAGATGAATAAAAATTCCAGTAGCCCTTATGACTTTCCTGCTCACTTTAGGTAAATCAATAATGTGATGGTCACTTTTAGTACCTTGTTTTGGTGATCTGAATGCTTAATCTTATGTAATAACCAAAACCCCAAACTTAAATTTGTGTTTCTTCCCCTCCCTTAGCAGGGGCCAGCTTTAAGAGGGCTGCCCCATTGGAGAAAAGGTGAGCTGGCATTTTCTTTCTCCCTCAGCTGCTCCCCTCCCAGCTGCTTCTGGTCCACCTGGCATGGGAGTCTGGGGAAGGCCAGGGGAAAACAGATAAAGTATATTCTTCCTTGAGTTGTTCTTCCAGTTCTCTGGGCCTGGCAAGTGTTGAAAGAATCTGGATTTTTCAGAAGGCTGTTTTGGAGTCCTTTCTCTTTGGGGTTCCCTCACCTTCTGGCAAAACCACCTTGAGGAAACCACTTTTACAACCACTAGGCTGACATTACTAACGTGAGTAGAACATCCTGTCTCCAGGATTTGTATACTTTTGACTTACTTGTAAGAGGAGGAATGCAGCTGTTTTCCAATGTCCCCTCTGCTGCTTCACTCTGCCCTGACACTGTAGGACAACAGCCACTACCACCCACCTGTAGGTATCTCATGTGCATGACAAACTCCAGTCTGTGAGCTCTTAAATGAGAGGAAACATCAGTGCTCTCCAAGAGGTCTCTCTGAAGCCAATTTCACTGTGCTTTGCCTTGAGGGATGAAGTGGGACTCAGCATCGCCAAGAAATCTTCATAAATCCACTCCTTCAAAATTCCCCTCTCAACAATTTTAATAGCCTCACTGTTGCACAAGGTGTCTAAAAGAATCACAATATCTTAACAACTTGATAGTCTTACTGACCTTTACCCCCTAATCTAAACTGCCACTGAATATCTTGTCACAGGTCATCTCTTTGGAAAATGAGACAGATGTGGAAATTGTTAGGTGGGGCTTCTGGTTAAGCCTCTTTTCCCCGTCTGTCCGATCTTTTTTTGAGTTGTCTGGAAAGGGGTCATGATGGAGGACCAGGCCCAGAATGTAAGGTCAGAAGAATTGTAGATTTGCTTTTGGCATCTTTGAAGAAGTGAAACAATGCCAGTAGTTATTTATCTCCAGAATTTTTATTATTAAAAAATATTTTTTTTCCTTAGGTTTTTAAGTCACTGTAGTCAGATCTGTATCAGTAGAAACTGGATGGGCTTTCTAATTGATACATATACTACTGTTACTGAGTCTAAGCTTGTACTGCGTGTCGCATGACAGGCCAATAATCGAGAGATGAGTTGTCGGGGCAAGGAATAATGACTTTATTTGGAAAGCCAGCAAACCGGAAAAACAGTGGGCTCATGCCCGAAAGAACCATCTTGCCTGAATTAGAATTCAGGCTCCTTTTATGCTAAAAGGGGAGTAAATCAAACACTTCCTGCTTCCCATCAGCCTCCAGAGGGGATGTGTTCATTTCTTTCTCCCTGCAGTCATTCACAGGCGGGCCTGGTCAGGATGTTTCTTGTGAGCTAAACAAAGGTATTTTAGCTTAATGCTCATTACCTGGGAGTCAGGGTTCCCAGAGATGGGCCATTATGTATAATTTAAGCTTATAGGCAACATTCCTTTAGTAATTAGCTTGTAATAGAATACTACAAAAGTTTCTCCCCTATTACACTATGATAGAGAGAGGTTAAAAGATTTACCAAGGTCATTCTACAGGTCACTCCCTTCTACGCCCTTATCTGTGGCCTGGGATAAGAACCACTATGGGTTACTCCCTTATCTAAGGTCCCTGGTTGGCTTTCTGTTGGGTTTAGCCAACAAGGGGAGACAGAAGTTGGAGTTTGAAGGGCGGGAGAAGAGAGAATTTGCATATGTTTTATCTGTTTCCTCCAGCTTCTCTGCCAAGGCAGTTGCTTCTCCAACTCCCACTCCTGCTACAAGGCCCCCTCCCCACAGTTCCAGCTCTCACCAGGAACTGGGTATCTAGGACCTACTCCTTGTTCCCTCAATGTAGCCTTTCTACTGTTGCTAGTCTCTTGGAGTCTCAACATCACTTGTCATTTCTTAAACCTTGCCTATACCTTCATTAAAGTAAATATTCTTGAAAGTTTTGTTATTTTAGCCATCTGGAGTGAATTGTCTTTTCTGATAGACTCCTGACTAATACTGCTATATAATTATTAAACGTAGTCAAGGCAGATCTTATAATTATAAGTCCACTCTTTCTTCTCTTACACCTCACAATATTTCACATACTTGACATTGAATAAATGACTAAGTTATGTATTGTGATGTTTTACCATAAAAATAAATTAAAAAAATAGCAAAATACTTGTCAATATGGATATATATTTGTTCCCTAGGGTGATTTATCTTAGTGAAAAATATACCATAAAAAGAATATATTATGTATCATCTATCAACATATACCGTTTTTTGTATAGAGCTTGTGTTCCTCCATAACCAATAGGAAACGACAATGCATTACAACTTACATTGCTACAGAGAATATTCTTGTAATATTTTAAATTCCAACAAAATGGAAAAGAATAATATATGTAAAGCCTTGTTTCCTTTACTGAAGTCTTAATTCAAACTAAAGACATTCTCATTCTGACACTCTAACAAGAGAATAGTGTTTTTCAATTTTATCTACAAAATGAAGAAAGCAATTATTAGAAAATATTTTTATTCCAAAATTAGAATTCCCCATGTATATTCAGAAAGCATGTCACTTTAGTCCTCTACATTGTCAGATAGTGGTGACACTAAAACAAAGTTTTGCTGTGAAGGGATCTTCTATGTTTTCATTCTGGATCCCAAGCAATAAATTCAAAAGGGATACATTTCTCTTTAACACCAAAATGCCTGTTCTCTCTTTTATCTTTTTTTCTTGCTACTCTTGTGGTATTTACTCCAGTGTATTTGTGTGGTCAGTCATTGCCCACAGAGAATGAAAAGGCAAGAACATCTACCAACACTATCATACTTTCCATAAAATTATTTGTTCCGTATTGTGTATTACTTTTTCTAGTTTTCATATATCTGACTTTCACAAGTTTTTACGTATCAATACATAGTAGACAGAAGGATAATATGGACCTATAGACTTACAGCTTATATAAAATCTAGCCACTGATAATGAGTAGTGACAATTAATCCTAAACTTAGAGACATAAACAAGTTCCGTTACCTCCTTCTTCCTCCTGGCAAAACTAAGGAAAATAAAGTCTTTCTCTGAAGAATACAAAGGGATGCCATACATCTCAGAGTTACAGATGGACAGCAGATTAAGGCAATGGCAAACATAAACGAGGACTTTCAGAGGATGAGAAAAGTCCCGCGGGAGTTTCAAAATTAAAATGCATTGAACTACTTAGATGTGTCAACATTTCACTACGAAGAGGGAGAAGTTCAAAAAGTTCTACCTCATTTGCTAGATTTCGCTTCTGTAAGGCAGAGATCAGCCACCTAGCAACACCACAAAAGATTCTACTCTGACATAGTTTAACTCATGCTGGCTGAGCAGGAAGAAAAGCTATGTAGGATCAGGGCAGAACTGGATGGCCTGTAGTTCCGGTGCCACTGGGGAGTCTGGTTTGGGAAATTGTGAAATTCAGTCTGAGGAATGACTTTTTGTCAGCATTCTTCGAAGCTCAGGTCTCTGAGCACCTCTGCTGGGCTCTTTATTTCCCATTCAATAGACTGCATTGGAAACACACACACACACACACACACTCATCACGCACGGTGAAGAAAGAAAAGATGTCATTTCCAATCAATGACTACCCCATTAAAGTTCAATTGTGCATACGCTAGGAAAAGTGATAAAGTAAAAACTGTGTCGATTAAGAGGACACATTTTCCTATGCAGCTATTTTAGGATTGGTGAAGTACTGAGCTTTTCCAAGTTCCTGATCTTCACAATATAGACAGCTATCTCTTGTTCTCTCTCTTTAAAGCCAGTCCGTTGGCATTAGATCCTGCCCCAGAAATAACCCACCACTTTTCTTCCAGGAGAAGAGAAATATCTACTTAACAGTCAGGTCATACCAGAGACTTTGGAAAATATCTGGTTCACAAATCCCTGTCAGCAACAGCCAGTGTATGAAATCTGGGCCATGTCCTTCCTTGGAGGATGTCCTCCCTGGATGAGTCCACAGGTCATTCAAGAGGCACTTGCATCAGACTGTCAAAGCAATGCCATTTTCAGCTGTGAAAGCTCACGGCTGGCATGGAAAGTCTAGAAACAATTGGACAATTAAGTGTGCCAACACATCACGAGGCTTCCTTTCTGGGAAAGGGTCAGAGAAGGAAAATTAGGTATTACCGTGCTTTTGATTTTCATGACTCTCTGGGCATATGTGAGCGGAGAAGAATCCAGCTCTGGGAGTGAGGCGGGGAGGGAGGCTTGGGGAGAGAGGTTATTTGCTTCATCTTCAATCGCATTCCTGGCTTGTCTGACTCTGCACGAGGCACAAAGTGTGTAATGCTTTCTGACAACAGGGGAGGAAAACCGAGGGACGGGCACATTTCATCTCAGAGCCGCTGCTGAAAGCAGCCAGCTGGCCCTGCCTTTTACTGTTAAGAGGTGGTGTTATTTTTTAAATATTGTAACCGTTTTTAAGATCTTTTTGGAAAAATGCATTTCTAAGCTACTAAAGCAGTTCTTGTTAAAATACAAATGCAGAAACTAAAATACGAAACTGCCCTTTCCTCCAGAGCCAGCCTCCTTCTAGACAGGTCGCTGACAACTCTGAATACTTTGATGTGTATGCTGTTACACTTGTTTTGCATTTTCACATACTTTCTGTACCCTGCATAGTATTTTAATACGCATATTATTTTGGAATTTGCACATTTTACCTAACAACACACATTCCTATGTCAGGATTTATACTTCCATTAAAAAAATTGTTACATAGTATCCTACATTTAAATTTGTTTTCAGAATAGTACTGCACAATATCAAAATCAACACATTTATCTGCATATTTCTTGTTAATATGACAGTAGGCTAGATTCCTAGGATTGAGGTTGGCTGAGTTTAAGAGTATGAATATTAAATTCTTGAATGGATATTGCCACTTTGTCTTTCCTACAAGTTTCTTTTCCTAAATGTTGTATGTTTAGTTTCCTAAATATACTGGTTATATTCCCATAATCTGTGTAAAAGAGGGTCAATGTTTCTACAGTCTCACAAATAGTAGATATTACTAAACTTTTTTTTGTCACTTTGATGGGTTAAACCAAGGTTTCAAAGGTTTAACTTTGCACTTATTTATTAAACAGGGTTGAATTTTTTTTTTTTTTTTTCTTTTCGGTATGCAGTCCTCTCACTGTTGTGGCCTCTCCCGTTGCGGAGCACAGGCTCGGGACGCGCAGGCTCAGCGGCCATGGCTCACGGGCCCAGCCGCTCCGCGGCATGTGGGATCCTCCCAGACTGGGGCACGAACCTGTGTCCCCTGCATCGGCAGGCGGACTCTCAACCACTGCATCACCAGGGAAGCCCCATAAAGAGGGTTGAATTATTTTAGATATGTGTTGACCATTGATATTCCTTCTTCTGTGAATAATCTTTGTCTATCATTTATTGTATAATTCTTATTGCTTTGAGGGAACACTACATATTATAGCTAATCCCCATTTATAGTATATACAGTATATCTTTCTTGTGGCCTGTAACTGTGTTTTTAAAAAATTTTGGTTATGGTGTCTTTCACCATTACTGCAGTTTTATTTTTGTTTAGGAACCATCCATGTGGTCAAATTTCCAAAGCTATTCATCTTTTCTTTTATGGCTGCCTAGTAAGCTTATAAATGACCTCTATTCATCAAGATTTTAAGCTATTCCCTTATTGTATATTTCCTCTAAGAATTTTTGTATGTTTTCCTTATTTATACCTTTCATAAATCTGGGATTAATTCCCTGGGTATAATGTCAATAACAATTTATATTTTAAATAAATGGCTAACCAACTGTCCTAACACCAATTATTACGTAGTTCAACCCATCCACTCTCATCAACTTGAAATGCCACCTATTTTACGTTAATTTCACATAGCTACATCAACCTATTAGTAGACTCTTTACCTGTTCCAACAGTCTATTTGTCTCTTTCTGTCCCAGCTCCACAATATTTATTACCATGACTTTATGACAAGCTTTACTATGAAGTACAGCAAATACCAATCCTTAATTTTGTCTTTAAATATTATATTTATTTTTCTGGTGAACATTAAGACCCACTGGTCTATTTCAAAAATAAATAAAAATCTAAGACACTAAAAATGTCCTCTGTTAACTGTCATTTGTACACTATTGAATATGGTTAATTCCAGAAAGTAAGTTCATTTGCTTCTTTCTTATCCATTTGATCAGGTCTTTGAGTGTTCTTCATTTGTACCTTCAGTTTTCTTTATGTGGGTCTTAAACATTTACAGTTAAGTGTAGGCCTGTATATATTATAATAACACAGCTAGTTCAGAATGGAGCTCTTTTCTAATTATCTTTCTCAATTATTTTTCCTACTGATGAAAAGGAAATTTACTTAGTGTTGCATATTTACCTTGTATCCATCTACCTTGCTGAACCCTTTTTATCATTCTAATAGTGTCACAGTTAACTTGCTTGAATTTCCTAGTCTGTAAATATCTGCAATAATATTTGTCTTTCTTCTTTTTCAATATGTCTCACTCTTACTTCTTTTTCCTTATTCCTTTGCTTAAAACCTCTTGAGCGGGCTTCCCTGGTGGCGCAGTGGTTGAGAGTCCGCCTTCCAATTCAGGGGACACGGGTTCGTGCCCCGGTCCGGGAAGATCCCACATGCTGCGGAGCGGCTGGGCCCGTGAGCCATGGCCGCTGAGCCTGCGCGTCCGGAGCCTGTGCCCCGCAATGCGAGAGGCCACAACAGTGAGAGGCCCGCGTACTACAAAAAAAAAAAAAAAAAAAAAAAAAAAAAAAAAAAAACCTCTTGAGCAAATGGAATAATCTCAGTGGCAGCAGATCCTTTTTTTCTTATTCCTGGATTTAAGGGAAGATACTTTCAGTTTTTTAAACTAGGTACACAATTGGAAGAGAGGGACTACATCATTGTCTTTTAAAATTTCTACTGTGTCACTTAAGCTACTCAACTTTAATACCTCTGCGTGGGCCAATTTTGGTAATTTATATTTTCCCATAAAATTGTTTCTTCCATGTGTTGGATATGAAAAAACTACAACCACATGACCTCTTAAGCTTACTACACAGAAGATATCTAAATGCCCTCCTCTTTAAATTGACTTCTTGAAATAATTTTCATTTACAGAACATTCAAGTGTTATTATAAATATATTTGTTAGTCCTTAGCACTTGTGTACTATGTTTGAAAAAAATAACAACAGAGGCCATGATGTTAAATTTTGATCATTTGTTCTGTATTCCACTAGTAAAGAACTATTGTGGGTTGCTATGGAGATGATTTCAACAATGTTAAATAAGAAACTGGCAAATGGATTACTAGTGCTTCCCACTTAGATACATTTTAAAAACTGTTCTTAAGTAAATAAAATGATTATGAATTATACATTTCAGCAGTACAAAAGCTCTTTTCAATTCACAGCTCCATCATGGCGGAGAATGTTGGTTTCTTAGCAAATGTTCATTTTCCCCTCCTCCTTATAAAAAGGTTAGGTAATTTATTCAAAGTTATGGAGTTAGTAAATGGTGGATGGAGTTCATACCCAAACCCAGGTTTACTTGGTTTTAGGGTCATATCCCTGTCCTCTTTTGTATACTGCATACAGGATACGACTCATATGTGTTGGTTCAGGAAAATAGAGAGGACGTTCTACACGAGTTGAGACCTAAAAGATAAATCTGGAGTTTTTCAGGTAGTCAAGGTGAGAAAGAGTAATATGGGCAAAAAGGAACAACACGAACACTCATAAGGATACTAGAAGTGCACAGTATGCTAAAGAACAGAAAACAGCCAAATGCAAATAAAGCTTCGTTCCAGAATTTCTTCAGGCATTTGATTCAAATCTATACTCATTGAATCTTGCAATCATAGAATCACAAGCCACCTAGTCAAATCCCCAAAGAGGCAAAATACCACGATGGTTCATAACTTAGGAGTACAGACGCTGGCCAGAAGACTGAGGTTTAAACCTGAACTCCACCGCCTTTCTTGCTCTTTGTCTTTGGTAAAATTACTTAATTTCACAGTCTCATCTCCTTACCTGCCAAATTAGACACCGTATCATCTGCTCTGTAGGTTTATGCAAAGGCCAAAGGCATGTCAAACACTTAAGAGGTGCCTGATGTAAGCCAGTAGCATACCTCAGATTTTTAACATTTGCGTCAAATGAAAGAAAAGCCATAGGATGGTTCTAGCAACTGTGACTACATATTTTCATTTTCCTTTAGCCTGCCCCAGGCAACACCTGCCCCACACCTGGTAGAATGGACACTCCTTAACTGTTCCACATTCCAATTGTACTCTGTTGTGTGGATGTACCATAGTTTATTCAGCCACTCTCCTATATGTGGGCATTTAGGTTGTTTCCAATATTTTGAAATTATAAAAATGCTTACAGCAAGTAACCTTGTGGACACTTATTCTCATAGTGCTGGAATTGTACCAACAGTATAAATTCTAGAAGTGGAATCGTTAGGTTCAAAAACTAAATGAATATGTAGTATTTTTAGATGTTGCCAAAAAAAAATTATACCAATTTACCATACAAATATATACCAATTTTTATACCATGAAAATTATACCAATTTGCATTTCTACTAGCCAAGTGCTTGTTTCTTTATATCCTTACCAACAGAATATGTTGCTCATCAGAGAGGTGGGGAATAGCATCTTAGTATGGTTTGAATTTGTCTTTATCTCATGAATGAAGTTGAATTATTTTCATATGTTTAAGCATAATTTTACATATTTTTAAACTAATCATTGTCCATTTTCTTAATGTGATGTTTGGACTTCCCCATATTTTAAAACAGCTCTTTAAGTATTAGGGATATTTTCATTTTTCTGAGATATATAATACAAGCATTTTCTCTCAGATTGCCAGCTGTCTTTTGATGTTACATATTGTATATTTTGTGCCATGCAAAAGATTCTTTCTAACCAAAATTTATGTAGTCAAATTTATCAGTATTATGTTTGATTGCATTTGGACTTGAGTCATTGAAAAAAGCTTTATTCTTACATCCAGATTATAGAGGAATTCACCATGTATGTAAATGGTTTTAAATTCACCCTAGGACGTATAATTTCATTTTGAATTCTGATCTACCTGAAGTTTATTTTTATGTGTGTATGGTGTGAGGTGTGGTTCTAATTTTTATCTTTTTCCAAATAGCTAACTAGTTGCCCCAACACTGCTTGAAAGTCGATCCTGTTCAGTGACTTAGGATGTCATCTGTACCATTTACTAAATTTTCATGTGCAATTGGATATATTTCTAGAATTTTTACTCTATTCTGTTAGTCTGAAATGTCTATAATGCCTATTCAAGTTCCTGTACCACATTGCTTTAATGATAAGGACTTAATTCTGCTTATTCTAGGGCTACTCAGCCTCTAGTAGCTTGTCTTTTTCAGTGTTTAACCAGTTAATTCCATGTGTATTTTTCCATGGGAACTTTAGTACCAAATTGTTTACCCCAATTTGTGGGTATTTTTGTAGGGATTGTGTTAAATTTATAGATTAACCGAAGGAGAACCAAGGTCCTTAAGATGTTGCGTCAGCTACCCAGGAAAGGAAAATGTCTTTCTACCTGTTTAAGACTTTTGGGATTGTTTTTAATCATACAGGTTTGCTTTTATTTTTTACATTTATTCCTAAATATTTTATCTTTTTATTTTTGTTGTGAGTAGGGTTTCCTTTTCCACTTTTTCCTCTAGTTTTGTGTATACAGACTATTGATTTCTGAATGCTAATTTTATATCCTCCAAACTTATTGAATTGATTTTAACTTTTGAATTAATATTTAGGATTATTTTCTAAGGTTTTCCAGGTATACTATCATGATAATTTAACTTCTTTCCTAATTTTTATGCTTCCTTTTTTGTTTTTTTGTCTTGTTTTGTTTTTGGTCAAATTGTATTGACTACTATGTCTCATAAAAATGTTAAATATCAGTGAAGATAGTGGTCATATGTGCCTTGTTCCTAACATCTTCATGGAAATGCCTTTTGTGATTCTCTATTAAGATGCTGAATTTAGGAATAAAGAATTTATTTTTTATAATATCAAGGAAGCATCAATTGGATATCAATTCATATTTTCCTTAATGCTTTTTTTGAAAAGACTTAAGACTTTTTTTTAAAACCCTGGAGAAAATCGTAATAGATTTCTTTGGCTCTCTGCTTTTAGAAGTCTAATGCTTGACTAATCCCTTTTCCTTATTATTTGGTCTTTTTCCCTAGAGGTCATGAGGATATTTTTCTTTGGTTTAGAGCTTAATATTTTTACTAGGATATATCTTGGAGTTGCTAGGTTTGTGTCAAATTTCCCAAGTAACTGTTGACCCTTTCATTATGTAAATTCAGGTTTTCTTTCATTGCTGAAAGTTTTCTTGGATTATAGTTTTAAATATTAATTCTGTTCCATTGTTTTGTTTTTCCTTTTTAGGGACTCAAACTGCAGTTGATCTTTGAACAACTTGGGGTTTAAGAACTCCAACTCCTGCACAGTTGAAAATCCATGCATAATTTTACAGTCAGCCCTCTGTATTTGAAGTTCCACATCCTCAGATCCAAGCACTCATGAAATGTGTTGTACTGTAGTGCATATTTTTTTGGAAAAAATCTGCACATAAGTGGGCTTATAATCTGCATATAAGTTGTGTGCAGTTCAAATCCATGTTGTACAAGGGTCAACTGTACATCCATATTCTTTGTCTTCCACTTCAAATACTTTCTCTTTTGTTCTTTTTACTTTATCTCATTTTCATTCCCTTGGTTATTTCCCAACCTTTGTTCACAATTCCTTAATAAATTTAAATATGTCCTCCTTTGGGAGAACTGTAATTTAGTCTTTCTTTCTTTTTTATTTAATTTTTTTCCTGAGTTCCATCGATTCTTATTCGATTCTTACTGTTTTGTTGTCCATTTGTACTTGAATTTCTCAATTAAGAATTTTTTCCAATATCCCTAAATGTTTTTTTCTGACAATATTTAATTCACTTTGGAGTTGGGGTCTTAGAGTATTTCTTTTTTGCTTCATCTTTCTTTATTTATTTCCTTCTTCTTCCCTTTTTCTCTTTCTTTCTTTTTTTGGTGGGGGAAGGAGAGTGTTCATAAGCTAAATTTTATTTTAAACAGTGGTTTTGTAGAGATGGAAATTGCATTTATTCTTCATTTCAAGCCTAGGGCTGTAATGAGGTAGTTTACAAGATTCCTAGTTTAAGAGCACCCTCTTCTGTCATTGTAGAATTCCCAGAGTTTCTTTAATGGGTGACATTTTTCTTTTTTGGTATCCATGCTGTCCTACAAACTGGAGAGCAATTTCTTTTTAGTATAATGAGCACATCATAGGCTCACTCAGTATATTGGGTTGGCCAAAAGATTAGTTTGGGTTTCTCTGTAAGATGTTATGGAAAAACCCAAATGAACTTTTTGGCCAACCCAATACTTCTTGCAGCACACATAGAAAGTACCCAAGAGTTCCTCTGTGGTTGATAGTCTGGGTTATGGTGAGGCCATATGCTCATATCAATAATTTAAGAACATATTTAAAAGTATTGATATTTTTTCCTGGAAACTTCAGAACTTTCTATTTGTATTCATTTGTTCATCCTTCATTCAATATATCATTCAAATGGTTCTTACAATGTCAGGTATGAATTTGGTACTAGTCATGAAAGGTATGGAAACATACCTTTTTGAAGACAATGGTCTTCAAAATGTTTGCCCACACACCCCAAAAGAGTTTTTCGAAAAAACTTTGTAGTCCCTTTAATTTTAAAGTCAAAGTTAAATTTTTTTCATCTTTAAGAAACTGCAAAGGATGCACTCTCCAGGCTACTATAAATAAAACTCTTAGACTGCTCAAATGTAGACACTGAAACGTAAATACCATAGTGAATTGGATACACATCACCTTCCAACAAAAAATACATGAAGACATTTGCCTTTAATATTTAGAATTTTTAATAGTTCCTTTTCCTCCTTAAACTAGTATTTTGATTTCCCTTTCCAACTGATTTTTATCCTTCATATTACAGATTATTTTCAGTGAGCATAACTGTCTAAGAGTTTATCCTTACATATAGAGCTAGTAAAAATTGGGAAAAACAAAATTTGATAGTCATAAAAAATGATATTTCATTGGAAATATATTTCTTAATAGGATAGGTAGGGCAGGTTTTAAATAGGTAATTTCGTAAAACAAACACTTGTAAAAAAACATAATGAGGGAAGCAATAGCGGAGCCCAGAAGGAGCAATGAGCCATTCTTCCTGGTTGGTATGGGAAAGGATTCCCAGAGAAAATGCCATTTATATTGGATCTTAAGCATTAAAAGGCATCCTTTGGGAAAATAGGGTAGAAAAAGAAAACTCTAGGCAGAGGGAACAGTGCGTGCAAAGCTTGGAGAAAGAGGAGAAGACCGCCTGTCAAGGCAAAAGATCTTTTTGGACATGTTAAATTTGTGATGCCTATTAGATATCCAGATGCGATCTGGTGTCTTTTTGGGGACTGAATTTAAGAATGTGGAATTTAGTGGCATAGGTTTGGGCTGCTGATAAATTGTATTCAAAGCCAATAAATTAACCCAAGCTTAGATGAGATCATATAGTAAGTGAGGGTAGGAAGAAAAGAGAAGAATTTCAAGCACTGAGGATTGGAGTACTACAACATTGCAGGAAAGGGAAGGAACAAGTAAAGAAAAGTGAGAGTGATGGCCAGTGATATCCCCCAAATCAGGTAAAGAAAAAGGGTAATTCACTCTCAAACACTCCCATGTAGAGAAGGTAAGAAATGATAAATTACCATTTTTATTGCCTTTTAAATTCCAGGTTAAAGTGCCTTTCTAATATAAGGGTTTCCTAGAAATGGTATTTAAAATTTCCAAAAGGTATTTTTTTTTTGTCACCCGTCTATTTTTTATTTCTTTTGGATATTTAGGAATTTTTGCTTTCTGTATTTTGTTACTATCTTATTTGATACACAGAGAGTTTTGCCTATTGTAACTTTTTAGAGTGTATCATTTTAATTTAAAATGATATAGCCTTTTAAAAACGATATAGCCTTTAAAAAATGTGCTTATACTATAATTCTGTGGGGTTTTGATATTAATAAGGTCATTACTGTGTATTTTTATTTTTATTAGCCAAATCATTTTTTCTTACCTTTTGTTTCAGTCCTTCTTCTAGATATATTTCTTGTTTAAAATGAAATTATGCATGAAATATAATATAAAATGTTGATGTAATAAGAATATATATGAAATAAATATATATAGTAAAATTTTATATATGTATGTAATTATATATGTATTTTAAATCTGATGTTGCTTCCTATGTCTCTCTTTTAGCCTGCCTAACTTCTTTTCTTTTCTTTCTTGTAACCTCTTTCCTGCCCTCCATATTAATTTGGAATTTACATTACATAGGTTTCTAATAAACATATTGGTATAATTGAAATAATGATCGAGCCTCCTTAAGTGAGGAATAATTTACCTCTTATGGCTCTCGGTTTGCGTCTTCAGCCCTCAGACATGCCAAGTTGTTAATGTTTCTCAAGTAAAGGAAAACCATGGTTCACCTAGTAGTTTCTACTCCTGTGGATAATTACAAGCTCCCAGCAACACAAATGACCTTATACATTCTCTTTCTTCTGGATTATAGATAAAACCTTAGATTCCAAGAGGAAATCCAAAGGTTTTTGTGAGAGGCTTCCTCAGGAAACCATGAAATTCTTGTATTCACAATGGCCTGGATGAGAGGTGGGCTTTGGCCTTCTGTCCTTACTTCTTTGGGTAACAAAGACAATGAATTCCCACTCTTGGGAATAAGAGAACAGGGCTTGACATAAAGCCAAAACCTTTCCACAGTGCCCTATAGTTACTCTAAAACTATATTCTAAAGCTGTCTTCACTTAACCTTAAATCCAAAAATGAGTACCTGTATGTGACAAATGAACTGGACATTAAATTTAATTGGAAATGAATCTGACACTAAGTGCAATTAGAAATAAGTTAACCATTATTTGGCATTTCATTAAGACACATTATGCTTAAAGTAAGGAATTGTGCAAGGATAAGTCAAAGGATGGGTATTGCAAGATACTGTGAAACAAAATATTCAAGAACCAAATGACCAGGACTTCCCTGGTGGCACAGTGGTTAAGAATCCACCTGCCAATGCAGGGGACATGGGTTCCATCCCTGGTCTGTGAAGATCCCACATGCCGCAGAGCGACTAAGCCCGTGAGCCACAACTACTGAGCCTGCGCTCTAGAGCCCGCGAGCCACAACTACGGAGCCTGCGTGCTGCAACTACGAAGCCCATGAGCCTACAGCCTGTGCTCCACAACAAGAGAAGCCACTGCAGTGAGAAGCCCGCGCACCGCAACGAAGAGTAGCCCCTGCTCGCTACAACTAGAGAAAGCCCGCACACAGCAACGAGGACCCAAGGCAGCCAATAAATAAATAAATAAAATAAATTTATTAAAAAAAAATAAGAACCAAATAATCTGGAGTAGGATTAATGGGGTTAATTAAATGATGACAAGCCCATATATTAAATACTATACACTATACAGCATAAAACAGTGGCGTAGTAATACTGATGGCTAGCATTCCTGTAATGTCTTTTATGTGTCAGGCTCTATGCAGAATGTCTTACATATATTAACCCCTTTAAATCTCATATCTGCTCTATGAGGTAAGTGCTGATATTTTCTCTGTCTTACCAAAGAAGAAGCAGAAACACAGTCAGATTGAGGGATTTACCCAATATTAGACAGCTGGTAAGTAGTGGATCTAGAGTCATGTTTACTGACGTGGAAGAACAGCATGATATTTCATGAAGAGATTAAAAAAAACACAGCACAAAGTATACTGCAAAGTGTAATTCACATTTCAGTAAGAAATAAATGTGCGCTCGTGTGTGCATGTTTGTGAAAGGAAAGCCACATGGATATAAGCCATACTACTCAAGAGTAGGATTTAGGCGTTGGGATTTCTACTTTTTGCCTCATACACTATTTTATGCTCTTAAAAACTTTTATTGCAATACACATGTATCACTTTTGCAGTTCACAATTTAAAGAAATAAAAATTTGAATGAAGAGACTACCATATTATACTATGAAAAAAATATTCAAAAGTCTCTTTTTTTCACCCCTACATAGCAGATAGCACTCAGTCCAGACAGTTATTTTGATGGTAATTACAGTTACTTAGCTATTTGCAAAGTATTATTTACTATCAAAAGTAACATATTAAAATACTTCATTAGCTTTCTGGTTAGTGAATTCCTTTATACATTTTGCTGCATTAATTTCCTTTCTTTGGTCCTTCTCTCTGTCAATCCTCCTGTCACATCTCCTCCCCACATTAGAGTTTTCTCACTTGAGAGAAAGAAGTTTCGAACATCACCATCTGGATTTCAATTTTTAAAGTTTATTTAAGTACATGAGGATGTTGCCAAGAACGCAAAACTCTTTGCTTGCTCAGCTGAGACTAACTGCAGTGGGGAGCTTTCCTGTCTAACCATCAGGGTTAGAGAAGACAAAAATTCAAATGTCCTTACTGTAAACAGCTGATACCAAACAACATGACCCACTCAGCTGATGCTTAATAAACATTTACGCCATCATTCTCAATTTCTTCCAGGAGATTTTTAGAAATTAATATTACTTATTCTGTATTTCCATCAAGTTATAGTTTGTGGTAAGTTAATTTCCATGGAAACCGATACAGGGAAAAGTATAATTTTGCTAAGATGCTGTGAGATAAATTATGTAGTGCATTTGAGAGCCAAATACTTTGAGAAACCCATTAATATTTCCATTTCAACAATGTTAAAACAGTGTTATATTTCATCATAAAATTTTTTGTTGTTGTTTTACTTGGTAGAGGTTTTTGCATTTTTTAGGGATAAACAACTTTTCCTAAAATATGAGTGTTGACTCAGAAGGATATAAGAATGTAAACAACTATTAATGTTGTTTTCCAGATACTTCTGCGTGCTTTGTTATGACTTGAGTATCAACCTGAAACCATTTCTCTAATAAGCAAGGGTAATATATCCATCGGTCTGTTAGACTAACAAGTCATAAACACAAATATAATGGAATATGCATCATTTCCTTTAGAATTTATGAAACAGTTTGCACAATTTCCTAAAGGGTGAGCGAAAAAAAAAAAGTCAAGCCGTCTTTGATATGCAGTATAAATAATTCCCAGAAGAAATCACAAGGACTGTTTTTGTTTACTTTTGCTTTAAGTATGCAAGTATGTTCCTTATCTGTACCTTAACCTTAGCTACTCATAAGCATCCACTGAAAAAAAACGGAAAAAGCTTCTATTTATGAAATAATTTTATCCTTGTCTTGTTAGAAAAGAAAAATATGGAATTTGAAATAAAAAGGGAGATAGGAAATACAGACACTAAGTTCATCTGAAATAGGATGATATCCATATAAAACATTTTTTATAACCTTACATAAATATTAAAAAAAGGAATAATGAGTACTATTAAAGCCATCTGTCCCATACAATATAAAATGTTGAGAGACATAAAGTCATGTGAAATAATTGATATTTTTCTAAAATACACTCACATCTTCCTTTCTCTTATTCAGACAGATAAGTGTAAATGGTGTCATTATCCACTATTTTACCTTAATAACCACATGTTCATTCATTAGATCAGCCTCAAGAAAAATAAAACGACAACAATACATGTTAAAAGAAAAAAAAAAGGCAATGGTTCTTACCGACACATAGGACCGTTTTTCTCCACTACACAAGTCCCACCATTTCTGCAGTAACCTCTTGGACACTCTAAAACGAAGCATCCAAAAACCCACAGTTAATTATAAATATTACTAGGAAGAAGGAGAATGTATTACTGGTAGTCGTTGCATTAAATCTAATCATGGAGAGTAAACCTGCTTCTAGTTGCTAAAAGCACAGAATTCTTTTGGGTTACTTTCCTGTACCCCCCAAATTTGTTCGATGCCGCCTGCTGTCCTGGACGTGTTCATTCTCTTTACATGTGCAGTGCTTGACCACAAGAGACTTTTTTTCTCCCGTGGATTAGGTACAATCTACTTATTTATAATGTCTGCATGCCATATTTGCAATTACACTGAAATGTTTTCTTTACTGAAACATTTCTTCAGCTCCACACTGCTGTCACTGTACCACGGCAGATAAATGCTTTGCATGGGTGACTGTCATTTTGATAAGATGTCACTTGTGTGCACGCTCTTGTCCTAGCTCCACGTCCGTGGCAGACGTCAGCACAGCTCAAATGGATCCTCGATGCCCTGGCCCTGCTTATTTTGCTGCTCGTATCATTCCTGAGTTCTAGGTTAGCATGAACATTTATTTTCAAAGGTGGTTTGTTTATAGGTTAAAAAGAAGCTAAATAGTTTCACGTAGTCACAGTTGTAGAAGTGATTAGTGATTTCAACTCTTTCCTTTACACCGTCTCCTTGTACTGTCACTACAAAATCCTGATCCATTAAGACCTGCCAATTTCCTTACTTAATCCCCTAGTTACTCTTCTTGGCTTTTTTAACACCTCCTCTCTTGTAGGAGACCATTCTTCCCCGGTTGGGCTACCATAACTCTAATACTTGATGGAAACCTACACTGCCTTTAATTTGTAATTCAACACATCTATTCTGAGTCCCTGTTCAATGTCTGGCACTCGGCTAGGCACTGGATATGGAATGATAAATAATATAGGAAGCTTACACAGCTGTTAAGGCTGCGGGCACTGGAGCCAGACCACCTGAGTTGAAATTTCAGCTCAGTTTATTAACTGTGTAATACCGAGTAGGGTAACCAATCTCTCTGTGCCTCAGGTTTCTCTCTGTTAAACAGGGTTAAAAAACAGTTCCTATCTCACAGGGTTGTTGAGAATGTTAGAACACTAGGCTCATAGCATGTGTTTAAGAAATGCTGATCTAAAAATGATATAGGCACAGTCTCTGCTCTCACTGACCTTCCAACTTCATGGAGGATGCAAAAAAGTGATGAGGGGATTAAAATACAGTATTAAAAGTAGTCTAATTTGGGATGAATGTAACAAGGGTAATGGGAACACCAAGGAGAGCACATAAGTCAAATTTGGGGAATAAGGAAAAGCTTTCCAGAAAAACTTTTATTTGGGCAGGTGTGCGTGTGTGCGTGTGTGTGTGCGTACCTGTGTGTAAAGGTAAGCATAGAGACACAGAGGCATGAGAAGAGAATGTGGTGTACTTGACAAGCTGAGGGAAGTTCAGCCTGGTTGGATTGTTGGCAATATGAAGTATAGTAAGTATGAGAGAAGGTCAGAGACACACAGGGGCCAGATCATCTGGGTTCAGTGAAGAGTTTAAACTTTATCCTAGGAGACCAGGATTTTAAGAAGGGAAGTAGTATGCTTTGTGCTTTAGAAAGATAATTATGGCTACAGAGTTTACAGTCAACAGAAGGGCCAAGAGTAAAATCTGAGAACACAGTTAAGTCTTTTGTAGCAAAATCCAGGAATGCCTGAATGAAAGGGATGGGGTGGGAGCATTCACAGTTGTGGGAATTTATAAGATATTTAAATGTTGGGATTGAAACATCTTGGTGATTATTTGGGAAAGTCAAGGATGACGTTCAGATTTCTGACTGGTTAATTGATGGCTTGATTCCTTGAGTTGGGGGATTTATGGGAAAGGAAGATTTTAAAGGGAAAGATGCTGTGTTGTAGGTGCCTAAGGGACATCCAAGTGGAAGTATTCAGTGGGCAGGATTTGTAGGTCTGAAGCCAAGATGAAATATTAACACACAGAGAGAAGCCATTTACTTGGGTAGGGGAAGAATGATGATCGTGAGGCATAGTAGGAAAGTAAAGAGGAGAAATAGAAACATTACGTAGGCAATATTCACTGAAGGAAAACGTGGGAGGATAGGGCGTCTCGAGGGAGTCAGGTTGTCATGCCAGTCTCTGAATGTTCAGAAGGGGATACAAGAGGCATTAGGAAAGAGGAAAATAGGGAAGGAGGGAGGGTGCATTTTGGGGAAAAACTTGAAATATACCATGTATTTGGTATCTTGTTTGCTTCAGAAGTTTTCAGTGTTTTGCTTTCCCAGGGGTATATTTCCCATCTTGCCTTCCTCAAATCTTCCCATTTAACTGTAAGAGGGAAGTGCAGTGCTGGAGATGAGTGTAAAGAGCTACACCCCTTAGGCTTCGGGGGCAGACTCAGCTGAACAGAGCAAATGTGAAACTTCCTTCATAAACAAGAAATTAGCTGGTCTGACTAAAAACAGCCCATCAATATGATAAAGCATAAATAGATACATACCTTGTTAGAGAAACCATTTTATGGTTATTTTGGGTCTTAGGTACAATTTTAATCTTCCTCAAATAAGAGTTGTGTTTTAGCAAAAAAATCAGTAGAGTGTCTGATACTGCACAACATCAAAATATACACAGCTGCACATTTTTTTCTGGGGTCATTAAAATTTGCTTTGATGCCTGCTTTACATCAGAATGATTCTGTGGGAATCTAAATATGTATTTTCTTGCACGAGATAGTGGAGCACAGTGGAAAGAACGCAGGCATTGGCTGCAATAAAGAGTGGATCCTGGTGTTTGGGTGGACAGAAGATTTGTAGATTATCTCTGCGAGAAGTTTCTCTAAGTTTCTGCCTTAGACCCAGGTTCTTTATCCAGAAGATGGAAAGACACAGTACAAGTATTTTCATCTTTAATCTACTCAAAACAATTTACAGCAGAGAGCAGATGAAGTGGGGAAAGACATGGGTACACTAGGTAGTAATGAAGAGACTAAATATTTTTAGTAGATAATAGTTGGGACCTAGAAATCCATAAGTGTAATATTAGAATTAGCACTATTATTGTCTCACTGCCTTGTACCCTCTTGAATTGGTTATTATGACCATGTGTCTGGAAGCCAATAGGACTCACAGTTAACTATGTGGAAATATCATTCTGTAAAGGATTCACATTCAATCCCACTCTGGTGTGTTACTTTGGACGAGCAGAAAAGCACAGATAAGCTGGACAAGTGATCAGTATAAAAACAAAAGTAACTTTTGAGCTTAAATCTAAATAATTTGCAGCTAGGCACACACACAAACATATATATATATATATATATATATATATATATATATATATATATATATATTTTTTTTTTTTTTTTTCCTTCTAAATTGCATGGAGACTAGGGAAGTGATGGCTATTCCATGATGGACTGTTGGGAAGACTGATAACCATGTGAGTCCTGGTTTTTCCCTCTGTGATACTCGGTTTAGTTAATGAGTTATGTGTTGTCGTTGGGCTAGGTATTTTAGGTATAAGGTTCATCATGTTTAAAGTGAGGATGACCTTTTTTATAGGACTGTTGGGAGGATAAAATTAAATTTATTTATAACAATTTTACACTAGCGAATGGTATGCATAAAGTATTAAATGATTGTTCTCATCCATCTCTCTATATTTGGAGGTTCTTTGAGTTTGCCATGAAACCTAATTTCTATTACCACTGCTCTCTCTCCAAATTCTTCTCTTTCTTTTATTTTCCCTCTTCTGTCATCATGATCACCATCACCACTACTGTTTACTGAAGACTTGCTCTATGTCAGAGACTGTCCCAAGAGTTTTACTGGTGTTACTTCATTTATTCCTCACAACATTATGTGGTATATCCCATACTTACCTTTTTTTTTTTTACAGAGGAAGAAACTGATCAATAATATAATGTGCTCAAGTTAATAGCAAGGGAGCACCAGATATTCAACTAAATTCTGGTCCTCTAATTCTAAAGCCTGTTAGTATAAAAATGTCAAATAATTATTCAGTTCAGAATTTCTATCACCCCTTGTGTTTCTTGATATTATGGGATCAAGAACCCTTTTGAATTGTATGGTATTTATGCGTTGTCATGGATTAAATATATATATATATATATATATATATATATATATATATATATATATACACACACACACACACACAATAAACTACATGTAGTTTCAGGAGCTCTGTGGATTATAAGAGTTCACCAGAAGCTTGTGCAGCAAACCAAATTCCTAGTGGGCACAGACTGTTCCTTTATCTTGAAATCCCAGCACAAGAACTGCAGGAGGGATTAACCGTATTTCAGAAACTTGAAGTAACTTCACAGTACTTGTATGAGAAGTTTTGTGTTATGTTTTGGTTTGGTTTTCAAAAGCTTCTGAAACTTTGTTAAGCTATATTGTTATTATTCATATATTAAGTTAATAATATCTCATCCTATAATTGTATATTTTTAGTGCCTTTCCCTAATTCTCCTTCAAACAGGTGATTATCATAATTACAGTATCACCTTAACATAACCTTTATTAACCTCTACTACTGCAGACGACTGGAAAAAGACTTTCAATTTACATTAACTTGGATGTATCCTGTTCATTAATTTGCTGTTGCCTAAGCAACCAAAACTTGCAAATAATATGCCTTTTTAATGTAATTTGGGAATAGATAGGACTCATTGAAATATACTTAACCTGCAACACTCATGCAATGCCTGAGCTTGATGTTTTTGTTAATGACTTAAACCTTGAGGTGAGGGGAGACCAGATGCTCACCATCTGTTGTGTGACCACTGGGAGAATTACTGGATGCTGTAAGGACTGGCCTCATAAATGTCTATGAAATGCTGACCTTAAAAGAAGATGATGCTTGACAAGAGAGAGGAAGGTGGAATGTGCATGGGCACAGCATGGATGAGACTTAAAGGTTTTCTTAAAAACAGTGACTTTATCATATTTGATTGACAAACTAAAAACATAGAAAATATAAATAAGAGAATGCATAATGTAATACGGATCTTATTTCTGAGAACTGTTTCACTAGTTCTTTATTTCATTTTAACCCAATAGCTGTGGCAATATGACCTATACTTTGTAAATGAACTAAATGAATTGGTGAGTGACAGAAATGATGGACAACAAAAATGTGTTCTATATTATTACCTATAGGTTGTCTATCACACAGGATGAATGACAGGTCTTCTGTTTTCTGTTTCTTTGTATTTTTAAATACAGAACATGTCAAAGCAGACAATGAACCGTAACATGTTACAATATATTTGTTCTCATATAGGTCTATCCTCAAGAAAATCTCATTTTTATGTAAATACGTTTGGGTACTGGACATAAGTGCTGTGTCTTAATAGTTTCAAAGAATGGAATTATCTCATTTCTATCTTTCTTACTCTGAAGAGAGTAACAGAATTTCCTTTCGGGTATCTAATCTGATGTATAAGCATGCATAGTAGAGAAGTGATGCCAAAGAGCATTCATCTTCACGTATTTTATGGAATCAGATTTGTGCACTTCTTGATTTCCCTCTGTACTCATAAAATTCAGTGCTGCACAAGTACTCATTTTTAGTAGCATAAAAAAAGATATTTTTTGCACTATGATTTTATTTGATTATCATGCTTTTGTCACTTATAATATTCTTCTATCTTGAAAGATACAAAAATATATCCTTTCCTAGTTTTGATATGAAATATCCCCAATTTATTTAGAAAATATGATTGAATACAACTTTTATCACCAATTTATATTACTGTTTAGTTGTGACATTTACATTGCCCCTAACTATCTTTTATTTTATATATCTCCTGCGTGAAATAAAAATTCAATTACTCAGGAGAGATGTTAACAATGGACTATAATAAATTAGAGACTATTAAAGCAGTTTTGATAAAAGTATAATCACAAAAACACATTATCAGATCTTATAAATGTTCTAGGGTCAGAAGAAAGAAAAATGTTTAAAAGTTAGTCTGAAGTTAAATAAATTGACTTTTAAGCATGACTAGATCAATGCAAATAGGGAGCTCTTATGAAGAAGTGAGAAAAATTACAATTTAAAAAAATTAATAACATATTAGATTGTGTAAGGGTTTCCCTATTATAGAAACCAGCAATTTGCGTAGAAGAGATTATTAAATGCTAATGATGTTAAGTTATATTATATTAAATTAAAATGGTTTTTTTAATTTCATGAACATGGTTTATGTAGAGTATACATGAATTCATTATATTATATACTTGTACATTTTTTATAAATGTAGCAAATTAATGTTAACATTCTTCCTGCCCCCAAACCAATAATAGTAATTCAATTATTCCATGCTTGATATTATTTAGAATTTCAAGTTTTAATATTTTTATTGTGTGCAGGTTAAGTTATTGGCTTATATTACAAAGAATATTTTAATGGATATACAGTACCTAAGCAGCTGGACTCATCAGGCTGGAAATCCATGCAGTCGGCAAAACCATCACAGCGCTTGTGTACTGGGATACAGCTGTTAGAAGAGGCACACATCAAAGCTCCAACAGAACAATTTTCGTTGGCTGAAAAAAAGAAGAATAATTATCACTGCTTTTAAAAAACAAATTTCTTCTAATAAAATAATAAGACAGTTTATTGTTTTACCCCTCATTTTGCTAGCCCTACATTTAAACTATATATTAGAGTTCTTGGTGAAGGAAACTTCAATTTATTAAATTAAAAATTTCTTCACAAAAAGTTTGTCAGTAGAATCATCTCCCAGTTGTGCATTATGTAGTATTATTCGTGTATGGGTGTATAAAATGCATTGTATGTACTATATAGTCCCAACTGATTTTAGACTAGAGTCAAATTCAATAGCAAGGCAGATCTCTGTACTTCTGTTGCTCCCCTAACATCTCTATATTATGTGCAACTGAACTAACAGAGACTGTAGTTTGTTTGAATGTTCATCCATTTCCAACTGGGTTATAAGTCATGGGTAGTCACTGGGTATCTGTTAGATCTGGGTAGTGATGTAGATCACTGCAGCCCAAGGTAATATGAGTATGTGCCTTTATAGCATTGCCAGTGCATGATGTAGGTATTTTACTAATTTCAGAGTCTCTTGTTGGCTTGATTTCAAGGGACAAGCATACATCTTGTGCATAGGACTTTGGTTGTTTCAGAAAATCGTCCTTATCAATGAACCCATCAATGATACTGACAGTTCAATGGCAATCTATTTCTGCAAAGTACTTGACCTCTCTTGGATGCTACCCTTAGTCCTGTAACTGTTTTCTTGTGTTCCTTCCTCTTGCTCTGTAGTCTTTCCAGGATTATAACTTCCTGTAAGGCAGTGGACTGTTCTACACTCCTTTTACGAGTTAGGGCTAAACCAGAACCCTTCATTCCAGGCCACCATCATGCATTTCCAGTCTCCTGTTTGCTTCAGAACCTGCAAACCAGCAGGCTTGGTTCTATTCCAGTTTTGTTCCAGCCCTATATTAATTATGTCCTGAGCCTCTTTAGGGTCATTTCTTCTATCTAGCGTTGTTATGTGCTTGGAGTAGAGGGAAAGCGTCAAAGAATGAACCTACTGCACCATCTTGTCAGGATTTCTGGATCGATTTCAAAAGCACTAAATAATAATGATATTGATCTAAACTGCATTTCTATTCCTGTTCCTTTGAGCCCTGGGTTTCTGCAGAGATATGTGGAAGGCAGCAGTGAAGAGCCAGGGCTTTCTGGCACTTACCCCAAGTTCAACAAGAATAGCTCTGCTTCTCTCTGATGCACTTAATGGTTTCATATACAATATCTTATTTGAATACTTTAACCCAAACCTATTGCCAAAAATTTAAAAAGGATTGATCTGGAAAGTTACTTCTACTGGAATAAAGACAATTAAGTTCAAATTTCTCGAGCTAAATTGATAGTTTAGAAGACTCAGGAGTAAATATCCCCATGCATGGGTCTTGCACAGATTTTGTCAGTTCAGTCACAAATTTTTCTTTTTTTAAAGTATATTTATGGGCTGGAAGGAGTTGTTTATTTGAGTTATCATAGGTTACTGACAAAGTTCAGTTTGAGAACTGCCTATCAAAATTTATTGTCAAGTGGAACATAAAAATGTTTTTTAAGGCACCCCAATGTACATTGCAGCACTATTTACAATACCCAGGACATGAAAGCAAACGAAATGTCCATCAGCGAGGAATGGATAAAGATGTGGTACATATATACAGTGGAATATTACTCAGCTGTAAAAAAGAACAAAATAATGCCATTTGCAGCAACATGGTTGGACCTAGAGATTGTCATACAGAGTGAAGTAAGTCAGACACAGAAAGCCAAATATCATATGATATCGCTTATATGTGGAATCTTAAAAAAGGATATAAATGAACTTATTTACAAAACAGAAGTAGAGTGACAGATATAGAAAACAAACTTATGGTTACCAGAGGATAAGGAGGGGGAGGGATAAACTGGGAGATTGGGATGACATATACACACTACTATATATAAAATAGGTAACTAATAAGAACCTACTGTATAGCACAGGGAACTCTACTCAATACTCTGTAGTGAGTGGGAAAAGAATCTAAAAAAAGAGTGGATATATGTATATGTATAACTGATTCACTTTGCTGTACACCTGAAACTAACACAACATTATAAATCAGCTATACTCCAATAAATTTTTTTTAAAAAGGTATGTATTTCCATTGACTAAAAATGCTGGATCTGAAAAATTAAAGTGATAACTCCTCATTGAGCAATTCTTCCTGCTAGAACATTAATTCACACCAATAAATATTATCGAGGTGCCACTATAAGTAAGACATTATGCTTAGCACTTCCACTGGTGAGTGCAGGAGAGAAATTTTTAAAAACAGTAACCAAAACATATACAGCAACAAAAGCAAGATAACAACATAAGAATGATTAATGGTTCAAAATAATAATAAGAGAAATGTCATACAGCCAGACTTAGAAAAGCATTGGTATAGATAAGTATGATAAAAATAAGAGATTCCTTTAGCATAGGGAAGTCTGTAAAGGGTGAAAGTAAGAATAGAGTCTTGAGATATGTTTTAAATTTTAATGTTTCCAGAGAATAGACATTTAGCAGAGTGGGAATCAAGTCTACAGATTGGGAATCAATAAGTTTGATACTAGAACAGTGAGTAAAAGCAGTTTGCCTTGGACTGCGGAGTTTGTGTGAAGAAGTAGGACAGACAAATCTAAAAAATGAGCCTGAAACCGGATTGTAGAAATGGCTAAGGTGCCAGGAGAAGAGATGATCTTTAAACTTTTCCAAAGGGTGACATAATTAAGGATATGTAATACATCAACAAGATAAATAATATTCCAAACCAAGTAAACTAAGAAATAGGATAATTTTCCAACTCCTATAAGATGAAGAGATATTTGTAAAAAATGAATGTGTGAATATATACATGCCTCAATATATCCATGTATGTGTATGTCTACCTATTTTCTTATCATTGTTTTTCATTGCAAGGAGCTGAGGGACCATACAAGATAATAGTTTTATGGTTTTAAACAATATAATGTGTTGAAATTTGAATACAAAGATGATAGATACTCATCTACTTGTAAAGCATTATTTTGGACGTTTCTTCTCTCAGAAATACTAATCCAATCCATATTCCTTAACCTAATTTCCAGTGTGACTGAGAGCTTATTTTCAAGTTGACTGTACAATGAAGAGTTCTAACTTGTAATCGGTATAAATGCTCAACTATGGCCCAAACAGCATTGAAACACATAAAAAGTATATAAGAAAATAAATGGTTTCATTTGTAGAAAGTTTTACTTTTTCATTTTTATCAAAAGTTTAGATAGTTAAAAATTGGCCTTTCACTTTATGAAATTTGAAACTAAAATCTTAGTTTCTGTGGCATTTTAAATGGTATAACGTTAAAGTTAGTATTTATTAATTTCCTTTTAAAAGTGGGTTGAGGGCTTCCTTGGTGGTGCAGTGGTTGAGAGTCCGCCTGCCGATGCAGTGGACACGGGTTCGTGCCCCGGCGCTCCGCAACGGGAGAGGCCACAACAGTGAGAGGCCCGCGTACCGCAAAAAAAAAAAAGTGGGTTGAAAATAAATTATGTATGCAATTAATACTTATTGACACCTATACAACAAAGGACTGAATGTAGCAAAGCAAATGGGATCATTAGTTTCTTTTTATCCTCCATTATTAACACATACACAACAAAAATATTTTCCGAAATTAGTCCAAATAAGTTATAAATAAAATTTATAGGAAGCTCAGGTTTCAAAATGTTGCCCTGGACAATACCTACTTTTGCCACGTTCTCTTTCAAACATTATGGTTTAATGTCTATAGAAATACTTATTTCAATCTGTCATCATCCTAGACGCTCATACTCTTTCTAATCGAAATAAGCTAAGTAACACAGAGAATTTTATGGCTTTTAGCTCATTCACTCAGGCAGACGATACATTAAAGATAAACACTTCATGAATGGCTCATCGGAGTTACTTCCATAAAGCAAAATCCCTTTTGAAGATTATAGTTGCCTCATAAGAGATATACACAAAAGTAAGGCATGTATGACTATGGGTGTGTATCCATTTACTACTAAGATGAAACTCATGGATGTAGCAGATTAAGGTTTCTAACAGCAAAGAAACTATGATCTTGGCCACAGGAATAAAGGCTACAAGCCCTTCGAGGCAGACACACACGTGGCATGGAGCAGGATGGATAGGTGTTCTATCCCTGAACTAAAACCAATCACTACTCTTATTGAAATATCTTAGCAGCTTAAATAATTTTAATAAAACTATAAATATAATTTAAAGTGGAAAGGATAATAATGTATTACGTTTGTATTATGCACTTTACCGTATTAATTCATTTAATTCTCCAATACCTCTGTAAAAAAGACTTAATCTATGATTTTAATGTTGAGTAAACTGAGAAACACTCTTGTTAGAAGCTGTCAGATGCAGAGGATGATCTTTACAGTGTGATGGAGAAGCACCAAAGGATGCTGAGATCCTAGCTAACAAATTGAAAGTCCAATAATAACACTGGATGATCAAGGCTGATCCACAAGTCTTAGGAGCATGATCCATTCCCAGTCTTCAGAAGTGACATTCCACTTGATGAGACGCATTGACTACTATTGGAACATAAAGTTAGATAATAGGAAAACTATGCACTTCTCCATCTGTTTTTCCCATTATCTCTATTATTGATGGATAATGTGCCTCTCCTGAGCCATTCTCCATCTTCTCTCCCTGCTCTGAGCCCTGGGAGGTTGAACTCTAAGGATACATCAATGTGCTTCTTTGCCTTCTAGCTTTGGTTGGGTTTGGTTGATAGGTAGCACCAGCAAGACGTTGATGCAGAGAGAAGAGACTGTGAGATTACCACTGGTTAGTGGCTCCGTAACCAAATGCCACTCCTTTTATCAGGTAGCTCTCCTTGACTCTAGATTCAGGCAACTGCTCCCTCCTCTCACATCCTTTGTTCTATGGATGATAAAAGGCCCCGCTGTTACTATTCCTTATGGTTTTCCTATGTATATTATTTCCTTAATAAATAATCCCTTTATTAAAACAATCTCAAATTATACAATATCAACGTGCCATCAATTTCTTGCTAGCATATTGACCGATACATCTGATGAAATCAAAATCTTCTTGGTGAATAGATTGCTATCAGAGGAATATCAATGAGAAGAATGTTCCTGGTTTTGTGTTATTTTCCTATATAATTAAACCATACTTATTTTTCCATTTATTTTAGGGAAAGGAAATATTTTTGGTAAAGTATCACTTTCAGTGTATAAAAAAACATGTTTCCAGTGGAAAGACAACATTAAATATGAATTATTTTTAAATTTGGACTTATCACATGCTTTGTTTGAGCATTCTGACCACTAAACATGTATTTTTGCAAGAATAAAAGGCTTCCAAATATCAATTGCTATCGATTTTCCAGCATAAAATTGCAAACTTCTCAGAATTCTATTCCTACAACATTTAAATATGTGCAAGCCTCACAAAACCAACAAACCAAAGAACCAAACCTCTTATTTTATCCTATACCCCACTCGAAATGCCAACTTCCTGAAGTTTTCTGTAGCTGGTTTCCCTCTGCCATTTCCCATCTTCTCCACAGAAGACTGACATCACAATTCTGCTCCAAGACCACCAGCAACCATTTGTGTTTTCTCCCAGTCTGTATTTTTTAGTCCTAATCTTACATGATCTCTCAGAAACATTTGAACCTTTGAATACTCTCTGATACATAGGCTTTCTACCTTTAATTTAAGATCATCACTCTCTTTTGGTTGCTCTCCTATGTCTATGACCACATCTCCGTGTCTTTCGATGTTTGGTTTTTCTTAACAGTCCTTTACGTGTTCCTTAGGATTCTGTCTGCCACCTTACCTTTTTCCTCTCTCCATTATCTCATCTATATCCGCAGCTTGAATCATCGTATGCTGATAGCTACGTATCTTTATATATCTTCCTTTAGCTAATTCCTGAGCTCCAGACATCCATTTATAAACACATCCTGAACGTTTCACATGGATGTGCCACAGATGCCATAAATACAACATGTTTAAAAATGAAGTCACATTCTTACCCTAAGAGGTCCTTCTCCTATTTTTCCCAGCTCAAGGAATGGTTGATTAGCCGTCTTGTTGCCCACATCAGAAACTTGGAAACTATTTTTCATTACTTTCTCCTCCTCTTCACTTGAATATCTCTTAAATCTATTCATAATCTTACCTCATGCCATTAATCTACTCAATCCCTTCATATTTCCACTGTAACATCGCCTAACCAGTCCCCCATCCTCACTGCAATCCATTCCATGTACTACTTAAACATTTCTTCCTGGCATGATGGAGTGGATTCTTCGAGACCTAGCCCCTGCTCATCTCTCCCAACCTATTTCTGCGAAAGTCCCTGTACCACAAACTCTACTTTAGTTATATGAAATATCTTTCAATCAAACAACTTTTTCTCTATTCTTGGAACATTCTCCACTGGAATCAAGCATCTCTACTTGCCTCATGACTACCTGTCTTTCCAAATATGGCTCTGCAATCATTTTTCTTGTTAAAATTTATAGACTCCCTAGCACCATAGTTAGGGAGCACCCTATGTTATTCAATAACACTGTTTTTATCTCTGTCATAGAACTTATCACATGGTATCCCAACTATCACTAATCTCCTTCACTAATATGTAATGTATCTAACAACCTGAGCTTGTACCATGTCATGTCCATCTGGATCGCCAATGTCCAATACAACATGTGGCATAAATTACATCCTTAATGAAGATTTGTGAATGAAGGAAGGAAGGAAGGAAGGAGAGCTTATAAAATACCATTCTAAATAAATAGGTGAGCTCAGAGGGAGGGAAAAAAACTGTTATGCTTTCAATTGTTTGGTAAATTGTCACCATCAGATGCTTTTATTCTGTAATTTTGCTCTAGCATTTTGTCCATGGTTTATTTTCATGCAATTTTCCCTACAGAGTCCCAACTCAATAAATATTTTGGACATGGAGAGAAGCAATTCGTTTACAATGCCATCTATTCCTAATGTGGACTTATTTCCCCTTGGAAGAAGAATTTCATATATTACTATCTCATCGAACACCAATTTTCCAACATATGTCTAAAAGTATAAGGATACAGTACCTTCCTAAGCTTCTCTTTAAGTAGCATTGTTATTTGAAGTCAAATACCATATGACTATATTGAACTTAATCTGATGTCTATCAGCCAAATTCCATTAGAGCCTTGATGGGAACAGGGATAAGTAACTTGGCTTCCTCTTCCTCATTCACCTCCATTTGTTTAACTTGCTCCTAAGAAAATATTATAAGACCTCACAAATCGGCTTTATTATAGAAAGAATATACATGTAGGAAATAACAGGGAGATAGAAAGCCAATCTCCAAACCTAAACCAGCAAAAGAAATTCACTGATTTAAGGCAAAAACCTTCAAAAATCCAAAAGTCATCTTCCTTTTCCTTTATTCATCTTCACATCTTTTCCAGTAGTTATCATAATTCTGGATACCCACACAAAACAGGGCACTGAAATACCCTTCTATTTCTCCCAATATCCCCCTCTTACAGTTACCTTCCAAACTTTACTGCTGCCCCCCACAAAAAAGTGGCCACTAACATAGGGCTTATGGAGCTCTATCACTGCAGCCCAAATACAGCATGTTATAATGTGAAACCAAGCAAACAAGGAATTAAATAAAATGTTAGTGATGCTTTGACTCCACCACGATTATGTACCCACCTTAAAAATTTGTGTATTTGTGTAATTACTTAATTAACACTCTTCCTTCCCTATCTGACATAGTCTAATTATAATAAAGACAGAAGTTGACAGATGCAGGACTGGGAATTTTATACTCATTCTCTCAAATCTGCACAGCCCTGTAAGTTAGGTATTACATGGATGGTAAGACTGACTCATATAATGTTGCCCAGATTGTACAGGTAGTAAGTGATAAGGATAAGGTCAACCCTAATGTTCCACAGATTTACTTCTACATTAACTCTTTCCGGTTTTTTTTTTTTTTTTTAATCTTTGGCTGCGCTGGGTCTCCGCCGCTGCGCGACGGCGCCCCCGACCGCGGAGAACCGCCCTGCCGTGGAGCACGGGCTCCAGGCGCACCGGCCCCAGCAGCTGTGGCACACAGGCTCCGCAGCCGTGGCTGGCGGGCTCCAGAGCACAGGCTCAGCAGCCACGGCGCGTGGGCCAAGCCTCTCTGCGGCGTGCGGGATCCTCCCGGACCAGGGCCCGAACCCGCGTCCCCCGCACTGGCAGGCGGACCCCCATCTGCATTAACTCTAATGATGTAACATCTACCCAGGTCCAGGTCCTTCCCCTAGCTACATCTATTCACTAAATGGATATTTGCCCATTTGCTCGAGCCATCTTCATGAACATTTACGGTGGGAAGAAATTATAATTACATGTCTTCAACCCATTCCCACAAACATTTGTTAAAAAGATAATGGATACATAAGAGCATCCCCTACATGAATGATCCAGTTGTAAATAAAAAAGGAAATCACACACATTTAACAGAGATTAGTGTGACTACAAACAAAATGTTTCCAGAAATGCTAAGCGAGGACAATATGCATTGTTTAGCAATATAACACAAACAACTATGTTACTTCTGATACGATCATGGTAACACTCTAGAGAACTTTGCTTTATCTGTCGTGCTCTCTCTATCATTTCCGAACAGCATTTCTCCCCTGGCACACTGAGTGAATGAAAATAACTCACAGCAGCCGGATTCGTCTTCATTAAGGTGACAGTCAGGCACTCCATCACATAGCAGGAGGGATGGGATACACTCGTTGGTAGAGCACTGGAACTTCATCTGATCACAGAGCTGAGGAGGGGGGCTGAGAGAACAATCCATTTCATCAGATCCATCTATGCAGTCTTCCTGTCCATTACATTTCCCTGAGAGGGGCACACACTGGAGTGTGTAGACACAAGAAAACTGATCAGCTTCACACGGTGACGACTGCATTGTGACAGGACCTAAAAAGAGAGCCAGTCATTTTCACATTAGGGGAGTTATCTCTCTGTCTATAGTGTTGAAACATTATAGGATACTCTCATTCTCGCATAAACATGAAACATTTAGCTAATTTAAGTAAATCAATTTTCTATTAGGAGTAATATGAACTCTAACAAAACAGGTCAACATGATTAGAGAATACACCTTATCCTAACCTCAGAAACATTTATATAAAGGGCATCATTACAGTGAAAAAATGACACTTTCAAATAAAAGAAGAAATTTTGATTCATGTTCTTAAATTTGACCATCAGATTTTCCTTGAGGAGTAAAGATACCTTTATACAGTAAGTTAGGCACTTTGAAAAGTTGCAATCACAATTTTAAAATTTAAGTAAATTGGCATTATGTCATTATATCAGTATACAGTTTAGTAACTGTTTCTTAGTGGCCTCAGCTAGGGGAATTTGGCTCCTGAGAACTTGGGGAGGACCGAGTCACAGAACTGAGGTCTGCTATGGTTTTGTCACACTGCTCTTTGCCCTCGAGTCATGATCACATTTCAAAGGTCTAAAAAGTGCAGATATGTGTAGCCATATCTAAAGTGCAGATGTAATCATAGTTTAAGCTAAGATATTACACTAGTGAGAATCTTCAAGATAATGTAATTCATACCCAACCAACCCATTTTATAGATGAGGATACTGAGGCTCATAAATTTTTAACATCCAAAGACATGATGTAAATTTAATGAGCTTTTATCATGTGAAACTGTTCCATAGCAATGGTTTAAGTCAACACTTAAAGCATGAGCAAAGAGTGTTGACTTGCTGCTGTTTCTAGAGGTCAGAGGATCTCTGTGAACATACAGGATTGCACTAATTTGCTGGAATGTTATTAGTGGAACAGTTGTTATACTTCGTATCGTCTCTGGGACAGATGTTGAGGGGCTCATCAGTATTTTAAGGGAAAAGAAAATCAAAAGTAGTGGGGACCAGTTCAGGAACACCTTATTTTGTGTTTTCTACATTTTAAAACTACTATTATTTATGGATAATATAAGAATGATTTGTTTTATACATAAGGATGGTGGTGTGAATTCATTTTAGAAATGAAATTTAAAAGTTACTCTCCCTTACCACTCACTCAGTAGTGGTGACATATCTAGAATATATTTAAATTCAAACTCTGTGATGAAAGTCATGTATATAAGACAATCTTTGTTCATGGAAATAAGCATATTTAAGTGGGAGAGGGATAAATGTATGACTCTGAGACGTTTGTGTCATGTTCTTATTTAACTACCTAAGTCATAGCAGTGCATACAATTGCAGTGTTCCAATGGAAACGTTCTGAATTCAAACTTAGAAAGTAAATTAGATTTCAATTTTTATAAATTTATATGTATAACATATATATATCTTTTGATATTTAACTATTTAACCATGGTCAAATAAATAGTTTCTCTTCATTCTTTTTATTAATCTCACATTGAAGACAGGGCAGACATCCTTACTTTAGTTTCTTTCTCAAATATATTATGGACTAAACTTTCATCTTTATACACTCACCTCAAGGTTGAACCTCAACTGTAGGTTGAAAAGGCTGAATAAACGTTTTGCATGTGATGAAAATCTAGAACCAACCTTAGTAATACACCTATTACTTAGCTAAGCTAAGGTACCGACCTTTTGTTGGGAATAACAACAAAAGGGAATAATTTTCTCTATTTCAAGACAAGCTTCTCACCTTATTCAAAATGAATCACATGTGTGTGTTCCTTTATATTTTTGCTTACATCAGATATGCAAAGTAAAGTTCTCTCTTTTATTTGGAGGCAGCAATTCTGTTAAATTCTAGAATCATTTATATCAAAAGATATTCAAACTCACTTGTTCTAGGTCCTTCTTTACAAGAAAACTGGTGGGCTTTATTGTCTGTAGTGGATTCTGTCTTGAATTGTCCAGAGTTTTCTATCAAGGCCCTCATGCCCCCAGCTGCTGGGAGGTTACCAGATGACAGCTCACAGCTGAGTCTACCTCTAGGATTTTCCCTCTAAAGTCACACAGCCTCCCAGGATCGGCTCCCTTCATTGGCAAATTGGGGATAAGATGGTCCAGCCCCTATGCATCAGTTTGGGACCAGTGCAGCTCCCGAGCTCCCCATGGCATCAGCGTGAGACCCCCTACGGCACCTGTATCAGAGTTCAACCCTCCCTCTGCCCAGCCCTGCTTCCTTCACTTCACAGGGGTTGTTCCTGGGGGAATTTCCAATAAACCTTTTGTATAGGAATCAGGGCCTCAGAGTTCACTTCCCTGGGAACCTAAGATACTATCCCACCATCAAAATGCATCTTGTTTTAAATTAAACGCCCTCCCCACACTGTCGAATCACTTCTCAAATTTTCCGTGGAAATACTTTTGTTGCAAGAGGAACTTGAACTTGCACCCCTAAAGGGACTCTAGGTAGACCCCCTTAGCCAGAAGTAGTTCTCCATAAGCTCAACATTTCTTTTAAGTCTCTTGTTTTATCTGATGAAAATTCTACATTCTACAACGTAGGACATTCAAGCTTTTTCACTCTAAAAGACTTCCTCCAGGAATTCAAATAAAATGAATACTCTTGGAAGATGTACTATGTATATCTTCTGAACTGAATGCCTTCTACTGCATACCCTCTTTGAGAAGTTAAGAAGGTTTCCCTAAAATTTTAATATTAACGTGTTTATTCTTAGGTATCACCCATGGAGTTACCTAATTAAGACAGTTAATGTCTTTCTCATATAATTCTATAAAAAATGAACGATATTAATTGTTCTCTTTTATAACCTGAAAAACGTTAGCACCACCTTAAATGCATATTACTAAGTGAAAACAGTCAATCTTAAAAGCCTACGTATTGTCTGACTCCAGCTTTATGATATTCCGGAAAAGGCAAACAGTGGATATTGTAAAATGGTCGTTGGTTACCCAGAGATGGTAGGAAGGAAGGGAGGAACAAGGGGGGATTTTTAGAGCTGTAAAACTCTTCTTTATGGCTCTGTAATGGTGGATACATGCCATGGCACAGACTGAATGTTTACATCCCCCCCAAATTTCGTATGTTGAGACATAATTCCCAATGTGATGACATTTGGAGGTGGGGTTTTGGGAGCTGATTAGGTCATGAGAGTGGAGCCCTCAGGAATGCAATTAGTGCTCTTATTAAAACTGGCCCTTGCCCTTTCCACTTTGTGAGGACCCAGCAAGAAGGCACTGTTGAGGAAATAGTTTTGCACCAGACACCAAATCTGCCAGCATATTCGTCTTGGACTTTCTAGCCTCCAAAACTATGAGAAAGAAATATTTGTTGTTTGTAGGCATCCAAGTCTATGATATTTCGTTACAGCATTCTGAACAGATTAAGACATGCCATTATACATTTGTCAAAACTCACAGAAATTATAATACCAAGAGTGAATGCTAATGTAAACTATGGGCTTTGGGTGACAGGGATGTGTCAATGTTGATTAGTCAGCTGTAACAAACATAACATTATGGTGCTGGAAGGTTGATTGTGGGGGAGGCAGGTGTACCCAAACTCTGTAATTTACACCTAATTTTGCTGTGAACTGAAAACTGTTTTAAAAAATAAAATGTGTGTGTGTATGAATCTCAGCACCAATATCCCTCAGAATCTACATTCTAGCCCAAGCTCTTCACTAGTGATGGAAAGGGTGGAGGAGAGACACAGGGCAGTGGATGTTGGGTTACCTACAACACGGAGCTGTGATGGAGCTCGCTCTCTCCCCCAACACACAGAGGCTCCAGACTCGAAAGAAAATCAAGAATATATTTTCCGTGCTAGGGAAAATCAAGAGCTGAAGAAGCAGGACATATTAAGAGGCCCCCAAAGAGTTATCATTGTTACTCAGCATCAATATTTGCCACAATGATAGTGAATTCCTTCCTAACTATGAATAGTGATACCACTGCAAATGTCTGAAATTGCATAAAGGAAGAATTTTCTGCCTTCATATAACCTCAGATAATCTAAAACATACATGAATGTGGAAACATATACAAAAATATGAAATGTTAGAGCAGTTGCTGGTCATTTCTTTCTTGTCATGAGGCCTGGAACCCAGAGAGACCCCAGAGGATAAGAGATACATTCCTCTTTTATCATCTCCAGATGGTCCTACACTATATTTCCTGGTCTGACATATCTGTGCTGGTATGGCCTCTTTTATATGCAATGTTGGGCCAGGTTATGTACTTGACCTAATTTAACGCTATTGTTCACTGACAGCTCTATTCCATATTAACTGAACTTTATTTAATAGTCAAAGAATTCCCCAAATGTTAAACTCTTAACTTCTGCTTTAGGGCCAATATTATTAAATAATTCCCCCTTTTAATTCCTGCTTCACATTGCTTCCAAAATACATTTCCTAAAGGAAGAATCCTGTCCAAAACTGGTTCTCCAATGCCTCACAGGGTGGTCCGCTGTCCTTACCAGATTAAGGTCCACTGCCCTGTGGTTATTCAGTGACCTAACTCCTGACTCAGCCTCACCTATATTCTCCCAATAAAGCCTAAAATTGCAGAGGAAATCACGACTATTTCAATTATGACTGTATTGTACTCTTTGCCACCTGGGATGGGGCAGGAAGGAGAACGCAGTTGTCATTCCTGTGAGTGGGAAGGTTTTCACTTACAGATATCATGAGTGGGTGTTTTGGCGCCTAAGATTACATCTTTGTCTCAGTGTAGAAGGCTTGAGATGGAGAGTGGGAAGCTGTCTCTTCATCACACACCACAAATATACACAATTGAAGGAAATCTAAGAGTCTGAGGCAATCGTCTGTGAGGGAATATTGCCGAATTTCAAGTACACTTTGGGGACACCTGTTTTACATGTCTCAGGCAGGTGAAAGGTGAGAGAGGCAGGTACTGAGATGGAGATATCGAGGTGGGCAGTAGAGAAGACCACTCAGGAGTTAGACGTGGCGGTCTCTCAGAGATCTCCCAGCTGTATTGTCTCGACTGCCTCGATGAAAGAGAAACTAGAGAAAGTGGCTGTGATACCCCATAACTTCCAGTTAACAGGGCATTGGCACCAAACACAAATACGTACAACTATGTTTAACTTCATATTAACTTCTGAGGAATATGAATAAGTAGCTTTACCTAAAGTTTGGAGTGTTCTACATGATTGAATTAGTTTTACTTTTAAAACCACGTAATTTTAAGACTAATTTCTGCCTTTCTAATAAAAGAATTTAAAGTGTACAGCTGTATAGCTGAAACTAACACAACACTGTAAATCAACTATACTTCAATAAAAATTGAAAAAAAAGGAAAATACACTTGAAGTCAAAAAGAACTACTAGAAATAGTAGTTCATTCATTGCTTAATAATAAACAAAAATTGATTTATTGAGAAGATAAAAAAATGATCACTTTAATGTGTGTTGGGTTATCTTGCCCCATATGAAACCCTACATGAGGCATACCCAACCAGCATTACCTTAATTACATTGAAATCAGAAAGAGCAGAAAGGGCAAAATGCAAGATCTGGATGTTTCAGCACTTGAACTGACCTCCTAATTGACCAATCATCTGCTCCATCGGGCAGAGAAGACCAACCATGGGCCTGTCATTCCTTTAGACCCCTTTTTATCAAAAACTGGTTATTTCTCTAAACGCATGCTTTCTATTTTGACCAAGTTTATATTAGTGAAAATGATAACTCATACATATAAACCTATTTATTTACTCTTTGTTAAGCCAAGAAACTTGTTTTTGGTTTTCTATTTTCCCATTTCCAACTATTTCCACAAAGAGTAACTGGCCTTTTCTAGGTGAAATGTTCTCATATGCCAATAAGATGCTCTCAGAAAAACTGGTCATTCTGTTGAAGTCACTTGTTTTCAATGAAAAATAAAAAAAACTTTTCTTAAAACAGATTTTTTTAGTGAAGCAGTGTCACTTTCTTATTTTATTTCTTAGGCAACAAACAAACAAGCTTGTTTTCATAAAGTCTGAATGTTTTCCAGATAACAACATATGTGTTCCAGGGAATCAGGAAACCTATAATAGAAGTAGACTTTAATAGCCCAAGGGAACAAAACAGGCCCAGATTGACCTTGGCTATTGAAAAACTCCCACAATCCCTCAGACACACTTGGTCTGGTAAAACACTGGCCCGCTGAATATTTCCAAGTAAAAAGAAAAGAGTCAGCAAAGGTTATGATAATTTTCAAAAATGACTATATGGTAGACAAATGACTAACTCACCATACCATATTTTATTTTAAATATACATATATATTTATATACTATGGATACATAAATATATATGATTATGTGGTAAACATCATTGTTCATATAAAAGCATTCACCTTTAAGACAGTGTTGGGACAGTGAACTGTGGTTTATCTTCACATTCAATATGGGGAACCGGTCAAACCCAGGCTAATGGAGTATGGTTCCTACTGGGACTGATTTTTCCATGGTTGTCATTTAGATTTCTTCCCCCTAATTCAATAAAATTCCTTCCAGCCTGAAGATCAGCAGGAAACCCAATAAGAACCACCTCACAGTATAACAGACAAGCTCCACCAAATGTAGTTAAGAGGGAATCCAGATCTTTCTCCCATAAGCCTGCTTGGTATTAGCTTTTAATGCCATTTTCCAGTTCTTGTGTTTTTTCCTTCTAATCTAGTGTCCCTTCCAGGAATAAAGGGGAATTATCCCATCATTTGACAAACTGGGAGGACTTCACGAACTCTGACTGCAATAATAGATTTAAAACCTAATAATATTCTATAAGCCGATAAGTGAATCAGGATTGACCGAGAATCATTTTCATTCCGTTTTTTGTACATTCATCGCTATCTGTTTAAAAATTAGGCCCATGAATCACTAACTGAATCAAAATTATAAAAATGACCCATGCGTTAAAACCATGTTCTAAATCATTTATCTACAGTGCTATATCTCTTCCTATATAAAATGGATATCTACTCTATATCATACACTTATTTCAAATTTATATTTTTATCAATCAACCTAAAGTTAAAGATACTCATACTCACTAAAATTTTCTTTAAAAGACAAGATAATGACAATGGAGATTTTTCAATGGAGAGGAACTGAAAATGACAGAAAACAGGCTACACATATCACAAAATACCATGTAAGATATATCACAGGAGAGCTGCAAACTTAAGGCCTTAACAATCTGGAACAGAGTTTGGTTTCCTGCTGGGGATATTAAGGATAAATTCATGAAGAAGGTGGCTTTTGCTCTGCCCTTGAAAGTGAAAAAGGACTTACACAAGAGGAGATAAAGGGCAGGGCATCTCCAGCCTGAGAGCAGTAAGATTAAAGTCAATGAGACGAGAGGACAGAATATGGGACATGACTAGAGAAAGGCAAGAGGTCTTATTTTAAGGGATCATTTCATAACCAGAATCAGAGAGATAAGACAGGAGCTGCGACAAAGGATAAGAAACATATTCAGTAGGCAATTGACAGCCTCTAAGCATTTTTCTTCTTTACAACTTGTATGAATTTATGTATTTTGATTAGTCTCAGTTTTATTTCATCTCTCACCATTGGAGTATAGATAGAAAATTTATTGTTTCTGGTCAGCTTTGTAAATTGGTCCAGATGGTTGCAGAATATTCAAGCTCGATTATGATTTTTTCAAAAAGAAGTGGAATGGTCGTCAGCCAGAGGTGGCTGATGTGGAAATTAGAAATGAAAATGTAACTTACAAGACTCTGAAGTTTAGACATATGATTTGGGCTTGGTCAACAGTATGCTTCCAACCAGCTCCTTTAATTTTTTTTTTTTTTTTTTTTTTTTTTTTTTTTTTTGCGGTACGCGGGCCTCTCACTGTTGTGGCCTCTCCCGTTGAGGAGCACAGGCTCCGGACGCGCAGGCCCAGCGGCCATGGCTCACGGGCCCAGCCGCTCTGCAGCATGTGGGATCTTCCCGGACCGGGGCACGAACCCGTGTCCCCTGCATTGGCAGGCAGACTCCCAACCGCTGCGCCACCAGAAAAGCCCCAGCTCCTTTAATTTTAAGGGAGTGACAAAGGGACGATTAGAGATTACTCATAATGGTGGCAGGAAAGTAGACAGCCCAGCGCTGAAGGAAGTATTCATAGGCAGTGGACTTAGGTAGTTTCAACCTCTGGCTTACTCAGTCTTACTCACTTCCCACTTATTTTTCTGTCTTAGATTCTTAGTTTTACACTTAATTTTTGGAGCAATCCAATATTCTTTCAGTAAGCTTATTTTCTGCCTTTAAGTGAGCCCGAGTCAGCTTCTGTTGCTTGCAATAAAAAATTCTTTTTGTTATCGTGGTGAATAAGAAAAATGCAGGGTCTACTTTTCTGGAACTTACACTATAGTAGGGACTAGAAGATTAAGCCGGTAGTTACGTGTGTGTGTGTAAATTAGATAAGTCTGTTATGCAGCCATAACAGGGATTCCGATGAGTAATAAGAAGGTCTTGAAGTAGAGTTTGAGCTGTAAAATGGAACTGAGGGGGAAAAAAGAAGGCAGAATCTCTGGTTTCAAAGTGGATATTGAGAAAAGGATAAAGGCACTCAAAAATTGATGACATCTCTTTATGGTTCGTAACCAAGAGGTTTTTGAGGCTTTTTTAAAAAATATAAACTCATACAAATGGTACAAATATCCTTATTATGAGATAAGTTTTCATGAGCAAACTCTTCATCCATTATGAGAAGTAAATGTGCTCATTCTTTGCCCTGGACCACAGCCATAGTTTTCACTCCTCTGTCCAGCTGGGAGGAAAGGAGCATCATTAACCCTTAGGCTCCTTCCTCTGACGTGTGTGTATGGCAGCCTGTTGTACTGCTTCACCAAAGCTGACTGTGTGCTTTTCTTCTCAAATACACCTTCAGTGAGGTCATACTGGCAACCTGAAATTAACCATGTTGGGGGTATTTAACCAAGGAAATAGGGAAATGCTACACATCAGGGATTCTTTCCCCCTTGATAGCTAGTCTACCAACACACCACTGAATATTTCTTATGAATATTCATTGATGGCTCAATAAGTTACTTCCATATACTTGATGCTGCCTTCAAGTCAAATGAAATCATCTTAGAACTATAGTTTTAGAGCTGAGAGAGTTTCAAACGCACTTTATAATATTTTAGGCTTCCACGTATGCATCATTATCCCAATATGTCCTTAGTTTGTAAATTCCTGGAGAGCTGGCGATAATATTATAGGCACATATGTCCTTCCAATCTAAATCCAGGACAGCACGCAGTAGATTCTCAACTTTGACTAAATGAAGGGCAGACTTACTCAAGTTCACAAATACAGCAAGTAGCAAGAAGTCTTCTGTGTCTTCCTGCAATGACATTTCTGCCATAACCCTAGATCCCTTTGAACTCCCTCCTCATTCTCTCTGGACTCTCTTCTTTTCTATGTCATTCTCTATGCCTCCCTTCTGCCTTCCTAATCCTCCTTTACAAACCAAGTCCCATATGATCATAAAACGGGAGACCTGAAAGGGACTTAAGAGATTGTCTATATCATTTCCCTGATGACAAAACATGGTCTAAGGAGTTTCAATTAGTTTCTTAAAATTATACAAGTATTTAGTGATACAGTCATGATTTAGACTCATGTCTCCAAATTTTTAGTATAGTTGTCATCTATCACTCAATATAGCCACACAGAATCTATCGGATTCTCTCTGTGTCTCTCTTTGTCTCTGTCTCTGTCTCTCTTAACCTCCCAAACAAGGGTTTGAAAATAAGACTGGAGGCAGAGTTCATCGGTGGTAGTGAAAGGAGGTACCATATGTCGATAAATTCAGTTGATGACTTTTACTTATTCATCTACTCATTTGACATATTTCTTTATTCATAGGACATGTTTATTGAGTAGCTCCTATATAACAGGACTCTTCTAGGCATGTAGAATACATCACTGAAGATGATATAAATGATGAAGATGATGAAAACAGACAAATGTCTCCATCTTTAAATAATTTGCATTCAAGAGAATATACCTGTCCTGGAAATGCTCCAGAGTAATACTTGCTGCTCAAATTCAGAGATGTGAAACAAGAATGAAAATCTCTATTCCAGAATGACGTGAGAGCCCCTGTTGTTTAGCAGTGATAATATAAACAAGGAGAACTTGTGGCTGCTTATTCCCCTTGAATGCCTTATGAATTTCATTATTTGTTTGGCACCTTGCTAGTTACTCTCATTTTATATTTACCAAGTCAATTTTAAAAAAGGATGCCCTAGGATAATATTTCTTTTCTTTGCATTCACTTCCTGAAGATCATTTTCTTTCAATTTAACAAAAAAATCTAGTTGGAAAGTTTGTTCATAAAGTTAATCCCTAAAACTGGAGTTCTCTTAGATTTAAAATCCAGAGCAGCGTCCCTTGTTATTTACTGTGTATTTAAATAATGGAGCATCGGACTCAGTACATTTCAATTAGGAATGTTAATCAGTAGAAGACAAGATGTTGCAGAATTATTCTTAGTTTTTTTTTTTGTCTGAAATAGTTAATGCTTTACAAAACAGAAGTAAAGTCATGGATGTAGAAAACAAACTTATGGTTACCAGGGGATAAGTGGGGGGAGGGATAAATTGGGAGATTGGGATTGACATATACACACTACTATATACAAAATAGATAACTAATAAGAACCTGCTGTATAGCACAGGGAGCTCTACTCAATACTCTATAATGGTCTGTGTGGGAAGAGAATCTAAAAAAAAAAGAGTGGATATATGTATATGTATAACTAATTCACTTTGCTGTACACCTGAAGCTAACACAACACTGTTAATCAACTATGCTCCAATAAAAATTTTTTAAAAAATTAGTTACTGCAACTCTTTCCAGGAAAGGCACATTTCCTAAATCTTGATGATAATCATTTCATGGATAAGAAAAATGGGGTCAAGTGGGTAGTAAGTGTTTTAATGACAATTTGAACCCAGTTCTTGGTTATAAAATAGACATCAGTGTTCCCAGTTGTACTAGTTTCCTAGGGATGCCATAACAAAGTACCAAAAACTGGATGGCTTAAAATGATAGACATTTATTCTCTCACAGTTCCACAGGCCAGAAGTCTGAAATTCAAGGTGCTGACAGAGACACACTATCTCTGAAGGCTCTAGGGGAGAACCCAGTCCATTCCTTTCTCTAAGCTTCTGGTTTTCCTGGCCATCCTTGTCATGCCTTTACTCAGAGATGCACCACTTCAATCTCTGCCTCCTTCATCACATGATGTTCTTCCTGCGTGTCTGTAATATTATATTAAGGGCCAACCCTACTCCAGTATGACCTCATTTTAACTCGCATCTTAATTACATCTGCAAAGACCTTACTTCCAAATAAGCTCACATTTTGAGGACCTGGGAAGGCCATGGATTTGGAGGAGGACACTATTCAACCCAGAACACCAAAATAATCTGCTTCCTACCTAACATTCCCCTTCCAGCTGTGTCTACTGGTATTTGCCCCCTTATTAGACTCCTGAAAAAAATTCTGTAGATATGCACCATATCTTCAAGTACGCTACATTTTCTCACTCACTGTTGCTTCAAATACTGTACAATGTCTTGTATAGTTTTAAAGGCAGCAATGTCCTACCAGCCCTGTAAAATGTTTCTTCACCAGGGAGAAAAATGTGTTCCTTCTTGTTTCAAATTATAGAACAAAAATAGAAAACACCTTCCACCCTGGAAACTCACATGGTTAAAAAAACCAGGCTCTATGAAAATAAATGCATTTCTCTGCCGACTCAGAATTGCTGGAGATGCTTTATTGCATCAAGGATGTCTCCATTTAGAAAATGTTTCCCTGGGAAACCTGAAGTAATTAAAGGAAGGATAGAGAAGTAATAACGCAGAAACTAAAGATCTGTGGGGTAGGGGAGGGGTCGCCATTATAGGGCAGTCTTCGAAATGGAAAGAAAACTACAGGTAACTTATGGTGACAAATGCTGTAGTTCTACATCCCTTCATATTATGGAAGAGTGTATCTTATTGAGGGTGTGTGGGGAGAATGGTCAAAACAACCAAAAAACCTAATATGAGGTTGAAATGAAGTTGAGAGTTTTTAATCTTAGGATGCTGTTTTTAATCTTAGGATGTTAATCTGGACATCAGAAAATGTAATATGCTAAATGTAAACATCTGGATGCCTTATTATAGATTTGGAGAATATTATCTAAGTTAATTTAGCTTGCCTAGTTCACTTGAATCGAGACCGAGCTAATTAAGGAAAGATGGAAGCAGCAAGTATTCAATAGTTTTGATGGTAGAGAATTTTTCACATTCTCTGCGAGCTGAGTGAAGAAGGACACACATAGATGAATACTGGAAACATTTATCTAATCTTTCTCTTGCTTTGTTCAACAAATACTCATTGTAGAAGGCCCTGTACCATCTGAATTTTAACATTTTTTTACAACTATATTCCATTGGAAAACTGTGTCCCATCCTGGGCATTTTCATTCAATAAAATTAGAATATTTGCAGAGAACTTCATTGAAATTTGATCAGTTTTAAATGTTATGTGATAATAATGCTTCCTTTATACAGTATTACTAGGAAATGAAGTTTTCCTTGCTAAGTGCTAACACTTCGAAGACCATTTTTACCAAACGTTTCAGAGGCATAAATATATAATTGCTATTTTTTTCTTTTTAAAAAACCTTTAAAAATTCCATGTGAGGAGAGTGACATCAGAAAGATGGTAGAATAGGAGGTCTCTAGCTCACATCCCTCCAACCCCAAACAACAAACTAGCAGTCATCCATGGACAAAAGTGCCTTCGTGGGAGCTTTAGGATCCCGGCAGGAGTTGTGAAACTCTGGTGAAGCCCAAGACCAGGGAGAGCTGCTTTGAGAAGGGAGGCCCATGCTCTGGTGGCAGGTTCACTGAAAGTGGTCCTGGATACAGACCAAAAGTAGCCCCATTTCCCAGTGGACTCAGCTACAGCCATGCTTGGCCACACTTCTACAACCAGCCCAACATGCCAAGAGGTGGGGGAGGACCCATGCCTGTCTGTGCCCCATTAAGAGGCCGGCTGACCTTGGACTTGACTGAAGATCCTGCAGCAGTCCTATGACCCAGTTCCAGCCCTGCTCTACTGCATTCCAGGAGTTAGTCCTGCCTACACACATTTGTGCCCCTGGAAGCAGGCCCGCTGACGTCAGTCCTGGCTGTGGACCGTGGAGCTGCCCTGTGACTAGTTCCAACCCTGCTCTACCACGGTTCAGTTCCTGCTCCCTCAGCAACCAGGAGGAGCCCTGTGTGTACTCCCAGTCACAGGCCTGCTGGCTTCAATCTGACCATGGTCCCTGAGGCGGCCTAGTGACCTGGCTTGAATCCCACATCATGTGATTCCCAGAGAACAAGAGAGAAAGAGAAAAAGGCAGAAAGTTTACCTAGAGAAATAATGGCCAAAAACATCCTAAATCTTGGAAGGGATATAGAAATCCAGACTCATGAAGCTCAAAAGTGCCCAAACAGGGCTTCCCTGGTGGCACAGTGATTGAGAGTCCGTCTGCCGATGCAGGGGAAATGGGTTCGTGCCCCCGTCCGTGAGGATTCCACATGCCGCGGAGCGGCTGGGCCCGTGAGCCATGGCCGCTGAGCCTGCGCGTCCGGAGCCTGTGCTCCGCAACGGGAGAGGCCACAACAGTGAGAGGCCCGCGTACCGCAAAAAAAACAAAACAAAACAAAAAAAGTGCCCAAACAGGATCAGCTCAAAGAAGTCTACCCAGATACACATTATAATTAAATCATTAAGAGTCAAAGAAAAGAAAGAATTTTGAAAGCAGCAAGAGCAAAATAACTTGCCACATACAAAAGAACCTCCCTGAGGCTATCAGCAGATTTCTCAGCAGGATTTTTCAAGGGATTTTTTCCTGAGACGAACGGTGACAAAAATAATTTGGTTGCAGTTACAGGCACATTTGGAGGAAGGGAAGAGAAAATTAAGGAAGTTCCTTATAAACAGGCTCTATTTTCTGTTCAAAGGATATAAGAACATTGGCAGAGTGAAGAAAGTTCAAGGAAGAGACGAGGATTTGAGGATTGTCGTAGAAAAGTAGTGCCAGGGAATGGTCCTAAACCTGCATCTAGGACTGTTGGGAGTCCAGCTAAAGTGATAAGTTGAAATTTTTAGTGGTCCCAATGAGTATGACCAGTAGCAGTTTGGAAAATGCAAATAGCTACGGCTACTGTAAGTCAATTTCAAAGACTGATAAAGCCATTATACGGAACATTAGCTAGATACTTGTATCTATTCTACAGGGATGGTCTGATAAATAAATGTGTTAATACTTGCAAAGTACTTAGCAGAGTCCCTGGAACATAATTAGGACCCAAATTTATGTTAAAATGAAAAAAAGAGGACAGAATTCAAAGTGCTTGATTAAGAATGGAATTGAGGTGTTAGATCATTAAATCTGAGACCATTAGGGGAAAAGTATAAAAAGGTTGTTTTATGGAAAAAAACAGGAAACATTGCAAATCTAGAGTTGCATTTTTTCTTATTACTTACGTTGGAAAACAGGTTTAGGAGGAGTAGAAGACATAAATGTAGAAGACATGATTAGATTATAGTTTTCAAAAAGTAGAAGACATAATGATTAGATTATATTTTTCAACCCTAAATTTTCAGAGGGGATGATAAAGTTCAGAATATAACTATGGGAGTTGGTTAATGAGGAAAAATATTTATGAAAGTTACTAGAATTTAAGAGGCCAATGTTTCACACAGTTTGATTCACCTGGAGGTTGAGATTGCCCAGGATTTAGAATCCAGTGGAAAACCATGAGAAAAAGAACCCAGATGTGTGGCTTTAAAAGAGAAGAAAATTTTGAATAAAGGCTGTAAGAACAGAATTTTGAAAGAGGCATGGAGTAGTCTGAAAGGCAATGATCCTACTCTCTAATGTTGATAACGTGAAGAATTTACAAGAGAACAAATAGCTACTTAAGTGGAAGCATCTTAAACATTAGAAATTCAGATTTCAGTTAAGCGAATGATTTCTAAGAAAAGGAGTTACTGACAAGATTTTTTTTTTCTTTATGCAATAGAATCAGAGTTCTAGATTGTAGTGTAGAAACAGAAGGGAAATGGCCCAGGGAAAGGGAAAAGCTAATATGGATGGAAAAGACTGTCTGGAAGATGACAGGTGAACAGAGGAATCTTTACTTCGTGCAGTTGTTGTGAACCTTTGGAAATAAAGAAAGTAGACAATAAAGCTATACTGATGGAACTAAATTTTCTCTGGGTTTCTTTTTTTTTTTTTTTTAAACATCTTTATTGGGGTATAATTGCTTTACAATGGTGTGTTAGTTTCTGCTTTATAACAAAGTGAATCAGCTATACATATACATATGTTCCCATATGTCTTCCCTCTTGCGTCTCCCTCCCTCCCACTCTCCCCATCCCACCCTTCCAGGCTGTCACAAAGCACCGAGCTAATATCCCTGTGCCTTGCGGCTGCTTCCCCCCAGCTATCTACCTTACTACGTTTGTTAGTGTGTATATGTCCATGACTCTCTCTCACCCTGTCAAAACTCACCCTTCCCCCTCCCCATATCCTCAAGTCCGTTCTCCAGTAGGTCTGCGTCGTCTTTATTCCTGTCTTACCCCTAGGTTCTTCATGACATTTTTTTCCCTTAAATTCCATATATATGTGTTAGCATACGGTATTTGTCTTTTTCTTTCTGACTTACTTCACTCTGTATGACAGACTCTAGGTCTATCCATCTCATTACAAATAGCTCAATTTCATTTCTTTTTAAGGCTGAGTAATATTCCATTGTGTATCTGGGTTTCTTAAAGAATTTTAGTCTAAGCTATTCTGTTGCCTAGAGGATATGAAAATTTCATGATAAAGTTTCATGGAGAGAAAAACTTTACCTCCGACAGTACATACTGTTCTTTCTACAATGTATGAGTAGGACTGGACGTGAAAGGAAATGCAATGCCTCAGAAAATCCCCATTCTTCTATATTCAGATATTTAAAACAATCCTTGAACATCCCATTTTCTGAAGGGATGGCTTACCTCCAAATATACATTCTGGGGTAAAGGAGATGTCATCAAGGGCAATAAAGATGTTCTCTTTTCCGCTCAGATCAGCTTCAAATACCACCTTAAATGGACTGTTACTGGAGAGAGGTACATGTCCATACATCCAACCGGTTCTTTTATTGCCAATCACTGACCACACCAGGATGTTTAGTCCAGATTCCTCAACAGTATACACCTAAAAATGGGGAAGAAAAAGAAACAAACAGAGAAAAATCAACTCTTCATTGTTTGGATGTTAGAGGCATATGGGCATCCAGGTTGTTGTTGAAAGAATGGAATCTAGCAATGCGACAACTCAATAATAATACTTTTAATCATCCTTGATGTACAATCTGTTCTATAACATAGTGGGCAAGATCCAGCTTATACTCAGGCAAGCTGTGGTTATAAAGTGAGACTATGGATGTTATATTTCCTTTGGTGAGTCAGACCTTTGTTTAGTTTTGACATATCAATTTCTGTGTACCAAATTAGACATGGCCCCAAACTGTAACTATCTCAAGTATCTACAAAGCTGGTGGAGGTGTACAACTAGAATTTTTCACCACTTAAAAAAACTTCATCCATCTCGACTAAGGTGTGTTACTGTAGAAAATCCTCATAGTAAATGAATATGAGAGTAAACAAGTCATTTCAGGAACCAATCTGTGGAAAATATTTAACATTTTGACAGACAGAAAATCTATCTGAATTAACTAACATCAATATTCAGGACTTTTTAAAGTATAAGGACTAACAGATTCAAAGGGAAGAGAAATAGAAATAGAGCTTGTTTTGAAACCAACCACCATGACAAGTTCTGATCTTTTTTTAAACAATAAAAACAATTCCGAACAAAACAAAAACAGACATTTCCTAGCGTTCTTCAAAAAAATCTATTTAAACAACAAAAAATAAAGTTGAAAAGATACTTTCCTACATTTTTTTGCACCAAAATTTTATGATTACCATTTCCTTAGTTGCTATACATATGTATAATATATACATATATATATTATACATATATAATGTACTTTTAAGGTACTTCAGCAATCACTTATACAATCCTTTCTTTTACACGGGAAAAATAAGGCTCAGAGTAAAGAATACTCATGGATAGTAATTTTCTTCTATTGCAATATTCTTTTTCTTCAATGACATTTCCCTTTACTGAAAAATCTTACTTCCTCACTTTTTTCTTAGTGTCAAAATTTATCTACAGATAATTTATCCTATAAAAATCTATCCAAATTTTATACTGTTAGAAGGAGAGGACAATATCACTCATTCTGTTACACATGATATTATATTGACATTCTAGGAGTCTTACCAAAAACCACTAAATAATTCAGACCAGAAATTAAGCATACTGCCAATGAGCACTACTACAAAAAGTCTAAGGTCAAGTCAGAAATCCAGCTCTTAATGGACATTAAACATAATACCAACAATAAATCAAGATGACAGACTAAAAAAAAAAAAGAAAAGAAAAACTTGCCTGAAGCTTGGAAACCTGAAAAGTGAGACTTTAACACCAACATTTTGGAAAAGCAGACAGTTCTTAAGTAAAAATTACCTTTCATATTTGATTTCTTGAAAAATAAAATAAGCTAAGATTCAATATGAAAGGAATTTGGGTCAGTTGACTGTTTTCCGTCTCACACATAAGCAAACACTCACTCCAAAGAGTCTTCAGCTCCAAGATTTAGTGAATACTTAGTTTTCAAATTCATACAAATTTTACCCATTTTTTAAAAGTTAAAAAGAAATACGTATGAAGCTTCTGACTGACCTTGATAACAGGACAACTCTACAAAATCAAACTAAGTTGAGCCCTCCTTTTGCATCAATCCTGGATTACATCACAGAGATTTAAAAAGAAATAGCTTTATTTTATTTATTTTATAACTCTTTTTCTGGGAAAATCATCTCAGAAAACCAAATTTCATGAAAATATAACACAACCTTTTCTGGTTTTATCCAAAACTCTAGCATACGTGTGTTTTATTTATTAATGTATTATTTTTATTGTTTTAACACTTCATTTTATTCTCTGCTTTCAGTCTTTTTAATCTTCAATCGATCCTACATGCTCTTGACAGATTCCCTTTCCTTCCATTCTCCTTTTACTCTACTTCTCAAAACCCCACCATGACACCTCCTGGCCATCCCTCTTGTACCCTCTCATCATGAGCATTAACTCTCCAATATATGTCAACCTATTTTTATCCCATTATTTCATCCTACTACAGTCCAAATTAATTCTGGTTGAGTTTACTAACTTACTACTTAATTTCAACAAAACTTTTTGACAAGTTCATTAGTTGTTTCAATAGTAATATGTATTTATGGAACCACCAGTGTATTAAATTGAACAACTGCATGTCATGTAAAGTGATTTTTGTAGCCACAATGGCCAATAGAAAAACTAGAAGAATCATTTATGGACTCCTTTTAATGCTGGATTTTATTTATGGCCAATGGGACACCCACTAAAGACTAAAATTATGGTATGTATTTTTTGCCTTTCAACAGAAATAATACTCAGTGTCTCCTGAGACTTTTTTTGTGTGTATGTATATGATAATGCTCAGCAAAGTATTTATTTTAAAAAACTTTTAAACAACTATCATTTTTTTTTTTTTTTTTGCGGTACGTGGGCCTCTCACTGTTGTGGCCTCTCCCGCTGTGGAGCACAGGCTCCGGACGCGCAGGCTCAGCGGCCATGGCTCACGGGCCCAGCCGCTCCGCGGCATGTGGGATCCTCCCGGACCGGGGCACGAACCCGTGTCCCCTGCGTCGGCAGGCGGACTCTCAGCCACTGTGCCACCAGGGAAGCCCTAAACAACTATCACTTTGAAAAATTAAAGTGGCTAATGTCTTCAAAGCTAATTAATTCTAAATTCATTTGTTTCTAATTTTGTATTTTAATACACAAATTTTACTGAAAAGCAATTCATGTTGCAATAACAACATTATTTGAAATAGCTTTATAAAAATCAACTGCTAGATAAATAATCTGGTTACTTCTACTTTGATATTCTACATTTTGGTTGAACACCCACCAGTAATATAATAATTGTTAACATTATATACTGTAAAACAACCATTGTTACCATGATTTTTATTATAAAAGCAAAATGTATTCAAAGAATATATAAAGATATAATGAAGTTTATGTATTGATATTATAATCAAGTTTATATTATATTCAAAGGTGATATTATAATCCAAGCTTATAATGTAGGGTAGGAAAAACTTAAAGAGAACTTGCTAAATCAAAAACATAGATAGTCAGAATAAAATAATATTATACCATTTAAATACAAATATTATAACATTAACCAGTTAAATTTATGTCAAGGATTTGAGAAAGCAACTCCTCAGCATTTGTTTAGAATGAACATTCCTCTGGAGGAGAACACTCAGCAACAGGTAATAGAAAATATGGGTGATGATGATTAAATTCCAGAAGAGTATGGCTCTTAGAGACCAGCTTCCTCAACAATATCCATGTATCTAGGTTGTCCAGATAAAGAATTAAAAGAACTCGACCAGTAGCTTTTCCTAAAGTTCCTCTCCTGCAACTAGTCAGTCTCCAGGTTCCTGAAACACTGAAGGCAGGTCCCAGTGCTGATTTAGAGACTCTGAATGGACACTTTTGGATAACGGAAACATTTATCCATTTCATCACCTACTTAGCTCATTAAAGTTAGGGTGTAAAATGCATCAGTGAGAGGAAACCTTGGCTTTACTTGGCCCTCAGTTAACTCTCAGCTGTTCTGCTAGGTGTCTGCTCTTTAATCACTACTGATAGGGCAATGCAATGAACTGAGCTGTACTTAATCCTTAGCAGTGCACAATTTCTCATGGTTTCATTTGAAAACACTCAAATTTTATATGAGAGGAAAGAAAATAATCAAAAGCAATGAAAAGGGAAATTTCCCTCAAAAGGGAGGTTATAGGCTTTATATTCATTTAATAAAGGATAGAAATAACAATAATATTGCCCATATTAATAAAATCTAGAACATTCACATATGTTATGTTATATGAACACTACCACATGTAGTAGATGTAGGGTAAGACTATTAACTTCCCTTTACAGATCTGGGGTTAGAAATCTGGGGTAGAGAGAGGTTAAACAATTCATTACATATGTACAGCACAGACCTCTAGTCTCCAGGACAGCAATGTAAGGAGCTTGAAATTGTTACTCTAGTCCTCACGACAAGAGAAAAGCTGAATAAACCGAAAATCAACAACTCTTCTTAAATTCTTCAGTGAATTGAGGTCACAGAGCAATCATAACTGCTGCCTCCAAAATTGGAGAGAGAGATAGGCAGATGCTGAGAATCACGACTTACTAAAACAGAAACCAAGGGACAGAAACCCCTGTGGGGACCAGTAATGAGATCGAAAAGCCTAAACTGTAGTTAATGAATTGCTGAAGACTCACTGTGGACAAGTTTGAAAGTTAAAAAATCTGGGGTGGCAGGGGTCAGTGGGGAGTATCTCCAAACTTTTGTGAGTTAGACCTCCAGGAGTCCTATCAGGTCCTCACAGGGAAAAATCACAGAAAAGTTTCCCTCAATTTTTTGGCAGGAGGAGGGGAAAATATACCCAGAAATATACCTAGAGCATCCTGTTCTTCTCAGCAAGGCCTACCCGCAAGACAAATTATTTAAAAAGAGCTTAACTGACTAGGTTCATCAGAGCCTAACCGAATTGGGGAAAAGAAAATACCCAACTCCAGTGCCTGGTAGTTTTCCATGCAGGGGGAAATTACCAATTCAGCTCCCTCTAGTCTTCCTGTATTACCTAAGGAGTGAAAAAAGTAAAAATCTGAGGGGAAATTATAAAGAATAAAACCCAGCGGTAGTAAAGGACTCACTAAAAGACTGAGACCTAATTGTAGCCCTACAGAGAGCTTTCTCTCACCCCACAACTCACCAACATATATGTAGGGCTTCTATGTAACAATACGGGGATTCAACTTAAAGAACAGTACACTGTAGACCTTATTTAGGAAGAACTCTCTCTGGAAACCCAAAGACAGCAGAGGAGACAAAAACAAGGACAAAAGGGAAAATTATAGAGCCCTGATCCTACAGCTAGAGCAAACAGCAAACACAGCTTAACCTCTAGCCAGATGAACATAAAACCTCATACTAAAGGCCTAATTTTTACCCAGTATATCATGTTAGGCTGTCAAGGCACAGACTAAGCATCAGAACCAGATTTAGGTATGGTGGAGATGTTGAAATTATCAGACAGGAAATTTAATACAAGTATGATTAATAAGCTAAGGGCTCTAATGGAAAAAGTGGACAACATGGAAGAACAGATGGACAATGTAAGCAGAGAACTGGAAACTCTAAGAAAGAATCAAAAGGAAATGCTAGAAATTAAGAAAAACAACAACACTCTAACAGAAATGAAGCATGCTTCTGATGGGCACATCAACAGACTGGACACGGCAGAGGAAAGAATCAGTGAGCTTGAAAATACGTCAATAGGCAATTCCAAATCTGAAATGCAAAAAACAAACAAAAGAATGGAACAGACTATCCAAGAATTGTGGAATGGTTATAAAAGGTATAACATGCATAATGTGAATACCAGTAGGAGAAGAAAGAAAGAACAGAAAAAATATTTAAAGTGATAATAAATGATATTTTCCCAAACTTAATGATAGACAACAAACCATGGATCCTGGAAGATCTGAGAACATCAACATGATAAATACCAGCACTAAAATTTATCTACACTGAGGCACATGATATTCAAACTTCAGAGAATCAAATGTTAGAGAGAATCTATCTAATGAAAGAAGCCAGAGGGAGAAAACAACTTATAGAGCAGCAAGGATAAGAATGACATCAGACTTCTCTTCAGAAAACATGCCAACAAGAAGACAGTGAAACAAAATATTTAGAGTGACGAAAGAAAAACTCCAACCTGGAATTCCATATCCAGCAAAATTATCCTTCAAAATAAAGGAGAAAGAAAGATTTTCTCAGACAAATAAAAATTGAGGAAATTTTTTGCTAGTAGATCTGTCTTGCAAGTAAAGTTAAAAGAAGTTCCTTAGAGAAAAGGAAAATGATATGGTCAGAAAATCAGATTACATAGAAAAAAGAAGAGTGTTAGAGAAGGAATAAATAAAGGTAAATAAAATATTTTACTTTTCTTATTATTAATTGATGTAACAGATAATAGTTTAGTCAAAATAATAATAACAAGAATGTATTCAGTGATTTTAGCTTTTGGGCAAGTGAAATGTATGGCAGCACATTATAAGAGAAGGGAGGGAGGAATTGAGAATACTGTGTACTTGCACTACTCATGAAGTGGTATAGTGTTATTTGAAAGTGTACTTGGATTATTAGTAAATGCATGTTGCAAACTCATGGGCAAACAATAAAGAGGCTTTAAAAAGAAGATATGCTAAGAGAAGAGAAAAAAGGACTCATAAAAAATGCTCATTTAAAACAAAGGAAGCAAAAAAGAGTATAAGACACATGCACACAAAAAGAACAAAGTTAACAAATGTAAAACAGTAACAGATATGCTAGGTATTGACTCAACTATCAATAATCACTTTAAATGTCTGTTTTCTAAATATACCAATAAAAAGACAAAGATTGTCAGAGTAGATTAAAAAACAAGACTCAACTCTGTATTGTCTATAAGAAACTTAAGTTAAATATAAAGACACGGGTAGATTAGAAGTAAGAGGATGGAGAAAGATATACCATGCTAATACTAATGAACAGAAAGCTGGAAAAGCTATATTAATTTTGGGCAAAACAGACTTCGGAGAAAGAAAACTATTATGGATGAAGAGGGCATTACACAATGAGAAAGCGGTCAATTCTCTAAGAAGACAACAATCCCGAATGTGTATGCACCCAACGACAGAACATCAAATACTTGAGACAGTACAATTCAAAAAGTGGTACAACTGCAAGGAGAAGTAGATGAATCCACTCTTATAGTTGAAGACTTCAACATCCCTCTATAAGTAACTGACAGAGTGGGAGGCATTAAATCAGTAAGGGCATAGTTGAACTGAATAACATCAATCAACTGGATCTAATTCATTGGTAGACTATGTCATCCAGAAACAGCAGAATACACATTCTTCTCAGACTCATAGGGAACACTCACCAAGATTGAAGACATCTGGGTCATAAAACACACTATAGCAAATTTAAAAGAATGGAATCATACAATGTATCCTTTCAGATCACAGTGGAGTTTAACTAGAAATAAGTAACAGGAAAATAGCTGAAGAAAAAGGCCAAATACTTTTGAGATTATACAACACACTTCTCGATAAAACATGGGTTAAAGAAGGAGTCACAAGAAAAACTAAAAGTATTTCAAACCAAATGAAAATGGAAATATAAACAAAGTTTGTGGGATAGTGAAGCCATGTTTACAGGGAAATTTCACAGAATTAAATTCATAAAGTAGAAATTAAGAAAGATCTAAAATCAATAATTTAAACTGGTCCTTGGAAGGGAACAATAAAACTGATAAACTTCTAGCTAGGTTACCTAAGGAAAAAAAGAGAGAAGATACAAATATAAATATCCGAAATGAAAGAGTAGCCATCATCATTGATCCCCTGAAAGAATAATAAAGGGTTATTAATTATTAACAACTCCATGCCCGCAAATTTGATAATCTAGATGAAATTGATCAATTCCTTGAAAAGCACATCTATGAAAACTCACACAAGAAAAGCAGATAATGTGAATAGGCCTTTATCTATTAATGAAATTGAATCAATCATTAATAAACATTCCAAAAGAGAAAGCAATAAATCCAGATGGGTTTGATGGTGAATTCTACCAAAATTTTAAGGAAGAAATGGCATCAACTCTCTACAGTTGTATCCAGAAAATAGAAGCAGAGGAAACATTTCCAAATTCATTCTATGAGACCAGTTTACCCTAATACCAAAATCAGACAAAGAGACTACTAGATAGGAAAACTACAGGCCAATATCTTCCATGAACATAAATGCAAAAATCCTATACAAAGTATTAGCAAAATGAATCCAAAAATGTATAAATGAATTATACACAACCATGAGGTAGAATTTATTTCAGGTATGTTAAGTTGGTAAACATTAGAAACTTGATTAATGTAATCTATCGTATCAGCAAGCTAAAGAAGAAAAATCATATAATTTTATCAATAGATGCAGAGAAATCATATGACAAATTTTAACATCCATTCATGATAACAACTCTTAAGAAGCTAGGAATAGAGGGGAACTTCCTCAACTTGTAAAGAATATCCTACAAAGAACCTATAGCTAATCTCATTCTTATTTTTATGTCACCAGTTTTTATTTTTATTTTTTTAATGAAGAACATAAATGTTTTATGTTCTGAGTCCTGCTTTTCATTGTCATCACACATTCATTTACCATTTCGTTCATTCAGTTAATAAATATTTAGTGAGTTTTGGCTAAGTACCAGGCATTGTTTCATGTACAGCAGAAAAATCTTAGCTCAGTCTTACAGTCTTACCATAGTAGTTAATTTGTGCTCTCCAACTTAGATACTTATAAGCTTCTTTGTCAACATATTTAAAGTTAAATATATTTTTTTCAATATGTGTCTGAAATTGGAGTTCTTTAACTCCAATTTCAGGTCAGGAACAAAGAAGGATGTCTGCTTTCACTGCTTCTATTAAACATTGTACTGGAAACTGACATAATGCAATAAGAGAAGAAAAGGAAATAAGAGGTATACTGATTATAAAGAAATAAAAATGCTTCTGTTTGCAAGTGACATGACTGTCTATGTAGAAATTTTCAAAGATGCAACAACAATGAAAAAACTCCTGAAACTAATAAGCAATTATAGCAAGGTTGTAGGATACAAGGTTAATGTACAAAAGTCAATTATTTTCTTATATTCCAGCAATGAAAGTTGGATTTGAAATTAAAAACATAATACCATTTATATTAGCACTGAAAAAAGAAATATAAATGTAAAAATGTAACAATAAAGTACATGGTCTATATGAAGAACACTACAAAACTGATGAAAAAACTATCTAACTAAATGGATGATATTCCATGAGGAAGACTCAACATTGTCCAGATGTAAGTTCTTCCCTACTTGATGTATAGATTGAATTCAATCCCAGCCAAAATCTCAGCAAGTTATTTCAGGGCTATTGACAAATTCATTCTAAAGTTTATAAGGAAAGCTAAAACACTTAGAATAGCCAACACAATATTGAAGGAGAAGAACAAAGTCAGAGGAGTGACACTACCTGACTGCAAGACTTTCTACAGAGGTACATTAATTAAGACAGTGTGGTACTGGGGAAAGAATAGACAAATTGATCAAAGGAACTGACTCTACAGCCCAGAACAGACCCACATAAATATGGTCAACTGATCTTTGGCAAAGGAACAAAGGCAATTCAATGAGGAAGGTTAGTGTTTTCAACGAATGGTATTAGAACAACTAGATCCACGTGCAAAAAAGTGAATCTAGATTCAGAGCGTCCATGTTTCACCAAAATTAACTCGAAATGGTTCACAGACCTAGATGTCAACTGCAAACTATAAAACATCTAGAAGATAACATAAAAGAAACTATAGGTGATCTTGAGTTTTGCAATGACTTTTTAGATAGAAAACCAAAATCATGAACCATGAATGAAAAAATTGGTAATTGGACCTCAATGAAATTAAAAGCTTCTGCTCTGTGAAAGACACTGTTATGGGTATGAAAAGATGGCCCAGAGATTGGAGAAAATATCTTAAAACACATATCTGATAAAGGACTATTACAAAATATACAAAGTACTTTTAAAACTCAAAAACAAGAAAACAACCCAATTTAAAAATACACAGAATGTCCAACAGATACCTCACTAAAGAAGCAATACAGGTGGCAAATAGGCATAGGATAAGATGTTCAACGTCATACGTCATCAGAGAAATACAAATTAAAACAATTGAACACACATTAGAATGGCTAAAATCCAAATCACTGAAAATACCAAATTTTCTGAAGGAGCAGCTGAAACTCTTTTTCATTGATGGTGGAAATGCAAACTGGTACAGCCACTCTAGAACACAGTCTGGCAGTTTCTCACAAAACTACACACATCCTTACCACATGATCCAGCAATTGCACTCCTTGATATTTACCCAAAGGATCTGAAAACTTATATCCACACAAAAACCTCCATATTAATGTGTATCGCAGCTTTATTTATAATTGTCAAAACTTGGAAGCAACCAGCAGGGTTTTCAACAGATGAATAGTTAAACTTTGGTACATCCATACACTGGAATCTTATTCAGTGATAAAAACAGAAGTGAGCTATCAAGCCACAAAAAAGACATGGATAAACGCATATCTCTAAGTGAAAGAAGCCAATCTAAAAGGGCTACAGACTGAATGATTTTAACTATATGAATTTCTGGAAAAGATAAAACTGTGGACACAGTAAAAAATGATCAATGGTTACCAGAAGTGTGGGAGAGGTAGGGAAGGGTGAATAGATTGAGCCCAGGGGAATTTTAGGGCAGTGAAACTATTCTGTATGAAACTGTGGGTACACGTCCTTATACATTTGTGAAAACCCATGGAATGTACAGCATGAAGAGTGAACCTTAATGTAGACTATGGACTTTAGTTAATAATAAAGAGCTAATATTGGCTCATCGACTGTAACAAATACACTAGAGTAATGCAAGATGTTAATAATAGCGAAAACTTGGAGCTGGGGGTAATGAGAGTGGGTACTGTATACAGGAACCGTCTGGGCATTCTGCTCAATTTTTCTGTAAACCTAAAACTGCTAAAAGAAATAAAGTCTATGAATCTAAAGAATATTTTTAAAAACTCAAAATATTCACAGTAGAGAATGACAGAGCTAGTGTGGAATTTTCCTGATTTGCTTTGATTCACTCAATTTCCTATTCTGTTGGAAAAAAACAATTGCCTCATCCATTTCAATGCCAATTAAAGCAATTATTCAAATGGTCACTTGGTCTTCTAAACACATTTACTCACCCTCTCTTTCCTCCCTACCCTCTTTCCATCACACTTTCTATTTCCAATTTTGGACGTTTAAAAAAGTCAAGTGGCACATCACCTCTAAGCTTGCCAATGTCAGCTCCTTTTCCCAACTCCCTTTTTTTTTTTTTTTTTTTTTTTTTTTTTTGTGGTACGCGGGCCTCTCACCGTTGTGGCCTCTCCCGTTGCGGAGCACAGGCTCCGGACGCGCAGGCCCAGCGGCCATGGCTCACGGGCCCAGCCGCTCCGCAGCATGTGGGATCCTCCCAGACCGGGTCACGAACCCGTGTCCCCTGCATCGGCAGGCGGCCTCCCAACCACTGCGCCACCAAGGAAGCCCCCCCAACTCCCTCTTTAAGACCAAGCTCCTTTGCCTGATCAGAGGCAAGAATTATCAAAGTACCAGGTATATTAAGCTATCAAAGGAGGCACTTAAGAACTCAGTAATAGCAACTTTCTAGAACTGGGTCACACAACAAAGGTAATAAAAATATCCTTCCAATGGTATGAAAGTTTTTTCAAGACCTCTCCGCATTCCCCTTCCTCTGTGTCTTCTTACTCTCTCCTCCTTCCCTGTGCTCTAGCTACAAGACTCCCCTGCCCATCTCCTTAAACCCCATGAACACTCCTGACTTGGGTCTTTGTACTGTTTCTTTCTCTCTGTCTGTTCTCCCACTCCGGGCGCTGTATCTGCGTGGCTCACAGCCTCACCTCCTTCAAGTGTTTGCTCTAAGCTTACACCCTTAAAGCGGCTCACTCTGCCCATACCCAGCCCGACCGATCCTCTTACACTGCTTTACTTTGTCACAGAGTCTTGAAAAAGAGTACTCAGCTTACTCACTGATCTCATTTCCTGCTGTTTAATGGCAGTTTCCCCATTATGACATAAATTCTACGGGAGCAGGGAGTTGTCTGTTTTGTTTATTTATGTATGCCTTGAGCACTTGCCAGGTACATAATAGGGGATCAGTAAACATTTGCTAAAGAATGAAAGAATGAAAAAGCTAAAGATTTAAGAACTTTGGAGTTGGACAGGATCTTGGAGATCATCTAGTCAAAAACTTTACAGGGCCTAGAGACCAAGTAACTCGATGACCAGTGGTGGAAGTAGAAGTAGCATTCTCATTGTTTCTCACTGCACAAGTTCTACCTTGGCAAATTCATCATTTTATCTGATAAAGAAAACGTATCTACTTATAAAAACCAGGATTATTCAGGTACTGCTGTGAGAGCTAAGCAATACCCTAACCGCTATTTCTTACAAATAGTTCCTTGTTCGCACTAAAACATCACCACAATTTTCTTTCTGGGTTAGGCAGTCAGTGAGTTATGAATAAGCTATGGTGTCTTAAAATTTAAAAATACACCATAGGTAAGTAGGAGAATGGATGATTTAAAAAAAAAACAAAAACCTTAGAACGTCAGAATTTGAACTGCAGAACCATCTACATTTCAGCTCTGTCCCTAAAGGCTGTGGAAATAGATCACTCTTTTTTTCTTTGCCTTTCTCATTGGAGATGGGAAAAAGGGAATCCAGTTTGTTCTGTAACATCTCAGAGCAAATTAAATGAGTTCACTGACATGAAAACCCTGTTCAAACTATAAAGGACCAGCCAAATTTGCTGGTGAATATTTGTGGTAAAAGGAGGAATTTCTGGTCCCTCTATCATATTTAAAAAGCATATAACTTTCCTTCAGGGTTTTACCTCCCTATAAATAAGAAGGCTGAACAGTGTTATGGTCAGGGGCTAGGACCCAGATTCTAATCCTGGCTCTGCCAATACTAACTGGATGTCTTAGGCTAAATTATGTAACCTTTTCAAGCTTTGATTTCTCTTTTGTTAAATGGAAGAAATACTGATATCTTCCTGATATGTCTGTTATTAGGTTTAAATTAAAATAATGTATATAAAGTATCAAGACTAAATACATTTCCTTTTTATTATTATCTAAGAGCTTGCTATTACATATCATATATCATCCATTCAGAAAAAAAGAGTTAATATAGTAGGATGAGTCATGTTAATAAGAAAGTTAACTAGGCAACTTCACCATAATGAGCTGACACATTCACGGGATTTAAAAAAAAAATGATTTCAGGGCACAATTTCAGATTTTTCAGGTTTTTTACAAATGCATCACTAGGGTGCTTGTAAATAAGGGGAATGAGAACCAGAGAGCTTTAGAAACTCTGTAAGTTTCTAGTCATTAGCAACTTAGAAAGCTGGGTCTAGGACATAGGTTTCCAGTTGATTGCCTTTCCTGAACATCGCTAGTTTGCAAAAAACATCACTGGCTGTATCAGAAGAAGAAGAGCTGAGAAAAATTACAGCTACTATGCATGTGGAAATTGAAGTGGCTGACTTGTATTTAGCTCTACAACATTAACTTCACATTCTTTGAAAGAGACAGACTATTTAGGAGTAATCAGACATAAAGCACCAACCAAATATTTCTCAATAGTAGAATGACCTGTGTAGCATTCAGTGTTAGCCTGATACCTCCATGTTTTTTCTCCCAACTAATCACTGTACAGACTACCTTCAAAATGCCTTCAAAACATCTTCCTTCAAAATGAGGGAAATTTTTAGACTGTAAAACAACAAACAGAAAAAAAAGGGAGTTTACTTTTTTTAGTGTATTCTGCAGAATTGTAAATATTTGGAAAAATGGTTCCTGGTTCTGATGGCTAACTAAAAACATATGTTTACTTATACACCTCAAGAACGTTCCGCTGCAAAGACAGGAAAAATACTGAAAGAAATCCACAGAAGCACAGGAAACTTAGGAGCACATCTACCAACATACAAAAATAGTAAGGACTTTCTGGAAGTTTTAAACCAAATGGAAACTGTTGGTTGAAATTACATAAACAAAACTGAGGAACTTGCAAACATCTACAGGTGAAAAAAAGACCAACAAAAAAGTGACTGTTCGCAGTGGAATTCTGGAATAACTCTAAGAGGTGGACAGCATAGAGAAGAAGCTACGCATGTGTCACTAGCTCATAATTAATCAAAGGACTCCACAAAAAGCCAGATCAGTCCATATGTTAGGAGTTACTGATGCAGGCATTCATACCTAGGACACACAGGTGGATAAATACTGCTGGCGTGGGAGATCTGACACGGGAGTTTTCACGAAAGGGCACTGAGACCAAAGAAGTGAGGTGGTGGCCTTGTGACTGCCACAAAGTACTTGTACTTCCCTCGACAAATAAACAAGCCAGCAGTACATCAGAAATGTAAGTCCACTAGAAAATGCATCTCCTTCTTTACACCAGAGCAATAAAACTGGAGATCTTGAATTAGAATGCATATTCACTGCTAGGAAAAGAAAATTTCTTACTTGGTCTGATACAATAAAATACACATGGTAATATTATCCAATCTAGACGCATCCACATATAGGAATAGAAAACCAATAGTAAGTAACCTGACAGTTGAGGAAAATTCTGAAAGACAGGAATTAAATTGAGACCAGTACTGAACACCATGAGAACAACTGCTAATAGGATAAATGGGGAAATATATAAAGAAATGTAATTAATTCCCTTGAGAGATTCAAGTGTCCATCATATCTATAAAATAGAACAAACTAATATGAAAAAGAAGCATTCAGAGTTCTTGGAAATTAACGAAATGATTGCTGAAGTAAAGTCCCCAGAGATGAACAGCATAGCAGAATCGATACAGATTAAATTTCACAAAGTGAACTGGAAAACTGAACCAAGTGATCCTCCCAAGACCACAGTGTCAGAGGACCAAGAGATGAAAACTTTGAGAATATATGGTAGGGGATAGCAAGGATAGATCCAGAAGTTTCCACATCAGTCTAATAGATGTCTTTAGAAGGAAATAATTAAATAAATTACAGATGAAAGCCTCCCGGAGGTGAAAAATGATGAGAGCCCATCAAATTCCCAGGAGAATTTATCAACTCCAAGGATTAAAAGAATATTTTACCCACTTCCTGCGAGAAAAGTAGGACATGTGAAAATCCTGGAGGAGAAATAATCAGTCAGACAGCTGTCTTCTACATGGCAGATAGACACTGGACATTAGAATACAATGCAGGAGTGCCTTCAATTACTTAAGGAAAAATAATTTTGAACCTAGAAATTCATACCCAAACTATCTTTCCAGTATGGATCCATGATATGTTTCTTTCAGCCAATCAGGAACTCAAAAAGCTTACCAGCCATGCACTGTTTCTGAAATACCTATGAATAAAACATGCTATGGGCTGCATGTGACCCTCCAAAGTTCATGTTGAACCCTAAACCCCAGTACTTTAAAATGTGACTGTATTTAGAGATAGAGCTTTTAAAGAGGTAATTAAATTAAAAGGAGGCCCTTAAGGTGAACCCTAATCCAATCTTGCTGGTGTCCTCATAAGAAGAGGAAATTTGTACATTGGACGAGATATTAAAAATGCACCCACGTAGAGGAAAGACCAGGACATGGTGAGAAAGCAAACATCTGCAAGCAAAGGAAAGAGGACTCAGAAGAAATCAAAACCGCCGACTCCTTGATCTTGGACCACCAGCTTCCAGAGCTGTGAGAAAATAAATGTCTCCTGTTTAAGTAGCCCACTTTGTGATATCTTGTTATGGCAGCCCTGAGCAAACTGATATACATATCAGACAAAAAGAATCCAATATAGCGGACTGCAGAGGAATTAATAAAGAGTAGTAAGCAAAGGTAACTGTAAAACATATAGTCTTACTTGATAATTATATACCGGTGAGGTCTAAGGCATTTTAAAGAATACGACTGCCAGGAGAGTAGATGAATTATTTACACCATGAATCTAATGTTCCAACAAATTTTAGTAAGCCATAGAGTTGTTTGGAAGGATGAGCCAGGTCAGTAAAATTTTGCCAAAGGTCTTCTTTAATTTGAGGGGTGGATAGGTTAGAACTATGCAATTAATTTTCAATAAAAATGGATAAATATTTTGAATAGATTTACTAAAAATTAAATGTCCACTTTAGAAAAAATATACAGCAATTAAAACTTACAAACACTGGGAATAAGGAGGAATAAAGGAAATACAATCACTCTAATTAAAGGCAGAGGTAAAGGGGAAGATAATGAAACAAGAAAAAGACTAATAGAAAACACACACGAAAAACGTTTTGTACATATGTGAAAGGACTGAATTGATTTATTAAAAAAAAAAGAAGCTCAGATTACGGAAAACAGAATCCAGCCATATGCTGTTTATAACTGACATAACTAAAGTCAAGAGTCATGGGACTGTTAAAAATAAAGGGATGAGTAAGGTGTTAAGGCATTTATTTTTATTAACATCTTTATTGGAGTACAATTGCTTTACAATGGTGTGCTAGTTTCTGCTTTATAACAAAGTGAATCAGCTATACATATACATATAACCCCATATCTCCTCCCTCTTGCATCTCCCTCCCACCCTCTCTATCCCACCCCTCTAGGTGGTCACAAAGCACGGAGCTGATTTCCCTCAGCTATGCGGCTGCTTCCCACTAGCTATCTATTTTACATTTGGTAGTGTATATATGTCTACGGCATTTATTTTTTAAATGGTAAGAATGTCCATATTATTAACAGATAAAATAAGATTTCAGGAAAATATAAAGGAGGTACTTGATATTGATAAAAGTTATAATTCCTTGAGCACCTATAACTGTCTTGAATCTTCGTGCATTCAACCATATGGCTTTGAAATGTAAGGGCTGAGACCAATAAGAACAGAAAGACAAACTGAGACTTTATACTGGAGGAACTTAAAATACCTTTTTTCCCTAAATTGACAAATTACGTAGATAACAGTGAGTAAGGATGTAGAGGATTATGATTTAATTTATCTCTGTGTTTCTATCATCTCTCTGTGCATCTATCTTTGCATCCAATGAAGAAACAATCATTCTTTCATACATCTGTAGAAAGTTTACAAATGCATATATGAACTTAACGTATTACGAAAGCATGTCAAATCAACAGGGGGAGGACACAGTACTGAATCAGTGATGTTGGAAGAACGAGCTTCCTATTTGGAAAGAAAATCATGAATTTCTAACTTCTCACCATACATATGCAAAATCAATTATAAGTGGATGAATTAGTTAAATCTAAAAAGTCAAAATTATGAGATAACTTTAAAAAATGAGAATATTTTATTTTATGACAGGAAAGGGCTTCCTAAGCAAAGTATTAAGGCCAAAATCTATAAAGAAAATAGAGACTGACAGATTTCACAAAATAAAAATGTAAAAGAAAAGTTGCTTTAACTATGAATCTGTTAAATGTTTTTTTTGTTCGTTTGTTTGTTTTTTTTTTTTTTAAGAAGCAATATTCAGCTTGGGACCCAGACTTCTACGTGAAGCTGAGTTTTGGTTCTTTCTCAAGGTGACTTTGCATCTAGCCTGCTTGTAGGCAGGGGTAAGAAATACCTTCTTTTGCAAATTCCCATGTCTCTGTCCTAAAACGGTAACTTGATTTTAATTTTTAGCAGCATAACTCTTCAACCTGAGGTCACTTTTCTTTTCCTGCTTTTATTATACTCTAAAGGGAAAGTCTAATTTGAAGGTCATATTCGATTAGCTCCTTCTGAGTGTCACCCTTTGCGTTTCATGTAGTGCCATCCCAGCCTGATAATTTATACTTTAACAGAAACTTGCAGCAGCGTTTTTTTACCATCCTGAGGTTTATATGTCTACTATCTACAATAAAAGATACACAGCACATGTCAGCATTGTTTCCTCTACCTGTCCTATCCAAGTATCTTTGCTGTCAAGGTCTGTGTGCCCACCTTTGCTAAGTTGTTAACAGAAGCTCATGAGTCTCACTATGTGATGGATGATATGTTGTGTTTGACGCACTCTCCTCGGTGTCCCTCATCACATGGTCCTGAGGGTCATGCAAACTGCTTGACAAAATGCCTGACACATCAGATACAACCTTACATTTCTTCTCTTCTATTCAATAAGACCTGTCAGATTAAATACAGCACACTGATATAATATAGGGAGAATCTTGAATCTATACTCAAAAAAGGGAGGAAATCACTAAAAAGTACCTGGGTTCATTTTAACTACTGTTCTTGCGTATTACCTGTGTCACATCTTACAAATGACTGCAACACAGCAGTGTGTGAGACACGTTGCGAATTACCGCCTTAGTACATTACTTGTTATGTTTATGCTAAATTAGTATGAAATGCTCAAATGTAGGGTATAATCTCGAGCTTCGACAAGTCTGTTTAGAGGGCAGAAATGTGCTAAGTATGCTCAGTGACTCCTACACACACTTCCAACCTTTTATGCCTGGGGATATCTGCATATATTATTGTTTCTGCTTTTAAACACTATCGAATGTTGTTCTCAAAAGCTGCCTTTGGGCTTCCCTGGTGGCGCAGTGGTTGAGAGTCCGCCTGCCGATGCAGGGGACGCGGGTTCGTGCCCTGGTCTGGGAAGATCCCACATGCCGCGGAGTGGCTGGGCCCGTGAGTCATGGCCGCTGAGCCTGCGCGTCCGGAGCCTGTGCTCCGCAACGGGAGAGGCCACAGCAGTGGGAGGCCCGCGTACCGCAAAAAAAAAAAAAAACCAAAAACAAAACAAAACAAAAAAAGCTGTCTTTGATAAGCAGTGTACCACCACCTGTGGAAATAATGACCATGAGGTTTAGCATGTGACAGGAATGAGAGAGAACTGGTTAGTCTGGGACAGTTAAAATGCATATAAAAAAGGAATAAAATTATTGACCGAATACTGATAGTGCCTCTCAACAACTTTCACAATAACATAACATCATAAAAAATGCATTGTTAAATTAAGCACTAATAATAAAGAAAAGGATTAAACAAAAAAATCTGATGTGTAAATTGTCTGAAGCATATGCCATACAAACTAGTAGCTATTTAATTTTGTATATATATTTCTATATGAATACAAGTACATATTCAACTTTCTAAAATATATTTTTCCTTTTCGAAACTTAACATTTTCCTCCTTTCTCTCTCTCTCTTTTTTTTTTTTTGCGGTACGCGGGCCTCTCACTGTTGTGGCCTCTCCCATTGCGGAGCACAGGCTCCGGACGCGCAGGCTCAGTGGTCATGGCTCACGGGTCCAGCCGCTCTGCGGCATGTGGGATCTTCCTGGACCGGGGCATGAACCCGCGTCCCATGCATTAGCAGGCGGACTCTCAACCACTGCGCCACCAGGGAAGCCCCCTCCTTTCTCTTTTTACTCAACATATCACTGGAAGAATCTCTAGAGCACTAGTGATAATTGAGAAATGGGCCAGGTCCTCATCTATGTGGTAACATAACATCTCATGGTAATAACCAGAACCTTTGGGGCAAGTCATTAACACAGGTTACCATCTTGTAAATTATTACTTCATTGCACTAAGTGGTAACCCAGTGCCCTGATTAAATGAATGTAAATTTAAAATGCATTTCCTTTGTTAACTAGAAACTGTTCACACACAATACTTCATTGATTCATTATTTAATTATTTCTGATTATATTATTATATATAGTGATAAGGGTAGTTGCTGATTGATGTGTCAGAAGTCCTTTCCAGAATATCTCACAGTACCTGGCCCTCGCTGGTGCACTATGCCTCTGCACCATCCCCCAGAGGGCCCAAGGTCATCCTGCATTTAAGAAACAAGGCTGAATTGAAGTGACACTCTTTTCCTTCTCTGCTAAACTTCCCGTTCTGAAGTTCATGTGCCTGGAAACATCACAGGGAATAAACAGAAGTTCCTCCTGCATTTATCCTAGAAAATGGGCCCCTGAAAGGTCCAACTCTTCTAAAAGGACAGCTATAGTTCTTATGACAAACCCAAGAGGACTCCGAAACTGACCAGAGGAGGCCTGGATCAGTTTGACAAAGAGGTTGTAGTCGGAACGGCTCATTCACAAGTTAATCACCAAAAGCAGCAGCACAGAAGGATTAAATGGTTTGTCACACAGGCAATTATAGAAAAAGAAATACCGAAAGCATCTCCCACACCACCTTAACACACACTACACATTTAGGAGGACGATTTAAATAACTGTTACACCAATTTTTTTTTTGTTTTTTTGCTACATTTGTAATTCAAATCAAATTTATACTGAAACACTACAATATGTAGAACCGGAAATACGCAAAGCACCTTTTAAAGAACAGATTTCAGTAACTATTGTAGGAAATAAAAGATGATTTTGAATAATAAAATATGGAAATAAAATACGCCATAAAAAACCCATCTAGTTCTGAGAGGCAGTGAGCATAGTAATTAAAAGCATATGCTGGAGCCATTTCGTAAATAGCTCTGTGACCTTGAACAAGTTCCTGAAGCTTCCTGTATCTCATTTTCCTCATCTGTTAAAATGTAGGTAATGTCATTACTTGCCTCATGGAAGGTGTGAGGATTAGATCAATCAATACATGTAAACGACTTCAGGGTATGGCATACAGTAACCCTCCGATATTATTCTCGGCTTTTTTTTTTTTTTTCTCTGATCTTATTATCGTCCTAAATATCACCTTAAAACAAAACAAAGCAGAATTCACAAGCATGCGGCCACCTCAATAATGGCTTCCCGAATGGAATATTTACACGCTAAATTCCATAGGTTTTAGCAGAAATCATGTAGCTCTAAAACTCAACTTTAAAATCAAGGCCACTTCAACCTGGTGGCTAACTGTTCTGATATATGAACACCAGCCTTCTAGAAGCCCATTTAGATATATTAACCCACCTGTTAACACTGAAAGAAGTTTTAGGAAATAGTTCGTTTTTTCCCCCCCTGAGCAATTAGAAATTTCTATAAATTACAAAAAGTATTAATTATAAAAGTTCACTTCCTTTTTGTATCTTTAAAACATGAGTCTGGAGTAACCAAAGGATATTAGTCATTTGCAGAGACATTCTCTTGTCCTGTGTCAAACTTTACCTCTTTCCATAGATATTAAATAACTCACCTGAGCTAGCATTAAATATCAGAACAAGCCAGAAGCTAGAAGATGAACTACTGAAACTAAATAATCTCATGGGAAATTAATTGGGTTTCACTTAGGGCTCTTTTGGCAATGTGAATGAGAAAGAGACCAGAACCATTTAAAGAGTGCTTTTAATTTAATATGTAGGTAGGTAATTGAAAGACAGAAAGAAACTGACCTAGAAAATAAAGTATGTATAGCATGTTCCATAATTTGTGAGCCTGTGAATCAAGGGATACTGATGCCTGTATAGCTATCTTATTATTCTGAATATTATTCATTCACTATCCTGAATATTATTCACTTATTATACTACCAGGCTTTCCAGTTCCGTAAAACATTTCCTCCATCATGCAGCACTCTACTTTGCAGGCTGGGATAAACTGAATTGCTTGGCTTTTTACCCTAAAAAGTAATAGGGACGTCATAATTGAATTTCACTTTGATCTCATCAACTGTATGCTTTCTTTGACTGCCCCAGCTTTATATGATGTCCTTCACTATATACTAATACAATTAAAGTGTGCTTTATTAGAAAATAATCTTAATATGCCAGTGAAGATCTAAGTCATGTTCATTACTTGTAGCAATTGTTTTCCAGTTTATCCTTATACTCCACTTTAAACCAAGCTATATCTTCTCTGCCGGAGACCCCTGGAAGTCATCTTCTAACTTGTCTCCCTGTTTCACTTCCACTTTCTGCCTCCTCCTACCCCCAGGTCCTGTCCTTTTTCCACCTCAGCAGCCAGACAGATCTTCTAAACTTTTCAAATGAGGTGTTACTATCCCTCGATTTTAAACTCTCTGCTATGGACTTAATGAGTCTCCTCAAATTCATATGTTGAAGCCTTCATTCCCAATGTTTTGGTTTTGGGAGGTAGGATCTTTGGGAGGTTATTAGCTCATGAGGGTGAGGTCCCTGTGAATGAGATTAGTGTCCTTATAAGAAGAGACACAGAGAGATGATCTCCTTCTGACAGGTGAGCACACAGTGAAAAGTCAGGAAGAGGGTTCACAACAGGATCCAAATTGGCCCATACCTTGATCTTGAACTCCTCAACCTCCAGAACTGTGAGACATAAACTTCTGTTGTTTGAGCAATCTAGGCCATGTTAATTTGTTATAGCAGGCTAAGCTAAGAGACTCTCCAATGACTTCCCGTGATTCTTACGATAAAATCTAATCTCTTTACCATCCTTACAAGGCCCTGAAGGAGCTGGTTCCTACCTATCTCTTAGCGTATCTCGCTCTCTTGCTTATTTTGTGCCAGCTATACTGGCCTTCAGATACCTCCCACTTTTGAGCTTTTCCATTAGCTTGTTTCCTCTGCCTAGAACATGCTTACTTCAGTTATTCACAAGAATGGATCTTTCTGGTTTTTCAAATCTAAATTCAAACTTCATATTTTTCAGAGAGACTTTCTTACCATTCAATATAAAATAACTCTCTCAGCAGACCATGAGTAATTATTTATAGCAGAAAACAGTTTACTTTGCTCCAGAGTATTGTATCACAAATTGAAGTTTTCCTATTTGTGTTTCTTAAATTTGTTTTCTGTCCCCCCCTACTAAACAGTAAGTTTTTAATAAGTTAATGTAAGGAGGACAAGTTTAAACTGAATGAAGCTCACTCAAAATTTTTCATTGTTTTATCAGTTAATGTCTTCAAAAGATTTGTGTTTTCATTGGGGTGGGCACTTAGACAGGGCTGAGTTAGAAAATATAAACTAACATATTTCAAATAGAGGACCTTTAATATAGGGAATGGGTACCAAGTTTATGGAAGATATGAGAAACTACCAAGGAAATTTTGATTAGCATGTACAGGAAGATTAGTATGTACAGGAAGATTAGTATGTACAGGAAGATGTCTCCAATCTGAAAACTAGAGGGTCAAAGGGAGGGAGTAGTGAAGCTAAGTTGCTGGAAGGAGATGGCATTTGGCAGGCATCCTTGGTGGGAGCCAGAGCCAGGGAAGCAGGGACTCTCTAGGGGAACTGAGTCACAGATGAGATGCAGCAGAAACTCAGCCAGACAGAGACAGAGATATAGATATAGAGACAGAGAGAGAAAGACAGAGAGAAGGAGAAGAAGAGAGACAGAGAGAGGAGGAAGGCTTGTCTCCTCTTCCTGCCCTCAGATCTTTGGCCAGTACCTTCCGTTGGCCAAAGTTATTCAGGAATGCAGACAGCAAAGGACTCGGGAAAGTGTAGTTCTCTGGGATACAGAACAGAGCACAGAAGGGCAAGGAATACATAGCACTTAATACAATTTCATAAAATTTGTGCTGACAAGAAAGCATTCTCTCACAATCTGCAATTTGAAATCTCTTTTAGGAATACCTTGTTATTTTTATGGCCTTATAGATGCTCTATCATGAAACTTCACTGTAGGTATTTTCTTTGCCATATCCTTTCTAAAGGATTTATGTAATCAGTGTAAGAAATAGTTTCAGATTAGCACAGTTATAATCTACCATATGCTCCAGAATTGTATTTGCTATTTATTAACTCAAGAAGTCACCTATTTATGGCATATCCTAGAGCAGTGTCTTTCAACCTTTTCAAACATCAAGACCCTTTAGAAATATATATTTTTCTCATTAGAAAGGTAATACATGTTTAATGTAGAAAAATTATAAAATAAATAAGAGTAAAAGTAATGAAAAAAATCTTTTCATTTCACCATCTAGAGGTAATTACTTTTACCATTTTAGTGTCTATCTTTCCATATATTTTTCATATATATATATATATATATATACACACACACAGATACAGATATTTATTAAATTAATATATAGATATAGATATTCATATGTTAACATATATAAAACTAGATATATTTTTATATGGCATTCTAAAATACACATTTGTTAATTTGGTTACTTTGGTTATTAATGAATCATAAATACTTCTGTTTATCATTAATTATTCATTCATAGAATTAATTTCTCCATAGTATTTCATTGTAAGAGTGAATGTACTATATTTCACCAATTCTTAATATTTGACATACAGGTCGTTTCAAATATTTCCTACTATAAACAACAGTGAGATGAAGAACCTTATAAATAAAACATCAAGCATATCTATCTTTATTTCTTTATAAATATTTATAGATGTAGAATGTTTTGGCAGGTAGTATAAAAATTATAAAGCTTTTAATTTCCAAAATGCTCTTTATAATTGCATATTGATAGCAATGACTATCTATTTCTCCACATCCATGCCCTCAGTGGACATTATCATTTATTTTATTCTTTAAAAATTTCTTTTTAATATGCAAAAGAGGAGGTTCTTCCTCACCACAAATCCAGATAATATTAGTTGGACTTCTGGTTAATTTAGAAAATACATGCACAAAGTTGGGTTCTCAGACCTTTTGTAAGAAGCTATCTGTCCATCAGACTTGCCAATGCTGTAACTACAGGTTCTTTCAAATGCAACACATCAGTTGAAAAACCCCACCGTAGAAAATGTTGTAAAATGTGACACTGTTATACCCAAATTAGAGATTAAAAGAAAGAATAAACTTGCATGTGAACAAACAGCATGTTGCTGGAAAGCCTTGATTTAAAGGGTAAAAAGAATGGGTTTCCACTTAATTGATTCACTCACATATAAAAATATGGCATACTCAGGAAGTTTTTCAGTCTGGGAATAATTCAAGATTAAAAGCAATAGTTGAGAAAGAGACTTGCCACAGGAACTGTGATCTGTCAGAGACATAAGGATACATTATGAAAACAGTTTCTCCTTGGGTGCCTGTCATAGTTAGGAATTTTTCAATAGCAAGTAACAAAAAGAATTTTACTGGCTCAGGTAAAGCAGGCTCCAGGATTTAAACAAAACAGGCACAATTCTGTTTCCTCCTTTTTTTTTTTTTAGTCCTATGTCCCTCTGTGTGCTAGCTTCTTTCTCACACAATCTCTCTCCCCATATTGGGAAAGATGGCTTTCTATAGCCCCAGATGTAGCCTACTTCCTTGTGACTTGCAACACAGAAGAAAGAGAAAGCCTCTTATAAACATTGCATCAAATACTGTAAATGACTATGATTGGCCCCACTTGGGTCATCTATGGAGGCGGTAAAAAAAAAAAAAAAAGCCATGGTGACAGTCAAACCTACCAAGACAATCTGGAGTAGGGTAGGGCAGTTCCTCTACAAAACCTGGGTGTCAACCTGACTACCATTGGCCTCCACTGTTCTTTCCAGTAGACCTCTCTGAAGGCAGCCCAGAGTATAAAAGCATTGCTACACTTAACTGCTGGCCTCCAGTTAGAAAAACCTGTACTCACCAAAAGCAAGCTATCAGAAATCAAGACTTGAGGCCAACGTTTCCATTTCAAAGGTTATTTGTGGAAGCATGGATTAAAGCAGTGGGCTGTTTAACTAGGTAACTAAACTAGTTGACTGTCTTAGTTCGACCTTAATATTTGAATTTTGGGAGACGAAAACATTCAGTCTATAGCACTGAATGACCAGCTGGTGAAGAGCTAAAGGATATACGGACAGTGTTTTTAAATTGAGGAAGCAACATTTTGTTAGAAAGTGACTGGAATCCGCGTGCATTCCATTGAATGGTTCATTGGCCTTTCCATTTCTTATTTGCTTCCGTGTGTAACAAATAACCATTGACTAGTGTCCTCTTCAATTGCAGCATCGATGTTTTAAAATGTTGGTAAAAACAACATGTTACAGAGTTTTTTTTAAGATCAGTAGTTATAAATTACCCTGGACAAAATTTAGCATAAGCAAAAGGCTAATCTACTGAATATTCACATTATGTAAAAACAATGAAAAAAAAAGCAAACTTTTCTCATGATCTACATAGACTCACATGTATTCAAACTGTTAAAAATGGACATTTAGGAAAATGGACATTTAAATAGAATCCATATAACTCCACCACTTTCTTTGCATGTTTTTAGTTTTACTTGATAAGAGCTCTCTTTCCTATCAATGGCTAGAATTGATAAGGCCGTTTATTCCTTCTTTCCCTCATGTTTTTCCTTAGACAACTCTGAATACTGCAGAAAATCTGAGAAACAATGCTGGATAAAGGATGTCAGACCTCTGAAATCAGATTTTTGGCTAGTTGTGTAATCATGGAAAAATTACTAAGTCACTTCGAGTTTCAGTTTCTTTACTAAAAATTTGGGAAAAAGATACTACCTCATCAGGTGAATGTGAGAATTAAAACTGATAACACATATAAAGTTAAAATGAACAGCCAGAAAGATAGGAATCACTTAATAATAGCTGTTATTATTTATAAGGGACAATGTTTGAGATAAAGACAAAAATTCCAAATTGTATTTATCCCAATAATAAATGACTCTATAATTTCAAAGCAATAACACTACATGTTGTGTTCTGATATACAATCTTTGAATTAGAAATTAAGATTTCAAAATTGGTTCCTAATGAATGAAAAGCTCATTCATTGATCTCTCATGCAATAAGAAGTATAAATGCAGCAACTTGTTTCTTTAAAGACATTTGCATTTGGTGCAGATTCTTATATTAAATTAGTTAAAAATGAAGCAGGTATGTTGTTTTTAGCGTGAGCTGATATATACTTATAATCTTAAGTGTGCTTTGCTTTTACTGTGTGGAAGAAAATTCTCTCCATTATTATCCCTCTCATCATATTTCTTCATTGTCCCTATCTAAGTTGTTATTAGAAGATATATGTAGAATCTGCCCATAATCTTTTATCTCTAGATAATCTTTTAAATAGCATGAACCATAATTGAGTTCAGGTGGCAGCAGTGAATGACATAAATCTTGAATGAGATTAAGATGAATGACAGCACTGCTTGCCAAAGTCCCATCGCCCCAGAAAGAAAAGAGAAGTTAATAGAATCAGGATGGGTGCTGTCTGACTACCAAAAAAAAAAAAATGTTTAAACACATGCTCTGAATATCTCAGTGAAAGACAAATCTCTATCTTCCTTTTGTACCTTTAATACTCCCATGCTCCTGGGATCGACCATGTAGAACCAGAACCGAACAGTACACATTCCGAGGCTTGCTGGGAAGCATTGAGAAGTAGTGATTCTTGCAGTGTATCCTTCTTTGGGGCCAGATGAGTTGACATACAGGAAGTGCTGGCCACTACCTTGTAACAGATGAATATATTTTTTATTTAGTGAAATATGTTTTATAGCATGAGGCAGAATATATTTAAATCAAGTACAGATTTCATTTTTCCCCAAACACACACACACACACACACACACACACACACACACACACACAGAAAATTAAACACAACTCATTTTCTTTTTCTGTTATATATTAATAATATTTAATTGTTTGAACCAATATTAAAAAGAGTGTCACTATGATTATGTGATTCATAAAATTCACCTTGGTATGCGACTTGTGCATAAAGTGATCAAATAGTTGTGTTCACTCTGAAAGTGTATTCCTTTTCTCCTAGTTTGCTCAAACCTGTCTGTCAGTTTCAAATACATAAAATATTTTGTATGCTGCATGTAGAGCAGGTTCAGAGGCTGCTGGGGCTGATTGATATTGTATCTCATTTTTGGTTGTTCCGATTCCCACGCTGACCAAAGTTAACAGTGAATGGTAGGCAAGAACTGCAAAGTGAAATGTAATTCTTAAAGTCACCACGTTATTTTTCTAAGCAATAGATAACTTTTGTTCTTCTCAACTGCATTAGTATGTGAAAGAGCTCTCCATTTAAACACAATTGGATTTTATTTTTCTGCCGACATCATCAAAATTCATCATAGTCATTATTCCCTCTGTGGCGTTTATTGGGGGAGAATGAAAAAAAATATATATATATACTTTCTTATGCTAAATATTTATTTGTAGTTCTAAACTAAGGTTATTAACATATTTTCTAATTAAAAGTATTTTTTCCTGTGGTATTTATTATTGTTACTGAGATATATGTTCTTAAATCATAAATTGTGAATTAACAGTATGCCTTTTCCAGAATGTCATATAGTTGGAATCATACAGTACATAGCCTTTTTAGATTAGCTTCTTTCAGTTAGCAATATGTATCATTTAAGGTTCTTCCATGTCTTTCTGTGGCTTGATAGCTCATTTATTTTTATCACTGAATAACATTCCCTTGTATGGATGTACCACAGTTTGCTTATCCATTCACCTATGAAGAACATCTTGGTTTCTTCTAAGCTTTAGCAAATATGAATAAAGCTTATGTAAGCATCAGTGTGTTAAGCTTTTGTGTAGACAGAAGTTTTCAATTCATTTGTGAGTATACCAAGGTACACAACAGCTGGATCTAATGTAAGACTATGTTTAGTTTTGTATGAAACTGACAACCTGTCTTCCAAAGTTGGCTGTCCCATTTTTCAGTTCCATCAGCAATGAATGAGAGTTCCTGTTTCTTCTCATTCTCATCCACATTTGGTGTTATCAGTGATTTGGATTTAGCTGTTGCAATAGCCAATACTTATTGGTGCTCTCTCTTGAGGGCAGGTCTTGTTATTAAGAACACACTGTTCTGGGTAAATTTCAAAATGGCTACTTTTCCCCTCCACCAGCTCAAAGCAGAGAGGAGGTCTCTCTATCTTCACTGTGAGAAATGGCAGGACTACTGAAGTTAAAACTTACACAAGTGTGGAGCCCCCAACACTGAATCCCCTGGGATTTTTTAATCTCTCAAATGTGTGCACATTGAGCCTGCAACAATTCATCAGTTATAGTTTAGGATTTCCTACCCCAGTTCTGATTCCTGCAGAGGTTTCTCTTCGTGAGCTTCTGCTCCAGGAAGCTGTGATTCTGTTTCTCCTGTTTGTCTCCAATTTGGAGGCAGTGGTTTGCCTTTGACCTCAATTCTCTAACAGATCAGGAAGAGTTGTTGACTTTTAGTTTATTCAGCTTTTTGTCTTGTTATGCGGATGGGAATAATGACTTCCAAATGACTTACATGACAGATGAGAAACTGAAAGTGACTTGTATCTATTTAAAAAAAAATGTTCCTTACTGAAAATATTTCTCTTTGCTAAGAACCCTTATAATGTCTGGCAAAATAAAGAAAAAAATCTTAATCAAGAAAAATAACCAAGGAACATGACATGTGAATTATTATAAATCTATATATAGATTTTCCTCAATATAAAAGAGTGGTAGTGGAAATAATTTGAAAAGTTGAAAAGTCTCCCTATTGCATCAGTGAACAGTCTTCTATCTTCATTGTCCTATGAAATATATTTTATGTGCTAGCAAATATTGGATTAGGAAAATTGTACACACTATTTTAATTCAGCAATGAAACAGTTTTCTAAGTTTTCTTTCACATTTCTTTGCAAGGATGTCACTTGTTTGTTTTCTTGTTTGGAAAACGAAGACATATATGTGGCATGCACAACCAAGATACACCTACACTCCATCTGTCAAACCTCCCAAGAACCATGGCTTATTCATTAAGAACATGCATTCTTTAAACCCATGCTATTTTTTAAAATTTAATTTAATTAATTTATTTTTTATACAGCAGGTTCTTATTAGTTACCTATTTTATACATATTAGTGTATATACGTCAATCCCAATCGCCCAATTCATCACACCACCACCAACACCCCCGTCACCTTCCCGCCTTGTAAACCCACGCTATTTTGATTAAACAAGATCATCTAAGTTTTCCTTCATCTGATTACTTTTTACACTCTTGATGACTTCCAGTACATTTAGACTACACTTTATGGAACATGCTTCAAAACATTACCCTGAATGAGGAAATATAATACAATTAGCTATAATAATTACCTTTTTATAAAGTTAAGACTTTATCGAAAATATGGAGTCTATTCAACCTATACTGGATGTAAAGAAAGAGCCTTGATCTAGTTCCAAATAAGGTAAATTAATGTTAACTATGTTTGTATGAAACTATTCCACATTTAGTAGCTCAGCTCTTAAATAGTATGGCATACATAATGAGACTGATGAACTTCTAACTCAAAAGCAGATTATGTTTAATTCAGACAGCAAATATATCTCATTCTATGCTTTACTGCTAACCTGATGCTGAAGGTCAAATGTTTAGGGCAGTGGGAAAAAAGTAATTGTGTTCACTGACACAAATTTAATCTGTTTTACAAAGTTAGGAATTCTCCCAATACCTTCTTCACAGCAGCCCAGGTGGGGAGCAATACTGCAGTTTTGTTTATTAAGTATTTAAGTCCAAAGAACTTAATGCTTATTGGTATTCCAACAATATTACAGGCATTTAAAAATTAAAACATACAAACTGAAAACAAATTATTTCATTCTTAATTAGCCACAGTTACTTTCTATTGGAATGTGTGCCTACTGGGCACACATTCTTAAACCTTGAAATCAGATCGAAAACCCTCACCTTCATTCCCTATTTCACAGTTATCTTCCCCAGTACTTACTTTTTCTTACAGCGACTACTGAAAAGCAGTTTAGCAAAGATACATCACTGAAAAGAATGTGGGACAATCTGATGTTTGTATTTTAGGGCTATATCATGGAACTCAGTGTAGAAAAAAAACCGCAAAAAAACTATAGTTCACTGGGGATGATAATTATCCATCATTTCACTGCAGTATACTTATTTCAGTACAAGACAAACAATGTTATATACGGCGTAACATTAAAGTTAGCAAAGTTAGGGGACTCGGGGTGAGTTTCCAAAGCACACCCCTCCTGGCCTCTTCTGATTTGCATATTCAATTTTGGTCTTACAAAATCCCACAGTCAAACACAAAAATTAGAAAGTCAATTCCTGTGTGATGCATTAGTGCGTGTAAATGTAAAGTTTTATCCATTAAAAAATTTAAGATTGCAAGACCGTGCATGGCAATTTAGAAGCCACCATTGCAAATTTGGTCTTTGGGGATTTTAAATTCTAGAACCCAAGCATCTGTAAGTCTGACTTTGTAAGTGGAAAAGACTTGTTGCAATGTCATATTTTTTCTGGAGAATCATCAAGGTGAAAAGTTGCTTAGCCTCTTAAAATTATTAATAGAAATTTATGAATTATCCAGGAACTATGTACTGTATCACAAAATTATAAAACCTTACATTAAATTATATTTTCAGAAATAGACTCGTTCTTTATCTAGCAAGCTCAGACTAGACCCACTTTCGAACATTTATAAACTTTTAGTTGCTTCATTGAGAATTACCTATTTATAGGTGAATTACCTATTTCTATCCAGCAAAATCCTTGGGGAAGGTCAAGGGGAATCTAGCCTCCCACACAAAGTTCAGAACTTGTTAAAGCAGATAATAAAACTGAAAAGTCTCAGCTGCCACAACATAGTTAGAACTTAATGATAAATCATTAAACCAGCTTTATTTAAATGTAACTATATGGAATGATCAACAACATTCATTCGTGGGACAGATTTCTACATAAGTGGAATTTTTTGTTTGTTGGTTTGATTTTGGACTGTTTCACAGCTTTCTACTGGGCATCTAAAATGTTACTTAACTCTCATATATTAGACAGTATGCATTCAATTAAGTTTGTAAAATCTATCATACTTTAATTAAACACTACTAGATGTAATACTCTAGAACATAGGCATTCACTAAATATTGTCTGAATTTTACCTCTCCCCATACTTTCTGCCTCCTGATATTTTCTGTAAATTTTCAGATTAATACTTCAATTTTGCTTGTACATGTGTAATGATTACAAGTTCTTAAGATTCTTAGGGTATAGCTTTTATATTTCACATCTTAATTAGTTAAAATAAGAACTGGATAGAAATTTCTCATTAATGTTCAATTTTTTACCTTAAAAACTTTAAAGAATTGGACATGTTTTCAAAAATTGACTTAGTGTCAAATAGGGCATATTCAGCATCAAAGTGTACTTTGTTCAAATCACTACTGTTTCTTGACATTAGAGGCCAAAATATATCAGCCACATTCAGAATCCATCACCATGCTTCCTGGACATTCTTTTTTAACTTTGGTGTCTGTAGAGAGTAAAGATTCTAATTTGTCTTTTAGATGTTATTAGCTACAATCTTGAGTTTTCAAAAATGTTTCATTGAGTTATTATGCCATAAGGTAATAAATTTGACATGTCTTCTTAAAGTAGACAGTTAATACTTTTAAAAGAAAGCTGTATTTTTAAAGCTCCAGTGCCCTCAGCAGAATCATACTCGTTTGCCCTAGGGTCAAATCATAAAAGACAATTTCCCACTTCAAGTGATCTGAATTCATTCCCTGTTTTAAATTGTAGGCAATTTTCATCTTTTTTTTTTCTTGCTCATAAAATAAAGCTAATGTTTTTTTTTTTTAAATGCGATGCAATATGTCTCTCAAGATAGCAAATTCTCCCTTCCTCAGAGTCAGACTTACTTAGCTGGGCTCTACATTCTCTATAATTTCTACCTGTCTCTCACTCTAAAATAGAAGAATGATAGATAATGACTATCAGTTGAAACGCCCTCAATCTCTTTTTTTACTTTCATTCCCCTGCCCCCAGATTTTCAAGGTGCCGGCTATTTGCATCTGCAAGTTTTACAGCCTGTGAAATGTAAACATACTTAGAGAACAAAAGTTTCCTCAAAGTTGTCAAAATGGCAACCACAGATGCAGCACCTCTCAAGTCAAATGAAATTTTCTCATGGTATTTGATAGACATTGTCTGTCATTATATCACTTCTATTTGCTTTTTGTAGAGCTGTGTAATGAATAGATTTGGCATTTCTTTATTTTTACCCTTTCCAACAGTTTATTCTACAGACATTATTCTCTTGAGAGTCATTATTACCTATTTTTAAAACATGTTTTTCAGCTGAATGTCTCATTTCAGTACTATTTACTATTATCAAATTTGGTGCTGCAAGTTTTTCCCCTCAGTATGCAATGTTCTCATATAAAAGTGAGGCTTCTAGTTGTGACATGCCAACACAGGGTAGATTCATCTTATTTTGAAAGCTTCTAATTTGCTTAGAAGCAAGAATGTCTCAATCACACGAAGATGAAATATGAATGGAATTGGCTGGTTCTTCCTATAAGTCTAGGAATTTCAAAGGACTCTGTAGTTCTTAATCTTTATACTAAAAGAACACTGAACAACATCTTTAGTTGTCTTTTCTTGTCAAGATGCCTTTGGAAACATTACTGGCTTAACAGCATTTCTGCAACGATTTCATTTGCCAAGTTGAGATTAAAAAGTAAAATAAAAATATAAATCATAAACCCTTTTCTTTAGGTAAGTGATATATGGTAAGAACTTTGATTTTGTTTGATCCATTGCATGGAAAGCAAATAAGAAGAGAATATTGATTTTTATGGAAACAGAAAACAGGATTATCATATTCTTTTAATAAATAAACAGCAGAAGCTGTGGGCTGGATTTTCCACTAGTTAAGTCTGCAGGTACTGGAGGCTTTGACTCACATCCTGACTCTTCCACTTATTAGGTATGTGACCTTGGGCAGCCTATTTAAATTCTCCAGGACTCAGAAGCAATAAGATCATTATAGTAGATACTTTAACCTCATGGGGTTGCAGTAAAGATTAAACGATACACTACATGTAAAGTGCTTAGAACACAGCTGCAAATTATTGTTACTCTCATGAAAAATTTAAAGAATAGATATAAATATGATTTTAGCAGTGGAAATAATCATTTAAGAATTGATTAAATAATCAATCACAAGTTACTGATTGGATAACTATTATATAGAAGACACCGTGTCTTGCATTTGGATGTTAGGGAGATGGACAAGTTATGACTGGGAAAATATGAAACATACCCAAAAGACTCTAAGAGAAAAAGCTAACAATATGTACTATTTAGTAGATAAGCTCTGGGTCAGACTAGCTGGGTTCTAATCCAAACTCTGATACTTGTGAGCTTTATGACTTTGGGCGAAACACTAAATTCCCGCTGTCTCTCATATTCATCATCTATCAAATGGGGATGATAATAATAATGATATACAGCTCACTGGGGTTACTGTGAGCATATAATACCAAGGATTGATGTAGATCATAATTGCTATGCAGTTCAACAGATAAAAGATGGCTTAAATTTGGTGGATATGGAAAGACTTCATAAAAGATAGTAGATTATATTAGTATTTTAAAGAATACAGTGGAGATGAAGTAGGCAAAGAAGGTTGTATAGGAGTGGGAAAAGATTATTCTAAAAAAAAAAATGGGGGAAGACTTCTGGTTTCCAGTCCAGCATGTAAGTCCAGCTTCAAAAGCATCAGTTTCATCTTCATAGCAACAAAAACTCAAAAAACTCTTCTTAGATCCTTCAGAGAATAGAGATCACAGGGGAAACTGCTGCCCCAAAACTGAAGAGACAACAGGCAGATATAGACAGTGACAACTTAGCAAAGCAGAAACTTGGGTAAGGGAACGGTGGCTGGAGCCTGTACTGGGTGAGGAAAAGGTAAACTGTAATTAACAAATTGCTGGAGGCTCAGTGTGGGAAAGCTGGAGGGATATGAACTCTAGGGGGACCAGTCTTAGGGGCACCCCAACAATGTTACCTCCAGGAGCCCTACCAAGTTCTCACGGTGAAGACTGGAGAGAAAAATCTCCTCTGCTTCTTACAGGGAGAGGGGAAAAAGCCATTTGGAAGTGTGCCTAATTTTCTTGGCAAATTCTAGATTTCCTATCTCACCTAAGGGGTGTGGGGTGGGGTCGGGTAGGGTGAGAGTAGTCACAGTGAAAGGCCGCAGACTCACTAGAAGACTGAGCTCAAACCATAGGATTGTAGAAAGCTTCCGTTCCCCTGACCTTACACTCAGCACCTGTCCACCCCATCATCACATCCGTAGGGCTCCTACATACTAACAGGGAACTGTACTGAAAGAGCATCATCTCTCAGACCTTATTTAAGAAGTTTGGGACATGAAGATACAAGGGAGACAAAAACAAGGACACCAGAGGAAACTTTACCTTCTGTCATCTACAGCTGCAATAACTAGTAAACACAACCTTACTCTTAGCCAGATAAACAGAAAACCTTATACTACAGGCCTGCTTACCTTGATTCCTTCAAACCAATTCACCATTTTCACCATTGACACAAAATTACAGGTCATACTAAAAAAATGATATGGCCCAAAGTTGACATTTATAATACCCAAAGCATGTTTGAGGGACAAGAACACAGTTTATAGAAGAATAATAGATGAAATCAGAAATGCAATTTGGGAAAGAACATAGGAAGACTTTAAAGCCAATTAAAAGGCAATGAAGAGCTTCTGATGATTTGGAGACCAGGCATCATTATTTAGGGATATTAACCCTGCATCAATGTGAAGAGTGGCCTGGTTTAGGAGAATATTTGCATGGAGATGAGTTGCCTTGACATGTGCAATAGCCCAGGAGTTAACTAAGACGACAGAGGTGGAGACGCAAAGAAAGAAAAGGATATAAGTTGAGAATGAAGAGGTGACAATTTGCAATTCAGAGAGAATTAACTGTGTTGATGATAATGTCAATAACCGAAATAATAAAACCAGGAGTAGGAGATTCTTTCTTTCTTCTTTTTTTTTAAACATCTTTATTGGAGTATAATTGCTTTACAATGGTGTGTTAGTTTCTGCTCTATAACAAAGTGAATCAGCTATACATATACATATATCCCCATATCTCCTCCCTCTTGTGTCTCCCTCCCACCCTCCCTATCCCACCCCTGTAAGTGGTCACAAAGCACTGAGCTGATCTCCCTGTGCTGTGCAGCTACTTCCCACTAGCTATCTATTTTACATTTGGTAGTGTATATATGTCCATGCCACTCTCTTACTTCGTCCCAGCTTACCCTTCCCCCTCCCCGTGTCCTCAAGTCCATTCTCTACGTCTGAGTCTTTATTCCTGTCCTGCCCCTAGGTTCTTCAGAACTATTTTTTTTTTATATTCCATATATATGTTTGCATACGGTATTTGTTTTTCTCTTTCTGACTTACTTCACTCTGTATGACAGACTCTAGGTCCATCTACCTCACTACAAATAACTCAATTTCATTTATTTTATGGGAGATTCTTTCTTAAAGGAAGGTAAGTATGAGTCTGAATATGTGACTTGGAGATACTGGCAATTGAAAATATGGGACGAGGTTGTGGAAATAAGGGCTACATAAATGCAGGAATGAGCAAATTTTGAGCACTGAGAGAATAAAACCTCTAAGTAAGCAAAATATGTAGGAAAAGACATAAAAAGGTCAAAGTCAGAATATTGGGTGAGACTCACAATTAGGTCTTAGAAGGAGAAAGAAAAAGCACAAAATATGAATATAACATTAGGGGAAAAATCACAGTCCTCTGTACTGAAAACACAGATGAACACTTCGAGAAGGTGTGGATTGATCAAATGCAGCATTAGAAGAATCAGGTCATTATGATTATGAAATCAATAAAGTCCTCAAAGACAGCCAGAATACAAGCTCCATGAGGGTCAGGAATGTATCTGATAAACAATTATCTCTACAGTTTTACATCGGTGACCAAAAGTCAGTGACCAATAATTATATGCTGAAGAAATCATATTTTTTGCAGAAGACAGATTGTAGAGAGTCAAAGAAGATATGTGTAGTGAGGTAGGGGATACAAACAATGTGTGGGAAATGGTAATTGGAGATTAAAACAATAAAAAACAATAATACTTAGATGGGAAACAAAGTTAAGGTTAGGTAGTTAGGTATTTCATTTTGTATGTTTTTTAAGGTAAGAGAATTGTGATGCTTGAAGGCACAAAGTAGTGATAAAGAGGCAATTTAAGGACACACGAAAAAGGAAGTAAATACATGGAGGCAAGGTTCTGAGAAGATAGAAAGGGATAAGCTTAATCGTTCATTATTTTATTGAGAAATAAAGTCTGTAAATAAATATGCATTTAGTAAATTCCTTTTAGAGAAACCATGATTCCTGGATACTTGTAAAATGATAACTAACCTGAAAGATTTTCAGATTATTTATTCAGGGTTTAATCTTGCCCTACAGGATTCTAAAAGAATTGCTTCATTCACATGGTTTTCACTGAACACCATGTCTCACAGATGATAATACCTCCTGGCATTTCAAAAATAAGAAAGCATCATCTGGGTCCTACCTGAAACAATTATTAAGTATTCCTGGAAGTATTTTAAGTGAACACAGACAAAACTAAGACAAAGAAAAGAAAAACAGAAATTAAGATTTTGTTTCTCCCCAGAGGCAGAAAAACGTGATATAAATTGGTTGGGGTATTGATTCAAATGGTACATGTGGGGACTTCCCTGGTGGCGCCGTGGTTAAGAATCTGCCTGCCAATGAAGGGGACACAGGTTCGAGCCCTGGTCTGGGAAGATGCCACATGCCGCAGAACAACTAAGCCCGTGCGCCACAACTACTGAGCTTGTGCTCTAGAGCCCACGTGCCACAACTACTGAAGCCCGTGCGCCTAGAGCCGTGCTTCGCAACAAGAGAAGCCCACGCACCACAATGAAGAGTAGCTCTGCTCGCCGCAATTAGAGAAAGCCCACGCACAGCAACAGACCCAACGCAGCCATAAATAAAATAAATAAATAAAACACAAATGGTACGTGTGGATGATTGGTAGTGGTTCAAGGTTTGACACCAGCATTGCTTTTTGCCAACAAAATGGAAATCACTGTCAGATCATGAGAGCTTAAGACACGTAGAGGACTTATAGATGATCTGGGCTTGTTCTTGCTGTCTAAACATCACCAAAGTCAAGTTTACCCTTTGTCTCTGAGTAAAATAAGGAAAAGAGGGATAACCCTGGCTTAACCACTCACTTCATGAAGAGAACTACCCTTGTTTTCTCACTTCATGAAGATGAAGTGAGAAAGAGAATTGCCTTTATTCTAACTCTGGTTGACAAACAAATGATGAGTGTCATTCATTGCCTTTTTGCAATGGTTTAGAGAAATCTAAACCTGCAAGACACATTCTGAGATTTATCAGCCAAAAAAGTCTCCTGTTTTTTTTCCCTTGGCATTGCTGTATATTTGGAGTGGAATGTTTGTAGTTCTAAAAAGTAACACAAGACAGAGTAGAAATGATACTGAACTGTGGTAAGAAAATGGCAACTAGAGTAAATAAGAAATATAGAAAAAAATACTTGTTTGTTTTGAGCTATTTTATACTGATAAAATGCCATCTTCCAACATTTTTGTGTTTTAGAAGAGAAACTACTGAGTATTCTTCACTTATCTGATCATCACATTTCACATTTCAGTAAGTTTTGAGAATGTCATGTTAAGCCTTAGAGACTAAGGGTTACAAATGTAGGCTTTTGCTTTAGAGAGACATGGGTCCCAGTGCTGGATTCCACAAGTGTCTTCTGTGTGGCTGGGGGCAAGTTATTTATTCTCTCTGTGCACCCATTTCCTCTGCTGTAAAACTTCAAGGTATTGTGAGGATTAAACAAGAAAGCCAGAAGAAAGCCAGGGACCTGGTGATCGGCACTCAGTGAATACCAGCTACATAGACACAATTTTTGACAAGACTTGTTCTGTTTAGTTACATTTAACAATTATCAATTTTTAGTAGTAAAAAGAAATAAATGATAACAATAAAAAACCTCTCTTCATCTGTACTTTATGAAAGTAGACTCTTTAGTACTCTTTCATTCTAAAGTATATAATTACTGAACTAATACATTTTTAGAAAATATCAGAGCCAAACTACTTTTACAAGATGATATTACAGGTTACCAAAAGTTATAATAAAGTCAGAAAAATATGTTATGCTATTTATTATTACTCATTTTATCCTAATATTCTATGTCCCCTTTTACCTACTGCTTATATGTTTTGGGGGCAACACAGGAGAAAAGTAAAGGGGAAAGAAAAAGGAGGTACAAATAGCAGGAAATGAGAAAAAATACTAATATTCATAATTTACATACATTCTATAATGCATAACTTGAGCATAAAGAAAAAATATTGACAATGAAAGAAAGTTAGAATAACTACGTATTTTGTAGTTATGCTAAACATAAAGGGACCTGTCTAGGCCGAGTCAAAGAAACAGCTCTAAAATTAAGTAGAACAGAGAAAGCTTTCAAAAGAATCTGAGATAAATTCAGAGATCCCACATGATACCAGATCCAATTATGGGGATAATGCTGTCTAATTCATTGTTAAAGCAGAGCATCCAAAGGAAATCAATTTATATGACCAGTAAAGGCCCAGGTGGCCGCGCTGGCCAGGCTGATGGTCATAGTTGTGGTGATGGCTGTAGTGGTGGTGGTGTTTGAGATTCATGATGCAGTGATTGCCACTATTTTCAACTCAATTCTGGCTGTCTAGTTGTGAAACAACTAAATAGCATAAGGAAAGCATCATTCTACCAACAAAAATTATTGCATTATATAGTACTTAAGAAAAAAATTTAAGGTGATTACTTGAAAATGTAGGTCCTGTAAGAATTAATACACAACGTATACATACAGATCTGGGATCGTTTTGTATAGTGAGTTATGTAGACAAGACCTGTCATCATAGGGATGTTATCACACAATCATAACTCTTGTCTAACTGGTATTTCCCAGCTCTGTAATTTCATAAAAACAATAGACTATCGACTTTGAACCTTAACTACATATTAGGAAAAAAAAACATATAGAAGACAAATGAAAGAAAATATGGAAATAAAGAAAGACATTGTTTTTTCTCTTTGAAAGTTATGGAACAAGGAGCCACCATATTTGGGCAATAATACAGAAATACAGAAAGCAGTATTTTTAACATAGAGACTACTGATGCCACAAGAAAAACTGCATGATAAGGTTTAATTATTAGGATGTAATATACACAATATAATATTATGAAGATAATCACCCCACTTTACTTTTTATATGTTCTTTTTTTTTCAAAGTACCTTTTGCTTAAAGTAGACTTGAAGTTAAATATAGATAATTTTTGCAGTTTCTAGTGGCAAGTGTGTGAATTCATAAGCAAGAGATTGCCCATCTTCGAAGATATACAGATATGGATACTTTTCAGTATCTCTTCAGTCAATTCAAGTGGGTTTTTTTTCACTTGAGAGACAAGAAAGCCTTCTCTATGTATGCAATGTAATATAGAACAGAACTGTCCAACAGGAACAGTGAGTCACATGTGGTTTAGAATTTTTAGCAACACATTTAAAAAAGTAAAAGGAAATAGGTTAATCCTTAGTAATACATTTTATTTAACCCCATGTTCCCCAAATGCTATCATTTCAACATATAATCAGTGCACCAATTATTAATGAGATATTTTTAAAATTCTATTTTCTTTTGTACTCCATCTTCGAAATGCAGTGTGTATTTTACACTTAAAGCACATCTCAATTTGAACCAGCCACATTTCAAGGATTCAACAGTTCCATGTCACTGGTGGCTATCATATCAGACAGTGTAGGCTATAAAAGAAAGCCTTTTAGTCAGAGAGTTCAATATTCCAATCCCCCTGCCCGCTTACCCTTGTGGCTTGGTCAAGTTTTTTAACCTTTCTAAGAATTCAGTATCCTCTACATCACAATGTATTAAAAGGATTAAATAAGATAACAGATGCAAATCTTTTACCGTTTCTGACTCTTAGGAAACATTTAATATATGTTAGTTCTCTTTTTCTAAATCCCTCTGAATTTTCTCCTTATTTTTTTTGAAAAAAAAAATCCTTTTGTTTGGATTTTTGTGAAGATAAGAACAACAACTATTCAACATCCATCCACAGCCCTTTAGGAAACAGCAATGCAGGCACCCTCATTCTAGTGGCTACACAGAAAAATGTCTTTAACTTATAGCACCTTCCCACCCTTGTAACTCCTAGGCTACTCTCCACTGGTTCCTGGTTGCTGGTTGATCCTTCTTTGAAGGCTCCACTTTTCCTTATTTTCCTCATAGTAATTAACTTCCCAGAAACTATACAAGCTTTTTATTTATAATGCTTGATATTGATTTTCTATTCCCCTCTGCTACAGTGTCAGCCACATGACAGCAGAGATCCTTTTTTGATTTATTCAATATATATTCCAAATAACTGGAACAGCAGCTAGCAAAAAATGGGCTCAACGACTGTTTGTTGAATGAATGAATGACCGAAAAAACATTTTTTCACCATGCCAACGTAATTCATTTTATTTGTGCATCACGCACCTGTAGAAACTCTTCCATTTAGTCACATGCGTTTTTAAAGGGGTGGCTGAAGCACACAAATCCGAGCTGTTTTCCTTTAACACTCTTCTCAGACTTTAATGTGATGATGATGACGATGAAGAGTAGTAGTGTGTAGAGTAGTTGTATGTTAGTAATTAACTTCCCTTGAAGTATCCAAAAATTTTCCATTTTAAGCAGAAATTTGCTGTGAACCGGTATCATAATAAATTCCAGTGTATTGTTTAAGGATCAGATAAAATAAAAGAAGTAGATATTTACAAATCATATACTTTGATTCTCTGAGTATCATTTGAAAATCTAGTGAAGAGATTATTTTTATTATTGTTTTCATGTCTTCATTTCTACCTTGTGTACAAATCCCTTAGTGTTTTCTGAATATCCAGTTCTTATTTCATGCTAGATGTCATATTGCCAGGGCTTTTTCACTTAAGTTGCATTCATATTTTTGGGGAACTATTTTTAAAAACATCTCTATTTTGGGAAATTGCAAATTTATACTGAAGTATAAAAAGGAGTCTAATGAAATCCCATCTACCCAAAACCTAGCTTCAACAATTTCAATCCATGATCAGTCTTGTTTCCTCTATATTACCACCCACATCCTCAATACCACTAGATTACTTGAAAGTAACCCTAAATATCAAATTATATCATCTTTATATACTTCAGTATATATTTCTACAAGATTAGAACTCTTTTTTCATAACTATTATATCACATTTAAAGATGAACTATACTCCCTTACTATAATTAAATATTTAGTCAGTAGGAAACATATTTTATATGTTAATACAGATATAAGTATATTTATTGGAACATATATGTATACATGGGAATATATATGTATTCCCAACTTTTTATATAATGTCGCACATAGAAATGATTATACTCCTATAGCATGCTGCAATAAATGGAAGAGGGTAATTGCTGTTTGTTTTCAAATCAAAGCCTTCCATATGGGCATCAGATTGGCAGTTTTCATCCTAAGCACATGACAAGTTGGGTGATACAGGACTCTAAAGGCTCAACAGTAAACGAACAGAGCAGTAGCTTTCTAAAGAGCGATGAGAACATATGACAAACGTCTACTACACCGAGTTATCTATTTCCTCCAGGGATAACTGTTCTCTTTTCACGTCCTTATCTTTCTCTTTCATGACATTGGTTTTCTTTAAATGCCTGGTAATTCTTGGTTATCCATTTCAACGTTTTTTTTGTTTTTTTCTTAAATTTTTATTGGAGTATAGCTGATTTACAATGTTGAGGTAGTTTCAGGTATACAGCAAAGTGAATCTGTTAATACATATACATATATCCATTCTTTTTTAGATTCTTTTCCCATATAGGCCATTACAGAGTATTGAGTAGAGTTCCTTGTGCTATACGGTAGGTCTTTATTAGTTATCAATTTAATATATAGTAGTGTGTATGTGTCAATCCCAATCTTCTAATTTATCCCCACCCCTTACCGCCGGTAACCGTAAGTTTATTTTCTACCCCTGTAACTCTATTTCTGTTTTGTAGATAAATTCATTTGTAGCCTTTTTTTAGATTCCACATATAAGTGATATCATATGATATTTGTCTTTCTCTGCCTGACTTACTTCACTCAGTATGACAATGTCTAGGTCCATCCATGTTGCTGCAAATAGCATCATTTCATTTCAACTTTTGAATGAAGGCCTTTGTTGCTTAGTATATAGGTAACAGGAAAGAATTTCCGCTGCTGTTATACAGAACTGTTTCCCCACCGAGCTCTCCTTTGATTGGAAGAATGAAGAGAAGGTGCTGGACAGGTGGGTTGGGCATGTAGCCACATAGACGTCCCTATGGGGCAGTAGTTCTCAACCTTGGATACACATTAGAAACTTATGGGGAGTTCTTAAAAATCTTGCTGCCCAGGCCACAACATTGACCAATTAAGTCAGAATCTTCGTGGGGGGATCCAGATATTAGTACTTTGTTTAAACTCTCCAGCTGATTCTAATATTCAGCCAAGATTGAGAACCACTGTCCTTGGTTGTGAGACCAAGGGGTCGGCAGGCATGCAAAATGCAATGCTCCAATTTTTTATTCTTGGACAGAGTTATCTTTCTTTACTTCCTCCTGCAAACCTATAGTGTTGATCCTGTGCAGCCCCATGTATGACCCTGTCTCTTTTTTCAGGATCTAATTATCTCACGATAATCCTTTCCCAGGCAGGCAGATGCCCAGTTTTCTTTAGATGACAGTAGTCTGATTTTATCCTGGGAGAAAAAGCTACTTCTGTGAGCAGTTGTGTTTGAAACCCTGGTCCTGGCAGGGAAACACGAAGGGTGGGGCCAGGTTCCCAGCTCAGCCAGGTGTTCTGAGCGCTGTTCCTCAGTCAGTTACTCTCAACAATTCTTCATAACATTTCTCGGTATTTGTATTAGCTCGGGCTGACATGACAAAATACCACAGACTGGGTGCTTAAACAATAGAGAGTTATTTTCTCACTGTTCTAGAGGCTCAAAGTCCAAAATCAAGGTGCTGGCAGGGTTGGTTTCTCCTGAGGCCTCTCTCCTTGCTTGCAAACGGCCACCTTGACTGTGGGTTCTCACAGGGCCTTTCTGCTGTGTAGGTGCCTCCTGGTGTCTCTTCCTCTTTTTATAAGGGCACAAGTTCTACTGGATGAAGCCCCCAAATTTATGACCTCACTTGACCTTAAAACCTCTTTAAAGGCCCTTTCTCCAAATGCAGTCACATTGGGGGTTAGGGCCTCAACATCTGAATTTCGGGGGGGGGGACACAATTCCGTCCAGGACAGTGCTTTTGATTTTAATCTTAGAATATTTGTGTAGCCATGTTTCCCTAGGATGGGATTTCTGCTGTCTTTACTCCATTCATGCTGATCCCATCAGCTTTTTTTTATTCCCTTCTGGAATACCTCAAACATTTCTGGTCCAAGGATTGGAATTTTTAAAAATGTGTTACAGTACAGTTATTATCTCCTTCTGCATGTGTATGTATGTGTGCATGAGTGTGTGTGGACATGATCAAAGTGAGTGGTCTGATAAACATGTGATCGAGGGCTGGCTTTTGTGTATAACACACCATATCCCTGACCAAGCCTCCACCCTCCCTACTCTATCAGAGACCAGGGTGAGTTGCTGATATAAATCTAGAAGGAATAGAGGTTAAGTGGCCCCAAATATGGATGTTAAGGAGATTCAGACAGAGCTGTATAAGGACGAAGGAAGATAGTGATGTTCTGGGAACGGGCTTGGATGAGGCTCCAAACACCAGGGGTTCATTTCTGGCTTGGTCACTCAGTATAGAGGCTCAGAGAAGACCTTCAACTTCTCTGGTTCCTCATCTCTAATGTAGGAATAATAACATCTGTCCTGTCTGCCCGATAGGAAGTACAGTTATCACCCGTTAGCCTGCAGGGCTCTGTCAACCAAGTACCAAGTAAGTTCTGTCTGTTGAACACTTAATACTTTAAACTGCTGTCATACACATTAGAGCATTAGTGTCACTAAGATTGTTTGCGGGTACTTTTTGACCTTGGGCTGTGAACACAGAATTGCACAACAGTAAGCATGTGGGTTATATCAGGCAACATATTCCATTCCAGTTACCTTCCAAACATTTACTTATTGTGTGTGGTGTTTAGTAGGCACTCAGGAAATATACGTTGCCTTAATTAATCCAAAATATTTGCAATAAATACAGAAGGAGATAGATCCAGGTCACATGAGGCCTACACAAGTATTCGTCAAGTGCTACTCAAGTTTAAATGCTGGAGAGAATATAAAAATAGCAAAAGATGTGACTTCTGCCCTACCGGAGTTTACAATCTAATTCTGGAGATGGTTAACTTATTATAACATTAAAAAGAAAATAAAGTTACGAGGGAAGGGAATAAAAAAGAGACAGCAGCCTTTTGAATTTTACCTCTGTTAATTCATGTCACGCAAATGTCATTCTTGCCATTAAATCCCGTATATACTAATCCCAAACACTATTTATTCTTGTGTAGACTGGAGAGTGGATTAATGCTTGAAGTTTCTCTCTACAACTTTGGCAATGGCTCCAAAAAGACTCATAAACAGGCCTGCGATGGGCACTGAAAATGCCCTCCTTATGTATCTAATGCTTCATCTTGGTAACAATAAGTGAAAAGATACATAAATGCAGCTTTAATTAACAGCGATGTTGTGATGCTTAGAAACAGACTGTAGGCTCTTTGAATCTGCTGGCCTTCTCATAAAGAATTTTGTTTTTCCCAGAAGGTCAACGTTAATTAATGTCCTTATAATCTATTCAGCGGCCCATTGTCTCAGTGATGTCTAAACAAGTTTAGTGAGCCGTAGTGGTGTAGCCAGGATGATATAATCAGAGTGCTTTGAAAAGAGCACTCTGCAAAAATATACTGTCTTGTGTAGTGATTAACAGGGAGGATAATAAAGGATTCTGTCAGAATGATTAGTTTTCCTTATCTGTGGATGACATTACTTGTATACCATATTGCATAAATAACCAGATGGAAAACTTTTCATGTGGTCTTTAATGAACTCACACAAGCTATAAAAGTTCAAAAAAAGAAAATAATCACAACTATTAATAGTCCTTAATTGTTGCATTAAAAGGTATCCATAGATTACTTATGCTTGTCTTTTGGGACAATGTGTGGAAACTTTCTCATGTCCATCGATTATACTTCTACTTTTTCTTAAACTGAGCCTACAATACTTTTTGTCCCATTAGTAGTATTATACAAGCAGACATGCTCGGTAATTTTCAAATATTGTCTTAGGAGAAGGAAAGATTGCAAAGATTGCTGCAGATGTTATCAAAAGAACCCGCCAGTATTTGTTATCTAGATGTTACTGTCTGGATCTTAGTAGGAAATAAATATTGGTTTATTTCTTACAGTTTCTCAAGGAACAGAAACTAATATTTATCCTCAGGAACTATCAGAAAAGTAAAAAAAGTTCCATCTAAATGTATATTGATTACTGTGATGTTTAATATTAGGAAATAATTTAAGAATTTACCATTAATTTTATAAATTATGGTATATCCAACAAGTAGAATACTATGATATAATAAAAACTATGTTGCTAAACATATTTCATAACATAAACTTGTTCGCACTATGTTTTTTAAATTACTAAATCAAGTAGAAACTTTCTTTTTATTGGCCAATATGTGCATTAAGGAAGAATGACAGGATACACAAATACGAAGCTTAAAGGTGGTTATATTACTCTACTGGAACAACTGGGGTTTTCTTTTTTCTGGTTATTTATATTTTTAAAATTTTAGAAAAAGATATATTACTCAGTAATGTAAAATTGATGAAAAGAAATACTGAAGAAAAAAATAAATATTAAAAGAGTGAAATACAATAGTTCAGGCTTTTTAAGGAGTAAAACTTGAAAATATCCACCACATTTTCCACACACACAAATGTGCTACCATCATGTACGTTAGAGTTTCTTTTGAGGTGTGATTCCTGGTTTCAATTATTTTCTTTTTCTTTTTGCATTTATTCCTCCTCTCCTCTACCCCAACCTTATCACCCATCCAGGTAATTCATGTTAATAAACGAGTATGTATCCTTTTTCATCCTCTTTTCCACGTTCACGTAGTTATTCTGGAAATATCTAGGTATGGAGTTATACATATGCACAGATGGGGGGGCAGTCATTGTTTGTTTTAGACATATTAGATCACACCATATAATCATTTTGCACGTTGCTTGACTCCTTTAAGAATATCTTTTGGAAATCCCTGCAAATCAGCTGCATGGCACTAAACTCTCTTTTTAGTGACTGCGTGATATTGTGTGTTGTGGATGTAACCAGTTATGTTGGCTGTTCCTCTAGGTTCTTAATTTTGGCCCCTTGGGGATAGTTGTCAATTTCTGAAGACATTTTGAGTTGTCAGCACCCGGGAGAGGAGTGATGCTGGTATCAAGTGGGTAGAGGCCACGGGTACTGCCAAGCATCACACAGCGCACAGGGCAGCCGCACAACAATTAATTAGATTACCCAGAACATCACTAGTGTCCAGGCTGAGTCACCCACCAGGCACACTCTGATCTCAGGGTGTTTGGCACTGGCTGTGCCCGGGGCTGGAACACTCTTTCCTTAGGTACCTACCTGTATCACTCTCTCACTTCCGTCAAGTCATTTTTCCAATGGCATTTTCTCAGTGCAGCCTATTCTGACCAGCTTATTTAAATTGCCATCCTCCCCCAACCCATCCCCTGGCCTTCCGGATCCTACTTCCTCTATTCTTTCTTTCCTCTACTTCTAACAGGCCATATAACTTATTTACTTATTATGTTTATTTATTATTGTTTCCCTCCGTCTAGAATGTGAACTCCACCGTGGCAGTGAATTTTGTCTGTTTTATTCACTAATGTAACCCCAGGACCTAGAACAGTGCCTGACACTTAATAAATGAATAAATAAAAGAAGAAAGGAATGAATAAATGATTGTATGAATGATGCATGTTCATTTTATTTCTCATTTCTTTCAACTGCAAACAATGCTGACGTAAATATCCTTACACACATGTACTTATGTCTTGGTCCTTGTATCTCTATGTGGCCAGAATGCTTTCCAAAACAGAAAATTTCCCATAACCATTAATGAGTATCCTTCTGTTCCCCCCACTCCATCTCTCAATCATCTGTAAGTGGCTTTTGAAAATCTCTTCCCATCTGATTATTTTAATGTGCATTTTTCTGATGAGTTGTGAACTTGAGCATCATTTAATATATTTGTTGATTATTTGAATTTGATCATCTGTGAACTGGCTAGGCAAATCTTTCCTGGTTGTTAAAATTGCCATTTCTAATAAGTTTGTGAGAGTTATCTGTATATATAGTCTACCTGTAATATGTAAAGAAAAAAACTTCAAATCTATTATATGCCTGTTGATTTTGTTTATGAAATATTTAGATCATAGCTATAATTTTACATCCAGGCTTTTGGAAGTTTGATACTGCCTTTAAATTATACATAGTTTACCCTATGTTTTCTTGGTAAGAGTTTTATTATTTTAATTTGTTAGATCTACATCTTTAATCCATCAGGAATATATGTTGTATATGAAATATATAGAAGAAAAACTGGAATTTAATTTCATTTCCTTCCAGGTGGACAACCAGCTATGCCAGCATCATATTAAATAATACAACGTCTTCCCACTGAATTGGCCTTTATTATATACTAAATCCTCCTAATTACTTACCTAAGTGTCTTGATTCTCTGTCCTGTTCCATTAACCTATAACGTGGTGTATACTAATCTCATTTTTTTTTTAAGGGAAAAAAACTTGATGAAAGGCAGAAAAAATACAACTTGACAGGTCGAAAGGAATAGAAATATTCAATCTGAAGCTGAATTAGGAAACACCTTTAAAATAAGAATGAACATCCATGCTGTAATTGAACATCATGATATTTTATCCCTAAGAAAAGTTATCACTGAAAAAAGTTATTTTTAATTCGTAAGAAAGTTAGATTCCTAAGAAAAGTGTTGAGTATCAGGCAAGATTTCAGGGTAAAAGTAAACAAGAACACAAGCTGCCTTCTACTCTGACTCTATTAATTGGAAAACCATTTAAGATTACATTGATCTCATGTCACAGGCAGGAAGCAAACCTTGTTCAGAGTTTGCTGACGCTCATTCTTTTTATCACCACTTACCTTTTAAATCTCTGCCCCTGTACTTCAGAGGGTCTGGAATGAAATCGGTGGCAGGCTAGCGATCATCGTGGCAGCATGCCAACTATATACCTTTGTCTACTGCATGCGTTAATCTGAATGTTCCCTACTTGTCCCTGCCCCAGTTGGGGACTTTAAGGCCACCTTTAGGGTAGGGTAAATAAAATCTGTGAGTCTCTTAAATAGAGTCATTGATTTCCTTGTTGTGGCAATATCAGTTCTAGGTCTATTAAATAATTCAGGGGTTAAATGGAAGGAACTAACTCTCTTTTCATAAAGGCTACTGAGCTCTACCCCCACAAAGACATAAGGAAGGTGCTCTGACATTCACTCAAATTTGTTAAAGCAAATTTCCAGCCCAGTGAACTACGTGGCCTATCTCTACTGCATTTACCTGGTGTGTGATCAAGGTCTGGACTCAATGCTTCAGTAGGAATTCTGCTGCCAATGGCCCAATCCAAGTCATCTTGAGAGTCTTGAGTAAGACCGCAAGCTGTGGTCCAGCTTCCTGAAGTTATTTCAAAATTGCAGCTTCCTGTTGTGTTTGTATACTGGCCTAAGGAAACAAAAATATTAATGGTATGTTGTAGAAATGTATGTCACACTTGATATTATACTACATTTGCGATGATTTAAAATTAGTATTTGCATACTCTGTTTATTTAAAAATTTAAAGAACCAGGGTATTTGCACTCATTGGAAATATCAGTTGTACACCGAAACTTTTTTTATCACAGGGTCTAGAAGCAGTGCATGAATACTGTCATTTAGCCATTAAGGATTTACATGGATTGACTAATAACATTTTAGATAGATAAAAAAACTGTATCTACACATGAACAATGTACAAAACATTATGATAATATAGATTATTCAGGTCAAATAAGTCAGTATCTCCAGTTGTCTGGATGTTTAACTCCTTCCCTCTGTCCACTCTGGTGTTTGAACAGCATAGACCATTACAGAGGAAAAATCATTTAACTAGAGAAAAGGTGCCTTTGGTAGAAGTAGTAAGCCATATAGGATGCAAACCCTCTCAGCATTCCACACCCATCACCCACGTACAACATTTCAGAGCCAGTGACTAAATTATTTCTCACTAAATAATGAAAGAAGTTCTCTTCTAAAAGTATTGATTCATAACTCATTAAAAAACTAAGTTGTTCACAATGAGAAAAATTACTAGATAACTGATTGTCTACTACCTAGTCATCTGTGAAAAGTGCCTTCATAATACCCTGATACTGCTTTCATTTTTCTTTAATTTTCTTTTTGCATAGCAGTTATTATTTTCGAGCATTCACTGTAAAAACTGTGTTATAGAGACAGAATGAATTATTGGGTGGTTTAATCAGTATGAATCAACTGAGATTGTCATTGACTTTTGTTTTTTAGAAAGATGAAGTTTGTATTATTTTTAACGTTTCTTCTCCGGATGGTTTCTTGTTCATAACTTTTTCTTAACATAAAACTATTATTAGCATATATAGAAACTTTGTCAGCAAGGAAAAACTTGCTGTTAAAATGGATGCCAAACATTTGGCAAAACAAAGCTTTAATATTTTTATAGAAAAATTTTCTGGATCTCTAAGAGTATTTTCATAAAATCTCAGCATTTTACTTCTCTGGCATGATTGTATCTTATCCCTAAAAACTAGAATCGTTTTTAATTATATACATTTCTTTCATTCATTCTACATGACTTATGTATGCTCCATTGGTTTTTATATACTTATTTATGGGCTCTGTATATCCTTTTTATGCCATGCTTATACATAGGTTTATACCATGCTTATATAATATGGATAAAAGTGAGGAATGTGGTTCTCCAGGTGTTTAGTTAACACAACCGCAAACATGTGGAATCTTCCAATGTTACAAACAAGACAGCCATTGTGTGTTTGTTAGAATGATGTCACACACAGGTTCTATAGTATTTCTGTCTCAAAATTTCATCTCAAAACCAACAAGCCTGAAATGAACTCATCATTTATCCCTCCAAATGGGTTCTTCTCTCTGAGATTATTGATTAATTTCATAGCATGAATCTTCTCTCTTTTTCTAAAGATTCGAACTATGAAGTTATCTTTGATCCTGCATTCTTTATTTCCATATCTAATCTATCACCAACACCTATAGATTCTCCCTTCGAGAACTTGTTTAGTTCATTCCTTTCTTTGCAGCTCCAGAGTTCCTGTTCCAGCTCCATTGGTTCAAGCCCCTGGTTTATGTTAAGAGCCTCTTTCTTTAGTGTAGCCTTCATCCTATCAACCTTATACACCCAAACCACATTATTAATCTTCAAGACTGCTCTCATGTTATTTTCCTTGCTCGAAATATTCAGGTGTTCACATTATTTGAAAATGCCCTCAAAACCTCTAGCCTTGAATACAATAACCTTTCTGTTGATGCAATGCTTTTTTAGCCTGAAATCTGTCTTGTCTCCAAAACTGCCTCTACTTCAATGAAATCTTTCAGAAAAATTTCTTTTGAATAAAACTGACTTTTTTCAACTTTTATGTTGAACTACTTCTCTCTCTCTCTCTTTTTTTGCACATGTTCTCTAGCAATTCGATGCTCATTTGTCAGTCCTTCCTTCCCTCTCTTGTTCAGGACAGAACTGCAGTTTTATCTAGGAATTCACCTTCTTTCACTCAGATACTTGTTTGAAGAGTGAAACGGCCCCCTGTAACACCAGAGGCAGCTCATGGTTTATCTAAGCAATCATGATGCGATGTTCAAACTTCCCTTGTCTTGAGTGGTTTAAGATAGTCTTGGGAGGGATGGGGAGAGTGGGAGGGAGGGAGACGCAAGAGGGAAGACATATGGGAAAATATGTATATGTATAGCTGATTCACTTTGTTATAAAGCAGAAACTAACACACCATTGTAAAGCAATTATACCCCAATAAAGATGTTTTAAAAAAAAAAAAAAAAAGATAGTCTTGGGATGCTTTTATAGACGATGAGACTTACTAAGGAAAAGACACCTACGAAAAGGTTTCTTTATTCTTAAAAATAAATCAAAAGGAAGAAAACCTATTTGTCCTTTCTCAGGATATCATTGCAAAGATGCGATGCTTGGGACTAAAGAGATTCTATGGGGAGCTGACTTTATAAGAAAATCCATTATCTGAAGATGGCAGAACATAAAGAATGAAGGAGGGCATATAGTTCTATACGTTTGATGACAAAAGTTACTAAATTAACCAACTCTAGAGCTCCCTTGCTTTTGGACTTCTTGCTATTTGAGATAATACGTTTTCCTTATTGTCTGTATCACTTAGAGATGCATTTAGTTTCAAGTAACTGAAAACCCAAATAATAGTAGCTTAAACAGCTACTATTCATTTATCTCAATTAACAATATGTCAGGAAGTTTAAGGTTGGCACTGTGACTGTGGTTCAAATGTGTAGTTGCGAAGCACACATTTTCCACCTTTCCTTTCTGTCATCTTGCCATCCTCATGCTCGTTCATGGTTGCAAGATGATGCTGCACCTTCCAGCGTTGAAAAATTCAAATGTTCAAGGCATTGAAAGGAGTGGGAAGAGGAAAGAAGAAAAAAGCGTTTTCCTATTCTGGTGCTTATTCTTTTTGAAAGGGATACCTTCCCCAAATTCCCACATATATCTCACTGGTGGGCGAGTGCTCACGGGCGGCTACGAAGAAGCTTGGAGGAGATGGTACCTGTGGCTGGTCATAATGTTGCCCTGGATAAAACTGCAGTTCTGTTTCTAAGGAACAAAAAGAAATGGATAGGCAACAAGCAGGGACTGTTATGATGTCTACACCTGTCAAGGTTGGAATTTCTGTTACAAGTGTATTAATTAATGTACCTTCTCCATTCCATCTAGCAAATAATACTCTTTCTTGAATGTCCAACTTCTGTACTATCTTTCTCTTTCCAGATCATGTCAGTTCTCAGGGTCTGTGTGTGTGTTTTATAACAGTAATCATAGTTATTACTATTCGTTTGGCAACTTATTACTTCTTTATTTTGCACTGCCACCTTAATTGTTGTTTACTATTGAACTACTGTAAACATTTCCATGTGATCAGGTATTATTATTGAACTGCATTATATAAGCCGTGATTCCATACTAATTACTGAATGGTAGATGATATGAAGACTTTGTAATATTAATATTTCTTGATGATTAATATGTATCAATATTTTCAAAATGGCTATTGCTTTAGAAAAAATATTTTCCAAATTGTGATCTTTATTATGATCCCTTGAACGGATTCAAAGTATTACTAACATTGTTTTAAACGACTGGCACTTTTCCACTGGTACAATATTCAGCCATATTGTTGTAGGTCAGTATAAATATTAATCAACTCAGTTATATTAAAGAGATGGCTCCATAATTAATTATTTTTAATTCTCACATCCACATAGCAACCTTATTTTGCCATACCATGATATATAACATAGAACCATTAAACAGTTTCTCCTCACTGTGAAATGCCTTTTTGGAAAGCTGCACTGAGAAGGATTTTGGAGAATCTGGCTACAGTGGGGAAGAGTGACATGACTGACTAATGATGTTTATCACTGTAAGATGCAGGAGAGAAAGTACCCATCCCATTCTGCGCAGCCCTAGCCTAGAATACAAGGCACGCTTACTACGTGTTTTAGGTAATAATTTCCTCCATGAAAAAAAGAGCATATTTTCTAACTTAACTGTTTCTTTTAAAAAGAATTGATCTTATTTGTTACCAACCATGCATTTTTGCAACAAGAGGTAGCAATGCAAAAGAAGATTTTATCTTTGCTCATAACCTAAGGTAAGAATTTAGTCACGAGGAATAGCTGAATTTATTGTCTGATAAGTATAAAGGACATGTAAATAAGGCATTCACAATGACTGACAAATTTCAAGAGAATATAAAAATAATGGCATGGAAGAAGCTAACATTAATCCTGAAAGACTGAACAAATATATTCTTTACATTATTTCATTTAATTCTCAAAGCACTCCGTATGTTATTATATGTACTATATAGATAAGGAAATTGAGCCTCTGAAAATTTAAATAATTGCCCAACAAATGATGGTCAAAGTCAAAATGAAGACTTCAGTTTAATAACCCAAAGGTCAATTGTTTCCTTATATTTCTCCAAAGGTGACTTTGAAAATGTTGTAATTTATTCCATTATCCACGATAGATTCTCTGCCTGCAGGAATCCAGCCCTGATGCCTCCAATATTTCCCAAAGACCATCATATAAAACATTGATGGACGGTCAATTTGCAGCCATCAGTAAGTCACCTGTATATCTCTGTGTGCTGTGCAATGTTCCCTTGTGAGGGTGAACAAAATCTATGAAGTGAAGTTTTAAGAAAAGTGACTATTTCATTTGTCAACATATTGCTTTTATTTTAATAAATTCAAATACTTCTTGCAGTTGTCCATCAGGAGTCATGGGTAACACTAACAGACATGGATATGTAACTGACTTCAGTTTCTGATAATTCAAAACTGCCCTTTGTTGTTGTTTTATATCAATACCTTAAATAGCTGTGGGGAAAAAAATAAGAATCATATAAGGTACTCTGAGAAGAAAAATGAGTGAAGCAAAAAGAACATGGGCAGCATTCACATTTGAAAAACCAAAACACCTGTAACTCTTTCTGATGTTTTTAGGTCTATTTTTATATTTCATATACAGATGTACATACACACACACATATTTTTCTTCATATGTATTCCCCACATAAGCTGTGATAACCTTATTCCTGATAGCACTTGTTACACTTAAAAAATAATCAGGAATCTTTTCATTTACTAACTACCTTTTCAAAAAGCAAAGAACATTATATTTAATGCATTTTTCCCTCTAGGTTTTTTCTTTCCACAGTAGAAAATGAATTTCTGAAGCCTTGTTCATTTTTATATACCCAATGTTTAGAAAGTTGTTCCTAGCCCTACTAGGAACAGGAATAAACACAAGAGAATAATTTTTATATAAACTTTTCAATGTATGTACATTTTTACATGAGAGGAAGATATTTACTGTCTGTAATAAGTTTTCTATATGCATGTGATAGCTGTCCTTCTCACCCCACTGGATTATGTATGTCAATGCCATCATATTCAAATTATTTTTTCTTTAGAGCCTTCATAAATCTGGCCAAGTTTTTAATGTTTTGCTGGTGATTATTAAATGCTCTATTTGTTATGTCTTGTGGGGAAAATGGTGGTTTCAAAATGCTTCAGAGCATTGTTTTAGAACTCCATTGAAATCAATCCCTAACAGTCAATATAAAAAAATATATATTTTTGGTGCACTTAAAAGAAGCTAGAAATAACACTAGAAAGTATTATTTAATGTATTATAAATTTCATTTGAGAATATATATATTATAAAGGAAATATTTTGTGAAATTAAGATTACAATACTGTAGTATTCAAAATACAGTTTAAAAAAGTGCCAATCATTTTCACTTTCTTCTTTGCTTGACTTAAAATTAAAAGATGGGATGAATGTTGAGGATAACATGCTAAGTAAAATAAGCTAGTCACAAAAAGACAAACACTGTGATTCCACTTACATGAGGCACCTAGAGTTGTCAAATGCATAGAAACAGAAGGTAGAATGGTGGTTGTCAGGGGCTGGGGGTGGGGAGAATAGAGGGTTATTGTTTAATTGGTACAGAGTTTCAATTTTTCAAGATAAAAAAAGTTCTGGATATGGGTTCTGGACGCCCTCTAAGGGAAAAACCTTTCCGATGACACTTACGCAAGCTGGCAAAAGTGTGAAGCTGTGGTGTTGGCTGCACAACGATGCCAATATACTTAATGCCACTGAGCTGTACAGTTTAAAAAGGTTAGAATAGTAAATTCTATGTTATGTATTTTATGTATACTTTACCGACAATTTAAAAAAAATAGCGAATGCAAGAAGAGAAATGAACACTTCAGAAGTAAACAATCCCGAGGAATAAAAATAACACTGAGCTAAAAAATAAACACATTAAACGTGCCTTGTGTAGTAAGCCTTCCCTGTGCATGTGTGATATTTTCCCACTGAGAAATGGAGTCTATTCCCTTCCTCTATTTGAATCTAGGCTAGACTTTGTTATTTGAATAACCATTAGGAAGAGCCAGGAGGGACATTCTGGAACTTCTGAGGCTAAGTCATACAAACTCTTTGCTATTTTTCCTCAGACTCTTGGAATGTTTGCCCTTGGAACTTTCTGTGAATGAAGAATGTTGCATGCCACGTCAGTAAACAAAGGACATTGTAGCCGTCAGCCACTGTCCGCCCCTCCCCCCCCCCCCCCATGGTGCGCCCCGAGGGAACTCAGGTTAGAAACAACAGGATGCCCGCCATCAAACCCTCACCCACTGCAGCGCCCCGCCCCCCCCCACCCCCCACCCCTCGCAAAGGTGCACCCTGAGGGGATTTAGGATGGGAAGAACCAGGATGCTGGCCCTAGATAGCTAAGGTGTATAGCAAAGGAATGACTTCACTGAACACAGTCTCTTGCATCTTCCCAAACACAGAAAAGCACTAAATTCCTTAACTTGAGCTATCTGGTTTTCTTTAATTAACAGTAATCTTTTGATGTTTGGGCTCCCAAAACTCCTGTATATCCTGTCTCCCCCTCTACCTCTTGGGAGCAGCCCCTCAGAGGGATCTGAGAGGCTGCCTCCTGGGCTTAAGTCCTCAGAAAGTCTGCCAATAAAACATACTTCTTAACTTTTAGGTTGTGCATTCTTTTACAGTCGACACATGGTAAAAGTCAATCCCATGTAAGATGTCTGACTAACCTGTGATAGCCCAAGCCACAGGGATTGCCCTGGAGGTTGATTCCATGTTGATCCAGACAGAGAAACCAAAGACTACACATGTGCCAAACATGTAGGGGATAAAGGCATCTTGGAAGTGATCCTCCAGGTCCAGCTGTACCAGTTTGAGCCATGTGGATCAGAGACAAGCTGCCTAACCGATTCCTTCCTGAATGAATGATCCACAAAATTGCAAGCAAAATGAAACTTGTTTAAGGCCACTAACTTTTAGGGTAGTTTGTTACGCTGCAAACATTAATGGCAACAGGCAGCCTGTATGGTATCAAGATTCCATATGAATGCTCATCAATAAGATATATGAAAAAAAAATTCTTTGGATTTAAATATGTGTTCATATTTTAAAATCACACACTTGGCTTTATACATGAATTTAAAAATCATTTGAATTAAAGTTTGAATAAAAAAACCAAAGTGGTTCTTGTATTCCTCTTTTTCCAGGGCAATGTAATTATTAAAATTAATCATTAAACTAGTATTTATTCAAAGTGTTCTTTTTTCACCTCATCTATAAAATCAGTCATTTTGTGGGGAAAAAGGAATGGAATCAGTCATGAGAACTGATGAAGAAATGTAGGCTCTGCTAGTTCCGTTTCTGACAATTTTAACCCTGACTCTGCACACAGTTCTATATAATGACGTGATGGGAAATTTTTGTAACATGATTTGCTATAGATTTGTTGCAGTTTTTAGTCTGGGGGTAAAAAGGATGGAAGGGCTGCCATTTAAATATTTGCATAGAGAAGTTGGAAAAATGTATGGTCTATTCTAAATCTACTCTGGTGCATGAGAAGAACATTTCTTCTCAGTCATCAATGCCAATAAGTTACTCTGCTAACAAAGCGAAAATCTGTGCTGAACTGGCAGCATTAGAACAGACAAATACACTTACCACAGCGAGCTTCATCAGACCTATCAGAGCAGTCTGGTTGATAGTCACAGACCAGGTGGGATGCAATACACTTCTTGTTGTGGCACAAGAAATCAGTGGCTTCTGGGCAAATCTCAGAAGTCTCTCCCACTGGGGGGAAAACAAAATAACAAACACAAACATCATTTGGTAATACTTTCATCAAATTGCAATACTCCTTTTAGTTCCCACACTATTAGATAAGTTAAAGATTTTAATTGTTGTCCAAGGTAGACTTGTAGACAGCTCCCCATCTCTCAGTCCCACCTGGAACTGTTCAGCAAGTAACACAGATTGTACTTCCAAAATATCTTTTAACCAGTCAAGGGCTGACCATCGTCTATTACATAAACCCAAACTCCCAATCAAGGCATTAAAAATATTTTGGTTTTTGGCTCCAGCTTAGTTTTCCAGGCTTATTTTCTGCAACTCTTCTCTTAAGCACCTGCAGGAAGCTATATCCTAGGACTGAGGGCTTCACAAATATGCCACTTGGTCTGCATTTTACCACGTGTTCACAAATGCTGCTTCCTTTACCTGTGCTGACCATTCATTCCCTCTTGTGGTCTGTTCAACCTTAGGACTCAAGGAAACAACTTCTCTCTCTACCCTTGTCTTGCCTTTCTCTTTGCCATCCAAGCCTCTGGTTGGACACTCCCTGTTTCATGCTGCCTAAGGACACTTTTATTCCTATATTAAATGCTTACCACCTCGTATAAGAGCTGTTTACACTTCTGGCTGTCCTCCCAGACTCTAAGCTCACACAGGAGTTTTTGCTGTGTTTCCTTGGGCCTAACACAGCACCTAATATACAATTTGTGCTTTATAAATGCTGGTTATAATAACTGAAGGCATAATGGTTTCATCTAAAGGGGGCTTAGAAAAGCAAATTGACATAGAATTTTCAAAGCAATTCACATGTTGGCATATCATTTCAACTGACATGAAGCCTAATGATAATATTTTATAGCTTCAAAGTGATGTACGTTAAAGGTCTGAAACTATCTTTATCAAATTCAACAAATTAAATAAAGCTCAGCAATTCCTTTGTTACATCGATTAGTATGGGTTCAGGATAGGGTGTCTGCAGTGGGGGTAGGTTACTCAAGGTTAGGGAGTATTTTCATGAAGGAAAATAGTAAAACTCTACAGATTTCACAAAAGTGCATTTCCAGAGTCTTTCCGTAGTCATCCCCATAATACAATAGCTAAAACCTCAATAATTTCCAGAAATAATTTACCAGTAAAATGTAGTCTCAATACGAAGATTGAGAGAAGGCATCTAAAAGAACAGCCAATATTTATTAGATCGTGGGTATCAGTAAGGTGAAGAATGAAAGCTCGTGTTCTTTGAGTGATTTAGAAACTTTGCCACATAATTTTAATTAACACTAGTGAGAATTTACAGTTAACCCAGAGAACTATGTGGACATTGTTTAGTATGCAAGTCTATGCATTGGAGATTATTTTTCTGTGCCATAGGCTGTGGAGTCATAAAATTACTCCACAGAGGATATGGGTTTTGACTTATAATCTAAATAATTGGTTCTTTAGTTTAAAAAAAATGACTGAAATAGACTCCATCTCTAAATGAGGCTTATTACCTTAACAACATAGAATAGAAAAAACATGAAGAGGAATCAGGTCAATGCTTTGAATTATAATAAACTGAGTATAAACCAGAGTATCTATGGTATATGGGTTGCACGGATTAAAAATAAAAAGAGACTGCAATTCTAAGGACAGTAGATCTTCTTTAAGACAAGAATATAGTCAATCAGACTGCTGTTAGCAAAAACAGCATGGTAAATAGAAGAGGAACATTATTTTAGTGAGAACGTCTTGCATGTGTTTAGTCATTTTCAATTTCTTCATTTAGCCAAAATGATAAAGGCAGTACCTATTAACCTGGTCAACAAATATATGAAATGAAAGATAATCTCACATATACTATAGTTAATGATATGAGAATGGAAAGAGCACTGGTGCTCATAAGAGCGAGTTGAAGATGACCTGCTGGCAGAATATGGCACATGAAACAGACTAAATATTTATTTTAGCTTAGAAAATAAAGGTTGACAGAGTCCAAAAGACCTAAAACTAAAACACGATAAATGGAAAAAATCCTAGGAAGAAGAAAATGTCTGCAAAATAATGTAGCCATAAGAATCGAATATTTAATCCACTAAAAGCACGAGGAACATATAGGACTAATCCACTGTGGATTTGAATACACCGTCCCCAAAGTTAAAGTGACGTCCATTGAAAACTCACATTATTCTCCTTTGAAATAGAATTTACAGTAAAGAAATCCTTGCCCGTATAAATTTGGATTTGGATTAAAACAGCTTTGTGCACAGGATTCATTACATAGAATTAGATATAATCATTCTACAGGTTATATTTGTGGACACACACTCGTTTTATCATCTCCTTCAAGGGATGATATTCAGTATGCTCTGGGATTTCAGACAGTAAATTTCACATGTGCACACATTTTTGGCACCTTTATTTCTCATGCAGAATATTACCACGTGAAGGACATAAAAGACGTGATGGCAATGGCCAGACTCCTCCCCACTGAAGAGTGTGTTATTCAGGCTCCTTAGGCTGAAGGAGACTGAATAACCATGACCATGTCATGTCTCCTTAGGCTTCTCCTCACTGTGACAGTTTCTCAGATTTTCCTTGTTTTTGATAACTTTTACAATTTGGACGGTACTGGTCAAGTATTTTGTAGGATTTCTATTAGAATTTGATTTTTCCCCCTTATAATTTAGGTAGGATTATGGGTGTAGGGGAGGAAGACTACAGAAGTAAAGTGTTAATTTCATCACATCATGACCAGGGCACGTACTATGACACAACTTGTCACTGTTCATGTTGACCTTGTCTACCTGGCTGATGTAGTTCTTGTCATATTTCTCCACTTTAAAGTTACTTTCTTTTTTCTATCCCTTTAAATACAATATTTCTTTGGAAGGAAGTCACTGTGTGCAGACCACATAGTGGAGAGGAGATCTATGCTTCCCTCCTTGAGGGTAGAGAATCTACATAAATTAGTGTTCTTACATATGGGAGATTGGTCTTTTCCCTCCCATTTATATATTTATTTAGTAATTTATATCAATATGGACTCAAGGATATTTATTTTACAATTTGAGTCATAATACAATGCTACTTTATTTTTTTATTGCTCAAATTGGCAAAGGGGAGCTCTTTCAGTTGGCTTCTATGTCCCTTTGACATGCTACCATCAATGCAGCCTTTTTTTTTTTTTGCACACTGCTTTCTGTTCTAACACCGTAGTTGCTTCAGCCTTACCTTGTATTTTTCCCAGCCCAGTCCTAGAATCAGCCATCAGCCATTTCTCCAAGCACCCCTGGTTCCTTTTATTGGAGAATGCTGTCGGAAACCAAAATTTGGGTACTAGGTTGCCCCCTGCTACTGGGGTGTCATTGTTTCTATGCTATGATAACTTGAGGAGTCATGCCATTTTTCAATTACAGAAAATGATCAATTTTATTTCTTCAAGTACTATCTTTCCCTAAGTCTCTGTTTTCTATTTCTGGAACTTTTTTTTTTTTTTAACATCTTTATTGGAGTATAATTGCTTTACAATGGTGTGTTACTTTCTGCTTTATGACAAAGTGAATCAGCTATACGTATACATATATCCCCATATCTCCTCCCTCTTGCATCTCCCTCCCACCCTCCCTATCCCACCCCTCTAGGTGGTCACAAAGCACGGAGCTGATCTCCCTGGGCTATGCAGTTGCTATTAGAAGTGTTAGATTCACTTATTCTATCTTCAATGTCTCAATTTCTGTTCATATTTTTTTTTCTCTTTACCTTGCTGTGTTGCATTTCGGTGAGTAAGCTCACGCTTATTTGATGATTTATCCTTCAACTGTGCCTCTAATCTGTTTCTTTAACTTTTCCATTGATATTTATTTTCAGTTATAATTTCTGGAAGTGAAATTTAATTATTTTATTTAGTATCCTGCCTATTTTATTTTATGCTTTCCTTTTTCTGTATTATGATCCCAATAGCGTGTGTTCCCAACAGCATAAATTCACACTGGCTACGTGCATTATCCTTGAAGTTTCAGTGGTTCTAGAAATTTTAATATTAATGTGTTATTTTTGAGTTCTCAGTCTCACAGCATGTACTATCCTATGTGTGGTATGGCACAAGTTTTAGGGTTTTGGTTTCATGCTGGTAGCTCCTGTTCTGTTCATTTATTTTTCTTTAATTTTTTCCAAGTTCCTGGACAGAAAACAAATTTCTCTGGGCTTTCTCTGGAAAGGACCAGGCTTTATGCAAGGGTACATGTCTAGCTCTCCTATTCTGATATAGGGTTAAAACTTCCAGTCTCCAGATACCATTTTCTATGTCCAGGTTCCCAAGTCCTTTAAGCCCCTGGGAAGTTAGCTTTCATCTATGGTCTATGTTTGAGTCCCCTCTTTGGTTCTGGAACTGGTATATTTTCTTTTCTTTTTCAAATTTCAGTTTAGAGTATTAACAAGTGCTTTTTAAAGATATTTTTATATGTTTGTAGTGAGTGGAAAGCACATCCTATGATATGATTTTGTTAATTTTTCTGTAGTCTAATTTTCAATATAAATTTAATATTTAAAAACTGTTAAAACCTTATATCATGAATTCTAAAAATAATCTCAAGAAAGTCCCATAAAACAATTTTCTCCAAATCATGCTCCTTATTATAAAAAGAAACCCTCTGAAATTGGCATATATCATTTTCTTTACCTTGTGTTCCTATAAAAGTAAACATATATGAACATTTGAGTGCATTCATTGAAACAGAAACATAAAGATATATTTGTAGTGGCTAGAAGAGGGAACTTTTTCATAAACATAGTTTCTTTTTGTTTGTTAATATATACATTTTCCTTGTCATTTATCTGTTTTAACTTGTTAATAAATCATCTTTGGATAGCTTTTATTGTAGGTATGCCTCAAAAGTTTTATCATTCTAAGTAAAAGTTTCCCTCTAGTTACAGCTGGTAATACTGGACAGTAAACATTGATTGCTAGTGGAAAGTCAAAATATGTGTGGCCAATGTATTGATCTGAACCTCCATTCTCATGAAAGCTCTGTAACCTTAGGTAACTCATTTACTATCAATCTCTAAATGAAAACAATGGTAATCACTCTCTCACACAAAGTACTATACCTTTAAATCTAGTGACATCATCCATTTAGTATCTTTACTTATTCATCCTAGAAACATATTGAACAGTTGTCAGACACCATGGTGGATAGTTCTTATCATCAAAGAATTTATAATCCGGTAGTGAAAACTTATATGTAAAACAGGCTGTTTAGTGCTGTAATGGAAGATATTTAATGGCTTGCTGTCAGAGGACAACAAAATGTAGCCCTAGTTTGCACTGGTGTGTTAATAAATATTTAATACATTTATTCAGCGCTGACCTTTCAAAATGCATATCATCTCAGCTTGTCATGTAGCCAATTAGAAAAAGAGGCCAGACCACTCAACTGAGAAGAAGCAGGTCCTTTATAAAACCCCATTCATTTCAGTTTCCTTATCAAGTACGTTTGGCCACATGTTGCAAATACGGAAGACTCAATGTTATCTGAAGAATAACACTTGGGTAAAAAAAAAAAGGGGGGGGGGGGCGAAATAGGCTCAAGAAAAAAATATTTTGGGAAAGATCACACACCTGAAATCTTCCTTCACAGATGAACTGCCTATTTCACCTGACGGCTCTCTTGTTCTCGAAATAGGATGGGGGCAAGTTTGCAAATCAAAGGAAATCTCAACACTGCTGATGACTACATATCTCATGACCAGGATTTTTAAATGTCCAGAAAATAACAATGAATACCTTTCATATTTTATATTCAGGGTGAGCGTTTAAATCTGTCTTATGTTAGAAAGATTGCTAGGTTTCAGGAAGGTCACTGCACATATCAGACAACTGAGAGCAACACATCTGAATGTGCAACCTCCGTGAGCTCAGTGACAGCAAAGTTCAGTTTGTGCCAAAATTATCGAAGTGTTATCAGAGTTACTGGACCATGTCTTAGAGGATAGCAAGAGCTTAGGAAAATATAAAAAAATGCAAATCCACTTGTGCTACACAGAGGCAAGGTGTATATGAAGTGGAAAATATCTTAAAGATCAACTTTTCAGCTTTTTAAGCAAAATGGTGACTTTATAAACTGATACTATACTTGTCTGAAAGAAAATTATATATGTCAACCTCTCTTTTCAGACATGCAACTCAGATTTTTATCTTTAGCTTTTTTTAGATATGGATATATTGTAAATATCTAGTTTTCTAAATCATTAATTTAAAGGTTTAGACAAAAAACCTTTTTAGAAGGTTTACAATGAAGGAAAAGGAAATAATAAGAAAATAAAGCAAAATCAACAACAAAATTCAGAAGTGATGTATTTGATAATGACCAGTATGCTTTTCCGCTTGAAGAAGCATTTTTAGTGGGTTAGTGATTCAAAAGTCCTCATCCATCCCTCATCTCTTTTCAGGTCCTAATGCTCCATTAAAAGAACCCTTGCTTCGTTTTCTGGTAATTTCCTAACTACCATTTTAAAAGAATGTTGACCCTTTCCATTCTGGACTTTACTTCTGCATCTGATATACCAAAAATGTCTTCCTTTCTGTGACCCTCAATCCCTTTAGCTCCTGGCCACCATATTCCTACTACTCCATCACAGCTTAACCTTCTTCTCTCTCTTGGTTCTTTTTCCAGTCCAGGTCTTTAATGCCAATGCAGCAAACTGTGACCCTTTGTTCTTCTTTGGGCATCATATTTACTGTCATGATTTTACCTGACATCTGGGGGTTGATGACCTGATATCTACAACCTAATCTGTCCCTTTTTCCTGAGTTTAGTCACTTAGGATACATTTCACGCTGGATTTCTCTATAACATATCAGACACACTAAACGTGGCCAAAAAATGTACTTTCTTCTCTCTTTTTGCCTCCTACTTTATTTTTCTCTACTTCTGGACTCACACTAAACCTCACAATGCTCACATGTGGATGGTCCACAGAAGCATAACATCTTTTCTCACCTACTTTGGTCCTTACTCTTGTTTTACGCCTTCATCCTGTCTCATCCGTGGGGTGGAGATGGCCGGCTGTTTACAACATATACCTTCAAATTTCTACAGCAGACAGTTGTTGCTGGGTAGCAGCTGCTCAGCCAGGCACTTGACTTCTCAACACCATATGCAACCAGGTGGGGCCACAAGGGTGAGTTCTAGCCAGTGGAGTGTGAGTGGAGGTGATACTCACCACTTCCAGGCAAAGCCACACACACTTCCACGCACAGCTCGTCATGTTCTCTTCCTCTCTCCGTTGGATAGGAACGATGTGATGTTCACTAGGGTGGACCTTGAAGGCCAGAGACTAAAGATCTGCCTGGGTCCCTGAATAAATGCATGAGAAGAGTGGTCCCCCTAATCTGCTCACCTGCTAACTACTGCAAGCTGAATAAGAAATGAACTTGAACTGTGATCTAGCTGTAGCCTCCCCTACTACAACTGGTATACAATGAGGATGATTCTGTTGATGATATGGTGGCTCTGACTCTTAAGGAGACTAGATTGCGTGTCTCATCCTGTTTAAGCACGTTACATATATAAACTCATTTAATTCCGAAGATAGCTCCACGAAGCAGGTACTATAATTTTTTGTCTTATTAAAATTACTGAAGGTCACACAACTACATCATCGCAAAGCCAGAATTCATGCTTTGACTACAGCCTTTACTCTTTTTTTTTTTTTTTTTTTGGCGGTACGCGGGCCTCTCACTGCTGTGGCCTCTCCCATTGCGGAGCACAGGCTCCGGACGCGCAGGCTCAGCGGCCATGGCTCACCGGCCTAGCCACTCCGCGGCACGTGGGATCTTCCCGGACTGGGGCAGGAACCCGCATCCCCTGCATCGGCAGACGGACCCTCAACCACTGCGCCACCAGGGAAGCCCAGCCTTTACTCTTAACCAATAAACCCCGTTCCTCCTCTCATCCTGCTCAAATATGCAATCCCATAAGCCATAAGTTAAGTGTTACTCTTTCAAAGTCCCTTTTATCCATCCAGCTCTGCTCGTGCTCTGGATAATATCAATTCTAGCACGTGGTATTGAAATACAGTACACTGATATATTTCCTGTTGGATTCATCCACTATACAACAGAAAACTAGACATGTTTCTTCTGGAAAAAAAAGGAAAGAATCCTTAAAGGAAGGAACTATGTTGTACTCATTACTACATCCCTAATACATAGCACAGATCCCAGGGACCTTTTGGTGATTAAGTAACATTTGCTGAACTGTGTTTAAATCTGTAAAATTGCCTGGACTTTACCATTACAATCAGAATAGGTGGTTAATTAAACATAAAATGAATTCTAAACATGCTATGAGTACTAAGGACTAAGAATTACATTTAATGAATTTAAACTATATTGGGCAGAACCATTCCTATAGAACTTCACAGTTAAAAATGGTTATAAGAAAACTGTCAACTCTTGAAAACTGTTTAGAGGATAAATAGACTGTAGGATAACTACTGTCACTGCCTAAGATAATTTCTGAGATGTAATATATACTGTGAGCTTGATAGTCTATATAAGCACAGGTAATGATGCGATTTATTGGTTTCTACACAGAGAAGTAGGTCCATGGTGTGTGATGACACGAGACAAAGCAAAGATAATCTAAAGAGAAGTGAGGCACAGGAACCTGGAGTATTGAGACAATAAATACTCTTTGTGAGGAAGACGACTTTGGTGTGAGACATAAAATTGTAAGGAAAGAAAAAAACTCACCCAAGGAAATTGTAATCATCATTCACAAGTGGCCCTTTATTAAGGATGTCTGTCTACATGCTGGATTCCAACTCTAGCTTGAAGAAGACCCATAATGGATGGAATATGTCATCTGTTTAGACCTAATTAAAATTTTCTAGTTGCTGTATTAAGAGGGGAGTACACACTTTGCTCAAGTTTATCTCCATTCCACTGGAGATGAGGTGTAAGAGGAAATGTGCACATCAAAGCACCAACGTCATATATATCTGATAGAAAATGGCACAGAAGAAAAATGCAATTGCTTATTTAGCTTTTGTCTCAAAATACTATTTTTTTTCCTTTGCTCAGGTAACTTTTGCATAGAAATTATACGGAAGTACTTGCTGATTTGCTCGAAATATTAATACATAGTAGGGATATACGTTTATTTAAATATATTTTATAATAAATAGTTGATTCATTTTGACCAAATTGAAAACAACTATTTTTATACATCTTACTACCCAAGTCAGTAATTATCATGTGTGTTTGCTTCTTGTTCTCCTACACCTACTATGGAGTGACAGAATAGTCATTAAATTGAGAGGCAATGAGCTATGTTTCTGTTCCCACAGTGTCAAACATCCAAGTAAGCTGGAATGAAATCATTCAAACACTCTGGATCCCTAAAGTCTTTCCACTCTAAAGTTCTAGGGGTTTTGAATACTATCTCAAAGACACTTTCTTAGTTAATTCACTAGAAATTCTCTGGTTGTTTTTTTAAAAATATAAATGCAAGTACAAAAATGCTGTAACAAGTAATCTAAGATTATTATTTTCAGCCACCCAAAAGCACTTTTCTCTTGTGAGCTAAAATGTAAGATGAAAATTCCATTAAAACTGTTGCGCATTGGGCTTCCCTGGTGGCGCAGTGGTTGAGAGTCCGCCTGCCGATGCAGGGGACACGGGTTCGTGCCCCGGTCCGGGAGGATCCTACATGCCGTGGAGCGGCTGGGCCCGTGAGCCATGGCCGCTGAGCCTGCGCGTCCGGAGCCTGTGCTCCGCAACGGGAGAGGCCACAACAGTGAGAGGCCCGCGTACCGCAAAAAAAAAAAAAAAAAAAAAAAAAAAATTGTTGGGCATTAAGAGTTAAAGTTTACTAATGTAGAATGTCTCAGCTATAGGCTGCCCACTCCAATACCTATACTTCCACTAGAATGAAGAAATCAAGAGTTGCATAAAGCCCAAGAATTTACCAGCATTGATCCTATATAAATAAAATGTGGGAATAACTGGAAAAAACCAAAACACTAACATTTTTACATACAAAATACATAAAAATAATGAGGCAAAAAACTTAATTTAATGAGATGGAGAATATGGAAGTGTGTGTTGAATACGTAGAGACATATTTCTGAAGTGTACATACCCCCCAAGAGCAGATTATGAATCATCTGTGTTTAATGTGTGAGAATATATCACATGGATATAAAACATGAATAGTTAGGGTCTTATAAAATATGTTATAGACTGATGTTCAAAATAAACACAAGGTGAATGAGCTTCCTGGTTCAAGGTGATGACGCAGGCTATGGCAATAGGTCCACCTTTAACATGCACAGGATCTGCAGTGGACACCCCAGTCTGTGGGTACAATCCCATCTTCATCTTCATAGTCATCGTGTAGCTAACCTTGCAGCTCAGGGTATGCATACCAGCAGTGCAGTCCCTCCATGAGAAGACGGAACTGGGGAAGAGGTGAGGAAAGACCCCTGAAGCCAGCTTGGAGCTGCATGATCAGAGTAATCTGACATTTAGAACGGGGAACGTAGGTTCTGAGTGGGCATGTCCTTTTAGCTCTCAACAGACTCCTTGCCAAATGGGGTGGGGTGGGGCCTGAGGAAGAACAGAAAAGAGCCAGCTAATGTTCATCACCCAGAATCTCAGTGTGGTATTACATAGCTGATTGATCAAGGAGAGATAACTGATTAAAGATAAGCCGACAGGATTATTGCATTTGGGATTGAATGTTGTACCAAGACACACAGAAATAGCAGTTCTGGGGGGAACAGGTGTCTAATGGGCACTTCACTGGAGCAACTTCCCACGAGCCCCTGTTACTTCGGTCCTTGGAGCTTATTCTTTTCAAGGATGGCTTACACAATTGCTTCTTCAATTCTCTGATCCATCCCAGAATCTTTAGAAAAAATGACCTCTATTTATTTGATTGGTAAAATTGGTTTCTAGTACATGCACTAAAAAAGGATATAAACTGTTAACTGCCTCTATTATTACCCTATCTTGGTCGCACTTTAGGAGTGCTGCAACCATAACCAATGATATGTGTAATAAAGGAAAACAGTACCACTTCAAGGAAATATATGGCCTCCTAAAAATATAAGATTCTAGAACCTCATTGATATTGATACCATTAATGAGTTTTAATGAAGAATAAAAGCTTTTGAAGTGCTGAGCAATCTGATTCAGACTTCTGAATTCGTTTGTCTTTTCTATTATTTGTATAGTCAGGTCACTGCAGGACACTGTTAAATAATTTTCAATTTACATGCAAATTCCAGCATCAAACTGTGATCAAGTTATGGTTTTCTGCATAAAATGAATACAAATAAGTCTGATCACCGCATAATATTATCTTTGGCCCTTACCTTTGAACTCTGCCATATATGTGAGATGTATAAAAATTTAATTTGCACTGTATTTTTGACATAATATTTCATTCAAATCTTCAGAATTTAATAAGTTTACTGTGGACTAAAGAAAAATATTTTGATGCACTTTTTAATTGTTTACAAAGAGCTTAGCCACAGCAAAGAATCTTTACGATATTTTTTAACAAAATCTTAAAATCTCCCTGGGTAATATCTCTACCAGTTGTGTCATTTGGCTAAATTAATTAATCTCTCTGAGGCTCAGATTCCTCATCTGACGAACGGAGATACTGAAGTTCCAACATGAATAACAGAGGTGTATGAACATTAAATGAGATCATGTATGCAAAGTTTTCAGTACATGCTTAACATTTAGTAATTTAATGTTACTTTTTCCAAATTTTTTCTTGATTCCTGAGAACCTGCCCTCTCAGAACCTTAGTTTCTTTATCTATAAAGTGGGTTCTTATAAGATTTAGTGAAAGGACTTCCCTGGTGGCGCAGTGGTTAAGAATCCGCCTGCCAATGCAAGGGGACACAGGTTCGAGCCCTGGTCCGGAAAGATCCACATGCCGTGGAGCAACTAAGCCTGTGCACCACAACTACTGAGCCTGCATGCCACAACTACTGAAACCTGCACGCCCAGAGTCTGTGCTGCACAACAAGAGAAGCCACTGCAATGAGAAGCCTGCGCACTGCAACGAAGAGTAGCCTCTGCTCACTGCAACTAGAGAAAGCCCGCGTGCAGCAACGAAGACCCAATGCAGCCAAAAATAAAAATAAATAAGTAAATAAATAAATTTATATGTAAAAAAACCAAGATTTAGTGAAGGTAAAGCATATAAAGCTGGTAAAACTGTCATTGATTTAGAGATATTAAAAGTTCTAATTATTTTTGTAGTCACCTTAGGTCAGCATTCTCTCTACAACAAAACGCTTCTTTGAGAAATCATTAATAACATTTTACACTATCATTTACTTTCTAAATAGTGTTAGAAAATGCTATCAGTATTAAGAGATATTAAATTTTCACTTACAATGGATTGGGTACTGGTTTAATCACTTTGCAAGGATTAAATCAATAGATTTTCACAATAATTCAATTGTACAGAAAAGGCATAGAGTGGTGAAGTAACTTGTCCCAGGTCACACACCTGAGAAACAGTGAAGTTAAAATTCAAACTGAGCTAATGGTTCCAATGACCATCATGTTATATAACCTCTAAGCTATTGCTTTTCCAGTCAAAATGGTGATGAAAATATAATTTAAATTGCATATCCCATGCTTTAAGGAAATTTGAAAATGTTTAAAAGTATTTAAAAGTACAGGATTTCTTGGACTATGAGATAATTCTTAGACTAGAAACACCTGGAAGCTCACTTGATCCACTGTCAAATTCAACATAATATTTAAATTGCTTAATATGTTGCATAAATTATTTTAAAGATAAACTCACCAAATAGTACATTATGCCCAAAGGAATAAAGCAGGACTTGACATCTTGAGAAAAGATGTACATTTTAAGTAGCTAAACATTAAAAAATGATATAATTTTCCATAAAATACATTATAAAACACTGCAAAATACCTTTGTGTTAGTAATGTATTTTACATTTACATTTTAAAATATTTTAAATAATATTGATAGAAAATCTTTTTTCACTTCCTTTTTTTGGCAGTATGAGATTTTAGTCACGGTATTAAGGCCAACTGAGAGAAAACATCTACAATCTACAATTCAGTAATAAAATACTGAAATACATTTTCAAATGCAAGACTCTTCAAAGTCAGAAATGAAATGAATTCAGCCAACTGGAATTTATATTAAAATCTGGAGATAACTTCACGGGCTAAGAACTACCCAGGGCAGGAGATTTATTGGAGGTTCCCACACAAAACTGGAATCAATAGGTTTATATTTGCAGCTTTAGAGTAAATGAGAAAGAAACCTGCCTCTCAGAAGTGGTGGAGATATAGATATACATGAATCACCTGAATATCTATCTCTCTATCTGTCTATCTATCCATCTCTATAGATATATACCTATAGGAGATCCCTCTCTCTCTCTCTCTCTCTCTCTCTATGTGTGTATATATATATATATATATATATATATATATATATATATATATCTCCTGAATCTAGAATTTATACAGAATAACAAAAGGCTAACAGGAGCCAAGACACTCCTGAAAAAGAAAATCAAAATCAAGAGACTATATACTTCAGGTAACAAAACTTATTTAAACATTATAATAAATAAGAGGTATGGAATAGCAGAGATAGATTCATAGACCAGAGAACATAATAGAAGACCTAGAATTGAACCCCATGCGTTTAGATATTTGATTTTTGGCAGACTTGGCATGTACATCAGAAGGGAAAGAATGGACCTATCATGTATTAGCAGTCTTCAGGCTAAGTTATGGGTGCACCAGAGAGTACATAAAAATTGTTGCAAGGGAGATAAAGGCATACAGGTTTAAGGAAATCAATTTCTAGATCTTCATTTCCAAATATGAAGCTTCCTGAAACTGATGTGCCAAGAATGCACCTATGATCATCTTGGTTCTACTTTACACACTCCTTCACAACCACACTCCACGCTTTATAGAAGATAGAGCTTTGCATCTTTCCCTCTATTTGACATTCAAAAGTATACATGGGCAAGCTGTGATAGTAGAAACATGATAATGTTTAGCTCATTTAAAGTCTCACTTCTTTTATTCCCTATTTTCAAAGAATGTTTCAGCCTGATGGAGTTTCATGAGATTGAAGGGAAAAAATATTAGCATGAAACAATTTTATAATACAATGCTATTTACTAACAATGCATTCATAACTAAAAATAAAGCTATATTTTAAAATTAATAAATCTGAATACCTAAGTACAAATATAAATAACTTTGATATTTTTAAGCTCCCATCGAAATATGAAAGTTTGATACAAATTAGCATTGCTCACAGTGGAAGCTAGGGAAACATGAACATCCATAGAAAAATGACTGATGTACTGTTAATAGCCAGAAGTTAAATGTTCATTTCAGCATATCAGAAGGTTGATTCCCTGTAATGACATCACTGTGCTCCATGAATGAATGTGATGGCAGAAGCCATTGTTCAACAGAGTGCATCAAAAATCATGATAGAGGGGCTTCCCTGGTGGCGCAGTTGTTGAGAGTCCGCCTGTTGATGCAGGGGACACGGGTTCGTGCCCCGGTCCGGGAAGATCCCACATGCCGCAGAGAGGCTGGGCCCGTGAGCCATGGCCGCTGAGCCTGTGCGTCCGGAGCCTGTGCTCGGCAACGGGAGAGGCCACAACAGTGAGAGGCCCGCATACCACACACACACAAAAAAATCATGATAGATTAAAATAATGCTATGCCTTAGAGCAAAGAAAGGTTATGTTGCTACTGAGATTACAACAAGCGAAGAAGAGCGTGTTGAAATTTAGACACTTTTGCACAAGTATATTTGGACTTAGATTGGGAATAAGGTATTTTTATAAATGTTTATATATTTGTATTTACATCTGTTTATTTTTTCTGATAGAGCTGCTCCATGACTAAGCAGAAGGGTGCCCTTATTGCTCATATTCATTCCTTTACTCTTTTTAAAAGTATTTGCTTAAAATTCAACAGCGAAAATACCAAATAACATGGACACAGGACTTGAAAGATATTCCTCCAAAAAAGATATACAAATGGCCAAGAAGCACTTGAAAAGATGCTCACCATCACTAATGCAAAAGAAGGAAATGCAAATCAAAACCAAAATGAGGTGTGACTTTACACCCATTAGGATGGCTACTATATTTTTTAAAACCCCAAAGACAAAAAACTCCAGAAAATAACAAGTTTTGGTGAGAATGTGGAGAAACTGGAATGCTTGTGTAGTGTTGGCAGGAATGTAAAATAGTGTAGTCACCATAAATAATATTGAGTTGGCCCTCAAAAAATTAAAAGAGAATTACAATATGATCCAGCAACTCCACTTCTGAACATATACATAAAATAATTGAAAGCAGGAACAAGAACAGATATTTGCACACCCATGTTCATAGGGGCATTATTCACTATAGCCAAAAGGTGGAAGCAAACCAAGTGTCTATCTTTTTCTTTTAAAGATTTTTTGGATGTGGACCACTTTTAAAGTCTTTATTAAATGTGTTACAATGTTGCTTCTGCTTTATGTTTTGTTTTTTTTTGGCCGTGAGGCATGTGGGATCTTAGCTCTCTGACCAGGGATCAAACCTGCATCCCCTGCATTAGAAGGCAAAGTCTTAACCACTGGACCGCCAGGGGAATCTCCCAAGTGTCTACTGACAGATGAATGGATAAACAGAAAGTGGTATATACATATGATGGAATATTACTCAGCCTTAAAAAGGAGGAAAATTCTGATATATGGTACAACATGGATGAACTTTGAGGATATTATGCTAAGCAAAGTAAGCCAGTCACAAAAGAACAAATACTCTTATGAGTCCACTTGTATAAGGAAAATAGAGCAGTCAAATTCACAGAGAAAGAAGGTAGAATGGTGCTTGCCAGGGGCTGAGGGCAGGGGAAACTGGGGAGTTACTGTTTAATGGGTACAGAGTTTCAGTTTTGCAAGATGAAAAGATTTCTTGGATGGACGTTGGTGATGGCTGTACAACAATGTAAATATACTTAATGTTACTGAATTGTACACTTAAAAAGGATTAAGCTGGTCAATTTTATGTTCTGTGTATATTGCCACAATGTTTTTAAAAATTAAAAAGATTTGCTGATTGTCTGCTGATAGGCACTGTTCTAAGAGCAGGTATTATGGCAGAGCCTGACTTTATCCTCTGCTTAAATTTGGGAACATTTCTACTGACAAACAAGCTTTGGATTGCCAAAAACATTTAACCTTGATCTACATAGAATATAGGATATTGCCATTAAAATGGAAAATACTATTGGATATTAAACTTTCATATTTTTAAAAGAGATATATAAGGAATAAGGGATAAATTAATATCCAGCAATTATTGCATCTAGAAGTGGGACAGCTGTCGTGAGGATGTGTATTTACACACTTATGTAAATTTTAAAAATATACTCAGGCTTATTATGATGAAAACCCACTGGTTTGAAAATGAGAACTGTTTTGAATTTTGTCTAAAGTTTTTCTGCACCTATTGAGATGATCGTATGATTTTTTCCCCTTTATTTGTTAATGTAGTGTATCATATTGCTTAATTTGTGATACTGAACCATCCTGGCATCACTGGAACGAATCCCACTTGATCATGGTGTATAATCCTTTTACTGTGTTGCTGAATTCAGTTTGCTAATATTTTGTTGAGGATTTTTGTGTCTATATTCAACAGTGATATTAGACTGTAATTTTCTTTTTGTGTGAATGTCTTTGTCTGGCTTTGGTATCAGGGTGATACTGGTTTCTTAAAATGAGTTTGAAAGCATTCCTTCCTCTTCAATTATTTTTTTTTGAATAGTTTGAGAAGAAAAGGTGTTATGTCTTCTTAAAAGTTTGGTAGAATCCACCTGTGAAGCCATCTTTTCATGTACTTTTGTTGTTGTTGTTTTTTATTACTGATTCAACTTTATTACTGGTAACTGACCTATTCATATTTCCTTTTTCTTCCTGATTCAGTCTTGGGAGACTGTATGTTTTAAGGAATTTATCCATTTCTTCTAGGTTGTCCATTTCATTGGAGTTTAATTGTTCATAGTACTCTCTTACCATCATTTGTATTTCTATGGTGCTGGTTGTAACTTCTCTTTCATTTCTGATTTTATTTTACTTATTAATTTAAATAAATAAATAAATAAATTTATTTATTTATTTTTGGTTGTTTTGGGTCTTCATTGCTGCGTGTGGGCTTTCTTTAGTAGTGGTAAGTGGGGGCTACTCTGCAGTGTGCAGGCCTCTCATTGCAGTGGCTGCTCTTGTTGCAGAGCTCGGGCTCTAGGCGCGCGGGCTTCAGTAGTTGCGGCATGCAGGCTCAGTAGCTGTGGAACATGGGCTTAGATGCTCCACAGCATGTGGGATCTTCCCAGACCAGGGCTGGAACCCATGTCCCCTGCATTGGCAGGTGGATTCTTAAACACTGTGCCACCAGGGAAGTCCCCATTTCTGATTTTATTAATTTGGGTGCTCTTTCTTTTTTCTTGATGAGTCTGGCTAAAGATTTAACAATTTTATTTATCTTTTCAAAGAACCAGCTGTTAGTTTCATTGATCTTTTTTTTTTTAGTTCCTATTTCATCTATTTCTGATCTCTATTATTTCTACTAACTTTAGGTTTTGTTTATTCTTCTTTTTCTAGTTCTCTTAGATGTACGGTTAGATTGTTTACTTGAGAATTTTCTTGTTTCTTGAGGAAGGTCTGTATTGTTATAAATGTCCTTCCTGGAACTGCTTTTGCTGTGTCTCATAGATCCTGGATTGTTGTGTTTCCATTTTCATTTGTCTCCAGTTTTTTTTATTATTTTAATTTCCTCTTTGATTTTTTCAGTGACCCACTGGTTGTTTAGTAACATGTAAAGTATGCTTGAATCATGTGGTGAATAAACTTATTTTATCACAAATAATTGACAAAGGTATATTATTTGTTTCAAATTTCTCATATCTTTGAGTATATTATGTTAAAAAAGGAGCCACTAAATGGAAGAGTAAAAAGGATTACTAATAGTGTCTTTTTAAGTCTTGTTAGGTAAATCATTCTTGGATGTTATTCCCAGAAATTGAGAGAATGAATAATTCTACTTGACTATATTGTAAAAAATGCTTTTATAAGTCAAGTGGTTTCTAACTTGTCGCTTCCAAAAATCTGAACAATGACTTAGTTTTCAGATGCTAGATCAAAAAATAATTTTTGATTATAAAATATTGTGATTTTTGACTTATATTTTTGGCAATCCAGTTCAAGCACTTGAAGGATGATGCTGTAACAAAATTCAATCTTAACAAACATCACAGTCTTATGTGAATATGGTTTCTTAGCACTTATTTCAGTAAAAGCAAAACTTAGAAATAGAACTGAATTCTTTCTTATTCTAGGAATATTCATTCATAAATACATAAAATTGAGGTAATGAATGAGTCACAGTTTCATGCATAGTGAAGAATCTCAAAAAAACTTTAGCTAAAAAAGAAGCAAGTCACCAAAAATACATACAATTTTACGGTATGACTATTTACATGAAGTATGAAACTGGACAAAATTAAATAATATGATTTAGGAATATAGTTATGCCAAAACTAAAATTAAATTCAAGATGATTATCATAGAACGCAGGGTAATGATCTCCTCTAGCAGAAAAATATATGATAGGAGAAGTGCGTATAAGGATTTCTGAAGTACAGGTAATATGCATAATTTCTGTAGAGTAACTTGGGGGAATCATTTTATTTTAATATTAAGCTAAAAATACACATTTAAACTACACTTTTATATGTATAATAAGGGCTCATATAGCTGGCTGCACATTAGAATTATCTGAAGCTTTAAAAATTATGGATGCCTGGAACTCACATCCAGAGATAATGATTTAATTGGTTTGGAATGGGGCCTGGGAAGAGATATTCTTTTAAGCTCCTCAAGAGATTTTGGTGTGAGGCCAGAGCTAAGGGCCACAAACACTGATGCATTTCACAATAGGAAGTAAACATGGTTAGAAAAAAAGAAAGAGTGCGGGAAAAGAGAGAGAGAGAGAAAGAGGTTGACCAATCCTGGAAAGTTGGAGATTCTGAATTTTTCAGATCATCTAAACACTGGGGCTATGTTTTATGCCTTTTTGAAGGCCTCCATATGCTTTACTGAGCATATGTTATGTTCTCATGATCTCTTTCAGACACTGCATAACGTATTGGGCAATCACATCCAATGCTCAAAGAAAGCTGTGTTCCACTAAACTTCATTTCAATGTGTTTATAATATTTAATACATGAGATAACTTTCAATGATTCAACCCATAAAAATATATCTAGGCATAAAATAACACACTAAAATGACCTAGAAATATATTAACAAGAGTAAAAAATCAATTAATGAATAATAAAATTATTAATTAATACTTTCATATTTTTATTTTATTTATTAGTTCAACCAACACATTTAGCTTTTTATAGATTAAAAGACCCTTTTAATACTTTGGGCTATGCTTATATTTAAAGCAATTAAGAAAATGAAAGCATCACCCTTCCAAATGAATTCCGATGAGTCTTTGATAATCAGGATAATCACCTAATTCCACATTTTAATTTCCATTAGATTGGGACAATTAAGAGAATTCTAATTAACCACTAAGAACTAAAAAACTGAAATGAATGTAGGGTGTTCCCTCAGTGCAAAGTACAACAGACTAAAAAAGAAAAGAGTAGATTACAATACTAGGAAAGTAAAATGTACCAGCATGTTGCAAAGGAAAAAGCAAACAAACAAACAAACAAACAAACAATCTTACAGTGACTTTTCTTTTTGGTAGAACACTTGGGAAGAAGGAATAACCAAAAATATAAAGCATAATTAAAGTTAATAAAAATATATGTGGTGATGAAGTAGTATGGTTCAAGAACATTTAAATATAAGCACCAAAATGTAAAGATGGAAAACAGAAAGAAACATAAAGAGCATTTAATCTGAGGGTGTTTCTTAAGCTAAACAACAAAGCAAACTTATAAAGTAAAATCTTGATTAAATTAGATTAAATAAATTGGATGAGGATGTTTTCATCAAAAGTACCATAAACAATATCAAAGGACAATAAAAAGCAAGAAAAGCATACTTAAAATATATCTTATAAAAGAATGTTTATATAATTAGTGAAGAAAAAGCATGTCCAAATCAATACAAGAAGCAAACAGCTCAACAGAAATGTTTGACAAGGAAATGAATGGGCAGTTCTCAAAAGATGAAATGTGAATGACCAACAACAGGCTTACTGGTTTAAAGAAAGAGATTTAACTGCATTATTAACCACATATGTAAATTAAAATGCTATATCATTTCATCTACTAAATTAGAAAAAAAACTTCTTGCAGAAATCGAATGAAAACCAATGTTGAGCAGGATTTAAAGAAATAGATAAATTAATTTATCTAAACTAAAAAGGAAAAGCAATCTTGATGGAAGAGATGGGGGTTTAAGAAAGGTTCAAGGTGTTGAATTATGGAGACAGGTGAACATGGCCAAAGGCTGAGGAGAAGAAAGCAATAAGCAACCTTAACGGGTGGCATGTGAAGAAACAGCAAACAACAGTGGATGAAGGGTTGCCAGTGGAAATTTACATTTTAATAATCATTCTTTTTTTTTTTTTTTTTTTTTTTTTTTTTTTTTTTTTTGGCTGTACGCGGGCCTCCCACTGCTGCGGCCCCTCCCGTTGCGGAGCACAGGCTCCGGACGCGCAGGCTCAGCGGCCATGGCTCACGGACCCAGCCGCTCCACGGCATGTGGGATCTTCCCAGACCGGGGCACGAACCCGTGTCCCCCGCATCGACAGGTGGACTCTCAACCACTGCGCCACCAGGGAAGCCCTTAATAATCATTCTTATTGACAATATATATTAAAGTCATAATTTTGTATACCCTTAGGCTGGGATATTACCCAGTAGGAACTGGTGGTAGGCTAGTCATTCTCTAAACCAATGTTCATTCCCTTCCTCATCCTTAGTTTTGAATAAACACATTTCATAGATTTCCTTCCAGTTTGACCATGCAACAAAATTTTGGCTAATTAGTTATAGGTGGAACTGATGTGCAACAGCTTCAAGGAAACCTTTTAAAGGACAGTTGGTGTGTGCCCTTTGCTGTTTTCTCCTAGCTTAATTTTTTCCTGCCAGCTGGGAGCTTGACAGGCATCCATCCTGAGCTAGTGTCTCCCCCCACTAGTTCATTCAGCCATCTTCCCCTCTCTATTTCTATTGCAATACTCTAGCACAATTTATTACTTTTTACCTACTCCATTAGACCAGCCATCTATTGGAATAACCAACTCATCTGTGTACTTATTTGTGGAGGTATTGTACTTGTTGAATGAATACTATTCTAAGAATACGTGTTCAGTGAGTCTAGAGGGGACTTGTTTACCCCACTCCCTTCGTCTGATGACTCCCTCTCATCCCCTCATCCATATGGTCACCAAGGTGGGAGCTCAGGAGGCATGTTGGTACATATCCCTGACATCAGACTAGTTAACTAGTCTGAAGATGGCTGTTTGACCCAAGATAGGTCAATTGTAATCACCTACCAGAGAATTTAGAAATATAACTAGTGGGTTTTTGCAACAGCGTTTTGAGGCTCTTGAATCCTGCAGTGTAGTCACATTTTCTGCCTATGTATGGTGAAGCATAGAAAGCTGGTTCCACAGAGAGGGGCCCGAAACAGATGTGCAGAGGGAAGCAGTTAAAAGAGACAAGAGGCACAGAAAGATCACGGCTCAAGTTCCCTCTTTTCAATCCCTGGTTTTAGAACCTTCCTGAAGTTGAACTGCACTCCTGAGCTCGGGTTTCCTGAGGTTCCTCATACCCTTAAATAAACTCTTTATGTTTGACGCTACTGGCAATTAAACTAGAAATGATTAAACTAGAGGTTTCCCAGAAATGATCATGAGGATGTATAAAGACTGAAAGGCCGAAAAGTAAATGAGTGGAAAGAAATCCAAACCACACTTTTTTTTTTTTTTTTTTTTTTTTGCTGAGCTCCTTCCTGACCTTTTAATCAACAGTTTAAAACTGTATTTCCCAGTTCCTCTGAGGCAACTTTCCAAACAATTTGTGTGACTCATTTTGCTCAAATCCCTCAAGAACCCCTTCTGTATTAAACATCTTTATTCCCTTCTTAAAAGAGATGTGCTGGGTCTAGTTTCATGATGTCACCCACAATGGTAGGTGTTCAATATATATTAGTTTCCTTCTATTGTCTTGAAGTTCACGTATGCTACGCAGGTCTGTAAAACAGTGAAGTTTGTATGTAACTAATCAGCAAAGGAATTAAGTCAATACAACACAGAATTTGTGTCGATGCCTGCATGATTCTTCCCTCTACAGTAATGTCTTGTGCCTCCAAGGCATAGCAGATGAGAGGGAAGGACACTAACACAGCTGAGCCGGAGAGCCACAGAAGAATGACGGGCTGTTGAGTATGCACCTCACCCCGTCTTCCTTTTCTCCACATGTTCTCTTGGAAATGCTTATTTGTTGTATGTTTTTTAAAATTTTTCCTGGTCTTTTGTCACTCTTCCCATGTCTCCATAATTCAACAGTCTTAAACTCTTTTTTATACCACCCTTTCATCAAGATTCCTTGCATCGTACCCTACCCACCTTTTTAGGTAAAGTAGCACATTTGCTGAAAAGTTCCCCTATTTATTAGGATTTTAAAATGCTTTAAACTGTGCCTGTATTTTTATTATGGTTGCTTTTGTTTATGCTAGTGCTATATAACTCAGTTATCTATGCTTATAGTGGTTTGACCTAATCCTGTTTTCCCATAAGCCCTTTTATGTGATCATTCAAAATAGGAGACTTTTTAGAAACTCATGCATGCCTCTGTGTATATGTATGTGCGTGTGTGTTTCATCAAATAGACAAAAAATTGGTTTCTGGCCCTGGCCTAATATTTGTGCATGTATAAATACCTGTGGATTTAGTTGAAACCTATTTATGTTTGAACCACCTGGATATAAATTTATTGAGTTCCACATCTACTTATTTTGAGTACCACCTGTAGCTTGTATATCCTATATATATATATATATATATATATACATACACATTTGTTTCAGGACTGAAGAGTTTATCTTTCAATAGTGTAATGAAAAAAGTATATCTATATCAGTGTAAAATGTAAGTCTCATTGATAAACATTAATATTCATTTTGATTAGAAAATAATTAATAAAACATAATTCCATAAAAATTGAAATGCCATATTGTCACAAATTTTCTATGTAATGGTCTTACTGACCTAGATATTAGGTGGGGAAATGTTCATTGTAATTGAAACAAATTCTACTTAGAAATTGCATGAATAGAGGATAATGTTAGGATTCAGCTTTACAGCAGCCTTCATTTGAACCTAGGGACATTTCAAGGGCTATTTAAGGCTTACTAAAACGTGTGTTCAAGTAATTATATTTTCTCAATATTATGAACGAGCCAAGTTATATCCTTGTGCTTGATTATAATCCAGTATAATCACATTAATTATAATATTCAGTTTATCACTATGATATGATTACAGTTACATCTTTAAATGTAGACCTTTTGACATTGAAATGCTAATTTTATCAAGATTATTGAAAGATAAGGTAATATCTGATATTTTCTAGGTATATAATAATGATTGCCTTGAACACAACATTAATTAGATCCATTCATGGTTTTGATTTTTTAACTAAAAATAGCGATTAAAGATATAATAAACTCAATTACTTAGTTCTATTGTCTAAAATATGGTCATGGAACCAGGAATAAGAATCTATTCCCTGATTTTATGAGAAGCAAATAACGTGGCTCTCAGGCTTAATGAAGAGCAATGTTGTTGGTTGACCATGACAAGGAAGTCTCTCCCCTGAGGCCTGGCTCAAATCAATTCAAGCAGTAAAGCAAAGTGAGGGCTACAGCTGTCAATGACCGGAAGGAGAGGGTTGATGCCACAAGGACTCTCTCTACTTATTGGTTTTGAATTTTGCTTAGTGTGGACTTCATTTTCTGACTATTTTCCCCATAAGACTGGAGCCAGGGATGCTGTTAGGTGTTCTTTCTTAACATATTTGGAGTATTAGAAACTGAAGGGTACATATATTTTTTATATCATAGCCCTAACTGTAAATAATATTCTTCTATTTAAGGTAGGAAATTGCATGGTGTGTTAGTTAGATCTGACTAGATTATAAGACACTTAAAAAATAATCTCCATATCTCAAAAACACCATTTTTTGGGTCATTTGCTATATATGTCTAAAACAAGTTGGCAGAGGGACTTTCCTCTACAGACTCAAGGGGACCAGGCAGATGTAGACACATCACCTGGAAAATGAGGTGTCCTCTACCACAGCAGCAGAAGGGAGACCAGGTGGGTTGTACACCAGCTTGGAAATGCTTCAACCTGGAAGTGACACACCTCACTTCCTCACAGCACTCTGGCCAGAGCTTTTTTACACAGATCCACCTACCTGAAAGGGTCTGGGACACATGGGGGAGAAAATGGATATTTTGAAAATAGTAAATATCTCTATAACGTACAATGGTAGGTTTAAATATTTTGTAGTAATTTGTTTATAAATCAGTGAATTGAGATCACCATTCTTCCCTTTTGATAAAGAATTAAACTTTTGAATCAATAAAAATTAGTTACCTTTCTTTGACTGAAAAGTCAAAATGCTTAATTTCTGCATAATATATGGTATATACTTAGTAAAGATGCATTTATGTATGGATGGATATCTTATTGATACTGATACGTAAGTTGGGAGAGGAATATAATCAGGATATATATTTATTATAATGAAATATCTTTAAGCATAACTTTGATACTTCTTGTTAATCAAGAAAAGATATTTGCAGAAATGTAAAGTAGTTACTTCAAGTAAAGACTACTTTTTCATCGTCTTTTTCAGGACTATTTGAGAACCACTGGGCATTTCACCAGCCAACAGATAAAGTTTCACAGAAAGTTTCAGGTTTAATTTAAAGATATGAATTGGCTCTGACATACAGAATATATTTAACAAATTACATCAATTCTTGGCAGACATTTTTAGCCTTATGTACAAAAGGTGTATAAGAAAACCTAGAACAAAAATAGTTATATATAATCAGATAAAGAAAGAAACTGCTGTGAACTGGATCTCATAAGTCCTATAACATTCGTTCATAAAGTCTGTTTTATTTTCCCTCCCTCCTCTTACTGAAAAACTTTCTGAATCCAAAATAAAACAAGTATGTAACAATGAAGACTGGCTGAACATTAAATTTAAAAAAAACAGGATTTACCATGTTTAAAATATTTCAACTAGTGTTACTAAAACACATCATTGTTAGGAGTACAGGTGATATGTCTGATATCGCCTGCTTTCTTTCAAGAGCATTCGAAACTACTGGCAACCTAGATGTGGCAGGTGTTGTCTGATCGCTTTTATGCCATAGTATTCATCATGATTTTAGTAGTATTCTATGCTGTTATGGCTAAATATGGCTGTTTCTGTGCCATTAAGCATCAGTAAGGGAATCAAGTTGGCTGGTATTTAGTGTAACCTCCGGATCCCTCAATTTTCCAGAGTTGTAATGAAGATTCAATTAACCATGATAGTGAGGATTTCAATAATAATCATGTCTAACCTTTACTGAGTAGTTACTACGAAGAGAGTTACTGTTCAAAGCCCTTGGCATATATTAACTTGTTAAATCCTCACAATTACCCTATAAAGTAGGTTCGCTTTTTACTGCCATAAAGAAACTGAGGTAAAGAGCTGATAAGCACTTATTCAAGGTCACACAGCAGCTAAGTAGCAGAGACAGGATTTAAACCCAGGAAGGCTGACTCCAGAGTCTGCTTGCTTACCCACTGTGCTGTGAGATGATCGCTAGTACAGAGCAGGTGTTTCTAATGACAAAGTTCTGCATGATGAGGCCCCCTGCCACCTCCCCACCCTTACTTTCTTCTGCTTCAGCAAAACGCTCCCTCCTAGTAAGTCTGCCTTGCTTGTCCCGAGACCTGGAGTGCTTTTTTCAGGGCATTTGCGTGGTTGCCTCTTAGTGCATTTAAGCCTTTGCTCAACTGTAACTTTCAGAGACTGTTTCTGACTAATCAGGGTAATAATTCTGCCTCACTTTCTCCCTGTATCATTCACTGCACCTAACACTACATGACACAGTATTACACATTACTTTGCTTACTGTCTGCATCTGCCGGCAGAATGTAACTCAATGAAGGCTCTGTTCTGAATTTTCACACATATAACAAGATTTGAACAAACGTTTTCTATTAACCCATCTGTCCGCCCATCTATTTGTCCATCTATCTATCCATCCATCCATCCACCCATTCATCCATCATTTATGTACCCTTACATTATACGCACTACATATTATCTATCCGTTAGTTATTAAAAATAAAAGTCACTTTTAATTACTTCATTAGGGTGAGATATTTATTTTTTCTACTGACTATCATTTTCCTTTCTTTTTTCTTTTCTGACACACAGTTACTTTAAAAGAAAATTGGGGGAGACCTAAATGCAGCACTTGGAACACTCCCGTGTTGAGAAGAAATACAGCTTTTCATCTAAACTAAGTGAAGAAGCTAAGTTTTGAAGTCACCCTACAGGGTTCTGTGCATAGATTTACGTATTTGTGAACTCTGTATAGAGCAATCACTACTTTGTGATCTCCCAAGTTCAGTTTAATTCAGAGTGATGCTGCATTGAAATCATTACCATCAAGCCACTATTTTTCACTCCAAATCTATCACTGCTGACAGTACACTTAGGAGTCATACATACAGTTTTTAAGGGGTTACAATAAAAAGGGAAGTCTTTTCAAGTTATGCGTGAAGACAATGTACTGAACATCTGAAACTATAATGATTCTGTCTTCTCTGACTTTATCCCCAAGGTATTTCCTTCCTTTCACATTTAGGATTATCTGGGGAACGTGATGTGTTTTGCTCTGTACGAAATTAGAGACAGACAGAGTAGCTACTGTGCTGCTGTCTACTTAGAAGATTTTATTGACTTTTGGAAGCATTTGCTAGTCCCTGAATTATTTCTTCCTTTTCCCCCAATGGAAAACTGGTCATCATTCAGTTGGACCTTCTAGATTTTTCAGTGGAAAAGGCAACGTCTTATAATGTTATCGGCTCCCACCCTGAGGTCCTGGGTTTACCAGTGTCTTGGAGACTGTTCACAGAGCAGCCCTGGCAGCAGAAGGCATGGTGGCGGGGGAGAGGCACACGGGGAAGAGGAGGAAATGCCGGGCGTCAAGAAAGGGGCAGTGAAAAGTGGAAACGGAAAAAATCAGGAAAGCCAAACGCTGTGTGACACATGCATTTCAGCCCTGCTCCGAGGAGGTGCACACAGCTCATTGCACAGAGTTTTCTGCAGACTAGCCAAGCGATAAAGGCTTGCTGGACATGTGAACGGAACAGAACAAGCTTTTAAACGTTGATGTGTTTAAAGGCGTTGTGCCTAGAACAATGACAAGTTTTTTGTCAACGTTGTTCATCTATATTTTAGCCAAAAATATCCAGTGCTTTCTGTACACCATGCATTCTTCAAAGTACTTCGTATAAAGTAAATGATTTAATCCTTGTGAGAGTTCTATGAGGTGGAAGCAGTATTCTTACCATTTTCCGGCTGAGAAAAATAAGACAAAGGAAGATTACATAATTTACCTAAAACCATGGAGCAGGTAGCAAGTGGATAAACCAGGATTTGCACCTAATGGTCTTGTTGCAAAGCTGACATAAATGCTATTTAGTATTAATAGTAGACTCAATAAGTATCAGCTGGATGATTGTATGTAATAAATGATTGCGCTTAACAACTAATGTTGATTGAAAATGAGTAACCATTTAAATTTAGAATTGGCACTTTTATAAATTACAGTGATGGAATATTCCTTTCCTCTCTATATGAATTCTCTTTCTACTTTTCTATTCCATAGAATGGTGGTTGCATTTTATAAGATTTTTGTACAAATCATCTTTAAATCAACTTGAATTTAAAAAGAGGAAATACTGAATTCATAATGTCACTTTTTAAAATGAATAAGCTACTTGCTTCCAAAAAGGAGATATGCTTCTTAATGTATCTTTGGACAGGACAAAGATATGCCTATTCTTTTATTTTATTTTTCTTTTTAGAAAAATACAATAAATTTGATAGTAAATTGAAGATAGCACCATGATGTGTTCAGAATGCAAAGAAATAAAAAAGCATATATCCAGCTTTATGTTGGCCATGTACTAAATATTATCTAATAAACTGAGTTATGTGTTTTTGAATGGAAAGTAAAAAATAAATATGATGCTCAAGTAGCTTTCTTATTTGCAGGTGAGGTAGATAACCATCAAATATATATCTCATCTATATCCTCTACCTTCTCCACTTTCACTCTTAATCAATTTAAAACTTTGTTCTGCACTACTCTGAAGTCTAAAAAAATATGCAAAGATTACAGAGTTGTCAGAAAGTCCAAGAAAGATTTCAGAGGTGGTCTGTTAGGACCCTAAAAAGGATTATAAGTCTATAGATTCTATATAAATCTATAAAAATATGATTTGCTTTCTGAAATTTTCTGGCTCTATTCCCCTCCAACTCTTTGATGTGGGTCTTCACTATCCTTCATCTGTATTTAGTCTATTCAATTTTGATTCTACTCCCAGGGATGTTTTTATTTGTTTGTTCATTTTTTGTTTTGTTTTTGAATGCGGGCTACTGTCCTAGAAAGGAATTCTGATGGATCCATTTGAGTTTTCATGGGGTCTAGACTGCTCTAGCCCCACAGACCTAACTACAGACCCCTTGGACCCACTTATTCTAAAGGTGGATGAAACCCCTCCCAGTTTTACCTGTCACTCTCAAACCACGTGACTGCATTTTTCCAGTGAATATCTGTTGGGCCTTTCATGGTTCTCCTGGCTTCTCTCTTATAGACATAAACAGCATAGAGATCCTGTTTATACTGGGTTTTATAGGGATGTATTTTCACTTAATTTTGTTGCATATGTTTTCCATAGCTTATATGCTTTGTTAACTAGGCTTTGACTTAAAAAAAATTATTTAAAATACTTTTTAAAAATTGAAGTATAATTTACATACCATTAAGTTCACCCATATAAAGTTTACAATTTAATGGGTTTAGTATACTTATGAAATTATATTACAATCACAATAAAAATTTAGAATATTTTCATCACCCCATAAAGAAACCCCATATTCATTAGCAGTCACTCCCTACCCCATGCTCTTTAGCCTTAAGTAACCACTAATCTACTTCTGTCCCTACACATCTGCTATCCTGGGCATTTCATATAAATGGTATCATACAGTATGTGCTCTATTGTTATTGGCAGGATGTGACAGAGAAATAAACACTGTCATTTTTTAGGTTCTTCATCTCGAACGGGGAACAGCAACAATTCCATGATAGATTTTATGGTGACCGGTTTGCATATGATTTGAAGCTGGTTTCCTAATAGGGGGCAATAAAGCACCACTTGAAAATATGGCATAGTTAATAATAATGATGACGGAATATAACGATAAAATGGAATACATACATTTTACTATGTGCCAAGACTATTCTAAGCACTTCTCATATATTAACATATTTAACATTCACAGAAATCTATGATGGAAGTGCTATTTTTATCAACCCCATTTTATTGATGAAGAAACTGAGGCAAAGTGAAATGAAGAAACTCACCCAAGCTAGTCGGTGGCAGAGCCAGAGTCCACGTCCAGGTAGTCTGACTGGACACCTTGTTCCTAACCACTATTCTACACTGCCTCTCTGATGTTTAGGGGTTTTGTCAGATACCATTCTCTTCCAAGTTGGCAATACTAGAAAACAACATAGGGTAACTTATGCTCTAATTTGCTTTCTTGTTACTCATTTTTCACAACACTTCTATTTTAGTGGCATATAAAAGCTAGGGGAACAAAAAAAAAATCATTGTTTTTTAGTTCCAAACATAGTCTTTTAAACTTTTGCAAAATACTTTCTTTTCCTATCTTAACTAAAACATAATCTGAAAATCCTCGTTATTTGTAGCAGGCTGGCTATTTAAAAAATGGTTACTTCTTCCTAAAATATATTCGACATACAGTTGACCATATTCACTACGATTAACCAAAATTTGCCTTTTTATTTATAACAAAGAAAGCCTTAAAGTAGTATATCACTAAATGTATAAGACATTAAAGTATTAGTCAGTACGGTGAATGTTTGATCAACTTGAACGAAATGAGTTATAATCACGTAAATTGCCACAGGACTTTAAGAGAAGAAGGGAAAGAAATAGTCCACATTTCTACATGAAACTTGGCAGAGCTGGGATAATAGCTCTCATTTTTCTTCTGTCCTGAATCGGCCCATCCAAGAATCATTCTGCTTCCCTTGAGAGGAAAAGAATCTCTCCTGTTTAATAAAAGCTTCTTTCTTTCTAAAAATCTTAGAAAAAGCTCTGAAGAATTTTTCCTTTTGAACTTGCCAGAATCATATATAAGTTGAGTAACAAACTATAATAGAAATTTAGCATATTACTAGGAAAGTTACTAGAAAAGAGTTTAAAAAGCATGTTCTAAGATACATTTTCATGATTATATTTTCAGATCCCCTTTTCTGTGGTCCAGGAACCCTCTCCTAAACATCTCCAAGCCCAAACCCTGTCTTTTGCTTGACATAGAGACCTGGAGCTCTGTGACCCCTGTGCTCACCTAGGGTGCATGAATTCTGATTTTATGTAATACGTATGGACCTATGTATATGTGTGTGTATGTATGCATGTATATATATATATATATATATATATATATCTATATAGTAGCTGAGTATCAGCTGCCTTTGCTGGAAACATGGTGGGGTGTGTGGGAGAGACTCAAACTCCAAAAGACTGACTCCTAAGCAGAATCCTTTTCACCAGCCCTGGTCATAAAGAGAGCAAATGCTTTAACAGCACCAAAAACCAAAGTCACATTTTTGCACTGCCTTGGTGCAGTGATATTTTAATATGAAAGCAGCAACAGAATTAAACAGCATTCAGGTTGAGCTCTTCAGTCCCAGGGGCTTGCCTCTAAGTGAATCAGTGTAAGACACCACAGAAGGCATATCTTTCATGGGCAGGATATATCACACTGTACTATTTTGGAAATCAGATAGAATGACTCCTCAGAAAGCAACTGTGCCAGCTGTGAAACTGTACAAATGTATTTATAATTATTTTTGACATTTTCTGGGAAGTTTTGTAAAGAAAATCTAAGTGTAATTATACTTCACATTTAGAAGCATGATAAGTGATAGCATGTTTTTTCAAGTTACTATTCACTTGCTAGGGTAGCATTTTAAATCCCTTAAGCAGAGCTCTCAATTTAAGTTCTGCTTGAATTATACTTGGTTGCATGTATTTCTTATATATCCACTAACTTCCAGCTTTCTAACCCTTTTTACTGATTCATTTAAAATTAATTAAATTACATAAATGTATGTATTAGGCTTACATTTTAAATTTTGTTGAAAATTAGTTCAAAGGACAACACTGCTGCATGTTAGAAAGGGGATGACGCAGAAGGAAGAGAGGAATTACTTGTGTAATTAAAGGATGGAGAAACTATTATCTCTTAACATGTAGCTAAGTTCAACCATTATGAAATTCTCTCTTTCGATTGATTTTTACGGACGTACAAAATACATAACTGCAGAACATTTCATAAATATGAAGCAAAGATAAAATGGCTAGATTATAAATGTGCTTCCAAACGGCAGTGCTTTCCAGAAACTTACCAGTCATGCAGTTTTCAAATTCAATGTCATCGATTGCAGCTCCTCCTCCCAGATCCCTTGTTCTGATACCTTGAAATATGACTTCAAAATTCCTTAACTTTCCCAGAAGGATGACAGCCTTTTGCCAATGATCATCAGAGTTCTGTTTACTTTCTTGCCATACTTTTGATAGTCCTTTCTCTGTCTGAAGGTAAAGAAGTTTGCATTAGGCAGATGATTAAACACAAAAGAAGGAAAAATACACGACAACAATTATTTAGAACAGAAGTATCTGATCAGTGAAAACTGATTAAAAAAACTGATAATATTCATGATATACTTTATGTCATCAAAACAGAGGCTCATTAATCTACTTGGTATTCCCAAAAGCAATACTAGCAAGATTAGCAGTAAACTTGTTTCACTATTTTCAGAGACATCATTATTAGATAGTGGCCTACTCAGTTAAATCCACTTCTCCTTGCTTGCACACAAAATTCTCAATGGATATTTGATGGAATCTGAACAGTTTACAGGTGCCCTGGGTTTACAGCTCTAGGTACCCTTCCCACCAACCTTCTACTCACATTCTTGAATCATTGGTATTGCACCTTCCTTTACAGAGCTTAAATAACTTACATAAGGAAAGAGAAAAGAGAGATAAGAGGAGGAATATGTGGGAGAAATCACATATCCCTGATGGATATGATAAGAAATTGTGAAGTGAATTGAGCACAGAGGGAAAGTGATCTTTCTAGGACCAGATTTCAAAAATTCTATTATATGATTTTGGATATTTATAAAATTCTACTATAATGATTATATGAGCACCAACAATAATTATTTTATACCAGATTATTCAATGGTAAAGGAAAAATTAATTTTCTAAGAAAAATTATTTAAATATCTCCTCTTGAGACAAAAGTTTCCTTCAGCAACAGAATACAAAGAAACTATAAGGGATGCACACACGCACATGCACAGTTGGGGCAAATTATGAACAATAAGATAAACCCAACTGCCACTTCTGAGGTGCCAGGAGCAAAAGCAGGGGACTGGGCAGACCACCTAAGCCATTCCTCCAGCCTGACCCCATACCCTCACGCCATTTAAGGGACCACCCCCCCCCCCACCGCCTCAGGGAGCGAGCAAGGGAACCTGGCACTTGTTTTCACTCGCTTGTGCTGTAGCATGAGTCCCAAGAAAGCCTTGCCTGAATTTCTTGTCTGACCTCTTATCAATTTCTATTGATTAAAGAGTGCAAGAACCTGGGTCAGTAACACTCTGAATGTGTAAGGTTGGTCTGCTAGCAGTACAATATCCTAATATATGAACAATCCTGGTATAACATGACATGACATGGTATGACATGACATGTAGCATAACCCTAATGACACAAAAAAATGATACCAAGAGTAAAACAGAATATAAGTCAGTCGAGCACAAGGACAAGGCTTAGACTGTATATGTTGCTTTTTGCTATTCTGGGCATAGCCCTTATTGGGAATTAGAGGTTAACATATCATGATGATGGATATATAGGAAAGAAAGAGAAAAAAATATATAGAATTATGTTTACGGTTACGCCCCCAAAATTAATATTTCAGGGTCCAGTATTGTGTTTTCATGATGAAGTCACTGAAGCTTATAATCAAAACAGTGGAATAGAAGAGAATATTTAATGGAATGGCAGCTAGAAAAGCAAGCAAGATGTTCCAGTTGATTTATAGCACACAACTGTGATAGACATAATTATGGATTTAAAAAAAAAAATGTACACTAAAGAAAAAAGAGAAATGCTTGAAGAGGGGATCTAAAAGAGTTACACATTCATAGATCCATGCTTTAGGGGAACTAATGTTAATAAATGTGGCTGACACCTTGTTCTGTTAAAGGAGATACAGATCAATCAAGCGGCTCTTCTGTAGAATAAGAGAGAGAAAGTAGAACTCTGTATCAGTTACTCTAAAACTAACTTTGCAAAACGACTAACAGTGCATAGATAGAGCTTTCAACATCCTCCCCAAAACAACAAACACATTTTTACACCCAGAGACACACGTAGCTTCTTCATTGAAGGGGATGGGAAAGTCACACCTTATTAATGGAATTTCGTATCTGTTTAATGACTAAGGAAGAGAAGCTTTTTCAGCGTTAGTCTTTGACTGTCAGTGATGTCTTAGTGATTTGGAACCAAAGAAATTATTAGTTAAATTAAAGATTAAAGTAGAGGGCATCTAACACTTAGCAATATAACAGGCATAGATAAAAGTCTGTTTTAATTAACAAACTTAATTCACTTTGCTAATTTTTCCTATTAGTCGGTTTCAGCAACTCATACACTATGCCAATCCCCAAAAGGGTTTTCAACAAAGAAGGCTGTGTGATCACTTTAACCAATAAAATACAAACCATTTCTTAACTCTGACACCTGGCTTTCTAATAAATGAGATTTAAATAATATACTCATTGTCATTTTATGCGGTAGGACAAAAATGAGGGTTAAGTCTTTAAGAAAACCAACCATGGATCAACCTAATGATGGGTTATTATAATATATCATTCTAATATATTTGCTCTCATGCAACTCTGGATATAACATACCAAATCATATTCCCATAATTATCAAAAGTATTAATCCAAACGTGCAATGGAGATTTATTTATTTATTGACTTGTCCAGCCAGTCCTTTTCATCACTTATTCAGCAAATATTTGATTCGCACACAGTTGCCATATACTACATTAGACACCAGGAATAAGAAGGTGAAAAGAGAGGAAGCCTACCCTGTGATGGTAATCATTTAATAGAGGTGAGTCATAAAAGTAAATTACCATAAAATTACTATAGAAACATAAAACAGAGCAACTTTTAAAGAAGTGGTTATATATCCATTCCCCCAATTGTTGTTCTGCACCCACTGTTGCTTTATTTAGTTAAAATTCTGATAACAATTCTTTCTAAATACTTTAAGAGAAAAATCTCTCAATTCCAATCATGACTTTGCTACCGCCCAAGGGTACATTTATGTGGTTGTTACATTCAAGAACCCAAGGCAGTAAACATTTGAAAAGTGAGTAAACACACTAATAACTGTAAAAAATAGACACTAATATGGTAATGGTTAAGTTATAGAAATTGAAAAAATATTTTCTTCTTACAATTCAACATTTTACACAACTTTGAATTATTTCCCGAAAGTATTATGCATATCGATGATTTACCTTATGTATTGCATATTTGTTTTGGCAATATGCTTGTCTTCCTGCTTTATGCCAGTCTCATTCCCTTTGGGTTATGTAAAGAAAGGCAGTAAGAAATGCTAAAAAGATAGAGCCACTTCAAGTTATAGATGTGTATTCATGGAGTATAGCCACTTGGAATTTGTTTCATATGTTTGAGGTAAAGATATAAATTATCCCCAAAGTATGAACCAATATTTCCAAAACCAATTGATCAAAACTCTTTCCTCCACTGACACCTTTAACATATTTTGAACCTGTTTCTACAGTTTCCAGGTGAATTTCTGATTTCTGTTCCTCCATCAATGTCATACTTACTAAGCCACTAGATTTTCTTCTTCTGGGAAGATTTGAGTGGACTTCCTTTTCTATATTCCTCCTGCTATGGACAACTAAAACCCCCAGAGATCATATATAATTATGTATAAACAGAAGAAGACTCTGAAAAGTGGAGAGAAGGCAGATTAGCTAGGGACCTTGGGACTCAAGGGAGCACAAGGTGGTGTTTCCTAGCTTTTCCTTTTGCATCATATATTCCAAAATTGACACGAAAATCTGACAACCTGGAAATGAAACATGAGCAGACTACTTTCTTTAGCCAAGGGGCCAGGAAAGGGGAAGTCCAATGAGAATGAAAATATTTAGATAATAATAGCTCTACAACAGCCAAACACCATAGAAAAATTATTCTCTGACCCCCACTCCCAATAGCAAAGGCTGACCAGAGAGCCTAGACTTTCACCTATATCATGCCCCAAGGGCCCCAAGACCTCTCCTCCCAAGTTTTTTTTTTTAAATGAAGGAAAACTAAAAGAATACATCACCTTTAGACCTACCCTAAATGAATGGCTAAAGGAACATTTTAAACAGAAAGAAAATGATAAAAAAAAGAAATCTTGGAACACCAGGAAGGAAGAAAAAGTAGCAAAGATATTAGTAAATACAATAAAATTTCCTTAACCTCTTTAATTTCTAAGTTATGTTTTATTGGTTAAGAAAAAATTAAAACACTGTCTAATATGATTCTAAATGTATATAAAGGAAATGATTAAGACATAAATATTATAAGTGGGTGAGAATAAAGATATGTAAAGGGAGTTAAGCTTTCTACACTTGAGTTGGTTAAACCTTAACGTTATAATTTAATAGGTCACATTTTTATCCTCAAAAATTTTTTTTATTCTTTTGGTTTTCTCATACATTCACTCTCCCAAATGAATCTTAGAATAATTTAATGCATAACTGAAATATTTAAATATAGAATTATTTTACCCTGAGATATCATTTATGTTTCGACTTGTTTAGGTCTCTTTTCATGCTACTAACTAAAATTTTACAGTTCTTTAACATAAATAACTTAACACTTATTATAAATTTATCTCTAGATATATTACAGTGTGTGTTATAATGGTGATACTTCTCTATTACTGTTTTCTGACTACTGATAATACAAAGAAACAATCATATTGTCAGGATGGTGAGCTAACAATGGCTGGTGGCTCCATCACCCACTATCAATCCTGAAAAACTACGGAATCTATTGGGAAGGATGGATTTGGGGAACAGTAAAAGGAAAAGAAAGGGGGGGGAAGGAAGGAAGGGAGGGAGGGAGGGAGGGAGGGAAGGAGGGAGGAAGGAAGAAAAGAAGGAAGAAAGAAAGAAAGAGACAAAAACTGAGAAAAACCTGGGAAGGCTATACGTTGTCTTGAACACAGGTGTCAAATAGTGGGGGTGGTGATGGTGGTGGTTTGCAGCAGTCTGGGGAAGAAGGTGGCTGAAAATAGCAATAAGAGTGTAGGTTGTAGTCGAGAGCTCCTGTATGGTCATGTTTTCCTTCCTCCTTGCTTGGAACAATGAATACCAGACTCTTCAGAAAACAGTAATTCAACTTCAGGCTGTAATATCTGTGAGGTATCAAAGCAGTTAAAAATCTTGCTCATATGAAGAGGTGATAAGTCCACTCTTCCTACACAATTCCCCTTAAAATTCTTAGAGATGTGAATTACAATCTACAGAGTTTGCCACCTACACTTCTGCTTCCAATATTTAAAGGTTCAAATGATGATAGGAGAAGAGATGCTGCCCAGTGGAAACTAATGGAAGTGATCAATAGTTGTTTTGTGGTACTTAGGTCTCTCTGCTGTAAGGCTCACCCTTCATTCACATTTCCTTAAATTCACCTGGATGGACACAGGCAAAGGGCTGGTATTCTGCTTTTTCCTAAATCACCAGAGAGCACCTCACATTACTATAGATGCAAGAGTTCACAGGCCAAAGTAACTAGACTCTAAGAGGCCAAATATCTACTAGAGGCTGAGAATAAACTGAACAACATATAACATCTAAAGCAGAATTTTAAAAACAGATGGAATCAGAGTTTTAAAAGGCTTTGTGCAAGGTTTCCTTTGCTGAACAAAAGCTTTTAAGTTTAATTAGGTCCCATTTGTTTATTTTTGTTTTTATTTTCATTATTCTAGGAGACGGATCCAAAAAAATATTGCTGTGATTTATGTCAAAGAGTGTTCTGCCTAGTTTTCCTCTAGTTTTATAGTATTCGGTCTTGCATTTAGGTCTCTAATCTATTTTGAGTTTATTTTTGTATATGGTGCTAGAGAATGTTCTAATTTCTTGGATAATGATGCCTTTTAAGATACAACAAAACACCAAGGACATGATCTATGAAACAAATAATTGTTAAACTGGAGTTCATTAAAATTAGAAACTTCTAGCCTGTGAAAGGCAAAATCGAAAGAATTAGAGACAAGCCACAGACTGGGGGAAAATATTTGCAAAAAATATTTCTGAGAAAGACTGTTATCCAAAATACACAGAAACGCTTAAAACTCAAAAATAAAACAAACAACCTGATTTAAAAATAGGGCAAAGACCTTAACAGATACCCCACCAAAGATGATATAGCAAATACACATATAAAGGGATGCCCCACATTATATGTCATTAGAGAAAAGCAAATTGAAACAGTAATGATATACTACTACACAGATGAGAAAGGCCAAAATCCAGACCATTGACAACACCAAACGCTGGTAAGGAAGTACAGCAACAGGAATTCTCAGATTGCTAGTGGAAATGCCAGAAGCCAAATAGTAGAGCTACTTTGGAAGACATTTTGGCAGTTTCTTACAAAACTAGTCATACTCTTATCATATGATCCAGCAATCTCACTCCTGGGTATTTATCCAAAGATTGCAAACTTATTTCCATACAAAAACTTGCACATGGATGTTTATAGCAACTTTATTCATAATCGTCAAAACTCAGAAGAAACCAAGATGTCCTTCAGTAGGTGAATGGATAAATAAACTGTGGTGCATTCATACGATGGGATGTTTTTTTTCAGTGCTAAAACGAAATGAGCCATCAAGCCATCAAGCCATGGAGGAAACGTAAATGCATATTACTAAGTGAAAAATGCCAATCTGGAAAAGCTACATACTATATGATTTCAACTACTCTAGGAAAGGCAAAATCATGCAGACAGTAAAAGGATCAGTGGTCACCAGAAGGAGGGGGAGAAGAGATGAAGAAGAGACAAAGCACATAGGATTTTTAGGACAGTGAAAATACTCAGCATGGTATTACATATACCACTATATACTTTTGTCCATACCCATAGAATGTACAACACCAAGAGTGAACCCTAAGTAATGGACTTTGGGTGACGATGACGTATCCAAGTAGGTTTAATATATTTAGTAAAAAAAAATGTACCATTTTGGTGAGTGATGTTGATCATGAGGGAGGCAGGGAGTAGATGGGAAATCTCATTTGTTGTAAACCTAAAATTGTTCTTTAAAAAATAGTTTTTTGTTTTTTTTAAAAAGAAACTACCAGAAATCTTAAGGAAGTTTAAGAAGTAGTTGGAATGGGTAATTTGAGAACATGAAGGACTGAGGGATATTAAAAAATAATTGATTTCAGAAAAAAACTGAACTAGGATTGAAACTTCTAGAAGCCAAATATGAGATTTGAAAGATGAAATGGAATTATTATCTCAAAATACAGTATGCGTCATACTGATGTGCCTCCAGGCTCTGAAGTCAGACAGTCAGGTTGAAACCTGAGCTCTGCCCCTACTAGCAGTTATTTCACCTGTAAAATGGAGAGTAAATGTGTTTACCTCACAGCATTGCTGTGAGGATTAAAATGAGTAATGTTAGCAGAGAACCTACATTAATTGTTGGTATTATATTGTAATAATATTTATTATTAACAAATGCAAAAATGTTAAATGCAAAAATAAAAAGAATTAAACATTATGAGTGAAAAGATAAGAGGTGTGAGTAGATTTAGAAAGTCCACATTTGAATGCAAGAGTTCCAGGAAAAAAGAGAGAATAGATTTTAGAGGAGCAATAATCAGAAAGAACAATAAAAGAAAATTTCTGAGATAGGAACAGCTCAAGGTTTTAAGATCAAGGCACTTCCTGGTGAAATCTCTAAACTCAGAGTTTAAAAGAAAATGTCTCAAACTTCCAGAAATAGGAAGTAGTTGACTTACAAAAAATGAGAATTATATTGGTAATCAGGGTCCTCTCAACTAAAATACTAAGTATAGAAAACAGTGGAACAAAATTTTCAGGCTTCTGAGGAAAACAAAGCAGAAGCAAAAGAAAACAAAGGCTAAACAAAAATGGTGATCCTAGAACCTACACCTAAGCCAACAGATCTGTGTTAACTACAAAGGTAAAAGCATAAAAGTTGTGTTCTTGTCCTTTTGAGGGGCTTGTCATTTATTCCTGCTGTGGAAAGGTCTAGAGCAAATCACACTCCCTTTGCCAATATTCATAGCATCTCTAATGTTAGAAGGATCATTATATTCACTCTAATATACTCCTCTAGAATACCACTGCCATGAAAATTGTCATGACATTCTGGAAAAGCCAGAACTATAGAGATGGTAAACATATCAGTGGCCGCCAGTGATTCAGGGTGTGTGAAGGGATTTGAATAGTAAAGCACAGGGGATTTTTTAAGGCCGTGAAACTTTTCTGTATGGCATTATAATGGTAAATGTAAGACACCGAGCATTTGTCAAAACCCACAGAATTTTACAGTAAGAAAGTAACCTTAATGTATGCAATTAAAAAACCATATTTAGGAGGTTGCAATATCCCAGGAAGGAAGGCAAAATGTGACCAAACTATATAAATGTATTACAAATGTATGAAACAAGGTCATTGAGGCTAAGACTCATGTCTATTGCAACAGAAAAATGATATTAAGGAAAAATAGAAGATCTGAATAAAGTATGGACTTCAGTCACTAATAATGTATTACACTGGTTCATTAATTGTGACAAACGTGTCATCCTAATGTAAGATATTAATAATAGGGGGAACTTGGGTGTGGGGTATACAGGAACTCTCTGTGCAATCTTTGAAACAATTACATGAATCTAAAACTATTCTAAAATAAAACATTTAAATAAGTGCCATTTTAAAATATATAAATGTATATATCTATATAAAAATATATAGTGTAATTTCCACGAGTAACTAAAAATTATCAAGTCAAATTTGAGAAAGTCAGAAAAAGTAAGAACTATAAGAACTATTCGGGGGCTTCCCTGGTGGCGCAGTGGTTGGGAGTCCGCCTGCCGATGCAGGGGACACGGGTTCGTGCCCCGGTCCGGGAGGATCCCACATGCCGCGGAGCGGCTGGGCCCGTGAGCCGTGGCCGCTGAGCCTGCGCGTCCGGAGCCTGTGCTCCGCCACGGGAGAGGCCACAACAGTGAGAGGCCCGCGGTAAAAGAACTATTCGATCTCTACTCATTTTTAAGATAATAGAGCACAGCTTCCAAATATTCCACTTAAATAAAACTTTCTTTTTGTGTTTGGCATGTTCATGAGTTATTTTTGCTATTAATTTTTTTGAAATTTCATCAACTTTTAAATAAACATAATGCTCACAAAAGATTAAGCACATAAAAAAGATGCAATGTCATACAGGAATCATTCTGAACCAAAGCCATTTAATACATGTTTGGTCCTAATCACTGGTATAGCAGCCAAATTTTGTCTTCTGCCTCTAGATAAGACTAAAATATTGATTAATGATGCCACATGGTACTAAAACCTTTCATTGCCATAATAAAATATTTTAAAAATATCTTTTAAGAAATGGAAAGGAGTGGCTAGAATTTAGTATAATATCTGTATCTAGCAGATAAATATTGATAATTCTTTAAATCATCTAAATATTAAGTATTTGAAAAAGTAAATACTAGAAATTTATAGTCTTTAAACCTCCAAACATTTTCAAATATTTAAAGTTTATATATAGTTTAATCCTATTTTGAATTTTCAAAAATAGAATGAAATCAAGTACAGGCTATTTTAAATGTGCATCAAATCTCTTCCACAGAAATAACTTGCAAACAGCTATTTTTCTGGGAGTAAAATCTGTGGTCAGTGGCTCTTGTGCTTAGAGGAGGTTTTCTGCTCTGACAGAATGATTTTGAAGTTTTGACTAATATGCTCACTGAACAGACACGTGTGGTTTTAGACGTACATTCGTTGAATACATTTTAAACAGTATGTCCTCATGTTTTCCTAGAATAATGCGCCTTTAAATTTAAAACATTTATTTCTTGATAATTTTCTTTAAAATTTTAGGCAACCAATATGGGGGTCTTAGGCAATGTAGGCAGTTTAATGCAAAGCATAGAGATCAATAAAGCTGCAGTTGTATAATTTCTTACAATCACTGTTTTTTTTTTGTTTTTTTTACCATTCCAATCTTTCTGTTTTCCAGGGTTTCCAACTACAGAATCATAACATCATTTACACTGTACAAGATGGAAAGTTTAGTTTCTCTTTCATTCATACACATACACAAATTTGATATATATATTTCCCAGTATGAGTGATTATCTTTTTCCCTTCAAATGTCACCTTGGAGAAGCCTTCCCAGGACCTTCAGGGTGGGTTCCATTCTCACTCATATGGCATCACCCTGCTTTAATGTTTATTGCACTTTCACCTCTCATTTTCCAGTATCATCTCGTGTTTTAATTATTTCAATAATTCTTCATTGTCTGTCTTCACCACTACAATTTAAAGTCCATGAGGACAAAAGCTTTCTCCATCTTATTAACCTCTGCATCTCCCACGCCTAAAATAAGTTTGGCACCGTGTAGGCACTATAAAAGCGTTTGTTTAATCAATGAATACATACTTAATTCAAACTGGTGAATTAAGATGTTGCGTGGAACTGTTAGTCCTGGCTGAAAATAGCCTTCTTTATAAAAATTCTACTGGATTTCCGATTCTTTCTCTGATATAGGTAAAAACTAGTTTTAATGTGTTTAAATTGCATAGCTTGTCATAACAAACATTTAAAAATCCACTAACAGATATGTTCTCTAAACAGTGAGTTACTACATTCATAGAGGTAATTTCCTCAGACATACTGTAATTGTTTTCAATCTTAGTTGACACAAAAAGGAGTAAGAATTATTTATAATAAGAAATAGGCTGTGGAGCTGATTGTTCTGACAAAGTTACATTCAGAATGAGTCTTGCGAGGTCTTTACTCACTTTAAAGAAAGGGCTCGCTAACCCAATAAAACTTCCCTATCTATGATATTCAAGGTGATTTCCTACTCAGTGGTTGATGGCTTGTTTCTACTGTCTTTCACACTACCTTTGGTTCCTGAAGGAGAAAAACATTCATATGGTTGAACATAGAAGAATAATGGGAAAAAATAAAAAATGAGGAGTATTTAGGAAGCATCTGGCAGGAAGCATAATAAGAGGTGGCAGCAAGGTCTGGAACAGAATGTCAGTCATGAATGATTGTATGGCATGCTGCCATTCATGAGGGTTGATAACCACTCGATGCAAACAGAACAGCATTTTATGACAAAATTATTGGACATAACTCAGCTCACTGTCTTCCTCCAGGGGTGGGGAATAATGAGAGAGAGAATAAAACAAACATATGTGTGTGAAACAGCAAATGCGTACAGAGCAATGACAAACCTCAAGGTAAGAAAGATCCTTGTGCAAAGTTTTCTTCCAAAAGGGACACTGGTATACAGTGTTTATACAATGTGAATAATGGCCTTTCAGTAGAGTATTTAAAAAATAAAATTCTCAATTTAAAATAGTAAATAGTAGGCACAAAATTATAGGTATAAAGGTATTACTACCCAGAAAAATATATATTATGTATGTATAAAGAATGAGAATGTCTGACTTGCATAAATCATTGGATTCACCAAAACAGGAATGCGGTTTGGTATTTAACAAAGTCAAATATATCCACACTTTTACTCTGAAAATATATTAATGAAATAAAAAGTAAATTGAATAAAGGATTACAAACCTAAAATCTGAGCATAAAGATGAAAAGATAATATTAGTATGAGAATTAAATCAATAACAAAAGAATAAGTCTAGTCATCAATTCACACGGGATAGGAATTAAGTAGGATAAACAAAGGTTTATTAATTACAGATTAGAACCCCAACATGATAAAATGAATTTATCATTTTTCTACTTACTTAACCCGTATACTGAGTATCAAGTCTAGGTCAGACACCCTTCTACTTGCTGATAAAATGTTATAATGACAGAAACACAACCTAATATTCAGCTTGTTTTAAATAATCTCAAAGCAGACATGTTTAACTTGCTCACTACATTTTAATATTCCCTATTGCAAGTAATGAATAGCTATGATTCACATGAATGTTGAATTTTAATTTAAGTCAATTATTATTAGGTTCTTGTATAGGCCATTAATTGACACGGGTGTCAAGAAGAAAGGTAAAAAGCTGTTATGATTTAAGGGACTCACAAATAAATGGAAACAAAACCACCATGCAACTATTTAACTTGAATGTGAGCAAATCCTATAATATTACAGAAAAATAATATAGTACTTTGGTGGGGTTTCAGTAAACTGAAGGACCTGTGTGAAATTAGGAAGGTGTAATAAAGAGTATAGCATTCGAACTGGGCTTTGAAACCGAACAGAATATCACCAAGTACATAAAGTATATGAGGACACTCCAAGTAAAGAAAATCACATGACTGCAGACAGTGGGATATGGAAGTACTGGAATATTTGGGGAACCCTGAATAGTCTGATATGATTAGAATATCTAAAGTATGTTAAAGACTGAGGATGTAAGACTCAGACATAGAGACCAAGACCATACAATGGAAAGTGTCTTTAATTCCTTTGTGAGGGTTTAAGAGCTCAATCCTATAGCCAATGGAAAGCCACCTACAATTTTTTTCTTTAAAGTTCTCCTAACTAGGGATCAAACCCGGGGCCCAGCAGTGAGAGTGCCAAATCCCAACAACTGGACCACCAGGGAATTCCCTACATTTTTTTTTTTTTTTTTTTTTTTTTTGTGGTACACGGGCCTCTCACTGTTGTGGCCTCTCCCGTTGCGGAGCACAGGCCCCGGACGCGCAGGCTCAGCGGCCATGGCTCACGGGCCCAGCCGCTCCGCGGCATGTGGGATCTTCCCGGACCGGGGCACGAACCCGTGTCCCCTGCATCGGCAGGCGGACGCTCAACCACTGCGCCACCAGGGAAGCCCTCCCTACAATTTTTAAATAAGGGAGTAACCTGACCAGATCTGCTTTAGAAAGATCTGCTCTTTAGTAGAAAGAGCTGAAGACCCTGGGCAGGACGGATCCATGGCAATTAATCCTGGAGCGATGGAGGAAAGAAATGGATGCAATATATACGTAGACTGGGATAGGGCAGGTGTCATCAAGAAGGTATGAAATGTGGGGAGCAAAGGCTGAGGGCTCTAAGAGTAGATATTTCTATGGAATGAATGGGAGACATACGGGGCTGCACTGAAGATCTAGCTGAAATTGTAAATCAAATTCTTAATGGAACTGAACAATATAATACACAGCTTTCTCAGTAGTCCAAAAGCAAAAACTAGAAATAAGATAAAGATTGTGGAAAATGTGGATGTAAAGTGTGTAAAGCAGAGCTGAGAAAACTTAGGGCTACAGCATTTGTCAGAAGAAGGCACATGCTTAGAAATCAGCCTCTACATACACAGTGACTCTGAATCTTAGCTGTGTCACTTACTAGTGGGTGACTTTGGGCAATCACTCAATTTATTCCAGCCTCTGTTTCCTTAGCTGTGAAGTGGAGATGACAGCAAAACTCATTCACAGCCCTTTATTTCAAACCTCTATGACAAAAAATGAGATTATTTAATTCAGAATTTTTCAAAATTTAGGCAGATATTATGGTTCACATACTATATTTTAGGTGTATATCCAGCAAGTTTATACTATCAATTCCCTAATAAAATATATGAATACTTTGGAAGTAAAATATATGACCATTTACCTTCAATGGGGTAAATAAAGACTACCAATAGCCTCATGTCAGTTTGTATCAGGTTTTCATGTTGAGTGAGTTAAAACATTTTTAAATAAATTTCAGAGCTTTTTATATTTTGAATTTATAGGTAGGGTAGTGTGTGAACCGGTAGCACCTAATTCATAGGGCTGTGATGATTAAAAGAGTACGTAAAGTATATGTAAAGTATATGTAAAGGATTTTGAAGATCATCTACCACATGGGAAATGATAGCTCTTATGATGGGGATGATGGCTGTGACCATGACAAAGAAGAGGCAGAGATTAAGAGAATAAGGAGGATTGGGGGTCACCATGAGATAGAAGATAATGATTAGTAATTTGAGACATAAAGTAACAAAAGGTAGTATTCAGAGATTAGTATTTCAGAGTTAAAGAATTCAGGGGGCTTCCCTGGTGGCGCAGTGGTTGAGAGTCCGCCTGCCGATGCAGGGCACACGGGTTCGTGCCCCGGTCTGGGAGGATCCCGCATGCCGCGGAGCGGCTGGGCCCGTGAGCCATGGCCACTGAGCCTGCGCGTCCGGAGCCTGTGCTCCGCAACGGGAGAGGCCACAGCAGTGAGAGGCCCGCGTACCGCAAAAAAAAAAAAAAAAAAAAAAAAGAATTCAGAATTAGAGCAATTTCAAGTAAAGTAATGTTTTCCGAGGTGTTGCAGGAAGCAGGTAAACATATTGCTTGTGCTTTATAAAGAAGGAATACCTTTGAGGAAATTAACAAAAGATGTAGCATGCAGTGAAAAGTAGGTAAAACTTTTAGAGACTGTCCATCCACTCACCTCCTAATCACCAGCACTTCATCTCCCAAAGGCACTCTCTCCCTACCAGAAGAAGACATAAAGGTAGTAATGGAAAGTGCTATTAGGTCAAACTGTTCTTTATTCTGTCCACAAGGCGGGGACATTGACCTAGAACAGTTGACACTGGTGAGAGCTTCTCGACAGGTGGTGAGCTCCTGATGTTTCTAGTTCAGGAAGTTATTGTATGTGACCTGATATGTGGCCATCTTGCACATGTATGTGTATGGTTCTATGTAGTATACGTATGTATCTTTTTGGGATGAACTCATTCATGGGAAATTCCATGTCTTATTTCTCTGTGTTCCTCTATCAAAGATGCCTAGTACAATTTGTCTTATATAGAAGATGCTCAATAAATCATAAAATAACTGATCCTCTTTGGCTTTCACGCGTATGTACTGCATATAAATTATAATAATATTAATACAGGAGCTACAATTACACTGGGGTCTTAGATACAGTCTCTATGATGCTCATAACAATCCTGAAAAGTACCTATTATGAATCCATTTTATAAATAAGAAAACTGAGGCTCAGAGTACTTAGGACTCTTGAGACTGAGAACACATACCAAGAAATATAAGGACAGAGCAGAGGTTGGACTCAGACTTGTCTGAATGTAATACTCATGCCACCACCTGCTACCTGGAACAGGAAAGCCACGCTAACAAGAGGCCTAATGCTGCATGGTTTAAGCCTCTGCTAAGCCAAATGGAATATTTCTCTTTAAAAAGGTAATAACAGGGCTTCCCTGGTGGCGCAGTGGTTGAGAGTCTGCCTGCCGATGCAGGGGACACGGGTTCGTGCCCCGGTTCGGGAAGATCCCACATGCCGCGGAGCGGCTGGCCCGTGAGCCATGGCCGCTGGGCCTGCGCGTCCGGAGCCTGTGGTCCGCAACGGGAGAGGCCACAACAGTGAGAGGCCCGCGTAGCACAAAAATAAATAAATAAAAGGTAATAACAACGCTCAGTCTATAATTTATTATCTGGACATTTTAACTGCTGAAATGCCAGGGTAAGAACTAAAAAATGAAAGTTTGATTTGGTTTAGCCTTTCAATTTATTATGCATATAAAAAATATGAGAGACATGCTCATTAAGGTTTAATATAAAGAGCTGTGCATGTCCCTTGAAGCCTCAGGCAACAGTACTGAGACCAAAATGCCCATGAATGGCGGATTAATTACTCAGCAATAAATGGTAAGAAGTTTACTAAGGCCAAGAATAAGAAATAATTATTGCATTTATTTATTCATGTCCTTGTTCCAAGGATGAAAGGTGGGGATACTAGAGTATAACAAGATGAAACTAAGTGATAAAAACGTGGTTAAGGGAAAACTCATGTGGTAAAAATTGGGCAAATCCTAGTACACTGACCTAGACGTTGGCCGCAGATATTCCTCGTAGCTGCACCTGTTAGTAAAAAGAAGCTGCAAACACACACACGATCTAAAAGAGGAGGGTAATTAGAAAAGGGAGAACATATTTAAAAGGATGAAAAAAACATAAAGTTCTATCCATAGATTTGAGGGGCTAGAATTTCCTCTCATCTATGAAAAGAAGTATTCCAAAACTGCTTGTGGGCTTAGCAGTAAAGAATGTCACAACTTCCAAGAATGAGGTTTGGGTGGGAGGACAGTGCCGCATTCTGTAGGTATTTCCTATCCCTTAAACCACATGGTAAGTGATAAATGAATTAAAATCTCTCACTATTTTCAAACTTGACTTATCTATACTTACTTTATTCTGAGCACAATGGAGTATAATGGAAATAACCCAGATCTGTACTAATTAGGTATGTTTTTCAACCACTACGAGCCTCATTTTCCTCATCTGAAAACTATCACATTAACCTTGCAGTCTTTTGTTAAGGATTGGAGATCAAGTGCCTGAAGCATCTAACACAATGTCTGACATAGAAGACATTCACATTTTACCAATATATGTTCATACATGAATATTTTATTAATAAGATCTCTAGTAAATTAAATATATATTTTAAAAATATAAATCATAATTGTTTAAACAGTAACATATCTCACCCTATTTATTTTCAGTGAGATGTTTTGGGAGTGAGATGAAGAAAAATAAAAATAAGAAAAAAATATATGTATACATCTTCATACTCAAGAATTAGATTAGTGCCCTAGGATTTGGTGGGGAGGGGAGACTAATGAATAGGCTGGTAGCTTGTGGCTCAAAGGAGACTCTAAGGACAAACAGTTTCTCTGCAATCATCCCACTCCACAATGCCCAGGACCACAGAGTCTCCACATAAAATCCATCTGTCCTCTCAAGAAGTAGAGCCAAATACCCACTGAAGGTCTTTTCCCTCTCCAGTTCTAAGCAACTCAGGACAATGTATGAAGCACTTCTTACACAATAGACAGAAAAGACACAGAATCATTCTTTTTTTTTTTTTTTTTTTTTTTTTTGCAGTACGCGGGCCTCTCACTGCCATGGCCTCTCCTGTTGCGGAGCACAGGCTCCGGACGCGCAGGCTCAGCGCCCATGGCTCACGGGCCCAGCGACTCTGCAGCATGTGGGATCTTCCTGGACCAGATCACGAACCCGTGTCCCCTGCATCGGCAGGCAGACTCTCAACCACTGCGCCACCAGAGAAGCCCAGAATCATTCATTTTTTGATTCACCCTTGCAGTTCATGACAACCCACCAACAACAATCACACCCTTTTTCTGATTCCACACTTGGCAACCTCTAGTTTAAAAAAAAAAAAAAAATATATATATATATATAAACACATGTAGATATGTATGTATACATGTACATACACATAACACTATACTGAGTATATATACTCACACATATGTATATCTACCATAACTTATTCAATGCTACTATTTCTTGAGAGTCACTAGAAGCCATTCTTTCTTTCCACAGGGGGAGGCACTAACAATAAAGGGAAGAAGGAAGAAATCATGAATAACAGGTGAAGTAAAAACTGAGGTAAAAATCAAAATAAACAGCCAAACCTCTACTATTAGGCTAAGAATAAGGAAAAGACTGATTTGTTTCTTGACATCTTGATTGGGGTATAATTGCTTTACATTGTTGTGTTAGTTGCTGCTGTATAACAAAGTGAATCACCTATACATATACATATATCTCCATATCCCCTCTCTCTTGAGTCTCCCTCCCACCCTCCCTACCCCATCCCTCTATGTGGTCACAAAGCACCTAGTTGATCTCCCTGTGCTATGCGACTGCTTCCCACTAGCTAGCTATTTTACATTTGGTCGTGTATACATGTCAATGCCATTCTCTCACTTCATCCCAGCTTACCCTTCCCCCTCCCCGTGTTCTCAAGTCCATTTTCTACATATGCATCTTATTCCTGTCCTGCCCCTAGGTTCTTCAGAACCTTTTTCTCCCCCCTAGATTCCATATGTATGTGTTAGCATACGGTATTTGTTTTTCTCTTTCTGACGTACTTCACTCTGTATGACAAACTCTAGGTCCATCCACCTCACTACAAATAACTCAATTTCGTTTCTTTTTAAGGCTGAGTAATATTCCATTGTATTGTGCCACATCTTCTTTATCCATTCATCTGTCAATGGACACTTAGGTTGCTTCCATGTCCTGGCTACTGTAAATAGTGCTGCAATGAACATTGTGGTACATGACTCTTTTTGAATTATGGTTTTTTCAGGGTATATGACCAGTAGTGGGATGGCTGGGTCATATGGTAGTTCTATTTTTAGTTTTTTAAGGAACCCCCATAGTGTTCTCCATAGTCGCTGTATCAATTTACATTCCCACCAATAGCGCAAGAGGGTTCCCTTTCCTCCACACCCACTCCAGCATTTCTTGTTTGTAGATTTTTTGATGGTGGCCATTCTGACCAGTGTGAGGTGATACCTCATTGTAGTTTTGATTTGTGTTTCTCTAATGATAGTGATGTTGAGCATCTTATCACGTGTTTGTTGGCCATCTGTATATCTTCTTTGGAGAAATGTCTGTTTAGGACTTCTGACCATTTTTGGATTGGGTTGTTTGTTTCTTTGATATTGAGCTGCATACACTGCTTCTATATTTTAGAGATTAATGATTTGTCAGTTGCTTTGTTTGCAAATATTTTCTGCCATTCTGACGGGTGTCTTTTCATCTTGTTTATGGTTTCCTTTGCTGTGCAAAAGCTTGTAAGGTTCATTAGGTCCCATTTGTTTATTTTTGTATTTATTTCCATTTCGCTAGGGGGTGGGTCAAAAAGGATCTTGCTGTGATTTATGTCAGAGTGTTCCATCTATGTTTTCCTCTAAGAGTTTTATAGTGTCTGGCCTTATATTTAGGTCTTTAATCCATTTTGAGTTTATTTTTGTGTATGGTATTAGGGAGGGTTCTAATTTCATTCTTTTACATGTAGCTGTCCAGTTTACCCAGCACCACTTATTGAAGAGGCTGTCTTTTCTCCATTGCATACTCTTGCCTCCTTTATCAATGAAAAGGTAACCATACGTGCATGGGTTTATCTCTTGCCTTTCTATCCTGTTCCATTGATCTATATTTCTGTTTTTGTGCCAGTACCATACTATCTTGATTACTGTAGCTTTGTAGTATAGTCTGAAGTTCAGGAGCCTGATTCCTCCAGCTCAGTTTCTATTCCTGAAGATTGCTTTGGCTGTTTGGGGTCTTTTGTGTTTCCATACAAATTGTGCAATATTTTGTTCTAGTTCTATGAAAAATGCTATTGGTAGATTGATAGGGATTGCATTGAATCTGTAGATTGATTTGGGTAATATAGTCATTTTCACATTGTTGATTCTTCCAATCCAAGAACATGGTATGTCTCTCCATCTCTTTGTATCATCTTTAATTTCTTTCATCAGTGTCTTATAGTTTTCTGCATACAGGTCTTTTGTCTCCTTAGGTAGGTTTATCCCTAGGTAATTTATTCTTTCTGTTGCAATGGTAAAAGGGAGTGTTTCCTTAATTTATTTCAGATTTTCATCATTAGTGTGAAGACATGTAAAAGATTTCTGTGCATTAATTCTGTATTCTGCTACTTTACCAAATTCATGGATTAGCTCTAGTAGTTTTCTGGTAGCATCTTTAGGATTCTCTATGTATAGTATCATGTCATCTGCAAATAGTGACAGTTTTACTTCTTCTTTTCTGATTTGGATTCCTTTTATTTCTTTTTCTTCTCTGATTGCTGTGGCTAGGACTTCCAAAACTATGTTGAATAACAGTGGTGAGAGTGGGCAACCTTGTCTTGTTCCTGATCTTAGTGGAAATGGTTTCAGCTTTTCACCATTGAGAATGATGTTGGCTGTGGTTTTGTCATATATTGCCTTTCTTATGTTGAGGTAAGCTCCCTCTATGCCTACTTTCTGGAGAGTTTTTATCACAAATTGGTATGGAATTTTGTCAGAAGCTTTTTCTGCATCTGTTGAGATTATCATATTGTTTTTCTCCTTCAATTTGTTAATATGGTGTATTGTATTGGTTGATTGGTGTATATTGAAGAATCCTTGCCTTCCTGGGATAAACCCCATTTGATCATGGTGTACGATCCTTTTAATGTGATGCTGGATTCTGTATGCTAGGACTTTGTTCAGGATTTTTGCATCTATGTTCATCAGTGATACTGACCTGTAGTTTTCCTTTTCTGTGACATCTTAGTCTGGTTTTGGTATCAGGGTGATGGTGGCCTCGTAGAATGAGTTTGGGAGTGTTCCTCCCTCTGCTATATTTTGGAAGAGTTTTAGAAAGATAGGTGTTAGTCCCTCTCTAATGTCTGATAGAATTTGCATGTGAAGCCATCTGGTCCTGGGCTTTGGTTTGTTGGAAGATTTTTAATCACAGCCTCAATTTCAGTGCTTGTGATTGTTCTGTTTATATTTTCTATTTCTTCCTCGTTCAGTCTTGGAAGGTTGTGCTTTTCTAAGAATTTGTCCATTTCTTCCAGGTTGTCCATTTTATTGGCATACTTGCAGTAATCTCTCATGATCCTTTGCATTTCTGCAGTGTCAGTTGTTACTTCTTTTTCATTTCTAATTCTATTGATTTGAGTCTTCTCAAATCTCTTTTTCTTGATGAGTCTGGCTAATGGTTTATCAATTTTGTTTATCTTCTCAAAGAACAAGATTTTAGTTTTATTGATCATTGCTATCGTTTCCTTCATTCCTTTTTCATTTATTTCTGATCTGATCTTTATGATTTCTTTCCTTCTGCTAACTTTGGGGTTTTTTTGTTGTTCTTCTTTCTCTAATTGCTTTAGGTGTAAGGTTAGGTTGTCTACTTGAGATTTTTCTTGTTTCTTGAGGTAGGATTGTATTGCTATAAACTTCCCTCTTAGAACTGCTTTTGTTGCCTCCCATAGGTTTGGGGCTGTTGTGTTTTCATTGTCATTTGTTTCCAGGTATTTTTTGATTTTCTCTTTGATTTCTTCAGTGATCTCTTCGTTATTTAGTAGTGTATTGTTTAGCCTACATTTGGTTTATATTTTTTTATAGTGTTTTTCCTGTAATTGACATCTAGTGTCATAGCGTTGTGGTTGGAAAAACTACATGATACGATTTCAGTTTGCTTAAGTTTACCAATTCTTGATTTGTGACTCAAGATATGATCTATCCTGGAGAATGTTCCATGAGCACTTGAGAAGAAAGTGTATTCTGTTGGTTTTGGATGGAATGTCCTATAGATATCAATTAAGAACATCTTTTTTAATGTATCATTTAAAGCTTGTGTTTCCTTATTTTCATTTTGGATGATCTGTCCATTGGTGAAAGTCGGTGTTAAAGTCCCCTACAATTATTGTGTTATTCGCATTTTCCCCTTTTATGGCTGCTAGCATTTGCTGTATATATTGAGGTGCTCCTCTGTTGGGTGCATAAATATTTACAGTTGTTATATCTTCTTCTTGGATTGACCCCTTGATCATTATGTAGTGTTCTTATTTGTCTCTTGTAATAGTCTTAATTTAAAGTCTATTTTGTCTGATATGAGAATTGCTATTCCAGCTTTCTTTTGATTTCCCTTTGCATGGAATATCTTTTTCCATCCCTTCACTTTCAGTCTTTGTGCGTCCCTAGGTCTGAAGTGGGTCTCTTATAGACAGCATATATACGGGTCTTGTTTTTGTATTATTCAGCCAGTGTATGTCTTTTGGTTGGAGGATTTAATCCATTTACATTTAAGGTAATTAATTATATGTATGTTCTTATTACCATTTTCTTAATTGTTTCATGTTTGTTTTTGTAGGTCTTTACCTTCTCTTGTGTTTCCTGCCTAGAGAAGTTCCTTTAGCATTTGTTGTAAAGCTGGTTTGGTGGTGCTGAATTCTCTTAACTTTTGCTTGTCTGTAAAGCTTTTGGTTTCTCCATCGAATCTGAATGAGATCCTTGCTGGGTAGAGTAACCTTGATTGTAGGTTTTTCCCTTTCATCACTTTAAATATGTCCTGCCACTCCCTTCTGGCTTGCAGAGTTTCTGCTGAAAGATCAGCTGGTAACCTTATGGGGATTCCCTTGTATGTTATTTGTTTCCTTTCCCTTGCTGCTTTTAATATTTTTTCTTTGGATTTAATTTTTGATAGTTTGATTAATGTGTCTTGGCGTGTTTCTCCTTGGATTTATCCTGTATGTGATTCTCTGTGTTTCCTGGACTTGATTGACTATTTCCTTTCCCATATTAGGGAAGTTCTCAACTATAATTTTTTCAAATATTTTCTCAGTCTGTTTCTTTTTCTCTTCTTCTTCTGGGACTGCTATATTTCAAATGTTGTTGCATTTAATGTTGTCTCAGAGGTCTCTGAGACTGTCCTCAATTCTTTTCATTCTTTTTTCTTTATTCTGCTCTGTGCTAGTTATTTCCACTATTTTATCTTCCAGGTCACTTATCCGTTCTTGTGCCTCAGTTATTCTGCCATTGATTCCTTCTAGAAAAATGTAAATTTCATTTATTGTGTTGTTCATCATTGTTTGTTTTCTCTTTAGTTCTTCCAGGTCCTTTTTAAACGTTTCTTGTATTTTCTCCATTCTATTTCCAGGATTTTGGATCATCTTTGCTATCATTAATCTGCATTCTTTTCCAGGTAGACTGCCTATTTCCTCTTCATTTGTTTGGTCTGGTGGGTTTTTACCTTGCTCCTTCGTCTGCTGCATATTTCTCTGTCTTCTCATTTTGCTTAACTCACTGTGTTTGGGGTCCCCTTTTTGCAGGCCACAGGTTCGTAGTTCCGGTTGTTTTTGGTGTCTGCCCCCAGTGGGTAAAGTTGGTTCAGTGGGTTGTGTAGGCATCCTGGTGGAGGGGACTAGTGCCTGTGTTCTGTTGGATGAAGTTGGATCTTGTCTTTCTGGTGGGCAGGATCGTGTCTGGTGGTGTGTTTTGGTGTGTCTATGAACTTAATATGATTTTAGGCAGCCTCTCTGCTAATGGGTGGGGTTGTGTTCCTGCCTTGCTAGTCGTTTGGCATGGGATGTCCAGCACTGGAGCTTGCTGGTCATTGAGTGGAGCTGGGTCTTAGCACTGAGACAGAGATCTCTGGGAGTGCTCTAGTCAATTGATAGTATGTGGGGCTAGGAAGTCTCTGGTAGTCCAGTGTCCTGAACTTGGCTCTCCCACCTCAGAGGCTCAGGCCTGACACCCAGCTGGAGCACCAAGACCCTGTCAGCCACACAGCTCACAGCTCAGAAGAAAGGGGAGAACAAAAAGAAGAAAGAAAGAAAAAGAAAACAAAGTTATTAAAATAAAAAAAATTAAATAATTATTAGAATTAAAAAAGTAATAAAAAAAAGAAAGCAACCAAACTAATAAACAAATCCACCAATGATAACAAGCGCCAAAAACTAAACTAAGATAAACATATAAATCAGAAACTAGTCAGTCGCATACAGCAAACCCTAAGTCTACAGTTGCTCCCAAAGTCCACCTCCTCAGTTTTGGTATGATTCGTTGTCTATTCAGGTATTCCACAGACGCAGGCTACATCAAGTTGACTGTGGGGATTTAATCTGCTGCTTCTGAGGCTGCACGGAGAAAATTCCCTTTCTCTCTGTTCGCACAGCTCCTGGAGTTCAGCTTTGGATTTGGCCCTGCCTCTGCATGTAGGTCGCCCTCTGGCGTCTCTTCTTCGCCCAGACAGGAGAGGGTTAAAGAAGCAGCTGATTAGGGGGCTCTGGCTCACTTAGGCCAGGGGGAGGGAGGGGTACGGGTGTGGGGCGAGCTTGTGGTGGCAGAGGCGGCATGACATTGCAGCAGCCTGAGGTGCACCGTGCGTTCTCCCGGGGAAGTTGTCCCTGGATCACGGGACCCTGGCAGTGGTGGGCTGCACAGGCTCCCGGGAGGGGAGGTGTGGATAGTGACCTGTGCTTGAACACAGGCCTCTTGGTGGCTGCAGCAGCAGCCTTAGCATCTCATGCCCGTTTCTGGGGTCTGCGCTGATAGCTGCGGCTCACACCTGTCTCTGGAGCTCCTTTAGCAGCGCTCTTAATCCCCTCTCCTCGCGCACCAGGAAACAATGTTCTGTTGCCTCTTAGGCAGTTCCAGACTTTTCCCTGGACTCCCTCCTGGCTAGCTGTGGTGCACTAGCCCCCTGCAGGCTGTGTTCATGCAGCCAACCCCAGTTCTCTCCCTGGGAGCTGACCTCTGAAGCCTGAGCCTCAGCTCTCAGCCCCCACATGGCCGGCGGGTGAGCAGACAAGCCTCTTGGTGAGTGCCGGTCGGCCCTGATCCCCTGTGCGGGAATCTCTCCGCTTTGCCCCCTGCACCCCTGTTGTTGCGCTCTACTCCACGGCCCCGAAGCTTCCCCCCTCTGCCACCAGCAGTCTCCGCCTGCGAAGGGGCTTCCTAGTGTGTGGAAACCTTTCTTCCTTCACAGCTCCCTCCCACTGGTGCAGGTACCGTCCCTATCCTTTTGTCTCTGTTTATTCTTTTTCCTTTTGCCCTACCCAGGTATGTGGGGGGTTTCTTGCCTTCTGGGAAGTCTGAGGTCTTCTGCCAGCGTTCAGTAGGTGTTCTGTAGGAGCTGTTCCAGGTGTAGATGTATTTTTGATGTATTTGTGGGGAGGAAGGTAATCTCCATGTCTTACTCCTCTGCCATCTCGAAGGTCCTCTAATTTCTTAATTATTTTTCAGCTGATAGGAACCCTGAAGCTCAGATGCTCTCCTCAGAAAGTTCAAGATTCAGATTCCAACTATGGCACGGATAGCAGCCAACAGCAAGATGGCACAGAGGCAAATTCCGCACCTGTCAACTCTACTGCCTGTTGGGGGGGCGGGGCAAGACTGATTTTTAAAGACTAATTGAAAAGGCTGGGGTTTACTTCACATTGTCATTAGCTGTTTAAGGGCAGCTCACCACTGTCTTGCAAAGCCCCTCTGGCAGATGAAAAGATAGGGAGGAAATAGCCCCCAATCATTTTTTTTTTAATGATGTGATTAAATATACAACTACAATATGTAAGAAGACAGAGCCGAAAATCATTCAGGTCAACCATTCCTACGCTTTTTGGAAAAGTGGTCCCCCCGTTCCAATGCTATCTTCTTACCCTTTGTTGCATTATGTTTCAAATTTTATTTGTTTGAATCTCTTGACATTCAGTTTTAATGAGCCATCCTTTTAGAGACCCAGACTTCTCTGGTACCTGATGTTGATCTGGTGGCTGGTATTGGCTGCCAAGCAAACTCAGCTCAGAATTTTATCACTTTTGGATAAAGGCCATTTCAAGACTCAGAGAGCAAGAACTAATGTGATTTTTAAGGCAAATGTTAATACTTAAAGCCAACACAATTGGGGCAGTTTCTGAGTACAAAAGTAGATTATGGTGAACTGTCCATTTCACAAAAGCAGCAAATACCTTTCTGTAATATTTTAATTGTGGCACTGAAAGTGACTTGAGCTCTGGTTTTTGAAGTGTCCCAAGTAAAGAGGCAAACCTCATGATAATGTATGTTTCTGTGTAGGACAGTCAGTGCTGTCTCTTTTTTTAGTTTTATTTGAGTTGAAATCAGTTAAGATTACATTAAGGAACAATTGTCATCATTCCAGAAATATGAGCTAGATTTCCCAACTCTTGGCTCTATTGATGTAACTGACTGTATATTCTAAACAAATTGCTTTTCTTATTTTCTTTTGGCTGTACATCAGTCTCTTCTGTGATTGGTTTCATCCATATTTTTATGTCATCCCTGTTAGATGAATGCCCAACATAAATGATTCACATGACATAATCATCTCATTTCACGCTTATTTTTCATCCTGTTCCTATGTCAAACTGTGTTCATTGTTAGAATGGTCGTCCTTATGCTGATTGCATCCTGGCCCCCATGAATGACATAAGGAAGTGCTTCAGGGTGACATGAAGCTGCAAGGCTTTTTCAGCCTTGTTAATAGCTAGGCTCTTCACATCACGTGCGGAAGGAACACACAGCCTTCCACCCCAGGCCTCAACCCCTGATTTCTCCTCCTTTCACTACTGACACCAAGGTTAGTTGTCTCATGTCTCTAAAAGCCTGATGACCTGCCACTAGAGTCCCTCAATACTCTGATATTCTTCCATGGACACTCAAAGTGCCACAGGTACTGTACTTCTTGCAGGCAGAATGACTCAATGCTTACTGCACTTAGTTTAAAAGTTAGCATCACGATTTGCATAGAGAACTTCATTGTAGGGTCATTTTTTTGTGATTTTAGTATCATATTAACTTGAAACCCTATTACTCCTAAATCATGATCATTTGAGTTAAACTACATTAAAGATAACAAAAATAATTATTATGATATTTGTGCCTAGAGTAGTAGTAAATTTTTATCTCCCGAAGAAACAGTTTTACTTAGTAAAACTAAGTAAATTTCATTTTACTATGAAATGGTGAGAATACACAATATTTATATCTGCGCTTTGTTGGAAGAGTATAAACAATTACAACTTTATAAAATATTCTAAGCCAGATTTAGCTGAACCTCATACAGCAATTATTAGGCTTCACAAAACTTCTTCAATTGGAATGAGTACTTTTTTGGGTCAAATCTCAGTCTTTCCATTCTAAGGGGCATCTTCCAACCTGACAGCATGGCCCAGGTAGCCATGAGGGCAGAGTGAGCACTGCACGGTCTCAAGAATCTCATTATGGGCTCCACTCTCAGGAGTGGATTAGTTACAAACACTACCAGTAGGAGCATAGCCTGATTAGTGATGGGATTGCCCAAAAGTGGGACAGAAAGTGAGTGCAGACCCAAACTACTTCTCCTGGGGGCCTTCTTGGAGCACACGAGTGAAGAATGAAAATGCTATCATTAGTCTGCACTTTGCATTTTAGAAATGTCCAGCCCAATTAGTGAGGCTTCATAAACTTCCCACATGGAAAGGAAAATGGAAATCCAGATGAATAAACTTCAGGAAAGCAATCTAGAGAGAAAGTGAAATCTGGCTTAGAAGATTATATAATGCATTAACTATTTTATATTGTTCCAATAAACCATAGATCCAGAATATGCTACATCTCATCACTAGGTATAAAAAGATGCAATTCTTATTTGGTACATTTCACTCTGAACCTATAGCTTTGGAGCCAGAAAGCAATTACTACACTATGCACAGATATTATGGGGTAATAATTGTCTTCGTCATTCTTAAATTTTCTCTAGCAGGCTGGCTCATAAGCCTTCAAGCTTTCGTTTCATGACTTCTCCAAAAATTGTAGCTATCCTATGTGTTGCTGTGTTTATTTTTTGCATATGGCATTTTTAACATCTAAAAGATATTTATCTTGCTAATACTTTTATTATTGTTTTGTTTGAAATTCATTTCTCATACATTGATTACTGTGTTCTGGAACAAGGGTATTTTATTGATCATAAAATTGCAAAGATACTGCAGAGTGACATTCCATCTCAGGGCTTCACCGTCAATTTTAATGAATATTATTAGTGCCAACATGAGGTTAGGAGAGAATGTAAATGTGACGGAGCCCACAGAGAAGCCATAAGACTTTAAAAGTTAAAGAAATGGGGGGGGGACCTTGAAGATGGCGGAAGAGTAAGACGCGGAGATCGCCTTCCTCCCCACGGATACACCAGAAATACATCCACACGTGGAACAACTCCTACAGAACTCCTACTGAAGGCTGGCAGAAGACCTCAGACCTCCCAAAAGGCAAGAAACTCCCCACGTAACTGGGTAGGGCAAAAGAAAAAACAGAGACAAAAGAATAAGGACGGCACCTGCACCAGTGGGAGGGAGCTGTGAAGGAGGAAAAGTTTCCACACACTAGGAAGCCCCTCCGCGGGAGGAGACTGCGGGAGGCAGAGGGGGGAGTTTCGGGACCGCGGAGTAGTGCACAGCGACGGGTGCGGAGGGCAAAGCGGGGAGATTCCTGCACAGACGATCGGTGCTGACCGGCACTCACCAGCCCGAGTGGCTTGTCTGCTCACCCGCCGGGGCGGGCGGGGCTGCGAGCTGAGGCTCGGGTTTTGGTTTTGGACGGAGCTCAGGGAGAGGACTGGGGTTGGCGGCTTGAACATAGCCTGAAGGGGTTAGTGCACCACGACTAGCCGGGAGGGAGTTCGGGGAAAAGCCTGCACCGGCCGAAGAGGCAAGAGACTTTTTCTTCCCTCTTTGTCTCCTGGTGCGCGAGGAGAGGGGTTTAAGAGCGCTGCTTAAAGGAACTCCAGAGACGGGCGCGAGCCGCGGCTGAGGGCGCGAGCCCCCGAGACGGGCGCGAGCCGCGGCTGAAAGCGCAAACCCCAGAGACGGGCGCGAGCCGCGGCTGAGGGCGCGAGCCCCCGAGACGGGCGCAAGCCGCGGCTGAAAGCGCAAATCCCAGAGACGGGCGCGAGCCGCGGCTAAAACCGCGGACCCCAGAGACGGGCGGGAGACGCTAAGGCTGCTGCTGCCGCCACCAAGGGGCCTGTGTGCGAGCACAGGTCACTCTCCACACCCCTCTTCCGCGGAGCCTGTGCAGCCCGCCACTGCCAGGTTCCCGGGATCCAGGGACAACTTCCCCGGGAGTACGCACGGCGGGTCTCAGGCTGGTGCAACGTCACGCCGGCCTCTGCCGCAACGTCACGCTGCCTCTGCAGCTGCAGGCCCGCCCCGCACGTAGTGCCCCTCCTACCCCCATCCCCCAACCCCCGGCCTGAGTGAGCCGGAGGCCCCGAATCAGCGGCTCCTTTAACCCCGTCCTGGCTGAGCGAAAAAAACAGACGCCCTCCAGCGACCTACACGCAGAGGCAGGGCCAAATCCAAAGCTGAGCTCCTGTGAGCTGTGAAAACAAAGAAGAGAAAGGGAAATCTCTCCCAGCAGCCACAGAAGCAGCGGATTAAAGCTCCACAATCAACTTGATATACCCTGCATCTGTGGAATACCTGAATAGACAAGGAATGATCCCAAATTGAAGAGGTGGAATTTAGGAGCGAAATCTATGATTTTTTTCCCTTTTCCTCTTTTTGTGAAGGTGTACGTGTATGCTCCTGTGTGACATCTAGTCTGTATACTCTAGCTTCCACCATTTGTCCTAGGGCTCTATCCGTCCATGACTTTTTTTTTAAAATTCTTTTAATTAATAATTAAGTTTAATTGTAATAACTTTATTATACTTTACCTTCGTTCTTTCTTTCTTTCCTTCCTTCCCTCCCTCCTTTAGACAACGAATCACCCCAAATTGAGGAGGTGGTCTCAGGGAGCAGGATTTATGATTTTTCCCCCTTTACCTCTTTTTGTGAAGGTGTATGTGTATGCTTCTGTGTAAGATTTTCTCTGTATAGCTTTGCTTCCAACATTTGTCCTAAGGTTCTATCCGTCCCTTTTTTTTTTTTCTAAATATTTTTTAATTCAATAACTATATTATACTTTATTTTATTTTTACTGTATCATCTTTCTTTCTGTCTTTTTTTCCTTCTTTCCCTCCTTCCTTCCTTCCTCCCTCTCTCCCTCCCTCCCTCCTTTCTTTCCTTCTTTGCTTCTTTCTTCCTTCCTTCCTTTCCTCCTTTCCTTCTTTCTTTCCTCATACTTCTACTAATTCTCTCTACTTTTTCTCCCTTTTATTCTGAGCCGTGTGGATGAAAGGCTCTTGGTGCTCCAGCCAGGAGTCAGGGCTCTGCCTCTGAGGTAGGAGAGCCAACTTCAGGTCACTGGTCAACAAGAGACCTCCCAGCTCCACATAATATTAAACAGCGGAAATCTCCCAGAGACCTCCATCTTAACACCAGCACCCAGCTTCACTCAACGACCAGCAAGCCACAGTGCTGGACAACCTATGCCAAACAACTAGCAAAACAGGAACACAACCCCACCCATTAGCAGAGAGGCTGCCTAAAATCATAATAAGGCCACAGACACCCCAAAACACACCACCAGACGTGAACCTGCCCACTAGAGAGACAAGATCCAGCCTCATCCAGCACAACACAGGCACTAGTCCCCTCCACCAGGAAGCCTACACAACCCACTGAAACAACCTTAGCCACTGGAGACAGACATCAAAAACAACGGGAACTACGAACCTGCAGCCTGCAAAAAGGAGACCCCAAACACAGTAAGATAAGCAAAATGAGAAGACAGAAAAACACACAGCAGATGAAGGAGCAAGATAAAAACCCACCAGACCTAACAAATGAAGAGGAAATAGGCAATCTACCTGAAAAAGAATTCAGAATAATGATAGTAAGGATGATCCGAAATCTTGGAAGTAGAATGGACAAAATGCAAGAAACAGTTAACAAGGACCTACAAGAACTAAAGATGAAACAAGCAACGATGAACAATGCAATAAATGAAATTAAAATCACTCTAGATAGGATCAATAGCAGAATAACTGAGGCAGAAGAACGGATAAGTGACCTGGAAGATAAAGTAGTGGAAATAACTACTGCAGAGCAGAATAAAGAAAAAAGAATGAAAAGAACTGAGGACAGTCTCAGAGACCTCTGGGACAACATGAAACGCACCAACATTCGAATTATAGGGGTTCCAGAAGAAGAAGAAAGAAAGAAAGGGACTGAGAAAATATTTGAAGAGATTATAGTTGAAAACTTCCCTAATATGGGAAAGGAAATAGTTAATCAAGTCCAGGAAGCACAGAGGGTCCCATACAGGATAAATACAAGGAGAAACACGCCAAGACACATATTAATCAAACTGTCAAAAATTAAATACAAAGAAAGCATATTAAAAGCAGCAAGGGAAAAACAACAAATAACACACAAGGGAATCCCCATAAGGTTAACAGCGGACCTCTCAGCAGAAACCCTACAAGCCAGAAGGGAGTGGCAGGATATACTGAAAGTGATGAAGGAGAATAGCCTGAAACCAAGACTACTCTACCCAGCAAGGATCTCATTCACATTTGATGGAGAAATTAAAACCTTTACAGACAAGCAAAAGCTGAGAGAGTTCAGCACCACCAAACCAGCTTTACAACAAATGCTAAAGGAACTTCTCTAGACACGAAACACAAGAGAAGGAAATGACCTATAGTAGCGAACCCAAAACGATATATAAAATGGAAATAGGAACATACATATCAATAATTACCTTAAATGTAAATGGACTAAATGCTCCCACCAAAAGACACAGATTGGCTGAATGGATACAAAAACAAGACCCTTATATATGCTGTCTACAAGAGACCCACTTCAGAACTAGAGACACATACAGACTGAAAGTAAGGGGATGGAAAAAGATATTCCATGCAAATGGAAACCAAAAGAAAGCTGGAGTAGCAATTCTCATATCAGACAAAATAGACTTTAAAATAAGGACTATTAAAAGGGACAAAGAAGGACACTACATAATGATCAAGGGATCGATCCAAGAAGAAGATATAACAATTGTAAATATTTATGCACCCAACATAGGAGCACCTCAATACATAAGGCAAATACTAACAACCATAAAAGGGGAGATCAACAGTAACACATTCATAGTAGGGGACTTTAACACCCCACTTTCACCCATGGACAGATCATCCAAAATGAAAATAAATAAGGAAACACAAGCTTTAAATGATACATTAAACAAGATGGACTTAATTGATATTTATAGGACACTCCATCCAAAAACAACAGAATACACATTTTTCTCAAGTGCTCATGGAACATTCTCCAGGATAGATCATATCTTGGGTCACAAATCAAGCCTTGGTAAATTTAAGAAAACTGAAATTGTATCAAGTATCTTTTCCGACCACAACGCCATGAGACTAGATATCAATTACAGGAAAAGATCTGTAAAAAATACAAACACATGGAGGCTAAACAATACACTACTTAATAATGAAGTGATCACTGAAGAAATCAAAGAGGAAATAAAAAAATACCTAGAAACAAATGACAATGGAGACACAACGACCCAAAACCTATGGGATGCAGCAAAAGCAGTTCTAAGGGGGAAGTTTATAGCAATACAAGCCCACCTTAAGAAGCAGGAAACATCTCGAATAAACAACCTAACCTTGCACCTCAAGCAATTAGAGAAAGAAGAACAAAAAAACCCCAAAGCTAGCAGAAGGAAAGAAATCATAAAAATCAGATCAGAAATAAATGAAAAAGAAATGAAGGAAACAATAGCAAAGATCAATAAAACTAAAAGCTGGTTCTTTGAGAAGATAAACAAAATAGATAAACCACTAGCCAGACTCATCAAGAAAAAAAGGGAGAAGACTCAAATCAATAGAATTAGAAATGAAAAAGGAGAAGTAACAACTGACACTGCAGAAATAAAAAAAATCATGAGAGATTACTACAAGCAACTCTATGCCAATAAAATGGACAATCTGGAAGAAATGGACAAATTCTTAGAAATGCACAACCTGCCAAGACTGAATCAGGAAGAAATAGAAAATATGAACAGACCAATCACAAGCACTGAAATTGAAACTGTGATTAAAAACCTTCCAACAAACAAAAGCCCAGGACCAGATGGCTTCACAGGTGAATTCTATCAAACGTTTAGAGAAGAGCTAACACCTATCCTTCTCAAACTCTTCCAAAATATAGCAGAGGGAGGAACACTCCCAAATTCCTTCTACGAAGCCACCATCACCTTGATACCAAAACCAGACAAGGATGTCACAAAGAAAGAAAACTACAGGCCAATATCACTGATGAACATAGATGCAAAAATCCTCAACAAAATACTAGCAAACAGAATCCAACAGCACATTAAAAGGGTCATACACCATGATCAAGTGGGGTTTATTCCAGGAATGCAAGGATTCTTCAATATACGCAAATCTATCAATGTGATAAACTATATTAACAAATTGAAGGAGAAAAACCATATGATCATCTCAATAGATGCAGAGAAAGCTTTCGACAAAATTCAACACCCATTTATGATAAAAACCCTCCAGAAAGTAGGCATAGAGGGAACTTTCCTAAACATAATAAAAGCCATATATGACAAGCCCACAGCAAACATCATCCTCAATGGTGAAAAACTGAAAGCATTTCCACTAAAATCAGGAACAAGACAAGGTTGCCCACTCTCACCACTCTTATTCAACATAGTTTTGGAAGTTTTAGCCACAGCAATCAGAGAAGAAAAGGAAATAAAAGGAATCCAAATTGGAAAAGAAGAAGTAAAGCTGTCACTGTTTGCAGATGACATGATACTATACATAGAGAATCCTAAAGATGCTACCAGAAAACTACTAGAGCTAATCAATGAATTTGGTAAAGTAGCAGGATACAAAATTAATGCACAGAAATCTCTGGCATTCCTATATACTAATGATGAAAAATCTGAAAGTGAAATCAAGAAAACACTCCCATTTACCATTGCAACGAAAAGAATAAAATATCTAGGAATAAACCTACCTAAGGATACGAAAGACCTGTATGCAGAAAATTATAAGACACTGATGAAAGAAATTAAAGATGATACAAATAGATGGAGAGATATACCATGTTCTTGGATGGGAAGAATCAACATTGTGAAAATGACTCTACTACCCAAAGCAATCTACAGATTCAATGCAATCCCTATCAAACTACCACTGGCATTTTTCACAGAACTAGAACAAAAAATTTCGCAATTTGTATGGAAACACAAAAGACCCCGAATAGCCAAAGCAATCTTGAGAACGAAAAAAGGAGCTGGAGGAATAAGGCTCCCTGACTTCAGACTATATTACAAAGCAACAGTAATCAAGACAGTATGGTACTGGCACAAAAACAGAAAGATAGATCAGTGGAACAGGATAGAAAGCCCAGAGATAAACCCACGCACATATGGACACCTTATCTTTGATAAAGGAGGCAGGAATGTACAGTGGAGAAAGGACAGCCTCTTCAATAAATGGTGCTGGGAAAACTGGACAGGTACATGTAAAAGTATGAGATTAGATCACTCCCTAACACCATACACAAAAATAAGCTCAAAATGGATTAAAGACCTAAATGTAAGGCCAGAAACTATCAAACTCTTAGAAGAAAACATAGGAAGAACACTCTATGACATAAATCACAGCAAGATCCTTTCTGACCCACCTCCTAGAGTAATGGAAATAAAAACAAAAATAAACAAATGGGACCTAATGAAACTTCAAAGCTTTTGCACAGCAAAGGAAACCATAACCAAGACCAAAAGACAACCCTCAGAATGGGAGAAAACATTTGCAAATGAAGCAACTGACAAAGGATTAATCTCCAAAATTTACAAGCAGCTCATGCAGCTCAATAACAAAAATACAAACAACCCCATCCAAAAATGGGCAGAAGACCTAAATAGACATTTCTCCAAAGAAGATATACAGAATGCCAACAAACACATGAAAGAATGCTCAACATCATTAATCATTAGAGAAATGCAAATCAAAACTACAATGAGATATCATCTCACACCAGTCAGAATGGCCATCATCAAAAAATCAAGAAACAATAAATGCTGGAGAGGGTGTGGAGAAAAGGGGACACTCTTGCACTGCTGGTGGGAATGTGAATTGGTTCAGCCACTGTGGAGAACAGTATGGAGGTTCCTTAAAAAACTACAAATAGAATTACCATATGACCCAGCAATCCCACTACTTGGCATATACCCTGAGAAAACCAAAATTCAAAGAGAGTCATGTACCAAAATGTTCATTGCAGCTCTATTTACAATAGCCAGGACATGGAAACAACCTAAGCGCCCATCATCGGATGAATGGATAAAGAAGATGTGGCACATATACACAATGGAATATTACTCAGCCTTAAAAAGAAATGAAATTGAGCTATTTGTAATGAGATGGATAGACCTAGAATCTGTCATACAGAGTGAAGTAAGTCAGAAAGAAAAAGACAAATACCGTATGCTAACACATATATATGGAATTTAAGGGAAAAAAATGTCATGAAGGACCTAGGGGTAAGATAGGAATAAAGACGCAGACCTACTGGAGAACGGACTTAAGGATATGGGGAGGGGGAAGGGTGAGTTTTGACAGGGCGAGAGAGAGTCATGGACATATACACACTAACAAACGTAGTAAGGTAGATAGCTGGGGGGAAGCAGCCGCAAGGCACAGGGATATTAGCTCGGTGCTTTGTGACAGCCTGGAAGGGTGGGATGGGGAGAGTGGGAGGGAGGGAGACGCAAGAGGGAAGACATATGGGAACATATGTATATGTATAGCTGATTCACTTTGTTGTAAATCAGAAACTAACACACCATTGTAAAGCAATTATACCCCAATAAAGATGTTTAAAAAAAAAAAAAAAAAAAAAGTTAAAGAAATGGATTTTCCTTTTCAAAATTTCTTCCTGGAAGAAATGTTATGTTTTCTGCACTAGTATCTTTATTGTTCTTCCAGAGGATTTTGTTCATGACTGGAATCATTCACTGTTCTTTGCTGTGTTTTCATTATTTTTTGTCGCATCATCAAAGGCAGTTTGCTACAGATGGGTCCAGTCATATGCTCCTTCCACCCTTCTTCTTGGCACGAGCACTCTAACCTTGGCTCTTGTCTTTGAAATCCCTGTCTCTAAGCCAAACACTGGACATGTCTTTCAAGTTAAGGGTTTTAACCCTGTCCTGATCCAAAAAAAAAAAAATGCCATAACAATCTGTCATTGAAGACTAGAGATGGATAGGATGAATTACCAAAATATTCTTTCTTACTGACAAGCTGGCACTCCGATAGTAGAAAAAGCATAAATGGTATTTTTAGCTATATTAATTTTAGTGGATTATACAGGATATTTTAACTAGAGTAGTAATTAATCATTGCTGCATTTGGTCAGATTTGCAGTCATAAAATGTGTTTCTTTCTTATACTCGTCAGTGTGCAAAGCTTTCAAACATTCTCTACTTCTGGAGTAATTACCCAGGGACACAGTAATTATAGGACTTTGGTGTCTGTAATATCTTGTACTCATTTCACTGTGGCCTCTAATCAAGAATTAAAAGTGCTTTCTTTTACGATTGCCTGTCTTGTCCTACAATGACTTCAGGTGAATTCGGTATTACTTATTATTCCCTATTTAAGTTAGTGAGTTTCTTTACACATCTCCAAAGCCAGGATTATAATGTCAGTGCTTAGAACCAGAATGCATTAGAGAGCCAGGGTTCAAATGCTGCCTCTTATTAGCAGAGTTTCTGGAACATAGTGTATAACAAATTCTAGGCTTAACACACACACACACACACATACAGAGCCATCAGAAACGTCTATGGTGACAGGAAAAGATAACAATGAATATTAAAACTTGTATTCTTTCACTTAATAAAGGGCAGTGAAAGTAACAGATACAATTCTGATTATTGAAATTCCTACAAAATGAGGACTTGCCTTATTCTATACATTAAACACAAGCAAAAGTTTCTTTCAGAGTCACATAGAGAAGATGTCTTCTCCTCTATGTAAGAAAAAAAATGTATATCTATATTCCCAAAGTCATACCTAGAAGTAGTATATTAGGCTGAAAAATATAACCTTTAACTATTTTTAGTTTAGAATCTTCTAAACCATGGCATTTATGTTTGAAAGCAATGTGTACGTGTGTGTGGCAGTGAGGTGGGGCAAGTGGTGTGTGTTTTATCCATCTACCTATCCATCTATCTATGTCATTTAGCTAACTAGGTTTCTAGATGGCTAGCTGAATATATCTATCTCCTAAGCTCAAATATAATAATAGCTTATCAGCACATAGTTATTTTTGGAGATCTATATTTATACTAAGATTTTGCATTCTTTATGATGAACTCACAGGCGTTCATGAATACAGAGAAAGCTGTCAAGACCTTTCATAGGTTAGTATGTTTGCCTTAAGAGAAGTGAATCCATAGCGCAGGGGGGTCTATGCACGTGTTTGCTGTTGTAACCCCAGTGCCACGCACACTACAGGTACTCAGTAACTATTTGTTGAAAGATAAGGAAATGGTATTTCCACTACATCACATATTTACATGATGTGATATGTAACATAATACATGTTACATTACATATACACATATATCGAACATATACACACATATATGATGTATGTACATTATATATTAGATATAAATTGTATATATTACATATACATTTTATATCTGTATCTATATACAGCCACTCTGAATTGAGACCTCTACAATCTACACTGTGGTAAAGGAATGAGTAAAAATAGCACTCAGCAGCTATACAAATCATACACAAAAATGAATGATGTCAGTCTAGAAAAAGCATCTTGTATTCATCTGAGGATATTTCTTAAAGCATATTCTATCCATTCAGATGTGCTATGTATGCTTACTTAAGTTACAGTGTTAGATATTTGTGCTCGTGTGAATTATTACAGTAAGGTTAATTAACAACTTCACTTATAAGTAAATTTGGTTCACTGCCTAGAATTGAGATAGCCTTTATTTTATAGGGTGTACTTGTCCTGTCATATTGATATATTATTTGATTTCAATGGGTATTAAGCACCAAATAGTTCCCTCTCATTGTGTTATGTGTCATAACAAATATAAAAGTGTAAAATGCATTTTTGACACTCTATTTACAACCACTCTGGGAAACATAAGTCATATACACATGAAGCTATTATAAAATCAGGGAACTTAAAAGCATGCACCAAAATCAAAGTTTAATTTGTGTATGTTAAACTTATTGGAAATTCAATTCATTAAGTCATTTGATGTGAGACAAGGAACAAAACAGTCAACATTGAAAGCTATATGAAGAACAAGATAACATAAGGAGACTTGAATAATGAGAATAAGGAGGCAAAGATCCTGGAAGAAGAGTTAGGAAAAGATATGAAGAGGAAAAGATGAAGAAGTTAGAGTATAACCATGAAGGTACAGTATCCCATAAGCTAAGACAAGGAAAAGAAAGTGTTTCTAAGCAAGGATGGCCACAGATGTCAAATACTGCTGAACTGCCAAGCAACTAGGGCCTAGAAAAGTGCTAGTTGGCTTTGGTGAGATGAAACTGGTAACCTTTCCCAGAGAAGATTTAGTGGAGTTTTGGGAAGGTGAATATGAGTTGGCTGAGGAGTGAATATAAGTTGAAGAAATTAGAGCAAGAGTAACAACTTCTTAAGAAGTTTTACTGTGAAGGGAAAAGCCAAGTGAAGAGGTGGTAACTAAAGCAAGAAATTACATAGATAAAGGAGTTTTAAAAGATTGAAAAAGCTGATTGGATGATGCAGTGAGAGGGTGAGACTGAAAACAGAAGAAAGAGCATCATCGTGGGAGCAAGTGCAGAAGGAAGGAGGATTACAATCCAGAACATACACAGATGCTAACTGGAGAGGAACTGTATGAGTAGGGATGTCAGAGTTGGTCAGTGCCAACAGCTGAGAGTAATATGCGAGCTTCACAGGTTTGAATTTTTTTTTTTTCAGCTGGGAATGAGGAACTGCTGAATATATATGAGCAAATGAGAACACTTAGCATTTACATCAATGACGTTTAAGCTGGGAGTGGATATCAGGATGTCCCTGTGGCAGCCAGCCTCCAAAATGATCCCACTCTCCATCCTCTTGTATTTACTGAGTTCTAGCCTGACAGACCTTTGTGTAGCCCCCTCTCACACTGAAGAGTGCTGGCCTATATAACCATGGGTAATTGTGGAAATGACAGTGTGTGACTTCTGAGATTAGGTTGTAAAGACATTGTGACTCCTGTCTTGTTCCCTTAGGCAAATTCATTGACTATAACCAGTGCTATCTTAGAAACATATAGTTTGTTTACAGCCAGAAACAAGCCACAATACATCCCTTACTTAGATTACATTATTTTTCCTTAAAAATCCCCTTTCATTTAGTAAGTGAATATTTGAGTACCTCTCTTTATCAAGCCCAATTCCTGATGCTTGGGATCCATCTGTGAACAAAATAGACAAAAGTCCCTGACTACTTCCAAACAAAGTTTATTGTCCAGAGATCACAAAGACCACGAGCACACCCTTTCCTATCGGCAGTATTACATAGCCAGGGGTTTTCGCTTCTTAAAATTCTTAAACTATCCCCATAAAACATGAAAACTAAACGAGGATATTTTTAATAAATACTTCTGTGAAAGCCTACAGAAATCATCCATTCTCTAGGATCTATTTCTTAATTAAAACAAAAAATACCCTACCATTAACATGGTCTGGTAATTTGTGTATGTCCTATTAAAAAAAAAATCCTGCTTCCTTGTCTGGTCTACATGTAGAAATGGCATTTTGATTGCCATTTATCATGTTTAAATATGCTAATTAACTTAATTAGCCCGAAGACAGTGTAATAATACATTATTTATGAAAATACAAATCATCTTTAACAGATTCTCAATTAGAGGGATTATATCTTTGAATTATTGATTTTACCTAATAACTCAGAAGGGGAATCCCAATATCATTAACTATTTTTTTGAAAAGTTTATTTAACCAACCTTCATTTAAATGAATACAAATCTTATACAGATCTGAAGGTATGATCAATGCCCAAACAGAAGAATCCTCTTACGGCTGTGTCGTATTAGGATATGTGTTTAGCTGGCTGGCAGTATGTGGGTGGCTGTTGAGGTTCTTATCATGCCCACCCAAGTTCCCCATACCCTGCCCGTTTCCTGGTGGGCATCTATTAATTTTAGCTCTTTGACTCAAAACGCTCGTGAACCACCCTTCATGCCCACAATACCTGATTTAGAAGTCTCCTTCTCATTCCAATCTACTTCTTTGGTTTTGAAGATATGATGCTAGTTTTGGTAAGAGTCCATAGTGTCCCATGACCAATTCCTTAGAGCGTGTCTCTAGAATCTCCATAACGTCTTAAGTCCTATGGTTTAGTTTAAACCTCTGGGGTGGAGGAACCTCAACATGGGACTGGGAAGTGCCAGCAGTCTGAGTTTCTTATAGAGGGATACCTGCCTTTGGGAGGGACACAGTGTGAAGACCTGGGACTCAGCTCAGAATCTTCTGGCTAAAAACTGAGGTCTGGCCAGAGACACAAAATAGAACAAACAAAGAATACGTAAATGTAAAATGAGAATACTGATGTGTCAGGAAGGATCTACCACTGAGGGAGAAAATTAAAAAAACTTAAGGAAAATCCAGAAAAGTAAGGTAGAGAAAATCAATCCAAGGGAGAATAAAGAAGGAATTTTTAATTATGAAGGATGAGGGGAGGCGGTTAGTTAGAAAAGTTTGGTGTTTTCAAATAAAAATGTTTCCTTCAATTAAAATTCAAATAAATAAAATGAACCTAATTGTTGGTGCGGGCAATACACCAATACCAAGCAGAAAAAAAAGAAAAGTGTTGAAATACAATTAAATAAACAGAAAGGTACAATAAACATTCAAGGACTTTGAGACTGCTCGTGAATTCCCTTTAGTCTCCACATCTCTCCATCTACTTTATCACTCCCAAAATAAATTTAATTTTCCTCACATGTCAACATTCAAAAGTAAATCTAATAATTAGTGATGTTGAGCATCTTTTCATGTGCCTCTTGGCCATCTGTATGTCTTCTTTGGTGAAATGTCTATTTAGGTCTTCCGCCCCATGAGTTTGTACATTTTGGAGATTAATCTTTCGTCCGTTGTTTCATGTGCAAATGTTCTCTCCCATTCTGAGGGTTGTCTTTTCGTCTTGTTTATGGTTTCCTTTGCTGTGCAAAAGCTTTTAAGTTTAATTAGGTCCCATTTGTTTATTTTTGTTGTTATTTTCATTAATCCAGGAGGTGGGTCAAAAAAAATCTTGCTGTGGTTTATGTCAAAGAGTGTTTTTCCTATGTTTTCCTCTAAGAGTTTTATAGTGTTTAGGTCTTTAATCCATTTGGAGTTTATTTTTGTGTATGGTGTTAGGACACGGGATGGGGGAAGGGGAAGCTGGGGTGAAGTAAGAGTAGTAATGACATATATACACTACCAAATGTAAAATAGATAGCTAGTGGGAAGCAGCAGCATAGCACAGGGAGATCAGCTCGGCACTTTGCAACGACTTAGGGGGGTGAGATAGAGAGAGTTGGAGAGAGGCTCAGGAGGGAGGGGATATGGGGGTATATGTATGCATATGGCTGATTTACTTTGTTGTACAACAGAAACTTAGCACAGCATTGTGAAGCAATTATACTCCAATAAATATGTATATATATATATATATATATATATATATATATATATAAAATCTAAAAACTCATCTTATTCAGGGCATGTTTTCCACTTGGTTTAGTTATCTCTAACTCAACACATTTAAAAATCATTGTATCCACCAAAGATTATTCTGACTGCCCCATGTGCTTAATTATATTTTTGGCATTAATTATATTTTTGGCATTTAAAAGAAAACAAGATGTTTTCTCTACCTATTATTATTATCATTATTTTGTGGTACGCGGGCCTCTCACCATTGTGGCCTCTCCCGTTGCGGAGCACAGGCTCCGGACGCGCAGGCTCAGCGGCCATGGCTCACGGGCCCAGCCTCTCTGCGGCATGTGGGATCTTCCCGGACCGGGACACAAACCCGTGTCCCCTGCATCGGCAGGCGGACTCTCAACCACTGTGCCACCAGGGAAGCCCTATACCTATTATTTTAATTTCAGATGTAGAGCCATATTATGGTTTCAATAGGGTTTTATAGACTAGTTTCTGAAACAAACCATGATTTACAATATTGTTTCTACAGAAAAATGTGTTGCAAGTCCCAACCAGTGGATTTACTGATGATATTTTGGAAAAGAAATCATTCACACATTTGAGGCTGCCTAAGAACAATATGAGGTCTGAAGTATTTGGCCTGTAGTAAGGTATTATACTGCATCAAGATACTCCCTGCATTTTTCATATCTATGTAGAAAACTATGCCATGTATAAGTTTTCCAAGCAATTTCGTAACACCCCGATTGTTCAAGAAAATTGCTAGGACTTCCCTGGTGGCGCAGTGGTTGAAGAGTCCGCCTGCCGATGCAGGGGACACGGGTTCGTGCCCCGGTCTGGGAAGATCCCACATGCCGCGGAGCGGCTGGGCCCGTGAGCCATGGCCGCTGAGCCTGAGCGTCCGGAGCCTGTGCTCTGCAACGGGAGAGGCCACAACAGTGAGAGGCCCGCGTACCGCAAAAAAAAAAAGAAAGAAAATTGCTAGCCTACAGAATTCTTGGGGGGAAGAGGTGACTCAGAGGATGCTGGTTACAATACTGATTATCAATAGCTGTCATTAAGTCCTTACACTTGCCCTATATACTGAAATGTAATCATTACATCCTTTCCCAGAACTTTAATATATTTCTGAGAGTAATTACCAAATTTTCACTTCCAACTCCAACATCTTTTGGCCACACGTACATAATTCAAATTACAAGCTGCGTGTCATGTAAACACTAAAACACAACCTAACACTAATTCATCAGCTTCGTCCCCCACACTAGGTTGATCTTCTTCCTGATTTCTCTATTCTTCCTGCTTATAATTTTTTACCCTAATCACTCACACTAAAAGTTAGGATTGTTATACCTCTCTTCACGTGGCTTCCCAATTTCAATTCACAAACCACTTAGTTGACAATGTGTTTTCAAAAATGTATCCTATGGTTTCCATCCTATTTGTGACAAAACGGTTTATCAGTTATTTCTTTATGACAGTTTTAAATTACACCTGAATGGATTTTACTCTTTACCCCCTTATAGTGCATCCCATGTGTTAACGATGCAATAACCTTCTGGAAAAGGAGTAGAGATAATTTATCCAGGAGTCTAATTATTGAACACAGTATGCCATCAGATAAAACTCTGCATGGTCTAGAACTAGGAGACGTTCACTGAAAAAAACTACTAAACTATGTACCACATTTAAAAGGAAATTGAACTCAGAGGGAAGGAGTTAGGAGCAATGATGGGGAAAGAAACTGGTAAACACACTATCTAAAAAAAAAACTTGCTGGCTATGTAGTGGGGGTAGAAAAATAAGGAGAAAATAGAGAAAAATAATCTGGTAGATGGGTGGAGAAGGATGGGGGTATACATTAATGTTTCCTAAAATTCTTATATTTTTCATGATTAAAAGAGAAGTAGTCAAATTAAATTGTGTCCACTAAATAAACAGATATTTAATATATAATTTTCAAAGCACAGGTCAAAACTTGCAAAAAAGAGAATCTCTCAAAATCAATCTAATAGAAAGCAGGAAATTGGCAAAAGAAGCCCAGGGCAAGCATAGTAACTGAGAATTATTATTGAAGTATGTTTTTTCCGCTTTCTCTGAGAACATAAATCTATCAGTGTCTCACAGCTAAATCTGTAGTGTTGCAAAACAATAAAAAGTTAAAGCCATTTTACACAATGTCAGTGTAAAATTATTAATAGGCCCCAAATTTCAAAACTATCTAGTAGTAGTTCATCGTTATCACGGGCTATGAAGTCAGAGAGACTTAAAAATTTTGAGCTTATGTTCCTCATTTGTAACATGAATAACTGTTTCATAATACTTTTAAGGGAATTATAGTACATCATGTATTGATATATGCTGTGCCTGCACATAGAACGTACTCCAAAATTGATGTTTATTATCACTTTTTTCCCCAAAGGTTTCAATCCATCTATAGGGGTTCAATTTATAGGAATAAAATTATCTTCTAAAATACATCATACAAGAATGACATTTTTTCCCTGTAAAATGAAATCTTTGATCTACATACTAATAACTTTTAATTTACTCAATGCATTAAGTATCTATACTTAACATTACTATGAGAGAGAATAAGTAATACACAAATCATGGATTTCCCTCAACAATGAGTAGGATTTTCATGGGAAAAATGGCAAGAGATTACTATTTTTATTGGTAAAAAGAACATGATAATTCTCTGACTTTCTAGTGGCTGACCCATCCTCCTCATGGCTCATTTCCCTACATTGATTTGTGAGTTCATTTCATTAGGTTGTGTGTTTAAATTCTGAATGTGTCCCTACGGGGCTTTAAGTTCAACCCTACAGGCTCCAGCTGTCCTACATTTATTTTAATGCTAATTTCTCAGCTTAGCATGTCTCCATCATGCAGATAGTATACATTGGGATTTCTCATTGAAGCATTTTACAAATCGGGGTTTTCAAGTTATTTCGGAGACTTTTTAGCCCCACACAAGACTCCTGAAAAATGGCAAACTTCCCTGTTGCTTTTCTTTGCTGGTTGATGGAGTTTTTCTAGTATTGTTTTTATTAATTATTGATTCAATTTATGCAGGGTAGTTTATGTGAACCCAAACCCACGTGCCCTTCTTTAAAAGTGTAGATTCCATTCTAAGCTTTTTCTAAGACGGTCAGATATTATGCAATTTTCTTACACAATGATCAATAAGAAGTAAAGAGATCTGAGAATGTGTGCGTACTGTTCTCCCACAAAGCTCATACTTTCTTTAAAATTCTTTAATATAGTTTTATAATTAAATAGCAAAATTTTCTCACACCAAACTCCAAATCACTGTTACGCTTAGAGAGGTCTAGGAAAGTACTTAGTGTCTCTTGGTTGTCTGCCTGCTAGTTGTTGAGTGAAGGCTGTGTGTGGAATTCATAAATCTACATCCTACAGACCAAGAGACAGCCTTATGTGATGGTTAAGATCTTGAGTCCTCAAGCTGGACTGTCTAGATGTACACTCCAGCTCAACCTCTTCCTCAATTTAGCAAGTTAATGAGCACCCTGTAATGTAGTTAACCCATCTTAAGAAGAGTATTATAGTAACACCCTTTTCATCGAGTTAGTGTAAAGAATAAATGAGATAATGCATTTAGTTAAAAAGGTGCTTAGTTAATAGGAAGAGAATAAGAATAGCTACCATTCATTACTCCATTAAGCACACATTTATGCCTATTACCTGTTATGTGGGGTTTGGATAATACTGGTATCAGAGAACCCTAGGTAAATGCTAGCAGCTGCTGCAGCTACCAGTTTTCAGAATTAGCTATATCTATTCACAAACCTAAATATTTTAAATTATGATCTTCACATCTTAGCTGAAAAGGGTAAGATGATGGAGTCTAAACAATATCTCCCTATAACTCTGAATTTGATACATTCAGGGCTGGCCCCTACATCATGGTAGACAATTGCTACAGCGTACTTTAAACACATCCTTCTTCCACTCACTGTTGCCTAAGAGGGTGACCCAATATTCAACTTCTTTCAACCCCAAAACTGTCCACCATCATACCATACTAAATCATGTACTCATTGACAATACTTTCCTGAAAATCAAATTGTAGCACATTTTCCAAAAACGTCCAACTGAGAGATAGTTAATGAAACTAACCTGGAAAAAAACCTTTATGGTCAAATAACATCAAGAGAGACTATGTTGCTAGGAAACATTGACACCAAGGAGGTTCTTTCTTTAATGTTCTTTTACCAAAGTTCAATTTTTGATAGCGTGGGTCTTCAGGTCTGTAACCTCTGAGCTATCACACAAGCTAAATGGAATTCTTAGAATAATAAATTAATGATCAATTTACTGCTATCATGTAACATTTATTCCCAGCTATGGCTGGTTTAAAACAGGAAGGAAGGAAGGAAAGGGAGGGAAAGGAGGAAAGACAGTTCACTAGCTTCTATTTCCACTCTCCGCTCTCCCTGCTTTTACCACCAAGGTTATTTCCTGAAGTGTACAGTGTTCACACTTAGCTGAGAGATTTAATTTAGATTTCCAGAGGTCAAGAGCCAGGCTTGTACTACGCAATTCTTTGATTTGAAATGCCTCACTACAGCTTCATCCCAAATGCAAATTTTAAAGTAGTGAGAAGAGTGTCTGTTTCCTAGACTTGACATTCACAAGGACTGCTTCAAGGTTCATTTAGAGTGATTTGAAATGAGGTTAAAAAGACATAAACTAAACTTGGGTACAAAGTATCAAAAACTATTTACCCAACATTACTAATTTTTTAGAGAAATGAAAATCAAAACTACAATGAGGTATCATCTCATAACAGTCAGAATGGCCATCATCAAAAAGTCTACAAATAATAAATGCTGGAGAGGGTGTGGATAAAAAGGAACCCTCCTACACTGTTGGTGGGAATGTAAATTGGTGCAGCCGCTGTGGAAAACAGTATGGAGGTTCCTTTAAAAAACTAAAAATAGAACTATCATATGATCCTGCAATCCCACTCCTGGGCATATATCCAGAGAAAACCATAATTTGAAAAGATAAATGCACCTTAATGTTCATTGCAGCACTATTTACAATAGCCAAGACATGGGAGCAACCTAAATGTCCGTCGACGGATGAATAGATAAAGAAGATGTAATACGTACACATGATGGAATATTAGTCATAAAAAAGAAACAAATGAAATAATGCCATTTGCAGCAACATGGATGGACCTAGAGATTATCATACTAAGTGAAGTCAGAGAAAGACAAATATCATGTGATATCACTTATATGTGGGATCTAAAAAAAAATGATACAAATGAACTTATTTACAAAACAGAAGCAGACTCACAGACAAAGAAAACAAATTTATGGTTACCAAAGGGAAAAGGTGGTGGGGAGGGATAAATTAGGAACTTGGAAGTAACACATATACTCTACTATATATAAAATAGATAATCAACAAAGACCTACTACATAGCACAGGGAACTATACTCAATATTCTGTAATAACCTGTATGGGAAAAGAATCTGAAAAAGAATATATATATGCATACATATATGTAGCTGAATCACTTTGCTGTACACCTGAATCTAACACAACATTGTTAATCAACTGTACTTCAATTAAAAAAAGTAATTAATTAAAAAGAAACATTTACCATACTATCAGCTAAAATCTAAAACCCAACATGGGATAATATAGGCAATATGAAAAGCAAAGTGTGTGAAAATAATACATTTGAAAATAAGGATTGCTAAAATAAGAGTAAAGTTGAACTGTAAGTAGCCACAAATATTATCTGTGTATTAATTTCAGAACATGGCTTATAACAGACACAGAGCAAGCTACCAATTAACCAAAATCTGGAACACCATAAACTAAGATTATTACAGCGTCCATTTGTGGTAATATAATGACCTACAGATTCCACAGAGCTAAATATAATGTCACGATTAAGAAGATGGAAATACTTTCACATTGTATAAATTGCTGAGAAAGTTTAGCTGTATATAAAATGAAACAAATCACCATTTGGATTTGAATCTAACATTTAACGATTATTTTAAATTAAACTTCTTATTCTGAGATAATTGTAGATTCACATACAGTTTTAAGAAATAATACAGAGATACCCTTTGCTCAGTTCCCCCAGTGAAAACATCTTGTAAGACTCTAGTACAGTATCATCACCAGGATACTGACATTGGTACACAACATTCTGTCACCACAAGGATCACTCCTAACCCTCACTGTCGTCTTGTAGCTGCACCCACTTCTCTCCCACCTCCATCCCCTCCTCAACTCTTAGCAAGTACGAATCTGTTCATTTTTTAATAAAGTCATCATTTCAAAAATGTTATATAAATGGAATCATATGGTCTACAAACTTTGGGGGTTATCTTCTTTCACTCAGCATAATTCTCTGGAGGTAGATCCAGGTTCTTGCATGTATCAATAATATGTTCTGGGCTTCCCTGGTGGCGCAGTGGTTGAGAGTCCGCCTGCCGATGCAGGGGACGCGGGTTCGTGCCCCAGTCCGGGAAGATCCCACATGCCGCGGAGTGGCTGGCCCGTGACCCATGGCTGCTGAGCCTGCGCGTCCGGAGCCTGTGCTCCGCAACGGGAGAGGCCACAGCAGTGAGAGGCCCGCATAGCGCCAAAAAAAAAAAAAAAAAAAAATAATAATAATATGTTCTTTTATCACTGAGTCAGTATCCATGGATATACCATAGTTCATTTATCCACTCACCCACTGAAGGACATATGGGTTATTTCTAGTTTTGGGCTATGAGAAATAATGCTGCTATAAACATTTGTGTACAAGTTTTTGTGTGAACATAAGTCTTCCTTTCTCAGGAAGGAACATCTGGGAGTTTAATGACTAGGTCATATGGTAGTTGCATGTCTATTTTTTTTTAATTTGTTTAAGAAACTTCCAAACTGTTTTCCAGAGTGGCTGTACCACTTTGTAGTCTCCTCAGGAACATATGAGTGACCCAGTGTCCCTACATCCTTCTTAGCCTTTGGTGTTGACACTTATTTATTTATTTTTATTTTAATCATTCTGATAGGTGTGCAGTGATATTTTATTGTAGATTTAACTTGTATTTCCCTAATAGCTAATAATGTTGAAAACCCTTTCATAATTTTTTTGTCATCTATTATAGTCTCTTTAGTGAAATGTCTCTCCATGTCTTTTGCCCATTATCTAATTAAATTGTTTATTTTGTTTGTTAATGTATTTCACTAATGCATGATTTTCATTGTTGGAACATACCACACGTTATTTGATGGAGTCTATATATGCATTAGGAGGATAGAATATGTGTGATTCCTTGAAAAGACTCAAAGGAGGGTCAAAACTGAAGTGAAGGAGCAAAGATGGGAACTAGAACGTGCTGAAGGAAGAGCATGTGTGAAAATTTGATATTTGTTTTTCCTTTTGTGCTATGGGAATAGTCATATTCAGTCATTCTTCTATTGACTGACATTTGGGTCAGTCCTAGCTTAGAGCTTTTATAAACTCTCTGCTTTGAATTTTTTTCATGACTCTCGGACACACAAGCAATTATTTCTCTAGAGAATATACAAACAAGAAACAGAGCTGGATAATGGGATATATGCCATCTCAATTTTACTTACTACTGCAGTTATTTTCCATAATTGTTATACCAATTTACACTCCTACCGAGAATACACAAACTTTTCATTGCTTGTTCTACTTTCTTGGCAACACTTGGTATTGTCTTTTAAATTTTTGCTCAGCAATTGCATACAACTACTAGCTGCTTGTGTTTTGATTTGCATTATCCTGATTACTACAGTGGGGGAGCATCTCTTCATATGGTTAGTGGCGTTTGTACCTTCTCTTAGGTGGAATACCTACTTATGTCTTTTGCCCATTTGGCTATGCTTTAGCAATCTGCAGGAATTCTTTATTTATAGAGGAAATAGGGTAAGTTGGTTTAAAGTACAGATTCTGGATCTTAAATCCTGAGACTTAATCCAGGCTTATGTCCAGCCAGGTTTTAGAATGGATGGGGGTACAATCAAGACCAGAGGTGGAGGAGTTAGCCTTCATCAGCTAAGAGAGATCCCACCTCATCTAAAATAGGAAGAAAAGTTGTACATGTATTTGGAGAAAGAAGGTGGACACAAGGGTTATACATAGAAAACTAAAAAAAAAATCTAAAGTCATATTAATCATTAGATTATCCTCCTCATATTCAGTGCTTTATTGGAGAACCGGTACTCTGATAACAAAGTGTGGGCATTGGATTTTTTCTCCGTACAGAACTACTGAATGAGTTTCTATGGCACTACATCATGTTAACACACTTCTATCTGCGAGATATGGGGATTATTTGAACATTTGTCATGTGGGAGATGGGGAATAATGTTTTTCTAATGGACTATGTTGGCATATCTCAATGCCCTTCCTTTACTTTAAAAATGAATATCTTGGGGCTTCCCTGGTGGTGCAGTGGTTGAGAATCTGCCTGCTAATGCAGGAGACACGGGTTCGAGCCCTGGTCTGGGAGGATCCCACACGCCGCGGAGCAACTAGGTCCGTGAGCCACAACTACTGAGCCTGCGCGTCTGGAGCCTGTGCTCCGCAACAAGAGAGGCCGTGATAGTGAGAGGCCCGCGCACCGAGATGAAGAGTGGCCCCCGCTTGACGCAACTAGAGAGAACCCTCGCACAGAAACGAAGACCCAACACAGAAAAAATAAATAAATTAATTAAAAACCTATGCTTATCAAATCAAACTACAATGACATGAAATTAAAAAAACAAAACAAAACAACGAATATCTTAGTTTTACCTAGGTATGTATCTGTCATGAATAACCCACCTCATGACAACATTCTGCTTTTCTAAACATTATCTCCTAAATGACAGACATCCTTAGCCACGTTATGGGAAGCAAACAATAGCAGCCTGTGCTCTAAGCTTAACGCCTGATGGAACCTCATCATGGCTCAGCTATCAGTGAACACAGGCACAAAGTTCTATGCATCCAAACAGACAATGTGTGAAAATAAACACAGGTAATGAATTCTGGCATCAAAGAGAAGGACACTTAAACGGAAATAATATGAAAACTCCTGTTTAGACAAGTGACAGAACGCATTTTTGGATGATACATATCTTCATACAGTTTATTTTTAACAAAAGAAGAAAAATATATGCTCTAAATTTTACTTTTTCTCCCTTTCCTAAGCTCACTTTTCATTAGGAATTAATAGAAAAAAATGACCTAAAACTTGTTAAATGCTTTATAGTTTCCAAAGCACACTCTCACCTATTATTATTTGGGTTTGATGATCCTAAAACTGCTTTATCTCATATTATGACCATCATTTTTTTTTTTTTTTTTTTTTTTTTTTTCTTTACGCGGGCCTCTCACTGTTGTGGCCTCTCCCGTTGCAGAGCACAGGCTCTGGACGCGCAGGCTCAGCGGCCATGGCTCACGGGCCCAGCCGCTCCGCGGCATGTGGGATCTTCCCGGACCGGGGCACGAACCCGTGTCCCCTGCATCGGCAGGCGGACTCTCAACCACTGCGCCACCAGGGAAGCCAGTAAACAAAGTAAATTGCAAAAAAAAAAAAAAAAATTCAACTATATGTCCCCATCATATTTTGTGCTCAAATGTAGAAAGAAAATGAAAAAGAAAAAAAATGTCCTTTAATTTTGACTATTTCTTTTTCTTAATTTATCTTCTGTTTAGACATCTTTAGGAAAAAAAAAAACTTTAAAAAGAAAAAAGTTGCTTGGCAAAAACTTAGCTTGTTTAGTGCCATTTGAAGTATTATTTTCTGCTTTTCAATATATGTATGTTCCCATATGTGTGTTTCTGTATGTTTTTTGACTACAAAGAAAAATTAGCTCCAATTTTAATGAAGCTAAGAAAGTTATTATTTTCATCCTAACATAACTTTTCTCAAAAATAATTTAAATATCCCCCCCTTCAAAATTGAGTCCTCCTCTAAACTAAATAATTTTCTCACCATTCTGTCATAATTCAGAAGCCATATGCATCTCTAACTTTGGTGAGATTTTATTTGCTGCATGACCCCAGTGAAGTCAAAAAGAGTCAAGTTAACTCATTAAAAATATGACTGCTAAAAGTCCTTAGGGCTCATGAATGCTGATGAAAAGAAATCCATAAATTCACAGAAAATATTATTTTACCCTTCTCTTTAACCTCAAGTCTCTATGTCACTTCAATTGCTAACACTCAGAATAATGATCCCTCAGCTCGTAAAACTGAAGTAGTATGCTCTCTTGCCACCAGGAGGTTAGCATAAAAGAGGACAAAGCAATGTACAATGATCATCTGTAGGATGTAGTAAATGGCACATCTTGAATTGAAAATAATATTGATCTGTATCTGTAATCCGTAACAGTCTTCAGTGACTCAGTCATGGAAATGTGCATGTTAAAGTCTTAATATATGACTATATGATACAGGAAATCAAATGTTAAATTCTTGATCCATAAAGTAAATCCATAAATAAATGGTCTAATTCATAAAAAGAACAGTAATTCAGTGAAGTCCATGCTTATCTTTCTATTTTTCCATTCTTGAGAGAATGACATCAACCACAAGATGATACAGGGTTTTAAATTAGCACCACAAAGGTAGTGGTTTTATAAAGAATAAAGACTCAGTCTAGACTGCATAGACAATTCCATCTTTATGTCCCACCCCAAATATTCGCCCAGATCTTCCATTTTGTAAATTCCTTTTATTATATACTTACATATTGTTCTCCTTGTTTATATTTAAGTTCATTGAGATATTGGAAATCTGTCTCATTTATTCTAACAAGTATTTCATGTGCCTAAAATGGACTATTTATTATGGAGGAAACAAAAATAAATTGTACTTGTATCCTACCTTCAAGATGGTGGTAGAAAGTGACAAGGGCCAGAAGAATGTAGAAAAAGTCATAGATTTTTAAAAGTTATGGATAATGAAAAGGCATGGATAAGAGCATAGAAGATAAATGTGAATGGACAACATGTGGCACTACTTACTTGATGAGAAATATTTCAAGGGAGTTTAGCAATGGTGTTAAAACTTGGAAAGCTTGCCCTTACAAACGACGCAGATTGATGTCCCTCACAAGAGAAGGAGGGTTCCCAGAACACCACAAATGGGACATGCAGAGAGGCATGTAGGAGGGTATAACATACATTTTTTAATGGGGTTAAAAATTAGTTCTTGGGGAGTAAAATCTTACACATTGTAATGGTGTGTGGCCTTCCAAAGTTCAATGTTACCCAGAAAAATCTTATTCTTCAATATTTAATGAATCTTGTTGGGGTTTTTTAATATCACATGAGCAGCACTGATACGGAAAATTACATAAAATGTATGTAAGACGAGTGCTACAAAATGCTGGTGAATAGATGGTTCTGGCTGGAGAACCTTCTCTTGATTGATTGTTCAATCTTACGGTCATATCATGAGAAGTAACCACTGTGGGCCTATTGGCTGCCATTGACTCTTCTGTCAATGCTGTTTACATTTAAGCCTAAGTGATTTTGTATATAACTTGGGCTATAAGAACTGAATGAAGAATTTATATATTTTTAATTTAAATCTACAAAAGCTATTCAACCCATCATGTCAATTGCTGAAAAGAAAATAATGTCAACAACGCTTGAATGAGTATCTAGCAGCTAAGCTAGAATGAGAAATGTGTTTTCTCATTCAAGCAGAAGTTAAAGTTAAGTTCATTAAAAATAATCTTTAAGAATTTGATTTCTCAATTGATTTTCTTCTGTTGTTCAAAAAGCAGTTTGGGATTATTTTAAATTTGATTAACGCTATGACTAGTGTTTATACAAATTGCTAATCTGCATTTATAATTTGGAACATTATTTAATATAAATGTATTACAAGTTACTCAATAAATATGGTTATAAAGCTAAAGCTAAAGATAATAAAAAGTCAGAAATGACTGAAAATTACAAAAACAGTAAGCAATACTGTATTAAATAACAAAAATAAATTCATAGTACCAGATAAACGTATGCTGTAAACTTTAAAGGGTCAAATAAATGCTTACTTTATTATTATCATTAAATCTTTTTTTTTTTTTTTTTTTTTTTGCGGTACGCGGGCCTCTCACTGCTGTGGCCTCTCCCGTTGCGGAGCACAAGCTCCGGAAGCGCAGGCTCAGCGGCCATGGCCCACGGGCCCAGCCGCTCCGCGGCACGTGGGATCTTCCCGGACCGGGGCACGAACCCGCGTCCACTGCATCGGCAGGCGGACTCTCAACCACTGCACCACCAGGGAAGCCCTGTATCTTTAATCACTACCTGATAATTGGTAAATTCAGGATCCACTGAATACATCGTAGACTTCTCTACCTTTATGCATTCTTTCATTTGAAATATTCTCCCTTCTTTCCTCTATTTATCCAAATTCTTCTTACCTTTCAAGATCCAGTTCAAATTTCTCTTGTTTCCTCTAAACACTTTCATTCCACAAATATTTTAATAGCTTCTGAATTCCTAGAATATTGGATGGTTTGCTCTCTATAGTTGGCATTTAATTATATATGGAAATCCTGTACGTTCACTCATTCATTTCAAACACCTGTTATATGTTATACACGAGGCCCTATGCTACACGCTACAGATAAGACAGGAAACAGGGCAGATACAGTCTCTGTACCATGAAAGCTCCCTAGACATCAGACAATAGAGCTCTACACGTAGACAGTCAAGATGCAGTGTGGTGGGGTCATGAGACGTAGACTCAGTGGTATGGGAACACATGCCACTCATCTAGGACCCACCCTGTGGACCTCAGAGAGCTTATTGTTCCAGGAATATGGCACAGCAAGTCATAAGTCATCCTCTCAGAAAGAGGACAACTTCAAAAGAGGGTAATTAAATATCAAAGAACATTCAGTTTTGGTGGGAGAGCTCCAAATGTTTCTGATAGACCGAGTACCACACTGCTGCTTTTTGCCAACAGTTAAGTCCACTCTAAACTCATAAGCTCCACGAGCGCAAGGCATGTATATTCAGTAGAAGTTCACGGAAGATTGATTTGAATGCATGGAATGGAAGCAAGGGGTGAAAAGAGCTGGGATTGAGCTTGCAAAGAAAAGTTGTAGCCCTAAACTAGGAATATTGTTAATTAGCAGTAAACAGTCTAAGTTAGTACACAGTACATCCAAACTGCCCAGCTTTTTTTAATTTACATCTCTCACATAACGGGATCCACAGAGGTAGGATCACAGCAGAATCTGCTACACTGCTTTGTTGGCACAATTTACAGATTATTAGAAAATATTCCTGACTTCTTTAGAAGACGTGGAGAGATGCACCAATCTGGAAAAAGTGAATTAAATATTTCTTCATTGTTAAAAATAGGTTTTAAACATTTGTTGTAACTAAAATTCACCAGAGATTACAGATAGGAACGTGCTACCTATTCATCTCTTATAGAGATAAGATTGCCAACATTATTAGGATTTTCACGTTCAGTTTGATAATACATATAAGGGTGAATCACGGACTTTTTCTCTACTCCAATTCTGTGATCTATAATTGGTAAAACATATCACCAACCTTGTAGCAGCCTCTGAGTCAGGCGTGTGATTCAGTTACAGCAGTCAGCCCACAGATAAGCAATTCTAACCAATTTTAGTAGAAACGTGTGTTGCAAACTCCAAAGAAAATTAACTGAGCAGGCGTTAAAAATTAATTGATGAGAACTTACGAGTTCCAGAAAGAGTTACTCTCATGTGCTGAAGACTATTTTAATTTTTCAGGCACTGCCCTCACTCCCCCAAATGAAATAGAATGAAAAGGAATGTTTTGCCATGGTAAATTGGTTTTAAACAGTTAAGATGCAAATATTATCGGGAAGTAAGCAAAAGTTGAAAGGAAATTAACCTGCCCTCGGGATTCCTACATAGGGCAGTCCATATACAACAATCGCACCTATGAAGTTTCTGTCAGCAGATAAGGAGTAAGCTACTGGCCAATTATACCTTAAAATTAATTTAAAAATTGAAGTTAAATTTAAAAATGAGGTAAGTTACAATATTGTTTTTCTTCCCTTTCTTCTCCCAGATCTTATATTACACAGAAAGTCAATAGCGTGACTACTTAACGACATTTGAAAAGACACTCCTGAATCTGGGTGACAAATCTCGCAATATTTTAATCCATCAGCAGTCAGTTTGGAAGTTGCTGACTCTACCTGGCTGTGAGCCTGATAACCAGCGACTGAAACAGCTCTTTGCTGTGGCAGCACCTAAGCCCATTTAAAACTACTCTGCTCTGAACTTGGTTCAGATTGAATGTTATCTTCATTTTATGTTTATGTTTCAATGCCTTTATGTTTCAATTATTGGGAACTGGAGTTGTTTTTCCATGCAGAAAGTTCCTACTCAGATAAGGTATTTGATTATAAATGTTAACACTGAACATATAAGGTAGATCCCCTTACAAAATAAAAAATTCTCCAGACCCCTTATATACAGAATATTGGTTTTCAAGAGGGTTGGAACATGGATGAGGAAAATACATCTTTATTTTTACTAACTTCAACTAAAATTTGGTATTTTCTTCAATCATGAATACAAGCAACAAATCATAAGTATTAATAGTACCTGTGACTTTCTCACCAATAATAATAACAAATATTTTAATATCACTTTAAAGTGCCATGATTATCTCAAAAATATCACTTATGCTTATCACCCTTTGAAATAGTAGCAGTTATCTCATCCTCTGCTAGATTTTGTCATTTAACACAAGTTTACTAAGTCAGAATTTTGGATTTTAAAAAATATTTTAATAATTAGTATTAATTTAACTTGTTTCTTTGTAATTCTAGTATTTTATGCATTTATAACAGTATGCTGAGAAGTAATGCAGAAGTTCACCAGACTGCCAAAGAAGTCTGTAACACACACAAACACATACACAGACTATTGATTAAGAGCCCCTGATCTTGAAGATTTCTGCTTTTAATTTAGAGGTCTCAGTTTTCAAAGAGGGAAAAATAGTTATCAAGTTTGATCATACTAGAAAGCAGAGAGAAAGAGAGAGAGAGAGGGGAAGATTCTGAAAGAATACATGGTTGCAAGTTTTAAAGATTTCGTGTTTGAATAAAAATTAAAAGCTTTCATCTAGCTAGTTTTGTTCTTATAAAAATCAAATTACATTGCTTCCAATTCATTCTTTCTTCACCAACATTAAAATGTAACTATTAAACATGATTTTGAAATTTTTATTTTAGAATTTTAGAATTTTTAGAATTTTTTTTAGAATTTTATTTTAGAATTTATTTTTATTTTATTTTATTTAGATATGAGGTAGAGTGATTTAGATAATTATTACTAGATGTTCACAAGCTGTTAAAAAACAAATAAAACTACAGAAGCTGCTAAACACAAAGCAATCCCCTCCCCTCTCTAACATGTGTGGGGACAGGCCTGTGGATTTATTAGTATGCAGAGATGGAAATCTCTAATTTGTATGATCTCAGAGCCACTGGAAAACTTTGATGAACAGTAATATATTTGCCTCCTGGGTATGAGAATGTCTTAAAATCTAACAGCAGAAGTCGAGTGCAGTGGTTTAGAGCATGGATTTTGGAGTTAGAATTGGCTTTAATCCTGATGATACCACTTATTATTTATGTGACCTGGGTCTCAATTTCATGGTCTGTTAAATTAGGACAAAATATCTACCTTACAGATTTACTCTGAAGATTAAGTGAATTACTATGTGTAAAAAAAGACTTAGCACATTGTATAGAAAAAAGAAATTGGCCACGATATGGAAGTAACCTAAGTGTCAATCGACAGACGAATGGATAAAGAAGATGTGTGGGGTGTATATATATATATATATATATATATATATATATATATATATATGTATATACACATATACATACATATATATATATGTATATATATGTATAAAGGAATATTACTCAGCCATTAATAAACAAATGAAATTTTGCCATTTGCAACAACATGGACGGACATAGAGAATATTATGCTATGTGAAATAAGTTAGAGAAAGACAAATACTGTATGTTTTCACTTATATGTGGAACCTGAAAAATAAAACAAAATGAATGAATATAACAAAACAAAAACAGACTCATAGATACAGACAACAAACTGGTGGTTACCAGTGGGGAGAGGGGTGGGGAGAGGGGCAAGATAGAAGAAGGGATTAAGAGGTAAAAAGTACCAGGCATAAAATAAATGAGATACATGGATGAAATGTACAGCATAGTGAAAATAACCAATATTTTATAATAGTTTTTAACGGATAGTTAAATAGTTTTTAACGGATAGTCTAATAGTTTTTAGTTTTTAATGGATAGTCCTGAATGCCTTCAGTCAAATAGATTCAAATTCCCTACAGCATGCAGTCATCTTGATTAAAATATCAACAGTTTATCAAAGATGGAGTATTTCTAAAACACAATAATGCCCTTCAGGTAGCAGGTGTTCCTGCATTTTATTCACATGGCTAGTTGAAAAGATGCAAAGGTCTTCTGTTTCGTGATGAGACTAGATAGACTTTTTACCTATGAAAACACTTTATCAAGCACAAGTAAATTTAAAAATTCCCCCAAAATTCTTTTTAGCATATCAAAATCGACATATTACTCATAATTAATTAACCCCATCAGAAAACAAGTGACCAGAAAAATGTGTAAAATTAAATATAATTGTGAAAACAAGTTAATTTTTATGTGGAACTCTTACTCTACCCCTGAACACTTGTTTCATATTTTGTTTTAAATCTTAGATGGTTTGAAAAGTAATGCATTTAAATTTAATACTGAATGTAAATGAGTTAAATGGTAGGCAAAAATGATAGATGTTATCAAGAACAAACATACTATTTTAAAAATGAATTATTACTACATTCAGAAAAAGATATGACCCATGTATTTTAATTTAGATGATCAACTTTCAATCTTCTCTCATAGAAAGACAGAAATCAGATTGTGTAACATTCTAATCTTAATTTTTATAATACCTGAGTTCAAGTCCTAGCTCATCCACTTACTTATAACCTTGGACTTCCTACTTAGCCCATCTGAGTTTTGACTGACTCACCCATTAAATGAACACAGTGGAATGGCAGCGATCACAAGCAATTCCCATGGACTAAATCCCACTTACAAAGTGGCTTGGCCCAAGCAGTGAGGGATAGCTAATAATCCTTCTACCTGGTAGACTCTTTGTTCTCATTAAAAAAAAAAAAAAAAAAAGCAAACTATTGTATTTAAAAAAGTAATTTCTCTTGAAAAACTGTAGCTACTTCATTTTATTGTGTGTGCTTTACATTTATAACTAAAGCAGACTTCAAGGAAAGAAAAAAATTAAGGTTAATTTCTCAATAAGATGCTCTTTCCACCTTCTCAGAATTCACCAATCACTTTAAGACACAAAGATTACATTTGATTTAATTACATCTCTTTAGTGAAAAGTCTTCATGTGACTGAAAGCAGGGAATATAGAAGGAAAATATAATATAGACAATATGTAAAATAGTACTGCTCTTCACTGAGTGTTTCCTAAAGCAGTAGCTTTGCCTTGCTGGGGTTTCCCTGAATTCACTCCTTTATAACAGCATAGTTTAAGAATCACACATATCCATTATAGGAATTATTATTCATTTTTCCCCTTAAAAAATGATTCTGTGCAATGAATATAGATCTCAGTAAAACAGAATCTCTATTTCATTATGAAGAGTAGAAAACTCAGTATTATCAGTGAGGAACACGGGGAATAAGGGTGAGGGGTGAACACATAAGTTTGGGATGTAAATATACCTGGATTCAAACTCCCATCTGTCACTGACTGGCTATGTGGCTATAGGATGGTTAGGTTCTTTCTATGGTACCCTCTTTAGTAAAATGGGGCTCACTTTATTTACCTCAGAGGGTTGTGCTAAGAATTACATGAAATAGTGTGTGTTGGTAAATGTAACTCTCAGTATGTATTATTCTGGTTGTGATCTGTAATCGATACTACCCTTTAAAACTAGATTGTCATTAAATTATTGGTCAGTGGTTACATGCCTTTTGCATCTCATTGCATGTATATATTTCAGACCTAGATTTCAGATTCTCCAGATTAGGCTTTAATGTCGTGCATAACAGCCATTCCTGCACAAGGATTAACTCAAACAAGGGGTGTCCTGAGCCCAGCACTGGGCTCTGGGAGGGAACTACTCCCCTCTTGCAATCCCTTCATCCAGCAGTCCCTTCTCTGAAGAGCTGACAGACATAAGGACTAAAGCCTCAAGGCTTTGCCTTAAGTATTTTATAATGTATCTATTGAAATAGAATAAATATAAATGAACAGCCAGTGAGCAGGAAGAATTTCTGGAGTCGTGAGGGACACTCAGAAAAAAAGGAATAATCACGGTGGGCAAAAGCGGTCAAGGAATGTTTTGTGAAAGGCTGAATCTACCAGATTGTGCTGGACTTGGTATGGAGGGAAGAGGGGAACACAGAAGGAGGCATTCCTGAGGAAAGGCAGAGGAAACTGGGCCAGGGGCAACATATGTATAGATTGGGAACATTTTAAAAGATGAGGAACAAAGAAAGGAAGAAAAGGTAGCATCCCTGACCCTACTGTGCTTGCCATCTGGCTAGGACAATTTCCAACTAATGAGCAAGGTAAAAATCCAGCATGGTTCCACACAGAGAGAAGCCTAAGAAGTACTTTGTAATGATGATCAGAAATATGTATTGTTAATCACCAAAAATGAAACAATTGACTTAAAATTCATGAATATAAGATCAATATATATTATGAAAGATTTCTCTCCTTTGTAATAAATGTCACTGAATAATAATAGGCATATACATATTTTTAATACAGTAGGAAAACGGGTCTCTAAAGATGCTGTTAAATGTCCATAGGAATCAACTGGAGGAAACATGGGGGCTCAACGTGACTTGATAGGAAGACTTATATCTCAAAATAGTTTAATTTTACATTTTATAGTAATATACTATAAGAGAGGAGAAATGTAAATATGAGTGAAACAAATAATAAAAGCAAAATCCAGTGTTCCAAGTCCTTCACATGGTACTGTTGAAAAAAGAGAAAAGAGGCTCAAAATGGAGTCACTTGTGCTAAGCCCCATGACAGGAAACTAACACTTAACACTTAACCTAACTGCAGTTTCAAGTTCCTTCAGGACTGTAGTCATAACCAGTCAGCACTAGGAAAGTAATCTGCCCAACAGAACCCTTCCGTCCTCCTCAGAAGTGCAACCTTCCCTGAAGCAATGCATTTTTTGCTAGTAATTTCCTCTTTCTGCCCCCTTTCTGCCTTTAAAAACCTTTCCTTTTCCACAACTTGGCAGGGCTCCTTTCTATTTATTTGCTACCTGGGATGCTGTCCAATTCATAAATCGTTCAATAAAGCAATTTGATCTTTAAATTTACTCAGCTGAATTTTTGTTATTGAGCAGTACAGACCATATAATGCAGCATCACATTCAATAGAGTCCTGGCAAAATACTCTTACAAGAACTTGAAGGCTTGCATACATTTCAGTAAGTTTTCATATTTAAATATAAGAATAAATCACTGTGGGACTGCTGCATGTATTTTATTAGGCAGGCTTTTCTGCATTATTATGGAAGAGTCCCGAAACATAAAGTTAACTCAGGTTTTAGATAAAACATGAACTATGCAGCATTAGCTATTCACATATATCAGGCCTTTGGTATTCTGGTCAGGCATTTTCTATTAGTGTCAGGGCACTTCGCCGAAGCCCAGTGTGTGATAAAACAGCAATGGCCTCTAGAGCATGGTTTTAGAGTAAGCTTTCTTGGAATTCTAACGAGATTCTTGAAATGAACACACGTGTGCACGCACACACACATACACACGCACACACACACTTATCTCCTTTTTGCTGCTGTTGTAACTTGCCAAAGAGTAAAGGTATATGAACCATGTCTCATTAATATTAATGTAGGGGCTTCCCTGGTGGCACAGTGGTTGAGAGTCCGCCTGCCGATGCAGGGGACACGGGTTCGTGCCCCGGTCCGGGAAGATCCCACATGCCGCGGAGCGGCTGGGCCCGTGAGCCATGGCCGCTGAGCCTGTGCGTCCGGAGCGTGTGCTCCGCAACGGGAGAGGCGACAACAGTGAGAGGCCCGCGTACCGCAAAAAATAATAATAAATAAATAAATAAAAAAAAAAAAAAAAAAAAAAAAATATTAATGTATACTTTGGTATTTTGGTCCCTGAACACTGTCATTCTGTTAAATGAAATTAAAGCCCTGACAGAAATATCTAATTAACCCACAGTAAGAAAATGCATGACTGTGTCATAGTTAATAAGCAGTTCAATGTAATCATACCTTCCTCATTCTCCTGATCGGTTCTGTCCTTTGCACGGTGTGTGCTTAGAACCAGAATGTCTAATATTAATTCCCTTAATGATTGCTCATATATGAGTTAAAATGGATAGCTGCTCTCCTTTCAGATGTACAAATAATCTAGTTTCTTTTACTGAGAAGGACTGGGAAAGAAATACCTAAACTTGTGTGTCTTAGACTAATTGTTACCATAAAAGGAGTCTCTGGGATTCAGTCATAACCACAGGGAGCAACGCTGGGCTCAAAGCTGGTTCCCACGCCCAGTTTACCAAACTCCCCAGAGCATCTGAACCACAAGTATCAGCTCCCTCTGATGGGAGGAGGCTTCCCAGGGCCAGGTAAGCAGAGTTGGGATAATCTCCTTCTGGCCATGTGCTGTCTCTAGGAAACTTCACTAAGCTCAGAGGCATTGCAGGAGAACATCCTACCTTAATGAGGACCTGAATGGACCCTGTGGCTTTTGTGGATATAAAATACCAGAAGCTCATGGTGCAGGCAGCGCTGGCTTCTTGCCACAGACCACTCTTGAGGTGTGCTTCTTCGCCCCGAAGGCCCACCGGAGTAGCCTCCAGATACAAGAAGTGCCCTGGGGACAAGATGGGATTCAGATAACGCAAAAATGACATCGAGTGGATTATGTTAGCTTTTCCATCTTCGGGTTTTTAATTACATTTCTAGGATCTGAACTGCCAAAGGTATTTCTGCTTGAAAGAGAAAGGAAATCTAGTAGCGTTGCCTCTGGCTCACTGACAGAGCAATATCCAACTGTCTCTGTTCTAGCAAAGTACTTCACGGTATGCAGATTAACTGACCTGACAGGGTATTTATGCCTTAGACTCAACAAGATAGTTATAGAAATTATTTCATGGACTCCCCAAACTCTCCAGTTATTGTAAAACAATGCAAAGACTGTCTATGAAATACAAATAGAGGGATATGACATACTTTCAAGAATTCAGTCGTCTGTTGAGTACATAAATGAAAGGCTGAGGATTTTAATATACAACACACAAGGAAAGATATTGAGTTTTCTGCTTGTGTATCCAAATATCCCAAACATTTTATGTATGTATAGCTGAGTGTTTGAATGAAACTTACACCTACCTTTCTTTGTCATGGCTGGTCTGGCTTGGAGAGCTTTGTTTTATCACAGGCCTGTGAAATGTCAGTATTTCCTACTCTGTAGCATCCAGGAATTCAGGATCCCTTCTTTACTCTCCTAATGTCTTTTGCCCCTTGACCAATGAATCTGAGACCTGACCTCAGCTCACTGTAGAAATGAGCCATACCTAGCACCCTTCACATAGATGACCTTACAGCTACAACTGCACGTCTCTACAGCTTTCTAACTGCTTTCCCCTTCATACAGATCATCTCATTTGATCTTGACAATCCCTGTTTGGTACACAGGGCAAATTCTATTATCTCCATTGGACAGATGAGAAGTTTGAGAATCTGAAAAGTTAAATGACTCTCTAATGATCAAATGAGTGGCAGAATTCACGGTTACTGATGACAAGTATGTGTCATTTAGGAAAGGTACCTGAGAGCAGCATATATTATCATCTATCTAAAATTATCAAAGTAATATTCAATTGTAATTACTCACTGTTATATGTTAAATGGTGTCCCCCAAAAGATGTGAAAGTCCTAATTCCAGTCCCTGTGACTGTGACCTTATTAGGAAATAGGGTCTGTGCTGGTGATCAAGTTAAAATAGAGTCATGAGGGTGGGCCTTAGTCTAGTAAGACTGTTATAATAAAAAGGGGAAATTCAGACACAGAGATAGACATGCATAGAGGGAAGACAATGCAAAGACAGAAGGAGAGTACCGCCTACAAGCCAAGTAGTGACTGAAGCTACCAGAAGCTAGGTGAGAGGCATGGAACAGATGATTCTCCTTCAAGGACCTCAAGAGGAACTAGCCCTACTGACACCTTGATTTCAGATTTCTAGCCTCCAAAACTGTGAGACAATAAACGTCTGCTGTTTATGCCACCCAGTCTGTGGCAGTCTGTTATGCAGTCCCAGGAAACAAATACACTTGTTAAACGTTTGACTTAGTTGCCCTGGCACCACGGTGGTCTCTCCAGATGCTCTCAGGGAAGATAACGTGATGCTCACTGTGAATGTGATTAGAGTGACTGGAACAACCTAATAACTTACCATTTTCATTTCCAAGTGTGTGGTCTCTGGGAGGTCTTAGGCTTTGAGGAGAGCCAACCCCCAAAACCCAATCAAAGTTTTCAGCCAAAGAGTTTTGCCAACCACACCAGCCTTTTTCAAAAGTACAGGAGCTACCGCAGTCCTTTTCATCAGTATAATCTCCACAGTCGTCTACAAAATTACAGCTTTGCTCCGGTTTATAACATTTGCCATTCTGACATTCCCGATAACCATATGGACAGTAACCTAGAAAACAGAAAACAAACAAAGAAAGGATGAGGAAACACTCCTAACACATTAGTGAGCTTAAAAGGTAGTAAGAGTAGATTCCCTTGAAGACGTAAAGAAACACAGTGTCCTTAGGAGTTTGGGACGTCTGACCCCTACCTCTCTCTCTCCTAATCCCCTCTAGGTTCTCGTCTATAGATCACTCACGAGCATCATTCAAAATGAAAAAAAAAAAAAAAATTGAGCATCAATTTATTGATCTAGGAAAGTATCCCAGTCCTCCCCAAATACAGCACTTCCTGTAAGCTATACTCAAAAAATATAAAAGCCAAAGTGAGGCTTTCCATTTTTTGTCCTGAAATAAAATCTTTAGGGTAATAAGAGTTTATATATTACAGGGTATTTGAAAGTACATTCCATCAGCATCCTTGCACTCCAACATTTATCAGAAGCCAAACATATACGATACTTCCTCAGAAGCAGGGACATGAATATACAAGTAATATCCAACTTTCCAACAGATCTTTTTTCCTCCAAAACATTTATTTGTCAGTTGCTTGGAATTTTAGGAGCCATTTCCCGACAAAGCCATGTCAACCGTAGAGACCTTTCCACAGAGTTTAAGATAAAGAGCAACGCTTTTGAACAGCTGAGCTCAAACTGGTTCTGATACTTATCAGTTATGCCACTTGGATCATACACTTGATGAGCTTTAGTGTCCCTATCTAAAGAGAAGGAAAAACAGTAAAAACTAGAGAAGTTAAGCTAATTAGAGAGACTTGTTTATATCACCAGTGCCTAGAACAGTGCCTGGCCCTTCATAGGCAATCAGTAAATATTAGTTAAATAAATGAATGAGCGAAAGTGTTTTGGAAATGATAAACCAGTTCAATATGCACAGTCAAGGTATTATTATTGTCCTGCTCCAACATTACAATAGAACATAACCACCATGGGTGACAATATTCCAGCAGGAAAAGTTGTTCCGAGATCCAGCTTGGGACATCAGCTTCACATTTGCTTTGTGACACTATAGTATCTGAAAGTTTTTTCCTTCCCATCTTTCTTGTCTGCCAGTTAGGGGAGCTGGTAATACCACTTTCTACTTCATTTTTAGATGGTAGCTTCCATGGCCTGAGGCAGAGTGTCTGAAGATTGAGGATTGGTGTGCATTAGTGGTAGGAAATGATTCAGGGATTTAATGGAAGGTGCTCTGGGAATTGGAAACTCCTGTTGATAAAATCTCATAGAAAAGCTTTTATGTTCTGGATCGGTCTCACATTTTAGAAAATAGATGGCTAAGAGAGAAGTGGCAGGAGAGAAATGGAAGGCCATGTAGAAACCACTGGGGAGGAGGCTGGTGTTCTGAACTCTCCTAGCCATTTTGTGTGCTAAACTCTTCTTGGACTGCACACTAAAGACTGCCTAATTAAATGGCCTTTACACTTGCAAAGCCTTTGAAAATAAGTTTCAACCATGCATTCTGTCTCTAACAAAACTTTCTTGTCTGGGTTAATTGCTACCATTTTCTTTTCTTGCAGTGTGGGATTAAACTATTTTTATTTAGGTGCCCAGTTCAGCTAGCAGATTGGAGGTTAAGACAAAATACCTTTGATGTTTCAATTACAGAGCTTGACTCAGAATTGTAACATTAAAGCATTTTTGAGCTTTAATGGAAATGGAGATCACTTACGTTAACGCTCTCATTTATAGATGAGAAAACTGAGGATTATAGATGTTAAATGACTTGCTGATTTTTCAAGAGCAGAAATGCAATTTGGACCCAGGTCTGTTGTCTTCAGAATTATTTTTTAAAAATCCATTGACTTGAAGAGCAGTGATAGGTCACCTATCACAAACACAAGACCACCGAGGGACAGAAATGGTGGTGTTGACTACTAGGTGCAGTATCTCTCATGGATCTGTTGAGAACCTGAGAAATTGCTAGATCATTTGATGTTATACAATTGATATTTGTATTGATTCTATCAATTCCAATTTGCGGAGTAAAAACAAATTTACTGGTTTTAAAGATGCTTTTCTCCAAAGCAAGTGAATCAAGCTAAGATCTAATTCTTTTAAAACACACAAGAAAATAACTTGGATGTGTTTCTAAATGGAAACATAGAGCCTGATATATTCCACAATCAATATAGCTAGTATTTTAAGATAGTCACAGTGATTAAGTTTTAGCGATCTAAAACATAAATACCTGCATAATTTAAAAATACAGTAATTCGGATATTACCCAAGATTAATTTTGAACAGAAAGCCCTCTATGTTAATAAAGAAAATTTCACTGCTATAATGCATTCTATTCATAAAATAACAAAAAACACTTTTGGTAAACATCAAGGGACATTATCAACTAATGTTATTTACCTATTTCTAAATTATTTTCCATGCCTGTTGTTTTGTCCAAAGAAATCAGCTACTTGAAAGTAGGGTGTATACCTTTAAATGATTCTGATATTAAGGCTTTTATGAAACTGTGTTCATTTTTACAGAAAAAAATATTCTTTAAATTAGGCAGTGACCCTGTTGATAGGCAGTTTAATTTTGTAAGAAAGAACAAAATTATAAAAGTTTAAAACCTCCCATGTAAACCTTAGAGACATCTGAAACTTAATACACTTCAATTCAAACTCTGATTCTTCCCCTCCAAACTTTCTCACTGAACAGTCTTTCTCATCTGTATTAATGGCAACTCCAGTTATTCAGAGAAAAAATATCTTGTAAGGAGCTCTGTATGGTAGAGTCTGACTTCACTTTTTGATGTATGACTTGATTGCTGAGAGCCCTTCCCATTGTGTTCCACATCTGGGAAAGCTGGTAAGAAAGTCCAGGTCCTCCCCCTGTTGGTAGAAGGTTCAAACTACGCAAGCCCCTACCTGTGCACAGGGATCCTCAGCCAGGTCTCACCACCTATAACCACCATAAAACTCTATCCCAGTTTTCTTCCCTCGTTCTCTAAAACTACTTTTGGACATGCCTAGGAGCTACCTTGATTTCCTAGAAAGCCTCATTATGTGAGTAACAGACATTTTCAAACCATCTTGGTGTGTATGTGCTGTCATCAGTCTTGATATCTGAACCAAATTTTGGATGACGGACCATCTTGTAATTGAGGATGGCCCCAAGTTCTAGGAACTGTAATAATATACACAACATTTTATCTCATAACTCACATGTAATCTTTCAGTGAATTCTGTCAATTGTCAATCCTACCATTAGAATATATCTCATTACCTCTACTGTTACTATTTTGGTTCAAGCCACTATCATTTTTTTGTGATTGTATTGCAGTGCTTTCCTTCCTGATCTCTGCATCCTACCCTTGCCCTGTATGGTCCGTTAAACAATAACGAACCATGCTGAGGTTAACAGATATAAGCTATTATATATAGAATGGATAAAAAACAAAAAACAAAATCCTATTGTATAGCACAGGGAACTATATTCAATATCCTATGATAAACCATAATGGAAAAGAATATAAAAAAGAATGTATGTGTGTGTGTATATATATATATATATATACACACACATAACTGAATCACTTTGCTGTACAGCAGAAATTAACACATTATACATCAACTATACTTCAATAAAAATATTACAAATATTTACAAAAATATTTACATGGTGATATTTTAAATAAATTGAATGTTACTTCTCTGCCCCAAACTCTATGTTATTTAAATACTATTCCCCATTACAAGGACCTAGGCCTTCTTGGGAAAATGGTCTGTTTGGGGCTAAGGAAAAGAAAGTCCAAGATGAGCCTGGGAATTTTTGTGTGTGTGTGCCAAAAATTAATGAAGTTCTCCAAAAATTACATCATTATGATGAAAGGTTGAACTACTGGTCAGAAATAATTTCAGCATCAAAATAAGTAATGAGAGGACTCTGGCTCTTAGCACACATAGTAAGAAAGAGTAAGATGGTATGAAATTATCCTCCATCCATAAACAACCAGAAGCCTGGGAAAAATCTATGAAACAAGTGTTCGCAGACACTGCACAACAGAAAGCACAGGATTGTGATCTCTCAGAGAAAGGGAAAGAAAGGCAAATCCTATACAGGATCATGCCAGACTTCTTCTTGGAGGAACTTTCTAGACTATAGCTCCAAAATGGTCAGCCCAGCAGAAAGTGAGGTTGCAGTGAGTTGAGAAGACAGAGTCTCAGACAGATAGAATTTGCAAGGCAGGGTGGTAGAGAAACAGGAGGTATGTAGCTAAGGAGATCCAGAGATATGCTTAAGGCTTTGCTGAATTCTAATTTTCATGTTTGCAGGGTAAAATCCACAAAGAGAGACAGAGAACAACTTCTAAGAAAACAATAACTAGGAGATATAAACTGAAAAATTACCAGAATTTACAGAAGACCAGATATCTTTGAGTTACTGCCAGCCAGAGTGGAGAGTCCTTGGCGAATAAACAGGGCATTCAGTAGGAAATCCAGAAAGGTACAATTTAGTAACAAGCAAAGAGACTCTAGCAGGAACTAGTCTCTAGACCATGGATTGGAACTACAGTCTCAGGACCAAATCTGGTCTACCACTTGTTTAAGTAAATAACATTTTATTGGGACTTAGCCATGCCCACTTGTTTATATATTGATATTATCTATGGTTATTTTCACATTGAAATGGTAGTTGAGTAGTTTCAGTCAGGACCATATGACCTGCACAGCTGAACATATTCACTCTCTGAACATACTGTTTTCTTAACCTCAACTTGTTTTTATTTATTTATTGTTATTTTAAATTTTTTAATTTTTTGATAAGAATACTTAAGTTCAACTCTTAGCAAATTAATTTTAATTATGCAACACAGTGTTATCAGCTATAGTCACCTTGTTATACATTAGGTTCTTATTCATCTTTTCTTTCTTTCAATATTTATTTATTTCTTTGGTTGCACTGAGTCTTAGGTGCAGCAGGCAGGCTCCTTAGTTGTGGCTCCAGGACTCCTAAGTTGTGGCTCACCAGCTCCCTAGTTGCAACACGTGGGCTCCTTAGTTGTGGCATGCGAACTCTTAGTTGCATGCATGTGGGATCTCGTTCCCTGACCAGGGATTGAACCTGGGCCCCCTTCACTACGAGCGCAGAGTCGTCCACTGCGCCACCAGGGAAGTCCCTCAACTTGTTTTTAAACTAGACTGCTTTAAAAAGAATACTAAATAAAGTTTGCTTTAAGTTAAAAAAAAAATTGACTGTAAAAATTTGCTGACTTCTATCTTAAACCTGTCTTTACAAAGACTTAAAAATAAGACTTAAATGGACCATAAAGAACTGTGAGCAACTTAAGTGTCTCTAGAACAAAGTTCAATGCTTCTTAAAGGAATTTACCAAACTTCAGCACTTAGCAACATAGAATTCACAATGTCCAGCATCAAATTAAAAATTAAGAGCATATGAGGAAGTAGGAAAATGTGATCTAAACCCAGGAGAAAAATCAGTCAATAGAAGCAAATATAGATAAAACAGAGATGATGCAATTATCAAAGAAGTTAAAGCAGCTATCATAAATGTGCTCAATGTGTTCACCTACAATTCTATAAAATTACAAAAAAGCTATTTGTACCAGCAAGTAAGTTTAGCAAGGTTACATGTCATCACTATACAAAAATAAATTACATTTCCATGTGCTAGAAATAAGTAACTGGAATCTGAAATTTAAAAAAAATCCTTTAAAATGGCATCCCCAAACATGAAATTCTAGGGATAAATTTAACAAAATACATGCCCGGCCTTTACACTGATAACTACAAAATATTGATACGAAAAGAGACTCTGAATAGATGGAGATACCTATCAGTTTTATGGATTATAAAACTCAATATTGTTAAGAACTCAGTTCTCTCCAAATTTAACTATAATTTCAATATAACCCCAATCAAAATTTCAGTAGGATTTTGTATAAATTAACAAAATGATTCTAAAATGTGTATGGAAATGCAAAGCACCTACATTAGCTAAAAAGTTGGCAGATTTACAGTACCTGCTTTCTATATACACTGTAAAGCTATAATGGTACCGACTTATGTACCGACAGATTGCTTAGTGGATCTGGATGTACAGTTCAGAAATAGACTCACAAATATATGATCAACTAATTTCCAAAAAAGCTGACAAGTCATTTTCACCCAAAAATGCATAAACTGAATCTAATTATGAGGAGAAATCAAAAAACATGAATTAAGGGATATCCTACAAAATAAAAGGCCTATACTTCTCAAAGATATCAATGTCAAAAAAGACAAAGAAAGGCTGAGTATCTGTTATAGATTAAAGAAATCTAGAGCTACATAAAAACTAAATGTAATGCATGATCCTTGATTGGATCCTGAAAAAATTAGTCAACGGAAGCAAAAATAGACATGACAGAAATGACGGAATTTTCAAAGAAGTTAAAGCAGTTATCATAGATGTGCTCAATGTGTTCATCTATGATTCAGGTAAAAAGCAAAAATTACATAAAGGATATTTTTGGGGCAATTGGTAAAGTCTGAATGAGGCCTATAAACTGGATAATAATATTGTATAAATATTAAATTTTCTGATTTAATCATTATACATTAAATGACTGTCCTCTATTTTAGAAAACAGACTATGAATTATTTAGAGGTAAAAGGACGTGATGATGTCTGCAACTTACTCTGAAATGACTCAGAAGAAAGTAAGTTTATATATAAAACGAATGGGCAAACTGATAATAATCTGTGAATCTGTATGTAGTATATGTTTGAGTTCTCTGTATAGTTCTTGCAATGTCTCTCTCAATTGGACACTACCACAAAAATTTTTTAAATATAAACTTTTGAAAGTTAAAAAAGTAAAATCTTCCGATGGCACCCCATCTCACTCAGAGTAAAAACCTCAATCCCTGAAGTGGCCCACACATACTGTACAGTCTTGCCTCATTCTCTCTCTGGTACCACTGCCCTCCAGCAAAGGACTACAAGGCACACATCTATAGCTGAAAAGAAGTTGGGTTTATTACTCATTGTAGTGATGGAGCACAAATACCCTCGGGAACCACAAGGCAGCTCAGTAAGAGAGTATTAGAAGTGACTTATTATAGGATTAGGGCTTTGGTTAGGTTATTTTGGGGAGGCTCCAAGGAAGTGGAGTTTTGCTCCAGATTGGGTGCTGTCAGGAAGCAGGGATAACTGGGTGCTGTCAGGAAGCAGGTATCTTAATAATTCTTATATAACAAAGGGAAGACTAGAATAGGCTAGAGTTATAATTGGTTAGGAACAGGTTTCATTCGTATGAGTAAAGATAGCGGAATGTTTGGTCATTCTTTTTGCTGAAACAATGTCCATGTTTCGTCTGTGTTCAAGCACAGTCACAGAGTGATCTTGTTTTCGTCTAGCTCCATCATGGTACCAGAATGGCTTTGTCTGACGCTGACACCCTGTGAAATTGTTTACATTAAACAGGAGAAACACCAGCTCATAGCAACCCCAAGGCCTAGCTGACAGTTCCAGGCCAGGTCCTGAATGTCAGGGGCTGCGTTTCTTTTTCTCACTTTGTAATTCTATTTATGTGGCAAGAGAGTTCAGTGGAGCAGCAAAGCCTTCTAGGTGATATGAGGATAGAAAATAAAACCCTTCTGGCTATGGTCTTTGCAGTAGGTAAACATGGCAGACCAGGTGCTTTGGGAGATGCTGAAACATGTGAAAGCCCTTCCTATTTGTTATTTTTTAAGCATCTTGATATTTTCCCAGAGTAACTTGCAGCAAAAACTTGAAAATACCAAGTTGCTGTGGGATCTCCTTTAATATTAGCACGAAGGAGAGAATATGTGGAAAGAAATTCCATAAAATAGATCATGGTAGCCTTAAAGAATTGACAAAACAAAACAAAACAAAACAAGTAGAGGATTCATGATTTGCGTTAAGAAAAAGAGGAAAGCATGGAAGGAAGTCTAAACAGAAAAGAAGCCTCCAGGGTTTAAGGAGAAGGAACTAACGTGATTCCAACGGACTGTGACTGCAGTACTGCTGAGGCTTTAGTTTAGAACAGCAGCATTCCATACTTACATGTTTCCTGGGCAATGCTTACTAGCCATAGGCTCAGCCCTCAACTGGCAACAAACCGCCTATTAGCCAAAATATTGTGCCTGCAGCCTCCATCTTCTTCATTGCAAATAGTAGCAATCCAAATACCCAAAGAGCACTTTCTAACGGTCTTGCTCAGCGTGACAAAATTTATACTAACAAAGTTACCACTCATGTTCATTCAAAAAGATATTTTCAGAAAGAACAGTTTATTTCTCAACTTCTTAATTACTCATTTTTAATACTTTACATCGAAGAAATGTTAGGCTGACATTACATGCTAACATTCACCTAATTCTATTAGAAGAGCACGCAAATGAGAAATACGAAGGAACCTATAAAGATAAATGTTTCTTAATAATTCTGACTTGGAGAAAATTTCTAATGTCCTGGTGGTGAACAATTTGCATACCTTGAGTTTTGAGTGTATCATATTTAGTAAGGTAATGAGTTTAATCATTAAGCACCATCATTTTCTGAAGTCTTAAATTCAACTATCAGAGAAGGGACATGAAGACGGTCCAGTGGATTATTTTTGCTGTCAGGAAATGTAAACTATAACAATCCTTTGTTTTCTTTCAGTGTACCTAATAGAGGCTTTGCATATTTACAGAGAATTATTTTTATGAAAGACATCGCAAATGGAGCTGCTGCCATAACACAGAGCTAGAGCCACAAGTATGACCCAGGGCTAAATCTCAAGATAAAAATCACGTTAGGAAAATTATATTTTGTACTTTTATGCAGTTGAATTTTTCAATCCTTCCTTGAATGGTTTTTGACAATCCAACATTGAATAAAAATCTTCCATATGTTTTCTAGTGTTATACGATTACTATATGTTATATGATTCATTTTTTTAAAAGATTTTAAACCTTTGATGCACCTGAAGTTTACTTTGGCTACAAATGAACAACAAGATTTTTAAAGTGAAAAAGAGGAATACATACACAGGCACAACATACACATGTGCCCGTGTATTTATTGAACATCTCTGGAAAGATACATAAGCACTAAACAATTCCTCTGGAATTAGAAACATAAAGACTGAAGTCAGAAGAAAATGATTTTTTTAAATCTATGCCCCTTTTTGGTTATAACGTGTGTGTGTGTGTGTAATGAAATAAATATTTGTTTTACTTTAAAAAGAAATAGGCTAGAACAAAGGCCTGAACACACCAGGGCCTTATCCCAGGTTAAAGAAAGGGTTGAAGTAGTAAAGTTATACTATAATTGGGAAATCCAAAGGCTGAAGCTCCTTTGAGGAGTATTAACCTGAAATGAGTGGCAAGAATGTTGACAATTTTCTGGACACCACGGTTTATGGGAATTGGAAGACTGAACCCTCCACTCCAGATGGCTATGGAAAAAATGTTGAAATTAAGGGAGAACCAAATTTCAGTTTTCAAAAGGAGATATAAGGAATGAAATGCCCTGTGAAAATATCTAAGATCTGTACTAAATATAGGGTAGTTTATGAGTTGCAAAATGTAGAGCAAGGGTTTCCTTGGTGGCGCAGTGGTTGAGAGTCCGCCTGCTGATGCAGGGGACACAGGTTCGTGTCCCGGTCCGGGAAGATCCCACATGCTGCGGAGCGGCTAGGCCCCCCGTGAGCCATGGCCACTGGGCCTGTGCATCCGGAGCCTGTGTTCCGCAACGGGAGAGGCCACAACAAGTGAGAGGCCTGTGTACCGCAAAAAAAAAAAAAAAAAAAAAAAAATGGTAGAGCAAAAAGGGAAAGTGAGTAGTGATAAAAGAGAACCTGGGAGAAATTCAGTAGTCCCCCTTGATCCCTGTTTCTCCCTCATTTCCCATATTCAATCAGTCACTAACAGTTTCTCATTTTACCTTCTAAATATCTCTTAAATCATCCACTTCTCTCTCCTTGACTAATGAAATAGCTTCCTAATTGATTGCTCTGCATCTATTCTGGTCCTCCTGAAATTCATATCCCACGTTTCAAGTCCAGTGATGTTTTCAAAATGCACATTGGATCACCACCCTGCTTGAAAGCTTTTCATGGGTACCTATCACAGTTAGGGAAAAGACCAAATTTGCTAAGTTGATGGAGAATCAACTCAAAGTCTGTTCGCTACTCACCTTTCCAGCCTTCTCTCTGATCATGCTCTCCCCGTCAACTCCCCACCACAAACCTACTGGCCTTTTTCCAGCCCCGCCAGCCACAGACACTTTATACATGCTGGACCACCTGCCTCCCGAGCTCTCTCTTTGAAAATCTTGCAGATTTCAGCTCAGTCTCTACCTCCTGCAGGAAGTCTTGATTGTTCAAATCCCTCTACTATAACCTCTTAACATAACAGGCAGCTCTTCTTCAAAGAACTTTAATAACATCGTGTTATACTTGTCTGCATGGTTATTTGCATTATGACTCTTTCCACTGCTAGTCAGTAGGGTCCACAGGGGATAGAAACTGGCACGTATTTCAAAGGACTCACTATACATTTGCTGGCTGAACAAAAAAATGAATGAGTGAGTATGAACGAGCTGAATAAAGCAAGGAGGAGGGCATATAGTGAGTGAGTGAGAGCCTCCTAGGAGATGGTTGACTGGAAGATGAGTTGATATTCTGGTTGTTGGACAAGGATGACAGGGATAGGGCTGTGTTTGGATTGATGAACTTTGAGATACCAAGACTGAGGCTATTATACAGAGTCAATCACCTTGGACCTATTTGCTGTGATGAAAATAAACATTTCTAGTTTTTTTTCCTTTTGTTTTGGAAAGTGACAGTAGCTATTCAGTTTGTTCAAAATATACATTTTTTAATACTTTAAGCAAAGATTTACCTATTATGTCTATAGATAGAATTCATTATAGTCACAATCCCAATTTAATACTACCTTTAAACAATTTGATCCTATAACAAAGCAATTTCCATTTGTAAACACTGCTGACCTGGTTAATAAAAATTCTATGTAATGAAACTGAGACAATCATCTAATTCAAAGGGGAAAATAAAACAGACAATCTAAGCTAAATTCTATTAATAGGAAGCAAAACAAATCCACGGTATTTGTGTGCCTAAATGCTGCTCCCATTTGTGCAGTATATTATGTTTGAATTTGTTTTGGTTTAGGTAGTTTTGACTTAGTAAACATCATTCATAGTGAGTAGAGTGCAAAATCCTTTTAAAACAGGATTAAAATATAGGCTCCCGGGCTTCCCTGGTGGCGCAGTGGTTGGGAGTCCGCCTGCCGATGCAGAGGACGTGGGTTCGTGCCCCGGTCTGGGAAGATCCCACATGCCACGGAGCGGCTGGGCCCGTGAGCCATGGCCGCTGGGCCTGCGCGTCGGGAGCCTGTGCTCCGCAACGGGAGAGGCCACGGCAGTGAGAGGCCCGCGTAACACAAAAAAAAAAAAAAAAAAAATATAGGCTCCCTTTCCTTAAAATACATACCATCTAACTCGGGTAAAACTAGTTTTCAGTATTTGTGTGTATGTACCTGCGTGCATGTGTATGTGTATATATGTTACATATGTGTTGCACAATTCACACATATTACATATATACATGTGTGTGTATTTTGTGTATGTACATATGAAAGTATTACATGCATGAATATGCATATATATTAAAATATGGTTAAAATGACTGAAGAGCAATTTTAAAGTGAATGGTAAAATTAATCATAATGATAACTACTATTTATTAATCACCTCCTATATGCTGTGCTTTGCGCTAAGGATTTTATGAATATTATCTCTAATATTCATAACAACATTGTAAGAAATGTCATCTCCATTTTCAAATGTGGCAATTGAGGATAAAAAGGCTAAAGTATAATTTCCAATGTTATAAAATCAACCTTGTAATATATATAACATATACATACATATAGTATATGTCTGAAAAAATTTCCTAAATTTATTAAAATGTATCACACATGTACAAAATAATGCCATATTAATAACAGGTTGTAATGGCTAATGCTCGAATTATCAAATATTTAATTCTGTCTGGCTCTGTGGTAGGTGTTTGCTGTGCATAAATCATGTAATCATCAAAATCACCCGTCTGGTACACTGAACATCTATTACAGTGTTGGACTAGACAATGTAACTCATATTATCAAATACCTAATCTGATTAACCCACTCCAATCCAATATGCTCCAGGGAAAGGCTAAAAGCCCTAATCTCGGATGTCTACTTGAGCAATGAAGTTTGGTTGCTGTGTCACCAATGCCTCTCAAGAGCATAATGGGAATAGTATGACTGTTCCATTCCTTTGTGTGGGGATGATAAGAGAGAAAATATCCAAAGCCCCTTGTTTAACACTGAATGGGCAGCAACAATCATCAACGTGAGAGCCCTGAGCGCACTGCTTCCAGATTTGTTGGAGAATCTGCCAACAAAATGTAAGAATAAACAAATCAAGGAGCTAAAATGGTTAGGATCACCAAATATTTCATCCAGCCAACGCCAGCCTCTTGTATTGAGGGCAAGTCATTTTGTCTATTACCTTAAAGCCTGATGAGCTGATACACATGACAAAGAATGAATAAACAGAATCTCAGAGGTTGCTATGGGTACATTCTATTAGTATTTTAATATTTTCTTTCTTTTCAGTAAGAATTGAAGTGGCCAAATGGGTAAACTGATGGAATCGGAAGATAAAGAGAAACTAGTACAATGAATCTAGTTACAAGCTTACAACACAAAAATCATCCTGCAGAGTTATAATAATTGGGCTACAAGAGCAGCACTCTGAGAGTATTACAAAAGGGAGGCATAAGGAATTATTAAAAAATCAGTATCTGTAAGATTAAAGTCACAATATTTGCTTAGGAGAACCACAGCATTCCCTCACACAAGGTTGTAAAGAAATTTCTCTCATGGGTCTTCATTATTGTTAAGTATATACGTATTAAGAAAGTAAAAAAGAATAAGTAAGCTAAAGCTAAGGAGCTAAGGGAATTAATCTTTATAACAAGCTTTCACTAAGACCAAGAGTATCACAAGAGCCTTCATGCATTGTTCCATTTATTCCTTTATACAATAAAGAATTAACAATCACCTCCTCTGTACCAGGCACGTTGCTTTGGCACAGGGAGTATAGCAGTGGGGAAGTCAGTGTTTGTCCTTATGGTGTTTCTCCTCCACTGGAGAAGAAAGACAATGACGGAACACACATATAGAGAGAATGATAGTAAATGGAGTGTGGGTGGAAGAGGGGGTGGTCCTTTGTTGTCATCTTTAAAGAAATAATACTTGAGTAGAGAACCTGAATAGAGTGAAGGAGAAAGCCATGCAAGTTGGCTGAGGGAATCACAAGTTCAAGGTCCTATGGTGGGAAAGAGCTTAGGGTCATGGAGGGTCGTCAAGAAGGCCATACGGCTAGATCCTAATGAGCATGGTTCTGAGCTGTGGGAGGGGATTTAGAGGGGGCCAGGAGGAGGGCTCTGTGTTCACAGTAAGGACCTTGGCTTTACTCTGAGATGGGAAGCCATTGGCAGCTTTTGCCTATAATTAATGCCACCCAGAAACAAATATTTAAAAAAAAATCCTTGACTGGAACATGGAAAGAGTAGCATGACTACCTAAAAGGAGACCCATTAGGAGGCTATTATAGTTAGGGATGAAGTAGGTTCAGACTAGCAGGAATAAGAGTATTAAATAAGCAGCGCCTGGAACAGAATGAGTAATCAACACATGTGAGTTGTTATCATTGGCATTAGAAGGGTAGCAGCGTTGATGGGGAAAACTGGCTGAAATCGGGAAATATTTTAAAGACAGAGCCACAGAAATTTATGATAGATTAAAGGTGGATAACCAGCATGGGAGAGGTCAAGAACTGCTTTTAGGTTTTTGGTATGAAAATCTGGCTGAATGATTTAAGCATCTATTCACGTGGGGGTTTTGAGTAAAATCTGAGGCAGAATAAACTCCTATTCCATTATTATTTGCAAAAAAAGAGAAATTAATATCATACTAGATAATAACATAAATACCTTATTTTTATAGAACATTAACATGTATTATCTCATATTACCCTCATCTCAATTCCCAAGGAGATTAGAGACCAGGATTCCTTTGTATAGATGAGAAAATTGAGCTTGAGCTTGAGGGAGGTGTAAATGGCTTCAAAGACTATAAATCCACCAAGACATATTATCATGGCATAGCACGCATTGGCAAATATTGACTATCTGCTGTTTTCAAGTGTTCACTCAGGAGAATGATAATGCTGAATCTTCCTTGAAATTTACTGACAAGTAACCATATATATGATGTATTTAAAAAGAGAAGGGGGAGGAGTCATACATTGGTGTGGGATAGGTTGAGAGATGGAATGAAGGCTGAAACAATTTAAGTAATAAAGCTAAATCAAAGGTAAACAAATAATTTCCTCCTGAAGCGTTTGAAAAATACAAGAAAAAACTTAAGTAACAGGCAAAGAATCAATGGAAAAAAAAATCTAGATTTTTTTTCAGGTTGTCGGCTGCAAAATCGAGAGGCCAAAAATTTTTGATGAATATATGTAAATGCCAGATAGCTTTAGGACTATGAATCCCAGTTTTGGTGAGAGAAGGCTAATTGCTAATAGTTAACTAAGCATAGCAGCTAAAGTCATCACATTTAGGTCAATTCATAGACCTTAGTGATTCAAAGTCTGGTCTTAATCACTTCCTTTAACTTTCCCGTACAAAATTTTCCATTACTAAAATTGTTGTTAAAACTGACTTCATTTACAAGGCTGTTTTGAAATATGAATAAATGATTGTAAGATGTCTTGGAAAAAATGGATCACTACTTAAATAACTATATAAAACCAAATTTAGGTGAACACATGCTTTGGTTAAAAAAAATGAAAACACCATTTAATAGTCATCATTTTCATTATCATAACTAAAATTAATTGAATGCCAACCAAAGCTGGACATTTTATACATATTATCCCTAATTCTCACAACATTGAAAAATAAATATTATCTTGATTTTACACCAATATTAATTAACTTGTGCAAATTCACATTATTGGTATGTGGCAGAGCTGGGATTTAGACCCAGATGGATCTAACACTGAGATGTGTGTTCTTTTTCATTATAGCTCATTACATAAAATCCTAGGCCAAATAGAAAAACTAATAAACAAGAAGCAAAAGACGACATCTCTGTCCTAATAGAGTTTATAAATAACAACAATGTACACAGTTAAACTAACGGTTCACTGAGAATACAAATCAATATATGATGGAAGAATTGAATGGCATAAGTGAATTCTATGAAAGATCAGTGACACCAGGAGACGTAGCACTGGGGTCACCAGCGATGGCTCCACAGAGGAGTGCGGTACTTAACAACCTTAAAAGGAAGAGTAGGATTCATGGAAGAAACACAGAGAACAGAAAATGCCTTTCCAGCAATCAGCAAGTGGTATGAATAATGAGAAGTATGATTCACAGCATGCTTGTGGATAAGAATTAAATCAACCTTGTTTGAGGTCCAAACTAATATTTTTATACCATTTATAATTTACAAAGCACTTTCATATGTGTGTGTACCTGTAGAAGTGTATATGCACGTACATGCATGTACACATGTGTATGACGGTATTTATTCTGCATCAAACCTTAAGAGCAATCATGTAGAGAGTAAACTAGTCAATACTGGAGCCAGAACTAAAAATCTGTGTCCTCTCACTCCAAAATTCATGTATGGAATTAGTAGAGATATGATCATATAGGATTCTCAGCTGTCTGCTTGGTGGTCAAAACATTTCCTCACTCCTCTTCTTTAATGGGATTTAGTCTAAACTCCTGAGCACATCATTCAAACACATTCACATGCCAGTCCCAGCCCATCTTCTAGCATCATTATTTCAAATCCTCACTATACCATCACCTTTTCATTCAACCAGGTATCTGTCCATTCCTCTAAACACACATGGACCTTTATGTCCCTGAGTCCTTGATCATGTTCTTCCTAGTTTTAAGTATATATTTCTCTCTCTATTAAAAGGCTACTATTCCATTAGATCAAACTAATCCCACTTTACCAAATCCCTCATTCTTTAGGAAAAAAATATAAAGAAAGAAACTGGGTGTGGTAGTCTGAACAATGACTCATCATAATGTTCCCGCCCAAATCTCTAGTACCTGTGAATATGTTACTTTGTGTGTGGGGGGTAGGGGTGGGGGGAAGATGTGATTTTGGCAAATGTGATTAAAGGCAAGGATCTTGGGATGGGAATATTATCCTGGATTATCCAGGTGGGCCTGATCAGGTCACATAAGTCCTTAAAAGCAAAAGAGGAAGGCAGAAGAGTGAAGTACAAAAACTGAAGAAGAGGCAGAAAAGAGTCAAATGATGAGAGGGACTTGACCCACTATTACCAGCTTTGAAGATGCAGCAAGATGTCCACTAGCCAAGGAATGCGGGTGGCCTCCAAAAGCTGGGTATGACCTGCAACTGACAGCCAGCTAGGAAATGGGGACCTCAGCCCTACCACCACAAGGAACTGAATTCCACCAAAGACATGAATGGGCAAAGAGGCAGGTTCTATCCTAGAGCCTCTGGCAGGAGTACATCCCTAAAGACACTGTGATTTTTCACTCAGTGGGACCCTTGCCAGACTTCTGACCTAAAGAGCTGTAAGATAATAAATTTGTTTTCTTTTAAAGCCACTAAACTCGTGGTATTTTGTTATGGCAACCATATAAAACGAATACAGTGGGACACGGATGTTGTAATTAGGCAAATATGAGTCTGAATCTCACTTTTATTCATACGCTTTTGGGTAAGTCATGTTTTCATCGAGTTATATCATTTGTAAAAGGAAGATAATCTTACACACACACAAAAATGCATCTAAAGTGCCAAACAGTGCCCTGGTACACCATACATGGCAGACTATCAACAAATGATGGCTGTTATCATTATCACTATTACTTTATTATTTATTTATTTTGGGGTGACCCTTATAACCCTGCTGTTTATCATAATCCTATAGCACACAGAAGGATTTTTAAAAGTCATTATTCATTTACAAGGATGGATGCCTCTTCTACTAAACCCTAAGCTCCTTAGAGAAGAGCAAGAGGCTTATGATATTTATCTTTGCATCACTAGAGCCTAGAACACTTTCATATATACACTGTCCACTCAATAAACATATGTTGAATAGAACCAAAGTGAAATACCCATCTAAGAAGTCTGAACTTTAACGTTTAGCATAGGAAAGCTATTCAGTAATTCTCAGCAGAGAGTGATGTGGTCAGAGTATTGTTCTAGAAAGCTTAATCTTTTTAAACTGACTGATGAATTGAAATTGGCAGTGACTGTAGGCAGTGAGACTAGTTAGGTTTCAATTAGTCAGTCTCTTTCACTTTATACTTAACATATTAGGAAGCTGATGCAGAGAGGTGAAGGGACTTACTTAAGGCTCTATTTTTAACTCTGAGCTGACAAAGGGCTAAAACTCATTAAAAAAAAATCAAGTCCAATATTCTTCCCACTATATAGCATTGCTACTTGTGGTTCAGAGTCTGATGGTGAACTTTAATGCAGAATCCTAAAAAGCACCTGCCAGACACTACCCACTTTTCAAAGTATAATGGGAAATTAACCAGGGAGAGCCTCCCCTGGTCCAGCTTAATTTCCAAGGAAGCACCAATTCAGAGGACTGAAACTGGACGTAAAATCATGTAAAGCTATTCCTGTGAGTATATGCCTACAGTAGTTTCTGGTTACATTAAGTCTCATAAGACTAATAATATTAAGAATAATGAAGAGCCAAGTATAATAATAATTACTGGAGGCCGAATTATAAATAGAGATCATTTAGCCTAATAGGATTCTTTGAATCAAAGGGAACTGTTGTGGGCCTTAGGATGGTGTTTAGAAAAACCAAACCAGGATGCAAATAAACTAGATTATATGTGGCAAATACACTGAGGCAAAATATAAAATAAAAATATTCTTAAAAAATTTTAAGATTAAGTTTAAATTCATCTATAATAAATGATAAATTCTTTTAAAATATATATCTTGAATTGGGGTCCAATTCACGTTGGACCTGGCAGGAAACGTACAATTTAAGCTATGATCCCTACCTTCTATGAGCTTAAAGTCTTCCTAGTAGAATAAGACATTCATACACGAAACATAAAATAAACAATAAAGACTTGTTTGCCTATATCTGGTCCAAGGCAAGAGTCTTTTAGAGTAGTTATTGGGGCTGGATGGCTGCTGCCACCCAGTGGACATTATCAGCTTTCAGTTTGGCCAAGCCATTGATAAACCAAGTCCACGCATATGTGAGAAATTCCTGGAAGGACTACCAGGGTGCCAAGGTAGTCAAGGCTTCCTCTGTTACTGATCGAGGGGGAGCTAAAGGTTCTAAGGATGTGCCTGTGACGTTTTTACCTAAGGAAGACACAACTGCAGAACCAGATGGGGGTGTCTCTCGAGTATACCATCTCCACCTCATAAGAGAAGACGGTTGAAACTTTCCAACTCCATGGTTAGCACCTGAATGGCCCCCCAAGCTGGTATGGGAATATTTGGACACAGTGTTACCTGGAAATTCTCTGAAAGGTACTTGGTCTCCAAAAGTTCCCATCAGCAGGCCGGTGTCTATTTCTTGAATGAATGTATTGGGAAGACCTACAGAGAGGCACTGAGTCCAGTACCTAAAGGGAACCTCCAGGCAGAAGCTGCCTCCAATTGCCAGAGGCTGAAATCAGTTTAGTTACCAGTAACAGACACCTGTAGTTCAGAGGGGTCCCTGGGGAATTTAGGCCCCAAGAGGAATAATGCTGGGACAGCCTGTTGCACTGTCTCTAGCACCGTGTGCCGCTCAAGACCCCAGCTAAAAAGTTGGCACATTTTCTGGTCAACTTGTACAAAATCCTTAGATGAGGCAAACATTGTTTCTAATACCCAAACAGTTGACTTGGTGCTGGACTTCCTTTTTGCTGGTAGAGGGGGACACAGGGCAAGTACATTTATTCTTTCCCATCTTAGGGATCAGTCTCTGAGCCTCAGCTTACATTGTTTCTCACAATTTGACCTGGACGTCAAGAATTGTGAAGGGTCTGAGATCTTACCTGAATTGCAAGCTAATAAGTAAGCCTGTCATTGTTTTAATGGATGCTACTTATTAGAAAACAGAAGACTCCTGGATCAGAGATGGACAGTTTATCATTCACAGTAATAGAAGTAGACAGCGTATCATCACTTTTGCGTGTGTTAGTTCTCTGAATCTCAATTTCCACGGGATGATGTGAAGAAGAGTATACAGCACCTGCACAAGTAAAGGGCTGTATTACAAGAGAGAAACTCTGAGCATAAAGAACCTGAATCTTGATAATGGGCAGTAAGCATGCCTGCCCTTTGCTTCAGAAAGAGAAACTTGACATTCCAAGGCTCTTAGCAAACCTGAACTTTGCTCTGGGGGAAGACAATGCTTGCATTTTCCAAGGCTGTTTATTACACAAACATCCATATAAAGATGGTTCAAAACAAACAACAGAAATGTGCAGAAATGCAAGACAAGCATGGAAAATTGTCTCCCAACATTGGGTGATTGGTCCCTAATATTTCACCAGTACTAATGAGTCATTTCTGGGGTCTCATGTGAGTTAGTATCCACTCTAAAGCCGTTGTCATTTATTCTTTTTGAGGCCTATCATCATTATATCATCTATATAATAGAGCCAATTAACCTGTAAGGGAGTGGGCTGTTTGTTCTATGTCTCAGTCCATCCACTGGTGAATTCAAACGCTCTTGTTGCTTGCCTGTTTCACTTAAAATAAAATAGGTGAATTCAAACTCTATTAGCATATTAATTATGTTTTGGAGGCCTAACCAGGTGATGTCAAATTGATCTTGATCTGGTACCAAAGGGATCAAGACAAAGGCATGAGCAACGGCCCTGGTGGCATAACAGATACTGTCAGTTGTACATTTGCTTCAGTTATAGTCACAATGTCTGTAAAGCTAGGGCTACCTTAGCCACACTAAATTCAACTGGTAACAGTCAACAGTACACTTTTCACTGGGCACCCAGGGTTGATATTTTGAGATACTGCATCTTTCAGCAAAGGAGCTCTGCTGTCTTGAAGTCATTAATGAAAGCTGTGGTCTCTCCTTTTCTCCCCCTGGAATGCTGTATTGTTTTTAATATAACACGGGAAGCCTATCTGGTGGTCTGTTAGGCACTGGTCCCACTACTGCCTCCCAACAAGATGCTCTTTGCAGTCAGCTAAGTCCCACCTGGACTTGATGAGCAGGTAAAACATCACGGCCAACTATACTTTCAGAGGCATCCATGGTGGAAGACAACAAACGTCTGAATCATCTTCCCCAAGTGGCTGCAGTTACTGCCCTTACTGATTCTATTTCATTTCCAAATCCAGCCAAATTAATGCCTGGCTCTCACCTTTCAAGAGAACATGACATTCAAACAACATAAATGTTTGTATCCATCACTTTTTGCCTGTACCCTGTTGTACCTTCACTGGCATGGAGGGTCTTCTGTTTCACCTGGAGATGGGAAACCTGAGGCCCACCCTTGATCTCCCTTTTCCTGAAAAGCTGTCAAGTCAGGATATTGGGACCTAGGGTCAGATAGTGGAGGAGCTAAAGGAGTAATTTGTTCTAAGGGCCACAACCTTGCCTTAGTTTCTCCAGTATAGGAAGATTCATCTCTATGGAAGAGTTTGGTCCTATAGAGGCACCTTCTGTTTCAACCAGTTGCACAATTGCCTGATTGGCTTGGATTACAGATTTTGCTGGCTTAGGGGACGGTCTATCTTGATTCTGGGCATCTTTTTGCTCAAAATATAACCAACCAGGATCCTATGGGGCCTTCTGTGACAGACCCCTTCCTCCGTGTCCTCTGCCTGCCTCTTGTTTGTAGAAAGCTGTAATCACAAAAGCCTGGCTCAAGAATTAATGATTGAAAGGATATGAACATGTAGTGACAAAAGTAGCAGTTGGGCCAGGAGAACTGGTAAGAATTTAAACAGTAAATCAGCCATATGGCAGTCACAGAATCTTTAGCTCCTCCCTGAAGTACCCAGATAACAGTATCTGATGCACATTTCCTGTGTTGTTTTACAGATGCTAAAACCCCCAGCAAACAGAAGTTAACTACTTGATGACCATGAGCACATAGCTGTTAGACCTACCGAAGCCTGAGGGTTGATAATGTTGGCTCCTGTGTCACTGCCCTATTACCTCACCATCAACAAATCAGAAAATTGTGTACAAGCTGATCACATACCTTGCGACTCCATCCTCTCACCTTGCCATTAAAATTGATTCTCTGAAACCCACCCAGGAGTTCGGGTCTTTTGAGTATGAGCTGCTCTGCTCTCCTTGCTTGGCCCTGAAATAAAACTTTCTCGGCTCCAAAATCTGACATTTTGGTGTGTTTGGCCTCATCGTATGTTGGGCACACGAATGTCGTAAGTTCAACAACAAAAATGATCACAGCCTCCTACATAGGGTCTCCTGGTACCTACAACAAATTTAGTGGAGTCCTTCACCTTGGGGAGTAGGGTGGTTGGAGCAGATCTTAAAATTTATCAGTTTTTCTCTGTGTGAGGGACTCATGATCAGGGCTGTCATTCTATCAAATTATATAGCCAGAATGAAGCAGCTTTGACTAACGTCCTCCACGGGATTGTATAAAATTTTACTGGCCTTGGAGAAGTATCCCTGTGTTAGTTATAATATCGTCATAGAAAGAGAAATCCAAAGTAGCAAGCTTTGTTGTGGGGCGGATTCTGTCCCCAACTGTATCATTGTGGCTTGTAGCATGAGGTCATATGTGAGATGACCCAGGTGCTGCCATTCACCCTCTAAGAACATAACCTTTCTCATCTTCTCAGAGAGGCACCAGCAAAGGCTCAAACAGCTCTGCAGTCTATTGTCTAAAGTGGTCCTGGCTTTCCCTTCCTTTTCTCTAATTATAGGTCAGCATCTCAGTATTACACAGTCACCCTGACATCCAGTCATGGCTCTACACGTGCCACTTTGGAGGCACCTAAGACCTCAGGCTCAACTCTTTTTGGAACAAGCAGCAAACAAGGCAGTTCCTCTCCCCCATGGAGGAACCAGTCATACTATATATAGTCACTCTCTGGTCACTTGACCTACTTAATTGCCTTTGTGACTAGCTACAGAGACTGCTCAACATCAAGGCACACGTTGGCACAGTGAACAAGGACATGAGTAGTGCTGATGGCACTTTCTCTCCCAACAATAGATGAAAACTAAGGAGTAGTTGTTATTTGCAGAAGCAATGGCAAAATGGAGTCAACTATTATCACATGATGCATGCTATGCTAAACTCTGCTTTTCTGGATTTTAATACTATATATTGTAATAAAGTTGATAAACTTTGAGATGGCAAAGTAAAGCCAATACAAATACACGTCTGTAAACTTGAAAAAAGTCCTAATTTTTTAGTTGATTTAAGGGACTGCTTTTTAGTAAAGGATACAAAGTTAACACAAACATTAGTATAAGAATATATGAGTTTGTTCCTTTGCCCAAGGGGATAACCAATCACTGCATATGTGAAATGTGCTTATTTGACTCCCTCCTCCCTAAAGCCCAACCCCAACTCCTTTCTTGACACTAAGAAACAGGAAATATAAACAAAACCCAGAAAGGAACCTCCTTTGTCCCTTTCTCACATTTACTCCATAAGACAACAACTTCAACATACTCATCACCTGAGCCTCTTGTTCCTATTGCCTTAAGCAATACCCACCATGTTTCATGACTACAAAGGCATCAGTAAAAAAAAAAAATCTGATACACAATCAAAATGGGGACTGAGTAAACACAAAATATTTTTGATGTATCATTTAAAACCAACATTCCATTTCTAGGATTGTATATGAGGAATTTGACAGCAATTAGAGCTCACACGTGTCTTGCACGTTGTAGGCACTCTAAATACTGAAGCTGAATTGCAATCTGGTCCTAAGGATATTCACAATTTTGATGAGAACTGCTTGTTGGTCTTGGAGTAATCAGAATACACGTAGAAAATGAGTAAGATGAAACACAATGAATACTAGTCAAACTATCACAAAATATTTTAAGTAGTGCAGTAGATACAGAGAAAATCACTTGGAGAGCTATGATTTTCATTAAATTAGCAAAGACAGCTGAGGAAATCTTATGATTTATTTTGATGTTCTTTCAATGCAATTTCCCAAGTGGGTAAAGGTCATGCTTCCAGTTTTACTATCCATAGCAAGCATGTATTATTTAAAGAGAGGATAAGAGGGCAGGATGGAAGAGGGAAAAGGGAAGAGGGGGGATGAGTTTACTTAAAAAAAACAAATAAACTTATTCTTAGCTCTTTATTGCTGAAATAAATGATATTAACAACCAAGAGTAACAGTGACATGGTACACAACCACATCCTCATTAATTGTAGTCTTCCTTATTTCTGTGACTTTTGCAGTTAAGGCTCTGGTGTTTGGTGTGTTTTATGGTTCCTAGCTCTCCAGGCACATGAGGCTTAATTCTGTTTCCTGTTATGTACTCACTAAATATTTCTCCTTTATAAACATGCCCACCATTTAAGGGTTCTTTTAGAGAAGGAAATGAATGGCAGTATAACCTCAAGCAGGTATTTACCTGGTAGCCTTATACGCTGGTTTTAGTATATAAGACAAACTACTCCGTGGCTAGTTTGTAACAAAGAGCTCTTGAGTATTCTCCATGGTACATAAAGTCAGAGTGGAGCAATTCATTTACTTCCTGTTCCTTTAGTGTTACTGGTCTCTGGGCTGTGCACTCACTTGACAGGACAGCAAAGGAAAGTGCTCTCACTCCCAACAACGGGTTGTACAAAGGACTCAGGAAACATTTTTAGAAGAGATTGGAATTAGGAGAATTCAGGTAAAATGGACACGTTTAAAACTGACTGAGAGATGCACGAGGGTGGCACCTACTGAAGTCATTTTGATAGGCAGTATTTTCATTTCAATTCAGTTCAAAATGTTTTTGAGTTTCTCTTGTGATGTCTTCGTTGAAAACTGATTTATTTAGAAGAGTATGACAATTTTGTGTATTTGGAATATTCCAGATATGACAATATTAATGCCTAATTAAGTTCCATTGTGTTTACAGAACATGCTCTGTATGATTTCCATCCACTTAAAATTACTGCGACTAGATTTAGGGTTCAACATCTTGCCGAATGTTCCATGCGCACTTGAAATCAGTGTTTCTTCTACAATTGCATGTAAGTTTTCTATTCTCATGTTACAGATTTCCAGAAATTTGACAGCCTATACAACACACATTTAGCTCAAAGTTCTGGTTGTTAGAAGTCTGGACAGGCTATACTGGGTTCTCTGCTTAAGGTCTCACAAGGCTGAAGTCAAGGTGTTGGCTGGGCCGGGCTCTTATCTGAAGCCTTCGGGAAAAATATTCTTGGAAGGTCATTCAGGTTATTGGCAGAGTCCAGTTACTTGAAACCGTAGGTGTGAGATCCCAGTTTTCTTGCTGGTTGTCACCCAGGGACTGCTGTTCCGCTCCTACAAGTGACCTGCACTTCATTCTCAAAATCAACAATAACTTCTACCTACCACCCAGAGAAAATGCTCTGCTTTTCAAGGGCTCACGTGAGTCAAGCTCAGAGGGATAAACTGACTGGAGACTTTCATCACACAGGTAAAACACCTGGATTAGTGTTTGACTGAACAAACATGGAACAGGAATCTTGGTGGGGACGGAAGGGCACCATTACAATTCTTCCAGCCACACACTGGGTGAAGGGTCCCATAACTGTGAATTATGACAAAATGGTTGATAAGGTTTTATAAGTCTTCAACGTCTTTCCTGATTTATATCTTTTGTTCTTTCAATTACTGAGAACAGAATACTAAAATTTCCTAGTACAATTGTAATTTTTCCATTTCTCCTTTCAGTTCTCTCAGTTTTCCATGTATTTTGAAATTTTGCTGTTGAGTGCATACTATTTTAGGAATGTATCCTTTTCTTATTAGCTGATCCTTTTGTGGTTATACAATTTCCCTTTTTACAGCTGGTAATATTTCTTGTTTGGAAATATATTTTGTGTGAAATTATTATAGCCACTCCAGCTTTCTTATTATTAGTATTTTCATGCTATATCCTTTTCTATCCCTTTTTGAAATTTAAATATTTTTTACCTTTTTAAAAAAAATTATCTGCTTATTTTTTTATTTTTGGCTGAGTTGGGTCTTCATTGCTGCGTGCAGGTTTTCTCTAGTTGCGGCGAGTGGGGGCTACTCTTTGTTGCGGTGTGCAGGCTTCTCATTGCGGTGGCTTCTCTTATTGCACAGCACAGGCTCTGGGTGCAGGCAGGCTCAGTAGTTGTGGCTCATGGGCTCTAGAGCACAGGCTCAGTAGTTGTGGTGCACGGGCTTAGTTGCTCCACTACATGTGGGATCTTCCCAGACCAGGGCTCGAACCCGTGTCCCCTGCAATGACAGGCGGATTCTTAACCACTGCGCCACCAAGGAAGCCCTGTTTCTTTGTTTTTAAAGTGAATTTCTTGTAGCAGCATGTAGTTGGATCTTGCTTTTTAACCCAATGCCTGCTTTTTGATTGTTTAGGGTATTTAAAATAATTGACGACTGTACTTAAATCTCCCTTATTATTAATTGTTTTCTATTTGCCCCATGGAATCTTTCTTGCCTGTCTTTCTCACACTTTCCTTAGCTTCTATTTTGTATTTTTTTTATTATACAAGTATTTTTTTGCATTTTCTTTCTAGCATTATGTCCTTAATTTCCTTTTCTTCCTCTTTTTTAAGTTTCTTTTGAGTATTTTTTAATAATTCACTTTATCACCTCTACTGACTTATTACTTTACTATATTTTTTATTCTGGTTTAAAATTATGTACCTTTAACTTATACTAATAGTCTACTCTCAACTAATATTATCTCTGTTCAAATATAAGAATCTTACAAAAGTATGCTTTATTATCCACGCCCTCCCTTGTGCTTGTGTTCCACATATTTTACTACTTTATTGTTGTTTTTGTTAAATCCCACAATTCATTGTAGATATCATTCTCTTAAACAGTCAATTATATCTTAATGTCTTTTTAATGAGGAAAAATATGCAATAGTTATACACATATTTAGTATTTCTGGTGTTCTTTATTTCTTGTTTAGATCTGAAGATATCTAGATGATATTATTTCCTTCCACTTGTGGAAATCCCATAAACAATTCTGTAGTGTGTCTAGGGTGTGTGAAGAATTCTCTCAGCTTTTAAAAAAGTTTCAGTTTCATTTTGATGGCTTTTACAATCCGTTCTTGGTTTTGTTTCAGCATTTTTTTTACTTATGTCTTAGTGGCTTTCTTTTTATGTGACCTACTTGGTATCCACCAAGATTCTTGAATCAGTGGGTAAACAGAATTCACCAAATATGTGGGTGCTGTAGACATTTTTTCAAATTATTTCCTACCCCCTGCTTCATTCTAGGGTTCAAACTACCTGTATTCTAATTCAGTTGATAATGTATTGCAGGTCACTAAAGCTCTGTTTATTTATTTTTCAACCTTTTTCTCTTTCTCTGCTTTAATTTGGATTATTCCTATTGCTCTGTCTTCAAGTTCACTGATCTTTTTTTTCTGTCATGTCTAACCTTCTGTTAATCCTACCTACTGAATTTTTATTTAGTATTATTTTCATCTCTATAAATTCCATTTTTTTCTATGTATCTTCCATTTTTCCTCATTATGTTCATGTTTTTCTTTAAAATTTTGATTATATTTATAACTAATGTCTTCATTTCCTTCTCTACTAGTAATTCTATTATCTCTGTCTTTTTTGAGTCTGTTTCTATTGATTAATTTTTCTTGTTATTGTTCCTTTTTTGGCTTTTTTAAATCATATCTAGTAAGTTTTGATTGCATAATGGACATTGAAAATATAACTTTATTGAGTATCTCATTGTTTCTTTCATTTAAAGAGTCTGGCCTTGAGAGTGGCATCAGCAAAATGGCAGAATAGAAAGTCCTAGCCCTTCTCACCCACAGAAACACCAATTTGATCATGACATATGAAACAAAATATCTTTATGAGAATTCTAGAAGCCAGGTAAGTAGTTACAGTACTCCAGGCAAGCACAAAACTGACAACAGCCACATTGCAATGGATAGCAGAGCAATTTCACTTTACCTGCATCAGCCCCTCCCCACAACTGGCACAGCTCAGTACCAAGAGAGATTGCATTAGTCTTCAATTTCCTTCTTGGGGGAAAGAGAGAGTGGAGTGTGCATCCAATGTCCTAGCCTTTCCCTGCATTGCCTGAGGGATGGGTTTCTATCTCACCTCACACATAACATTGATAAAACTGGCATATTTTTGATGTCTGGAGGCTGCTAAGAACAAATAAATGGTGCTGGCAGCTTACCGCTGCCAGCAAGACTGTAAGATTGGGAGAAGGTGCACACCTTGTGGCTTATGGATGTAGGGAAAGAGTGGAGCTTATCTCCAACATCCTGCCCTTTCAGTGCACTGACCTAGGGACGAGTTTCTGTCTTGCCTCACCTGGAGTGCTGAGGCAAGTGGCATAGTTTGGATGTATTGGAGCAGCTAAAATAAAGTAAAGGGCTGGAGATCTTACTGTATCCACCATGGCTCTGCAAGACTGGGAAAAGGTGCACAACCTTAGGCTTCTCCCCAGGCAGAAGGGAAAGGAGTGGAGTATGCTTCCAACACCCCATCCTTTCAGTGCACAGCGCAAGGGACTGGTTTCTATCTCACCTCACCTGAAATGCTGATGGAACTAGCGTGGTTTAGTGGGGCCAAATAAAAACAAAGGAAAAGGGACTGGTAGCTTACCATGCCCAGCACAGCCTTGAAACATAGGGAGAAGGTGCAGAACTCAAGGTTCTCCACAAGTGAGGAGGGAGAGCCCACACTACAGCAGTAAGACATGAGAAGGTGCAAGAGATTATGGTGTCTTGTGAAAAAAGAAACCAGTACATCTTTCTATTTAGGAATTTATACTCACAAGTCCAGGAAACACAGTCCATAGAAAAATTTTGAGAAGCTCCTAGACTGTCTAGCTGGGCTCACTGTTGAAGGTCTTTTCCTATTGAAACTAGACTATAAGACTGGGAGAGGTGAACATTTCTTCAAAGGAACCAAACAGAAATTCTGGAGCTGAAGAATATAATAATGTACTGAAAAATTCAATAGAGATCTTCAGCAGTAGACTTGATCAAGCAGAAGAATCAGCAAACTCAGACAGAAGTCATTTAAAATTATCCAGGTGAAGGAACAAAAAGAAGGAAAACCAGAAAATTCACAGATATGTGAAATTTAACATATTCTTGAACAACCAATGGGTCAAAGAAGAAATAAAAAAAGAAACTAGGAAATATCTCAAGAAAAATGAAAACATAACATAACAAAATTTGAACTACAAATTTAGCAAAAGTAGTACCAAGAGGGAACTTAGAGTGATAAATGGCTACATTAGAAAGACCAAATAATTCAAGCAACCTAACTTTACACCGCAAGGAACCAGAAAAAGAAGAACAAATTGAGCCCCAAAATAAGCAGAGGTATTAGAGTAGAAATAAATGAAATTGAGACTAGAAAGAAAATAGAAAGGATCAAAGAAACTAAGAGGTTTTTTTTAAAAAGATAAGCAAAGTTGACAAAGTCTTAGTCTGACAAAGAAAGAAAACAAAATCTGAAATGAAAAGAGAAGACATTACAACAAACGTCACAGAAATACAAAGGATCATAAGAAACTGCTATGAACAATTATACGCCAACCAAGATAATCTAGAAGTTAATAAACTCCTAGAAACACACAACCTACCAAGACTAAATGATGAGGAAATAGAAAATCTGAACAGAGCAATTACTGGTAAGGATTCAGTTGAAAACCTCCCAAAAAACAAAAGCTAAGAACCAGATCACTTCACTGGTGAATTCTACTAAATACTTAAAGAAAAAGTATCACCAATCCCTCTCAAACTCTTCCCAAAAGTTGAATAGGAGGAACATTTCCAAACTAATTTTAAGGCCAGCATTACCCTGATACCAAAACCAGACAAAGACACTAAAAGAATAAAACTACAGGCCAATGTGGTTGATAAATATATATGCAAAAATCCTCAACAAAAATACTATTATATCAAATTCAGCAGCACATTAAAAGGATCACACACAATGAACAAGTGGAGTTTATCCCTGCAATGCAACTGATGGTTTAAATTATGCAAATAAATTAATATGATATCCTGCATTAATAAAATAGAAGATAAAAATCACATAATCATCTCAGAGGAAAAAAATCATTTGACAATATTCAAAATCCGTTCATAATAAAAGCTCTCAACAAGTTAGATATAGAAGAAAGATACTTCAACATAATATAGGGCGTATATGACAAGCCCCCAACTAACATCATACTCAATGGTGAAAAACTGAAAGCTTTTCCTTTAAGATCGGGAACAAGGAGAAGAAGCCTGCTTTCTATCCAACATAGTACATATCTCTGTTTTCAGATGGTATGATCTCATGTTTAGAAAACCTTAAAGACTCCATTAAAAACTGTTAGAATTAATAAACAAATTCAGTAAATTAGCAGGACACAAAGTAAAAAAAAATTTAGTTGTGTTTTTATACTCTAACAACAAAATACCTGAAAAGGAAATTAAGAAATAATCTCATTTACAATAAATCAAAAAGAATTAAATACTTAGAAATAAACTTAACCAAGGAAGTGATAGACTTGTACACTGAATTATAAAACATTCATGAAGGAAATTTTAAAAGATACAAATAAATGGAAAGATATCCCTTGTTCATGGATTGGAAGAATTAAGATTGTTAAAATTACCACAAAAAGCAACCTACAGATTCAGTGAAATACTTATCAAAATCCCAATGTCATTTGTCACAAAAAAATCAGTCCTAAAATTCAAATGCAATCACAAACGCCTCTGAATAGCTGAGTGAATGTTGATAAAGAGAAGCAAAGTTGATGGCTACATATTTTCTGATTTCAAAATATATTGCAAAGTTCCAGTAATAAAAACAGCATGGTACTGGCATAAAGACAAACATATAGACTGAAGGAACACAATGGACAGCCCAGATATAACTCAGGCATATGTGTTCAACTGATCTTCAACATGAGTGCCAAGAATACACAATGGGAAAAGGATAGCCCCTTCATCAAATGGTTTAATTGATTAAACACTCCCCTAAATTTTGCTAAGAACTTAAATCAGAACTTTTACAAAATCATTGTTTCTCTCAAAAATTTTGTTATAAAACAATGTGTTGGTTTGTGTTCTTCCGGAAGGTGACTCGAGACAAGGATTTGCACTGGAGTAGTTTAATTGAGATAATTATTTGAGAGGTAAAGAAAACACTACTAAGTGAGTAGAGAAATAAAAAGGAAACATAGGCAGGCAATTAAGATGGATAATCAAGCTATTTGCGACTATGGATAAGAGGTTACTTCCACCCAAGAATATGGGGGCAAGTTTAGAGCATGTTTTAGATATTTGTCCTCCTACACCATATGCGGGCAAGAAAGCAGGGTATTTATACACCTGCTCACATCACTCATGGGCTCAGCCTGCTGGGCAGCCAGGCATTGATTTCCTGGCACTACTTACCTGACCTATTGGGTCGGCCAATAAATTCGTTCGGTTTTAAGTAACTATAAAAGACACATTTTTCATGTTCACAAAGAACTTTATTGAACGTATTCACTAACCGAATGAACTTTCTGGCCAATCCAATACTTGGCTTCTGTGGTCAGAGGATGCTCACAAGCAAAACAATGCAAGTTCTGGCATTTGGAAGCCGGGTTTCACACTCTGAAGTCGTAAGGATAAGGGGTTATGGATAGGGGGCTGCCAGGGTCCACTCTTTTGATTCCTTAGTGCTATGTAATTATTCTGAGTGGTGGACTCTTTTTCACACATCCTTACAATGTGTACCCTTGGGAGATTTAATTCATCTCTCCAAGATTACTTAACACTACCTACCTCGTGGAGTTTATACCAAGATCAAATGAGAGAATGTTTATCTCAGAGACAGGCACATAGTAAAAAGCTGATCGTTTTTTGGCCATCCTCTAACTCTTATTGAGGGAAGTACAAGGATGCTCAGTATTCGGTGTTGTGATAGATTCTGTTGGACATTTCATGGGTCCCTGCTTGATTTTTAATGAATGATCAAGCAACCTTAGGTGGTGACTAAGTGTCAGCAGGAGAGCAGGAAAAAGCACTCTTTTTGAGGTTTTCTAGCTAAGAGCTTCATGTCTGTGCTAGAGGATTTTTGTTTTGTTTGTTGTTTGGGTCTCCTGCCACCCCCTATGTTTGACGTGGTAACAGAAATTATTGGCGGTCCTATATTTTGACCTGGCACAGTTGTCCAAATTAATTATGAGCAGAAGTGAACAGCCTCTTGTGTCTCCATCCCCAGGTATCCTCCTGGGGATGGAGACACAAGAGGCAATACCCCCATTGCCTCCTCCATTCCGGCAACTGCTTATAGGAATTAGCAGCTGCCACCTGGCTTCTTCTGGAGTCTCTTCCACTGATGTCCTATAGAAGGTGTTTTTGTTCACATGTGTAGAGCATGGGATGAGCTATCCTTTTCTCCAGATGTTCCTCTCTAAAGTACACTGAGAAGAAATTCCTCAGTAAGTCTGGTCTGGACATGCTGCCTGTACCCAGTTTCCAATGCTCATGCAGATTCCTAATCCCCCCCCCCCCCGGCCACTATTCATATTATAGGGCCCATGGCAAGAGCATCTGAAGAAGTCTTCCTTTATAATTTTTTAGACCTACTAATTTAAAACATAGTAATAGTGCTATACCATTTTATACCTAATTCTTCTCTACTTATTTTCATATTAGGACTTGTCTTTCCAACGTTTCTGCAAGTCCCTTGAAGACCAGTGCATAAAATTATTTTCTTCATATCAAAGTCAAGCACAGAAGTGTTTGTATAGGTACCTGTCAATGAATATTTCATTGATTATATTATATATTCTTTTTGTTATTGAGTGTAAGAGTTCAGTTACATTCTGCTTCAGGTACAATATGCTCTCTTTGTTCCTCTAGAAAATATGATTAAAATGGGCCTTATTTACCATTAACACTATGGTCTCCAGATAGTAGCCACTTTGACTAAAGATGCTATAAATTTGTATGGATCTAGCAATAGATGCCTATCTAAATTGGCTTGGTATTCTAGTATGCATAATAAATAATAGATTGAATATCACTATTGTTTGATTTCAACATCTTGAAGATGCCTTGTCAAACTATTATATAAACACATTGGAAATCATCTTAAAACAAACAAACAAAAAATAACTTTGCTCAAGATGCTCTACACCATTATTATTGAATCACATCCATACTATCAACTGTAGAAATCTTTAGTGTGCTGTTATCTTAATTGAAAATATGAATATCGTATTTCTTCTTCCTTTACATAACATTGAATTGAACTACCAATATGTCTCTCTTTAAGACATAAAATGTGTTAAGGAACATGTTGGATGTGTGTTAAACATGTTAAGCCTTAGATCAGTAGAATTTTTACATATAATTAAAAGAGATGCCAATGGACACTAACATTTAGTTACCACTAAATACCACTTAAACAAAGGATTCTTCAAAAGTAAAGACTTCCCTTGGTGAGGAAAAAAAATGTATCATGCTTCTTGTCTCTCCATCCTATTTCAATACCACCATCATTAACATAAACTTGAATATTACTTTTCAAAAGAATTATGTGTAAAAATATCTGGTCCATACAATCCATATTGGCTTGTCTACATATACCAATGCACCCAAGGCTTCTTAGCTCCTCTATCCACTTCCCAGTAAGATTAGCTTACAAGAATTAGAAGTAACTACTTCTACTAAGCACAATGATCCCTAACAAAAATTCAAAAATAAAGGAACTAACCAGATATTACTTATGTGTCATGTTTTTTTCTTCTGTGTCTCACTTTGTATGGTGTCTTTGAGATCTTAGCACATTAATCAGTTCTTGCTTCTGCACCTATAGCAGAATGCTTATCTTTACATCTTTATACCCAATGCCCTTAGCTTTATTTTGTGTCCATTTTTCTTTACTTTCCATTTTAAGATACACTGTATTTTTATATTTATACACATCTGTCTGACAAAAGAAGTTTTAACTTTAAATTGTGACAATACTCCCATGTTCATTGAACTTAGTAAGAAGAGGAACCAGCTAAGAGTAACTTTATGCTATTGAACTCATTCTATCATCCCTGCAACAAACATTAACTTAGGTCTGTTTGTCCAGAACAATGTTAAGCACAGTGGTTAAAAATACAGAATACTCTATTGTAAAACTGGATTTCTCTAGTATCTGGAGGATTACAAGAATTGCTTGTCTCTATAATGTCTTACTTACATTCAGCTGTAAATATTTCTGACAGTTTTTTTAATCTTCCATTCCTGTTATGAGATTGTAGCCTATGACTACATTGGAACGGTCATGCTACACAGCACATGGACACAAAATATTTGCTTGATGGCCTCACTGAAAGGTTAGTCATAAAAAATAAAAGAAAATAGCTATAAAATTTGGCTGCCTCATGTTTATGTTTTGTATTAAGCGTTGGCTGTTTTCAGCTTATTCTCGTGGCCTTCATTTCAGGCCTCCTGTCAATTTTTTCTGTCCTTTCAGCTTGGCATGCCTTCGTTAGGCAAATAACGCATACAAAAACATTGTTTCGTAAGTGTGTGTATGCTTCTGTCAATTGTCAGAGGTCAACGTTTACCAAATTGTTTAATGTTTTTTTTTAAATTTTTGCAACTTCCTATTGCATCTTGCGTCTTACATACAAAGCATGTCTGTCAACAAGAAGCCAAACGTACACGACCATCACAAAGGTAGTGGAATTAGCAAAGGTTTTTTGTAGAATATGCCAGGAGGGGAATTGTGGTTTTGCCTCTGTCTTAGCTCTCTTAATCTGTTTAACACTCAGGAAAATGTCTTTGGTAAACTGTAACCTACCAGTGTATTTGTAAGGACTAGTAAAGGTAAATTTTCTAGCAATGTCGCTGTTATAGTTACTCATGTTTTTTCTCCTCCTTCTCTCCTCACATCATTCTGTTGGGGAGGGTATGTGTCTATTATGAAGTAACCAAGACTACTCCCATCTAGTTATCAAAATGCCTCCAGATTTCTGGGGTCACTGTTATGGAAAACCTAGAGATTTCTCTGGATTATAAACGTGTAATTAATGGGTTCCTCACTCACATAAATTCTACCTATTCTCCATTTTAGTAAAAGTAAAATACAGACTACTATGTTTCTTATGCCAGAAACCCAAGCTTTGTCTTGATTATATCCCAGATTCTACCAATCTCTATGTCCAGCTGCTTCTACAACCTAAATATCTCTTTAATCCATTTCTCACCATAGTGGGCAACAATCAATTACTCTCTGGCCTACTGCATTAGGGAAAATTATCCAATACTTGAGAATAAAACACAAAAGAGGACTGTACGTCCTTTCAGTATCATACTGGGACACTAATAAGCCCACCCAAAGATTATTTGATTTTTTAGGAGCATGTATCATTTTTGGCTTTGCTATTTACTATTGATGGATAGACTCTAGGAAATTACATAGTAACTTGTAGGCTTGTGATCAGTAGAGATACAAATAATTTCTGACCAAAAAAAACCTCACCAAAAACCAAAAAAAAAAGTTCTCTAGATTTTTGTCCTTTAGGAAATTAACCAAATTTGTCTCTAACCAAAACAATTTTTTTTTTTTTTTTGGTTCCTCAAATGCTGTTTGAATTCATTTTAAGATCTTGGGGAGTTCACTCATTAATTTACTGGTTAAATAATTTTGACATTTATTTCTTTTCTATTTCCATGAGAGTTATGTTTTAACTTTTGAAAATTATACTGTGATGACTGTAACAGTCTTTATTGCTCATCCTAATCTGGTCGCCACACTATTGCTGGAGTGATATATCCAATAAGCAAATCTCATCATACATGTATGTGCATATATACTTCAATATAAATATCATTTAAGTGCTTCCTCAAATCAATTATAAAATAAGATGCAACATTAGAATATGTAACTTCCTCTAAAAATGTACATAGAGCTTCAGAAAATATACTAACTAGATTTGTGATACCTTGAAGAAAACAGCCTGTACCGTTTGTGCTGCTGGGCTTTATACTAATTTTCAAATCTTTAATGTGAACATTTATCATGAAGAATATTACACTGAAATTTTTTTTGAACTCCTCTGTCACCTCAACTGAGTGCTTTTTATTTTTTTATTATTATTTTTTATTGGCATATAGTTGTTTTACAATGTTGTGTTAGTTTTTACTGTACAGTGGAGTTTCCTGTGCTATACAGCAGGTTCTTATTAGTTACCTATTTGATAACATATTAGTGCATCTATATGTCAATCCCAGTCTCCCAATTCATGCCACCACTACCCTCCTGCTTGCCCCCCTTAGTATACACTGAAATTTTTATTTTATCTGAAATAGGCTATAGCATTAATATAAATTGAAATCTGAGCTGTATACACTGGCAAGATTTTGCAATATAATTTCCAGTATATTAAAATGTTCTCTGTATTATAAGAAAATGGATTTCTGCATCAGTACTTTATTGTACCATGCATGCAGTCTAAGTAACTAAAGCATTGAAAGAAATAGTACTGTGTGTTTATAAATGCAGGCTAAGTCATTGAAAACATTTAAAAAGTCGCTAACGCATGCACATATTTAAATAATCTTTCTTTGGAAAGGCAATAAAGATGCCAAAATTAAAGTCCCTTCACAAATAGCTTCTCAAACAACTTCCTGTGCAAACAATAATTTATGCTAAGTGAGCAGTAAAGAACTGCAATTCATTCAGTTCAATTGCTTTTGCATTATCCAATGTGAGGGAGAAACAACCTAGTAAGAAATTGTTTTGAATTCATAAATGCGTGTTCTTGTATATTCAGTGCAAATCTAACCAATAGAAAATTCCAATTTTTCAGTTTCCACGCTAACCTATATTTTCACTCTGAAGTCTGGGTCCGAGGCACAAAACCCTGTGAAAACTGCCAAAGCTTCTTGGCCAACTGACATTCATAATTTTTAGAAAAACATTGTAAATAATGTCCAGCCTACAGATCCAAGGACAATTAATTCAAAGTAAGGAACAATACATATTAAAGTGTAAAGAAACTTAGAAGTCATTTCCTTAAAAAGTGTTATAGAGATGTTTTCCCTTACAGTGTACCTTGTCATTCATTTTTGGTGTGTGTTTAGAATATACTAAAATGCAAGAAGTAGATTTTCTGGAAAAAACTGACATCAACTTCTGTCTTTCTTTTCTGTCTATTGAAACAACATAAATTTCAGCAATGGCTTATTTTTTTCCACAAAAGTGTAAATTCACCTTTCTAAAGAATTTTAATCTTTAAAAGTCTACTTGAGAATAAGCATTTGGCCAGGGGACTTTAATTCACAAGCATACTCCTTTTATCAACATCAATGGTCTTACTATAGATTATCTATGAAGACTATAATCACAATGAAAAATACATGGTTTGATGGTAATTCCAAGTCTTGAGAAACCTAATGATTTTTTTAATAACTAGAACAGTCTTATCTATTCATCATACATAACCTCTCTTATCCTGATAAAATTTCCTTTAAATTACTTGTAATTTTTATTAAAATTATACATAAATGGAGTTTTAAAAGTTGAAGACTATTTCAAGTAACCCATGTCTCGTTCCACACTCACTATATTGCCTTACTTTGCATACATTCATTTTTAACTCTTTTCTATTTTGTTTGGTATTTTCTGATGTGTCTAAATAAGATATTTATAATGTTAATTCTTGATTTTTTAATTTTAGGCATAATCTATTGCTTTTGTCCTATGGGGAATAAGGATATAAGTCATGCTACTCCCTTCCCCAACACATATATTCTCTTTCCACATATATTCATGAATTATTATAATTTTTTTGTTAAATTCACACTTATTATATTGTGCATATATAAATATATGTTCATATTATTATAACTATACAAATATTGTTCTTGACTTAATTACATATGTATATTTACATTTATAATACAGTAAAGTTCTTAAACAATTATTATTTTTTCATGTACTTAACTATTTCCTATTTTTCTTTCTCTTGAATATATAAATTAGAAAAAAAATTCCTCTAAACAGAGTCAAATCTATGAAGTAATTGTCCACTTGTATGTTTTCTGGAAGATATTGCTATTGCAATTTATGCCTCCTGACCCAATCTTAGTTGACTGCCTTGTGGACCTCCTGCACGCCCATATCTGTGGGAGTTCCCCTTGGCTTTCTTGTCAATCTATTTAGGAAATAATTACTGATCTACTACATGACAGGCAGTAAAAAAAAGAACAAAAACCAAAAACAAAACGGGGGCAATTTAAAATATGCTTTTAAAGCAATTTAAAAAATGCAACTTAAATTTCTGTGAGAGGAAATACAAAGTAAATCTATAAATATATATGATATATATGCTATGAAAGATGAAGTCACTATAAAAAAAATTACCAAAAAAGGAAGTTACAAAGCAATGCTTTTCATTAATATAAATGCAAAGATACTCAAAAACGTTATCAGCTAAAATGTAGCAATATGTAGAGAGGATAATACATTCTAATCAAGTGGGTTTAATGCTAAGAATACAAGGCTTACTCAAGATTTGAAAATCAATTAAGGTAATATCTGCAGTTAGATAATAAAGGACAAATATTATGTGATTTTCTTCTTCAGATTCAAAAAGAACATTTGACAAAATTTAATACCCAATCATGATTAAATGTCTTAGAAGATTAGGAATAGGAGGAAACGTCTTTCAACTTTAGATAAAGCTGTACATTAAGAATGCACAGGTAACATCATACTTAATGGAAGAAAGAATGCTCCCTGCTAAAATCAGAAACAAGGCAAAATGTATCTGACCACCACTTATTCTAGATATTGTACTGGATATTCTAGCCAGCAAGAAAAATAAACAAAAGCTTGAAGTTTGGAAAGAAAGAGTAACACTGTGTTTTATCACATGTTCCATGATTTGAAGTTATAAAAAGCTTATGAAAAGGCTACTATTAGAATATGCCAATTCTGCAAAGATATAAATTTATCACACAAAAATCAATTATAGTTTCATAAATTAGCAATGAACCTCGTAAAATAAGATAAAATAAAACATTACCAATAACAATAAAACATTTAAAAGTTAGAGGTATTTTTTGGAGAATTTTTTGTAAGGGGACAAGATCGATACAATTAAACTACAAAGCATGGTTTAACAACCACGAATCAATCAACATGATACACATTAATGTTATCACATTAACAAAACAAAGGATAGAAATCATATGATTATCTCAGTAGACACAGAAAAAACTTCTGACAAAATTCAACATTCATTTATGATAAAAACTCTGAGCAAAGTGGGTATAGAGGGAACGTACATCAACATAATAAAGGCCATATATGACGAACCCACAATTAACCTCACACTCAGTAGTGAAAAGCAGAAAGCTTTCATCTAAAATCAGAAACAACACAAGGATGCCCACTCTTGACCACTTTTATTCAACATAGTATTGGAAGTTCTAGCCACAGCAATTAGGCAAGAAAAGAAAAAAAGGCATCCAAACTGGAAAGAAGTAAAACTGTCACTATTTGCAGATGACATACCATATGTAGTAAACCCCAAACACTCCAGCAAAAAACTATTAGAACTAATAAATGAATTCAGTAAAGTTGTAGAATACAAAATTAATTAATATCCAGAAATTCGTTGCATTTCTATACATTAATAATGACATATCAAAAGAGATGGAAAAAAATCCCATTTATAATTGCATCAAAAAGAATAAAATACCTAGGAAAGATCTGTACTATGGAAACTATAACACAGTCAGGAAAGAAATTGAAGATGACACAAATAAATGGAAACATATACAGTGCTCATGGATTGGAAGTATCAATATTGTTAAAATGTCCATACTATCCAAAGCAATCTACAGATTCAGTGCAACCCTTATCAAAATACCAATGCGATTTTTCAAAGAACTAGAAAAAATAAACCTAAAATTTGTATAGAACAACAAAAGACTCTGAATAATCAAAGCAATCTTGATAAAGTAAAACAAAGGTGGAGGTATCACACCATCAGACTTGAAACTATACTACAAAACTCTAGTAATCAAACCTGTGTGGTTCTAGCACAAAAACAGACACATAGATCAATGAAACAGGAGAGAGAGCCCAGAAATAAACCTATGCTCATATGGTCAATTAATCTATAACAAAGGAAGCAAGAATATACAACGGTGAAAGGAGAGTCTCTTCAAAAAATGGTGATGGGAAAACTGGAGAGCTACATGCAAAAGAATAACACTGTACCACTTCCTTACACTACATATAAAAATAAACTCAAAATGGATTAAAAACTTGAATAGAACACCTTAAATTGTAAAACTCATAGAAGAAAACATTGGCAGTAATCTCTTAGACCTTGGTCTTAGCAATGTTTTTGTCGGATCTGATTCCTTAGGCAAAGGAAACAAAAGCAAAAATAAACAAATGGGACTACATCAAACTAAAAAGCTTTTGCACAGCAAAGGAAACCACCACCAACAACAACAAAATGCCACCTACTGAATAGGAGAGGATATCTGCAAATGGTATGTTGGATAAAGGGTTGATAGCCAAAACATATAAAGAACTCAATACAGCTCAGTATAAACATCAAAAACAAAGAAACCAATTAAAAAATGGGCAGAGAAACTGAATAGACATTTTTCCAAAGAAGCATGCAGATGGCCAACAGGCACATGAAAACATGCTCAATCTCACTAATCATCAGGTAAATGCAGTTAGAAAACACAAGCTATCACTTCACACCTGTCAGAATGGCTATTATCAAAAAGGCAAGAAACAACAAGTGTTGGTGAGGATGTGAAGAAAACAGAAGCCTTTTGCACAGTTGGTGAGAATGTAAACTGGTGCAGCCACTGTGTAAAACAGTATGAAGATCCCTAAAAATTTAAAAATAGAATTATCAAAGAATCCAGAAATTCCATTTCTGTGCATTTATATGAAGAAAACAAAAACACTAATTCAAAAAGATATATGTACTCCTTTATTTATTGCAGCACTACATGTACATGCAATAGCCAAAAGATGGAAGCAACCTAACTGTCTATCAATAGATGAATGGATAAAGAAATTGTGAATAAGGGAATTCCCCGGCAGTCCAGTGGTTAGAACTCCACACTCTCACTGCTGAGGACCTGGGTTCAATCCCTGGTTGGGGAACTAAGATCCCACAAGCTGCATGATGTGGCCAAAAAATAAAATGAAGTGAAATGAAATGAAATGAAATGAAATAAAGTAAAATAATAAAGCTTCTTTTTTTAAAAAAGAGATTGTGAATATGACTCAGCTGTTAAAAAAAAAACAAAATGAAATGTTGCCATTTGTAGCAACATGGATGGACCTGGAGGGTATTAAGTAAAATAAGTAAGACAGAGAAAAACAAATACTGTATGATTTTACTTATATGTGGAATCTAAAAAACCAAAGGAAATGAACAAACAAATCAAAACAGAAACAGAATCATAGAGAACAAATTGGTGGTTGCCAGAGGGGAGTGGGTTGGGTCGAAGGGTGAAATAGGTGAAGGGGATTAAGACATACAAACTTCCAGCCATAAAATAAGTAAGTTATGGTGATGTAATGCACAGCATAGGGAATATAGTCAATAATAGTGTTAACAACTTTGCATAGTGACAGATGGTAACTAGACAATGTGGTAATCATTTCATAATGTATAAAAATATTGAATTACATTAGTTTCATTGTACACCTGAAACTAATATTGTATGTTAATCATAATACAATTAAATAAGTAGTTGGAATAGAGTTACTTGTGCCAGTACTTTACTATTGGATTCCTATATAGAGTAGGTTTCAAAAATAATATTTTAAAACATTGTATGATTCCACCTACATCAGGTACCTAGAGCAATCGAATTCTTAGAGATAGGAAGCAAAGTGGTGGTTACCAGGGGCTGGGAACACTGGTAAATGGGGAGGTATTGTTTTATGGTTATAGCATTTCAGTTTGGGATGATAAACAGTCCTGGAGATGGATGCAGCGATGATTACACAACGTGAATGTACTTAGCGCCTTACAACCATACACTTAAAAATAGTTAAAATTTTATGTTACATATTTTTTACCACAATAAAAATTAAAACTAAAAAAATATCTAACAGAAAACAATGGCCAAACTAAATCCGGATATCCAGTACAACTACCTTTCAAACATTTATGGTGAAATTAAAACATTTAATCTAATTAGAATTTACTATCAAAAGTTGGTCACCAAAGCATCTTCTTCTAGATATATTTCAAGGAGAAAGGAGATAATTTCAGAAGGAAGATCAGAGATCCAAACAGAAACAAATAAGGAAGAAAACTGGATCTAAAAATTGTACGCCTTTTTCCTTTACTAAAATCTTTTCAGGTAAGAAGATTTCAGAGAAAGAATATGTATATCTTGACACAAAATTTGATATCAGCAATTTGGGGCTTTTAAATGACATTTTGAATAGATAATTTTATTTTGATTATCTATCCATATGTCTGTGAAAGCAGACAATGTGCAATAAGATCAAATATCAGTTAAAATAATAGCACCAGATATTCTAATTCCCAATATTCTTTCCACAAAGTAATAGAAATAATTTATGTAGAAAAAAATCCTAAATTGAATAAAGGACATGTTCTTGGAACAATGATATAGTTAAAAATTAAACTGCATATCCCTCCTCTACTGCATTAGTAGAGTAGAGCCAATTGACATTTCAAATGAAGCTGAAATTTTCCAACATATTAAGTTCATTGGGACATAAAATGTATTTGATTTCACACGATCATATTTTTCTTCCAAGAGAAATGTAATCTATGTTGTTTCACTTACATTCAACCATTAAAATAGCTTATCATACAACCTTTCTTGGTTTTCATTTAACTAGAATGTACTTCGGGGGCTCAAACAGTAAAAACAGTTTAATTTTAGCTTGATAACCAAGATAATGCCAACAACATTGTAATTTCTAAATTTGCTTATAATATAAATATTTCAGTAAGGATCAAGTTTATGAGAAACACAAACACATATATTATTTAAGAGAATGCAAATGTAGTGTTTTGTTTTAGAGTTCCTAAGAACCAAATTGTAAATGTAAAGGAACATACCTAAGATACAAAAGCATATTATTGAGAATTATGTAACAATATCACTATTACCAATCATTTAACAGGAAATGAGATAATCATTACAAGCTAGTATATCAGGTACTAAAATTTAAATCATTTCAGTAGTTATTCAACAAATACAGTGTAAGGCATTACCAGTTCAAAGTTCACAGGACACTGTCTTTAGATAACTCCATCCTTGACTTTCATTATGATCCTAACACTTTAACCAAAAAGAAGTGATTTCCAGGTCCCAGTCATTTCTTATTCTCTCATACAAACACTGGGTTTTCCTTCCTTCTCCCATGCTTTTTTTTCTTTCTGTTTCCCTTCCCAATCTTTTCCATCATGCCCTATGATTCAATTTGTAAAGAAACTCACTATATTTTCAAGGCTGGTGATCCTCCAAACTACAGTCTACAGCCAAAGTTATCCTTTCTAAATGGAAGTCAGATCATGTCACTCCTTTTAAAATGTTGCGTGGCTCTTCATTTCATTCAGAGTAAAAGCTAAAGTCCTTATAATAACCCACAAAACCTACCTCTCCATTGTGTCTCTGATCTCCTATTTCACCACTTCCACTCCGATTCCTCTCCAGCTACACTGGCCTCTTTTTATACATGTCAGGCATACCCTGCCTTGGGGACATTCGCCTTCCTATTCTTGGAATGCCCTTTGATAATCGATTGGCTAATACCCAAGCCTCCTTCAAGTCTTTGCTCAAATAACCTCATTACATTAAATTTTCATTGTCTGTTTTTACCTGTATTATTTACATGATCTGATTAGATTCAGAAGAAGTGAGGTTCTGTTACCATTAGAAGAAAGTTATTACTAGCACTCCACTCTACTCAGTTATCATTTAAATATTACCTGTAGTTACCTAGAAAGCAGTGTTCATTAAAAGCGAAACTGTACAAATCCAAGTGGTAGTTTCCGTAGGACAATGTGCAACGCATAAGAAATTCAGGCATTACTGGAGTGAGCTAGCTACACTGGAGTTTATAGCCAGAGAGTTTATAAAAAGAAATTACTGGCTCAGAACTTTCAGTTCTTGGTTTAAGGCTTGGTCAGAGATTCAGGATGTTGCTGCGATGGCCCTAAAGGGATTTCTTCTTGCCTGTAGGCACGAGGTTGATGTAGGCAAAAATCAGACACAGAGTTTGACTTAACAGATTGCAGGATTATAACAGAGGGTTGAAATCAAAGCTGACAAGCAAGGTTTTTTAAGTGACATTTGGCACACTGTCTGGGAAGAAGTTCTATCATTAGAATCAGAATGGCACGTTTAGAAAATTCATACAAACACAAGTGATCCAAACAATAAAATCAAACGTTTGGTACCAAATGCTGAGATCAGTCAGCATTTAAAAGCAGATAATACAAATCACTCTAAATATTTTAAACAGAAAGTGATTTCACAGAGAGACTTATATATCTAAAAAACTGTTGAAATAGTTGGAGAAGCGATGTACAGTGAGTTCCCACAGGAATGACTCCCGTAATTGACTCCCCAAGAGACCAACTGCCGATATAGAGATCACAGAACATTGTTCTTGGTGACAGGTGGAAAATTAGAGATCTTCTAAGAGTAACTAGGGACAAGCCAACATCCAAATAAACATCATAATTACATATCATGTAACAACTGAAAATAATAAGTTCCTTTATTAAGAAATACATTTCGGCTGCTGTTCCAAACCACGAGATGACAGTGACAAAGTGAGAGTTTTTTCCCCTCTCACTTACTAGGGTGAGCTAAACAACCATGGGCTGATGTCCTAGCTCTTTGGTGTTTGGGAGACCAGACTTCTTCTGTTTGTTGGGTGCTAAAGAGGCAATTACTCAACTTCATGAACTAAGATCACACCCATATTCCAGCCTGTGGGGAGAAGAGATGGAAAATGGAGGGAATGTCTCTTCTTTTTAATTGTACAACCTATAGGGTGCATGTAGTATCTGTTCAGATTTCACTGGCTAAAATTTAGTCACATGGTCTATACCCACTGAAAGGGAAACTGAGAAATATAGGGTTTTTTTTCCGAATTAAAGATGGGTTGATAAGAGTATAAGGTCAACATATAAAAGGCAATTATATTTGCATATACCAGTAACAAAAACGAAGAGAAAATAAAATTTTAAGAGACTATTTTTGAAAATCATTTGCCTTTAGCATTTGAAATATTATATAATAATGCTCCTTCCATAAAAACTATAAAACATTACTGAGAAAAATTAAAGATTACCTAAATATATGTGTTTATCCTTACCATATACAAGGTTAATATTTTAAAAATCAATTGCTTTTCTATATTACAGCAGCAAAAAGAGAACAAAAATTTAAAGATACCACTTACAAAAATTATAATTTTCAAAAGCATAAAAATATTAAATACCCTTACCATAAATTATAATACATTATTGAATATTTCAACCTACGGAAATAACATGTTTTTCCATTTATTGCAGCAGTGAAATGTTTAGCCATGTGCCTATCTAAATATAGGTATATCTTACATACTACAAGAAAAAAAAATGGCTATTTCAGAACAAACAGCAGACTACCACAGCTTCAGGCTTGGGTGATTCAATAAAAAAATGACACCTTGTTTAGACAGCAGAACTTACTTTTATATAGTTAACTTGTATAATAATCCTACTGTAGTAAAGCTATATGAAAGAATAAACTTTAATAAAAATTCATTAGTTGCTTACCAAATAAAGAGAATTAAAAAATTGATATTATGCCAATATTAACTAATATGAATTATAATTAACAATATGCAACATTATTAACACTTTATTATTACGACTTTATACTAAAACATTCTAAGATTTGTAAATAAGACAAAATGATGTCACTTATTTAAATTTTATTCAGCAGCTTCTCCCTCATAAGTAATGAGGGAGAAACTGCTGGACAAATATTTACAAAATAGCTTATCAAAATTAATTTTATTATTTTTTTCTTTTCTTTACTGAGGTATATTTGATGTACAATATTACATAAATTTCAGGTATACAACATAGCGATTCACAAATTTTAAAGCTTATATTCTATTTATAGTAATTATAAGATATTGGCTATATTTTCTGTGTTGTACAATATATTCTTGTAGCTTACTTATCTTAAAAATAGTAGTTTGTACCTCTTAATTCCCATCCCTATCTTGCCCCTTCCCCCTAACCTCTCCCCACTGGTAACCACTAGTTTTTTCTCTATATCTGTGAGTCTTTTTCTTTTTTGTTAGATTCACTAGTTTGTTTTATTTTTTAAATACACACACACACACACACACACACACACACACACACACAGAGACATAACAAGATGAAATTCTGCCATTTACGATGGCATGGATGGACTTGGAGGGCATTATGCTAAGTGAAATAAGTCAGATAGAGAAAGACAAATACTGTATGACATCACTTATATGTGGCATCTTAAAAATAAAAAATAAAACAATAAATAAAACCATAACTAATTTTAAATACTCTAAAAATGTTGCCTAGCATTTTCAGGAATGTTCTTTATACAAGTTGTAGAGAACTTTATACAATATCTGTTCTATTATATCTGAAATTAGAAGAAGGACAATTTATAAAATATAGTTATCGCTAGCAATAGAGAGATTTGGGACATAAGAAAGAGGAAGGCTGAGCAGGCACCTTGCTACCATAGTGAGGAAATTTTAGTTCTCCTTGTAACAAATATATTAAAAAGCAGAAGGATTCCAGAAAAAAAAAATGTATTGTACTAAAGGAGAAAGGAGAGGCTATAGAGTTACTTAGGCTATTATTATTACATCCATGAACACGAGATGAGTATTTTTTCAACAGACGTAGGCAGCACAAAAGAAATACAGCTTTCAGACTTTATAAGTCCCAGTCCATTTCTGCCAATTCAAATCTGAACCCTCACAAGTCCAAGTGCTGTCCAAACGTATCTACCATCATGTCCCCTTGAAAACTTCAAGTATAGCTCCTTCCTACATACCGTTAGTAATGTATTTCTAAAATTCAGACGTTCTGTTTTGAAATGTTATATCCATAGCCAATTTCCCATTATTTAAGTGTGAAAAATTATAATGTATGACACATCTACCCATCTAATCCCAACTAAGTTCTAAAAATGCAAATGAAACACAGAGGAACACCAATAAAGGTATTATGTTTATCCCTACATTTATAAGAGCCATAAATTCTTTCAAGCCAGTGATGTCTATCATTTTGATTAGCTGGTGTTTTGAGTCTTCCTTAGACTAACATTACATGTTTACATGAACAAACTTAGTAGTGAACCCTTCAGTGAGATATTATACGAGCTCTTTAATTATTTTTTAAATCTACGTCTTCGAAGCCAGCTCTTTTGTGAGTAAATTCTTTGAAGGGAATAGGAGGGGCAGAGGAGGTCTGAACCTCTGCTTTAAGCAATGAATGGAACATGATGAAGGAAAACTAGCAAGTATACAACATGCTTTTAAGAAATTTCAACTTATGCACACTTTATTTACATTATCTCTTCAGCAGGGAAGAGGACTTGCTGAAAAAAGGGAGATAACATTTACTAAACACTGACTGTATGCCAATGGTTGTTTAAAACATACTATACATGATCTCAATTATCTTTCAAATCACTCAGAAATAGATTCCAATAGCCCCATTTTTATAGATAAGAAATATAGATAAGAAATAGGTAAGAGATAAGAGAGACGTTAGTAGATCAGGTGACATTTCATGGGCAGTAAGCAACACAAAAATCCAAATTCATCTCTTTAAGCCTCAAACACATGAAACACATGCACTTTGCACTAAACATTGTGTACAGGGTTCACTAAATTATAAAGCCGAGTACAATCAGCCAGATTTCCCTAACTCAGGACTCTGAGTTGCTATGTCAGCATTCTCATCAGTAGAATGAATAAATGAATAAATTACTGCCAAGTATTTCAGGGAAATACTTGACCTCAAAGAGAAGCTAATCCATTCAGCCCCAATTGCCTTACATACATTTTCTTAAACAAAAGTTGATTCCCATGTTATATCCCAAAATATAATTGCTGTATAACTCACATTTGGAAATTACTAGGGGGATTTAAAATACACATGCACATGTCGCACACAAAGTAAGACTTCATCCCTGTCCTTATTATACTGAAGCTTTTTATTAAATATCTGCCAATAACACAGAGAATATGATAGTGGCTGAATCTGCATATGGACATTTAGAAGAGGAATCTTGGTTATCTTTTTCTTATTAAAATTCTTTAAACAATTATTTTTATCCATCAGCATTTAGCAATTAACAAAATTGCCATCAAAATACGCTCTTAAATATAATTTCTAGAGACTCAATAATAACTTAAAATTACTTTTGCTAAAAAAACTCTGGGTCTTATTTGACTGATTAGAATCACTGATTCCAGATTCAGTTCAATTGCATCTTCCTAAATATATATGTTTTGCCTCCTCTTGTCTTATCTATTTTAACCTGTCCTTGACGATGTTGTTAGCCTACGTACATGAATATAGGTGAAAAGTGTTCATGAATTAAAGTCACTTCCAAAAGTTTAATAGATGTAGCCACTGCTTGTGGAACATAATGCTATTTACCCTTCTTTAATCTGTGAAAGTCCCAAGTTAAGTGTTTTTGCAGTAATGAGAAACTGAGAAACATTAAACATTTCAAAGATACACACACATCAGTCATGACAAATCAAAAATACTGAATTAAAGATGTTTTCAATAAATGATAAGATTGAGTGATTACAATGTAATATAAAATAATTATATGTTTGTGATCTCTGCAAGAAAGAAAATTTTGCTAACACAAATGGTAGAAATATATCCTTAATAAAATGCAAATAATGGAGGCTTACACTCAAATGTCTACTCCGTCTAAGGAATACTGGTAAAGATGCCCAAACTATAGGATAATGTAAAATGATATGATTCTTATTGAATAAATGCCTACCGTATACCAGACATGAGACTAGGTAAATTATGTAGGTGATTACCTCTTTTTATTTTTAAGAGTCTAAGAACCTAAGAAATAGGTCCTCTCTGCTTTATAGATGAGGAAATTGAGTCTCAGAGAAGTTGTACAACATATAGCTTGTAAGAAGAAAGTCTGAAATTAGTACCTAGTCCACTAGAACATGGTACCTGTGCTTTCCCATTTAGCCTGGGAGTATATTTTTTTGCTTCTATTCAAATAAGAATACAACTGCAATTCTTGAGAATTCACAAATTTTACCCTGACTAATGGAACCCCATTGTCAGGGACAGACATGAAAGTGCCCGACAGTATTCACTTCATCTCCTGTGCTGTCCACTAGGGTAGCCACTAGCCACGAGAGGCTACTGAACAATCAAAATGTGGCTAATCCAAATTGAGATGGGCTGCAGGTATAAAATACACACTGGATTTAAAGACTTAATATGAAAACAAGAATATAAAATACCTCATTATTATCTTACATTGCTTTTGTGTTAAAATGATAATATTTTGGGTATATTGAGTTAATGCAAATATATTCTGAAAATTAACTTCACTTTTTTTAACATAACTACTAGCAAATGTAAAATTACACATGTGGCTTACATTTGTGGCTTGTATTATACTTCTGCTAAACGTCGGTGTTATTCCTGAATTCTCTTGCACCAACTTTCATTAAGATCAATAAAAATCAGTTTGGCTTTTCCTTTTTATTTGTTCAGGATACCCCCCCAGGTATATTTAAATACATATATACTTATATACACAAGTGTATACATATATACACTTATATACATATATGTACACATACATACTGCCTTCCTTTAAAATGTCAGAGACTCCAAAAAGAGTCCTCTGAACTCACGATGCAGTCAGAGTTTTTCTGAATCATTTCACAGTTTGAGTCTGAAAATGCTTAGCTTTTCACTTCTACCAAGAGAAAGGCATATACTTTGAATTTCTGGAGGTACATAAAGACACATCGAGTAGTTTTTAGGAATGTTAACTCCATAAGCATTTTTTTTATTTGCTGCATTTGAATGTAAGCGTCACAGCTGAGATAGCTATGAAAACATTAAATTATTTCACCTCAATTTTCAGAACGCTCCTGATAATATAAGTAAAGGCAATTGGTTTTTTCAGTTCATTGGTTTTTTGTTTGTTTGTTTTGGCTTAGACTTTTTCTACTGCAGCCATCCCTACCAGTTATCATACCTCCTATGAATGAACACTGTATCTCTTTTGGGCTCACTTTGTATTCTTTCATTCTTTTTTGTATGCTTGTTTTCTAAGACCTTTCAGTATCCTTTCAGTGTATGTTCATTTTGAGGAAAAAAACTGATATTCAAGGTGGTCCCAGTGTAGTTCCCGTTTCAAACCCAGTTTAGCTTTATAAAGGAAATTATCTGAGATACTTCTACACAAGGTCCTGCTTCAGTCAAACTACCCGCCCACATCCACCTCCAAGGTTTGCATGACACAACCTCTGCTCTGCCTTGTGCCTTAGGGCCTGCCCACAGTGCTCTCCCCACCTCATTCATTATATGGTCCGACTGTGCTCACACTTGGTCTCCCTGTGCCGCAAAGGGTTTCCCTTCTATGAGCTCCAAGTGTGTTTCCAAACTCCTGCCCATCCTGTCCAGAAGTCTCAAATTAGCTCCCTCCACTGGATGTTTTATCTTCTTTACACCCTCATAAAGTTTTATATATTTTTCCTGGCACTTTATTATATCCAACCTAATATTAGAGTTATTTGAGATGTTTTTCCTATTCTCCATTACCATGTTGAGATATTCTTAAGAGCAGAGATTCTCTTAATTTCTATTCATCAAAATTTTTAATAAACACCTAAAATAGCAAAAGGATATACAAATTACTCTTGCAATATATGCCCTTAATTTTATAATTAATATATAATTTATACCACTTTGTATATATTTAAAATTTTTCCTTTTGGAAGCCTTTTTTTGTTTAAGAAACTTTATTCCAGATTTCACAGATTTAAAAAGTTTTAAATTCCCAATGAGATTGGTTTGTTCCTCTGACATCCCACTTAGTAGTTGTTCGCTGAAGTTTAATGTGGGTCAACATAAAACTTTTGCTCCCTCACTACTTGGATGCTATGAGATTACTTTTTATTATGATCAAAAATTTCTTATTTAAAAGGCCAGACCTGTACAAGAGCTAGCATAGCTGCCAACAAACCTCCTACACAGAATGAAAGGTGAAGGTTTTCTCAAGAAAATAGATTAGGGGTGCAGTCAAGTTGGCATACTAGGAGGATGCGGAATTCACATCTCCTCACAACTAGGGCACCTACCAGGCACCAGTGGGGGACCATGGACACCTAAGGGGACAGGAGGAAGCCCCAGTGACCAGGTAGGATGTGGGGTATGGGGGGAGTGAAGGGGGAGGAGAAGTGGAGGCAGGTGCCCCTGAGGGGTGGCTGGGGGAGGGGAAGGGATCCCATGCCCAAAGGGGGAAATTGGGGAACTGCTGGGAGAGCAGAGGATCAAAAGAGACCGTGGCCAGGTTTCCCCTGCCCACTTGGGCCCCCAGGAACCTGCTGAGATCCCGGGCCTGATCCCCTGCCCACTGAGGCCCCCTCCAGCCACGCAGGTCCTGAGGGAGTGGGAGGGAGGGAAGGGGGGAGTAAAAGTAAAGGCCGGACCTCTGGGATCAGCACGCTTGAGGGGCAGCAGGGGAGGGTAGGAGTTCCTACACCCAGCAGAACCCACCCACGGTTAGGGGTAGAAGGATGACGGGGAGACCCTGGTGGAGACAGTGCGGGAGGGGCACAAAGGAACAGAAGGGAACGCGGCCAGTGCTTTCCTTGTCCACTTAGGCACCGGGGAGCCTGTTGGGTTCCTGGGCCTAAACCTCTGCCCTCGGAGCCTCCCTCCTGCCATGTAGAGTCCAAGCCCTGACCCTACACCCCCACCTAGGGCCCCACCTCTACACTTGGAGATCCCCTCCAATGCACTGGGCCTAAACCCCACCCACACACCCTCACCCAGCGCCTTACCTCCAAAATCCAGAACTCCACACTCCAGAGGTACTCCTTTCGACATGCTGCCTCTCCCCTTCTATACAGGTACTAAGAAGAGGTCCCGCCACATACTTGAACATCGCTCCCCCACCTGCCTAGGTCCCGCCCCACCCTAAACCATGCCCCTGCCTAAGTTCCAGCCCCACTTAAACTCCGCCCCCACAGCCAAGGGTTGTTATTTTTTTCCCCCTCTTTTAGATTGGTCTTCTGTTTCACCTTGTAGATTCATTCTTATTGATTCTTTTATTTCTCCTAATAAATCTTTTATTTTTCTATTTTATTTTATTCTTTATACTTTGTTATTGTCTGTATTTTTGGCTTATTCCCCACCCCCTTTTTTGAAATTTTAAAAAATTTTTTATATTTTCTGTTGTGGATTTATTGTACCTTGTTGCAGTTATTTCCATTACAGTGATATTTTTCCTAATATATTTTTTATCTTTCTAATTTTATTTTATTTTTTATTCTTTGATATTGTAATGCTCCGTTTTTTCTTTCCTCCTTCATTTTTTTTTTTTAAACTGCGTCACAAAGCTTGCAGGATTTTGGTTCCCAGGCCAGAGGTTGGACCGGCACGCCTATGGTGGGAGCTGTGAGTCCAAAATGCTGGACTAAAAGAGAACCTCAGACCCAAGGGAATATTAATCAGATTGAGGCCTCCTGGAGGTCCTCATCTCAGCACCAAGAACAGGCTCTATCCAACTGCCTGCAAACTTCAGTGCTGGACGTCTCAGGCCAAACAACCAGTAAGAGAGGAATACAGCATCACCCATCAAAGAAAGAAAAAAAAAAGAAATGACAAAATAATATGTTACAGAAGAAGGAGCAGGTAAAAACCTACAAAACTAAATAAATGAAGAAGAAATAGGCAACCTACCTGAAAAAGAATTGGGAGTAATGATAGTAAAGATGATCCAAAATCTCAGAAACAGAATGGAGAAAATAAAAGAAACATTTAAAAAAGATCTAGAAGAACTAAAGAGCAAACAAACAGTGATGAACAACACAGCTGCTGAAATTAAAAATACTCTAGAAGGAATCAATAGCAGAATAAATGAGGAAGAAGAATGGATAAGTGACCTGGAAGATAAAATACTGGAAATAACTACCACAGAGCACAATAAAGAAAAAAAAATGAAAAGAATTGAGGACAGTCTCAGAGACATATGGGACAACATTAAATGAACGATTATTCAAATTATATGGGTCCAGAAGGAGAAGAGAAAAAGAAAGGGTATGAGAAAATATTTGAAGAGATTATAGTTGAAAACTTCCCTAACATGGGAAAGGAAATAATCAAGTCCAGGAAGCACAGAGAGTCCCATATAGGATAAATCCAAAGAGAAACACACCAAGACACATATTAATCAAACTATCAAAAATTAAACACAAAGAAAAAATATTAAAGGCAACAAGGGAAAAGCAACAAATAACATACAAGGAAATCCCCATAGGATTAACAACTGATCTTTCAGCAGAAACTCTGCAAGACAGAAGGGAGTGGCAGGACACATTTAAAGTGATGTAAGGGAAAAACCTACAACCAAGGTTACTCTACCCAACAAGGATCTCATTCAGATTCAATGGAGAAATTAAAACCTTTACAGACAAGCAAAAGTTAAGAGAATTCAGCACCACCAAACCACCTTTATAACAAATGCTAAAGGAACTTCTCTAGGCAGGAAACACAAGGGAAGGAAAAGACCTACAAAAACAAACAAAAAACAATTAAGAAAATGGTAATAGAACATATATATCAATAATTACCTTAAATGTAAATGGATTAAATGCTCCAACCAAAAGACACAGACTGACTGAATGGATACAAAAACAAACCCATATATGTGCTGTCTACAAGAGATGCACTTCAGATCTAGGGACACAAAAAGACTGAAAGTGAGGGGATGGAAAAAGATATTCCATGCAAATAGAAATCAAAAGAAAGCTGGAGTAGCAATTCTCATATCAGACAAAATGGACTTTACAAGAGACAAAGAAGGACACTACATAATGATCAAGGGATCAATCCAAGAAGATGATATAACAACTGTAAATATTTATGCACCCAACATAGGGGCACCTCAATACATAAGACAAATGCTAACAGCCATAAAAGAGGAAATTGACAGTAACACAGATATAGTAGGGGAGTTTAACATCCCACTTTCACCAATGGACAGGTCATCCAAAATGAAAATAAATAAGGAAACACAAGCTTTAAATGACACATTAAACAAGATGGACTTAATTGATATTTATAGGACATTCCATCCAAAAACAACAGAATACACATTCTTCTCAAGTGCTCATGGAACATTCTCCAGGACAGATCATATCTTGGGTCACAAATCAAGCCTTGGTAAATTTAAGAAAATTGGAATCACATCAAGTATCTTTTCTGACCACAATGCTCTGAGACTAGATATCAATTACAGGATAAAATATGGAAAAATACAAGCACATGGAGGCTAAACAATACACTATTAAATAACCAAAAGATCACTGAAGAAATCAATGAGGAAATCAAAAAATACCTAGAAACAAAAGACAATGAAAACATGATGGCCTAAAACCTATGGGATGCAGCAAAAGCAGTTCTAAGCGGGAAGTTTAATGCAATACAATCCTACCTCAAGTAAAAAACATCTCAAAAAACCAACCTAACCTTAAATCTAAAGCAATTAGAGGAAGAAGAACAAAAAAACTGCAAAGTTAGCAGAAGGAAAGAAACCATAAAGGTCAGATCAGAAATAAATGAAAAAGAAATGAAGCAAATGACAGCAAAGATCAATAAAACTAAACGCTGGTTCTTTGAGATGATAAACAAAATTGATAAAACATTGGCCAGACTCATCAAGACAAAAAGGGAGAAGACTCAAATCAACAGAATTAGAAATGAAAAAGGAGAAGTAACAATTGACACGGCAGAAATACAAAGGATCGTGAGAGATTACTACAAGCAACTATATGCCAATAAAATGGACAACCTGGAAGAAATGGACAAATTCTTAGAAATGCACAACCTTCCGAGATGGAACCAGGAAGAAATAGAAAATATGAACAGACCAATCACAAGCACTGAAATTGAAACTGTAATTAAAAATCTTCCAACAAACAAAAGCCCAGGACCAGATGGCTTCAGAGGTGAATTCTATCAAACATTTAGAGAAGAGCTAACACCTCTCCTTCTCAAACTCTTCCAAAATATAGCAGAGGGAGGAACACACCCAAACTCATTCTATGAGGCCACCATCACTCTGAGACCAAAACCAGACTAAGATGTCACAATGAAAGAAAACTACAGGCCAATATCACTGAAGAACATAGATGCAAAAATCCTCAACAAAATACTAGCAAGCAGAATCCAACAGCACATTAAAAGGATCATACACCATGATCAAGTGGGCTTATCCCAGGAATGCAAGGATTCTTCAATATACTCAAATCAATGAATGCGATATACTATATTAACAAACAGAAGGCTAAAAACCATATGATAATCTCAGTAGATGCAGAAAAAGCTTTCGACAATGATCAACACCCGTTTAAGATAAAAAGTTTCTAGAAAGTAGGCATAGAGGGAACTTACCTCAACATAATAAAGGCCATATACGACAAACCCACAGCCAACATCGTTCACAATGGTGAAAAACCGAAGCCATTTCCTCTAAGATCAGAAACAAGACAAGATTGCCCACTCTCAACACTATTATTCAACATAGTTTTGCAAGTTTTAGCAACAGCAATCAGAAGAGAAAAAGAAATAAAAGGAATCCAAATTGGAAAAGAAGTTATACTGTCACTGTTTGCAGATGATATGATACTATACATAGAGAATCCTAAAGACACCACCAGAAAACTACTAGAGCTAATCAATGAATTTGGTAGAGTAGCAGGATACAAAATTAATGCACAAAAATCTCTTGCATTCCTATACACTAATGATGAAAAATCTGAAACAGAAATTAAGTAAACGCTCCCATTTACCACTGCAACAAAAAGAGTAAAATACCTAGGAGTAAACCTACTTAAGGAGAAAAAAGACCTGTATGTATACAGAAAACTATAAGACACTGATGAAAGAAATTAAAGATGATACAAACAGATGGAGAGATATACCATGTTCTTGGATTGGCAGAATCAACACTATGAAAATGACTATACTACCCAAAGCAATCTACAGATTCAGTGCAATCCCTATCAAACTACCAATGGCATTTTTCACAGAACTAGAACAAAATCTTTCACAATTTGTATGGAAACACAAAAGACCCCTAATAGCCAAAGCAATCTTGAAAAAGAAAAACTGAGCTGTGGGTATCAGCCTCCTTGACTTCAAGCTCTACTACAAAGCTACAGTAATCAAGACAGTATGGTACTGGCACAAAAAACAGAAATATAGATCAGTGGAATAGGATAGAAAGCCCAGAGATAAACCCATGCACATATGGTCACCTTATCTTTGATAAAGGAGGCAAGAGTATATACAATGGAGAAAAGACAGCCTCTTCAATAAGTGGTACTGGGAAAACTGGACAGCTATATGTAAAAGAATGAAATTAGAACACTTCCTAACACCTACACAAAAATAAACTCAAAATGGATTAAAGACCTAAATGTAAGGCCATACACTATCAAACTCTTAGAGGAAAACACAGGCAGAACACTCTATGACATAAATCACAGCAAGATCCTTTTGACCCACATCCTAGAGAAATGGAAATAAATACAAAAATAAACAAATGGGACCTAATGAAACTTCAAAGCTTTTGCACAGCAAAGGAAACCATAAACAAGATGAAAAGACAACCCTCAGAATGGGAGAAAATATTGGCCAATGAAGCAACTGACAAAGGATTAATCTCCAAAATTCACAAGGAGCTCATGCAGCTCAATATCAAAAAACAAACAACCCAATCCAAAAATGGGCAGAAGACCTAAATAGACATTTCTCCAAAGAAGATAGACAGATTGGCAACAAACACATGAAAATATGCTCAACATCACTAATCATTAGAGAAATGCAAGTCAATACTACAACAAGGTATCACCTCACACCAGTCAGAATGGCCATCATCAAAATATCTACAAACAGTGAAGGCTGGAGAGGGTGTGGAGAGAAGGAAACCCTCTTGCACTGTTGGTGGGAATGTAAATTGATACAGCCACTACAGAGAACAGTAAGGAAATTCCTTAAAAACTAAAAATAGAGCTACCATATGACCCAGCCATCCCACTACTGGGCATATACCCTGAGAAAACCATAATTCAAAAAGTGTCATGTACCACAATGTTCATTGCAGCTCTGTTTACAATAGCCAGGACATGGAAGCAACCTAGGTGTCCATCGACAGATGAATGGATAAAGAAGATGTGGCACATATATACAATGGAATATTACTCAGCCATAAAAAGAAATGAAATTGAGTTATTTGTAGCGATGTGGATGGACCTAGAGTCTGTCATACAGAGTGAAGTAACTCAGAAAGAGAAAAACAAATACTGTATGCTAACACATATATATGGAGTTAAAAAAAAATGGTTCTGATGAACCCAGGGGCAGTTCTGGAATAAAGACACAGATACGGAGACTGGACTTGAGGACACGGGGTGGGGGAAGGTAAGCTGGTAAGAAGTGAAAGAGCAACACTGACCTATATACATTACCAAATGTAAAATAGATAACTAGTGGGAAGCAGCCGCATAGCACAGGGAGATCAGCTCGGTGCTTTGTGACCACCTAGAGGGGTGGGATAAGGAGGGTGGGAGGGAGACTCAAAAGGGAGGGGATATGGGGGTATACATTTGCATATAACTGATTCACTTTGTTATACAGCAGAAACTAACACAACATTGTACAGCAATTATACTCCAATAAAGATGTTAAAAAAGAAAGTAGAGTAGTCTGAGGTATCTGAAATGCTTTTACATTAAATTCACATAAGTATACTTATCCCTCAACAGAGTCTTGAAATGTTTCTTTTCCTCTGTACTATTCCATATAGTGCTGGAAACATCAGGCTGGAAACATCAGGCAAGGAGCCTGGCTTAACTATGTGTCAATGGGAAAATATTTATCTAGAAACCTACTCTTAACCAAATTAAAACACTCCCTTTAAAATGTATGAGGAAGTTATGGCAGAAATGGCAGTGTTCCCCAGTCCACCCACCATGTTAAAAATCAGTACAAACAAATTAGGTCATTCTTCTTAAAGCACTTTTGTTTTTGTTAGTTACAAGATATAATTTATATACAAAATGAATGGCACTTTTATTTTCTACTCCAAACTCATGGTTTAAATATTAATATATGCCATGTTATCAACTGATAAAATTTGGTTTTCTTTTTTGCCACACCATGCAGCATGTGGGAGCTTAGTTCCCAGGCCGGGGATTGAACCCATGGTCCCTACATTGAGAGTGCAGAGTCTTAACCACCGGACCTCCAGGGAAGTCCCCAAATTTGTTCTTTTGTCATTGTAACACTATATACTGCATTTTCATCTCATCCTCTAATATTTTATATGAATTAATGCTACTTGCTATTTCCACTTCTTACAATATTGTCACTGTATGTATTATATTGGACATCTACCAATAATTATTTAGACAAATTACCCCCAAATTTTTAGGTGAATGGATGGACATATTCAATCATCTAAACTATTTAAATATATAAACTCAACATTCAAATGAATAAAGTATTGGTCTAAAAAGAATAAAGTAAATAACATAATCACAGTAACATCTAATTAAAATTGAGTAAGTCTGTTCTTGATGTTCTTATATTGTATTAAAAGTGAATTGATATTTACTAAGGACTGAATTCTGAATCAGACTGAAAACAAAGGAGTCTTAGTTTATTGATCTAAGAAGAAATTGACTAAACTAGGAACTGGGGAACTGGTAAATATACCAAAGCTTGGAGAAATGTTGGAAGACAAGTTTATGAGTAAAGCCTTGAAAGATAACATTTTAGATTCAAAAAGATTTTTCTTTATGAAAACAATGATTTACTAGGTGTTTATGTCACTTCTTTTCCATTTCCTTCCTTCCCACCTACCACTCTGTAAAAGCACCACAGAAACAAATTAAAATGTACCTGCTGGAAGAGGCACTTTGAGTTCTTCTTTCATGGAGTGATGGAATGATAGACAGTTCTTTGTAAGCACAATGTCATCCAGTGCAATATCTCCATGGTGGCCTTTCCCAACTCTGCCTTCAAATTTGAGTTGGAAGTCCTCATCACCAGACAGGGATAATTCTTCCCGCTGCCAGAAATTGCCTTGTTCTACAGTGAGGTTAAGTAGGACCTTCGTTTGGTTTGAGACTGACACCTGGATCAAAGTGAGCGCTCCAATGCCATGTCCATACATGCGATAATGAAAGATTATCTGTAACCAAGAATCAAGAATATTATATATAATTAGTACAATTAATTTCACCTTATTTTCAATTATATCATTTGTCCTCTCCTTTCTTAACAGATTCCTGAAGGAAATTAGATCTCTATGTTCTACTGCTCTGTGAGTACTCTACCAATGAATGAAGTTAGGCCAGCCTTAAATCGTATGTTGCAAAACATGGAAAATAGTACAATAAAGATCAAATAGAAACTTAGTTGAAAAATGAGCAGAGTTCACTTCCTTTCTGTGACTTATAAAAGTAGGATTCCTCCACAAACTCTTAAGATCCACTGTCAAAGGAATAAAAATATCATTAAAAAGTGATGCATTATATAGAAAGACTTTTCATGATTAAGAAATATCAGGTACTAAAGAAAATCATTTCTAATCTCATGAAACTTAAATCATTTTCTTCAAAATAGCAGAGTACTTTATTGTTTATTCTACCACATCCTTGCACTTGAAACACATTTTCAGTTCTACAAGTTCCTCAGGGCTGTACTATACATAGCAAAACCACCAGAATAGCGATTTCTAAATTTTACTTGAAACGCTTTAGAAGAGCAGACTCGAGAGTTGTACCCCCAAGTAAAAATTAATGTAAGTATTTCCAGGGATTAACATTTCACTGTTTCAAAGATGTAGTTTACCAGATTTTTAGTGATTGTTACGCAGATGGAGAAAGTCAGGGGACATTCTAGGAGGAAGAAGAATATGAGTTAGGAACAACAGGGACTGAGAGTGTTTTTAAGCTTTTGTCTTGTCTTTTTTATGAATGAGGGAAAAGAGTAATGGTGGGTGATCTTCACACAGGAAAATCACATTTTGGAAAGACTAGCACTCATGGATATTATATTCTAGAGAAAGAAAAATGAACGTGTTTAAAGGGTAAAGAATGTGATTAGACAATATATGCAATGCATACTTCAAAGAGCACCAAGAAGAGCTAAGCCATGTAAATAACTATGCAAATTTCCTAGCTGATGAATAATACCTGAATTTCAGGTATTATTCTATGATCCAAAAATGTTTCTTCTATTGATTAATCCATTACTGTTGGAAAACATGAGCTCTATGACCACTTTGGCTTGTTTGGGGAGGACTGGTCAAACCTGAGTGTCACAAAGTGAGAAACACAAAGAGTCTGAGGCCAGCCTCTTGAGCAGCACCAATAGGCAAGAGAGGAAACTACCCAACAGGCATAGCATGTCTGTCTGGAGCCCTTGCAGTCATAGGTGTGGTCTTCCCAGTATTCTCCCTTGTTTTGTCTTCTTATTTGCACAGAAAGCATAAGGCATATGTTTTATGTCACAGTAAATACTTCCTTATCTTCTTGAGGCCATTTCCTGAATGATGCCATTGGGTCAACATGCAAACAAGCATCTAAATACTCCATTTCTACAGAGAATACTTGATGACAATGTAACCTAATCACAGGGCAACATGAGTGAATAAAAATCTCTTAAGTATTAAATTCTTCTAAGGAGGCATTTTCACTGGAAATTTCAGTTACTCAGAGGTTTGATCTCTACCCTCTTCAATCTACGTCTGCATCCCTTCCTGCCTCCCACCCATCCCTCAAAAGGAAGAAAAATCTCCAATTTGATTGTTTCTCCCTGAAGTTTTCCACAAGGTCAAGTGACAGAAAGGATTTTCATGAAAATATGGAAGGTCACTCTGCTTACCTGATAAACAAATGCTTATATATGAGAGACCCAATCATTCCCAGCATGACCTTTCCTTACTTCTTTGTATTCAATCTATATCATAAATATTCATAAAATGAACCATTCATCATTAATTTTTTGACATTTCTCCTAGGCATACTTCATTATTCTCACACAGGTGTTTAAAACAGTGGGAGCTATAGTACTGGGACCAGGGAAAAATAGAGATGAATGAGATCCTTAGTAACTACAGTATGAAAAAAAAAAAATCTTTTAACATTCTTAGAGGAAGTCTGAAAAGAAAAGCTAAGGAGTCTGTTCTTGATGTCTTTCAAATTACTCAATATTTTCTTGAAAATAAACCCCAGCATACCAGATTTTATATATGTTGAGTCTATATCTATAAATCTATATACCCATAGATATTCTGAAATTTGTAAGTTAGTTCTAGTCTTAAAAGCTGATTAAAAATTAAACATGAAATATATACAATTTCAGTTTGACTTTTTTGCTTTTCTAAAACTCAGTGTTTGCCAAACTGATTAAATAAAGTTTAATATAATTGTGTATGATTCATTACATCCATTCTGGACTGCTGACTGAGTTACGTCTTTAAAACTCTGAGAGTGTCACTTTCTTGCAGAAAATCTATGAAATTTGCCTGAAGAGAGAAGAGATATGTGATTCTTCCCTGAGAATTAAACTATGAAATCAATTTAAGATGACACAGGAAAGCTCCTAACACAAACTAAAGGTTTAACATGTCTTAAGACTGGGAAAATGGTAGGATGTAAAGGATGGTCAGTATAAAACAGAGGAACAAACATCTGTGATAAGTACAGGTACAGCTGGGGAGCCTTCGAGCAAAGATTTAATATGTCCCCTTCTGGGGTTAGGGCTGTCTACTGAGGAGACAGATACACAAGAATATTACAATTTGAAGATAATAAAGGTTTAAATCATGTTATTGTCTCCCAGCCTGATTCTTTGATTGGCTAGCAACTTTCTGAATATAATTTGTTTTCCTTTCAGTGTTCAGACACTGGGGAATACACCAGTCAGAATACATGTGTTCAGAGCTTATGGAGATTGCATTTCTTGCTGTAAATACAAATAAATGGCAAATTTATTCACGCATTAATCTCTTATAAGCAAGATTCTGTGAAGTCATCTCTGAGTGCTTAATTTATATGTAAAGATAAATTTAGCCCCTAGCCTAGCTGACTCAAATCCTTTGGGGAATAAAACTAGACAATCATGCAAACAATAAATAGTAATTATGCAAACGCATAGTCATCATATGAAGATCCATACAACTCTATTTATACTTTTAACACTCTTATAAATGTTTTCTTCAAGTTTCCACAGCATAATGGCCAAACCATTTTTTCTTCCTGCCTCTAGAAATTCTACTTTTTAAAGGGTCAATTTCAGTCTTTCCTTTTCCATGAAGACGTCTTCAACCATTTTATCATGGTGCCAACTATGACGCATATTAGTTCTTGGAAATATTTAACTTTATACTATTTCTCATTGTTTAATTCCCTTTCTTATGGTGAAATTCCCATAATTCCAATAAGTACCAAGTTCCCTGAGTGGACACAACTGATATTTCACTTCTTTTGTTCTACCCGTGGTTATGGATAATAAGAATGACATTTTCCAATGGTTTCCAAAATTCCTTATCTACGGAACTTATCCACAGGATAAACTCTTCCAACAGCTCTAATGGTCCTTCCCTTTCACCCTTACTTCACTTTCTACCTCCCTCACATATTCCAAGTTGAATACATTCAAACTCATTTGTTGGTCTGGTGCTGGCCGTTTCGTTTTCTGTACTTAACTCCTTCAGAAGTTGTTCATAATATTTCTGGTTTTTTCCCCATACCTTGCAGTTTTTGCTTCTTCTGCTTATGACTGGGCTTGAAATTCTGGCTGCTCTCATGGGCTGCTGCGGGAACAAGCTCTTTATAAAGATGTAATGACCAGATGAATTTCTCAAGGTGTGGTCAGCAGCTGGCTGTGTGCCTGAGGCAGGGATGCCGCTAGCCTTCAGATTCCAGTCAAAGTCATCATCCTGTTCCTGCTCCCAGGCACAAAGATCAAACTCAAAATCACAGCAGCCACTGCAGGTACCTGGAAAACATTTTCCAATTTATGGTGGAGAGAAAAAGGAAATTAGTAGATAAAGCATGCAATCACAAGTTACAGTAATCTTATTAAACACACTCATGTTTCAGGATCTTTGAACTTGCTACTCTCTCTGCCTGGATTCTTTCCCAAATGGCCTGTCCACTCACTTCTATCAGATCTGTATTTGAGCATCACCTTCTCAGTGGGTCCTTATTTATCAGTGCACGTAAAATCTCCTATCCTCAACTCTGTCCTGCTTCACTGTTCGTTTTTATTTTGGGCACTTTCTAACACATTATATGTTTTACTGACTTATTTTTTGTCTTCCCCCACTCCTCACTCATCAGAATGCATGTGTTATGAAGGAGAGAATTTGCTCAGTTTTGTTGTTATATTCCCAGTGCCTGGCAAATAATTGCTCAATTTGCTGAATAAGTAAATGAACTTTTAAAAAAGAAAAAAAATACAGTAATCTTATGTAGCTTTTTTTTTTTTTTGCGGTACGTGGGCCTCTCACGGTTGTGGCCTCTCCCGTTGCGGACCACAGGCTCCGGACGCGCAGGCTCAGCGGCCTATGGCTCACGGGCCTAGCTGCTCCATGGCATGAGGGACCTTCCTGAACTGGGGCACGAACCTGTGTCCCCAGCATCGGCAGGTGGACTCTCAACCACTGCGCCACCAGGGAAGCCCTTATGTAGCTTTTATATATAGAATGGATAAACAAGGTCCTACTCTATAGCACAGAGAACTATATTCAATATCCTGTGATAAACTATAATGGAAAAGAATATAAAAAAAGAATGTATATAGATGTATAATGGAATCACTTTGCTGTACAGCAGTAATTAACACAACATTGTAAATCAACAATACTTCAATTAAAAAATTGAAAAAATTGCAGTAATCCTGCCACATCATGTAATGTTAGAAACCTTACAATATTATCCTGACTGCAACATTAAAATAGAATAGTTTAGTTTGTTACACACAGCTATTTCCATGGCTCATTTAAGTTTATTTCTTCAATAGTCTGGTCCCTGTGTCAAAATCCATGAGAAAATATTCCAGCATTACACACATTTCCTCCTGCAAACACCTATTTGGTCAATGTAATTTACTTCTTCTCTCTTCTCATCTTTGCTTCTCAGTTCTTGGTAGGGAATTTAGGACGTTTATTATTCTGCAACACAGTTTAGCTGGGAAATACTTCCTAAAGCAAAAGTTATTAATCATTGTAATTATTTTTTAAAACATAGACTTATTTTAGAGATACGAAAATTGTGAAACAGAAAAGGTTAAAACTGTACTGATTTAATTTTTTATAATAAGTTGCAGAAATTAAATATGTTGAGTTACATTAAATATCAACTATCTCCCAGGTATTTAAAAAATATTTTATTATTAACATTGCTTAAGTTTTTCTTCCATTTCCAGGATAGTAAGAATTCTAAGTCCAACTATGTCCTTATTGATTTTCTGCTTGCTGGATCTATCCATTTCTGATAGAGGGGTGTGAAAATCTCCACTATGATAGTGAATTCATCTCTTTTCTTTGCAGTTCTAGAAGTTTTTTTATGTCACACAGGTTGACATTCTGTTGTTAGGTACATACACGTTAGGGATTGTCATGTCTTCTTAGAAAAGTGACCTCTTTACTGTTGTGTAATGCCCTTATTTATCCCTGATAATGTTCATTGCTTTGAAGTCTGTTCTGTCTGAAATTAAAATAGCTATTCCTGCTTTCTTTTGATTCATGTAAGCATGGTATATATTTCTGCATACGTTTACCTTTAACCTATAAATATCTTTATATTCAAAGTGGGTTTCTTGTAGACAACATGTAGTTGGGTCCTATTTTCTATTCAATTGTTAATTCAGTTTTTAAATTACATTTGAAACTTCTTTTGAAAATTTACTCTGTCCTAAAATAGACTGTAATTCCTACAGCCTCTTTTAGTTCAGAATGCTAAAGTTCTCCTAAGTATCCTCTCAAAGGACTGGGAAGTAAATCTCCCTAAAATAATAATGAACCCCAACTCACCATCTTGTTTATAATCTGAACTCTTATCTTTGTTAAGAATATAAAATGAAGTAACTAATTCAGTTGCCCTTATGTTGGAAAACTTAGCAGCCCATGAGGACCAGATTTCCATATAGACCAGCATCTAGAAAGGCCATTTGTATAAGGAAATGATGTGTGTTGCTGAAAAACAGATTTGTTAAAAAAAATCATACAAATACTGCTATATGAATCTCTATAGTGTAAATCATATTTTTGCTTTTGATATTTACTATAGTTTTGAAGATATATTTCCTTGGAAAGTTTAATTCTAAAATATCAGTGGAGGAAAACACAGCAAGCAGGGCCTAAGTTGTTTGAATTACACATCACTATAGTAAGAGGGAGCAACTTATAATTTCATTTTCTACTGTTTCCCACAGGTGCCATGCGAGACAAGCAGCAAATAGTCTTCTGTGCAGATGCCAATTCCTAGCATTTCATGGAGCAATTAATGCCAGTGCCAGACAGGTGTGCCATCAGGAAGAAAATGATCCCTTTCTCTACGGCTGTATCATCAATCAAACCAGTTTCTCCCTTTCCAAATGCTATAATTTTTCCATCGATCAATATCTTTATAAGTGTAAAAATGTTTCATTTAAAACAGACATAATTTTGAAATAACACAACCTAATGCCTTTTAAGATCCTACCATCAAATTTTTAAAAGATATCATTCTATTCATTTCATATAAAATTTTAATTTATTTTTTAAATTGATATATAGTTTCTGTAAAAGAGTATATAGGTGTAAAATATAGTGATTCACAATTTTTAAGTTATTTATAGTTATTATAAAATATTGGCTGGGGCTTCCCTGGTGGCACAGTGGTTTTTTGCTACCACCCTTTGCAATTCCTATCATCTGGAACCTTCTTTACTATTCTTTATTTAACCAACTCCCTATTCATTCTTCATAGATATAATCAACACAAGGCTAACTAAAAAAATAAAAACTAAAGTATTAAAATTCTTAAGATGTGTGAATGTTATCTTATGCAAAAAATGACACAATATTGTGATAATTTACTCATAATTAGAGTACTGTGGTATTTGATGAATATTTAATTCCCATGTTTATGGGAAACTTTGAGAATTTAAACCATCTAATGAGAGGGATACTAGATAATAGAGGCCTTGAACTGTGCATATAAAATGCTACTAAAGGATTCTAAGAATATATATATTGACATCATAACTATGAACATGAGAAAGGGGAATGTGAAAAAATGTGCAGAATCAATGGTACCTGTTTCTAAATCTTAAAGTTGTATTATTATGAAGAACTACAAGTAGTAAGAAATATTATCATCAAAAACTCATACTGAGAAAAGATGGAAATGTAGATTCAATATTAGGAAAATCATTATATCAAGGGGTGCCTGACAGTTGAAAAGGCTTTTTATGTGAGACAGAGTATTCTCTCCTTGAAAGTGTTCAAACAGCAATCAGGTTATTTTTCCTTTCCCACCTCCACTGTCTGCCAGATCAGAGAAGTTATAGAAATTATTCTTTGATTGGTTGGTGACTCATTTACCAATTCAATCAATAGCAATTCAGTAGATGTGATTCATCAATAAACATGTCTTAGTGGAGTTCTCTCATATATTAATAGACTGTGATAAGTGCTAGGATATAGATAAAAAATTTACGATCAATTGTAACTGAGTAAAAGTGAATCCTTCACAGAAGTCTTAGTGTTAGATCCCTGTTTCAAAGAGCATGAAGTAACTTCTTTTATTCTCTCCAACTCTATGATTCTTCGATTTTATGGTTCAATAACTTGAACTTCATATCATATTTTGACAAGTTGTTTATATTGTATTTATAAAAAGGTTAGTAGCTATATCTATTTTCTAGATTTTTCTTCTTAATGAATTAGTATTTTCAGTCTCAAATGAATGTCAAAGAAAAGAGAGAGAAAACACAGATTACCTATGACAGGAATGAAACGGGATATCATAGACCCTATGGATATTAAAAGGATGATATAAGAATACTCTTAATAACTCTAATGCACTAAATTGACAACTTCTATGAAATGGACGTGTTCCTTGCAAAGAACAAACACAAAATGATTTGAGCAGCTTTATAACTTTTAAGGAAATGGAACTCATAATTTAAAAATTCCTGAAAAAGGAATATCCAGGCTCCGATAGTCTCACTGGAGATTTCTACCAAAACTTTAAGGCACACAGATCAGAAAGGAAGACATAAAACTGTCCCAATTTTCAGATGACATGGCTGTCAACATAGAAAATCTAAGGAATGTATTATAAAAATTTGAGAATACATGACTCAGCAAGGTTGCAGGACACATGATCTACATATATAATTAATTGTGTTTTTATATATCATCATTGAATATGCATAAACCAAAATTTAAAATATAATATCATTTATAATCCCTTAAAAAATGAAATACTTATGTGTAAATCTTATAAAATATGTACAGGACTTATAAGCCAAAAACTACAAAACACAGGTGAAAAGAAATCAAAGTCTAAATAATGGAGAGACAAACTGCTCATGGATTGGAAGACATCCTATTAAAGATGTTATTTCTCCCAAACTGATATACGTATTTAATAAAATTCTTGTCAGTAACATCACTTTTTTGGTAGATATAGAGATGATATTTTTTTAAAGTGAAAGCAAAGCCAAAGGAACCTGAATAAGTAAGGCTATATAGTTGAAAAAGAAAAATAAACTAGAAGGACTCTCTCTACCTAATTTTAAGATTTATTATAAAGCTTTAATTTTCAGGACTGTGTGGTACTGATGAAGGAACAGACACTTGGATCAATGGAACAGAGCCCAAAACAGCTTCACACAAGCACAACCAACTAACATTTGACAAAGACGCAGATGCAGTTAAATGAAGGGAGGACAGCTTTGTTAATGGTGACGAAGCAACTGGATAACTATTGACAAAAAAAAAAAAAAAGTAGACCCAAACCTCACAACTTATACAAAAATTAACAAAATGGAGCATACACTTAAATATAATACTATGCAACTTTTAGAAGGAAAAATAGAAGAAAATCTGGGACCTATACCTCAGTGAAGTGTTTTTGACCGTGATATCAAAAGCGTGATCCCTAAAAGGAAAGATCAATAAACTGGACTTCATCAAAATTACTCTTTCCCTGTAAAGAGAATGAAAAGATAATCTAAATCCTATGAGAGAACATTTGCCACTCACACATCTGCCGAAGGACTTATATCTATAATATATGAAGAACTCTCAAAACACAACAGTTTGAAAACTTCTGATTAGAAAATGGGCAGAGACATGAAGAAACATTTCACCAAAGAGGATATACAGATAACAAAGAAACACATGATAAGATGTTCAACACCACTAGCTATCAGGGAAAACGCAAATTAAGACCCTGACGGGATATTAACCTATACCTATAAGAAGAGCAATAATAAAGATAAAATAGTTACAATACCAAATGCTCACAAGGATGTGGACAAACCGGATCTCTCACACATTGTTGGTGGTAACGTAAAATGGCATAACCCCTCTGGAAAATAGTACTATGGTCTGTTACATCCACGCCATGGAACATGAGTCAGCAATAAAAAGGAACAAATGATTTACACACACAACAACTTGGATGGCTCTCAAGGAGATTATGCTGAATGAAAAAAAGACAGTCTCAAAAGGTCACAAACTGCATTTACATATTTATAACTTTCTCAATATTATGAACTATAGGGATGGAGAACAAAATAGTGGTTTCCCAAGGTTAGGGATGGTGAGAATAAATGTAATTATAAAGGAATAGCTCAGGGGAGATTTTGGTGGAGACAGAATATTTGACTGTAGGGTGATGATTACACGAGTTTTCACATATAATAAAATGCCAGAGAACTATACACACATATTGAACCATATTGTTTCCTGGCTTTGATATTATACTATACTATAAAATGTAACCACTGAGGGAAGCTACATGAAGGGTACACAGAATTTCTCTGTACTATCTTTGTAACTTCCTATGAACGCACAATTATTTCAAAATTCAAAAAATTAATGTCATGTGCCAATTATTATTTGGTGACATCATCAGGAAATTGTGATACAGTGATTTCCTTTGTATTGCCCTATTCTATGAAGTAATAATAAATTCTGTAAATAATGCTTTCCAAACTGTTTCACAGAACAATTGTTCTATAAGGAGTATACTTAATTCCATGTAAAAAAAAAAAGTTTCTGGGTAATTTGGAAAAATCCTATTTATAATACCAGGTTTTCAAAAATTGTCATAATTTTTTCTTCAGTGATGACTACCTGATTTCATAATTCTGAAAATATTACCCTAATGCGTGTCACTTTACAACACTGAGTTCACGAGAAACGGATCAGTGTTGATAATCTTGGAAAGGCAGTGAAAGCTTTCTAAGCCTCAGTCAGTAGGCTACAGCCTGCAAATAATGAATTCCTGAAGCTTAGGACAGCAGATCCTTCACAGGAAGCCTGGTTTATTAAACTTATGATACCTGACCTACTTTTGAACATAATCTCCCAAAGAAAACAAAAGCTATTCATAGTGCATGATTAATAAAGTCTCTGAAAATACACTAGCTGTTTTCAAGGTGATGTAAAAATCCATGTTGGGATTAGTATTTAAATACCCTAACTAAATTATTTTTCCCTCACCCATCCAAAAGTGCTTTGTACTTATTCTAACTCCCATTCGCAAGGTGAATGTTTATGTACCTATTTCTCTAGCTAGACAAGAAGCTCCACAATTCTTCAGGTAATATCTTATTTTTCTTTGTTTTTGCTCCAGGGCCACTTATATTAGAGGTGCCCGATGTTTAACCAAATAAATAAATGTCCAGTATGAAAGGCTAGGTCAGGATGGTGTACACTGGTGCCAGTAGAGTCCCACAGAGGCACTCTACACCTTTAAATTCATTTTTTGCCACAACTGAGCACAAATTCTGATATGCTAAAAAGTTTTCGATGGAGCACTGGATATGGTGTAGAAGTAACACCTATAATATAACCTTGCTGTGAGTAAAAAGTCACATATATATCATAGCATCAAACAATAGCCCCTTCTCCCCCCAAAATTCATCAGTTTACTTGAAACAGAGAGAATTCTGCTATAACAAATGAGAAAGGGTAGTCAGGATGTAAATGAGTCAACTCAAATATGTCCTGAAGGATAACTATTTAGGGGAATTACAGTTATACATTCATAGAAATCAAAGGAAATTGTTAGTGATGTGGTGATAATATGGAAAGGACCATGTTTTAATTATTGCTGACTTTTTCAATGTTTTTGAGTTTTTAAAAAATTCATTCAAATACATCAAATATCACTTGGCTCAAATCCATTATTTGTTCCATCTTTTTTGTTTGTTTGTTTTTTAACATCTTTATTGGAGTATAATTGCTTTACAATGTTGTGTTAGTTTCTGCTGTATAACAAAGTGAATCAGCTATATGTATGCGTATATCCCCATATCCCCTTCCATCTTTACTTAAATGTCAATTTCTCAGTGAGAACTTTTCCGATGGCCCTATTTAAAACTATAACCACCACTCCAAACATCTTCTTTCTCACTTTTCCCTATTTTACTTTTTGCCAGAGCACTTGTCATTATGAAATATGCTGTGTTATTTTACTTACTCTGTTTTGTCTGCGTCCCCTTCCACTACCACCAAACGTAAAGCAAGCTCCATGAGAGCAGGAAATTTGTCTGTACTGTTCACAGCATTATTCTTAGTAACTAGAACAAACCCTCGCACATAGTAGATGCTCAATAAATATTTGCTGAATAAATGCATGAACGTTCATTCTTAAAAACTTCTTAAAATCGCCAATAGATTATATCAGGCAATTCAATACATACGTAGGCATTAAATCTTGACTTAACTATAAATGGTTCAATTAAATTCATTAAGAAAATATACACAGAATCATTTTTAATATTTAAGAAGCTAATTATTGCCCCTATTAAAATCCTGATATATTTGTATATGTCAATAAGGAAACAAAGAATAAAATAATAGCTCTTCCTTCTCACCAGAAAACTTTTTCAAATGTTTGTATTGTTTAGATGAGTGCTTCTCAAACTTTAGCGCACATATACTTGTTAAAATGCAGTTTATGATTAAGTCTGGGGTGGGGCCTGACTTCTGACAAAAATGCTGTTTGTCTCTAGACCAAGATTTGAGTAACTGAGTTTAGATAACTTTTCAGCAGTGTTAAATTGAACATTGATGTAACATTAAAAGATGATATTTTTAGAAACATTCATCCAATAGGAAAAAATGTGTTTAAAAATATTTGTAATGGCTTTAGCAAGGTTACTCTAAGTAACTGAGTATAAGAGTTTGATTTATTGTTAATCACGTTATTGTTAATTTATTGTTAATCTTTCACCAAGAGGGAACCCTAACGTAAACTATGGACTGTGGTGATAATGCCATCTCCCGTGTAACAAATAACCACTCTGGTGTGGGACGTGATAGTCTGGGGGGGTTTAAGTTTTGCTGTGAACCTACAACTCCTTTAAAAAATAAATTCTATTGAAAAATTTAAAAGACAGCCTCCAGAATGAGAGAAGATATTTGCAAATCATACATATGATAAGGGCTTAACATCCAGAATATATAAATAACTCTTACAACTCTACAATAAAAAACACACACTTCTGTAAAGAAAAGCACAAAGAACCTTGACAGTTCTCCAAAGAACATACACAAATGGCCAATAAGCACAAGAAAAGATGATTAACGTTGTAGTCATTAGGGAAGGACAAATCAAAACCACAATGAGATTCTACCTCATACACACTAAGATGGCTATAATTTAAAAAGAAAGAAAGAAAGAAAGAAAACAACAAGTATTGGCTAAGTCCCAGATCTCCTTCAAGAATTTGCCCAGGAGGGGGAATTAGATGAAGGGAGTCCAAAGGTACACACTTCCAGTTACAAGATAAATAAGTACTAGGGCTGTAATGTACAACACGATGACTATAGTTAGCACTGTTGTATGGTATATTTGAAAGAGATTAGATCCTAAGAGTCCTCATTTCAAGGGAAAAAACATTTTTTTCCTCTTTTTATTTTTTTGTACCTATATGAGAAAATGGATGTCAATGGATTACCACTAAACTTACTGTGGTAATCATTTCACAATATAAATAAGTCACAATGATGTATACCTTAAACTTACACAGGGCTGTATGTTAATCATATCTCAGTAAAACTGGGGGGGGAATAAATAAGTAAAATGAAAAAAAATTGTTTAAATATCTTTCATCAGGCCTATCCTCATCAAGCTCCCTAACATTGCTATTTTCTCTCTTTCCATTTTTCATCTCCTTTAGTTTACTCTATGTTTTCTCATAGAAAATGTATCACTTATCAACTTCTGACAAACTCTGTAATATACATACACACACACATGGATATTCTGTGTGTGTGTGTATGTGTGTGTGTGTGTGTGTGTGTAGAGGAAGAGAGAATATTTTCTGTTTAACACAGGGGAATGGGTAATATGATTTTTGTCTCTTTCATTTATGGATGTACACTAGATGTCTCAAACACTGCTTGACATATACCTTTTCAGTAAATATATGTTAAATTAATTCGATATTTTGTCTTCTCGATTTCTCTTGATCATTCTTGACAGCGTCTTGAAAATGTTATCAGTCTCCGAATCCTCTCTCTCTGACATTTGTGTTCTATTCTATTAATTTGTATTATTAGCTAATTACTTTCTTTGGTAAGGATTTAAGTATATAAATTTTTCACTAAGCATTTTCTTAACGAAATACCACAGGTTTTTTAATGCACTATTATTATTATTATTTATTTAAAACATTTTCTAATTTTACTGTAATATTTTTGGTGGGGAGACAGGTTATCAAAAGTATCTTCTAACTAACAGGGAATTTTCTAGCTTTTGTCTTACAACTGATTTCCAGCCTAACTCAAAAGATGTAATCCATGTCACTTTAATCCATTTAAAATTACTGAAGTTTGCTTAGTGCTTAATAACATATATTCTGTGTGTTCTTGAAATAGATGTCTGCAGATGGGAAATACAGTATTACATGTGCCCATTAGGTTCAGATTACGTACTAATTATTCTGGTCAAATATCCTGCATCCTTACTAATCACAGTGCAGAATTAAATTATTTTGAGCATGCCTGAGATCCTCTTGTGTATCACCAATAAATATGCTAATTGGAAGGTACAGAGAAACAAAAATATGATTGTTTGCCAAAGGAGCCTCTATACCAATGGCAAAATATGTCCCACTAAGATTTCAGATTTCTCAGATACACCAATCACTTTCTTTTTGACTATGTCCTATATTTTAGATATATTTATATTATAAAGCAAAAAAAGAAACCAGTTAATCTTTCTTCCAAATCTTGCTTTCTGAGCCTATATTGGTCTACGGAAAATTAAAGCCACAGGTACTTTTGTTTTATAAAGGATTATTTTCTTTTCCTTTGTCAGAGATGGTCTATGCCTTTACAAAGAGCTCAGCAGTTTCCTTCTTTCTTCTATTCCTAGGTGGTGTATTTATACCAAATGATATTTTAGATGTTTTTTTAGGGTTGTGATACATGTTCAGCCTTTACTTAGACTTCTCACACACAAAAAAACAAAAAAAAACAACAAACCAAAAAAACCTCACACAAGTTCCAAAGATCATGAAACCTAAGCCTAAATTCTTGGTTGGTTATCAGCCAAACTTCTGAGATCAGTTGCTATGGGTGATTTTTTTTTAAAGTTTTTCTTCCTATTCTTCTGGGTCTAATTAAGAATCAAAGTTTATAGTATATGCAGGAAAAATAACAGCACTCATATTTCATATAGCAGGCTCTAGCCACTCTATAATTAAAACATTTAAAACCATTAACGTAGGAATACAATTGAATTTTTAAATACATAATAAAATAAGCAGTGTTATATAAAAAGAAATTATATTCATGTAATAAGAACCAATATCAAAATGTGGGTTACTTTTAAGGTTTGTTCCAACTTTTTGGTTGTTTATTTGTTCTAAGGAGCTGAAAAAATTTTCTTCTTCTTATATAATATCTGGAACTAATTCATCTCTCTTGCTCCAGTATTACTGATATCACAGCCCCATTCAAATGTTACAGTGATTTGGCAATCAGTTCACCAGAAAGCAGCTTCTGATAAAACTTTCCCTCCAAGGGCTTGTAATTACTTTTGTCTTTATTTTCCATACAAAAGAACTACCAAGACAATAAATTTCAGTACATTTCTCTGACCCTCTTAGTATATCAGTATACCCTCCCAAACACAGATAGAGGATTCCTAGAAATATTTGCAAAGTTATTATCTAAATACAAAGAGTTCAAGGAAAATTTAGCCAGAAATAAAATACTTTAAACCCTGAAAAAATTGCATTAAATCATATCTTGGGAAAGAGATAAGTTGGCAACATGACAAATAAAATTCAAAAGCATAGTATCTGTTCTGTTCGACTGATTAGCTAATAGATTTGTGAGATACTCAAATGAAAATGGCAATGAAGAAAATGTAAAAGCATTTGATGCAGAAAATAACTAAAAACGCAGCAAAAATATTCATAAGATAAAGGTAAAAATTAATACAGAATACAAGATTAGCCAAACAGTTTTGCTTGGTTCATATAATAGTAATAATTGATATTATAAGATATAATCCACACTTGAAGAAACAAATAGTTATTCGATATACACAGGATTTCTACATCCACAACTTTTTTGGTTTTCCTAAGATTCAGCTGTACACAGAAGTGGTACGGTGGCTTGGGCAAAGCAGTGAATCATAAATCAAAGTACCTGGAAACTAGGATCAACTCTGTCAGTACCAGTTTTATGAAATTTGACCAAATCTTAGCCACTCTTGTTCAGCAGCTTTATCCATGGAATGCACTAATAATATCTCTCCCACTTACCCGTCGGGTTTCTGTGAAGATCAAGTGGAGATCAGTAGATAGAAGGGCTTTGAAAGTTAAAAGTTCTATGTAAATGTGAGCTCTTAATATACTGACGTGGTTCTTGTGATTCCAGATTTGGTTTCAAGAGGCAAAAAAGAGATCAAACTGTAGTACGCTAGCTCAGAAATTATTATTGGTAACAGTGGAATAATTTGTCAACCTTAATTCTGACAATTTGTATTCACTTCATTTGCAGTGAAATGAGGCAACCACGCACTGTGTTCCATGATTTTACAGAATTCCCTGAATGAGCACATATGGCCCATTTAGCTAAGGATATTTTAGTAGGTGCCGTTTATTATGAGTTGATCTCTTGTAACAGTATTACACAGCTGATATGTGTTTCCCTTAGGAGATCACGTTGTCTATTTTATACATTATCTGGATATTGATTTTTTGTTTTTTTAGCCACTTATCCCAGCTCATAATTGACCCAAGGGAATGACAACTCCCTGAAATCCGTCAAAGCACAAAGGCTTGTCAACCTTACGTGAATTGCCGTTTATGGACGTTTTGCTTGCCTTCTTTCCAAAAATGTATTTCATATGGAAAATACTTGTTTGCATACCGTTTGTCTTTGAAGACACCTGTTTTCCAGTTAATCTCCAATTCTTCACATACAAACAGAAAGCCATTGATTAGTTTTAAATGACTTTCGGTTCTAAATTAAGTACTGAGAGGGAGAAAGGAATGTACTTAAATGGTTAAATCACCTTACCTGCCTTGGCTGCTGTGTTATATATACTCTGTATTTTTCATCAATGAACCCATTGCACAGAGGAAGGTTGTGGGAGACAAAGGCAAAAGTAAGGAGACAGAACACTTCCACTCACCACAGATGAAAGGAGTCTCATCTGAATTATCAGCACAATCGTTCACAAAATCACACAGCTCGTCCCTGGCAACGCAGTGCTTGTTAGCGCATGTGAATTCTTGAGCCGTACACGTTCTGTCTGTGCTAAGTAGGGGGGAACAATCTTGAAAGGAAATATCATCCACTGCTACATCTCCTATGTAACTGATACCACGTTTTGCCCTGAAGACAACCTTTAAAAAAAAATAAAGCCAGTATCAGTTGACTCGTCCATCAGGAATCCAAAACTTGGGGCAAACAGTAAGTACAGTACAGAACATAAGGGCTTGAATCTGATAAAAATGACCCCGTAATCCCTACGATGAAACTGACCCAGGAAGTTTGAGGGATATCGAAGATCTCTACCACACTCAACAGGTAAGGATGTGGGAGTGGCAACACCATTGTCTCTTGTCTAGATTTTTAGGATACAGGGCCTAAGAAACTGGCAGGAGTCACCTACCACTGCAGCCTCTGCAACTCGCAGACCCAAAACAAAACCTGCTCACTTCTGACAGCCTCATCACACGTGGAAGCAGGAGGTCAACCAGGTGACGGAATGCACCAAGAGACAGAAGATGCAAGCATATCTTTTACCTTATTTCATCCACTTCTTGCCATTCCTCTGATCTGTTCAACTCAACTATTTGAAATCGAAAATATGTCAAACCTCAAAACCATGAATGTTTTTAATTGGCCGCATCTTTGGACTTGAAATGATGGTGGTGTGCCTTTGATTAATGTATGTGATGAATGAAATCCTCCTGTGTGCCACTGCTGGACAGTGAGATCCCACGTCTACAGACTTTGATAGAACTGATGAAAAACAGTCACAGGACGCACTAAAGTTTTCAAAGTGAAACTAATTCAGACAGCTTCTACTGAATTTGCCTGCAAGTTAAATATGTATTTGTGTGTTAGCATAAGAAATATTCATATATTTTAAAGTAAATTTAGGACAATTAGAGATGCATTAACAAGAAATACCTATTTACCTCCATGATTTTTATACAAAATAGTTGTCATCAAACTCCCAAACATCTTTTTACCAAATCTAATCAATTACTTTTCTTGAAAGAAGTAGTTTTTCCTTAAGATGTGTTATGCTTTTATACTATTGTATGAAAACCTAGTTGTTTTCCTTTTAAGATGAGAGAATAGAATAACTGAAAATCATGCCTTTCACATTATTATAAAAAAGCAAATAAATGTACAATTTTTACATAAATTCATGTATCAAATTGACATAAAAGGCATACATTTGTTTTCTTCAGAGAAGATGTGCTGGAAAAGAAAAATAAATTCGTAAGATAGATTAAGAGCTTGGATGTGATTAAGACGAGGTGAAACTAGAAAGAATAATAACTACAACTCTTTTATAAGAAAATTGAGCCCAAGAAAAACATGGATACACAAATTGAAAAAGGTACTGTATTATCTGGATATATCTGAACATTTAATTTAAATCTGTGAGACAGTGCTCTGTGATTAAGAAATCAGATAATCCAATGCCACACGATGTTGGTTAAGATTCCATAGACTTTAATACTGAATGTGATTAAACTTTTTTTCAAGAGCAATTATGATATATTTTTTTCTGGTAAAATAAAAGCTGGGTCAATCATTTTGTAAAATTTAGGAAGCAATAGAGCACAGCATTTGTATTACGGACTTGTAGATGACCTGCCTGTGTTTAAAGCGTATCACTGCCATTGTAGTTATATAAGTAGGGCAAGTTATCCAAGTTCTAGGTATTTCTGTGCCTAATCTATAAATGCAGGTAATAAAGGTAGGTACCTCATACAGTTACAGGAGTAAATTTTTTGTTCATAGAACAGAACTTAGCACTTAGTAAGTGCCAGGTATGTGATTGCTGTAGTTATAAAAATTATCATAATTAAATGCTATGTTTAAATTGGGGGTTCCCAAATATAACTGTGAAAACTACCCAATGCTGTATACTTTTACTCAAGGGTTAAAGGCGCTCATGTTTCTGAGGCTAAAGGGACTGATACTGTAAAAATGGAAGGACCATGGATAGTATGTGTGTCTCACTACTATTTCTCCAGTGCATAGTAAGGTGGTTGCACATAGTCGGTTCTTGATATGTTTTTACTGAAGGAATGAATGAATCACATTAAACATCAAATATTCAGAAACCATTAATATTTCATTTTAAGAGTCAAACAACATGGGCGTATTTCTCTTCAAATTTCAATGTGAAAAATTAAATTTCAGAAAGACTAAATTAATAGTTGATTCCTCTGCTTAAATCCCTCTTAATGTTTTTTTTTGTTTGTTTGTTTTTGTTTGTTTTGTTTTGTTTTTTTGCGGTACGCGGGCCTCGCACTGTTGTGGCCTCTCCCGTTGCGGAGCACAGGCTCCGGACTCGCAGGCTCAGCGGCCATGGCTCACGGGCCCAGCCGCTCCGCGGCATGTGGGATCTTCCTGGACCGGGGCACGAACCCGCGTCCCCTGCATCGGCAGGCAGACTCTCAACCACTGTGCCACCAGGGAAGCCCTTAATGTTGTTCTGAACATGATTTTACCATGCAAATGTTCTACTTGCGTAGACTAGTTAAGAATTCACTGCCTGAAGTGGAAGCCGACGCCTGGCAGCAGCACAGCCTTCTGCATGTTCTTGCTCATGACTCTTCTTGCCTCAGTTAAAAGGTCTTGGAGGTTAAACAGGTGGAATCCTCTTAACAATAAATTTCATAAGGCAAGGCCACTAAACTGCTGTCCAGTCTTTTCTTCTTCAGGTTGAACTTACTTCTTATCCATTTCCTAAATTATCTGCAAATGACCCATAAGAAAACTGGGTCCCAGCAAGAGGTCAAAAATATATGGGATTTATTATAGCTAACATTCTAAGAAATTGGGGATAATGTTGTATCAATGCCTTTAAACAGCTGTATCTAGCCTGTGCTTCCAGTGGAGTTGAAAGGGGCTGATCTATCAGATATGGCATGTGATTGTAGATACAGTTACTGAATATTCACAGCTGATTTGGTTACTCTTGCTACATACTGCATTTCCAGTCCTCTGTATAATTAGCAAAGATATTATAGCTTGTATCTATAGATAAGTGGCTCTAAATTCAAGGAATTAAGCCCTGTGCAGTTACGACTAAGAAAAAATGTTCTCTGACATAAATGGCTCTGGATTCCCACTCTCCCTTATCTAATCTTAAATCTTAATAGCTAAGCTTTACCTTCCAATAAACACCCCTTCTGTCAAAAACAAAACAAAACAAAACAAGCAAAAACTCCAAAAGCAGAAAACACACACATCCATGGAGCTCCTGTTTTCCTGATAATCCATAAAAAAATAAACTTCACGCTAAATATCTTGGCATATAATTACTTTCAGTTTAAACCTTTTATTCTATGTATTATTTGTTCTTTTCCTTTATCTTTAGGTCTTATCCTCCTAATATTATTGTAATCTACATGAAGACAAATACAGCATCACCCAATTTTGTGCCTCTGAAAATATTTTTCAGTCAGGTAAATCTATTTTCTCTAATAAGGTTCAACAATATAGTGTGCTTTCAAAGGTCTCTTTAATTGGGTTTGAAATAAACTAATGTAATTACTCTGCAGTCTCTGAGAATATATTTGCAAAATAGTGGGAGGTGTTCTTAATATGTAGGAGCCTGATTGTGGAGGCAGGAGATGGTTGCCACTAAAATGAGATGTTCCTAGAAAAATGGTTGCCTCTTTGGGAAAAAAAATTGGGGCATTTCAGAACCGCAAATTCCTTATGGAAAATGCTGTACGGAGTGGTGAGCGTTCATACAGCACATCAGAAAGGGAAAGAGAGACAAGAAGACAAGGGGTAGAGGAAATAAATTAAAATTAAAGAATCAACAAAACTCAATCATCACCTAAATACTTGGATTACAAACCTGTATATGCGAATGAACGCCTAAAAACACCTCTATTTTTTTCCACTGTGCACCTTGCTGTCCGCTTTGAGCCCACAGTTTAGAAGTAACATTGTCTATCTTGCTGAGTACCTGCAGAGACAAATCAAGTAAGAAGTGCTGAAATATGTTACCTTGACAAATTCTAAACACATAGAATTCTCCCAGTAATTTTTTTTCATTTTAATATCTACATGAATCCCTGAGAGAAAAGCTCAGACATTTTTCATTAGTGCTGTTTTCTAGAACAGCACTGTGTCCCCAGGGTACCTCATGAGCTTTGTGTAATAAAGTTGTGCATGAATATCTGTCAGTCAAGTCTGAAGTTACCTGGCTCCATTTGATTAAGAACTCTTAACTACCTTAGTTTTTAAAAATCTGACAGCAAGAACAATTGGAAGTCTCAATATTAAATAATATTCATGCAGTCACATGAAAAGCACAGAATTGTTTACTGACCACAGTTTTGAGAATGACATTAGGTTCAGTGGGGATGGTGACGTTACAATGGGAGTCCGTTCAATTCCAACAGCACATATGGGTGATGTGAGTGGGCACCTAACTCACCTAAGCCAGCAAGAGCTCCCCACCCAACAAACGGACCCTCATTCTAAAGGGAAATTGAGAATCATCTCAGCAAACAAATTATCATGGCTCTTCTTTTAGAATGACACAAAATGAGCCATGAAGAAAGTAATTAAATAGGGAAGAGCAGTAGAGTTCCACATTTTAAAATAACTGACTTAGATGATGTATTTAATTATTTCACAACACTATTTTTTTTACATCTTTATTGGAGTATAATTGCTTTACAATGGTGTGTTAGTTTCTGCTTTATAACAAAGTGAATCAGTTATACATATACATATGTTCCCATATCTCTTCCCTCTTGTGTCTCCCTCCCTCCCACCCTCGCTATCCCACCCCTCTAGGTGGTCACAAAGCAACGAGCTGATCTCCCTGTACACCACTAATTTTTAACAATACAATGTGTGTAACCAATTCATTATTCACATAAAGGGTTTGGGGAGGTTTTGACTTTTGAAAGTGAAGGTAACTTTGAATGCTTTCATGATCAGTTTTTTAAAAATTAAATGCAGTGGACTTCCCTGGTGCTGCAGTGGTTACGAATCCGCCTGCCAATGCAGGGGACACGGGTTCGACCCTTGGTCCGGGAAGATCCCACATGCCACGGAGCAACTAAGCCCGTGTGCCACAACTACTAAGCCTGTGCTCTAGAGCCCATGAGCCACAACTACTGAGCCCTCACGCCACACCTACTGAAGCCCATGCGCCTAGAGCCCGTGCTCTGCAACAAGAGAAGCCACAGCAATGGGAAGCCCACGCACTGCAGCGAAGAATAGCCCCTGCTCGGTGCAACTAGAGGAAGCCCGTGCGCAGCAACAAAGACCCAACGCAGCCAAAATTAAATAAATAAATTTATTTTAAAAAATTAAATGCAAATGGTTATTTTTATAGAGCTAGAGTTTCTAGAGTCATATACAAAGTCGTATGTGGCTAGCAAAGATATCACTAAATTCTTGAATTCAAGTTGAATCAACATATTATTAAAGTCAAGAAAATAGAATTTCTAAAAAATATAAAAATCTTTTTTGAAGGATACTAAAAAGAATGTATAGGAATTAGATCTTCTTTGTATGAATACTGCTCTATACACAAATCACTAAGGAAAACTGTGTTCATGCAACATAGTAATGCAACATTTAATGTTATTTTACTCAGCTGTGCACGAAATAAGGATCATATGTATTACCATTTTAATTATTTTATAATTAACTACTTATAAAATTTTAAGGTTGTTTTATAGTTTTTCATCTACTAACACAAAATCTTATTCTGAAAAAATGAAAGCCTATTTTAGATAATTAATCTCAACCACAAAATATACCTGGTAAGTAATTCTCATTTTTCTGATGCAAACCCTGTAGTTAGCTGTATTGATTGTTTTGTCTAAAACCATTTTTAAAAACTCAGTGAGACACAAATGGTAAATTGTCACATCAATCCACAAGACTACTTGGATACTTTCAGATTATTAAACATGCACACATACATATACACAAACAAGTTTACTCTTAAACTGTTTTTGGTGAGAAGTCTCACCTATAACAAATAAAACTATTCTTCCAAAATTACTTTATAAATTTAACATGTTTCCAATTAAAAGAAAGTAACAGCATTTAAAAAATATGTTTATCTAATTTGGGGAGGAAAATAATATTTAATATGGCCAGGAAAATCGTAGAATAAGACAGTTAAAAAATAAAAAAAAAACCCTAATATTAAAATTACATCAAGCTACTAGGAAAGAAGTGGTTAAGCTGATCTGCAGTCTATTTCTATTTATTGGGGAAAAATAGAGCAGGTAGCCCAAGTGTAATCTCTTTGCAAATATACTAAACATAGACTTTTTGGAAAACAAATTAATGCTATTTGACAGGGGGAGAGACCTTATCTATGGCTGCTTTTAGCGAGATATCCCTGGTCTAAAACTGCTCATGTAAACAATTCTGAAATCTGGGGATTTATTTTTCAGACATGGCTTCTTGGAAAATGTCACGTAAGCTATGAAACAGAGTATAAATGGAGATGCTTCAAAATTGAGTTGGCTTCTCTGTGTAAATGATGTGTCTATACATATACTTACAAACCTTATCTATTATATAAGGCATGTCTAATAGGGGAAGACAGGATCTAGGGGATCTGCATTAAAATTGCAGAACCTCTTTCTGTTTTGTCCGTATAACTTAGTCATCTAAAAGAAACCAGGACCCCCTGGAAAAATAGTTACCTCCAGGGATGGAACAGGATAACAAAAAGATGAGTCTGGAACATCTTCTTGGCCAGAAAGAAGGGAAATGATCAAAGAATGATTGGACTTGTCAAAGAGACATAGAAATCAGTTTAAAGGGTCTCCTATAACTGAATCTGGGACAATGTAAGAACCAATAAATAGTAATAGTGTTGACAACAAATTGGATAAAATAGGAATCCATGAGTCCACACTGATATAAATCAATAAATGGAGAATTTTTCTAACAAGAGAAAACCAACCTACAAATGTAGACAGAATAATGGAGTTAGACACAAATAGGCAATCATCATAGTAAAATTAATGTGGCAAAAAATACTAAAGGAAGCAAAAATTAGTGGGTATAATTGAGTTGAGATCAGGATTTTACATATGCTCAAAATATCTCATCACAAAATATTTATTGATAACAAAGGGAACAAAAGTACTGAGACCAATAGACATCATGTACTAACCAATGGGATACAATAAAAATAATACAGTATTGGTGGTATTAAAGGGAAAAACATGCTTAACATTGAACAAATCCAATTTGAAGGACGTTTCACAAAATGACTGGATTATAACCTTTTAAAATATCAAGATCATAAAGTTTAAGGGAAATGAAGGAATTACTTCAGTTTTAAAGACACTAGGGACTTCCCTGGTGGTGTGGTGGTTGAGAATCCACCTGCCAATGCAGGGGACACGGGTTCCATCCCTGGTGCGGGAAGATCCCACATGCCACGGAGCAACTAAGCCCATGTGCCACAACTACTGAGCCTGAGCTCTAGAGCCTGCGAGCCACAACTACTGAGCCCACGTGCCACACGACTGAAGCCTGCGCGCCTAGAGCCTGTGCCCCACAACGAGAAGCCACTGCAACGAGAAGCCTGTGCACCATAACAAAGAGTAGCCCCCCTGCTTGCCACAACTAGAGAAAGCCCGCATGCAACAACAAAGACCCAACACAGCCAAAAATAAAATAAAAATAAATAAATTTATAAAAAATAAAGACACTAGAAAGAAATAACAATGGAGTGTGATAAGTAATTCTGTATTCAACTCAATTTTTCCTATAAAAGATGTTATTGGGACAATGGGCAAAAAACCAGAATCTCTGAGTGAAAGGTAGAATGCAGTTGTCTGTGAGATTCTTGCAACCTTTTGTGAGTATGAAACAATTTAATTTCTTTTTTTACAAAAAAACAATTTGAAAGAGAATATTGGAGAATGTAGCACCACTATATCAAAGACAGCAAGAAGGCACATCCGAATATCACCAAAATGTATATATCATTTGATTGTGTTATTCTCAGAATATTGATACTGAAACCTATATGACATATTTCAAGGGTAAAACAGTATTACACAGAAGCTGCAACCTCAGAATAAAGACCATAATCATAAATAGAATAGTTTAAAGAAAACCTATTAGCCATTCAGGTCCAATTCTACTAAAGCTTTTTTTCAATCATACTGTTTTCAAACCAGTGAAGTATTGATAAACTGTCCATTTTCATTTATTAGCAGATTACATATTTTAATAACACTAAATTATACAATATGAATTTTTGTAGAAGAAATTCAGAAAATGCAATTGCCTAAGCAGTACCTGGAGAGAACCAACTGTGGCACCATTCATATGAGTCCAGAACACCAGGGTACATTTTGGTCCCGTGCGTGAAATAACAGGAGTGAGGATGTCAGCCATGTCACCAAACTTTCCATTTGAGCTATCAGCATACAGGTACCAGCCATCTGCGGTATTTCTGGGGAAAGAATGATGCATTTATCAGGTAAAAAAAGAAAATCATAAAATACAGTTTGTCATTAACCATATTTTATTGTTCTAAAATTTCTCCGAAAAGTATAACAATGTTTTTAGAACGATGGTGATACATAAATAACTCTACTATTTTGATTTTGAATCCATGTGTCCATTGGTACAATGTACAAAAATTATGGTAAAGGTTGAAATCATTAGGTCTAATATGTAATAACTTGGTTGATTTTTTTATAATGATACTGCTGATACTCTGATCAGTTTTGTAGTTTTTTTATGTGGGTAAAATGAGACATTGAAGCATTGAATACATTTAGAAGAGGCATAAAAAGAACAAAAATATAAATAATTAAAGTATGAAAAAGAGAAAGGAAGCTGTCTTGGAGTTCTACTCACTGGTCTAAAAGGCTTTCAGGTTCAAATTTATTTTATCTATTAATTTAGGTAAGTTTTACTTAAACATATTTTAATAAGCAGGTAGATAACCTTTCAATGTTGTTTTAAGTAAAGAAGGGTATTTATTAGTTCACATAACTGAAAAGTACAGGGGATACACTAGCTTCAGGCACAGTTGGATCCAGGGGCACAAACACTGTTATCAGGACTCAAGTCTCTCCATCATCTGGCTTAAGTGGGTAGATAATTTTTAAAGTGTGTCTTTTTTTTCCCCTAGTTCCAAACCAGAGAGGGAAAATAATGATGGAAACACTTAAATATCAATGTAATCTTGCCATAAGGGATAGAGTTTATGCCCCCACTTTAATTACCAATTCAAAAAAGAGATAATAAAACATTAAAGACATGCTATTTTTGAAATATTAAATAAGGAAGTGATTCCTCAAAATTCGGACATTCTGGCACTCTTTAATTTCTTTGATTAATTATATTTCACACCACTTTTTCACCACATGTGATACTAGTACCATGGAGTTTAAACTTGCTACTTATTAAAACCATTTTGAAAGTTTTATCTTTTTTTTTGAGGAAAGACATGAATCATTAATAGAAAATAGATGGAGAGAAAGAGAGAGGTATTCATTCAGTCACCACGTATTTACTGAGTCAGTCTTTCCAGTGTTACTTGTCCAAGGCACTGGGAATGTGCTGTGGGCAAAAGACATGGCAGGGCTGGCCTCTGACCTCAGCACTTACTAGACGGGCAACATTAGGCAGGTTATTCAACCTCTCTGAACCTATTGGTTTCTTCATTTATAAAACAGGATAGCTCCATGTTACTACTAGGAGTTAGAAATAGAATAAGTGGACTTTCTATCCCAGTACTCGCCCATCTTACATATTTAATAAATGGTAGTTGTGATTTGTGGTTATGTTTAAGTCATTAGTTGCTGCTAATAAAGAACTTGGTGCCCTGTGAACTACACAGGGTATGAATTAGGACTGCTTTTAAGAGCTAGGATTATTATATTAATTTGTCTGAATTGTGTGTCAATGAATAAAAAGTTCCAGCTTTGTTCCTTGTGTGTGTTTAATATCCCGGGACCCCACAGATGCTGAGAACAAAGATGAATACATGAATTCTTCATTGGTTCACAGATTCACTGTGATCCAGCACAATTTTTAGTAGATATATTTTCCCCCAAATTGACAAACTGATTCTAAGCTTAATATGGAAATCCAAAGGACTAAGAATAGCCAATTTTATCACAAAGGAGAACAAAGTTAGACAATTTACTCTATCAGATACTGATTCATTATAATGGTAGAACAATCAAGACAGGGTGGTATTGAAGTAAAGACGGAAAAATGGGCCAGAGAAATGGATAAAAGAGTCCTGAAAATTCTACATATATTTATACATCTGACTTATGAAAAGCTTAGCTCTTCAGAGCAGTGAAGGAAAGGACAATCTTTTCAATGTGGATTGAATAAATTAGGTAGCCTTGTGGGGAAAAAACAAACCTTGACCCCTATTTCACAGCATTCAAAAATAATAAACTGCAGGTAGAATGTACCTGAAATGTGAAAGGTAAAACAACAAAGCTTGCCTAAGATACATAACAATATCTTCATGATATGAGACTGAGAATTAATTTTTAATAATATATAAGGATTACTATCCATAACGGGAAATACAAAAAATAGGACTGTATTCAAATTAAGGATTTCAGTTTATCAGAGATACCAATATGATGATCAAGGCCAACCAGTGAATGGGAGAAAACATTTGCATCCCATTTAACGAATGTTACACTTACTATCTACTATATGTCATGCACTATGCCAGACGTTCAACAATGCCTGTGTGTTTGTAGTGTGTGTATGTCTTTATACATACATATTATATAACTACACACATACAAGGAAGAACAGAATGAAATGTCCCCAAATGCTAATATGTTTTTATCTTTGTTTGGGGGCCACGGCTATTTTCTTTCCTACACAGTGCCTGGTTCACAGTAGACTCTCCAAAAGTACTTGATAAACAAAATACACAAGGTAGTTTAAAATCAGTACAGCACATGTGGAAATAAATAGACCAATGGAGTGACAGAACTGTAGAGTCAGATAAAATTACACAGGAAAAGTTGATAATAATATATTCCAGGCTGGGGGAGAAAAAAAAAATAAAAAGACAGAACAATGTTAGAGACCATGGAAGAATTAAGTGACTAAAAGTCACAATTCTAGTAATGATAAAAGCATCTACTCAATGGTTCTTCAACTGGAGGTCCCTGTACTAATTTCCCAGAAACTACACGATGAAAAATGCTAATGTTTAATTTCCCCAATACAGTATAACTTGAGAAAATTCAGTCACAATAATAAATTTAAAATAAATTATTGAAACAATTCTTTATAATTATATATCCTTGAAATATATATATTTCAACTGCAAGGAAAACGAAAAAAGGGAGACATGCCAGGAGATCAATTTGAAAAATGCAGATAACAAAACTGCATCTGTGCTTTTACACTGCCCCACAAACACCGTACTAGTGTAAAAGTGTATCATTCGGTCGCCAGTCTTTTATGCATTAACTGGGGGCACATCATGCATGCATGATTCCTAATGGAAAAATGAAGAATTATATGAACACTTGCCTATGTCTGAGATGAGATTATCTGAGCATGTACCTGCAAAGGAAATCAACTGCCCTCCTGGGATGAATACAGCAGTAATGATCACACCTAACGGTGCTGTCACTCATAAAGTATCAGCATCTCTCTCCCAGCCCTCAAATTGTCACTTCTCAAACAGGGCTGGAAGGAGGATGTTTTATAGAAATATACCTTTCCTAACAAAACACATCATAAACCACACAGTAGTAAAGGTTTAAAGAAAGCAGTGCTTTACACTCAGGTGTTGCGAAAATAAAGATCCCAGGCGATGATGTATAAGTCATTAAAAAGTCATTTATTAAAAGAGATCTGATTTATAGTCCAAGCTGTTTTAAAGAACGTTGCCTAAGCCTCATAGGATAATCAGTTTCTAAAGTCTTAATATTACACAAATTAAGCAATTTAAAAATTGACATTTTTCCCCCTTATTTGAGAATCTCCTGGGTATTCACCCTAATTAAATTAATAAGAAAAAATACCCTTGCATGGACAAATAAAAATATTCTTGAGTTAGGTCAACTGACCTTTAATACTTGTACAGTATAAGGGACACATTCTTCAGGCTTATCCTCTGGGTTGAGATATAGCCTGTGATTGATTATGATGATGTAGGCTGTTATAACGTACCTGATGGGATATGAGCTACTGAAAGTTGTCATGAACTTGATTACTTTCGTGAGAAACAGAAAATACAAACTGTTCAACAGTACAATCCTCCTAGGGGTTTCCACAGTATTACCCTCGTGTCTGTGGTGCACCAACCTTGCTATGTGCAACTGCTCCCCGCCCCTCCCACCAACTCCACGGTCTGACCCACCAACTGCTGGAGCTTCTTAAATAAGACGGAACACTCAGAGTTCTTATGTGGGATTTTTAGAATATAAATTAAGGAAAAAGGAACATTCCTTCTTGAACGTCAAGGCATGCTTCCCCTCCATCCTCCCACCCCACCAACCAAGGTTTGAAACCGGCTCTGTCGGACTCCAAAATTCCACACACACCCTCTAGACTCTGCTGGAGTATTGCAGAAGAGACAAACAAAAAAGTTTCTATCTCACCTTATTGGTCCTTTATAATACACATCTGATCCTACCATCCTGCTAGAAACCTTCAACACACCTTTACTGACTCAAAGTGAGATTCTTGAACTAAACTGTATGTTCCTGGATTGCAAGTAAATAAGAAGCCACAGTAAAGTACACATCAATTCATTACACACACTGTCAGATCAGCTGACACTTTTTTTCATAGTGAGACTTTCTTGATAATTGAAGCAGTGAATTAATTTGCATTCTGGTGCAAGCTCTTTTATATGGTTATGTATTTGTAACTAACAGTCCACAGGAGGTGGGAGATAGATGGGCCCCCGGGCCAGACAGCTGGTGCTTGTGAAGTGGAGTAAAATTGAAGCTTTGTTCTCACCCAGGAACTCCAAGGACAAAGCTAGTGGCAGAAGCTGAGCTCCGCTGAAGTAAAGAGATAAGGTGCCCACTCCTGAGGTCAAGGAAGACTTCCCTCTGCACAGGTGCAGGAAGGCTTCTTGGGGGGCAAAAAGGGAGGGGGGCACCACCCCATAATATGTGTGCACATGCACCCACAGGCCTCTGTGGTGGGATCAATCTTAGCAAAAAGTTGAGCACGCATGTTGGGGACGGTCCTGGAAACATTCAGGTGTGAAAAAAACACGAGAAAATTGGCCGAAGGTAAACAAAGACCTGGAAGGACTGTCCTGTGTAAGTGAATTAAATCACGTCTTTACGGCACTCCTCATTCAGGATGCCCCCAGTCCCCTCCAGGTGTGTATCCCTGCTTTGCTTCTGACTTACTGTTCTCCTTCTTAGAGAGGACACCATACCCTTTCTCTCTGGATGTGTGTTTCTGCCTTGCTGCTGTCTTAAATAAACAAACTGTTTGTGTGCTCTCCCACATGTTATGCTGTGTCTCCAATAATAAACTTTGTACCTGTTTTTACAGTTTTTACCTCCTTAAAACATTCTTGCTTTCAAATGGGGGAAAGAGCTAGGGCCACTTTGCTTCTAGCCCCTAGCCCCTGGTGGTCTAGTGGCTAGGATTCCTGGTTTTCATCCAGGCTACCCAGGTTCAATTCCTGGGCAGGAAACTAAGATCTCCCTTCAGGACCACTCACTGCTGTCTTCTCCGAGATCACCCAGAGTGGTCTTTCATACTGAATTGGTATATAACCGGGATCAGAGAATATTTTTCTGTAAAGGCCATACGGTAAATATTTTAGGCTTTGGGGGCCATACGGTCTTTGTTACAGTTATCAGCTCTTTGTGGCATAAAAGCATCTATGGACTGCTTAAATGAATGATTATAGCCATGTTCCCAATACAACTATATTAACAAAAACAGGCATCAGACCAGAATTGGCCCACAGGCCATAATTTGTTCACCACCATTCTATGGATAAAACTCTCAATTCATCAGGATCTGAGAAATAACTTTCTATACTAATATCCAGCTTCATCTTTCACATATTACTTTACTCAGACACCGAGATCTATACCCATCATATAGGTTCATGCAGTTACTTGGATACATCATGTACTTTATTTTCTCTGTCTCCCTTACACTGGTCTTTCTCCTGAGCACACATATAACCTCTACACTTGGTCTTTCCCCTATACTACTTGGATTTACCTTCCACAACATATCTCAAGTACACTCTCATTTCCAAGCCTTCTTAAATTCCTACACTCAAAATCCCCTGATTCAAAATCACCCCTCACTTAAGAATTCCATATCATTTTATACATAACTTTTTATTTTATTTTATTATTATTTTTTTTTTGCGGTACGCGGGCCTCTCATTGTTGTGGCCTCTCCCGTTGCGGAGCGCAGGCTCCAGATGCGCAGGCTCAGCGGCCATGGCTCACAGGCCCAGCCGCTCCGCGGCATGTGGGATCCTCCCAGACTGGGGCACGAACCCACGTCCCCTGCATCAGAAGGCGGACTCTCAACCACTGTGCCACCAGGGAAGCCCTATACATAACTTTTCAGATGCATTTTTCATATTAGATTTTAATTCACTGAATATGAAGTTATATGCCCCACTAGATCATAAATATACCAAGACACATATTTTATCTTATTTATTAAAGTATCTAGAATACCTTATAAAATGGCTTAAACTCAATTGGTGCTTAATAAATATTTCCTGAATATGTTGCTAAATAAGCAGGAGATATTTCTTGCTTTTCTATAACAAAATTCTCCTTTACACATACAATTTGCATCTCAATTTTGAAAAAGGATTTACAATTTTAGCAGCTTTTGGATTTCTCTTTCCTAGTCTTATGAAACCAAAAATGAAGAAAAAGCATTTGTTGAAATTTTATATAACCACCTGTTTCACCAATTCAAATTCAATAACAAAGGTATTACAGTCAATTACTTTAATTAGGAGCACCCATGGTTCTTGTTTCAATATTGTACGACATTCACTGGAGAATAGCTCTTTGTGAGGCAAGAAGAAACACATTTTTAAAAAAAACCAACTGACAAATTTAAAACTCTAAGAAGTTACACAATGTAGCTATATTTATTTATGATCTAATTCCAAAACAGGAATTCAGAAGGCTCACTAAAATATGTATATTCTCTGTTAAATAGATTTCAGGTCAAAGAAACACTAGCTTCTACAATGTATAAAATATGGGAATTTTTAGAATCAGTCTTTAAATTAGTATGTCTTTAAATTAGGGAGTATTAAATAATAGTTTATTATTTGATACTCGCAACAAACCTAAGAAGGTAGGATTATACATTAGTATTTCATACATGAGATATCTAAAATTAAACAATTTGCCAATGGTAATTCCCTTGGTAAATACTGAAGTCAGGACTGGAGTTAGATTCATCTCCCCATATTTTATACTCTAAACTAGTTGTCCTCTAAGGATGGTGCCTGGACCAGCAGCATCAGCATCACCTGGAAACTTATTTAAAGTGCCAATTCTTGGGCCCTATCTCAGACCTACTGAATCAGGGACTCTGGAGTAGGGCTCAGCAATCTGTTTAAAAATTGTTTCAGGGGCTCCCCTGGTGGCGCAGTGGTCGAGAGTCCGCCTGCCGATGCAGTGGACGCGGGTTCGTGCCCCGGTCCGGGAAGATCCCACATGCCGCGGAGCGGCTGGGCCTGTGAGCCATGGCCGCTGAGCCTGCGCGTCCGGAGCCTGTGCTCCGCAACGGGAGAGGCCACAACAGTGAGAGGTCTGCATACCCCCCCCCCCCAAAAAAAATTGTTTCAGCTTATTCTGCTGCATGCTAAATTTTGAGACCCACTGCTCAAAACCACTGACACTAACATTTAAGAGTATTTACAATTCCAAGTTGTTAAATCAAGGCACTAATCCAAAAGGAATAGAAAAACAGCTATTCAAGCTTTATTGTCCTTCCTAAAATAAACACTGTGGGGAAAATAACTATAAGATTAAAGAATTTTTTGACATTTGTTATTACAATACCTCGTTTTCCATTACGTAGTGTGTAGAAAACAGCTCCTATGTTCTAATAGTAGAAGGAGGAGAAGAAGAAGAAGAGGAGGGGGAAGGAAGGAGAAATGAGGAAGAAGAAAGAGAGGAAGAGAGGAGAAGGAGAAGAAGGGGAAGGAGAACAAGGAGAAGAAGAATTAGAAGGAGAAGGTGGAGAAGGAGAAGGAGAAGAAGAAGAAGAAGAGGAGGAGGAGGAAGAGGAAGAAGAGGAAGAAGAAGAAGAAAGAGGAGGAGGAGGAGGGGGAGGAGGGGGAGGAGGGGGAGGAGGAGAAAATGGTTGGGAGAATTATGGGTTGAATTTCTTAGTCGAGTGTATTTGAGAAACACAGGGCACAACTCAAGGGTTCCATTTAAACACACACACACACACACACACAAACACACACACACAGTTTGATGTAAATAGTCCTTCAGGAGTTCTGTAGACAAGAACTGTAGCCATTATATTCTTTTTTTTTTTTAACTCATACATCCCTAATGTATTTGAACAACACCAAAAACAGTCTGGCACATGGTAAGTACTCAATAAGTATTTCTCAGCTGAGTAAATAAAAAATACTAATGACTTGTGTTTGAGAATCACTAAACACCTTTTAATAAAATTTTTTGACCTAGCTTTCGAAACAAGTTAGAATAATTTAAATTTTTGAGAATTTTAAAATAATTTTAAAATTAAAAAAACGCATCATAGTTATAAGAAATGACTCATATTTATGCAAGAATTTACTCACATGTAAGTGTGAATGAAAACTCTATTTGCTCCAGACAAAAGAGACTTCAAAGTAAAGAAAGTTATCAGGGATAAGGAAGGTATTACATAATGACAAAAAGTTCAATAGTTCAAGAAGACATAACAATCCTCAACATATCTGAGCCTAACAACAGAGTGCCAAAGTGAGGCAAAAACGAATAAAACTGCAAACAGAAATAAATGAATCCATCGTTGTTAGAGACTTCAAGACCCCTTTATCAAAGATGAACACAAACAGCAGGCAAAAGAACAGTAAGATACGCATATGCAAAATAATGAAGTTGGACCTTTACCTTATATCATACACAAATATTAACTCAGACTAAATCACAACCCTAAACATAAGAGCTATAAAACTCTCAGAACAAAGCCTAGGGGAAAAGTCTCATGACATTGCATTTGGCAGCTATTTCTTAGATATGACCCCAAAAGCAAAGGCAACAAAAGAAAAAATAGATAAATTGAACTACATCAAAATTAAAGATTTTGTGCATCAACGAACACTATCAACAGAGTGAAAAGTCAACACACAGAATCTGAGAAAATATTTGCAAATCATAGTCTGATAAGAGATTAATATCCAGAATATATAAGAACTCCTACAACTCAACAACAAAAAACCCAATTCAAAGTGAGCAAAAGAATTTAACAGATATGCAAATTGCCAATAAGCACATAGGAAGATGGTCAATGTCACTAGCATTAGGGAGATGCAAATCAAAACCGCAATGTGATATGACTTCACACCCATTATCTTGGCTATCGTAAAACAAAACAAAAAATAAATGTTGTCAAGAATGTGGAGAAAGAAATGCTTGTTATGTAAAATTTTATGTTACATATATTTTATCATAATAAAAAATTTTTAAAGATTTATTTTATTAGGAAGCAAATTAAAGATCTTATCACCTTTCAGGAGAGAAAAAGCATTAGCTCTATTCAAATCCAATATTTAATATCTTCCAATACTTTGCTTTATTCCTCTTACCATAATTATATAAAGAAAACATAAAGACTTTTTATCTTAAGTATCATATATATAAGTATGCCCTCAAATCTCTAATTTACCCAGTGGATGTTACCAGTATTATCATTTTCTATAGGTTCCATGTCATGAAAAAGATTGAGAAGCCCAGCTATATTCCAGCTTCCTTTCTTATCTATTGGCTAGTTAATTTAGCTGTAGGAATATAGGAATTGAAAGTCAAAGGAGAAATGAGAGTAAGCAGACGTATAGCACTCTGTCTCAAAAAAGTAATATCTGTAATGGAGAGATAACAACTGCTTGGAAAATCTTCCTTTGAAAAGCAGTTTGGCTTATTCCATAATCTAAAATCAGTATAAGCCTGCTAATGTCAAGGGGATAAAATCTATGTACAAGCAGTCTACGTTAACAGGTAATAGGCTTGTCAGATGTAAATGAAAATCACAAGTATGCAAATGAGTCAGGATTTCCAGTCATATTCTGACTCCTTCAACATTACCAGGGTCTGAAAAAAAGTGAGCTGTCCTATGCTCAAAATTTAAATGATTTCTGTATTTGAATATTTTTCAAGATGATTAAACCTATGATGCCTTGAGATTAAACACTTCTCCCTTTGCACCATTGTTTTCTAAAACACCACACTGTACTACAGATTAATAATAAAGCATGAGTAAGAAGCAGCTATGATGTCTGAAACTACCTGCTCTCCTGTGTTACACATAGAAAGCTGACCCTCAGATTTGTGCATCTGTAGAGAGAGCAGATGATTTGGTTCTGGTTCTTAACCTCCTCACAATCACATTATCAAAGGGGATTCATGTTGTGCCATTTCTTCTCTGTGAGCTGCCACCAGAGTTCAACACCAGTATTTTAACACCTGTATACTTTGTTAAGGATGATCATGAATTATCATTCTTTGACCTTTACATTATTCTACAGCATTGCTCATCAGCAACTGCTGTTATCAGTTATTTGTAGTATCACTGGTCTGTGATGGAAAGGGCAATCTAAATTCTGAATATATAAAAGATGGAGATCATGTTAGAAGCATTTGAAAAAGTAAACAAACACTACCACAGTGTTCTGTGGCTGATTCTGTTTTTCTAATAACGTGAATACAGAATATCACAACTGGAATCTATACTAAGGCAATGCTAGTAATGAAACAGAAATGGTACAAGCTATGACAGTTAAGTGCTGTTAAGAGGGAAATCTTTTTTGAATGGAACATGAATAGTGAATGGGTCTAGTCCAGGATAATTCTGGAGCAGATTTTTCTACTCTATAAAAAGCCTCTCATGTCCTTTCATTTTACACCAGACTTTGAAATACACAAATTCTATTGATTAGAACTACTGGGTGTCCATATTTATGTTTCAGAAATTTTGTTGATAAAAGCTGAATTACTGAATTTAATATTTAAATTAAAAAATAATTTAATAGTAAATAAAATAAAAATCATTTAATTTTTAAAACCTACGTTTTCTAATTAACTCACTAAAAGCTTTCCCAGAATACTATTTTGAGTTCATGACATCCTAACCAACAGTATAACTGTGTTTGGTTAGAAAACTTTGTATTTAACTTAAAAGAGACTGAAAACTAATCCCTGGCAGGAAATTTAGATCCCACTTTAAAGAGAATATGAGAAATTTTTATTTTAAACTTAGTGATTTCCCCAAAGAAATTCTAGGTCAAGATATTTTTCTGTGTCTTTCTTCTCTTTTACAAGAAACTGCATACATCCCATGTAAAATGCATCCAAAGTTAATAAAAGTAATATATCCATGCATATGAGTTAAAAACATAACAGATCAGGAAATAATCCATAAAAGCACTATAATTCTATCTATAGCAGCTTAGAAAAGAGAACTAATTTTATCCTCAAAATTTTATTATTGCCACCAATCTCCTCTGGTTTTGCTTTCAGCTTCACTTTATCTTTTAAGGACTCCTACATTGGTCCAAATATTAAATGTTTCAACTGTGTTGTCTTATCTTTTCATCACTCCTCTTTTCTCACAGTCACTTGGTATGAGACCAGCACTATGGTAGGTGTTATAAAACAGTCAAATTGTCAGCACCCTTTTCCTTGAGATACTTACAGTATCATGAAGGAGTTAGACAAGTAAATTAACATTGGTGGTATCCTGGGACACGTGCTGTACTACAGCTAATGCCCAAAGAAGAACTATTTGGATTTGACTGGAGAGAGGGATCAGTGAAAGTTTCCCAGAAAACCTGACTTTCAACTAAGATTGAAAAGATGGTTAGGAGATTGTCGAATGAAAGTACCATGGCATGACAGAGAGTCACATTTAGAGAATAAATAGATTTGCTGGATGAACGGGAGAGTGGGCTGTTGATGATGAGACCAAAATAAGGAGCCTGAGTCAGACAAGAAAACATCTTAATGATGGATGTATTAACTAACCTTACTCTGGTAATCATTTTGCAATATGTATACATATGTAGAATCATTACATTGTACAACCTAAGCTTACACAATGTTATATGTCAGTTTTATCTCAATAAAGTTGGAAACAACAAAAAAATTACAATACCAAGCTAAGGCAATGAAGAACATCGACTTGGATATTTGCTAAAGAACTCAAAAACAAAATCAGGTATCTTTTTCTGTTCCCACAGAAAGTCCAACCTTGGGTTGGACTTCTGCCAACCCTGGCTTCCAAGTTAAAAACTAACAGTGCTCGTTAGCAGCTCTTTGTTTTTTGCCTTACATTTCCAATTAATCCAGCTGTACTGCATTCATGTGATACATGTATTACATCAAATCATATAGCCATTCCTCTTTTTTGTCCTTCCTAATTTCACGCCTTACTCATCACTTAGAGTATTTCAACAATGGAATAGCTACCAAGCACAAAGTGACATGCTACTCCAGTCAGTCACTGTTACCAATAACTTTAGAAAAGCAAATCCAAGCACACCTTTCCCTTCATTAACTGTCTGTTTTATCACTCTACTATTGCAGAACAGCCCCAACTCTGAAGACTGCTATAGAATGAATCACCCAGGTTCCATTAGCTTCTAACTTCCAATTAGAATTGGCTGGTGTGAGACACCGGCAGAAGACTGTAGGGTGGAAGGAAAGAGCATTCAGGGTATTTATTCCCACAACCCCATCCCCTTCCCTCTCTGCCTCATCATGGTTGTGGCAGGGAGACACAAAGTGAAGAGGAGGTGGGCAGCCTACCTGAAAAAGAATTCAGAGTAATGATAGTAAAGGTGATCCAAGATCTCGAAAACTGAATGGAGGCTCAGACCGAGAGGATACAAAAAATGTTTAATAAAGAGATAAAAGCTTTAAATAACAGAGATGAACAATACAATAACTGAAAAGAAAAATACACTAGAAGGAATCAACAGCAGAATAAATGAGTCAGAATAAAGAACAAGTGAGCTGGAAGACAGACGGTGGAAATCACTGCTGCAGAACAGAATAAAGAAAGGAAAATGTAAAGAAATGAGGACATGAGCTGCTTGTAAATTTTGGAGATTAATCCCTTGTCAGTTGCTTCATCTGCAAATATTTTCTCCCATTCTGAGGACTGTCTTTTGGTCTTGTTTATGGTTTCCCTTGCTGTGCAAAAGCTTTTAAGTTTCATTAGGTCCGATTTGTTTATTTTTGTTTTTATTTCCATTTCTCTAGGAGGTGGGTCAAAAAGGATCTTGCTGTGAATTATGTCACAGAGTGTTCTGCCTATGTTTTCCTCTAAGAATTTGATAGTTTCTGGCCTTACATTTAGGTCTTTAATCCATTTTGAGCTTATTTTTGTGTATGGTGTTAGGGAGTGTTCTAATCTCATACTTTTACATGTAGCTGTCCAGTTTTCCCAGCACTACTTATCGAAGAGGCTGCCCTTTCTCCACTGTACATTCCTGCCTCCTTTATCAAAGAAAAGGTGACCATACGTGCATGGGTTTACCTCTGGGCTTTCTATCCTGTTCCACTGATCTATATTTCTGTTTTTGTGCCAGTACCATATTGTCTCGATTACTGTAGCTCATGCAGCTCAATAACAAAAAAACAAAAAACCCAATCCAAAAATGGGCAGAAGACCTAAACAGACATTTCGCCAAAGAAGATATACAGATTGCCAACAAACACATGAAAGAATGCTCAGCATCATTAATCATTAGAGAAATGCAAATCAAAACTACAATGAGATATCATCTCACACCAGTCAGAATGGCCACCATCAAAAAATCTAGAAACAATAAATGCTGGAGAGGGTGTGGAGAAAAGAGAACACTTTTGCACTGCTGGTGGGAATGTGAATTGGTACAGCCACAATGGAGAACAGTATGGAGGTTCCTTAAAAAACTACAAATAGAACTACCATATGGCCCAGCAATCCCACTACTGGGCATATACCCTGAGAAAACCATAATTCAAAAAGAGTCATGTCCCAAAATGTTCATTGCAGCTCTATTTACAATAGCCAGGAGATGGAAGCAACCTAAGTGTCCATCATCAGATGAATGGATAAAGAAGATGTGGCACATATATACAATGGAATATTACTCAGCCATAAAAAGAAACAAAATTGAGTTATTTGTAGTGAGGTGGATGGACCTAGAGTCTGTCATACAGAGTGAAGTAAGTCAGAAAGAGAAAGACAAATACTGTATGCTAACACATATATATGGAATCTAAGAAAAAAAAATGTCATGAAGAACCTAGGGGTAAGACGGGAATAAAGACACAGACCTACTAGAGAATGGACTTGAGGATATGGGGAGGGGGAAGGGTAAGCTGTGACAAAGTGAGAGAGTGGCATGGTCATATATACACTACCAAACGTAAAATAGATAGCTAGTGGGAAGCAGCCGCATAGCACAGGGAGATCAGCTCGGTGCTTTGTGACCACCTAGAGGGGTGGAATAGGAAGGGTGGGAGGGAGGGAGACACAAGAGGGAAGAGATATGGGGATATATGTATATGTCTAACTGATTCACTTTGTTATAAAGCAGAAACTAACACACCATTGTAAAGCAATTATACTCCAATAAAGATGTAAAAAAAAAGAAAAAAGAAATGAGAACAGTCTAAGAAACCTCTGGAACAACATTAAACTCACTGACATTCACATTATAGAGGTCCCAGAAGGATGAGAGAGAGAAAAAGGGTCTGAGAAAATATTTGAGGAGATAAGAAACTGAAAACTTCCCTACATGGGAAAGGAAACACTCACTCAAATCCAGGAAGCGCAGAGAGTCCCAGGCAGGATAAACCGAAGGAGGAACACATGAAGACACATATTAATCAAATTGACAAAAGTTAATGACAAAGAGAAAACTGACATTTATTACAGCTCCGTGATGGGTATAACTGCTACTTTATCTCTTCCTGGTGAATTTCTGTGCAGCTCTTTAAAGCCAGCTCAAAAATTACTTCTTGTAACACTTTTTTTCTTTGTGTACTATCAACCCTCCATCCTCTGCACCCAAATAACACTGTACCTTCTTTATGATCCTTGTATTCTGTTTTAAATGATATTTAATTTTTAAAATTTCTCTTATCTCCTAGATTTTAAAATCCTTGCATCTCCTTCTATTACTTGCATAAAGTATTTCTCATAACTGGTATGCAAAAATATCTCTTAAATTGCATTACAATGTGTCTTCAGAAGTAACACCTCTTAGGGAATATAAATGATGTTATGAATATAGTTTACACATTTATGAAGCTGTGTATGATGTCATTACAGTCATAAAAATTTGACTAGATATATAGAGACAAATTTGAAAAAAAAACAATGATGATACAGTTTTTAAAATCTGGAATCTGACCCAAACATTATCCCAGAATGTATTATTTGTACTGTTAGGCCACAAATGAAATATCTAAATATTTTTAGTTGTCTATAGAAAACATCATGTATATATACTTGTTCTTTTAATCTTATGATTATAGAATTTTAAGAACTCTAATTATTTTATGCTGAATAATAATAATGAGGAAAATGGAATTACTTTATAAAAATGAAAATAGTTATGTCAATAATAAATTATTCCAATTAAAACAAAGTTCAGGGCTTCCCTGGTGGCGCAGTGGTTGAGAGTCCACCTGCCGATGCAGGGGACACAGGTTCGTGCCCCGGTCGGGGAAGATCTCACATGCCGCGGAGCGGCTGGGCCCGTGAGCCATGGCCGCTGAGCCTGTGCGCCCGGAGCCTGTGCTCCGCAACGGGAGAGGCCACAACAGTGAGAGGCCCGTGTACCGCAAAAAAAAAAAAAAAAAAAAAAAAAAAAGTTCACAGAACTAGTGCATTTTAGTGAGATCATTAATATTACTTACACTTCCTTAACTTAATTTTTATTATTATTGCTAACTCTCACCTTGTTCTCAAAATGTACTGCTATTTACAAAAATACGTGATATGGTATAACATCATAAACTAAAAGATACACATACACAAATATATATATTTTGTTCTTACCTCATATATATATATGAGGTAAGAACAAAAGAAAATAAGGATTCAGACACTAAATGGAGCCACATGTAAAACTGGATCACAAAATGCATTCTGTAAGTTTTATAGAATCACTAATATTAGATTAAAAGTTTCATTCTTTCTGTGAGTCAATATGAACAGGGAAGTATAAACAGTAAAATAATTCAGAGCCTCAAGAAAATGCGAAGCCAACGTGATTGTATTAGCCTTTGGCATCAATGATTTCTTACAGTCACAGGGAACATACACACACTCTTGACAGTCTACCTTTCTCAATATGACAGAAAGTTGATAAAGGTAAAAAAATAAGCAAAGTTCGAAACGCATTTTTGGAGCCATTCATGTATGAGTACCAGGGCAAAAAAAAATAATCCCCGGAGGTTATGTTTTGGGTTACTGGTATATTTAACAGTGTCTCCAGGTAAGTCCAATGTGCTGCCAATCTTGAGAACCAGAGCTCGACTAAAGAAATGGGCCTTCAAAGTGTGGCTGCCAGACCAGCAGCACCAGCGTCACCTGGGAACTTAAAAATGTAATATTAGGGTCGACCTCAGACCTACTTAATCAGAAATTCTGGAGTGAGCCCAAGATTCCTGTGTTTTAATAAGCTCTCCAGGTGATTCTGATGCGTGCTTGAGAACCTCTGGACTAAAACAATCCCCAGCAAAGCAGAATAAGATTGCCTTACACCAACAAAATTTGTGTTTTGTACATTAAGAATAAAAGGAGGCAAGAATGGATTTGGGCACTGGACATTTCTTATTATTGTTTTCTCTCCAGGTTACCACCACTAACACTTCACCTATCTTCCCTTCCTTTTTCTTCAGAATTATTTATAGAGTCCCAGTTTTCTGTTTCTCCAGCTCCTGTGGCATAAAACTGCAATCAAATCAGGTCAGAACCACCTAGAGGGGTGGGATAGGGAGGGTGGGAGGGAGGTGCAAGAGGGAGGGGATATGGGGATATAGGTATACATACATTCACTTTGTTATACAGCAGAAACTAATACAACATTGTAAAGCAATTATATTCCAATAAAGATGTTTAAAAAAAATCAAGTCAGAAATCTTAAAAATGTTTGGTTTTTAAGCAGGAGATATTCCCAAGATGTGGGATAGTGTTTAAGAGCACAGATTTGAGCATCTGTGATTTGGATTCAAAGGTTCCAGCTCCCAAGCTTACTAAATAGTGTGCACAAAGGCAAGCTGTTTAACATCTTTAAACCTTGGTTTGCTGACATCTAAAACAGGGATAATTATACAAGCCTGCAAAGTTCACTGGGAGGACTTAATGTGGATTATGTATGAAAGGCATCCGCCTAATGCCCATCACATAATAAACACTCAATTAGTACTGCTTTCATTTCTAAGATGCTTCACTATATGAAAGCTACCACTGCTCATTTGTCAGACCTCCCCGTTAGTTTTGTGTAGTCAAAGAGGACATGCTGGGGAACACAGGCCTATTAAATATCAGAATTTATAAATTTATAAACTTGGCATTTTCCCCTTTTCATTAACAGCCTCCACTTAACTGTTTGGGTATTATTCTTTGAAATAGGCAAATCAAAGGTAGATTTTAAGTATAAATTAGATATAATTTTTAATTCAATTTAAAGTTTATTAATCATAAATAAATCACCTGAAGTTTCCGGAGAAAAAATGATTTAAAGAAGATATAATTGAACTCATATAACATCCTTCCATTAGCCAATACATTATCGACGAATTGGTGAGCATGTTGGCATTAGTACCTATTATGTATAAAACTATGCATGTTTTTTAATAAATATATTTAAAGTATTTTTGTAGATACTTTTAAAATAAGCACTGTGGAGTCAATCTATGAAGAGATATTCATTTATTTGGGCATGAAAAGATAATAGTTATTATATATTCTTATGTCATATCTCAACCTTTCATCTTTTGGTTATTTGGCCATTAGTACAGAACAAAAATAAAACAAACATTTTTGTAAACTATTTTTAATAAACTATTTTTAGTTGAGCTGCTCCACCTGATAACTCAGGCAAAACTACACTTCTTGGATAGTAATGTTACGAAGAACTTGAAGAAAATTAGTTCCAAACGGCAAATTTACTGAGTTTTACTCAAACCATGAGATTAAGGAACTATGTCTTGAATTTCATTATGTCTGCAATTTCTAAAAGATAGACTTTGTAACCTCAATGTAAATAATTCTTTGGAGGAAGTCTGTGCCAGATAGGATTATTAAATAAAAACTACCTTTGCTCATAGTTTACGGTAGAATTTAAGTATCGTATAAACTCTCAGGAACAATTGATGTTCTTAATGTCAGAGATATTTGAGTGGCTACCTTAAAGTCATAGCACCTTGCAAATAAATATCTTTTTCAATATGCACACACAGGCATCACATTTAAGCAAAAACCTTCACACCATAAAGAAAATGCACTGTCTTCCCTTACTTGTATCTCTGTGTCTATTGAATGAACACACAACAAATGTAGGAGACAATAGAGACAATAAAAAAATAAATTTTTTAATTCTAAAGCCTTATGTAGACCTTGGTAACTCTTGTTCCATTTATTTTAATATCTCAAAACATAAAGTTTAAATTCAATCCAGTAAATTTCTTTTAAATAGACAGAAATTTAAAAACCCACTTTTATGGTAATCCTTTGTGATTGAAAACATTAAACTAAGTTAATTATGTTTACAATAAAGTTCAAAATGTCAAATTGAAAGTAGAACTAAATCAAGCAGGTTCAGGTGAAGAAATGTTTCCTTTAGAATAAAATTACCTAAGAAGTTCAAATACAGATTACAGTAAGAGATGAATTTAGCTAAACAGGAAGCCATTTTATAAACTCAAAAGAAGCATCTTCAAAGCACTTCACTTTTTTTTCAGTATATGTGCTGTCAAAGCAAGCACAAAAGCACTTTACTTATTGCTTGTATTTAGGAAAAGGGAAAATACTAAGATGACTGGATTCTAATGAGACTTACAACCTAGTAGAAAAAGGAAAATAAACCCAGATGGATATATGCAGAAAACTCAATTGATGGAATTAATGTTAAGTATTTGGAAAGTAACAATAGCCATGAAGAATATTACTGAAATAAATTACAACTCTAAACAGAAAAACGTTCTCTCATTACATCTCAACCACTTGTATCCTCCACTTGCAAATACAGTTTTCTTAACAAATATTCTGAAGTTTAAATGATACTATTTCCTTCCTGGCATCTTGATCACAGCAAAATATGCTCTCCACTACCACCATCAACTTCTGGTCAAGGTTCTCATTTGAGTTAATTTTGATATCAATACTCAGTGCCCTTAAACCTTAATATAATGACGTTGCTTTGGGGATTTATAATGTTATTTTCTAGACATATTCTGCACATAGTACTTTTTCACACTGCTTTGCACTGCCATCAAAGATATGATGCCGACATCAGAAGCAAGTTACTGTTACTTTCTCTAGAGTGATAACTGGTTTGCATTTTTTCCTTTATTTTTGAGAATTTTTCTATTCCCTTTTAGAGAAACATCCTCTTCCCCTTATGCTTGATAGTAATTCATAGTGTATTGTGGGTGGAATGTGTTACAACATAGCAGAAAATTCTTCTCTGGTACCCTAAAGAGGCAATCACTCATCATCAATGATAAGCAAAATGGCATTACCTCTGCCCTCCTGAGCTTGTGGTCCAGGAAAGACATACAAGGTCTTTACTTTATAGAAATACTGTTTCTCTCTAGTTCATGTCAACAAAACCCCTTCACACAGTTGGGAGACATAACTATGTACATCCTAAGAATTGTAAGATGTCAAAAATATGATAAACAGTAACAAAAGCACAATAAAAAATTGGGGAAAGTCTCTACCACATTCGTAACAGATAAAAAAATCACCTCATTGCTTTAAAAGATCTTATAAATCAGTAAGAAAAAAACAAGCACTGCAAACTGAAAACCAAGGAAAGAGCACAAACAGGAAACACACCCACAGAAATAAACTTGGACAAGGTACAAAGAAAAAAAAGAGGTTACCCTCTCTTTGTAATAAAGAAATGAAAAAATACAATTAGCTGCTACTTTAACCTATTAAATGGGAAAATACAAAAAAAAATTAAACATTCAAGTGTTTGGCGAGCATACAGAAAAACAGACACCATCATACACTGCTTTCAAAAACGGTACATTTTGCAAAGTAACACAAAATATAAATCAAATGTTTTAACGTATAAATAACAACAAATATAAAAATTCTACTCTGTACTCTCAGGATATAATCTACAATGTGTGTAAAGCCGTATAGTGTTCAGTGCAGATTGATTAAATCTGTGTATAATCAAAAGGAACTCAGAAATCGAAGAGTGAGGAATTAAATTAGTGAATTATGGTACATCCTGTTAATGGAAAACTACTGCCCCATTAAAAAAAAAGTATTGGTAAATAATTGCTTATAGATTGTAAATAAAATTAAAAGCATATTAAAAATGTGGTTGATAGAACCTTTTTTTGCTAAATATATATGTATATATGCATAGTGCTTTTATCATAGTGGCAAGATTATAGTTGTTAACATTACTTCCCTTTCTTATCTATATTTAAATATTTTCCTACAGTAAAAATACATTTCTTCATTTGTGGAAAAAAAGTATCTTTGTAACAATAAAAATGTCAAATTCTTAGAATAATAAGTAAACGGTCTTTACCCATAGTATTATTTTAGTTCATTTATATTAGCCACTAAAATTCAGTTGGAGAGTCTTTTCAGGTATTATTCAATACAGAGACACAACCAAGATAGACCCACAGACCTGAGCGTCCACCGTGGGCCTCTCTTTCTGCTGGGCATTACACATCTATTCATGTGTATGCTGGTTTCATGTCTGATTAAGCTTACTATTCTCACAGACCAGATGCTCAGGAAATACATGACTAATGTAAGAATTAATTGTGTGCCTAGTCAAGGCTACTTCTCCACCAGACCATAAGGATCTGAGTATTTGGTGTATCTGCATATACAAATGTCATTAGATCATATTGATGTTGGTTCATATGTGATATATATATATCACATATATATATCATATATATATATATACATAAATAGTTCATATGTGATATAGTATGTTCATATTTTCAAGTCCTTGTCTTAATATAAGAATTAAACCTAATTTATCTTTACTTAGTTGAGAAAACATATTTTTTCCTCCACATTTTGTATAACTATAACAATTTTGTGCAGGAGTTGGAATGCAAATAAATTTACTTCATCTTAACGTGGTTAAAGGGAAGGCACATTCAAAAATTATATAATGAGGGCTTCCCTGGTGGCACAGTGGTTGGGAGTCCGCCTGCAGATGCAGGGGACCCGGGTTCGTGCCCCGGTCCGGGAAGATACCATATGACGCGGAGCGGCTGGGCCCGTGAGCCATGGCCGCTGAGCCTGCGCGTCCGGAGCCTGTGCTCCGCAACGGGAGAGGCCACAACAGTGAGAGGCCTGCGTACCGCAAAAAAAAAAAAAAAAATTATATAATGAAAAAGAATTTTTAATTTCTGAATGCAATTGTAACCACGATATAAAAGTTATTATTAAACAGTGATCTTTGGTAACATAACATAAATCATACACTGTATTATGAATATATTCTTAAAACCTTACCATGTACAGCAAATATATATTACCTAACCTCTGTATATATATTATTTTAGGTACGGTTTACAAGTATTTTCAGCAGAGATTTCTCTTAAATTCCATGTCTTCAAGTCATTGTAGTTAATTTTTAAAATTATTATCAAGCTAAAATACACTGAAATAAAATTAAAGTGATTTAAAACAAATTACTGATATGTATGCAAAAATAAAGAATAGGTGCTTAACTCAAGGTCAGTCTAAAATAAAAGCAATTTTTCCTGTGTTTTAGAGGTGCAATTATGCTTTATATTCAGTCCTGTGAAAACACTGCCGGAAACGCTATTTCCCACCAGTATTAAAACACTTAAGAGAAAATTACTACGGTTAATTTTTATTTTGCCTGTATTTTTATTTTTATTTTAGCAAAACTGTTTCTAAAGCCTGGTATTTAACCATTATAAAACTGGATCTTTTAGAAATTATATTGGGAGAGTGTTAAGGCATCTAAATTGGCCTATTAAAAGTTGGCTTACCAGAGAAGGCTCTGAGAAAGCAGTAATTCTGGCATTTAATGTCTGAGACTAAAGCTTTGAAAATTGTTACTGTTGCAGAGCAGAAAACATTAAAATATTTTCAGTTTTACTGAAGCTTTATCCACATTTATATCTAGCACTTAGATACATTATGATATGCACAGTTATGTCACAGAAACAACTTGCATTATTTATGTGGCTTTTAGTTTATAATGATGTCAAGCCTGTACAAATGCATAATGTAGATAGGAATGTAGGTGCATGTGCAGCAGTGGGGACTATAACTCATTTCCACCTGAAAGACAATGATCGGTGTTGTGAAATGAAAAGAAAAATCTAAGAAAAAGTACTTCTACTTCATAAGCAAGCAGCACAAAATTGTGTTCTATCTAGTCTGCATTTTGAATGAGATGGCTCATGTTCAAATAGTTTCTCAAAAATCTGTAAGCAAACCTAAAAATGCAAAATATTTAAAAATATCTGTTTTTTCCAGATGATAATAAAATTGGTATGCTTGGTTTTGATCCAAAAGAAAGACTGAGATCATTTTTTAGAGGTAGAGAAGAGAACACATAGGCAAAAAGATTTGAAAGAAATGGCTGGGTGTTTTACAATCAAAGAGGCAGCATAGAGGGTGTCTTGAGTTACATATCTTTTATTTATTTATTTTTAATGTATTTATTTATTTATTTTTGGCTGTGTTGGGTCTTCATTGCTGCGCACAGGCTTTCCCTAGTTGTGGCGAGCAGGGCCTACTCTTCGTTGCGGTGCACGGGCTTCTCGTTGCGGTGGCTTCTCTTGTTGCAGAGCACGGGCCCTAGGCGCGTTGGCTTCAGTAGTTGTGGCACACGGGCTCAGTAGTTGTGGCTCGCAGGCTCTAGAGCACAGGCTCAGTAGTTGTGGCGCACGGGCCTAGTTGCTCGGCCGCATGTGGGATCTTCCCAGACCAGGGCTTGAATCCGTGTCCCCTGCACTGGCAGGCGGGTTCTCAACCACTGCGCCACCAGAGAAGCCCACATGCCTTTTAGATTAACACAGGGTGGAGTTTTCTCCCAAATGATTTCTCAATTATATGTTACTTTATAACACACAAATTTTATTTTTAAGAAAAATCATCTTAGAATATTGTTTGTTTATTGTTTTTTCCTGAAATATTTTGTACTTTTTTTTTTTAATTAGTCACTGGATTTAGAGGAAAATGAGTCTGCTCTGATCAAAACTGGAATTAGTTGATAAGAAAGCCACCCTCTGTCTTTTAGCAATACCCTCCCCACTTTCTGTTATGGAGGGCCCCTAAGAATGAGGTTCTAGAACCACCTAGGAGTTACACTAAAAATACAGAGCCCCAGCTCTATTCCCAAGATTCTGGTTCAAGTGTCAGAATCTGCTTTTAAATGCTTACATATTTAAATATCAATAAACCACAAACATTTTCGGAGGTACTTGATCCACACTTTAAGAAACTTCCCTAAAGCTTCTGTGAGCACAGTTAGAAACTACAGACCCAGAATATGCATACGTACTCTACTAGGTATACTTCCATATGAACAATAAATAGGAAGAGCTTAATCTTGCTTGAGGGAATGATTTAAGACTCCTAAAAGATCTTAATATTAAACCTTATTTAACCAATAGATGGGCATTTACTGCAGTCAAATAAAATGGATTTGAGGGCCAAGGGCTCAAAATGTTGCTCTCCTTGGCTTCCAGCTGTGAAAAGGAAGTTGGGTGAAAAAAAGGCTTTCCTATGAGTAAAAAATGATCATAAAATTTATGGTATTTAGCTACAAGCTAATTTACCAATTTGCGTACTAATGTAAAACTGCCTTGGGGCTTCCCTGGTGGCGCAGTGGTTGAGAGTTCGCCTGCCGATGCAGGGGACACGGGTTCGTGCCCCGGTCCGGTACGGGAGGATCCCACATGCCGCGGAGCGGCTGGGCCCGTGAGCAATGGCCGCTGAGCCTGCGCGTCCGGAGCCCGTACCCCGCAACGGGAGAGGCCACAACAGTGAGAGGCCCGCGTACAGCAAACAAAACTGCCTTGGCTTATTGAACTGATTATGGAGGTCAGAGTACAGGATTCTGAGATCTTATGAAATTACAAACCGTGAGGAATCATTACACAACACTTCCAAATCTTCAATGTTCTAAACATATTTAAATTTGAATTAGCTACAAAGCTCAGATGCTAGGTAATCCAAATACCTTGATTCAATGATAAGCAAATAATTTTTTTAAACAATTCTCAGCTGAGTGAGACTAATGTTTTTGCCAAGTTTCCTAGTAGTTCCTGGAGCATGAATGGATATAAACTCATTTTTCTTCTGTGGTGTGTGTGCGTGTGTTGTTGTTGTTGTTTAACTAGATTAGGGTGCTTTTCCCAAAATACCAAGAAAAGAAATTTTCTATTAAATATTCCCTCTCACTGCATAAGTTAGAGGAAACAGAAATTTCATCCAACTCCAATCTCAAAAGAACATGCAAATTGCAACTGATGATATTTACATTGAAGGGATTTTACTTTATTTTTTCTCTGGTTGTAGTTGAGAACAATATTTATTTCTAAATAAATATTTAGATTCCAATTCTAGGAAAAAAAATCATGCCAGGTGCCCTTAGTTGGTCCCTGCTGAGCGGGATGAAGGGAGAATCCACTCACCATGCCCCGTGTTAAGACCATGGCCACACAGAAGAAGCCCTAGAAGAAGAGATGACTATTTCTAATTCATATACAAATGCTGAATGCACCAGCTGTATGGAATGGTGTTACTCTCCCACAAACAAACAAGTAAAAAATAAAGATGCAACCCTTAATTTAGACCCAGAGTGCACTTTAGATCCTCAGGTACAAAGAATAGTCCATTAAGGTGTGAACACAAAACAATAGATCGTGGCTTAGACTATGACTTTACTTGTTTTTCATCATGGAAATGAAATGGTAAAAGCTGAGACCTTACTGAAGACTCATCTGCACCATGAAAACTTCCCTACATATTCCTACCCCGCCATGACTCTTCTAGATGCTTTATTTCCTCATTAGGTGTATGAAGTGAGAGAATATTTTGAAATATAGTAATGTGATTTTTTTTTCTTTTGCACTTGCTTATGAATATTCCTTACCAACGCAAGCCAGAAGCGATCTTTACCTGGGGTGAAGCGGAATCATAGAAAGTAAAGAGAAAGAAAGACGTGGTGTTGAGCTTTTTGATTTTCAAAACTGGTCTTGAAAACTGTTTCAGACACAGTAGTCTAAAAACCTGGCTTTAAATCTCTAGAGCCAGATACCTGAGAGAGAAAAGCATTTTCTAAATGGAAAATCTCCCCTTTAAATATAAAAAAAAAACAACAACCCATAATTTGGACAAACTGAGCTTGGAGTTCTACTATAAGCCATAGAGTAGAATAAATGATAAGTAAGAACTGTTTCACAAAGTAAAAAATGTCAGACCTTCCTTGGCTGAAGAAAGGACCTAGAGAGAAGGGGAGAGGAAAACTAGAGAAGATAGAAGCTTAGGAACTGCCCCCTTCTCCAGGATTTTGTCATGTAGAGCACATCCATTAATCATTATCTGATTATTAAGTATTCCTATTTAAAATATATTTAATTTTATGCCTTGTAGCCTTTAATTCTAAAGCAAAAATATATTGATCCTAATCATCAACTAACTCACTCAACAAATAATTACTGGGACTTAATACATAATGAGCCTTAGAAATAATGCAATAAATGGGAATCACAGTCCTTGAAATTCCTCAAGGAATTTGCAGTCTATTGGAGGCAGAGGGTGAGGGTCAGAGACAAGTTAAAAGCCGATTATATTCCTTTGCTTATATGCTGCCATGTTTCTGTTTATACTTTTACCACATAGAAGTGAGATTCTAGTCTGCCTTTTTCCTTACAGAAATATAGTTTATTAATGAAGTATGGCTTATTTACATGAGCCACAGAAACTTTCTGAAATTACCCTGTGCTTTTTTACGTCAGAAGCAGCCCAAGGAAATTTTGTATCCTGAAATTTCAAAAATTACTTGCCAACTGTCAAATGTGATCAAAACAAAGCAGTATGAATATCTACTACTCTATTACTTTGGGCATCCTGGCTGCAGACGTTTAAATAAAATGATGGTAAAACTGGAACCATTTTAATAGAACAAAAGGGAGCTCAGAAAACCAGGGTGAAAAAGTCAGCCCAGTGAAAGAAAAATCATTGTACACTTAAGATACTGTGGTCCCCTTGAGTACAAGGTCAAATTGGCCAGGGCAATGATGGACTGGACAGTGGATATACCTTTAGTTTTCTTTGAAGCAGCAACCTAGGAACTGGGGGTCATGAAGCTTTAACTGAGGAGAAGTGTGAAGGCATAAAGGTTTGGAAAAGATTCTCTGTAATATAAATGGGGATTCCTTTGTTTTCTTCAGTAACATTTCCTTGAAATCAATAAAAGGAAAGAGGAAGAATGGGATCTTGTAGGAAGTGAGCACTCAATATATTTGTGGACAACAAAACAGGGGAAAGGTATGAGTTATTAAACCTCGAAAGAAAAGACCAAAATAAATGATGATAAAGAGCAAAGACTGGAAGAAGAGGGAAAGGGGCAAGGTGTTGGAGGAGCAGCTGAAAAAGGAAGAAAAGGAGAAAAGAAATTTGGAGGGGAAGGAATGAATAGATAATTCTAAAACAACATATTAACAGTGCTTTTCGATGAGTGGTGACATTACAAATGATTTTTCTTTATTTACTCATGCTTTTCTCTGGTTTCTATGACTTTTATAAGAGCATTTACTATTTTTTAATTAAAATTTTTTTTTAAATTTTGTAAGAAAGAGTACACTTAGCCCACTTATGCTCTCACTTAAACCTTCAGCTTTACAAAAGCATTAACTTAGGGTAAGCTGGTGTGGCAGGAATTTGGGAACTGCTTAATAAATAGTCCCTAACAGACATGTCCCACATGCGTGTTCACTTACGTTGTATGATCCACCGACGGCCTGTGATTTTCCTCCCCATGATGAATACTGGTTCCATTACCAAGTCCCCACCTGAATGTGTTTGAATCTTGAATTAATTTTTCTGAGATTGGCTGGTACCATTTACACAGGCTTCCTTTTTCAAAGCTGCAAACTTCCATAGCTTGAACAGGATGGGACAGAGATAAGATGAGTTAATCACAATAAATGTGTTAATAAGTGGTGATTTCCATCTGCATCAGCACTTTCTTACTCTTGGGGTTTCTTTAAATTATAATCTAACTTTTAAGCATAACTGAAAGAATTAGGCGAATTGTTTACATAATCACTAGAAAAGTTTTAAAGAAATCTAGGTGTATTATATTCAAATATCTATATTAACTGAAATACGGAAATAAATGCACATACTGAAGATTCTGCTTTCATAAAGAAGTGACATTTTAATTCGCTCTGAAAGCAGCAATTTAAGAAATGCCACTCTGTTCTGACACAACACTTACATTGCTTATATGACCTCCAAGTTCTGATAAGTCTGTTCTTTTTTCACAGTATTATCACAAAGCTAAATCCCAAATTCCAAATTCCTTAAATTCAAAGCTATAAGATTTACAACAGCTTTTAGACTGAACCTCTTTCCTTGAAAGTTTTCAATATTCTTGTAATGACTGTATTCTAATATCAAACAAAATTAAAAGTCCAGTGATTTTTTAAATATATAAGTTGTGTGTGAAAACAAATGTTTCTTTTTCTCTCCTTCTCTCTCCGATGTGTTCATGTGTCTGTCTTAAATCCTCTACTTCTTGAATAAAAGAAAAGATTCAACTCAATGAGGTCTTGTGTATACAATGGAAAGCCTGGTGTGTACTCCAGGTTTTAAATGGCATAAACGGTGACAGCGTAGGCTACCACTACTATGGATTGCGGTACTTGGATTCACAATTTAACATAAAATTCACGATTTAACATAAAATTTGAGAAGGAAAACTCCATCAAAAAAAGTGATTTTAGTCATGACATTCAGGTGTGTTATTTAACCTCTGATGTTAATATTGATCATATAATTATACTTATTTTGTGAAGAGATTTAGAATTCAATAGACTCCTGTTCATATTATTAAACAAGATTTTAAAAATTGTGGATTTTTTAAAAATTAGAGGACATAGAGTTTCAGGCAAGCTAAGATCTGCTGTACAACATTGTACCTACAGTCAACAATACTGTATTGTACACTTAAAAATTTATTAAGAGGGTAGATCTTATATTGTATTCTTATCACAATGAAAAAATTACAAAATATGACTGTAGATGACAAGATTTATCACAATAGTTCATTTTACAAAGAGATGGCAAAGGCAAGACACAATTTGTTCAGAACTAAATGGTAATAATTCATGTTTAATCAAAATAAATAAATATCCCCATGATTTTAATAATTTAATAGTAGACATTCATTCAGGACATTTACAGAACTTATCAAAACTTCCCATCCAATCATAGATGGCATTACTAAAATTTCAAAGTTGAACTAAGAAGAAAGTCAGTATTTACTAAAGATGCTCACTAGGTGTAATTAATTAGATTTTGTGTAAACTTTTACAAAGTCGACTTATGTGTGATCAGAAGAGGATTTTAGTGTCTTCCCATGAGGGAGTCTGAATACCACAGCATCGTCCATTATATTATCTTACATCCGTGATGCACAGTACATCTTTCTGACCAACTCGAGTTAATTACTGTCTCATCTTATTCACAGAGTGAATTAGCTTTGATTTTATGAGGTTTTTTGGCCTGGATTAGTTTATTGTGTATTTGTATTTTTTAAGTTTTAGAATTCCTTGACGAGGCTGACATAAGATAAATTAGAATTTCACTATACGCTCTATTATCTGTATGTTCTAAACCGTCAGTATTATCAAGACACTTGATCAATATTATGGTAAACTCACATACAACTTAATAAAGAGCAAGGAAGGGGAAAAAAATCACAAGTGTTTATTCCTTCTGATCCTGTGTTTTGCCCATTCAGACACAGATTGATTTTTCTCCTCTGAGTTTGTATCTTTGACTGAGAAGTTCACTTCTGAATTAAATAGTTTGCCTTGATCCATTTAGGAGAAGCCATAGATTGGCAAGTGTCAATAAATGAAAACCATCTTTCAACAGTACCTAGCCGTTGAAGTGTCCACATGTATTAGGATTGGTTTTCTTATTAACTCTGCACATTTGACATAGTATTCATTTTATGTGTGCATTTTGACAATGGCAAAATTTGAGCAGATTCATCTAATTTGAGGGTATTATGCTTCTTCCCTAAACATTTCTATTTAGTGATTGTGACAAACAGAGACAATAAAATAGAATAAAATGAATAAAAATGATAAACGATAGCTCTGGAATCAAGCTAAGTCCATGAAAACAAGTATTTTGAATTTAAATATTAATTTAAAGACACCTCTTGTTGGACATGATACAAGAATGTATGCTGATTCTTCTATCATTTTCTATACAAATAGTCTTTATGTTAAGAAACTGCTTTAAGTCAGGTTGAAATTTTCTAACTAGGACATTATGCCATGCTACTTGAGATAACACTAGTATTTTCTTATCAGTTTTATGGCTATATTTAATGCAAAATTTAGGAATTCACGTACCACAGGATGACTCATCTGATTTGTCAGGGCAGTCATATCTAAAATCACATTTCTGGATATTTTCAACACATTGACCATCAGACCTGCAAACAAATTCATTGTCGGTACAGTTGTGTGGAGGTAAGGTTACTGGAACTGAAGTTTCTGGTGGAGTTGGAAGGTTCACTGGCAAATTACCTTGAAATAATAGACAAGTATCATTTCGCAGATTTTTCCATTTCTTTAAAGATTTCACACAATAAACTTTATTAAGTGTGCTTCACACTCAACATTATAAAGAATATTTGATAGTATTTGCTAATCTGCTGAACTTCTTTATGTAAGCATATAAGTTGGGGTTCATGGCTTTAGTAATGGCAAATAACTTTAGATATCTTTGATTATAAAAATAAGTGAAGGTGCAGGTGGAAATTATTGAAAAGCTCTTCAGAGCTCACTGAACAAATGGGAGTCTCAAGAACAGGGCTTGGAAGATCAGCAGGAACAAGTGAATCCCAGGTGCTGGCGTTAGGAACCAGAGTCAAGGTCAGGTTAAACCTTCTAGTTCACTAGGTGAATAAACTTTGTTCTTCCACAGCTACAACGAACTTAACATCTCCTCTTTGTTTCAGATATCCCCACATAGTTGGGATTCAAGGTTGCAAGATAGACCCAAACCAAAAGTATTCACCCAGAAGTATTTAAATAAGCTATAATTTCTGATATTACAGAGTTTAGAAGAAATTTATAGAAGTTGATTAATTTAGACAGTAAGCTATCCAATAAGCACTTATTAATAACATCTCTGTGTCATATACATGGTAGATGTAGTGGATTTAAAGCCAAACATGCTTTCACTGCCATAAAAGAGTTTACAGACTAGTGGATAAGGCAGTCAGGAAATTCTTTCATTACAGTTCCATGGGATAAGCTTAGGATACAGATTTTAACATGATGGAGGCAAAAATGACACCTATCCCTTACCTCCTGTATTCACATCCTCAGACCATGGTATATGGTGGGTACACTATCATTGTGAAGTGAGTGAATAGATATACAGATGGATGGAAGGATGAAGGAGGGATGGAAGGATGGGAGGAGGGATAGAAGGACGGATGGATGACAGAGTGAGTGAATGAATAGATGAACAAAGGTTAAGATTGTACAGTATATTAAGAGAACACAGGAAAATTCCGTATCAGATGGGAAGACTTCCTGGCATGGTGATGTTTAAACTAAGTTTTTAGTTTTCATGTTTTTTTAACTTTTTATTTTGTATTGGAGTATAGTTGATTAAGAATGTTATATTAGATTCAGGTGTAAAGCAAAGCAATGCAGTTATACATATACACTTTTTAGTTTTAAAGGATGATTTGTTGCTGGGTAGATAAAGAAGGGTACAAGGTCTTTTGAGGCAAGGAGAAAAGACTCATGTGAAGACAGAAGAATATATTTTCCTGTTGTTTTCTGGAATACTGTGAGAGTTTGACAAGAAGACTATCTTGGGATATGGTAAGAATGCATCTGATGGAGTCATCAGATACGGGACTAGAGAGGAGAGGGTTATCAGGTCACGGAGAGCTAAGTGGGACCAACCAGGATTTTGAAGTAAATATAAAAAGCTGTGGAGAAACACCAAGATATAAAATTTCCACTTCAAGAAATACTTAGCAGGCATTAGCGTGAAGAATGATTTGCTGATGGCTCTGACATGGGGAAGAGAGAACAGCTGAGCTTCTACTTTAATTCCAGGCAACTAATAAACCAAAGCAGAGATGTTTTGCAGGGGACAGAGAAGACCTGAGCAATGTTACACATCCAGCGTCTAGAGGACTGGGGATGTGGGTGCTTTGGGGAATTTGAGGAGAGACCAATAAATAGTACTTTATTTCTTAGCTCAGGCTTTGAAGCAATTAAGAACTAAGACTGAAGTGTAGGGCAGCTAGTAGATCAAAATATCAACCTTTTTACGGATGAAGTTGATACTGGAAAAAAATAGCCTGTATCTGTAGGCAGGTAATCTTTCAGAGTGTGAAACTCAGACATAAACAGACTAAGTTATAACCTGTGCTGGAAATTTCTATACAGAAGCTGACCATTGTGAACTACAGCAAGGAAGAGCTGAGCACATCTCAGGCCTCCTTCAGCTAACTGTCTCCACAAAAAGAGGAAACTAAGAGACCAGGTATGCATGTGCAGGCTCTCCTTGCAAACTCAACAATCCATTGTTACTTTTTCCACAGTTTACATTAGCGTTCACTGTTGGTGTTTTACATTCTGTGGGTTTTAATAAATGTATAATGACAGGCTTCCACCATTAGCGTGTCATACAGAATAGTTTCACTACACTAAAAAACCTCTAGGCTCTGCTTTTCTGTCCGTCCCTGCCCCCAATCCCTGGCAAATATTGATCCTTTTACTGTCCCCAGAGTGTTTTCCAGAATGTTATATAATTAGAATCATACAGTATGTAGGCTTTTCATGTTGGTTTCTTCCACTTATTAATATGTATTTAAGTTTACTCCAAGTCTTTTCAATGGCTTAATAGTACGTTTCTTTCCAGCACTGACTAGTATTCATTGTCTGGATATTAATCCAGCACTGAATAGTATATCCATTGTCTGGATATACCACAGTTTATTAATCTCCTACTGAAGGACATCTTGGTTGACTGGGCATCTTTTCATATACTCATTTGACATCGATATATCTGCTGTGGTGAGACGTCTGCTCAGATTTTTTGCCTCTTTTTAAATCTGTTGATTTTCTCACTGTTGAGCTTACAGTGGTGTTCCTTGTATATGTTGGATAACTCCTTCATCAGATAGGTCTTCTCCCAGTCTGTGAACTGTCTTCTCCATCCCTTAAAAATGTCGTCCACAGAGAAGTTTTCAATTTTAGTCAAGTATAATTTATCAATTATTTCTTTAAATGACGGTCTTTGGTGTAGTATCTAAAAAGTCATCACTATAACCAAAGTCATCTAGATTTTCTCCTATGTTATCTTAGGAATTTTATAGTTTTGCATTTTAGATTTAGGTCTACAATCCACTCTGAGTTCACTTTTGAGAAGGATATAAAGTCTGTGTCTAGATACTTTTTTTTTTTTTCACATGGATGTCTAGTTCCAGCACCATTTTGGGAAAAGACCATCTTTTTCCCATTGAATTGCCTTTACTCCTTTGTCAAAGATTAGTTGACTATATTTACATGGGTAGATTTCTGGCTCTCTATGCTCTTCCAATGATATATTTCTCTGTTTTTTCACCAATACCACACTGTCTTGATTACTGTAGCTTTATAATAAGTCTCGAAGTTGGGTAATGTCAGTCCTCCAACTTTGTTCTCCTTCAATATTGTGTTGGATATTCTGGGTCTTTTGCCTCTCAATATACACTTCAGAATTAGTTTTTCTATATTCACAAAATAATTTGCTGGGATTTTGATTGAGATTACATTAACTCTATAGATCAAGTTAGGAAGAATTAACATCCTGAATATAGTGAGTGTTCATGCATGTTTTTGTATCCTTATCTCAAACATACATGTTCCATTTAAAATATACACTATTTTGTGTCTTAGAAAATTTTACATAAATAATATTCATATTTCTTTTGAATTTGCAATCTTGACTCAAAACATATTTTTCAGATTTATCTCTATTGTTACATACAGAATCAATTCATTCAACTGGTTAGGGTATTCAATTAAATGAATACCTGGAGTCAAATATTTATTGTATGAATAGTCTGTAGCTGGTATATCCCTTCTCAAGCAGGACAGTAACAATATCTATAAAGTGTGCTACAATGGATGTCTTTGTACATTTCTCTTTGCAAACATATGCCAGAGTATTTCCAAGGCAAGGTACCTTGAAATGAAATTTCACAGTTATAGGGGATGTAGTCAGTCAACTTAAGTAGTTGTTTTCAAAGGTGGTTTACCCATTTCCACCCAGAAACGTGTGCATTTCTCATATTCCAGATCTGATGAAAAAAGATCATCAGATTTTTTTTAATGTTTGCCAGGGTAACAGGTCTGAAATAATAATTCCTTGATATTCTAACTTGCATTTCCCTAATTATTGAGACTTTATTAGGGGCCACACAAGTATCTTACTCTCGTTTTTGACTAACTGTTCACATACCCTGCTCTTTTTCTCTACTAAATCCATTGTCTTTTTCTTATTAATTTACAGGTTTAAATTAATCCCGTATTCTCCATACTAATCCTCAATCATTTGTCTAAGTGACAAATATGCTCTCCTAATCTAGTCTTGCCATTTTCTATGGTGTCTTTCAGAATAAAAAAAACCTTAATTTTAATATATCAATCATTTCCTTTACGGTTTGTGCTTTAAAATTTCACTAAAAGTAATCTTCCCTATTCTAATATCATAAATATGTTTCCTATAATTTCCATGAAATTTTGATAGTTTTATTTTTCATATTTAGATCTTTCCTCCATCTGGGCTCTACTGTTATCTATTATCTGTGATGAGAATCTAAATACAATTTTTTTTCACATGAATGGCCACTTTTTGATCTATTAGTCTATTGGTGCAACTCAAACTTCTCTCACTTATCATTTTATATTTTATTATGAAATATATTATACATATATAAGAATGAACATAAAATATATGCCTGGTTTAAAGAAGAAGAAGAATAGCCATATATTTACCTTCCAGTTTATGGAAATGAAATTCACAAACAGTTTTGAACCCTCCAGTGTTTCCCCGCTGACTCCATCCCCTCATTGGCATCTCTCCTGGTTCACAGTACACTGAAATTTGTGTTTTATTTCTTTGCTTTCATTTGTGTTTAATTTTCTTCATTTGCATATATACCAAATAACGTCTTACAGTGCTTACTTATTAGCTTATGTGACTAAATAACTTATTGTGAAATTCTTAGAATAGTGACCATATACATGGAGCACCATGTAGGTCCTTTTTAAATAAATAAAATGTTGTTTAGATTCAAACTTTAGATGAATGGACTCCATTCTCTATATAATCTGCAACTTGATTTTTTTCTGAACATTGTACATTCATCCATCCAAACTAATGTGTGTTCTTGCAGTTTAGCTGTGTTGACTGCTGTATAATGTTTCACTATATGAATATGTAACATACGTTATATAGCCATTCTACCGTCAGCGGTTTTTGAGTTGACTCTGAGGTTTTGTTTCTTTGTACATTTCTCCTGAGGTACCTACAGGTGGAATCGCTTGGTCACAGAGGATGCACATCTAAATTTACTAGATAATGCCAAACTGCTTTCAAAAGTAATTGTATCAATTTCTATACTTCTCAGTAGTGTATAAACATTCTGGTCATACCACATGTTCATCATCCACTGGTATACCTAGAATTACCCGCACGTTTGCCATTTTCTTTGCTGTCTCTTTCCTTTTGTATCTCAGCCCTTGTTGAGCTCATTCTGTCTCCTTTAAATGTTCACATTTACATAGTTCATTTGGTAGGAGTCTGGTGCAGTGAAACCATTTTTTGTTTGTTTTTGGATGTCATGCTCTGAGTGCCTATTTTCACCCCCATTCCTGAAAGAATTTTGCTTTGCTCTAGACTGTTATGTTTTCTCAGAACTTTGAAAATAATTTCAACTGTCTTCCTACTTCCATTCTTGCTATTGTGAAGTCATCTATTAATCTGATTGCAGTTCTTTTTTAACTGTATTTTAATCTCTGGCTATTTTTACCATAATCTTCCCTTTCATTTATTTTTTTCTAATTCATTTCCATAAGCCTAGACCTGGATTTATTCTAATATTATGCATGAGGTTGAATAGGCTTCTTAAATCTTATGTTAATTCTTAGCCATTATATCTTTGAAAATTGCTTCTCCTCCATTTTCTTTATTCTCTCTCTGGAACTCCATTAGCTTTTATGATCTATCCTTCAAGTAAATCTATCCCTTCCATTTTCCTTTTCTATCTCTCTCTGCTGCTCCCTGAAATTTCCTCATAGTTATTCTCCAGAAGACTAATAACAGCATTGATTCAGCTATTTAATTCATCTGCTGGGATTTTTATTTCATTGATTTTATTTCTCACTTCACAATGGCCAATTTGCTACTTCTTTCAAATTTTTCTGGGTTTTTTTTTTTTTTTGGACGACATCGTGCTATTTTCTTATGGCATAGAGTCCTTTAATATTTTAAATTATTTATTAGTTTTCTATTTTTTACATAACAAATTTCCACAAACCTTAGAATATTAAACTAATAAACACTTATTATCTCACACAACTTATGTAAGTCTGAAACCCAGAAGAGGCTTAGCTCGGTGGGTTCTAATTCAGGGTCTCATAAGATTACTGTCAAGATGTCAGCCAAGGCTGCAGTCATCTGAAGGCTTGACCGGGGATGGAAGACCTGCTTTCCAAGGGGGCTCATGCCTGGGAAGTTAGGCTACTGTTGGCAGGAGGTCTCAGTTCCTGGGCTTTCTCCAAAGGGCTGCTTGTGTATCCTTCAGACATGGTGTCTGACTTCCCCCAGAGTGAGTGATCCAAAGGAAGACAGCAGAAGCCTAGCTTTGGGAATCACACCCAGTCATTGCCACATGGGTCATTAGTTACCCAGGTCAGTCCTACTCAATATGGGAGGGGCCTTGTCCACAGATCATGAATACCAATAGGTGGGGATTATTGGGGGCTATTTTGGAGGTTGGCAACCATAATTTTTTGTGCTTGATTTTTATGTGAGAATCCTTTATCATCTAGTTTGTAGAAGAGTCCTTCTAGATTAACTTTGAGTTGTTTCTTTTGGAACCCCACTGGTACCTCCACCCAGGGATGATATACCCCTTTTGGCCCTCCTCTCCCCTTTTCCTGCCTCTCATCCATCCTATATTCTCCATCCTATATATCCCTAACTCTGGCAATCACATTATGCTTTCTGTTCTATTTTTCTATTTCTCTCGTGTGGGCATTTCTCTTTTGTAACCTCAGCTCAACATTTAAAAAAAATGCATGTTATATTTGACATTTCTAGGTATATGTAGTGTTACAGTTTTCAGATCATCTGGTCTGCCACATTATTAAAATCAGTAGTCTTAAGTGCGTCTTTAGGCCTGGTTTCAATTTATACTAGGAAACAGTCCCTCACTTAAGAAGAAATCATAGACATGCGTGGCTATCTTAGAAAAAGGAGGTAGATGAGTCCATACTCAGGAAAAATAGAGACAACTCATTTTCTATCTCAGAAATGATCCAGGTAAAATGACCTGGATCTCAGGTAGGTAAAAATATCACTACTCTAAAAAAGAAATAGGAAAACCTTAAAATTCTTTGTCCTTTCCTCATTACTCTTTGTTATTCTACCAGAATTAGTGAATCTTAAAAGATAAGTGTAATATGTTTGTATTTGAGAACACCAAAAGAATTATTGGAAGAAAGTGTTTCTTACTCCAAAGTCCAATTCTGGAAATGGTGGTATAACTGGAAAGATGGAGTTGCCACTGATTCCTTGGGATCTGCCATGTAGAAGTAAAACAGAGCCCAGACACATGGTTAGACCAAGACATCATTTGGAGCCTGAGGCATGGCAAGGACTGCAAGCCTCCTGACACATCTCTGACCCTCACAGATGGTTTATACTTTCATGTAAGGAACACGAAGTCAGTTTGTCTTACTTTGCTATGATTCAGAGCAGTATTTCTTATTAAAGAATCCTGCTCTTAACTCAGGTGATACAAGAAATGACTTTGTACAGTATATGGACAGACTTCACATTTTTAAAATATATAAACTGTGAACAACCTTGATAGTAAAATATACCTAGAACAATAAGCCCATCTTAGTCAGTCTGGGCTGCCATAATAGAATCCCACAGACTGGGGGGCTTAGACAACAATTTATTTCTCACAGTTCTAGAGGCTGAAAGTCCAATATCAGGGTACCAACGTGGCTGGGTTCTGAGGGCTCTATTCCAGGTTATGTCCTTACATGGCCTTCCTTGGTACATGCGTGCAGAGAGAGAGAGATCTCACATCTTTTCCTCTTCTTATAAAAGCTCTAATCCCATCATGAGGGCATCAACTTCAACAACCCAAATTACCTTCCAAAGGTCCCACCTCCAAATACCATCACATTGGGGGTTAAGGTTTCAACATATGAATATTGGAACATTCACTCCATAGCAAAACTTGTGATTTTTTTTAAACCTATGATTGTTTAGAAACGCTGAAGTTGGTAGCAATGGTAGAATTAAGGCTCTTAAAATAAAAAAAACACTAAAAGCTTTGCAGATGAGACAAAATTGAAAGGTGAAATGCAAATAACTGAACACCAAGAAGCAGAGATTAGTCTGGTTTGATCTGATTTTCTTCCACACCCCTAGGCCAAAGGGAAGCCAACTCACCTGCACAGCTGTCACCCTAGATGACTCAGGCTCCAGATGGACTCAATGTTCGAATTCCTTGTAACAAATATGATATACTTCATGCTACCCTAGTATAATCTTTCTGGTAAAAATAGATTTTCCAACTTCTTTTATACTAGACTTCCCTCCCTACAGCTATTCCCACACTGGTAATTAAACAAGTAAAAATTTTAACATCCTGAGCCCTTGATAAATTATTGCCAGCTTTAGACATATCACAACTGTGTGAATTACTTGACTAATATGCATGGTTGTTCTTTATCTCCAAGTAACAATGCGTATGCTTTTCTTGTGACTTCTGATGTTAAGAAATACATTTAATTTAAAAATCTAAATGTCTACTTGAGGTTTAAACATAATCAATCTTCAGAAAAATTAAAAATTTGAAATATCTACAGCACCAGAAGAAAAGTGTTTCCTATTTTTCCTATTGCACTTAACATAATAACCTGGAGGTATAACCACAAGCTGAAATGACTATATTTAGCATAATTGTACTAAAGTGTCTGTGCTAGGTCTACTTCCTAGGATAGTAGGTTTTACTGAAACATAGCTACTCTTTGGATATGATTTATTAACAATTGTGACACAGCTCTTTGCCTCATATGATGCACTGTCTCTTTTTTTTTTCTTTCTCCAGTAGCAAATCAGCTCTTTTTTGAAATATTTTTGCTCTACCACATGGATTCAATAAAATTTTCCAGGTAGCACAAGATATTTTCCATATTTAAAGATATTCTACTATCTTTGAAAGTGACTGAAAATAGACTTAACTAGCAGTTGGACAATTTTCAAGCTAAAATTTAAGTATTTCAACAGCCTTCTCCACTTTTGGTATTTAGCATTTCCTTCAATTAAAAGATGACAAAATTTTAAAGTTTTAAATTTAGAATAGGTTAAATCAGTTATTTGTCGAATTTTATTTTCTAGAAACTTATTGGTTGGCCACAAAGTTCGTTTGGGTTTTTCATAAGATCTTATAAATAAAATACTAAGTTGCATGGACCATAGGCTTCGGGCAAAATTTTTCCCTAGGTATATGCTAAATCACTTTACGACACTACACCAAAGACACTAAAACCAGAATATTTTAGATTACAATCACTGAGTCTCAAATTTCTTCATTTTTGCCTTGAAGTGTTTTACCGAACTGCAAATATTTCCAACGTTTCTAAAACTTTATTCAGAGGCTGTATTTCCTTCTGAAAAATATGGATAAAAGAGGACCTCAAAGCAAAATGCTTTCATTTAATTTACTATCCTGAGAAAAATGTAATGGATACACCAAACAGCTTAGTATTAGAAGGTAAAATACCAAGCTTAGTATTAGAAGGTAAAAAGCTTTAGGTGGGGCTTCCCTGGTGGCGCAGTAGTTGAGAGTCTGCCTGCCGATGCAGGGGATACGGGTTTGTGCCCTGGTCCGGGAAGATCCCACATGCCACGGAGCGGCTGGTACCGCAAAAAAAAAAAAAAAGCTGCAGATGATATCTTTTGAACACAAAAGAACTCACACATTTTGCCACTGAAAGAAACATCACTCTTTGCAGAAGGAAGGGAGACTTGATCAAGCACAAATAAAGCTGGTGAGATATGGAGGTGAAGGAGGAGGGATGTCAAAAATTCAATCAACTCAGCCAGTTTAGCAATAACAACAACAAAAACCATTCGGTGGGTAGGGGAGGAACATCATAAATATTGTTAAGCATTCTCTAAAGAGTTTCCATACTTTCTCAATTTTAAGGTATCATATGTGTCACTGACTCAGTAAGAACCTTCCTGGGAAAAGCAAAACACTAATACCTTGGATAGTGATACTCATTCTAATAATTAGTAGTTCTAGTAACTAATAAATCTAATACACATGCTGAATTCTGAAATTTTAACTTCGATGAAAAGTGCGTAGGTATTTTTTTTCAGTTTGCAAACAGTGTGCTGTGATGCTATGTCGTCACAGATTTATTTTTCCAAATAACCCAGCTGTCTCACCAATAATCTTGGACACAAGAAATAAAACTCCTGTTGCATGTATTCTGCTAAAAGACACACACTCCTTGCTTTTCTGATGGAAGATGGAAGGAATAATGCAGAACAGATACTTCCTTTGGGATAATGTTTTAAAATCTGAATATCTGGCAACAATTCTCCCTAAATCTACTCTGAAGGTCTAATTCAAGGTGAAGGGAAAGCTATTTAACTTTGCCATTATTCCACATCATTATCTACTCTGGGAACAGACAACATCATCACATACTGATGCAAAGAATCATAGGATTCTATTGCATGGTTAACATTGTCTACTTTCCCTAGAAATGTAATTAATCTTGCATAAACAGCTGTTTCTCTATTTTCCTCCTGAATTAGATTTAAAATGATAATCTATATCATCAAAGTATTGAAACAAAGGAGATACGATCCATTATTGAGAAGGGATTTGAAAATTGTTAGTAACAACTAGAAGTTAGAAAATGAGAGACAGCCTGACCTAGAGGAGCAAGTAATGATGGTCTAGGACAAAGTGAAAAGAAACTAAGTTTATGGCGTAAAAACTATTGAGGAAAATTAATAAAAGTTTGCAGTTAAGAAGCTCAGTCATTCGAGTCAATGAACCAAGGTCATGGCAGAGGTAATGGAAAAAGTAGAACAGATGTGAGAAATATTTTGGAGTTTAAGGGGAAACTTAAAAGTTTAAGGGGAAAGCCAAAGAAGACTATGGTATTTCAATCCTGGGTTGCTCGAGGATACTGAGGTCATCAAAAGGAACAAGGGAGAAGTAGGGGAAAGAGAAGTTGATTTTGAGGAAATAGGTAAAAATGAAATAATCACCTCCTTTTTAGTCACTTTTAGTAAAAAATAAAATTACAGATTTTTGTAATTTTGGACAAATCTGCTCTTTGGACATGAGGTCAATAGTTTGTGTTTCTTTAGTTTTTTATTTGTTTTGTTTTGTTAATCAAGGAGGAAACATGCTGTAGATAATGTTCATATTGAAAGCAAATCAATGTCTGTAGGTGAACCTACGTGGACTGGTCCCACCTCAGCTAACGTGATGCCATGACAAAACACTGACTGATAATCAAGAGCAATATTTCTATTAAAAACCTAATCTTTATTTTCATTTTCATCTTATGGGATCACATCAGCTTCCTTTATGAAACCTATGGCTTCAGCAGGCTTTGTGGTTTCTGCCCAGTTTCTTTTGCTATGAAGCCAACCTGAAAACCACGCAGTTCAGTCTTTAAAATTCCATATTTTTCTTCCAAAACTTAAAGCAGAAAATTGGGACTAACGGTGTGTAACTGATATTTCACATCTCTGCCCTTGTTTCTGGCAGCTCTTTTCCCTCTACCTTGGAAACATCAGCCCCAGAATGCATGTAGCAGGATAATTAAAGCAGCAACAGTAGCAACAATGACTTGTGTCATTGAATACTTTCCGTATTCTTTTTGTTCCCCTCTGCCACTGGGGTCACAGCCATTCTCCCTAAGCAAAGAGTGGGAGGCGATTTGGCCCTGAAATCAGACCCCTTAGGTGAAAAATCTCATTTCTACCCTCAATTGTGCATTCTTACCCAGGCCACCGATGCTCTTTAAGTTTAGTTTTTCACACCCATAAAATGGAAATTTCTTTCTCTTCCTTGGGTGGTTAATGTATTTGATGAACAATATAATAATAGTGATAAACATTATGATCCAAAGAAGCAGACATTGTACTCTGCCACTTTATAGCTAGATAGCCTTGGGCTGGTTATTTCCTTCTCAGTTTGCTCCATAAACTTGGGATAACAAAGGCATCCATCTTATTCAACATTCAAGATCTCTTCCCCTGTGATGGACCAGGCACTATTTTGTACTCTTAAAAGAAAATAGGATTATGTGAGATGATACACAGAGTGATATATGGTATTAATGTAACCATTTATCAGCTCCCTCCCTTCTAAGGACTTTCTGTATTCTCGGCCCCTGCCAAGCTCCCTGTCTGTGGCAAATACTTCCCTGAGCCATTGTTGGGCTTGGTCACTTGACTTGCTCTGACCAATGGAAGTGAATACACATGATGCCCTAATAAAAGCTTTAAGTGTGCTTTCTTTTTCCAACCCTCTGACTTAAAAACAGAATGTGTCAGACAGGGACTTGGTCCATCAGCCTGGGTCGCATATAGACAGGACCCACAGAACAGAGATACATAGATTGGAACAACATAGAATTATACAGAGCTATGAACAAGAATTACATGCTGTTATTATTCTACACCAAACCACACACTTAAGAGTAAGAAATAAATGCTTGTGATTGTAAGCCACTGAGATTTGGCTGTCAATAGAAGCTGACATATAACATAGTGTCTTACATATAGAAGTAATTAACATTTTAACAATAATAAACTAAAATATATAAACACTTAAAAAGATATAAACATCTCTCCACCTATCCAATAGATGTTTATCGAGTATTACTATGTGTCAGATACTGTTTATGCTACTGAAGGTATGGCAGTGATCAGATAAAATCCCTGCTCTCATGCCACTAACATTATGGCGGAAATAAAATTTGACTATAAGGGGATGCGTGTTGTGGAGAAAACACAGGGGAAGGAGACAGAAAATGTCAGGTAAGGAGATAAGAAGAGGTGTGTGTGTGTGTGTGTGTGTGTGTGTGTGTGTGTGTGTGTGAGAGAGAGAGAGAGAGAGAGGAAGAGAGAGAGACAGAGAGAGAGAGACAGAGAGACAGAGAGACAGAGAGAGAGAGAGAGAGGGAGAGGGAGAGGGAGAGAGATTGAGAGAAGGTTTCACTAGAGAAATTTTCCAGCAGAGATCAGAAAGAAGTAAGGGGGTGAAGGGGATATCTGGGGGAAGTACATTCCAGGAAGAGAGAATAGCAGGTATAAAAGCCCTGAGGCATGAATGGGTTGGAGTGCTCAAGGACCAGCTAAGAGTTCTTGTAGTTGAGAGACATCAGTTAGAGGCACATTGGTAGAAGGTAAAGTCAGAGCCGTATGAGAGGGCCAGTCATTTATTCCTTGGAAGTTATTGGAAGAAGTTTGGCTTTTGTTCTGAATGAGATGGGATGTCATAGGAAGACTCATGTAAGTCTGAAAAGTTTGAAAGTAAGTTTGAAAAGGATCATTCTGGCTGCTGTTTTGAGAAGAGATTATGTGGTTCAAGGGTAGAAGCAGATAGATCATTTACAAAGCAACCACAATAATCTGTATAGAGACGACAGTGGCTTGGACCAAGGGGAGAATATCAAGAGCAATGAGAAGCAGTAGACTCCGGGTATATGTGAAGGTAGTGGCATCAGATTTGTTGATGAAGAAGAAGCAACTGGAGATAAACTATCATTTACTGAGACAGGGAAGCGTGCAAGAATGGTCGGATTGAGGGAGCAATGGGTCATCAAGAATTTACTTTTAGACACTGAGGGATAAATGTAAACTTGTTGAATTCTGATTTCCTTCTGCTGGCTTTCCAGAGAAGCATTTGGCTTTCTGCAGAGTTTCATAGAAACCACTGCACAGACAATGGTAATTAATCCTGCCAGAATGATGAGGTGGAGAACCAGAGGTATGACATTAGCTACAGCAGAAAGAACTGGAATCCAGCCCTCTGACTATGTCTGGGGAGAGGCTGGTACTCCTCTGACCAATAACGCTACACTGTGATGGACCAGGGCTGCAGGTTAAGTTTTCAGCACTTGAAAGTGCTCTCCACATGGATTATTGTGATTGATTTTTAAATTATCCAGCCTCTGATCACTCTAGGAAGGAGACTGTGCTTTCTCTTGTCATGCAATTAAAGAGTCTACAACCTCAGTCCCAGGAGTTTGAATTTCAGCCCTTTTAGATCATTATGCACTGCCTAGAATGAGTTTCCCCTGGGGTGTGTTTGTTTTAAGTTACTTTCCCTAGTTATCTTTGAGATGCCTAGTACATCTAAGTTTGGATGTTGAGTAGGTGGTTAGTATCTAAGTCAGGAGTTCAGGTGAAAGGTTGAGGATGGAGATATAAATCTGGAAGATATGTATTAGATTTTTAATGGAAAGAAGTCCATAACTTGGAAGGGAAATGGCTGGCAACAATCCTCAGGAATATTTAAAGTGCAGCCCGAGAGTAAAACATCACTGAAGGTACCTGAGAGGTTATTAAAGTCTCCAAAACAATGTGATTATAAGGCAACCAATTCTGCCCACCAAATATGATGGAATTACAGTTTAACTTCAGACACAATTTCCTAATATTTTGCATATGATAACACACAAACACAACTGATTCAAACCTCTTTACTATGTTTGCAAAGATTTTAGACGAATTACTAGAAAAGATTCACAACCTTTTCCAGGGTTAATATATTGGTAGAATAGAGTAGAACTGAGACTATTTTTGAATATTTCTGGAAATGAAATATTGATTTCCTTGGCAGTGTTTTCAAATAGACAGGTTTGAAAAAACTCATATACTAAAATATCCTTCCTTACCAGGATAGAGGGTGCAGTCCATAAATGACAAATCATCAATTGCAATGTCTCCAGTGAAGCCATCTCCCACTGAAGCTTCCACTGAAATCTAAGAACAATATAAGAAATTTGTTAATACTGTGAAGGAAATTAATTTCTGGAAACTCATGGTTGAAAGGAATTCAGAATTTACCTAGAGAAAACTCTCTTCTGAACCATTAAAAACATACTTTGCAAAAGTCTCCATAAGTGGGTATCTTGTCTCTACCTGAATACTTCTAGTAATAGGAAGCTCCACACCATATTGGGCCCATTAAATCCATGAAGCCCATTCTGTTTCTGGTGAGTATTGATTTTTTGAAATTTCAGTATATCAGATTGATATCTACTTCCTTTTAACTTTCAACCATTAATTCCAGACTGGTCCTGCTTTCTCCTGAGCTTTTAAGTATCTGAAGGCAAATTACGGAACCTTTTCCCACCGTTGCCCCAGTAGTTCAGCTGTTTCCAAGGTTAAACCTCTTCCTCCTTCAAGAAACCAAATTTGTTGCCAGAGGTACTCTCTAAAATGTACATTTTGAAGACCTTTAAAATTTTTCTCCCGTCGACCTTATTCTGTAACATTTTATGGAACTGGCTAATCGTTATTAGATCTCCTTCAGAACCTCATTAATCACAGTGAACTCAGATGACATCGGTGCTTACAGGAGCTGCAGTTCCACTGAAACTCCAGTAAAATGTGAAATACTGACAAACCACTACAGTACATGGCAGATTGTGATCAGGGCTGAGATTTACTGTAATAGAATTAATCATGATGAATTATTTTAAGACTCATGCAAATATTCTGCATACTTACTAGGAATCCTGCTATAATTTAATAATGAAGAACATTAAGCAAACTCAAACTTAAAAAACACATTCCTTTTTTCCACTATTATATGAATATATGTTTCTGTTTCATTTTTCCTCACAAATGCGATATGTGGAAGTTGAAATTTTATTTCATTTTTCAAATTCTACTTCCGTTAAAAGTTGTTTCATACATTATTTATTCCTAATTAAAGAAGATAATTAAAAGGTCAAATTACTGGCCTTAAGCCTCTTGACATCTTCCACCAACTTTCTAGGTTTTCTTGAGAATTACTACAATTTTCTCCTTTATTTGTCACTGAGGAAATGACTCAATTTGGAAAAGGTTTATTCATTTAATTAATGGGCAAATATAGTTCACCTAATACTGCCTGGGGAACAGGCAGTCTCCTACTGCTTTAAAATGGGTCACTGCAAATATAAAATGCACCCTTCTTTTCACCACCAGCATGATTAAAAGAAATAAGCAGAGAAAACAAAAACACAAAAAGAATACTCAGTACAAAATCATACAATTATTCTAATAAACAAAAAGCCAGCAGTCAGAATTTGGCAGAACATACTGTAATAAAATATCTTCTGTTTTACAGGGAAAAAAGACTGCAGTTGGGTGACCAATAGGGAAAAGGTGTAAGCAAGGACTGATTAATAACTAATACACTAATTAATTATAAATACATTCTTTGGATCAATATTAGTCTATCCCAATACAACACAGGACATGGTAATAAAAAGCTCAGAAGATGCAAGAAAAAGGAAAAACTAGGATAAATAAAAATAAACACTACCAACGTGACTACACTGCTCATGATTGTCTTAGTTTATTCATGAGAACGGATAGAAAATTGATATAACAGAATCTCAAGTCTATGAAAAGCATACCTGGACATATAAATATCTGTAAGCTAACTTTAGGGATATATACACATACCTAGGTCCATTTGAGTGTGTAGGTGGACTTAACTGTTCCAAAGCATCCCTTTTGTTGTCTTTATATGGTCACAAGTTAAAGAATTGGCCATTTGTGAAAGTTACAACTTTTCTCATTTATGGTCTACACCAGGCGAGCAGCATTTCTGAGTGGATGTTATCTACACAAGGAGTATTTGTATTGGAGTTTACTTCATATTACGTGATAAGCATTTTGATATTGCTTCTGCTAGCATTCGCTGCCAAAGGGAAGACACAGAAATAATCCAAGGCAGTGACAGTTGGGTCTTGCTCTAAGACACAATTTAATTACAATTTTTTACCAAAATATCTTCAATTTTCTAGCCTCTAAATGGTAGCATTCTTGAGAAAGAGTGAACAATAATTTCAAGCTGAGATACTAAAAAAATGTCAATTTGCATATATAACTGCAATCTCAGCCTCTTTTGAATATTTAATTAAGCCAGCCATTAAAAAAAGGCCTACCTGATAACAAATCACATCTTGAGAAAAAGTTATGAATGCTGAAGTTCAATTTTACTTCTGTCCTGTATTTAATTTAGTCTTGCAAAATGTTTTGCAAATTACCCTAAGAAACTAGTCACAAAAAAGAGCAAACCCAAGTGTGTCTATTCTGGAAAATCCATTTTCACTTTTGGTGTTTTTCCAATAAATGGAAGGGTATTAAAACACTAATGTTATTGTATGTGAGGCAGTATTGCCACTCTAGACATTAGGGACGCCAAATTTTACTCTTAAGTTTCATTAGCCCCTTACTGAATGACTGAAAGGGCAACTGAAAATTCCAGTTTGGTCTGAATGACCTGCGTTATCTGCAGAGGCCAATTCTACTTACATTAGAACTACTACTGCCGTGGAAGTTCTCTAAAGTAATCCAGCTATTCTAAGTGGTTCTTCTCATGGGCTGGTGCATGCTACAAATAAAGATGGAGTGGCCTTGTCAACTACCTTGGAAATCTTAGTTCTAATATAACCAAAGACTCTAATATTTTTTTTTTTTTTTTTTTTTTTTTTTTTGCGGTACGCGGGCCTCTCACTGTTGTGGCCTCTCCCGTTGCGGAGCACAAGCTCCGGACACGCAGGCTCAGCGGCCATGGCTCACAGGCCCAGCCGCTCTGCGGCATGTGGAATCCTCCCGGACCAGGGCACGAACCCGTGTCCACTGCATCGGCAGGTGGACTCTCAACCACTGAGCCACCAGGGAAGCCCCAAAGACTCTAATATTAATAAGGCTCTAAAGACTTGTCTTAACAGATTTTTTTTCTATATTTAGGAAACTTTGAATTATTCATCAAAATATTTAAATGATATGAAAACTATTATCATACATATGTAAGACAGAATTTAATCATAGTTTTTACCAAAATATCTTCGATTTCCTAACATATATATAATTAACACACACATATATATACACACTTATAAATAAAATAGTCTCTATTAACTCATAAGAAAGAAAAATGGAATTGACTCAGCCTGCCACCTAGTTTTACCAACCAGTGTTTGGAAAAAAATATGAAATTCCAGCATAATATACCAATTTTTAATATAACACATCTTCAGAAAGACTTGAAAGAAAGGAATTTTGTTTAAAATGTATAAAAAGCATGTATCCTATGTGGAGCAACTGGAACTCCAATGCATTACTGATGGGAATCCAAAATGGTACAGCCACTTTGGAAAATCGTTTGGCAGAGATAAACCCATGCACTTATGGTCAATTAATCTATGACAAAAGAGGTAAAGACAGTTTCTTCAATAAGTGGTTCTGGGAAAACTGGAGAGCTACATATAAAAGAATGAAATCACAACATTCTCTAACTCCCTATATAAACTCAAAATGGATTAAGGACCTAAATCTAAGACCAGAAACCATAAAACTCCTAGAGGAAAATATAGGCAGAACACTCTTCGACAAAAAATCATAGCAATATTTTTTTTGGATCTGTCTCCTAAAACAAAGACAATAAAAAATAAACAAATGGGACCTAATTAAACTTAAAAGCTTTTGAAAGCAAAGGAAACCACGGACAAAATGAAAAGACAACCTACTGAATGGGAGAAAATATTTGCAAATGATGTGACCTATCACGGGTTAATATCCAATGTATATAAACAGCTCATACAACTCAACAAGAGAAAAACAAATAACCCAATTAAAAAATGGGCAGAAGAACTGAATTTTTCAAAGAGGAAGTGCAGATGACCAACAGGCACATGAAAAGATGCTCAACATCACTAAGCATGAGGAAAATGCAAATCGAAACCACAATGAGATATCACCTCATACCTGTAAGAATGGCTATCATCAAAAAGAACACAAATAAATGCTGGTAAGGACGCAGTGAAAAGGGAACCGTCCTACACTGTTGATGGGAAAGCAAACTGGTGCAGTCACTGTGGTAAACAGTATGGAGGTTTCTCAAAAAACTAAAAATAGAACTACCATATGACCCAGCAATTCCATTCCTGGGTATATATCTGAAAAAAAAAATACTGTATTTCTTCTTCGCTAATGCCAGGCTTTACAATATATGGATTGCTAAGAATTTTTTTCTTTGAGTGTCTACTTTGGTATTGTGCCAACTGTTTCCTTGGTTACCAAGCAGGAAAAAAGTCTGGAGTTTCTCACCATCAGTGACAGAAGAGACTAAATGGTGATGACCCAATTCCCATGAGTTTAGTTTAACCCAAACAGTGCTTTCAAGTAGAATAGTTTGCCAAGTACTTTTAAAGTAGGATATTTCACAAGAAGATACTGCCTGTAGTTGCCACAATCCCCATTACTCCCTATCACACCTAACTCTAAGGCGGAGTGTCAGTTGCCATTAATTATTTTACACCTGAACTACTTCTCTTAATTCACATCCCTTGCTTCCAGGAGCACTTGGGTTTGCAATTCCTTTTGCATACCAGTTAGGTCAGAAACCATGAAGGGTCTGAGACTTTACCCTACTCGCAAGCTAACGTCAGCCTGCCACTGTTTCATATACATTTACTGACAGAAGACACAAGATCCTTGATTTACAGAGATAGCAAAACTCATCAGCCAGAGGAGTATCTTCCACTTGTTCCCCACTTCCCACAGGGAAACATAAGTGCCAGATGTTTCCCTGCATGAGTAATGGGTTGCACCATAGAAGAAGAACCCCAACATTAGGAATTTCTAGCTGTTATAGGCTGCTGGCACATCTGAGGGAGAGGGAGGAGGAAAAGGAGGAGGTGAAGCAAGAGGGAAGGAAGGGGAGGGGCAGTAGGTAGGTAAATTACTCCAGAATGTAAGCAAATGTCTCAGGGTAGACTCCATGCAATACATCCTTTGCTCAGAAGCTGAATAATGCAGGACACAAGAAATGCATGGAGAACCGTCTCCCAATGGGGAAGCTGGACAGTGCTGCACTGCTGATATATTTAATTTGTAGGATTATGATGATCCCTTCATGTATGTGTAAATTGAAACGTTTATCTAAATTCAGCCTCCTTTCCTCTTATACCTCATTTTATACTATTCTGAACTGAATGAGTGCAACTTGTGAGAGTCTCTCAGAGATGGCCACTCAGCTGCTGTTAGCCCAGGTCCTTTTCCACCGACAAGATCTTTTCCCATCAGAGCTTCTGCTATATTAAGAGATTGTTTTTTTTTTTAATAAATTTATTTATTTATTTTTGGCTGTGTTGGGTCTTCATTGCTGCATGTGGGCTTTTCTCTAGTTGCAGCAAGTGGGGGCTACTCTTTGTTGCGGTGCACAGGCTTCTCAATGCGGTGGCTTCTCTTGTTGCAGAGCATGGGCTCGAGGTGTGCGGGCTCAGTAGTTGCAGCACGCAGGCTCTAGAGAGCAGGATTAAGAGCACAGGCTCAGTAGTTGTGGCGCATGGGCTTAGTTGCTCCATGGCATGTGGGATCTTCCCAGACCAGGGATCGAACCGTTGTCCCCTACACTGGCAGGCAGATTCTTAACCACTGCACCACCAGGGAAGTCCGAGAGTAGAGATTTAAAAAAAGGAAAAAAAAATCAAGGAGGGAAGGATGTGGTTGAAGAAATAAGGTCACTGAAAATTTCATTCAGTTTTCTTTATATAGATAGAATTTTGTTATTCATCTTGAATGAAAGAAACCTAAAAAATTATCTCTGAGTTATTCAGGTCATATTAGATTGATTTGCTTTCCACGGTTTTAAAGGGTTGGGAAGTCACAAAGATTATGTCTGCTACTTCTTTCTCTAAGCCATTTTAGATGTACAGGAAGGGCCAAAATTTGGGTGAGTTTTTTCCCCCTCTAATTCTTCACAGTGCCTTTGTGGAACTTGCCTAAGTGGATTTTAAAAGGGATAAATGTTAAAAAAAAAAATAAAAAAGGGATAGATGTTGATCAATTTGAAATTAATTTGCTACGTGAAACTCTACAAACTCACATGTTATTTTAAAGCATCTTCCAAGGACTCATATAGCACATAACCCATTTCACATCTCATCTATTATGTGATGAAGACAAATAAATAGTTCTCTATTTCCCTAGTTCTAAGAATTTATACGGAACCTATTTGATTGGAGGTTACAAAGATACATTTAATTGAAAAAAGCCTGATCAATATTAGAGAGAGAAAAGGGATGCACGTTTAAAATTACTGACTTAAAAGTTTGGAAAACTGTGTTTTTATTATTTTAAGATGATGCAATAAGGTATAATAGGATTTTTTTAAAAACTTCTTTATTAGAGTATAATTGCTTTACAATGGTGTGTTACTTTCTGCTTTATAACAAAGTGAATCAGTTATACATATACATATGTCCCCATATTTCTTCCCTCTTGCATCTCCCTCCCTCCCACCCTCCCTATCCCACCTCTCTAGGTGGTCACAAAGCACTGAGCTGATCTCCCTGTGCTATGCAGCTGCTTCCCACTAGCTATCTATTTTACGTTTGGTAGTGTATACATGTCCATGCCACTCTCTCACTTCGTCCCAACTTACCCTTCCCCCTCCCCATATCCTCAAGTCCATTCTCTAGTAGGTCTGCATCTTTATTCCCATCTTGCCCCTAGGTTCTTCTGACAATTTTCTTTTCTTTCTTTTTTTTAGATTCCATATACATGTATTAGTATATGGTATTAGTTCTTCTCTTTCTGACTTACTTCACTTTGTATGACAGCCTGTAGGTCCATCTACCTCACTACAAATAACAGTTTCGTTCTTTTCATGGATGAGTAATACTCCATTGTATATATGTGCCACATCTTTATACATTCATCTGTTGATGGACACTTAGGTTGCTTCCATATCCTGGCTATTGTAAATAGAGCTGCAATGAACATTTTTGGTACATGACTCTTTTTGAATTATGGTTTTCTCAGGGTATATGCCCAGTACTGGGATTGTTGGGTCATATGTTAGTTCTATTTTTAGTTTTTTAAGGAACCTCCATACTGCTTTCCATAGTGGCTGTATCAATTTAAATTCCCACCAAAAGTGCTAGAGGGTTCCCTTTTCTCCACACCCTCTCCAGCATTTATTGTTTGTAAATTTTTTGATGATGGCCATTCTGACTGGTGTGAGATGATATCTCATTGTAGCTTTGATTTGCATTTCTCTAATGATTAATGATGTTGAGCATTCTTTCACGTGTTTGTTGGCAATCTATGTATCTTCTTTGGAGAAATGTCTATTTAGGTCTGCCCATTTTTGGATTGGGTTGTTTGTTTTTTTGATATTGAGCTGCATATGTTCCTTGTACGTTTTGGAGATTAATCCTTTGTCAGTTGCTTCATTTGCAAATATTTCCTCCCATTCTGAGGGTTGTCTTTTTGTCTTGTTTATGGTTTCTTTTGCTGTGTAAAAGCTTTTAAGCTTCATTAGGTCCCATTTGTTTATTTTTGTTCTTATTTCCATTTCACTAGAATGTGGGTCAAAAAGGATCTTGCTGTGATTTATATCATAGAGTGTTCTACCTATATTTTCCTCTAAGAGTTTGATGGTGTCTGGCCTTACATTTAGGTCTTTAATCCATTTTGAGTTTATTTTGTGTATGGTGTTAGGGAGTGTCCTAATTTCATTCCTCTACATGTAGTTATCCAGTTTTCCCAGCACCACTTATTGAAGAGGCTGTCCTTTCTCCAGTGTATATTCGTGCCTCCTTTATCAAAGATAAGGTGACCATATGTGCATGGGGTTATCTCTGGGCTTTCTATCCTGTTCCATTGATCTATATTTCTATTTTTGTTCCAGTGCCATAATGTCTTGATTACTGTAGCTTTGTAGTATAGTCTGAAGACAGGGAGCCTGATTCCTATAGCTCCATTTTTCTTTCTCAAGATTGTTTTGGCTATTCGAGGTCTTTTGTGTTTCCATACAAATTGTGAAATTTTTTGTTCTAGTTCCATGAAAAATGCCAGTGGTAGTTTGATAGGGATTGCACTGAATATGTAGATTGCTTTGGGTAGTAGAGTCATTTTCACAATGTTGATTCTTCCAATCCAAGAACATGGTATATCTCTCCATCTATTTGTATCATCTTTAATTTCGATCATCAGTGTCATAATTTTCTGCATACAGGTCTTTTGTCTCCTTAGGTAAGTTTATTCCTAGATATTTTATTCTTTTTGTTGCAATGGTAAATGGGGGTGTTTTCTTCAACTCACTTTCAGATTTTTCATCATTGGTGCATAGGAATGCAAGAGATTTCTGTGTATTAATTTTATATACTGCTATTTTACCAAATTCATTGATTAGCTCTAGTAGCTTTCTGGTAGCATCTTTCGAATTATCTATATATAGTATCATGTCATCTGCAAACAGTGACAGCTTTACTTCTTTTCCAATTTGGATTCCTTTTATTTCTTTCTCTTCTCAAATTGCTGTGGCTAAAACTTCCAAAACATGTTGAATAATAGTGGTGTGAGTAGGCAACCTTGCCTTGCTCCTGATCTGAGTTGAAATAGTTTCAGCTTTTAAACACTGAGGACAATGGTGGCTGTGGGTTTGTCATATATGGCCTTTACTATATTGAGGAAAGTTCCCTCTATGCCTGCTTTCTGGAGGGATTTTACCATAAATGGTTGTTGAATTTTGTTGAAAGCTTTCTCTGCATCTATTGAGATGATCATACGGTTTTTCTCCTTCAATTTGTTAATATGGTGTATTATGTTGATTGATTTGCCTATATTGAAGAATCCTTGCATTCCTGAGATAAGCCTCACTTGATCATAGTGTATGATCCTTTTAATGTGCTGTTAGATTCTGTTTGCTAGTATTTGTTGAGGATTTTTGCATCTATGTTCATCAGTGATATTGGCCTGTAGTTTTCTTTCTTTGTGACATCTTTGTCTGGTTTTGGTATCAGAATGATGGTGGCCTTGTAAAATGAGTTTAGGAGTGTTCCTCCCTCTGCTACATTTTGGAAGAGTTTGAGAAGGATAGGTGTTAGCTCTTCTCTAAATGTTTGATAGAATTCGTCTGTGAAGCCATCTGGTCCTGGGCTTTTGTTTGTTGGAAGATTTTTAATCACAGTTTCAATTTCAGTGCTTGTCACTGGTCTGTTCATATTTTCTATTTCTTCCTGCTTCAGTCTCGGAAGGTTGTGCCTTTCTAAGAATTTGTCCATTTCTTCCAGGTTGTCCGTTTTATTGGCATATAGTTGCTTGTAGTAATCTCTCATGATCCTTTGTATTTCTGCAGTGTCAGTTGTTACTTCTCCTTTTTCATTTCTAATTCTATTCATCTGAGTCTTCTCCATTTTTTTCTTGATAAGTCTGGCTAATGGTTTATCAATTTTATCTTCTCAAAGAACTACCTTTTAGTTTTATTGATCTTTGCTATCGTTTCCTTCATTTCTTTTTAATTTATTTCTGATCTGATCTTTATGATTTCTTCTGCTAACTTTGGGGTGTTTTTGTTCTTCTTTCTCTAATTGCTTTAGGTGCAAGGTTCGGTTGTTTATTTGAGATGTTTCTTGTTTTTTAAGGTAGGATTGTAACACTATAAATGTCCCTCTTAGAACTGCTTTTACAGCATCCCATAGGTTTTGGATCATTGTGCTTTCATTGTCATTTGTTTCTAGGTATTTTTTGATTCCCTCGTTGATTTCTTCAATAATCTCTTGGTTATTAAGTAGTGTGTTGTTTAGCCTCCACGTGTTTGTATTTCTTACAGATTTTTTCCTGTAATTGTCATCTAGTCTCATAGCATTGTGGTCAGAAAATATACTTGATATGATTTCAATTTTCTCAAATTTACCAACGCTTGATTTGTGACCTGAGATATGATTTACCCTCGAGAATGTTCCATGAGCACTTGAGAAGAATGTGTATTCTGTTGTTTTGGGATGGAATGTCCTATAAATATCAATTAAGTCCATCTTGTTTAATGTATCATTTAAAGCTTGTGTTTCCTTATTTATTTTCATTTTGGATTATCTGTCCCTTGGTGAAAGCAGGGTGTTAAAGTCCTGTACTATGATTGTATTACTGTCAATTTCCCCTTTTATGGCTGTTAGTATTTGCCTTATGTATTGAGGTGCTCCTATGTTGGGTGCATAAATATTTACAATGGTTATCTCTCCTTCTTGGATTGATTCCTTGATCATTATGTAGTGTCCTTCTTTGTCTCTTGTAATAGTCCTTATTTTAAAGTCTATTTTGTCTGGTATGAGAATTACTACTCCAGCTTTCTTTTGATTTCCATTTGCATAGAATATCTTTTTCCATCCCCTCACCTTCAGTCTGTATGTTTCCCTAGGTCTGAAGTGGGTCTCTTGTAGACAGCATATATACAGGTTTGGTTTGGTATCCATTCAGCCAGTCTACGTCTTTTGCTTGGAGCATTTAATCCATTTACATTTAAGGTAATTATCAATATGTACATTCCTATTACCATTTTCTTAATTGTTTTGGGTTTATTATTGTAGGTCTTTTCTTTCTCTTGTGTTTCCTGCCTAGAGAAGTTCCCTTAGCATTTGTTGTAAAGCTGGTTTGGTGGTGCTGAATTCTCTTAGCTTTTGCTTGTCTGTAAAGGTCTTAATTTCTCCATCAAATCTGAATGAGATCCTTGCTGGGTAGAGTAATCTTGGTTGTAGGTTTTTCTCCTTCATCATTTTAAATATGCCCTGCCACTCCCTTCTGGCTAGCAGAGTTTCTGCTGAAAGATCAGCTGTTAACCTTATGGGGATTCCCGTATGTGTTACTTGTTTTTTTTCCCTTGCTGCTTTTAATATTTGTTTTTAATTTTTTATAGTTTGATTAATACGTATCTTGGCATGTGTCTCCTTTGATTTATCCTGTATGGGACTCTCTGTGCTTCCTGGACTTAACTATTTCCTTTCCCAATTTAGGGAACTTTTCAACTATAATCTCTTCAAATATTTTCTCAATCCCTTTCTTTTTCTCTTTTTCTTCTGGGACCCCTATAATTTGAATGTTGGTGCATTTAATGTTGTCCCAGAGGTCTCTGAGACTGTCCTCAATTCTTTTTATTCTTTTTTCTTTATTCTGCTCTGCAGTAATTTCCACTATTTTATCTTCCAGATCACTCATCCGTTCTTCTGCCTCAGTTATTCTGAATTGATTCCTTCTAGAGAGCTTTTAATTTCATTTATTGTGTTGTTCATCACTGTTTGTTTGCTCTTTAGTTCTTCTAGGTCCTTGTTAAACGTTTCTTGTATTCTCTGCATTCTATTTCCAAGATTTTGGATCATCTTTACTATCATTATTCTGAATTCTTTTTCAGGTAGACTGCCTATTTCCTCTTCATTTGTTAGGTCTGGTGGGTTTTTGCCTTGCTCCTTCATCTGCTGTGTACTTCTCTGTCTTCTCATTTTGCTTACCTTACTGTGTTTGGGGTGTCCTTTTCACAGGCTGTACATTCATAGCTCCCATTATTTTTGGTGTCTGTCCCCAGTGGCTAAGGTTGGTTCAGTGGGTTGTGTAGGCTTCCTGGTGGAGGGGACTAGTGCACGTGTTCTGGTGGATGAGGCTGGATCTTGTCTTTCTGGTGGGCAGGTCCATGTCTGGTGGTGTGTTTTGGGGTGTCTGTGGCCTTATTATGATTTTTGGCAGCCTCTGTGCTAATGAATGGGGTTGCGTTCCTGTCTTCCTAGGTGCTTGGCATAGGGTGCCCAGCACTGTATTTTGCTGGTCGTTGAGGGGAGCTGGGTCTTGGCATTGAGATGGAGATCTCTGGGAGATTTTTGCCATTTGATATTACATGGAGCTGGGAGGTCTCTTGTGGACCAGTGTCCTGAATTTGGCTCTCCACCTCAGTGGCACAGCCCTGATGCCTCGCTGGAGCACCAAGAGCCTGTCCTCCACATAGCTCAGAATAAAAGGGAGAACAAAAAGAAAGAAAAAAAGAAGATAAAATAAAATCAAGTTATTAAAATTAAAAATAAAAGATAATTATTGGACTTCCCTGGTGGCGCAGTGGTTGAGAGTCCACCTGCCGATGCAGGGGACACAGGTTCGTGCCCCGGTCCAGGAAGATCCCACATGCCGCTGAGCAGGTAGGCCCGTGAGCCATGGCCACTGAGCCTGCGCATCCAGAGTCTGTGCTCTGCAACAGGAGAGGCCACACAATGAGAGGCCCGTGTACCAAAAAAAAAAAAAAGATAATTATAAAAAAATTTTTTAATTAAAAAAAAAAAAACGGACAGAACCCTAGGAGAAATGGTAAAAGCAAAGCTATACAGACAAAATCACACACAGAAGCACACACATACACACTCACCAAAAGAGAAAAAGGGAAAAAAATATATATATATATCATTGCTCCCAAATTCCACCTCCTCAATTTGCGCTGATTCATTGTCTATTCAGGTATTCCACAGATGCAGGGTCCATCAAGTTCATTGTGGAGCTTTAATCCGCTGCTCCTGAGGCTGCTGGGAGAGATTTCCCTTTCTCTTCTTTGTTCGCACAGCTCCTGGGGTTCAGGTTTGGATTTGGACCTGCCTCTGCGTGTAGGTCGCCTGAGGGCGTCTGTTCCCACTCAGACAGGACGGGGTTAAAGGAGCAGCTGATTCCAGGGCTCTGGCTCACTCAGGCCGGGGGGGGGGGGGGGGGGGGGGAGGGAGGGGCCCTCGCAGTGGCAGGCTGTACAGGCTCCCGCGAGGGGTGGCGTGGATAGTGACCTGTGCTCGCACACGGGCTTCTTGGTGGCTGCAGCAGAGGCCTTAGCGTCTCATGCCTGTCTCTGGGGTCCATGCTGATAGCCGCGGCTCGCGCCCGTCTCTGGAGCTCCTTTAAGCAGCGCTCTTAATCCCCTCTCGTCGCACACCAGGAAGCAAAGAGGGAAGAAAAAGTCTCTTGCCTCTTCGGCAGCTCCAGACCTTTTCCCAGACTCCCTCCCGGCTAGCTGTGGTGCACTAGCCCCCTTCAGGCTGTGTTCACGCCGCCAACCCCAGTCCTCTCCCTGGGATCTGACCTCTGAAGCCTGAGCCTCAGCTCCCAGACCCGCCTCCCCCGGCAGGTGAGCAGACAAGCCTCTCAGACTGGTGACTGCCGGTTGGCCCTGATCCTCTGTGCGGGAATCTCTCCGCTTTGCCCTCCGCACCCCGTTGCTGCGCTCTCCTCCGCGGCTCCGAAGCTTCCCCCTCCGCCACCCACAGTCTCCGCCCGTGAAGGAGCTTCTAGTGTGTGGAAACCTTTCCTCCTTCACAGCTCCCTCCCACTGGTGTGGGTCCCATCCCTATTCTTTTGTCTCTGTTTTTTCTTTTTTCTTTTGCCCTACCTGGGTACATGGGGAGTTTCTTGCCTTTTAGAATGTCTGAGGTCTTTTGCCAGCGTTCAGTAGGTGTTCTGTAGGAGTTGTTCCACATGTAGATGTATTTATGATGTATTTGTGGGGAGGAAGGTGATCTCTACGTCTTACTCTTTCGCCATCTTGAAGCTCTTCCAATAGAATTTTAATAGAATAGAATGTAATACTTTCCGAGTGGTTGGTTCACATGTGCCAAAATTATATTCTCATTTAAGAAACACTGCACTAAAATTCCTAAAGGTCCTCTTTCTTCAATTAACACTCATTTTTTTCTACCCTCCACATCATTAAAAATAATATTTAGAGGAAAAGGAGTGGAACTGCAATGTATTATTTTAATATACAGTAAGCCTTTTTATAAAAATAATCACGTGCCCCTCATTCTCCTCATGAAAGGCAGCTCCAAATTTACCTCCACCTCTATGCAGGTGCTTCTTAAAACTGATCTCGACCCAAAGTGAGAAAATCAGATCACACATTTAAACCCAAATGATAATACACATCTGTCCTTTGTTCTAGTTCTGCATCTCATAATAGCCACCCAATGATGAGTGTGAATTAAAAATCCCATTTCAAGTCTCAGTTTAGATATTACTTCCTCAGAAAAACCTTCCTTAATCACTCAAGCTGAAGGTATTTTCCTTTAAAAACTTCTCACAATTTTTAATTATATCGGTATGTGTGCATTTCAATGTCTCTTCTTGGAGATTTTAAGGACAAGCAACATGAAGCTCACTGAGGGACACACAAAGCTGTACACACGTCACCCAGCACCCTGAGTGCGTGGTGAGCACTTGACTGTGTTATGGAAAAACAAAACTTCTCATTTCAACTAAAACTATAGATGTTACTCTTGATGTCATACTTCACTGCCCACATTTCAAATGGCAAATGATTATTAAAGAGACAAAAAGGTGCAACATATACTGATTTGTCCCAGTATTTCATATGATACACCTAAACTGTTGACAAATCCTGATTCTGTTTTCTTTTACAACTCCCTGTGTCTTTCTCTTCTTTACACAGCCCTCTTCCTGGATTCCAACTCAGTGTCTACTTGTATTTAAATGGTTTTGCTAACTTCTTTCCTCTTTTTCCTAAATTTACTTCTACATTTCCAGACCCTTCTTCCCTTCAACTTCCAGCTATTCTCAAGCATGACTTTCTATCTGGAATAATACAAAGTTTATTTATTGGAGGATTTCTTCTAAGCTATCTATACACATTTGATAGCTATATCAATTATATGCACACTTATGCAACATTTTAAAAGATCTTTTAAATTATTTAAATTTAAGTGCAGAATGGGTCCTTACAGAGCATTTAGAATCCAAAACCTTTATATTCTGTTTGAATAAATGAGACCCAGAAAGTTTAAATAATTCACCCATAGTCTACAGATAATGCTCAGTTGGTAAAATAATGTCTAAAACATTTTTTTAAAAAGGTCTCATTCTTGACTGGTTTAAAAATCCCAAATGCTTTAATCAAATTTTCACTTTTCATTTTTCCTTCTACTTTTATTAGGCTTCTAAACTTTTTTACTAATCTGATAGTAATGATAGGAGTTAAACAATGGGGGAAGCTATGCAAATAATACAAGACCAATTCAGGTAGTTCTTTGTATTTAGATAATAATGAATCCTGATTACAAATATGTAACGTCTACTAAGTGTTTAGCGCTGTAATAAAATTAATAATAAAATATCTTCTATATGTGTGACACTTTAAGTTTTTGTGGCACATTAATACTCATTATGTCATTTGTATTTCAAAGTCTTAGCATAGATGAGAATGTCCCATATAAATATTCTTCCAAAGCAAACACTTTTTTCATTTTAGATTTTTAAAAGTATCACATTAGTTAAAATAACTGCTTTTGAAACCAGTGCTTTCAATAACATTTTTTCTTTAAAAAGTTATGATATGTCATTTGAGATTTATCTTTTAAGTATTTGCTATTGTCAGATACATGTGCATTTTCTAATTGTTCTTCAAATTTGACTTCTTGAAATAAAAATCTGATTTTATAGTTATCTTTCTTAATTACTTACAGGGGGAAATGTAAGTATCCCCATGGGGGATAGTAAAATGGTGTTTGAGTGTGTTTTGATTGTTAACTTTAACACAATGAGCATTATAATGTAGTTTAGGGGGGAAATATCTAGCTCATAAAAATCCATAATTTTACAGATATTTGTGCTTAGGATAAGGCTAGAGTATATAACAGACCTTATTACTGAACCGCAGAATTACAAGAATAGCATACAGGAATATCCATAAGTGTTGCAAACTCTTTAACATAGTAACTAAATATCACTCCCTAACTGCTTGGAAAGTGGATTATTTTAATTATAGAAATCTAAAGCAAAATTTACATAGTGTCTTACACCCTGGGAAGTCCTTGCAATGCAAGTTATGCTTGAATATTTAAGAAATATCTTTATTAAGTTGTATTATTTCTTACCATAAAAATATTAAGAGAATATTTTAATGAAGCTATTAAATTTTCTATCATGCTAAGGGTCATTAATTTCTTAAGTTTTAAATTTTTTTCTCAGTTTGAGAAGATGTGGCAGCTAGCACAAAATCTACGCTTTCAACGTGAAAGCTCTTCAGCTTTTCTATGTAAAAAATCTTTACACGTCGAGCTATGTGTAGGAAGAACTTTCTGGATCTTGAGTCTGTGAGATTGGGTGCGTTATCTAGTCTGGCCGGGCAAATTCAATTTTCTTGTGTGTGTGTGTGTGTGTGTGTGTGTGTGTGTGTGTGTGAGAGTACTCAAAATTTTGCCATATATTGTTCATAAAAATGTTCACCAAACACTACACACATTTCTCACTACACACATTTGTATAATAGGATTCTCACTACACACATTTGTATAATAGGATTCCCAATGTTGGTCAAAAGCAAAACAAAAACAAACACACACATCACTGATACAAAGCCACATCTTCATATTAAACTAAGTGATAGAGAACATCCCTCACTTCTGATGATTTTGCACACTTTTTTTCTAAACTCATAAAGCATTGCATTTTTTGTACAAACAAGAATAAAAATCAAATATCAATTTCTGACAAATTAGTGTATCACTTCCCCTTGAAAACAGGGAACGTATTCTCAAAAGCTCTCTCTTTGCACCCTCTGATGGCTCAGCAGGACAGCTTTCATCCTAGTTCTGCCTGAGGAAAATATCCACACTCAGTCACCTCGTCTACATCTGACAGGAGCTAAGCCTAAGTTTTCTTTTCCGTTCTTGCCCTCTGGTTGCAGTCTCTGTCCCCAGGTTTCTTTTTAAGAGGATTAGTTAATCTCCAGCAGTACCTCAAACCAGAACTGACTCTAGGGCACTGGGTCAGAAATCCCAGATCAATTTCCTACCGGGGTTTTCTCCTTCATACCGAGCCATTCTGCAGCAGAAGAAAACATGCACTAGTGTCTCAAGCCAGCCTTCTCTCAGTGTCTGCTTCCTGACACAGTCACCTTGGGTCTGGTCTTCAGTGACCCAGGCAGTTTCTCCAGAAACTGAAAATAAACTAAAAATGCCAATTTATTAGTGTAAAATAAAAACATAACTAGAAATGTGTCTGAATACCTATGCCAGCTGGTCACCAAATTAAGGTCATCAAATTAAGGTCATCAGGAGAGGAAATCTTGAACAAAATCAAGATCAGAAGCATGTTTGGTGAATAGACAGTAGAGGGAAGGCAGTGTGGAATATTGTGAAGAGACAGTATCAGCAACGCTAACACAGTCAGTTGTCTATCAGATAGAAAGGGAGAGTGTCCTTTGGCAGAATTAAAAACTGATAAAACCTTCACCAGTGAGCAAAGCTTGTGCTAGAAGTGTAAAACATCATAATTTATTATAATTCAGCTATCTTCTATTAACTACATTTAAGTTGGTGTTTTTAAATACAGCTTAAGAGAGAAAATAGGCCTCTTGATGCCATTTAAGAGATAAGCTTGAATGAATAGTCACACTTACAGTACATCTCCAGGTATTTTTAAAATAAATTCAGACATGAAATAACTGTGACACCTAATTTAGATATCATTTAATATTTCCTAAACTTGTCTTACCATCAGAATCACCAAGGGTTTTTATTAAAAATGCAGGTTCTCAGGACTCTCCTCTGGGGCTTCTGATATAGTACATGTAAAGATTGAGAATCTGTATTTTTTTTTAAATGCTCCAGGTGGTTCTGATAATTAGGAACATTTGAGAACTACTAGTCTAATCCTAATGTTGTGTTTGAAAGGATAAAGTGGATTCCTAGAGAAATAAAATCCCTCGCTAGATAACTTAGACACTTACACACACACACACACACACACACGCCTTAGAGATAAAAAGTATTCTACCTAATAACTGAGATAAGACATAGTATACGAATGCCTCTTAAACCAGATTCTGTCTACTCAGCGCTACCAGGAGAACGTCATTACACACAGATTTGTTTCTCAAAAGGAAAAGTTTGCTGTCTTTTTCCTAAACTCTGGAGATCTTTAGTTTTATCTTGTAGCCTCCTGTATATCACCTGAAGCCTGGAGAGAAAATTATTTTCAATTTTGATACGCCCCTCTTTCTACTTCCTAAGAATCTATTCCTCTAGGTGTCTACCATCACCTCTGCTATACCTAAAAATAATACCGCATCTCACAGTGAGCTCTCAGCACTCAGGTTTATGCAGAATATAAGCCTCCTTTAACGGTAATATTTCAATGTTGAAACAAAATTAAAACCAGCACAATATGCAAGCCACTTAGTACAGACTTCATTCAAACCTGCTTCTCATCTCCAGGATTTTAAAAGGTATGCTGGGCAATGCTGCAAGTTCACGGATACAAATCAACAGTTACCCTAATGCAATGAAAACCAGTTGAGATACCATCCTCACTGCCCTGTCCTCACTGTCCTGGTTCAATGGGGCCTCTGCAGGACGTACAGACAGGCATGCACAGGACAGGGACAGCTGTCCTTGTTCTTAACTCACACCCAAGGACACAACGTTTTCAACAGGTGTTAAAGAGACCAAGACACAAAACCATTAGTCTACATTTTTTCTGGTAGGTAGATGAACTTTGCAATAATTAAGCCTCAAAGTAAATCTAAAATCTAAATATACATATAAAACAGTTTGCTTTCTGAATTGCATGTTGACATATCTGCTGGTTCTGTAGAAAATGCAAGTAAGCAACGGCCTTTAAAAACAGAAGTCATGAGCCCTGAAGCCCTCTTAATTTTGAATCCCATGGAAACCAAAGTTTCACCTCTCACTAATCTCTTAAAAATTAATTTTACATAAAATTATCTAAGTAAGCAAGGGAAGGTAAGACACCCGAGGAAGCAGTGAATAGAGGAATAAATGTAGTAAGTCATGCGTACAAACGTCATGGTGTGATGTGGTAATACAAAAATCAATATCACCTAACATCTTAAACCTTGGGTTAAAGAGACTATTCTTTAAAAACTGGACAGTTTTGGACAGTTTTAGATGAGAGAATGGAAAGTCATGCCATACAGATTATTAAAAGTGTTTCCTTTGGCGTAATTTGAGGATAGGACATTCACTTCCATATAATTCATAAGAATCTGAGAGTTAAAAATAAGGTTGCCCTGTCAAACCCTCACTTTCATGCTCTTTTGCGTCTCCTCCATCCTTGTGTGAGTGACCTCTTTTCAGCCTCTTCTATTAAGCCTCTGGAAAACATATATTTTGTTTTCACCTCATCAGAAAACCATTACTTCACATCCTAGCCTTCTGAGTCGGCAGAAGACCATTTGTATTCCAAGCTTGTTTTTAGTATGTACTCCTAAACCTAGATGATTGGGAAGACTTGATACAATTCCCAATATACCTTTCAGTTAATAATCAGTATGATCTGTCTACAGGGTAAGAGAAAAAAGGCCTGAAAGTGTTTTCTAATTATGCAGCCTTTTAAACAAACCTAAACAAATCATAATGCTTGGAAATATTCAAAAGTTATGTTCAAACTGGTAATTGGTAATGTGGCAAAACAAAAACAAAACAAAGAATCATGTCTAAGGATGACATACAATATCTAAGATCAACAACAACAATAATCCTATTTCTATTATAATATTGAAAGAATATAATGATCTTGTGGAATCCATAGCGGCACATTGTAAAGATCAGGGTTCAACAAAGTCATAAAGTTTTTTTTTCTTTAATTGGAAGCTTCATAAAAAAAAAAGTTTGTTTTCTCAATTGGAACACAGCCATACCAATTTTTTTTCTCTCAATTTTTTTTTTAAGTCTCTAAGTTGCCTTTATTCTACCATGACTCTGTTGAGTAGAGCAACCCTATGGCTCATGGTGCCTAAAATATTTACTACCTTGCTCTTGACGAGAAAAGTTTGCAAACCCCTGGTATAGATTAAAACTGTTTTGACTGTCAGAATCAATAACAATTGAATGGTCCTTTCACAGCCTTTCATTTTTTAAGTAAATAATTTAAAAATATAAAAATATCTTAAATCACTTAATCCTGAATAATTTAGGCTAAATTGTTTTGAACTTGCCTTTTTTCGAAAACTTATTTCCTTTCTATCAAAGTTAAAAAGTTGTGTGTTCAATTTAGATCCAAAACCAGAAAAAAACTGTGTTAGGAATATTTGTAGATGCTCTCAATTTTAAAAGTCTTAGATAAATTTGTGAAATGCAAAATATATTTTATGTACTCTACTCTTAGGTATAACCTTGGGTGAGCCCTTCTTTTAGGTGAAGCTTACAAAAAGGAAAGGCATAACCGTGATAAGATTTTAAAGTATTTTTGAAAATTATAGCTTAACCTGTAAAGCCAGATTTTCTATATAGTAACCTTCCATTTTATGTGCTTTTGGTGGTTTTAGAGGCAGGAGTCTAGGTTTTGGAGATATAAATAGAATATCAATGTATTTTACCTAATATAAGGTTAAATACTGAAAGGACATATGTTGAGACGTTAACTCAGGAAGAAAGAATGAGGGGCAGAGTGAGACATGGAAGGAAGCAAGGCTGCTTATAAGGATGACTTATCAACTTGGCTATCACTGTGATGCAACCTAATGGGCCTTTTGAGGAGCTCTATGGAATAGTCTAAGAACCATCAATCTCGGAGGAGGGAAGGGCTTCATCCCCTCCTGGTCATGGGTGAGCCCCCAGGGCATGCCCTTCCCCACACTTCGGGGCTGCACCTGCAGGAATACCCCACCTCTTAAGTGACAGAAGCCCGTGGGTTGTGGGCAGGTCCAGGCAAGTGTAGTCCTATCACACCTGCACCAAGTGGTCCAAGCCCGAGGTGGAAGCCTGCACAGAACTGTTACAGCAGAAGCTAAAATAAAAGGTGGGGCTGAGAGAGTGAGAAGTGGTGCCCAGGTGTCCTTAAGTGGGAACTGGGAAATTTTTTCCTTTGTATTATAAGAGATGCAGATGTGCATCTTTCAAGAATATCTCCATACATTAAGTACTATTTAAGTACAATGATGAGTCACCTAATTCTGCTATCTGCTCTTTGGTTTTCCCACTTTAAACACCCTCCCTGGATGAATCAATCCTCTATTTTCAACCACTACTGATATGTTGATTATCCCAAACCTCCCTTCACTCCATACTTCCCTAAACTTCAGACTGTTTTTCTTTTTCCCCCAACCACTGGCTGAGCCTTTCTACTTTGACGTCCCTCAAAGTTTTACAATGTCTTTAAACAACTCATCTTTCTCCCTAAAGCTCCCTCTCTTTCACCCTCTGTTCTATATTTCAACAGATGACTCTTACTGTCGTTCCCACCAGAATCATGAATTACTTCTGATTACTCCCCATCATTCACACGACACATGCAAGGCTCAGTGGCATTATTTTCTAAATATTTCTTGAATCCTTTTCATTCCATCTGTACTAGCTTATATTCCTAGCTTAGGCCCCGGTTGTCTCCTACCTACACTAAACTATATATATATATATATATATATATATATATATATATATATATTTTTTTTTTTTTATTATCAGTTTTTTAATGGTAAGCCCTACTTCAAACATGTTCTTCAAACATCACTAACAGAGTGATGTATCGAGAAGTCACTTAGGATTGTTTCACTCAACTGATTAAAACCTCAGTGGTGCCCATCAGCTCTAGGTCAATGTACCCATTCGTGACCATGACAAATGAGTCATTCCCTGACCTGGCTTCTGTCTACCTTTCTCTGTCTCAAACTCTATGCACCATGAATTACAGATCAGCACAGCGGTTCTTCACTGCAGCACGCTGCTTCTCGTCTGTGTGTATCTGCATAGGTTCCTGTGACTCCTTACTCCTGACGCCCAGCCCCAACATGGGCTATTGCCTATAGACACTGTAAGACCTAAGTCATACAACACCTTCCTGGATATCACCATACCCAGGTCAGATGTCACTCTTTTAAAAAAAATCATTTTTATTGTAATTATTTGCTTGAGTTTCTCACTTTGTCCCCTTTAGAATGTATGCTCCATGAGGACAATGACCATCTACTATTTGTGTCTGTATCGACACCAAGTGGCACAGGGCCTAGGGCAATGGAGGGCCTAATATCAGTGAACAAATGATAAATCAACAGACATGAACGAGCACTTTAAAAAAAAAAAGTTAAATTTTACAGAAGGAGATTATGCTCGAAAGTTCATTCTGCTGCTTATGTTCCATTTCTATCAGGAAATTATTTCATCATTTACTTTCAGTATATAATAAAAAGAGAGAGAGGAACGAATGGCCATCTCTAAAATATACAATAGTAGAGCTGTTGCTATCAGTAGAATTTGAATTATCTGAAAGTAAAAACATAAACTATGATCTTAAATGCGCTTCAGGGGCTCAAAAATAATTGAAATTCATGGTAGCTTAATAAAAGTTTAGGAAAGCTTTTTTAATATATGATAAAACTAAATTTTAGTTTCTTAAGAAGGATTTTTGTGACTCTCATAACATGCAAGAAGAATTGTAGAGTTCGGTCAATTGTGAAAAAGTGGAATTTATAGAATTTTATAATTAGAAACAACTTATAGATTATTTCATTATTCTGATGAGAAATTAGGTAATTAGAAGATTAAGTAACATCCATAAAGTCACTAGGTCCCTTAATGGAAAATTTCATCTTTAGAATCCAGGTATTTTAATTCCTGGTTTGAGGTTATTTCCATTTAAACACATTGTTTCCCCAGTATTTTTAAAAATTAAATTTGGGAAATTATATTTGTCTTACACGTACAGCAAAATATATCAAACTCAGCATAACAGCATAACTAATATGTATATCTATTAAAAACAAAATGAGAAAATTCCATATAAAAACCATCTTAAAATAATTGAACATAACTAATCGGGTAATCTAACAGGAAAAGCTCTAACAAAGGTATTTTTATCCCTGAAAAGGGAACAAATTGAAAAAAATAAGATAAATTCTTTGTAAACATGATGGAATATAAGCTAATTCATTTTAATCCAAAGCTTCAATTTGAAGCAAATTGACTTTCATAATGTTATTCTCATTTTTCGTTACAATCTCGTTTTTCATTACATTAGACTATGCTTCATATTAACTATAATCAATTTTTCATCCTAACACGTGATGAAAATACAAAGGGTCACCATGCTGGAAATAAGTAGGAAGAATATTTGAATGCAATTTCTAGAGAGAGAATCAGCTGAGAGGCATTAGCTGCCCGCAGTCCCAGCAGCTAGGGGAGGAGTGCTGCGGTCCTGAGGGAGATTTGGATCATGGACAACGGTGTCCGCAACAAACTATTCATGAGAAACTTTGTGTGGACAGAGCTAATTCATGGCCAGTGAATCAAAACTACATCATCTATTCTGTTCGGTGACAGATACTGAAAAGTTAAATTAAAATCTATGTATTAACACTCAAAGTCTGTTTGAACATTTGCCTTTTGCTACATTTTGCTTTTGTTTTCTTTTGTTTAGGAACCTCTAGAGAGCAATCATTATTAATATAACATGGAGGTGTACGGAGTTAGGGAAAAAGAGAAGCTAATTCTCTCCCCCTTCCCAGGACTCTGATCAAGATGCTCAGCATCCTACACCTTGGCGGCATCCACAGATGCCACCACCTTTGGACTGAATACAGGCAGACCTTCTGTCAGTGGGCAGTAGCAGTCCTGGGAGTATGTCAGGAGATTTTGTGAATAGTGACTATAAAGGTTGGATCTGTTACAGAGTATTGAGTAGGGTTCCCTATGCTATACAGTAGGTCCTTATTAGTAATGGCCTATATAGGAAAAGAATTTTAAAAAGAGTGGATATATGTATATGTGTAATAGATTCACATTGCTGTACACCTGAAACTAACACAACACTGTACATCAACTATACCCCAATAAAAATTTAAAAAATAAATAATAACAATGTTTAATAATATAAAGTTAAAATAGTATTAATATTATTAAATATGCATAGTATTATTAATAGTAGATATCAAGCTCAATTTCCTGATCCTAACCTTAACGTAAATGCTTAAACTTTTCTGTACAGTTAACAACTATTTAATGAAAATTAATTAATTTATGCATGAACAATTTTATTCTACAGGACACCATCATCTTGAGAATATCATGCCAGTACTTTTTTGAAAATTATCAGAATTATTTACATTTTATCCTTCTTATTTCAGTACTATTTTTACCTTGACTTTCTATCATTATATTACAAGATAAGAGACAGAACAGGTAGTCTGTGCTGGCTACCAGGAGGGGAGAAATGCCTTTATTTATTTAGAAGAATTAGGCACAAAGATAGAAGAAAAGGCTTTTATCTCCTCAACCATTTAGAAAGGAGAAAAAGATCATATAATGTTATTCTAGTTCAGTGACACACTTCAGTTTTTATTTTTAAACTTAATAACTCATATTTATTATTATTACATTAAAGCTGTTGTTGTTGCTAACATTTGAGTAATTACCATATGCCTAGCTCTTTTCTAAGTGTCTTATATATGTATATATGAATATATGTAATCTTCAAAAAAACTATACAAGGTAGTACTAATATTATACCTGATTACAGGTGAAGACCCTGTGGCACAGAGAGGTTACATAGTTTTCCTAAGGCTACACAGCTAATAAATGACAGAGCCAGGATTTGAACTTAAGCAATTTTACTCTAAAGTCCATATTACATCTTCTTCAATAGCCTGAATTCACTTTATAACAGAGTAAAAGTTAAATTTATTGTACCAAAAATACCACTTAAATCTGAGCTACTGAAAACGCAAACTAAAATTAACTCATTTTACACCAAATGGTAGTTCCAAGTCAATGTAAAGTTCTCCAGCACCGCATAAATTGTGGCAGCAGTATAGCACTATAATTTGCAATGTAAGAATAACACTAGGAATTGTAGTTCCAAATGCATAAAGTTGACTTAGATAGAATGACACGTAATACACCTACCTCGATCATTAGCAGTTATCTGAGCAAAGATAATGCCAAGAGTTATAGAGGAAGCTGCCACTACCTATGAGAGCAGAGAAGCCAAGAAAGTAGCAAAAATAAATCTTAAAATGTAACCAAAGCAAAGATCTGAAAGTCAGGGACAACGACATAGGAGGGGCAATAGAGTCCTGGAGGTCAAAACAAGTAGTTACACAACGTATTTGATAAAGAAAAATACAGCCTTATCCTAAGATAGAGCCTGGGTGCCCCCTAGCTTTTTGGACACTTCCTAGTATATTTTAATTGCTTTTGACTGTGTTATAATTAAGATGAAGTTACAGCCAGGAACACAGTGGGCAAAGGACTGCTCTGTACTGATTGAAGCAATAAACGGGGCCCTGCAGTTAAAAGGATGATCATAGTTATGATACATACAAATGAAAACCATAGTAATCCTGCTAATAATAGAAAATATATTTATATGCATTTGCCCGTATCCGTATGTGCACAGAGACACAGAAGTATGCAAATAGCCTATACCTGATAAGGATGTATTTATATACAAGGACACATGTTCCAGATTTTCCAGAATAGTCCTCATTTCAAATATCATAGTCTCTACAAACCTCTCAAATGTCCCGAAAATTTCAAAGTTTCCAAATGCAAATAAAATTTCCATAGACAGCAACTCACAGAGAAACTGGGAAGAAAAAAGTCCTTTGTCAGATATTCAGCGTAAAGGCTTTAGGAACTTCACAGAATTCCCCAATAGATCGTAAGTTTGGGATTATGGGGACTGACTTCTATTTTTCACCATTTTTACAATTTTTCTCCATCTTCGTTCTCCACCCTTAATCCTCCTGGAGACTGGTTCAGGGATCAGTAAACATCTTTAACCTTAAACGTTTTTAAGAATTACATTTATTCATGTTTTTTTTTCTCCCCTTGGCAGAAGGCTTTATATCATAAAATGTAAAGAAGACCTTCTGCACAAGTGCAAAATGGGCCTAATCATTATTAAGTTCAATAAAAAGTTCAAGATGGTAACAATGAAATATTGTGTTTCCAACACAAATAATGACATGACAAAGCAAACCAGAATGGGTGTTTGGGTATAAAAAAAAAAAAAAAAAAGTTACTTGAAAGATGATTTCTTGAATTCTATTTCAAGAAATTAGCTTTCAAAAGTTTACAATCAGGGCTTCCCTGGTGGCGCAGTGGTTGGGAGTCCGCCTGCCGATGCAGAGGACGCGGGTTCATACCCCGGTCCTGGAGGATCCTACATGCCGCGGAGCGGCTGAGCCCGTGAGCCATGGCCACTGGGCCTGCGCGTCCGGAGCCTGTGCTCTGCAGCGGGAGAGGCCGCAGCAGTGAGAGGCCCGCGTAATGCAAAAAAAAATAAAAAATAAAAAGTTTACAATCAGATTTCAGTTTGGCCATAGTTGACAACGCTGCTTTGAAAATAATCTCCGTACACGTCCTAGAGCAGTTCGAAACGGCAGGCCTGATAAAAGAGGGGGTAATTTTGCGAAGACCAAGAACACTGAGTTTCTTTTCAGACACCGAAATTCTGGGCAGCACTAGAATAAAGGAACACTTTACTAAAAATTTTAATATAAAAATTTGGATTGAACCAAAATCATCAATCTGACATGTTTAAGAAGGAAGAAGGCATTGCGTCCCTAATCTGTTGTGAGCTGATACATTCTATAAACAATTCTGGAAGGAGGCTGCACTTAGAGCATAAATTGGTATATATCGCTTTGCTCTCACAGATACCGACACAATATTTTCTGCTGAATGCGAAAAAGTTTAAAGGCATAAATCAAGGTAAAGCAATCACCTGACAAAGAACTACAAAGAGGTCCCATACCTTTTTCTTGGCCAGCCCTGACACATTGATTTTTTACTGAAGATAAAAGCCAAAATCATGCGTCATTAATATAAGTAAGCAAAACTATTTGGTTCAATATGTTGTACTGTTAAAAAAAAATCAAAAAAAGAAACAGTTGCAAAGAAAAGGCAATTTTGAAATGTTACACATGATTAAAATAAGTTTGTTATCAGCAGAGAAAAACACGTTTGAAAGACATTTCATAGAGTTTATTCCTAGAGGGTGAACGACACATCAGAGGGGAATAAACTATTGCTTTTGTTTATCCAGATTAATACACAGACACTGTCTGAATAAGAAGACACATATCCAGTATGCTACCTAGAGAATAGTTTTTAGCAAAATAATTCTGCCCTGATAATCGAATGCACTTTTCCTCATATTGCAGCTTCACACTAGTTTAAAACTTTCTCGAAAAGAGACCAGCACGGCAGCTGTTAGCATAGCCAGCACTTTTGCGCAAATTCCAAAATGGCAAATAAACCTCACAACTGAGATTTCAACCCCATTCAGAGCCCCTCATCCGTACAGCCTCGCTATGGCAAAATTTGCAAAATCAGACACGGCAACACCCTCCCTCCACACACACACACACGCACACACACACTGCATCTATGTTTTCTCACTCCATTTTACTGCTCTAGCCAGAAGGGAGGGTGAAAGGATTTGGAATTGGAAGTACGCATGAGTAGAAAGGACCCAAATGGATCATAATATGCAACACCAGGGACAAAAAGAAACCAAACCAGAGACAAAAACAAACCAAAGCATAGTTACACGAAGTTTCAAATAGGCCATAGACTGAAAAGGGGTAAGACACACTGGAATTAAAACATTCATAATTACTATTTTTCTCTTTTTTTTTTTCTTTTACCAACCGATCAGCAATTTTAAAAAGTTAAACCCAACAACCCAAGTCTGTCTTTCTCTTTCTCTGTTTCTTTTCAGCATGGATTATATAAATATTTTGGATACTACTATAGCATGTATTAATTTCTATCACTTTCTAAATGACCCATAATATATATTAATAATATATATAAAGTATATTTCCAATGTTTAATGACCCATATTAATATTCTACTGTAATTCTGGAGGGTCAAAAATATTAGATGCCATTTAGTATTACGTAAGTCATAATGAGTAGGATTTAAATAATTGATTTATTAAGAAATTAGACTTGCTTTCTGAACCTTGCATTCTTGTAATACTCCTTACCTAAAGTTTTCTTCCCTTCTCTACTCACACATTCTTCACACCAGAAACCAAGCTCATCACTTTGGATCAGGATGTGCTGAAGAGCTGACACACAAGCTATGGTTATGTTTGCATTCAGTGGAAGAACATAGCCCATGAGAAACTTAAGATTGTAAAATAAGATTTAGTATGCTGTTCAGTAAGCAACAGATCTATGAGTGTTGCTTCCACAGGCTTCAAGCCAGCAGATTCTATTCAAAACCTTTCAATGCAAATTCTAGCAAACTCTACACACTTGGAAGAAAAATGTTACATGAGGCTGCATAAATAATTTATACTTTTAGCATTTCTGTATATAATTTCCCCCAAAGTGGGATCAACTTAACATTATTAAATATGGTCCTATTTTATTTGCAACATAACTTATGAAACATTTTCCCTAGAAGTACTGAAAAATGATGCATCACCTAGGATTTAAAGGTATATCCCACATATGAAAAAGTAAATTATAATTATGAATAAGATTTCTAAAATCTTTTCACAAAATCCATCAGGGAAAAATCTCTTTATTACTGAAAGATGTTACCAGGACACTACACAATTCTTTCAGATTTAGTCAGAAAGTTCTGTGACATTAAGAGGTCTGGCCAAAGAATATTTTCTTTGAAAGCCCATGTCCTCTCCTCCTGAGGGCCTACCTCATACACAAAGATATACTTCAGAAAACGAGGTCATGTCAGGAAAAAGTAAGCAGAAGCTTGTAAATACTGGTTCCTGTGGTGCCAAAGAATTAGTAAGTTGCATTAAACAAGGTTTTTTGCAGTACTTATCAGTGACTGCTGCTGACACTGAATCCATGCCAAGAAACTCAATCCTCCAAGAGAAAAACAAAAGGGAGACAGATTTCAATTCTGAATAAGAAAATATTTTCTGTCAGTGTGTCCAAAGATAGGATGGAAAAACCCCGTGAAGTAATAAATTCTTAATACTGGAGGTTCAAGAGTACAACTCGGTCAAATACTCATTGAGAAAGGTGCTTGAGCTGATTTTATTGTTAAATAATTCAAAATGGAGTATTTTATGATTCTGATATGGTACACCACCAATAAAGGCTGCTGAAAACATCAGATAATAGGTATTTGTGTGAGACAGTTACTTCTCATTATGTACCTAGACCCTCATTTAAGTGTAAGTAAAATGTGATGTGTAGGTGAGAGCAGAAATGATGAAGAATCTCATTGTGTTCCCTTTGTTAGAAATTGTCCTTTCAGTGGGGCAGGAGTATGATCAGTATCATAAGAGTTGAAACCTCTTTAGAAGCTATCATTTGAGTTTTCTTCAAAATAGTTGTAATAAAGTGTCCCTTCTTTCTCAGTTTCGTTCAGCAACCTCTACAACTGAGCATGGCTCAAATATTTTTCCTTGCTGACATGCGAATATGACCCTGCAAATAGGGTGCTCTATTAACAAGTTCTGATGTATTGATTTTTCATGGAAATTTCCTGATGATGGTATAAACTCAGAAAAAAGAGAGATGTCTCCTATCCAAAATGCATGCTGGGGAAATGAATTAGCAGGAAGTTCTAAGAAATTCTAAATAATGTTTTAAAAAACTGAAGGAAGTCTTTTTTTTTTTAATTGAAGTATAGCTGATTTGCAATGTTGTGTTAGTTTCAGGTGTACAGCAAAGTAATTCAGTTATACATATAAATGTGTATATATGTATTCTTTTCTAGATTCTTTTCCCTGATAGGTTATTATAAAATATTGGGTATAGTTTCCTGTGCTATACAGTAGGTCCTTGTTAGTTATCTATTTTATATATAGTAGTATGCATATGTTAATCCCAATTCCTAATTTACCCCCCCTTTCCCCTTTGGTAACCATAAGTTTGTCTTCTACGTCTGTGGGTCTATTTCTGTTTTGTATATAAGTTCATTTGTATCTTCTTTTTTTAGATACCACATATAAGCAGTATCATATATTTGTCTCCCTCTGGCTTACTTCACTTAGTATGATAACTTCTAGGTCCATCCATGTTGCTGCAAATAGCATTATTTCATTCTTTTTTATGGCTAATATTCCATTTTATATATATATATATATATATCTCCCATCTTCTTTATTCACTCATCTGTCGATGGACATTTAGGTAGCTTCCATGCCATTATTCTCCTACATAAGGCTATTACAGCATAATTTTTTTTTCTGTATTATGAAAATCTGGAAGTGTCCTCTAAAATATATTTAGGAAACACGTAGGGAAAATAGGTACAATTTCACAACATTCATATATTTTGAAAATTAGCCTTTTGGAATCAATCTATCATTCTCCATGGCATATAAATAAACACATTTTTCAGACCACCAGGGTAGCATTTGGAGAGTCAAAATTATTAGTTTACTAAACTGTGATCTTATTGGAAAAACAGTTTACTCAAGGAATCACTGGAATTATTAATCTTTGAGTTGTTACATATTGAATTTGAAAATCAAAACATTCAAGATAATATATTTTTCAGGTTTCCCAGTACCATTTACTAAAGAGAGGCTATCCTTTCCCCATGTATTCTTGGAACCCTTAAAAAAGATTAGTTGACTATATGTTTGGGTCCACTTCTAGGTTCTCTATTCTGGGTTCTCTATGTGTATGTTTTTATGCCAGAAACAAAATGTTTTGAATATAAGTACTGTGTACTACAGTTTCAAATCAGGAACAGTGATGACTCCAGCTTTGTTCTTCTTTCTGAAGATTGCTTTGACTATTCAGGGTCTTTTGGGATTCTGCACAAATTTTAGGATTGTTTTCCTAATTCCATAAAAAATGAATGTCAAGAGAGATTGCACTGAATCTATAGATCCCTTTGGGTAGTATGAATACTTTAACAATATTAATGCTTCCAAATCATGAAAATAGGACATCTATCAATTTACTAGTCTTATAAATTCTTTCAATAATGTCTTATAGTTCTCAGTGTACAGATCTTTCACCTCTTTGGTTAAATTTATTCCTAAATATTTTATTCTTTTTGGTGATATTGTAAATGGGATTATTTTCTTAATTTTGTTTTCAGATCATTCACTGTTTGCATAGAAGTGAAACTAATTTTTGTATGTTGATTTACTACCATACAACTATATTAAATTCATCGATTAGTTCTAAAAGTTCTTTGGTGGAGTGTTTAGAGGTTTCTATATAAAAGATCATGTCATCTGCAAACACAGACAGGTTTACTACTTCCTTCCTGATTTGGATGCATTCTATTTATTTTTATTGCCTAATTGCTCTGGCTAGGACTTCCAGTACTACCTTGGATAGAAATGGTGAGAGTGAGCCTCTCATTGTCTTGTTTCTGATTTTAGAAGAAAAGCTTTCAGCTTTTCATGACTGAGTTAATGTTGTCTGTGGACCTACCATATTTATTATGTTGAAGTATATTCCTTCTGTACCTAATTTGTTGAGATACTTTTAATAAGAAAAAAATTGCTGAATTTTGTCAAATGCTCTACCAGCAAGTATTGAGATGACTGTATAACTTTTAGTCTTCATTTTGTTAATGTGAGACAACTTCGAGCAGCTTAATTTATGCGTAATTGATGTTTCTAAAGAAGAGGAGAGAGAGCAGGAGAAAGTTCTGGGGACTCTGAGTTAGTTAAAGCTTTCTTAGATACAACCCAAAAGCTTGATACATAGGATAACATACTGGTAAGTTGGACTTCACCAAAATTCAAAAGAATATGCTTTTCAAAAAAATCTCTTAAAAGAATGAAAGGACAAGCTACAAACTAGGAGGAAGTACTTGTAATTCATATATAACCGATAAAAGGTTTGCATCCTGAAAATATTTTAAAAGCTCACAAGTCAATAATAAGAAAACAAAAAAACCCAATTTAAAAAGAGGGCAAAAGATTTGAACAGACAATTGAAACTAGACATTTGCTTGGCAAATAAGCACATAAAAATACGTTCAACATAATTAATGCTTAGGTCAATGCAATCAATACCCCAATGAGATAATCACTCTACACTTGGAATGGTTAAAATTAAGAAGACTGATAATAACAAGTATTAACTAGGATGTGGAGGAACTGGAACTCTCATATTTTGCTGGGAATCAAAAATGGTATACTCTGCTGTGACCACCTAGAGGGGTGGGATAGGAAGGGTGGGAGGGAGGGAGACGCAAGAGGGAAGAGTTATGGAGACATATGTATATGTATAACTGATTCACTTCATTATAAAGCAGAAACTAACACACCATTGTAAAGCAATTATACTCTAATAAAAATGTTTAAAAAAATGGTATACTTTGAAAAACAGAGGAAGAGTTTCTTAAAAAGTTAAACATACTCCTTATATATGATCCAGCCATTCCACTCCTGGGTATTTACCCAAGAGAAATGAAAGCAGATGTTCATATAAATACTTACATACAAATATTCACAGCAGATTTATTTATAATAGCCCAAACTACAAGCAACCCATATTCTGATCAATAGGTAAATGGAGACGCTGTGCTGTATCCATATAATGGAATACTATTCAGCAAAAGAAAATGAGGTATTGATATATTCTGTAATAGGAATGAATCTCAAAACAATTACACTGAATGAAATACATCAGAAAAAAAGTACATACTGTACTATTTCACTTATAATATAAAAGTTTGGGGAGTGTACGTTGAGGTATACTGAGAGGAAGTTCAGTGGTTATCAGGGATGGAAGTGAGGGCCAGAAATGGTATTACGAAGGGATATCAGGAAAGTTTTAGAAATGCAGTCCATTTACGTTTGGATTATCTTGATTGTGGTGATGGTTTCAAAACTTTCAATATGTATAGTTTATAACATATCAATTATATCTCAATAAAGCTCACAATAAAAATTATAAGTTTGACCTGAAGTTTTATATGCAATGACTTGCTGGCCATGCCACACATGAAAGCAGTGGCTGTTATTTCCATTGACAATAATAAGCCAAATAGTTCCTATACCTGCATGTACAATCTGGTCCTATCCTATGTATTTCGTTTTAAATGAATGATCCTGAAAATTCTTTGAATTTTTCTTTTAAACAAATATTTAACGAGTACCTGTTATCTGCTGGGCATGATACCAGGTAATTTCACCTGCAGTATCACAGTTAATGAAAATGCTGGTTGTTGCTGCCCTTGCTCACTGGAACAGAAGCTATGTATATCCATTAACCAATGAACAAACACATCCTGTTGCTTAAATTGGACCCAGTCCTTAACTATCTTAAACAAATCATCTGCACAGCATGCAGAATCTCTGATTTCATCTTTTCATACCTAACATTAAAAAAAAAAAAAAAGAACCCTTGGGGGCTTCCCCAGTGGCGCAGTGGTTGAGAGTCCACCTGCCGATGCAGGGGCCGCGGGTTCGTGCCCCGGTCCGGAAAGATCCCACATGCCACGGAGCGGCTGTGCCCGTGAGCCATGGCCACTGAGCCTGTGCTCCGCAATGGGAGAGGCCACAACAGTGAGAGGCCCGCGTACCGTTTAAAAAAAAAAAAAAAGAACTCTTGGATGAAATCAAATAGAGCATTCTGTGTAAGCCAGGATGGGTTTCAAACCTCAATATTTATGTTTTAGATTCAAAACCAAAGGATTCCTTGGTTAGTTCCATGGTCAACTGACTCTGAAGCTGTTCCCGTGTCAAGCTGATTTTCTTCTGGAAACCAATGCTTGACTAAATATCATAAGTAGAGTTTATCCATTAAATACTAGTTAAGCCCAAATTACAATTGACCTGATTAGACTAAGAATTAACTCGAAGTGGATAAGCCATTATTAAATAAAAGTCAAAGATCCCTCTTCAGTTTCATTTCACACGATTACATGCATCTTACCATTGTGGCTGAACTGCAAGATATCACTCTGCACATGGCAGGTTAGTTCTCATGATTTCCGCTTATGTCTATCTGGACAAATCACCAATCCCAATGTGTTCTCCACTGAGCACGTACAATGTACATCTATGATGGCACTGATGTACCAGCTGGCCTGGAGCTAAGTTCTTGGCTACAAAACTGTTAACTCGAGACATTCAGATAAAGACAGTGCTTTCAATTAGGGTAATGCAAAAAAAAAAAAAGTTTAGGGCTTCCCTGGTGGCGCAGTGGTTGAGAGTCCGCCTGCCGATGCAGGGGACACGGGTTCGTTCCCCGGTCCGGGAAGATCCCACATGCCGCGGAGCGGCTGGGCCCGTGAGCCATGGCCGCTGAGCCTGCGCGTCCAGAGCCTGTGCTCTGCAACGGGAGAGGCCACAACAGTGAGAGGCCCGCGTAAAGAAAAAAAAAAAAAAAAAAAAAAAAGTTTAGCCAGTAAAAGTAAGAAGTTTCTTCCAATATATCATATGTAGATCTATTTGGCCAAAAGGAGAAAACAATATTCAACGCTCCTACATGTTACAGGCTGTATGATATATTGGAAGCAGAAAGAACATGAATTAACTAGACACTTGTGGGTTCTCATCCAAGTCCTTGTTTTCCTGCTTACCATGTATTTGGCCAGGGATAAACAACATCCTTTATATCTATAAAATTGGCAAAAAGGAACTCTGACTTACCCACTTCAAGGAATTGCTGAATCAAATAGATAATATATGCAAAAGTCCTTCACAAAACTGTAAAAGCCACATAAGCATTTGAACTTTCTATTGCAAGTCTGACTTTCAGTAGAAGGTAGGTAAGATTTAGAGTAAAGAATATTCCACCAGGAGTATGAAACCTAGATTCAGACTCTGGTTCTGCCCCAGAATAGCTTTTCCAACAAAGCCTGCACTCTTCCTGGATGTTTTTTGCTTACCTACGAAAATGTGAAAAAGTCAAATGATAGATTCAAAATAACAAATTTGAGAGTCTGAACTTTTTGCAGAAGACAAAAGATTGTGTGAAACTCTTTTCCTCCAAGTTTTTCATTTCAGCACAATTACTTAAAACTGGAGGAACCTGCAGCTGTGTCCAATGCCACGTGTCCAGTTTTAGAGATTTTAATCACACATTATTGTGGGTAGTCAAGGAGGAAAGCAACCTAACGAGCTTTGGTACACTCTTAATTACATGACGAATGTGTGTCAAAGTAACTGATCAAATTTCACTTACTTTTAACTCAAGAATATAGTGATCTTTCATATTCCTTAGACATCCTGACTCATTTCCAATACAGCTTGTGAAGCCCATTATGCATACCTGAAAAGGCCTCCTGCTGAAAATGTTGAGGCGTTTCCTTATCCAAATGTTGCCTTGATTCCCAAATAGCTGCCATAGCAGCTGTCCCCTTGTGTTGTTCCAGATTCGCTGGTAGATGGCCAGCTTGTAAATGTGCTTTCCAAACATGTGGTAATAAAAGCGGAAGGTGCAGCCCACTACATCAGTGGCATTAACGATCGGGCTGAGTAAAGCAGCTCGGTGTTGGAAAACCCGTGGTTCAGAAGATTCTATGTAGAGATAGTGTCCTTTAGCTGTGCCCAAAGTATTATCCTTCATCGGCCCTGTATTAAGTGTTGACGTTGGACCCTGGTTCCAGGTCCAATCAAAATCATCTTCTGTATCTTGTTCCCAGTTACAAATTCCATTTTCAAAGTCACATTGAAGTTCAGGTACTGAAATTGGCATGAAATAAAATCAAAAGATAATCAAGGACAAAAATAACTATGAATGGGAATACTATCAATAGTTGATACTTTGTTCCTGCCAAGGTAAACCACTTTAATTTTTTTAATGCAACATAAAAGCAAAATGTTTAAAAGAATAACTAAATCCTAGGTAATACATCAAATAATAATATTTTATAGCCAGAAGGTGGAATTACTTTGGCCATTATTTCCCAAATGCCTTTTCTACCCGTCCCTTGCCCACTGTTATTACCATAACTCTATGCAAATGATCACTACCCCATGGCTGGCTTGCTGCAACAAACTTCTGGCTCAGTGGATTTCAACTTTAGCTGAATGATCCAATCACCAGTGAACATTATAAAAAAAAAAATTAAAGCTCAGAATTCACCTCCAGACATGTTGATTTAATTAGTTCAAATGGTGTAGCCAAACATCAGGATACTTTACTAGCTCACTTGGTGATTCTAACATGCAGGGCTAACAAGAGTCATAACTTAACAGATCTCTATCTTTCAGCACCCCTGGGGTGCATGGTAAAATTGCTTACTCCATGGTAAAGTCCTGCACAAATACTACTGTGTTAGGTATGGAGTGAAGCCCAAGAATCCATACTTTTAACAAGCACCCAAGATGATTCTGATGCAGGTATTTTCCAGACCTCACTTTGAAATCAAATTCTTCTCTCTGGTTCCATCCTGCCCCAGTTTCAAGCATCCCTCCACACTTGTAAAAGAATGACCATCTTTAAATGGTAGTTTATCATTTTTTTCTCTATTGAGAATCCTTTAATATTGACTCATTTAATCTCAGCTTAAATCTAAACTTCTCTATCTTTCAAGCGTCACTCTTCCCAGATTAAAATAACTTCCTGTTCGTCCCCAACTGCCTTTCCCCTTGGCGTGCACCAATTTACCCTCGTGCCCTAAACCTCTCACCCCTGTGTCTCTATTCATGCTTATTATTATGCCTATTTTGCCAGTTCTTAGCTGTGTCTCCTCAGTGGTAATCTTTTCTTCTCACTGGATTGTGGCTCCTTTGAGCTGGTGCTTTTAAACTTCTAACTCCCTTCGGTCAGTAGAAGAATTCAAAGCACTTTTAAAGAATTGACCAGTCCCTTATCAACTGAATACTCTACCTACATTTGTAGGATATAAGAATGTATGCATTTTTCAAGATGTGATGATTTTGTCGACACCAAGTACTTGTTTAGAATAAATGGGATAGAATATACAAATACTGTATTTGTATACAAACGTATACAAATACATTTGACAGTATTTGGGCAGAAGGGACAGGATTTAAAATTAAGGAGGAGTTCCACATTTTAGCTTCATTTACATAAGTTAATATTTTTGAAAGACAAACGTCAGCTGGCCTTTAACCATTCATCTTATAACGGCACTTGGCGCCAAAGTGAACAAATATTCTGAAAGAATAAATAAAAGAATATGTGAATAAATGCAGCCAGGCAAGAACAAATCATCTGTCTCTGAAAACCACAGAACAGGAGCTTATAACTAATGAGGGGAATCAAGTGAGTAAATGGCAAATGGGAGATGAGCTTTCTTTTGATGTTTCCTCACTTGTGACTAATCAACGCAGCTGGGACGTGAACTGGACCCCACAGGTCCCCTGCAGGTGTCAGTCTTGGGTTGTGCAGAAGAAGGGGGATGTCAAGCTACTGAGGTTTTTGACATAAAATTGGCACTAAAGCCAACTTCTTCATACTGACTGCATGCTCAATCTTTATTTCCAAAGGGAAGGCACGTGGCTCCACCCTTAAATGAAAGACCACGTTCTAAACATACTTTAGAAAATAGAGCATCAATTTCTGGATGTCTAACGCATTCTGTTAATAAATTACTAGGTCTGGGGACTTCCCTGGCTGTCCAGTGGTTAAGACTATGCACTTCCACTGCAGGGGGTGTGGTTTGATCCCTGGTCGGGTAACTGAGATTTTGCATGTCGCGTGACGCAGCCAACAAAAAAGTAAAAAGGAAGTCTCCATCTAAAAAAATTTACTATGTCTAGATGGAAGGCTGAGAGAGAAACTGACAGTCACTACTACTTCCTTTCATTGATACTTAGTCACAAGAAGTATTTTGATAATCCCATTCTACTCAGTTAATGCTGGGAAGTTTGAAGGATAATTTGCTTATTTTCAGTAACAGATCAAAGTTTTTTAAGAAGTGGGATTTGAAGTACATGAAAAAGATGAAAAGGCTTTCTAAATTTGCAAAAAATAAATTACCTTTAGGACAAGCAACACTTCTTATCACAGCCATTGTCGAAATCATCGATTTTATTTATATGCACTAAAGGTATCAGCTGTGTAACGAGCTGCATGGTACTTCTGACTTTCATGTGCCTGACTGTATTAAACACCACATATGTGCAAAACTCTCTACAATGATTTATACGGAAATTTCTCAATGTAATGTTTCCTATGATGTACGAAGCATTTGATGGCTTTACTTTGGTTTATGGTAAGCCTCCCAATTTAATAGGCACATAACTTGAATTTAAAGAATTGTTGCTATTTCTGGGTAACGAAAGATGCAAACTTTCTCTGACTGATGTTGGTAATTAAAAAAGAAAAACGTCTCTTAGCCTCTGACTCATTTTCAGGACCAAATGCACTAGGCACTACCAGGAACCAGGTTTATTAAATTGCAAGATATACATAATCATCAGGTATGATAAACTTTTTGGTAATTTAAATCGGAAGCTCGGGGCTTATCTTCAACACCTCACTCTCCGCTCCCTATAGCCAGAAGATTTTTAAACGTCCCTACTAAATATCCCTCCTCCAACTTTAGTCCATCCATCTCCACCACTTGTCACTGTGATAGAGGCTGCCAACCCCTCTCAGGGGAACTACTGCCAACGGCCTCCTAGTAAATCTCCTGAATCTATTGTCCTCTAATCCATTCATTACATTGTATCCACAGTGACATTTTAAAATCTGCCAAATTTTTTATATTACCTTCCTTCTTAAAAACCTTCAGATGAGGGAAAACCTCCCTAAGACGGTCCACAAAGATCTGCTAATCTGGCCTCCATCTCCATCCTTATGTTGCATACTGTTTCCCCTTATTGCCTTACTCCAGCCATACTGGGTATCTTGCAGCTGCCATGCAGTCATCTATCAGGGCTTTGCATACATGTATTTACTTATTATTTTTCAGATCTCAGCTAAGTCACCACCTCTAGAAAGTCCAATGCCATAATTATAGAAGGCCACAGCACCCCCATTTGAAACTCCTGTCAGAACTGTCATTTTATATTTATTTTTTAAATATGTGAATATCTATCTCCTCAATTAGACTGTAAGCTCCCTGAGGTCAGGGACTCTGTATAACTGTGCTTATCACTGTATCTCTAGTATCAAATTCATAAATATACATAATAAATACTGATGGCTTGACTAATTCATTAATCACACATAACATTCACTGACTTTGGAACGATGCTTAGGGCCTTTGTCTTGACTGACTAGAAAACAGTGAACCCATCAATATCACCACCATCAAAATGAGTAAGAGGGACCAGAAAGAAAAGCACTTACCGCAGTTGACCTCATCAGTATTATCACCACAATCATCCACCAGATCACATAACTGAAGCTTTTTTATGCAAGCCTTAGTGTGTAGACACCAGAAATGATCTGGCCCTTTGCAGCTCTTCGAAGGGCATGGAAGAATACAATTTTCAAACCTGACATCATCAATAGCCGAGACCCCATCATAAACACCAAGGCTGACTTTATGTAGTGACAAATAGAAGGGCTGAGTAAGGCGTCCAAGCTGAACAGTTGCCTGTGCCCACTGGTTGCCCTGGTTATATAATACTCTCCAGAGTACTGTGGAGTCACTGGAATTTTCCATGTGTAGCTGTAACTCAGCTGCTCCCACTGATAGGCCATAGTTATAAAACCTGAAAGAGAACAAACAAAAGAAATGGAAATGATTTATGCAATAGACTAAATATTTAACTTTTAGACTCTTCCACTCAGTTAACAGTCAATTAAAAATGAGTTGTAATAACAGATGCCTTTAGTTATTATTGCAGTAATTGTGGCCACCTGTTTGCAAGAGCGTATCTGCCGAGGTGCATATTCTGGCCCTCAGGACCCCATGAACCTCTCTCAAGGAGTTTAGTCCAGAACACAGGAAGCAGTGTTAACTAAATTATAATCCATTGTTGGAGGGAGAGTCCCTTTCATCTTAAGTAAGAACATAACAAATACTGATAACGTGCTCCTAAGTAAAATGCTAATTGTGTGGATCTAATGCAATAGCTATTTTTAAAGCAAAGCCAGATTACAGAACAAATTACAATATCTAGTAAATGCAGGAGTATGCCTGGAACCGCCGGGCTGCTAGAGTAGTTGACCACTGTTTTTACTATTTACCAGAAGGAAAGTGTGCATCCAGGTCCTGTCTGGCCGAAAGTTGGGCTCTGGAGTTTAGCAATTTGTGATAAGCTGTTGCTTTTCTTCAGAATGAACATAAAGTGCCCTATTGGGATACAAAAAGAAACCATTAGTTTAACCTACTAAATTCTAAAATGAGACATCTGTCTGTAAGCCCTACACTGAAGACTATACAACAATTAAAAATCAATAAAAGTCACTCTTAGTCAAATTTACTCTTGTAAATATTAAACTATTATCTAGAGTTAGGTCAAAATTATGCCAGAAACAACTGGTAATTTCAGTTAATTCAGCCAAAAATATATCTATATTCTATCTCCAAAACCCATAAAGGAGTGGTTCTATGTTGACAACATAAATATAATCGACAATATTCAACTATCCTACTATTTGTTGTAGTAACTAACACAGAACTTTATTGCTTCTCTTTCTCTTTTCAGACCCAAGCAAAGGTAAACTGAACTACAGATCTTCCTTGACTTAAGATGAAGTTACATCTGATAAACCCATCATAAATTGAAAATATCAAAGTCCAAAATGCATTTAATACACCTGACCTACTGAACATCACAGCTTAGCCGAGCCTACCTTAAGCAAGCTCAGAAAACTTACATTAGCCCACAGTTGGGCAAAATCATCTCAGAGCCTATTTTATCCTGAAGTGTTGAATATCTCATGTAATTTATTGAATGCTGTACTGAAAGTGAAAAACAGAACTGTTGCCAGTGTATCAACTGTCCACCATGGTGATTGCGTGGCTGACTGGGAGCAGTGGCTCTGCCTCTGCCCAGCATCAGGAGAGAGTATCACAAGTAATATTGCTAGCCCGGAGAAAGGTCAAAATTCAAAATGTGAAGCACAGTTTCTACTGAACACGCATCTCCTTTCACACCATCATAAAGTTGACAAATCATTAGGTCAAACCACCATAAGCTGGGGAAAGTCTGTAGGTACAGAGACACTGTGCATGCTTCTTACCTTGAGATGTGTTGTGAGTGTGATCCCAAGGTGGAGCCTGTTGCTCAAAATCAGCAGAGAGGTTACTTCTAGAGCTCCAGGTCCAGTCAAAATCGTCCTCACTAGCTGCTTCAAACCAACCACAGCTATTTGCTTCAAAGTCACATTCAGAAACTGAAGGACAAAAACGTAGCTTTTAGGTTGGCTCTCCAAGGTGATCACACACTTTAAGAAGGGTAGACAGGGCTTCCCTGGTGGCGCAGTGGTTAAGAGTCTACCTGCCGATGCAGGGGACACGGGTTCGTGCCCCGGTTTGGGAGGATCCCACATGCCGCGGAGCGGCTGGGCCCGTGAGCCATGGCCGCTGGGCCTGTGCGTCCGGAGCCTGTGCTCCCCAGCAGGAGGGGCCACAACAGTGAGAGGCCCGTGTACCGCAAAAAAAAAAGAAAAAAAAGAAGGGTAGACAACCCTTCTACCCTTGGAAATCAACTTGTTACTCTTCCCTAAGTACATTAAAGCCACACTTGTTGAAAAAAAGGATCCTATCTGATCCTCCCTAAAACTCAGAATTGTGCTTTTCATAATGGAAATTGATAAGGCAAAATTATCAATTCAAGAATATTTTCCAAATATTCTTTCTAATAAACAGCATCGTTCAGCCATATTGCTTATAGAATTGCCAAGGTCTAATTTATTTTGACACTCATGTTAGTTTCTCTGCTGCTATTACATCATCTGGAAGACTTCATTGTTCCTACAGAGTATTTTACACTAAACCATGAAAAGCTACTTCTAAAAAATTTAATGTCTGAAAAATTCAGATCCATTATATTTAATATGAATGTTCACCTCTAATTTTTGTAGAGCTTACTATTTCCCAAAACATTGAATACATCACCTAATTGGCAGAAGGCAGAATAATTTGACCTATTTTTCAAGTAAATATGAAGAGAAATAGTTAAGTTACACAAAGACATTCTGGAGGAGGAAAAGAAGAAAAGAGAGAGAAAGGGAAAGAATGGGAAGTTATAATAATAGCAGTGTCAAATTATAGCTAATATGTGGTGAATACCTAATGTGATAGACCCTGTACTGAAGGCTTTATATAAATCTAGCTTTTACAATAGCTCTTGGGAGAAGGTATTATTATTGCTGCTTTACAGAGGAAGAAAGGAAGGAAGGTTTAGGGAAGTTTTTAACTTAACCAAGGTCATATAGTTAGAAAGTTGTAGAGACTGATTGAAATCCAAATATTCTAACTCCTAGTCTAATATTCTTTCTGCAACTGTTGACAATAACTTTTAATTGTCATTAGATTGGAAAAGGGATAAACCAGAAAGGCATAATCTGAATTTGCTTACTGTGGATATTCAGGTGTCATTACAGACTCCAGTGCAAAATAAGGTTTGCCCCCATTGATGATTACTACACTGGGACCCTTGGCCATTGGATATTTTTATCCAAGGATATAGTAATAAACTATATAGATCTTCCTTTAAAAAAATAACTTAGGAAGTAAACAATAAATTTAGAAGATAAAAGTATAAAGTAAATCACTCAGTGAGATTAAAAAATGCTAAATTATAAAGGCATTTTTACCTAATGATAAATCATGCTTAATTTTGAAAATGCTTCCTTCCACATGGGGAGGAATGTGAGTTGAGTAGTAACATCATAAACAGTATTGATTTTTTTTTTAAGTTTCTAAGAAATATGTGATCTCAGAAAATTTTTGTTTTCTATCAGGTCTCCTGGTTCAAAATATGGTCAGCAGAATACTTTCAAATTTTACCAAAAGTCAATGAGAATGTATGAATACATTTTAAAATAAATACTTTAAGAATGCTGCATCAACTTTAATAAGCAAGAGATAACTATATTTCAATAGAGACAAATAGAAATCAGCAAAATGGAGAGACTACTGCTATACCTAGAATAAAGATTTCTCAAGTTTAGAAACCTGTGGTGAAGCAAAATTAAATGCTACTCAAAAGTGAAAAACAATAATGATAAGTTAGGAATAAATGCTAAGAATATTTAACTCTTTGTATTTTCAACAGCCATCTCTATAAATATAAATAACCCATAAATATATATAGATTCCAGTATGTAGATGCTATTTCAATCCCAGGGAAAGCAAATACTTTTGATTCCTATTTCAGACAATCCAAAAAAATAGGATCCAGGAGTTTTTGTTGTGCAAATAGAGAAAGAAAACAAGTTATTGCTACTATATATCTATCCCACATAGATCCCTGGAAAGGGAAACTTATCATCTGCTATCTCAGGAGATACTGCTGTGGAAATAAATGAATATTCAAAAAGTAGTAAAATTTAAGAAACTATTGCAGCAATTCTGTAGTTCTCTTAGATAAGGCTCTTCAAAGATAGTGATTTTTAAGAGACGATCATGCTGTTAAAATTCAAATGTGCCTTTCTAGTATACTTTGTTCCTACATATTTAGATTTCTATACACATTTAAAACCTCACCTTGATTAATCAGAGATGTAATAATCAGATGAAATTAACCTTCTTGTTAGCCAGGAGTCAAATATACACCTCATTAGAACAGTTTTTGGAAAAATACGTAATCTTTTACTTAGAAATACAATATCCTGGGTAAGTTTTAATAATTGAGGTTGAAGGATTCTTCGCTGTTTTCTAGAGCAACGTTATGGACTTCCTCAATTATCATCATCATCATCAGAATCGACATTTTGCAATAACAACTGCAGTTACCATTTATTCGAGGTTTACTGTGTACCAAGCTTTGTGCTAGGGGCCGTTACATTCAAAACAGGTTGTCTACTGACACAGAATTTCCAAAAATTTTGCTTGTCTATTCTATGGCTATGGATAGAAAGGCTAGTAACTCTAGCAGCTTTTAATTTTTTGAGTAAAATTACCCTGTGGCTTCTACTAGTTACGTCAGTATTATTATAGTCTCTGTCCCTGGGGACAGCGTGCTAGGGGGTATTTGGTAGACTAACAAATAGGTCCATCACCCTACACTATCCCTGTCATTTTTAGAGCTTTTCACTGAGGGAAAAGAAGATGAATTTCTGTAAGAGCCAAGAAAACTTGTGTGGGGGGAAACAACAGAATCAGATGCTGTCTCATTTCAGAGTCACTGTTTTACAACTTCTTTGATGGTTTGGGATGATTCCTACCTAGGTTCATGTGTAAGGAATAAACATGAAGTATACAAAGGTGAAATCTGGCTGACAATTTGGGCCTCACATAAAGACTTAAAAATGTATAGAAGAGCACTTATTGGTATTCACCCAAAGGAGTTGAAAACTTACGTCCATACAAAACTCTGCACACGGATGTTTAGAGCTGCCTTATTCACAATTTGCAAAACTTGGAAGCAATAAAGATGTCCTTCTGTTGGTGAACTGATGAATAAACTGTGGTACATCCAGACAGTGAAATATTATTCAGTGTTAAAAAGCAGTGAGCTATCAAGCCATGAAAAGACATGGGGCAACCTTAAATGCATATTACTAAGTGGCCAATCTAAAAAGGCTACATACTGTATGATTCCAACTATTTGAAATTATGGAAAACACAAAGCTATAAAGATAATAAAAAAGTCAGTGGTTGCCAGCATCTGAGGGTGACGGGAAGGAGGAAGAGTTGGAGCAAAAAGGATTTTTTATGTGAAAAGACTCTATATGATGCCATAATGATAGCTGTCATTATACATTTGTCCAAACCTATAGAAAGTACAACACCAAGGGTGAACCCTAACGTAAACAACTGACTTTGAGTGATTATGATGTATCAGTGTAGGTTTGTCAATTGTAAACAAACGTCCCAGTCTGGTGGGAGATGTTGATAATGGAGGAGGCTATGGATGCCTGGGGGTGTGGGGTATATGAGAAAACTTGGTGCATTTTTCTATGAATCTGAAACTACTCTTTAAAAAGTCTTAATAGTTAACTACTAATTAATATAAGTGCTCTAAAGAAAACACAAAATTTATAGGACGAAGTATGTCCTGACACATCATGTGGTTGAACTTCAAACTCCCTTTGGTCTTAGCCACACCAGCAAAAGATGCCCAAGTTTAGGGGGGAAAAAATGGCTAAACGGGCTTCCCTGGTGGCGCAGTGGTTGAGAGTCCACCTGCCGATGCAGGGGACACGGGTTCGTGCCCCGGTCCGGGAAGATCCCACGTGCCGCGGAGCTGCTGGGCCCGTGAGCCGTGGCCGCTGAGCCTGCGCGTCCGGAGCCTGTGCTCCGCAATGGGAGAGGCCACAACAGTGAGATGCCCATGTACCGTAAAAAAAAAAAAAAAAAAAAAAAAAGAAAGGCTAAACATGCAGGTGGTAATTGTAAAAAGTTAGAAAACTGGAGCCTACCACTGTGGATTACAGAGAACAGCAAAGGCACAAACGCAGTGTGGAAGACATGCATTCAATACGTATGTTATCTTACTTATTCCTCCTGAAATATACATACGAATATTGTCCCCATTTTAGAGCTGGGAAACATAAGGCTGAAAGAAGAGTAACATATAATTTCTCAGGGCTCATTATTGCTGACACAATTCCTTTCCAGACCTTTGATGTCAAAGCCTGTGCTCTTAAAAAAATTATACTGTTTCTAGTAGTTTAAAAAGTAATAATAATTATATCTAACAACTTTTGGACAATTCTTATATGTCAGGCACATACTATGTGTTTTTAATGCAAGATCATATAAAATCTAAACATGCATAACCACAGGATATGCTCTGGAAGCAGATTCTAAACTATATAAAAGTCCACTAGATTGGCTCTCCCTGTTTATTTTAAGCTTTTTTTTTTTCTCTAGCCTTTTGACCTTCCTAAAAGTTCCATGAAGGACAAAAGTTAATTGAGTATTCCAGTATGTTGGCTTCAGTTCACTGAGGTTGTACTTTGTTTGATTAAGCAGAGGTTACTACAAACGTCAAATGCATTAAAACTATATATCCTATTTTAAAACATGTTCTCTACTAATTATATTGCTTTGAGCTTCAGGCTTTTCCATTCATTCAAATGGTCATATGTTTGGAAATACGATAAGGTTGAAGTAACTGAACTCTAGACTTCATCAATAGTTAATATTCATTAGTTATTTAAAACATATAATAGTAAGGGAATATTTGCAAAAGCAACATGAAATTTAAAAAGTCTATAAAAATAAATAGCAATAATGAGATACTTTAAAGAATACTAAAGCATAAATAACTAAATAACATTTGGCATTCAAAACTACTGCATTTGAAATAAGAATGATTAATTACATCACTCTACATTATGATTTTCAGGGTCTCCTGTGATCTGACCAATGAAGACACTGTTGGAAGACAGTTCCCCATAGATCTCTCATATTTCTGCATGTGTTATAAGCTGAGTCATTAACTGTCTATTTGTTCCAAACATCTTTTCAAGGATGTTTAAACAGCAAATAATCATGAAGAATAGAGATAGTGATTCTGTCTACCAGAGGGCAAGTTCTTATCCAATATAATATAATAAAGATAATGTTTCCCTCTAAAGCAAAGGTCAGACATTTTGTTTGAATCCCACTATAAAAGATTTGGATTCCAGAAGCTCAGGCTTTCTTAACTGTAATGCCAACCCACTTTATATGAACATCCACCTGGGCCCTCTGTGTTGCCCTGGGACTCAGAAAGCAAGAGGAAACAAGGCAAACATGAGGCTTATTATGCTGTTTGTTATACTATTAGCGATAAAGTCCTTTGTCTCTGACCCAGGAGTCTCACCTCTCCTGACATCCATAAAACTGTGGCAGATAACTTGTTAGCTTATAACTAGGGTAAAGTTTCAGACCCTTCACAGTTGTCAACACAAACTACATTAAACTTTATATGTATAGTACCCACCATTAAGAAGCTTAAAATCTAGTATGGGAAATTTATAAGCAAATAGGCAATTGTAATAGCATAATAACTACCATGTACTCATTCATTCATTCTTCATTCATCTGATAAACATTTATTGAGTACATTCTATATGTTTGGCACAGGTACAGAGCCTAAGAACACAGCAGTGAAAAAAAGCAGTGGGGCGGTGGCGGGGGTGGGAGCGGAAGAAACCAGAAAAAAAAAATCTGTCCTCATGGAGATAAAATCAGAGAGGTTACTTTAATTTTTTGGCTTTAATTTTGAGGCAGATTGAAGAAAAATTGATATGTTTTAAGGAGAGAAGTGACAAAATCTGACTTAACCTGATCACGGTGGCTGTTGTATTCAGAGAAGACAGAGTGGGTTGGGTGGGCAAGAAAAGAAGCAGGAAGATAGTACAAAAATCCAGATCTGATAATGGTCTGGGCCAGAGTGGTTGCAATGAAAATAAGGATGAGTGAGGCATTCTGGATGTATTTTTTATTCGCGGTACGCAGGCCTCTCACTGTTGTGGCTTCTCCCATTGCGGAGCACAGGCTCTGGACACGCAGGCTCAGTGGCCATGGCTCATGGGCGCAGCCGCTCCGCGGCATGTGGGATCCTCCCGGACCGGGGCACGAACCCGTGTCCCCTGCATCGGCAGGCGGACTCTCAACCACTGCACCACCAGGGAAGCCCTGGATGTATTTTGAAGGTAGACATGATAGGATTAACTGACATCAGATATGGAGTGTGAGAAAGAGAAATGAATCAATATGATCTCAAAGTCTTTGACCTGAAACAATGGAGGTACCATTTTATGAAGTGGAGAAGACTGTGAATAAGCAGGTTTGTGGGGGAAGTAGAGGAAGAGGAAATACTATAGTTTCGGAAATACTAGAGTTGAGATTCCTATTAGGTATTCAAGAGATCATGTCAAGTAGAGAGCTGGATATACAAGTCTGGAGTTCAGATCAGAAGCGTGGTTCCTGGTGTCATGGAATCCAAGGCAAGTAAGTGTTTTAAGGAAGCGGGTCATATTATCCCTGTCAAGTGCTGTTGACGGGTCAGATGAACAATGAGAATAGACCACTGAATCTAGATCACTGCTAACTTTGATGAGAACAGTTTATTTTGAATAGTGACAGCAAGGCCCCGATTGGTAAAAAGAAATCAGAAAAGTTGAAGACAGTAAAATACAATTAATTCTTTTGAGGTTTATACTTTGTAAAGGGGCAAAAATGATGTGATAGCTGAGGAGGAAGTGGGATCAAGAGAAGATTTTAAAACGTGAGAAATAAAAATATGTTTTTATGCTGATAGAAAAGATCTGGTAGACAGGGAAAATCACTGGAGCAAAGTTGTTGAACAGGCAAACAGAGATGGATTCTACTTACAAGAGAAAGAGCTGACCATTAGAAGGAGCGTGCTATTCAGGGTAAAGGAGAAAAGAGTTTAAGGTGGGTAGAAGGGATACTGGAGCTCATGAAAGTCCTTTTCTGGGTGTTCCTATTTTCTCAGTGAAATAGGTTGTAAAAGCATCAGCTCAAGCTAGGGAAAGGGAAGTAAGACAGATGTTGGAGAAGACAGGAGAAAAATGTTATTCATTGAGAAGAGGGGGAGGGGACAGAGGGAATGGAGTGGGGAAACATAATGTGATTCCCTAGGGAGTATGAGATTCCATCTAGGGTTGTGAACGTGTATTTAAAGTGAGAACAGATAACACTGTTTTGTTTTCTTCTCCAGCCACATTCCGCTATGCAGATTCTGGCTCTGAGAGGGCTGAAAGCCACATTTAAACAGTTTGTGCTTTAGTGACTATGATATACCAGAAGACACCAAGGCAGTTAAAGGTCAGTGTATGGCAATCATTACAAGATTAGACCATGGAGTTTAAACTGCGTAAGAAAGGAAGTGAGTACATGAGGGGATGAAGGATATAACTGCTTTACCCGGAGGGCTTTTTCTTTGGTTTCAGTTTTAACTGTTGTACTTTATTTTCTTTCCTGTGGCCTCATCTCCTTTGTGTCTAAGTGCTTGACAATGTATATAACAAAAAGTAAAATAATTTGGGGTCTAAGATGTTATCATCCTTCGGTAAGATTTATGTTTGTTTCTGCAGGCACATAGAGTAAATAATACTTGAGGATTACATCAAACTAACTTCAGGGATTGAGAGTATTTGGGGCTGGGTTTGAGATCCTGTGAGGAACAATAACTTCTAGCTCACACAGACCTCTTGGATTCAGACTTTTAGGTATTACAGATAAAATTCTGTGGAGTATACCAATCCATATTTATACTAAGCCTGGTCTCCAATTTCCAAAGTGCTATAAAATTTCCAAAGTGCTATACTCAGATTCTCAACTACTTGTTCCATGTTGGCATATGAAAGTGGTGTTAAATACCAGGTTCAGATATCAAGGTCATTATTCTTACTTGGTCACTTAATTTGTCCCTTCCTTTTTTACATCTTCAATGAATTCAAGTAGATTTTTAGAAATCATTTTGTTTAGATTTTCTAGTTGTTCTCAGAGGGTGTCCCGAATGACTCAATCCACCATAACTGGAAATAGAAGTTCTAGCATTTTTAATTTCCATTTTTTTAAATAGTACTTTAGAACAAATTTTATATAATAATAGTATATACAGTAGTCCTGCCTTATCCATGGGGGATATGTCCCAAGACCCCCAGTGGTTGCCTGAAACCAGCAGAGAGTACCAAACCCTACATATATTTACTATGTTTTGTGCTACACATACACAATACACATAAACTGATAAAGTTTATCAGTATGCTACACATACACATAAACTGATAAAGTTTATCAGTTAGGCACAGTAAGAATAATAACTATATAGAAGAATTATAACAATATACTGTAATAAAGTTATGTGAATATGGTCTCTCTCTCTCTCAACATATCTTACTGTACAAATTTAATGCCTTTCCATCAAGCACTTATCATGCATTGTGGCCATGACTTTTGTAGTTTGAGATGCAACAGTAAACTAGAACTAATTTTTTTACTTCTTCACAGTTTCACACATAGAAGATTCATTCTTATTGTAGATCTTAGCATATCTGCATACACTTTTTTTCTTTCCTTATTAAGTCAAGAACTTTCACCTTTTCACTTAAAGGAAACAATTTACAGCTTCTCTTTGGCATAATCCAGATTGCCAGAAGTACTACTCTTGTGTTTGGGGCCATCATTAAGTCAAATGAGAGTTAGTTGAACAAAAGCACGGTAATACCATGACAGTTGACCAGGTAACTGAGATGATACTAAGTGACTAAAGGGTGGAATACAGTGAACAAAGGGGTGATTCACGTCCATGGCAGGACAGTGGGAGATTTCATCATGCTGTTCAGAACTGTGTGCAATTCAAAACTTATGAATTGTTTATTTCTGGAATTATCCATTTAATACTTTCAGACTGCAGTTGACCACAGGTAACTGAAACCACAGAAAGTGAAAATGCTGATAAAGGGGGACTACTGTATTAAAATATGTGTAGAGTAATTATGGGTGCATAATGCTCTGGTAGAATTATATAATATTGTGGAATGGGGGAAAGTTATTTCTCCTGATGTCAAATTGTTTATTATGAAATAAAGAAAATATATATGTGTGTCTAGATGTGTACCTAAGGTGTAAATTGATCTATATGTGATACACAAATACATAATACAAAATATTCATTTAGTAACTTTCCACTCTACTTTGTGTATATTATGTTAATAGTTAATAAATTTTTGTATTTATATAGATTCTAAAATATTTTATTAACAGGTGTTATAATGGGTTCTCTATATCCAAAATAGTAATTACTATTAAATACATTCATAAGATATTAGGTCAAAATGGATACATAGTCGAACTTAGTTATAAATGGTCTTTCATTTTTGTTTGGGAAAGGAAAAGAGTGAAAAAAGTTGGAAGAGCAAAAAAAAGCTAAATTTGAGCAATTTAGGATTCTTTTAAAGTCAGTGAATTAATGTCAATATGTTGTGCAATTTGAGGTCTCTCCCGAAGCTAGAGCTCCAAGAGGTACTAATTCATTTATCCATGAGGTTGAGAAATCCTTAAAAATGCACTCAGTCCCACAATGAATTCTAAAAGGCCAATAGTATTCCACCACATAATAAAAATTATAATTTTAACAAGGAAACGGGATGTAGGACTAAAATACCTTACAAGATAAGCATACAAAGTCAAGGAATAACAAGGCATCATTAAGAAATGATACAGATAGGAAAATATTAATAAAACTGGACTTGACTTGCATCTTAAAAATGGAAAAAATAATAATATGAGTGACTCAGAAGTGACTAAAGAACAGGATATCTTGGGTAATGAAAGGTCCCTATGAATTTTCATGAAATAACCCGAGCTTATTAACTCCACAGATAATGGGCTCTTCCCAAAAAGTACAAAACATTTGAAATCATTAGGTTAGTCAGAGGAAAGAAATATATTAACTACACAAAGAAGATATGAATAAAAATCTAATGGGATAGAAAAAAAATAAACCATTTTAAAAATTCATTAATTTCTGCCTATCTTAGGCAAAGAATAGTAAGACCTTTTACAAACTGTATTTTCTGTTCATTTATATTACTGCAGTATACATTTAAGGTGATTATTATCTCAAAAATTGTTCCTAGAAAGTTCAGGTTAGGAAGATGAACACAATGAGTTTATTACATGCCTGTGCCATGGTTTATTCTTGTTCTGTGGTAGCTGGCACAAAACAAGAGGTTACTGGACATTTTTCCACGTAAATGTGATGAAGCAGAATCTCTGCTCTTATTCAGCAAAAGGTAGGGAGTTCTCTTTGTTTATATTTCTGAACTGGGAAGGCCTTGTGATATTCTTGAATTATTACTTAAGGCAGAGCTATTCTAACACATGGTTATCCTAATCTAAGATTTGGTTAACCTTGTTCAAGTTTTAAAGAGAGTTAAGAATAAGAGAATGAGGTGGAGTCAAGACGGCGCACTAGGATGACACAGAATTCATGTCTCCTCACAACTAGGGCACCAACCAGGCACCGGTGGGGGACCACGGACACCTAAGGGGATGGGAGGAACCCCCAGTGACCACCTGTGGGATCTTGGTTCCCAGGCTGGAGGTAAGGCCCAAGCTCCTGAGGTGGGAGCTCCGAGTCCAAATTGCTGGACTAACAGAGAACCTCAGACCCCAAGGAATATCAATAGGAGTGAGGCCTCCCAGAGGTCTTCATCTCAGCACAAAGACCCAGCTCTATCCAACCGTCTGCATACTCCACTGCTGTACATCGCAGGCCAAACAACCAGTAAGACAGGAATACAGACTACCCATCAAAAAAATAAAAAATGAAATGACAAAAAAAATTGTTACAGATGAAGAAGCAAGGTAAAAACCTACAAGACCAAATAAGTGAAGATGAAATAGGCAACCTACCTGAAAAAGAATTCACAATAATGAGGGTAAAGATGATCCAAAATCTTGGAAACAGAATGGAGAAAATATAAGAAATATTTAAAAAGAATCTAGAAGAACTAAAGAACAAACAAACAGTGATGAACAATACAATTACTGAAATTAAAAATACTCTAGAAGGAATCAATAACAGAATAACTGAGGCAGAAGAAGGGATAAGTGAGCTGGAAGATAAAAAGGTGGATATAACTGCCAAGGAGCAGAATAAAGAAAAAAGAATATAAAGAACTTAGGACAGTCTCAGTGATTCCTAGGACAACATTAAACACACCAACATTCGAATCATAGGGGTCCCAGAAGAAGAAGACAAAAAGAAAGGGTCTGAGAAAATATTTGAAGAGATTATAGTCGAAAACTTCCCTAACATGAGAAAGGAAATAATCAATCAAATCCAGAAAGCACAGAGAGTACCACACAGGATAAACCCAAAGAGAAACATGCTGAGACACATATTAATCAAACTATCAAAAATTAAATACAAAGAAAAAATATTAAAAGCGGCATGGAAAAAGCAACAAATAACATACAAGGGAATCCCCATAAGGTTAACAGCTGATCTTTCAGCAGAACCTCTGCAAGCCAGAAGGGAGTGGCAGGACATATTTAAAGTGATGAAAGGGAAAAACCTACAACCAAGACTGCTCTTACCCAGCAAGGATATCATTCAGATTCAAAGGAAAAACTAAAATCTTTAGAGACAAGCAAAACCTAAGATAATTCAGCACCACCAGCCTTACAACAAATGCTAAAGGAATTTTTCTAGGCAGGAAACACAAGAGAAGGAAAAGACCTACAAACACAAAACAATTAAGAAAATGGTCACAGGAACATACATATCAATAATTATCTTAAATGTAAAAGGATTAAATGCTCCAACCAAAAGACATAGACTGGTCGAACAGATACAAAAACAAGACCCATATATATGCTGTCTACAAGAGACCCACTTCAGACATAGGGACGCATACAGACTCAAAGTGAGGGGATGGAAAAAGATATTCCATGCAAATGGAAATCAAAAGAAAGCTGGAGTAGCAATTCTCACATCAGACAAAATAGACTTTACAAGAGACAAAGGATACTACATAATGATCAAGTGATCAATCCAAGAAGAAGGTATAACAATTGTAAATATTTATGTACCCCACATAAGAGCACCTCAATACATAAGACAAATGCTAACAGCCATAAAAGAGGAAATCGACAATAACAGAGATATAGTAGGGGACTTTAACACCACACTTTCACCAATGGACAGATCATCCAAAATGAAAATAAATAAGGAAACACAAGCTTTAAATGATACATTAAACAAGATGGACTTAATCAATAATTATAGGACATTCCATCCAAAAACAACAGAATATACTTTCTTCTCAAGTGCACACGGAACATTCTCCAGGATAGACCATATCTAGGGTCACAAAATAAGCCTTGGTAAATTTAAGAAAATTGAAATGGTATCAAGTATCTTTTCTGACCACAACGTTAAAAGACTAGATATCAATTACAGGAAAAACTCTGTAAAAAATAAAAACACATGGAGGCTAAACAATATGCTACCAAATAACCAAGAGATCACTGAAGAAATCAAAGAGGAAATCAAAAAATACCTAGAAACAAGTGACAATGAAAACACGATGGCCCAAGATCTATGGGATGCAGTCAAAGCAGTTCTAAGAGGGAAGTTTAATGCAATATAATCCTACCTCAAGTAAAAAGAAAACTCTCAAGTAAACAACCTAACCTTACACTTAAAGCAATTAGAGAAAGAAGAACCAAAGAAACGCAAAGTTAGCAGAAGGAAAGAAATCATAAAGATCAGATCAGAAATAAATGAAAAAGAAATGAAGGGAATAATAACAAAGATCAATAAAACTAAAAGCTGGTTCTTTGAGAAGATAAACAAAATTGATAAACCATTAGCCAGACTCATAGAGACAAAAAGGGAGAAGACTCAAATCAACAGAATTAGAAATAAAAAAAAGTAACAACTGACACTGCAGAAGTACAAACGATCATGAGACATTACTACAAGCAACTATATGCCAATAAAACAGACAACCTGGAAGAAATGGACAAATTCTTAGAAATGCACAACCTGCCAAGACTGAACCAGGAAGAAACAGAAGATATAAATAGACCAATCACAAGCAGTAAAATTGAAACTATGATTAAAAATCTTCCAACAAACAAAAGTCCAGGACCAGATGCCTTTACAGGCAAATTCTATCAAACATTTAGAGAAGAGCTAACACCTATCCTTCTCAAACTCTTCCAAAATATAGCAGAGGGAGGAACTCTCCCAAAACTCATTCTACAAGGCCACGATCACCCTGATACCAAAACAAGACAAAGATGTTACAAAAAAAGAAAACTACAGGCTAATGTCTCTGATGAACATAGATGCAAAATCCTCAACAAAATATTAGTGAACAGAATCCAAGAGCACATTAAAAGGATCATACACCATGATCAAGTGGGGTTTATCCCAGGAATGCAAGGATTCTTCAATATACTCAAATCAATCAATGTGATACACCAAATTAACAAATTGAAGGATAAAAGCCATATGATCATCTCAATACAAGCAGAAAAAGCTTTTGACAAAATTCAACACCGATTTATGATAAAAACTCTCCAGAAAGTAGGCACAGAGGGAACCTACCTCAACATAATAAAGGCTATATATGACAAACCCACAGCTAACATCATTCTCAACAGTGAAAAACTGAAACCATTTCCTCTAAGATCAGGAATAAGACAAGGTTGCCCACCCTCACCACTATTATTCAACATAGTTTTGGAAGTTTTAGCCACAGCGATCAGAGAAGAAAAAGAAATAAAAGGAATCCAAGTCAGAAGAGAAGGAAAACTGTCATTGTTTGCAGATGACATGCTACTATACGTAGAGAATCCTAAGGATGCTACCAGAAAACTACTAGAGCTAATCAATGAATCTGGTAGAGTAGCAGGATACAAAATTAATGCACAGAAATCTCTTGCATTCCTATACACTAATGATGAAAAATCTGAAAGAGAAATTAATAAATGCTCCCATTTACTACTGCAACAAAAAGAATAAAATACCTAGGAATAAACCTACCTAAGGAGACAAAAGGCCAGTATGCAGAAAACTACAAGACACTGATGAAAGAAGTTAAAGATATACAAACAGATGAGAGATATTCCATGTTCTTGGATTGGAAGAATCAACATTGTGAAAATGACTATACTATCCAAAGTAATCTACAGAATCAATGCAATCCCTATCAAACTAACAATGGCATTTTTCACAGAACTAGAACAAAAGACTGCACAATTTGTATGGAAACACAAAAGACCCCGAATAGCCAAAAGAATCTTGAGAAAGAGAAACGGAGCTGGAGGAATCAGTCTCCTGGACTTCAGACTATACTATAAAGCTACAGTAATCAACACAGTATGGTACTGGTACAAAAACAGAAAGATAGATCAATGGAACAGGATAGAAAGCTCAGAGAGAAACCCACTCACCTATGGTCACCTTATCTTTGATAAAGGAGGCAAGAATATACAATGGAGAAAAGACAGCCTCTTCAATAAGTGGTGCTGGGAGAACTGGACAGCTACATGTCAAAGAATGAAACTAGAACGCTTCCTAACACCATACACAACAATAAACTCAAAATGGATTAAAGACCTAAATTAAGGTCAGGCACTATAAAAATATTAGAGGAAAAAATAGACAGAACACTCTATGACATAAATCACAGCAAGATCCTTTTTGAGCCACCTCCTAAAGAAATGGAAATAAAACCAAAAATAAACAAATGGGACCTAATGAAACTTAAAACCTTTTTCACAGCAAAGGAAACCATAAACAAGATGAAAAGACAACCCTGAGAATGGGAGAAAATATTTGCAAATGAAGCAACTGACAAAGGATTAATCTTCAAAATATATAAGCAGCTCATTCAGCTCAATATCAAAAATACAAACAACCCAGTCCAAAAATGGACAGAAGATCTAAATAGACATTTCTCCAAAGAGGATATACAGATTGTCAACAAACACATGAAAAGATGCTAAACATCACTAATTATTAGAGAAATGCAAATCAAATCTGCAATGAGGTATCACCTCACTCCAGTCAGAATCACCATCATGAAAAAATCTACAAACAATAAATGCTGGAGAGGGTGTGGAGAAAAGGGAACCCTCTTGCACTGTTGGTGGAAATGTAAATTGACACAGCCACTATGGAGAACAGTATGAAGGCCCCTGAAAAATCTAAAAATTGAACTACCATATGACCCAGCCATCCCACTACTGGGCATATACCCTGAGAAAACCATAATTCAAAAAGAGTCATGTACAACAATGTTCACTGCAGCACTAATCACAATAGCCAGGACATGGAAGCAACCTAAGTGTCCATTGACAGATGAATGGATAAAGAAGTGTGGCACATATATACAATGGAGTATTACTCAGCCATAAAAACAAACAAAATTGAGTTATTTGTAGTGAGATGGATGGACCTAGAGTCTGTCATACAGAGTGAAGGAAGTCAGAAATTGAAAAGCAAATGCTGTATGCTAACACATATATATGGAATCTAAAAGAAAAGAATGGTTCTGATGAACCTAGGGGCAGGAAAGGAATAAAGACACAGATACAGAGAATGGACTTGAGGACACGGGGAGGGGGAAGGGTAAACTGGGATGAAGTAAGAGAGTAGCATTGACATATATACACTACCAAAAAATAGCTAGCTAGTGGGAAGAAGCTGCATGGCACAGGGAGATCAGCTCGGTGCTTTGTGACCACTTAGAGGGGTGGGATAAAGAGGGAGACGCAAGAGGGAGGGGATATGAGGATATACGTACGCATATAGCTCATTCACTCTGTTATACAGCAGAAACTAACACAACACTGTAAAGCAATTATACTCCAATAAAGATATTTTTTTTAAAAAGATACATGCACCTCAATGTTCACAGCAGCATTATTTATCGTTGCCAAGACATGAAAACAACCTAAGTGTCCATCAACAGATGAATGAAGTTGTGGTGTATATATAGTATGTTTGTGGTTTCTGTGTGTGTGTATACACACACACACACACACACACACACACACACACACAATTGAATATTACTCAGCCATAAAAAAGAACAAAATTTTGCCATTTGCAGCAACATGTATGGACTTTGAGGCCTTTATGCTAAGTGAAATAAGTCACACAGAGGAAGACAAATACTGTAGCATATCACTTATCTGTGGAATCTAAAAAATATAGCAAACTAGTGAAGACAACAAAAAAGAAACTGGCTCACAGATATAGAGAATGAAGTAGTGGCTACCGGTGGGGAGAGGGAAGGGGGGAGGGGCAGTATAGGGATGGGGGAGTGGGAGGTACTAACTGTTGGGTGTAAGATAGTCTTAAGGATGTATTGTACAACATGGGGAATATAGCCAATATTTGTAATAAATATAAATAGAAAGTAACCTTTTAAAAGTGCATAAAAATAAAAAATTTAAAACCTTTAAAAATTATATAAACATAAAGAATTTATTTTAAATAAGTAAATAAAAACTGTGTAAAAAAATAATAAGAGAATGTTTTTCATAATTGACTAAAAATTTCAGTAGTAAACTAAAATTCAAAAGGAAACATGCACATTAAAAATACCCATAGACACAATAATCTAAAGATGGTAATAAAATTAAAATTTTTAAAATAATGTCACCTCAAAACTTTCTTCTCTTACTAAAATGGTTTTCTTGAAGAATATTAATGGCTCAGATACCAGCAGTATGAATAGCGGCTTCTAAAATGTATGCATATGATTAACTGAAAACAGGTGATGAGAAAAATTTGAAGTTTGCCTTTTCTTTTAAACTGAAAACTAAACACAGAGAATATTCTCTTTATAATGGAACTCAAAGTGGTCTTTCGAGCACGAAAGATGTTTTCACTTCTAAAATGGTGTTCCAGAAATGTGCTCTGTGTATGTATTGTCATGGATAGATATAGCATGAGCTTTAGAAGCAGGTAAGCCAAGGTGGAATTTTATCCTTCCTATTTACGAGATTTGTGATTTTAGTTGTTAATCTCTCTGAACTTCAATTTCCTCATATGTAAAGTGACAACAGCACCAACCTCAGATAAAATACAATGATATATGACAGCATCCAGTGTACTCTCACAATATGTAAGTCCAAAAATGGTAGATATGATTATTAGTTTTCAAATATGGGCAATAAGAGAGGCCATCTCTTTACTAAATCCTCAAGTTAAAAAGACTGAGTATTTGGAGAAAATCACACTGGTGGATGGCGTGTTGGTGCTGAGGAGGAAGGGATGATTTGTAAGAAATCTTAGAAGCCAAGCTCATGTAATTACTTAGGGAAGTAGTGAATTGAGGCAGGAAGAAATGTAGACATAGGTAGAATCACTCAGGGAGAGGTAGAATGAGTCTAGAAGAGAGTTCCTGATCCCTTGACCTCTACTCAATAATCTTGTCGAGTACTGAAGTCATAGCAACCCTTTTAAAATCACTGAGAATCTGGCCATTCTGTGGCTCTCCTAGGCCTTCTGTTTGCTACCGTAATCATTTCCTGCTTCACATTTTCTTCTTTACTCAGTTCCCAACCATACTCTTCTAAACTCCCAACTAGTAAGTCCTCTGTGTTTCACAGGACAACATTCACACCAGATTCTTACACTATCACTTTGTACAGTAATTTTAATTTCAATTATCTTTCTCTTATATATCTCCTTGATGAAGTAGACTCCCCATTACTTCATGCTAAATCCAATCTAGTCCAAAGCAGGGAATCTAGTAAGGATTAAAACAATGTCAGGTGAACAATAAAGCAAATAAAACAACCGTATGTTAATGGTCCACGTCACAGTCACTTATAGTTTCTTATTTTCTTTCTAGCCACACCATCTTCCATGCTTGGTGGTTACCCAGAAATTTGAGAACATAAATCCAGACACTATCATAATAATTACTGACTGAATATCAACTACATTCCAGGCCTGAAAATAGGGCCTGGGAATAAAAGGAACTGTAAGTCATGCCCCTCTCCCCTACTGGTTTGCAGTCTGGCAGGTCGTAGCATTATTTCCATTTAACGTTTTCCAACTTGATTCTTCATTTCTCTTAACAAAATCTTGATTATCCTACTTCTGCCTTACCTAGTCCATCTTGTAAGTCTGATAACAATCCATTACATGTTACCAGAGCACTAACACTCTTCTTATAAATATAAGCACAGTAATGATTATTATTATTAAGTTCATTGATTCATTAATGAAATTTCACAATTCAAACATAATTATGGGTGTCCCTTAGAGATTCTGATGAGCCTGACTTAACATATATTTATTTCTAAATATAACTCAAAGAAATTAAATTTAGGTTCTTGAGAATTCTTTAAAAAATTAATACAGGTAACTGTACAGTTTTCCCCTGTCTTTTTGAAATATTTACAATAGCCGATTGACTCCTCTTTCCTTAAGGACTCTACAGATAGAAGATCTAAATTAGGACTTATGAACCCAGTGACAACAAAAATATTTTCTTTTTCATTATCAGAGTTTTGCTACTACTTAGTGGTATCTATTCATCATTATTCCTACAGTTTCCTACACATCTCCCCATCTTCTACGACCTGTCTCCATAGATTCCAGCTTCTTTCTGTTACCCTAGATGAAGTGTCCAGGCTCTTGGCCAAGGCCATTCTCCACTTGTGCACTAGATTCCATCTTCTCTTGTTTATTCAATAGCATCTCTCCAGAAACACACCTCCTCCTTCTGCATCACACATTGTCCCTCTTCTACTGTATTTTCTCCATAAGCCTTTATAAACTTGTCATTAAGCTCTCTTGACCCCATTTCATATAACAGCTACCACCTCATTTCTCAATCTTCCTTTAAAAAGTCTTAGAATGAGGTTATCAAAAGTTATCCTTTCCTCCAATTTTCTACTGAGCTCCCTCCAATCAGGCTTTTCACCCATCTTATCAAGGTCCACAATTACCTCATACTGTTATATCCAAAGTCAATTCTCAGTTCTCATTTTCTATCAGCAATATTTGACAGTTAACCATGTCTTCCACCTTCTTAAAACATTGTATACTTGGCTTCCAAGACAGTAAATACTCCAGGTTTTCCTCCTTCTTCTCCGGTTGCTCCTTCTCTATCTTCTCAGCTGGTTTGTCCTTTTACTCTGACTTCTAGATCTTTAGCTCTTTTATCTTCACTAGTTTAAGAAACTCTTCTAGCTCAGGCTTTAAATGCCATCTATATGTCGATGTCTTACCAGCTGTAATCTATCCTGAACCTCTCCTTTGAACTCCAGACTCATATACCTAACTCTCTATTAGACAGCTTCACCTGGGTATCTAACTGGCATCTCAAACATGTGCTAGATTTCCTGGGTCAGAAATGGCAACACCACTCTTCCAGGTTCTACAGGCAAAGACCTTGGAGTCCTCTTTAACTCCACTCTTCCTTCCTTCCCCCATATACAATTAACAAATCCTTTTACTTCTACCTACTTTCAAAATACATCCAGAATCTGCCTACTGCCTCCACTGCTTCACCCTGATTCAATTTACCATGATTTCCTCCCTCAGTTTTTAGAATATTCTAACTGGTCTCCCTGCTTCCAACCTTGCTCCTGATGGCCATCAGATGGCGGTTTGCCTGGCACTTTCAGTTAGACCTTGGTGTTGCTAGAATCTGGAAATGACAGGAGGGCTACATTGCTCTTCTGCTGAACAAAAAGATTTTCACATACCACGAACCAAAGACGTTCTGTAGATTGAGAAAAAAGAAGATAAAAAGAGGACCACTCTGTAACATGTCTGAGTACAGGAAGAGTACTGTGGAAATTCAAACATTGCTCAAATATCCCACTCACCTGGCTGACACGAGTGACTGCTGCATCCTCACCAATTACCATGTTTGTTCTATTTCTCTCACCTCCCAAATAAAATTTATTTAGATACACAATCACAGAATTATCCTGTTTCTTGAAAATACCCAATCCAGAGGGAATTCCTGCTCCCTTGAACCCTCCCACAAATTACACAACACAAGCCTAAACCCAATAACAAGTTCCCCCTAACACTCTTGCTGAGATGCCCCACAGGTCTCCGTGGTAAGCCATTTTCCTTGTTCAGCAAGTATCAATAAACACAACTTTGTTAGGCGTTTTACTGGTGTTCTTTGATTGATGGGCAATAATACCCTCCTGTCTGTTCTCAATATAGAAAGTATAGTGATTCTGTTAAGTCAGATCCCATAAGTCCTCTCTTCAAAGTGCCACAGTGGTTCCCTCTCACTCATTTAAAGCCAGTGTCCTTACACTGACCTGTAAGGTCTTAGCTGAATGGCACTCAAACTTAGTTGTATGTTAAAAATCACATGGGGAGTTTTAAAATTATTAATGCCTGGGTTCCACCTACAGTGCTTGCAATGTAACTGGCCATGGCAATTACAGCTTTAGAAGCTCTCCAGGTACTTCTCAAATGTCGCCAAGGTTGAGAACCACAGCTCTAGATGGTTTGCTTATCTCTCCGACCTCATGTCCTATTACTTTTTTCTTATAATCACTCTCCTCCAGCCACATAGATCATTTGCTATTGCTCAGACTCACCAGGTTCCCTCCTATCTCAATCCCTTAGTTATTTCTTTCTGCCTGAAAAACTTTTCCCCGAGATATTCTCCAGGCTTATTTCCCTTACCTTCTTAAGTCTGCTTTAAAACACCTTGTCCTTGAGAGCTACTGTGGAAACCCTATTTAAAATTGCCAGGTCCCTCCCTCTATCATTACTTTATTGCCTTCACATTGCTTTATTTTTTTTAATAACATATATCCCCTTCCAAAATACTATGCACTTTACTCATTTATCATAATGTCAGTGTCTACCTTACTAGGAAGCAAGCTCCAAGAGGAGAGGGATGTCTGTCAGTTTTACTTACTGTGGGATTCATATGCCTGGAATATAGTAGGCACTCAAAACGCACTTGTTAAAAGCATTAGTGACCTTCCTTTTTCCAAAACTAAATTTTTTCTCATTTCTTATTTTCCCCCCAATTCTTGATCTTATTACAGAGTTAGACTACTTAGTTGGTACCCCAATACAAGCCTACTTATCAGCCCATCACTCCTAATTTATTTTCACTAGGTTTCTCTTCTGGCATAGTTCCCTAATTGTGTGTTTCTCTTTAAGTTCTACTTGACCTTTTATTTTTCTTAATTATATTTGTATTTAATTGCCTCTTGAAGGAGAAGCAATTAAATATCATACTTCATCTGGAATAGAAAACTTCAAGTGGTGCCACCATTTCCAGAGTTTTAGTTAAAAATATTGGCTTAGTCTGCTCTCCCTCCGTGGTAAACTTCATCCAATATCAAAGCTTCAATAACTTTATTATGTCAATAAAAAGAATCCAATAATTATTTCTCCAACTCACTCCCCTCTTGTTAGTGCCAGAACTGTCCAAACTAAGGAAAATAATGATCTTCTCCCTCAACCCTATTTCCCCCTCTCACTCTATATTCTGTGACTCCAGATAAAAACTGGTAAGTATTACTTAAAATACCCCTTTTCCCTTTCTTCCAAAATTCAATCAAGTGTTTCTTTATTCTACCCCATAAATTTTTATTATGACATATCTCTACATGTCAGTTCAGTCTATGATAATCTCTCATATTTACTCTTAAATTCTTCCAGCTGAAACCATTACTTCCATACTCTCCCCTTCAATTCATGCTACAAACTACCAACAGAGTATAAAAATTTAAAGGCCTTAAAAATCCAAACTTGATCTTGCAACTGCTTAAAACTCCTTACATTGTTTCCCTATTATTCAGTATAATGCCCAAAATCTTTAACATTAAGCTAATTCCCAAGCATCTCTGTGCTTCTCCTGCCCTTATGCTCAAGCTACCTTTATTACTTCAGTTTCTTTAATAAATCAAAAGTACTTTCCTCCTCACACATTTTAATGCCTTGTCACAGTCTAGTTTTTCTGTTTGGAATCTACTATTCACTTTCACCTAGCTATTCAAATTCTTTCTATCACTTCCCTTTAAAAGTGAATGCAACCCACATAAATATAGTTGATTGAGCGTGACAAAGGAGAAGGTAATACAATGAAGAAAAACAGTCTTTTCAACAAATGATGCTGGAACAACTGGATATCCATATGCAAAAATAATAAATCTAGACACAGACCTTACACCCTTCACAAAAATTAACTTAAAATGGATCACAGTCCTAAATATAAAATGTGAAACTATAAAACTCCTAGAAGATAGCATAGGAGAAAACCTAAATGACCTTGGGTATGGTGATGACTTTTTAAGATACAACACGAAAGCATAATCCATGAAAGAAATAATAAGTAGGACTTCATTAAAATTAAAATTTTCTACTCTGCAAAAGACAATGTCAACATACAGTATTTGTCTTTCTCTGTCTGACTTATAAGTCACAGGGATGTAATGTACAGCATAGGGAATATATAACTTTGGTGTATAATCTATACAAATATAGAATCACTATGTTGTACACCTGAAACTAATGTAGTACTGTAAGTCAAATATACTTCAATTAAAAATTAAAAAGACAATGTCAAGAAAAGAATGAGGGGGCTTCCCTAGTGGCGCAGTGGTTGAGAGTCCGCCTGCCGATGCAGGGGACGTGGGTTCATGCCCCGGTCCAGGAAGATCCCACATGCGGCCGAGCGGCTGGGCCCATGAGCCATGGCCACTGAGCCTGCGCGTCCGGAGCCTGTGCTCCACAACAAGAGAGACCACAACAGTGAGAGGCCCGCGTACCACAAAAAAAAAAAAAGAAAAGAATGAGAAGACAAAACACAGACTTGGAGAAAATATTTATAAAAGACACATCTGGTAAATGACTCTTACCCCAAATAAACAATAAAATCTTAACACTCAACAATAAGAAAATAAACTACCTGATTAAAAAACAGTCCAAAGACTTGAAGACACCTCACCAAAGAAGATATACAGATGGCGAATAAGCATATGAAAATATGCTTCACATTTGTACATCATCAAGGAAATGCAAATTAAAACAATGATATACCACTGCAACCTATTAGAATGATCAAAACCGGGAACACTGACAACCAAATGCTGGCGAGGATGTGGAGCAACAGGAACTCTCGTTCATTGCTGCTGGGAATGAGAAATGGTGCAGCCACTCTGGAAGACAGTGTGGCAGTTTCTTACAAAACTAAACATAATCTTACATATAATCCAGCAATCATGTCCCTTGGTATTTACCCAAAAGGAACTGAAAACTTACGTCCACACAAAAACCTGCATATAGATGTTTACAGCAGCTTTTCTCATATGGAGTACTGGACAATGGAATATTATTCCGCACTAAAAAGTAATGCACCTAAAAGCCACGAAAAGACATGGAGAAACTAACACAATGTTGTAAAGCAACTATACTCCAATAAAAATTAATTAATTTAAAAAAAGACATGGAGAAACCTTAAATGCATATTACTAAGTGAAAGAAGCCAATCTGAAATGTCTATACAGTGTATGATTCCAACTACGTGACATTATAGAAAAGTCAATAAATACTATGGGGACAATGAAAAGATGAGTGGGTGCCAGCAGTTGGGAGCAGGTAAGGGATGAAGAGGCAGAGCACAAAGGATTTTTAGGGCAGTGAAAATACTCTGTATGATACCTCAATGGTAGATATGTGTGTTTATACATTTGTCCAAACTCACAGAATACACAACACCAAGAGTGAACCATGAGGTACACTATGGACTTTGGGTGATTATGATGCATCAATGTAGGTTCAGCAATTGTAAGAAATATCCCACTCTGGTGGGTGATGCTGTTACTAGTAGGAGCTATGCACGTGTCAGGGCAGGGGTTATATAGAGAATCTCTGTACCTTCCCCTCAATTTTGCTGTTAACCTAAAATTGCTCTAAAGATTATCTTTATTTTAAAAAAAGGTTAATGTACTAAAAAACAAACCTGCTATCTTCACACTAGGGCCAAAGAGTCAATCTATAACTTTCATAAGCCACTCTATAACTTTTACATACTTCTCATTAGAATTGGAATTACAGCTATATTAGTGTAATGTAGTTCTCCCCACTAGACTGTAATCTCTAGGAAGGCAGGAACTACATTATGTCTTGCTCACTCTGTAAACAGCTGTAGAGTCAGTATAGTGCTTGATATTTATTGAATGAATGAACTAACCCCAAGGACAGCAAGTGTTATACAACACCTGCTTCCTATTATTATCTTCTCTCTCCAGACACTCTCCCAAAGCACCCACTCCTCTACCCCAGTGATACAACACTAATGCTCCAGGTAAAAACTTTTCTAGCTAACTTTCCTCACTTTACTTTTAGCAACAATTTGATTCTGCCGTTGCAAACTGTGCTTCTAGCCAACTTCCCCTGTGCCTTATGGAATGTCCAGCTGAAGCTGGGATTGACATATATACACTAATATGTATAATATAGATAACTAATGAGAAACTGCTGTATAAAAAAATAATAAAATTCAAAAACAAGCAAAAAAAAGAAAAATGTGTATTCCCAAACTTTTCATTAAACCTTCCCCTCAAGCTCCTCTTCCCAGAATCTCATCCATGCCTATCCTAGTCCATCCTTACTGTCTATGGAGCAAAACCAGCTTTTTCTAGTAGTTACATTTTTATGCCTATTTTCATCTAAATTTAAACTCCTCACAGCAGAGCAAATATACTAACATCTTTTCATCCTCTGCACACATTTCTTTCAGCAGGTGTTAGGTAGTTGTTTATTATTATCATTATTATTAACTAGATTTGACTAGCAATAGATTATCATGGTTTCTTTTATGCACACATGTTTAGATTCTCTCACTAGATTGTTTTTCCCTAAAGTAAAACCTCCTTTCTGCGTCTACCATAAAAAACTAACAAAGTGTGAGAAATGCTCACTCTTAAAATACAAAGTCAATGGAAATACTAGCCTATTTTAAAGCCTTTCTTGTAAATGCCCATGGGGCTGAAGAGGTTTACATTCTTTGAGAACTTTACAAATTGAATTGCCCTGGAAGACTCAGTAGGCAAAATGAAAATCAACTTGAGGTCCATTTTCCACTCCTACCTCTATCTCTATTGAACTAACTGTGTGACCGTGACCGCAGGAAGAGCCGTGACATTCATTCTGTGTGCCTTGCTTTTCTTATCTATAAATTAGCTAAGACATATAAATGCATTTCCAACAATGCCAGGTACAAAATAAGTGCTTTATAAGTGTGTGACAGTATTTATATTGAATATCATTATCATACAATCTTTCAGTCTGTTTTTAAATCTAACCCCAAAGATAGGGGTTATATAAACCCTGGAAGGAAACGTAAATCTCACTATCCACAGTGGTAAAGTTCTACAAGGCAAGGAGACAGGATTGCTAAGAAAACCTGGTGTTGAACAGGAGAGGATCATTAAGTCTCATACTTGTCATCACAAACATCACTAACCTGAAAACAGAAACAGAAATGCCACTTATACTTCTAGTTTATAATTTTCAAAATGAAGAAGAACAATGATCTTGCTGACAAATAAAATCCAAATGAGCTCAAAGTAATAACACACACAAAACCTTTCCACAGATACTGTTAATAAGGTAATTTATTGAAATTTAATCTTAAATGATCATAGAAAAAGACTTTCTTATTAAATACATAGATTTTTATTCTCAGTAGAGTTTTCAACTGAGAGAATTTATTATCTACTTTATTGACTATTTTATTATTTTCCCTCTACAGTCCTGATTTCTCAAACAACATAATTATCTACAGCAAAGATTGACCAAATATCATGGATTATTTACCAGATTTTACTTGTCTATAAAAATCATTTCTATTTTTTTTTCCCCTCAGTGATCAATGGCTCCACAAATGGGAATGAATGGACTTTTTCTCCACTTCTCAGTTTTATGTCACAGAAATGATGAGCCTTCACCAGAACAAACTTCCCATTCCAGTCTTACAATTACCCCTGTCTAGGGAGTTTGTTATTTTTTTGGACTGGCAAACAGTATCTAAATTGTTGAGGACAATATGAAGAAGAGAAAGAGAATCCAGTTCACTAAGAAAAACTAGCAAGATAGCCTTCTTTCTACAAGAATGGGCATACTGATGTGCATTTAATGAAAAAGCAAAATGCTAAATAATTAGCAAATTTAGGTTTATTTTGAGACTCTTTTTTTCCCTGGAAGTTAGGCCTATAGAAAACAGCATAAGATAGAAAATAGAAAATAGCAGCTTATTTTCCTTTTATTAAAATAAAGAGCAATTTATGGTTATACAGAGAGGTGCATTTCAGGAAGCCTTTAATTCTATAATTAAGTTTAAATATGTTCAATCTCACCAAAAAATACCTTCTCAAAAACTTTTTTTTTTTAGAAAATAGGCAGGAAAAACATAGCCCTAATTAGATTTCTCTCTCTCACACGCACACTCAGACACAAACATACACACATTCTCAACAACTACAGAGCAGAAGAAACATAGCTATAAAAAATTCAAGCTTTCTCCCGATGCACTTATGTGATGAAAGAAATTTGTAAGACTCAATGAAGAATATAACAATTACTATTGGAAGGTAATGAATTAGTAAACAATACATGGAGATGGGCTCCAAAGCATCAGCACATGAAATCACTTAGCCTCTATCTTACTGTCAGCTGTGGAAATGCCAGTGTTTAATACATACATTTGTATACTGACCAGACACAGTCGTTTTGGAAAAATATACAAACAGTATTTAAGTTTGAAAAAGCAAATGAGAAAAATGATAAATCACTCCTTCTTCCTATACTGCTCAACCTGCCTTTGCTTAGACTTTACTGAATTCAAATACTAAGTATTGATGTATGTGGTTTTTCCTGTGAGCAGAGAGAAAAGTAGAAAATGAGAAATTGTGTAGATCTATTTTTAGGAAAAAAGCATATGCATTTCAGACTAACCAATTTTTAGACCGAAATAAATTACAATGCTCAGAAAATGATGTTTGGGAATATTAAAATACATTTACAACACACAGAGTTGTTTTAAAATTTTTTGTCTTTCTCATCTATATGATAAACTATTTCTTTTACCAAAATTGGTTAAAACTTACATTTGGTATCTTAGTCTGAAGATATTTCAGAGGCACAGAAAACCTAAATCATAGTAAGTTTAACAACTCTTTTGAGGTAAGCCATAATCAGTCTTATTGTAACGAAAGAGAACTCAAATTGGGTTAGAGATAGTTGTGAAAATGAGAAAATGAGAATAAATTGCATTAAAATACTAATATTTGAAACTGTAGAGTAGCAAGGTTCCTTTTAAGGAGGATTTATGTTTATAAGTAGAAATCCTGAGACCGGTATTGTCTTTTTCTCCTTACAGAAAACCCGTGTTTCTTCCAAGCAATTAAGTTTTCTATGGGGAAATTGACAAGCGGGTTAGTTCGATGCTAGATTCTCAGCCTAAAATCACTGTGCTTACTTCTCTCCTTTTTTGCGGTAAAGAAGACAAAAGACTCCTGCTTTTACTCCTCTAAATTCTTTACTGTGCCTTTACCTCATCTCAACTCACTGGAATCTTTAATGCATGAATTCACAAAAATGGGATGAAGAATTAGCATTTCTATAAATAAACAAATTCCCAGCATAAGATTCTAGAGATCTGGAGTTCATTTGTTATTTTTTTTTTTAACTCAGTTCACCACGATCATGGGTCCGTTGCCAAGCAGTGATCTCCATCTTCTTTTTGTGTCTATAAAACAATATTTTAAGTCCCTGAAACACACTATAGGAAATGAAGGCCATTTAGTACATTTGCGATTTATGAAATGTAATGTGATAAACAAAATAATTACTAAAGGGAAAAGATTAAGGTTTTTGTTTTTTTTTTTTTAAAGGACATTAATCCTTTCAAACTTCTAGACAGAATTACTAAATTACCATTTGACATTCTAGGGGCCTAAGAGCATGATTTCTCCTCCAAAGGTGAAATCTTTCACTGGCTTCAAATTCCCTATTGCTCAAACTGATCAAGGAAGCAACTTTTCATTTCGGGCAAGTATCATTTTCAATTTAATGATGACCTTGAAAGGACAGAAAGGTTGCATAATGTGTGGTTAAGAATGTGTTCTGGGGGCAGATAAACCAGATGTAAGATGGGGTTCCACCAATTATGAACTACACAACATTAGGCATGTGTGCCAGCTCTAAATGTACTGTGTCTCAGCTCCAAATCTACCCTCTCTGCCCTGCTTTGAGATCTGGACCTGGACGGTGCAAACATTTCTCTTTTGAATAGCTCACACAATGTTTGGCTTCGTTAGTAAAGAGCACAGGATGCCACAAAGCATAGCAGAGGAAGGAGCTTCTCTTTTTGGTTCCAGTGTATGTTTTGTTGTTGTTCTTGGACCATGACTGCCAGCAATATAAAGCAACCCAGTTACAGTCACGCTTCAGTGAGTTTTGCAGGCATCCTGGTGGATAATTTCTTCCTTGGACACTAAATTGTTAACCAAGTCTGGCCCACATCATCCCAGCAAATTTCTCCACCTTCCAGAGGGTTCCAGTCACACCCTCTCCAGTCAAGTTTAATCCTCAGTGTTGGGATGTAGAGGCCACCCCTCCTCCAAATGTATCCTTTCCTTAATTCTCTGTCGCAACCCTAGAGGCTGTAGCTGCTCCGTACATTTGTTAATTCTTTTCTTCTCTACTGTTCTTTTAGTTCTTTTTGCAGTTAACCATGTCTCAAAAGGTAATAATTCTTCATATTACATTTTCTCTGTTCAAATTACTAGGGCGGTTTCTGTCTCCTGAATGAACACTAACTGATACGAAAGTCTGTAAAATCAGGATAATATTAGGGTTGAATTCTTCGATTTGTTTTGATGATTAAAAGAGTTTATATAAAGTTCTTAAACCATGTACATTTGGTAACTGTCTTAATGTATATCAGGGACAGGCTTACAACCGTAAATCCCAGGCAGATATTCCAATAGATAACTCTTCTGATATAGTAAGAAAAACAGAAAATATTTTAAGAAATTCCTACTTGGGTTCTAATACAAGATGGTGACATAGGAAGATCCTGAACTTACATCCTTCCACAGACACAATGAATCTACAGCTACAGATGGAGCAATTTTCTCTTGAAAAAAACAAAGAAAACAAAACTAAAGCCTAGGTGAGAGACACTTACACATTGTGCAAATGAGAAAAAATCCACTACCAAGCGGGTAGGAGAGGCTGAGACATAGTCTTGCCCTAAACCTGACACCAAGCACAGCGATTCACAATCAGGAGGAAACTCAAAACCCAGAGCTTCTCCCCAGGGAGTGAAAGACTGGAACCCTGACATCAGGTACCCCAACTTTTAAGACCTGCACCTGAGAAAAAGCCCCCCAAACATCTAACTTTGAAAAACAATGGGGCTCACATCCAGGAGACACACAGATTATAGTGAACTGAGAAATGGCTCCTAAAGGGCTCACAGTCTCAGACTCACCCCACGGACCAGTGCACAAGCAGCTGATGGAGAGGTGCCTATCTTTATGTGAAAGAGGCTTATATGCTTATCTAAAAAGTGTCAGCCTAAAGGGCACACATTTACTTTAACACACATCCAGGGCCTGCTGGGGAACTCCCCAGGAATGGAGGCTGGCAGATGCCATCTTTGCATAGCTCTCTGTCTACACCCAACTTGCTGTACCTCTTGGAAATGGCTTGCACCCTCCCCAGTTCTTGTGCCTGATGCCCAGGGAACACCTCTAAGTCACCTGTCACTGGCTTATGTCACCAGCAGGGCTTATGCTAGGGGGATCCACAAGACTGTAACCAACAGAGAAAAAGTTCTTAATTATCTACCACCCCCAGGAGACAACAGAGATACCCAGTCTTTCTATGAAAAAAACATATTAGCTTATCTTCATAGCTGTGGCCTGAAGGGCAGGCTTCTGATCACACAAACATGTAAGGGTCCACTCTAATCCCCTCCAGAGACCTCAGAGGGTGGGCAATATCCTCATGTCCTCCCTCTGTCTGATTCCAGAATGCCAATATCTCCCAGAGAGGAACTGCACAGTGTCTGGTGTCCTGGTTTCTGTGGCTGCCACCCAGAGGACAGCCCCTGATTGCTGAGCTCTGGTGGTCAGTAGGGTTTTTATTCCCAGGTCCTGTTAGACTTTAAGCAATGGAGAGACAGAGCTTGGCAGGCTACCACCCCCAGGGCCCTGTGCAGACAGCAAACCAAAATATAGCCCCAATATTTCTGTGAAAGAGGCCGATTTGCTTGTCCCAGACCTTTGGTCTGAGGGGCAGGCTTCTGGTTTGGCACACTTCTAGGGGCCTACCAACGTGCATTCCAGGGATGGAGGTCAGTGGACGCCATCTTTGCAATCTCCTTCTGCCTTGCTCCAGGTCACATGGTGTCTCCCTACAAGAAACTCATCTGGCATCCTGACTTTTTCAACTGCCTCAGAGAGGACACCTCTAGATGGTCTGGCTATGGGGTCCAGGAGGACTTAGGCTTGCAATCTCACAGGAATGTATATATTTGCATACTTTACAAGTTGCTGCCTGGGGGGTCTGGCTGCGTGAGAGTCCAGCTTCCAATCAGCCTGAATCTAGGTGCTGACTGAGAGCTTCTGCTTTGGGACATTGACAGGACTTAGCACACCCTCAACTACTGGGAGCCACTAAAAGTAAAATAGGCTACTTGGACAATCACAAATGTTTTAGAGATAACCCAAGAGCTAGGTTAGTTCTACACGAGGCTACTTCTTCAAGACTGGGAGAGGTAGCTGTTTTATCCAATGCATAGAAGCCAACATAGAGAGACAAGAAAAGTGAAGAAATGGATGAATATGTTCCGAGAGAAAGAACAAGATAAAACCTCAGAAAAAGTCCTTAATGAAATGGAGTTAAGCAACTCATCTCTTAAAGAGTTCCATGTAATGGTTGTAAAGATGTTCACCAAACTCAGGAGGAAAATGGATAAACACAGTGAGAACTTCCACAAAGAGGCAGAAAATATATGAAAGTACCAAACAGAAGTCACATAGCTGAAGAATGCAATAATTAAACTGAAAATACACACGCAGGGTTCAAGAGCAATAGAAAGGATCAGTGAAATCAAAGACAATGCAGTGGAACTCTCCCAATCAAAGCAGAAAAAAGAATTTTTAAAAAGTGAAGTTAGTTTAAAGGACTTATGGGACAACATCAAGCAGGCCGACATGTGCATGATAGAGGTCCTAGAAGGAGAAGAGAGAGAAAAGGGGGCAGAAAACTCACCTGAAGAATAAGCTGAAAACTACCCTAATTTGGGAAGGAAATGTCCAGATTCAGGAATCCCAGAGAGTTCCAAAGAAGATGAACCCAAAGAGACCCACACCAAGACTATTATAAATTTAAATGTCAAAAGTTAAAGACATGGAGAGAATTTTAAAGCAGCAAGAGAAAAATAACTTGTTAAATACAAGGGAACCCCCACAAGGAAATAAGCATATATTTCAGCAGAAATTTTGCAAGCCAGAAGGGAGTGACACAATATATTCAAAGGGCTGAAAGAAACTTCCAATTAATACTCTACTTGGCAAAGTTACCCTTCAGAATTGAAAAGGAGATAAACAGTTTTCTAGCAAGAGCTAAAGAAGTTCATCACCACTAAACTGTCATTACAAGAAATGTTAAAGGGACTTCTTTAAGCTGAAAAGAAAGGATGCTAATTAGTAACAGGAAAACAAATGAAAGTATAAATCTCACTGGTAAAGATAAACACACAGTAAAATTGGTATAGTCTACTCTTGTAAAGATGGTGGTTTAATCACTATTAAAGATAGCATAAAAGTTGCAAGAAAGAAGTAGTAAAAAAAACTGTAACAACAATAATTAGTTAAGAGACACATAAGATAAAAAGATGTAAAATGTGACATCAAAAACAAGAAACATGGGGGTTGAGAAGAGTGAAAATATAGAGCTTTAGAATGCATTCAAATTTAAGTTGTTATCATCTTAAAATAGACTTAATAAATGTAAGTTGTTACATGTAAACCTCATGGCAACCACAAAGCAGAAACCTATAGTAGATACACAAAAGATAAAGAAAAAGGAACTAAGCATACCACTATAGAAAATCATCAAATCAAAAAGGAAAAGAGCAAGAGAAAATAAAAGGAATGGAGGAGCTACAAAACGGCCAGAAAACGATTAACTTAATGGCAACAAGCACCTACCTATCAATAATTACTTTACATGTAAATAGAATAAATTCTCCAATCAAAAGGCACAGAGTAGCTGAATGGATAAAAAAGAAGACCCATCTACAATGCTACCCACAAGAGACTCACTTCAGATATACAAACCGAAAGAGTTAAGCTTTGGAGATAAGTGATATCAGACATAATAGACCTTAAAACAAAGACTGTAATAAGAGACAAAAGAAGGTCATGACATAATGATAAAAGGGTCAAACCAACAAGTGGCTATAATGTTTGTAAATATTTATGCATCCAATATAGTTTCTCCTACATATATAAAAATATATTAACAGACCTAAAAGGAGAAATAGACAGCAATACAATAATTGTAGAGGATTTTAGTACCCCCATTTTTATCAATGGATAGATAATCCAGACAGAAAATCAAAAAGGAAATATTTGGACATGTTGGGCCAGATGGACTTAACAGATATATAGATATATATGAAACATTCCATCCAAAAGCAACAGAACACACACTCTTCTCAAGTGCACATGGAACATTCTCCAGGACAGATTATATGTTAGGCCACAAGACAAGTCTTAATAAATGTAAGAAGGGTAAAATCATATCAAGCATCTTTTCTAACCACAATGGTATAAAACTAGAAATCAATTACAAGAAAAAACTGGCAAAAACCACAACTACGTGGAAGTTAAAAATATGCTACTAAACAACCAATGGTCAAAGAATACATCAAAAGAGAAACCCAAAAATTCCTTAAGACAAATACATATGGAACTACAACATACCAAATTTCTGGGATGAGACAAAAGTTCTAAGAGGGAAATTCATAGGGATAAATGCCTATCTCAAGAAACAAGAAAAACCTCAAATGACCTAACTTTACAATTCAAGGAACTAGAAAAAGAACATAGCCCAAAGCTAGTGAAAGGAAGGAAATAACAAAGATCAGAGTTGAAATAAATGATATAGAGATTAAAAGGCAATAGAAAAGATCGATGAAACTAAGAGCTATTTCTTTGAAAAGATAAACGAAATTGACAAATTGTTAGCTAGACTAACAAAGAAAAAGGGAGGACTCAAATAAATAAAATCAGAAATAAGAGAGGGAACATTACAACTGATAACACAGAAATACAAAGACTCATAAGAGATTACTAGAACAATTATACACCAATAAACTGGAAAACCTAGAATAGATAAATTCCTAGAAACACACAACCTGACAAGACTGAATTATGAAGAAACAGAAAATATAAATAGACAACTATGAGTAAGGAGAGTGAATCAATAATCAAAAACCTCCCAACAAACAAAAGCCCAGGACCAGAAGACCTCACTGATGAATTCTACCCAAAAAACTTTTTCTACCAAACATTTGAAGAAGAAATAATACCAATCCTTAAACTCTTCAAAAAATGGAAGAACACTTCCAAACACATTTTCAAGGCCAACCTTACTCTGATACCAAAACCAGAAGAGGATGCCACAAGATGAAAAATTACAGGCTAATATTCCTGATGAACAGAGATGTTCATCAAACACCTCAATAAAATATTAGCAAATCAAATTCGAGAGCACCTTAAAAGAATCATACACTATCATCAAGAGTGGTTCATTTCAGGGATGCAAGGATAATTCAACATCAGTGAATGTGATACATCATATTAACAAAATGAAGGATAAAAATCATATCATATCAATAGATGCAGAAAAAGCACTTGACAAAATTCAACATCCATTTATGACAAAAATGCTCAACAAAGTGGGTATTAAGGGAATGTATCTCAACATAATAAAGGCCACATATGACAAGCCCACAACCAACATCACAATCAATGATGAAAAGCTGAAAGTTTTTCCTCTAAGATCAAGCACAGGATGAGGATGCCCGCTCTCATCATTTTTATTTAACATAGTATTGGAAGTCCTAGCCACAACATTTAGGCAAGAAAAATAAAATTAAAATAAAATAAAAGAGCATCAAAATCAGAAACAAATAAGTAAAATTATCACTATTTGCTGATGACATGATTTTATATATAGAAAACCCTAAAGATTCCCAATAAAACTGCTAGAACTAATCAATGAATTAGTAAAGTTGCACGATACAAAAGCAATATACAAAAATCTATTGCCTTTCTATACATCAATAATGAAGTATGAGAGATAAATTAAGAAATGAATACCACTTACAATTGCATCAAAAAAAACACAAAACATCTAGAAATCAATTTAACCAAGGAGGTGAAAAACCTGGGCACTAAAAACTATAAGACATTGATGAAAGAAATGGAAGAAGACACAAATAAATGGAACAATATTCCATGCTCATGGATTGTAAGAATTAATATTGTTATAATGCCCATACTACCCCAGGCAATCTACAGATTTAATGCAATCCCTGTCAAAATTCCAGGGGTATTTTTCACAAAAAATGGAACTATCCTAAAATTTTTATGGAACCACAAAAGACCCCAAATATCCAAAGCAATCTTGAGAAAGAAGAACAAACATGGAGGCATCTTGCACCCTGATTTCAAACTATATTACAAAGCTATAGTAATTAAAACAGTATGTCATTGGCATAAAAACAAACACAGATGAATGGAACAGAGTGGAGAGCCCAGAAGTAAACCCACCCATATATGATCAATTAATTTTCAATAAAGGAGGCAAGAATATACAATGGGGAAAGGATAGTCTCTTCAATAAATGGTGTTGAGAACACTGCACAGCCACATGCAAATAAAATGAAAGTGGACCACTATCTTACACCATACACAAAAATTAAGTTAACTTGAAAGGGATTAACGACTTGAACATAAGACCTGAAACCATAAAAATTCTACAAGAAAACATAGGTAAGAAGCTCCTTGACATCAGTCTTGGCAATGATTTTTGGATTTGACAGCAAAAGCTGAGTCAACCAAAGCAAAAATAAGTGGGATTACATCAAACAGTTTCATCCGTTTCTGGCCCAGACTTCCTAAAACCCTTGAAATTTCCGAGGTGTTACGCGCGACAAAGTTGTCTTTTGTTATGCTAATGGGGTGACTTTGGACAGTATCTAAAGATGGAGGCTGGTTGCCTGGAGCCAACTATATGATTAGAGGGTTGGAACTTTCAGTCCTACCCCTGACTTCTGGGAAGAGGAGATGGGCTGGAGGTTGAATCAATGGCCAATGATTTAATCAATCATACCTGTGAAATGAAGCCTCCATGAAAACCCAAAGGACAGAGCCTGGAGAGTTTCTGGGTTGGTGAACGTGGTGCTGGGAGAGTGGCACCTGCAGAGGACATGGAAGCTCCTCATCCTTTCCCCATACTTTGCCCTACGTTTCTCTTCCAGCTAACTGTTTCTGAGCCATATTCTTTTACAATAAATGGGTGATCTAGTAAGTAAAATGTTTCTCTGAGTTCTGTGAGCTGCCCTAGCAAATTAATCAAACCCAAGGAAGGAGTCTTGGGAACCTCTGACTTATAGCCAGTCAATCAGAAGAACAGTAACAACCTGGGCTTTAGGCCATCATCCAAAGTAAGTGGAAGAAGAGGGGAGGCAGCCTTGTAGGACTGAACCTTTACCTGTAGAACTTGATGGCATCTCTAGGTAGATAGTGTCAGAACTGAGTTAAATTGTAGGACACCCAACTGATGTCCCGAGCACTATCTGGTGTGGGGAACACCCCTCCCTACACCAGAATTGAGTCCTTGGAACACAAAAGATGGGAATTTATCTGAAGAAAACAAAAACACTAACTCGAAAGGATATATGCACCCCCATGTTCACTGCAGCATTATTTACAATAACCAAGAAAAAGTGGTACATATACACAATGGAATAATATTCAGCCGTAAAACAGAAGAGAATCTTTCAATTTGTGACAGCACAGATGGACCTTGAGGGTATTATGCTAAGTGAAATAAGTCTGACGGAGGAAGACAAACACCGTATGATTTCACTTACAGGTGGAATCTAAAAAACAAACTAACAAAATAAATAAATAAATACAAATAAAACCAAGGTCCTAGTTCAGAGGACAGATTGGTGATTGCCAGAGGCAGGGAATTAGGGCATAGGGGGCAAAATGGGTGAAGGGGGTCAAAAGGTACAAAGGTGTATTCTAGTTATAAAATAAGCAAGTTAAGTCATGAGGATATAATTTATAGCATGGCAACTATAATTAATAATATTGTATTGCATATTTGAAAGTTAAGAGAGTAAATTTTAAAAGTTCTTATCATAAGAAAACAATTTGTAACTACGTATGGTGATGGGTGCTAAGTAGACTTATTTTCATGGTTATTTTGCATTATATACAAATATCAGATCATTATGTTGTATGTCTGAAACCAATATAATGTTATACATCAATTATACCTCAATAAAAATATTTTTAAATTTTAATAACAAATAAAAAACATTCTTAATTAAACAACACTCACTTAAGTAGCAGGCACTTTACGTTCAGAGAGTAATTATGCACACACAAATCTTAGTCCAGTCAGTCAGGACTTCCACTCACCACAACTGGCTTCATCTGCTCCATCTGGGCAGTCAGATGTAAAATCAGAGAGCTTGCTGGATGAAATACAGCCTGCATCGTCATGTGGCCCAAATCCAGCTTCAAAATTAAAGAGATCGAGAGAATAAAACATCTTTTTTTCCTCCAACATAAATGGGATGCATAATTGTTTCACGAACACTAGTTTTTAAATATGCTAAAAATGGCAAGCACAGGAGGATCTCAATAAACCTCTGGCCATTAATATAACATAAGTCCCTATCAGTGGGACATGATAAGTCCCCTTCCACTCCCCTCCCTAAACTCCTGGCTGGTAATAATACTAAATTCAGTGAAGGAGATCCTATAATTGCCTACTGGATAAATTTACAAAAACGGTGAGAACGTTTCTTTTCCTTTGTGTAAAATCATTGGTCTTTCAGGAATAATTCATGCAAGTTTGGCCTAATGAGAATTATGCTCTAACCAACTGAGCTGGTGTTCAGATTGAAGCATACATAAATGAGTTTTGAGTTAATTTATGAAAAGAATTCTCTGTATGTGAGATCGAGTATTCTCAGAGCCTTCTGCTAAGGTTAATTTTAGTGATAATTTAAAACATTTAACCGCACTTCTGCTTCCAAATACATTCTCCTCAATGTCAACTCTAATGCCTTCTTACTATACCAATTCTGGTGATGCAGTATATGATTAGAAGAATAAAAATGTTTAATTAATTAACAGAAGTCATTCTGGTTAACCCTCCAAAACTCATTAATCATTAAATCTGCTGCTTTACATTCTTTTTTTTTTTTTTTTTTTTTTTTTTAGATGTTGGGGGTAGGAGTTTATTAATTAATTTATTTTTGCTGGGTTGGGTCTTCGTTTCTGTGCGAGGGCTTTCTTTAGTCGTGGCAAGCGGGGGGCCACTCTTCATCACGGTGCGCAGGCCTCTCACTATCGCGGCCTTTCTTGCTGCGGAGCACAGGCTCCAGACGCGCAGGCTCAGTAGGTGTGGCTCACGGGCCCAGCCGCTCCGCGGCATGTGGGATCCTCCCGGACCGGGGCACGAACCCGTGTCCCCTGCATCGGCAGGCGGACTCTCAACCACTGCGCCACCAGGGAAGCCCCTGCTTTACATTCTTTAATGTCCATCAAAACAACTCACACACACAGAGCTTAGAAAGGTTTATTATAAATTCAGGACACATATTCTGAGTAATGTAAATGCATGTTAACACAATACAGAGTTAGGACATAGAATATACAGCCTTACCAATGAAAGATGTCTTTAATAAAGGACTTTAAAAAATTCTTTAACCCGGATCTCAATCCAGAACTGATTCTCCTATATCATCCTTGATTAGTGAGTGCATTTAGCTCCTGTTAAGAATGCAGTTTTCCCTCTCACTAAATATGTTGTTTAAGGAAACATAACTTCAGAATGTATGACATGCCTGATGTCCACATGCAGTTATTTTTCATGTATGGAGAGTAAGAAAAATGAAGTGTTTCAGTTTTCAGGCAACATTTTTAATATGTATTTCTATTTGTTAACTGAGACCTGACTGTAGGGGTGGTCAGAAAGAAACATCAGTTAGTGTTAAAATAACAAAGTAACTGCAAGCACAATGTATACCATTTCAACACACTCTCAGAACCTAAACTACGGTTAGATTTTCAAAAATGTCTATTCTACTATTTGGAATCCATTTTTATGACAATATACCTGTCTCTTAACTGAAATTCTCTACAAAATATTTAGTCAAAGAATTAGCCGAACTCCATCTGTTTCTTGAAAATATTATGTTTTGAATTTAAACACAGAATTTTAGGGTCAAGTTTGAAATTTTTCATTGGCCTTAAGTCAGTTTTTCAACCATGATAATCTTTTTGAACGCCTGAGTGATTGTGAAACATGAATTTAATTACATATTCACTTGAAGTGTCAAACAAAATTAAAACACAATTGAATTTTTATAGCAGTGTTTTAAAACATGCAAAATATTTTAAATTCATGACTTTTATAATTAAAAAAAAATCTGTATGTGACAATTTTAGCCACAAATGTAGAATGTTATTAGAAGGGAGCCTAAGGCCTAGACTGTGATATAACATCTTTTTTTAAAAAGGTAAAAATATATTTTAAAAAGGTAAAAAAATATGTTTTAGTTTTCAGGGACATGTGATTTAATCCACATCTTAGTATTAGGCATTACTAAACTATATTATTGAAGGATTCTAATATATTTTATATTTTGATATCAAGGAAAACTAATTATTAATTTTGTTTGCTTTTTGTTTTTGCGGTACACGGGCCTCTCACTGCTGTGGCCTCTCCCATTGCGGAGCACAGGCTCCAGACGTGCAGGCTCAGCGGCCATGGCTCACGGGCCTAGCCGCTCCATAGCATGTGGGATCTTCCCAGACCGGGGCATGAACCCATGTCCCCTGCATCGGCAGGCGGACTCTCAACCACTGCGCCACCAGGGAAGCCCAAAAACTAATTATTTTAATGTTCAAAACTGCAGCAACCACAAGAAAAAAAACTTACCTTTGCTTTGAACACTAGTACTTGGAAGTGTCTTATATGAAATTTCACATTCCTGGGATACACTGATGTCATCTAGAGCAACGGTAGCATGTGATGATAAAACAGTAGCTTCTAAAATTAACTATAATTACAGAAAGATAAATTATTAAAAATATATTATAAAAGTCTTGAAATAACTTTCTAGGCCCAAAATGGAGCCATTCCTTCCCTGGATGCCATGACAGCAAACCAAAACTTAGATAACTTTCATGCCCCTTTAATGCTCCCCTTGACCAGAAACAGAGTATATTCAGCAGTCAGTCCCCCAACTTCAAGCCAACTCTGGGCTCTATGTTTCCTTGTTCCTTCTCACCCTAAACAAGGTTGACTATATGGCCCCAGTCAACTCGATATTTTCTGTTTTACTCTTTCTCATTCTTTATTCTTTACCCTATAAAGCTTCCTGCCTTCCACCCATTTTACAGGTCTCCAAATAGAGACTGTCTGCTTCATGAAGTGCTGAATAAACCTTGTTTGTACCACCTAAATTGTCTTCTTTAACCATTTTTTAACAAAACCAAATTTATTACAATCATACTTTTTGGTGTAGAGAAGCTCATCTGCATCTGTCCCAAACTTCCAAACTAATTTTAGAAAATTGTTTGACCAGAACATTCAAATGAGGAATTTATAAAGTCATAACTCCTTTGACAGCAACTTAGGTAAGCCTAATATCTTAGGTAACCCTAATATCTTAGGTAACCGTGTTTCAATTAGAAGTTGCAACATTCATCATGACTGAAGGCCGCCTTCCCATTGGAGCCATTAAGTCATAAGCATTTAAAATGAGCTCTTTGGGGTAATCAGCTGTGTGGTTTACAACTCAGTTTAATTGAAATATGAATTCATTTATAACAGGTTGGCTGAAGGCAACAATTCATTTCTATATCAGAATATTTAAATCCTTATATATATATTATACATATATGGAAACCTACTTAGTGAGGTAAATAACCACATACAGTGGTTAATAACATTCATATGCTAAAGCACTTGGAGGCATCTATTTAAGTTTAATTTATTCTAACATTCTAAATAATGACTGGTATAATTTGTTTTCTTTCTTGTTAATCACTCACATTATTATGTTGTTGCTCTACCATGAAAGAAAGAAAGAAAGAAAGAGTAAGAGAGAGAGAGAAAGAAAGAAAGAAAGAGAAAGAAAAAAGAAAGGAAGGAAGGAAGAAGGGAGGGAGGGAAGGAGGGAGGGAGGGAGGGAGGGAGGGAGGAAGGAAGGAAGGAAGGAAGGAAGGAAGGGAGGGAGGGAGGGAGGGAGGGAGGGAGGGAGGGAGGGAGGGAGGAAGGAAGGAAGGAAGGATGAATTTATGTCCAGAGCCTTAAGGATGCATAGCAGGACCACTAGACCAGGACACGGCTAGTAAGTGCATCTCCACGTAATCAGGGAGGATCTCTGGTCTCAAAGATCTTACAATTTACTTGATATGATACATTAACAACTAAGCTATACCATAAGTACTATATAAGAGAGAAATACAAGATACTAAAAATCAAAGAAAAGCACTTCATTATTTCTGTCAAGAATATGAAATAGAGTTTGAAAAAAAAAGATTTAGCAAAGAGGTAATATTAAACTTCAGTTTTAACTGTTGCCTAAGATTCTGTTACCATGAGAAACTGGTAACATAACAAGTAAAAAAAGGAAATGTGAACATGTAGAGTATATTTAGAAAACTTTGGGCATTGTAGGATGATGGGGTTTAGGACATGCTGTCCCAAAAGAGGGCACCTATGCAGCATATGGAATATTTCTAGCCAAAGGAACTTGAGAAATGGTATGTGCAGGATGGACTTTTTGACCTTTCCGCTAAAGCAGATCAAATCCTCATGTGAGATGAACCCTCCCTATGCCAGAGATATCCTTATCTCTGAAGACAAAAGGACACAGAGAAGCTGAACAAACAGGCCTAGCTAAGTTTCCCAGTTTATTACACTCAGCTCATACTCTTTGCCCTATCATACCTTTCTACACCTATTCACTCTTCATCAAACCTCTCACAAAAACCCTCAGGTTTAACTATTTCTTCAGGTCTTCATTTCCTTATGAAAGCCCCCACGTCAAGTAAAACTAACATTAAATAATTTTATATGCTTTTCTCCTGTTAATCTGCTTTATCAGTTTAATTTTGAGACCCAGTCAGGTACCCTAATAGGGTCAAGAAAAACTATTTCCTCCCCTATGGTAGGAGTATAGGATTTTTTGCCTAAATGAATTATTGCCTAAATATTCGTTAAGAGAAGAGGACTGACTGCATGAATTGGTACAGCCCAAATGGACAGCAATTTGATGACATCTATTAAAAAGATAAATAGGGCTTCCCTGATGGCGCAGTGGTTGGGAGTCCGCCTGCCGATGCAGGGGACGCGGGTTCGTGCCCCGGTCCGGGAGGGTCCCGCAGGCCGCGGAACAGCTGGGCCCGTGAGCCATGGCCGCTGAGCCCTGTGCGTCCGGAGCCTGTGCTCCGCAACGGGAGAAGCCACAACAGTGAGAGGCCCGCGTACCGGAAAAAAAATAACAACTCCCAGAGTAAAATAAAGATGATATTAGGTCATGTACATGTCTGCTTGCTTCCTTCTACATAATTAAATTCAGGACCAGGTAATGAACGATTATAATTTGACCATTAATTAAAATTTTCCAACTTTAAACAGAGAATAATGTTACTTCCTTTAAAAAAAATGTATCTCATATCTGTAAATAATATCACCTGATTATTCCAAAATCATCTTCACTGTTCCTATTTTGTATTACTTGCTTTAACCAAGCTGATCGTTTGATTTGTCACCAAAGGCAGTTCCCTTTGGGAACTACAGTGTCCTGTAATAATTGGTATGTGAGCCAGAGGTTGCTCACAAGAACTGTTTCAATCATTGACAAAGGCAGAGTGAAAACCTCATTTTATAAAGTTTCTCAAGGTAATTTGAGAGCTAAAATTTCAAATTATATGTAAATATCTTTCCTCCTAAAACTATTTTTTAGGATCTTGCTGATTTTTGTCTTATCCAATTATATTATATTACTCCCTGAGTGAACAGAACCACTTCTTGTTTTTCTTTCAGGAAGCACAGCAACGTGTAAATATTGTCTATAATCAAGTGATTACTTTTTAGATCTGCAAAACAGAAAGAAACTTTTCCAGAGAAATACTCAACTAGCATATTTAAATTTTGGTTCTTTGATATCTTGCTTTAAAAAAGAATAATGAGAGTGAATAAATATGTATCTAAGAGGAAATGGAGACAATAGGAATATAGTAAGATGCAGTAAAGAAAAATTCGACTATAGGAATTTTTGATGAATGATGGTAGTGTTAAAAATAGCATCAACAGCAAGCTTTTATTTAGAGCTTACTGCATGCCAGGCACGTCCACTTATTTTAACACTGTGAAGATGATGTTATTTTCTTCCACATTTTAAAGCAAAGGAAACAGAAGCTTAGAGAGTTGAAGTTATTGGTTGAAGATCACATATCTAGTATGAAAAATGTGTGACCTGAGCCATGGGTGACTGTGCTGTACTACAGCACTATCATGAAATAAAGAGATAACTGGTCTTTAGCAGATACTGCAGAACAGAGCTACCTGGCAAAACAAGATTGACTGAAGCCCTAGGTTAAGAAGGCTGAGGACAGAGCAACATTACAGAGACTAGACCAGCTTTTACTTTGCATTATAAATCTCACCCTTCACTGAATCTTCAAATAATATCAGGAAATTGTTATTGATTTATCCCATTGACTCTGATCAAGAGCGAACATGGTATCAATCATTGAGGAAAATTTCACAAAAGGGTCATTTTAAAATGGAATCTGAAATATGACACAATTATGTTTTAATAGCAAACTCAAAGACAGTAGATCAACTGGAAATCAATGGACAGTATTCAGAAAAAGTACTACCTCTAGATATGAAATTAAGAAGAACAGTTAGGAAAGAAATTGTAAATCAAATATTTGTGTAAAACACTGAACATATAAAATGAGTAGGCCCAGTTAAAACAGATTGAAAAAATTCTATTAACTACTTGACTTACATTCTTCCAATAAAAACTGCACAGGAAACGGAAAGAATATTGAAATGTTGTTAATCTGCTGTTCTTACAAAATAAACAGTAAGCCTAATCCTTTTCCACTAGGAAAAATGAAAGCCCTACCTAACCAGGGGTGCTGATTTCCTAAGGAACTCAGAGCAATTTGCATTCTATTGTGATGTGTACAAGACACATAAAAGGACCACACTGAATCTGAATTTCATGGCTACAAGAGAACCAACTGAGAGGTCATACAGTCCTATGCCTTTCTCCTTTCCAATGTTTATATAGGATGATGTCATATAAATACATGTTCAGAGTTTAGTCACACTGAACAGATGACCAGGCGATGACTAAGGTCACCCTTAAATAATTCAGTCCACTAAATTTAAAGTGCCAAAGGAGCTTGTTTCCAAGAAGATAAACTTTAAATATTTGAATATTTAAAAGCTAGAGTGACTATTTGTAGGTATAATATCTTTTCCATTTGCTATTGAAAAAAGAATGAAGTAGAACTGCACCTAGCTAGACTCCTCATGCATATTTCCATAGTTTTGAAAATAGACTTAGAAAAATCAGGTTAAAAACAACATATTAGAATTTTTTTTTCCTGTAAAGGACAAGAAATAGAATAGAAAAGGGTACAAAGAGGACAAAAGCTGCATCTTTAGAAGCAAACCTATCAACATTATAAGCAAACAAAATGTTCATATTAGTTCATTCTGAGGTGTGAGTACATGGGTATTTGCCTCTCTCTATTTTCTATTTGTTTGAAAGATTTAATAATATATCTAAGTAATATTAATGTATTAAATAAAACCGTGTATATGTATCTGTGTGTGACTGTGGGTACTTATGTATCTTGTATGCGTGTGTATGTGTATAAAATCTGGACTTATTCATACCAGAATGTTAACACAGGCTCCAAATTCCTTCGCCAAAGTCTTTGAGTCCGGCTGGGTTGTGAGATCTGAATAGTTCAGAGTTGAGGATGTTCATCTAAAATGTATCCTGTATATTACTTGATACCCTCAGGGAGACTGAGGGCAGCACTTTATCATCAAACCCATCACTAAATGAACTGCCTAACGCTGGTTCAGGTCAGGAGAAACTTTGCCTCTAAATTTGTTTTCCAAAAGCTTATTGCTTTCCAAATTTTAATTTTCCAAATTGCTGATTAGAGACTGTGGACTTGTAATGGCCTTCTGAAGAGTGACATCTGAGAGAACAGTTCTTATTTTTCTTTTCACTGAACTGTAGTTTCTAAAACAAGCCTGTACTTCGGCCAAGTAACAAGATTACATAAGAAGGAACAGAGGTGTGTGCTAAAATCCTTACCTTCTCGGGCTGAATTAAACATGGCCGAGGCTTAGCAAGAACCCAGGACAATTCACTCCCCTCAAAAAGCCAGCACAATTAAGCAGAGGCTGGGAATTCCCTGGCAGTCCAGTGGTTAAGACTCCACCCTTCCAATGCAGGGGGCACAGGTTCGATCCCTGGTCGGGGAACTAAGATCCCACGTGCCGCATGGTGCGGCCACAAAAATACATTAAAAAAAAGAAGAAGAAGAAGAGGCTGATTGGTGCCGACTGGGAGCCCCCAGGTAGGAGAGAGAAAAGCCAACACGTGGTGCTGATCCAGCACGGAGGGGGTGAAGACAGAAAACATCACCAATCTGTGGATACCAAATCACAAAATTCCATCAACCCACTGGTCAATTTAAAAACTAGTTAATATGCCCCCAGATAATAAAGAGCAGTCTCAATTTGCACCTCAAAACAAAGCAAGAGCAAAACCCCAAAAGAAGAAATATTAAACAGGAAAAAAAAAAAAATACCCAGTGCCAAAACTCTTCAATAACGATGGTAGGTTAATGAGGCCAAGAGAGAACGGCACAAGTTCCAACTCATAATATTTCTCAAATAGCCAGTTCTAACAAAGGACATTCTGGATTTTGTCTTTTGTGTTTTTATTAAGACTTTTAGAGCAGTTTTAGGTTCGTTGCACAACTGAGAGGAAGGTACAGAGGGTTCCCACACACCTCCTGCCCCCAGGCGTCTGTAGTCTCCTCCATAATCAACATCCTCCACCAGAGGGGGACATGTATTCCAACCCATAAAACAACACTCACACATCATAATCACTCACAGTAAAAAGGTTTTCCCCAAAGGATGAGTCCTGTATTCTCTAGCAGTCTGCTGTTCTCTGGGTGGAGCTGTTTGTTCTGAGGTGAGGTATTATTTTAAATACATCTTCTCCAAAATATCTTGTGCTCTCTCTGTTGGATTTCTATATTTACCTCAGTTTGGAAATGAGTACCAGATGAGGTGTGTTATTTTTCAGAGCCTCCTAACACCCCAACAATGTTCTTACTTCCCCAACCCCATTTACAGAGGAAGAATCAGAAGCACGGAAGGATTAAGCAACTTCCCTCTGACTGGACACCTGGGTTTGAACCCCAGGCTCCAGAGCTCACGTTCATAGCTACCATTTTAGCTACATTCTCTTTCATTCAGATTCCTCTCAAGCATTGCTTTTATTATCACTGTGGTTTTCACAGATTGGAAAATTTGAAGCTCAAAGATGTAATGTACACAATCACTTAACAACACAGGGGGTGAGCAGGAGCAGAGATGGGAACTCAGACTATGTGACTCCTAAGGCAGTGAGTGTTCCACTATGTTCCACCATCTAATCTAGTCTCTAAACAGCTCTTTGCAAACATCATCTAGAAGGGAGTCATGTCCAGGAGGGTGGAAGTTGCTGTACCCATTTGATAAGCTACCGTTTCCTTCTTTCATTATTAACCAAATAAATGACATAAAAGTGATAAAATTCTCAGTATTAATGGGCAGCAGAAAATAAGGCAATAGGATAGCCCAGATTTTTTTCACTACCTCATACCTCATATAATCCACCATCCTCACTTAAGAAAACAAACATTTTCCTGTTAAATTACTCTTCTCTCTGCCATCCTATTCAATTCTTATCTCCATTTTTGCTACGCTTCCACAAGTCTTTAGCAATTAATCAAGATAACCTCTCTTCTCATCCCTGATTGTGAATGTCTGCTTTATTAATATCAAATACATTTACGGGATATATGTATTATATTATTATCTGGAAAGATCAGCATTAAATAAGCATCTTCTGCTCAGTTGTATTAATTTCTTACATGCTTACCTGAAAAGGCAGAGTAGACTCTCCAGCCTTCGCAAAGAGATCGATTTTTGCTTGTCTCCACTGAGATTTGGAGACTCTGACTAGATCACCTTGCTTCTGCAAATCCCCATCCAGTGATGTTCTTGTAAAAACCGAGAGATGTGAATGCTGAGACAAACGATACCAAAACTGTACCTGGTGAAAAATGTGTTTGAATGATATAAATATTCCATTTACCTGAGTCCAGTAGCTCTTCTATAGTTAAAAATATCCCAAACTACTTAATTCTCCTCCAAACATGCAGACCCAGAAAATGCTAAGTACATCTTCTGCCAGCCTTTGTATTTCCTCCTTAAAAAAAAGGCTCAAGGTAGCTACATTAACTGATATTTTTAACACACGCCATAGAGATATCTAAAGAAATGGGACACTAGCACCCTGCTCAGACAAGTCTGAGGACGTATATTTGTCCACACCGTCATGGAAGTTTGACAGAACCTTCACTATTGCTTCTTATGAATCTGGGGAGATACACGTTCTATATCTGACTCAAAAATTACAAGACCATGTATTACTATTCATTCTCCTTGATGTCTCAATCCAAGAAAAAGTTATCTCAAAAACTTGATTTCTCAGGTAAGAGAAAACTGCTATGAATACTTTTCATTAATTCCTTCTCCACTGTGACATTATCAAAAAACTTGGGGGACTATATAATACTGTTCATCAGTAATTTAATCCAACTAGAAAATGTTCTCTTCGAGGCCAGGGAGCCCTGACTTGATCAGTTTGGTTCCTACTCACCACCAGTGATGACATAATCTAAAGGACTGACAGGTTAACTAGGTAGTGGAGAAAACACAAAGGAGTATTTTAAGGTGCCGACAGCAGTAGCTATGATGTGGAATTCAGCACTATCGTTTATTCAGCAAATCCTTATTGAGCATTTACTAAATACTGGGCCCTGTGCAAGGTGAAAATTAATTGCCTCAGTGGTTGGATGACACAATACAAAATATGACCAAAAAAAACCCACTAAAGCAAGTTCAGACACACAGCAATTTTTTCTTCTTCTCATTATGCCATAGAGAGTTCTAATGCTGCAGATTTCAAAGAAAAACACAGTATCATTCAGAGATGTGGTCCCTGAGAAATGAAATCACTCTCTTTGGACTCAAAGGGGCTCCTTTTCAGTTTCACTACATTTAAAATTTTTGGTTATTTTCCTTTGTCATTGGGCTTTTATTTTTTTATGTGGACAGATGTTATTACATATATTATTTATTTATTATCCCATTTATTTCACTGTTGGTACCAATTTCAGTTGAAAGTTGAAAGAAAATTTTTCATGCTCTTTTAAAAAATTGTTCAAAACATCAAGCATTCCCTGTTCCAGCGTGGTACACATTTTTCTTTCAATGTCTACTGAATTGCCACCAACTGATCAAAGCATTCTTTCTGATTGTTCATTTCATATTAGATTTTACTACCAAGCTCACCTACACTCAGGCCTTTAAGCAAGAAATGTAAAGTCAAGCAGAAGTGTTTGATTAAATTCTATGGAAAGAGAGGATGTTTGTTCCTCAACCACAATTAAACGTTAGATCCCTGCTGTAGTTTCAGCACGTTCCAAGCTTGTAAATATGCAAAATGGAGCTTTAAACCTAGTTGTACAAGAGCTGTGCAAGCCCCATCAGAATTTCAAGCTGTCATATTGTCACTCAGTACAGTACCAGTGCGAAGTTATTTTAATAGTGCATTAAGAGTAAATACCAATGGGATCTATATTCAATAAGAGCTTAGAACTTATATTTAATTTACTTTTTTAAAAACAGAAATGGCATTGTAGAGATTTAAGGAGAATTCTTTAGTTTGGTATAGACCAAGACACTTTCCAGAGTCTTTTCAAATTTAATATTGGTACGGGTAAAATCACTGAACAAAATTTATAAGTACAGCTGTGATTTTCGATAGGAACTTAGCCAACATCCGTGGCTCTCACTGTGATACACACTAGTAGTGGAACACTAAGTCTTAAACTCAGAATCACAATGTACGTTGTGAATTCCTCTTAGAACATATCAAGGCGCTTTGTATTTAGTAGGTATTCAGTAATAGGTATTGAAGAAAAGAAGGACGTTTGAGTGGGGCTATCAGCATGCTTGCTAAAGCAAATGTCTATAAACCTTCAAAGAGAGGTAGAAAGAGAGACCTGTTCTGTGTTATAAAATGTGCAAGGAATTAAGTGTCCTTAAGGACCTCAGAGTTTTATGGGAGAGAGGGCAAAGAAAAGGAACAATTAAGTATAATGCGTATAATGACAAAGGTATGAAAACAGTGTGGCTGTTTACATGTAAATGAATTAAACAAAACGAAAAAGTCACTTTCTTGGTTACACTCATCACATTTTAAGTGCTCAATAGCTATTTGTAGCTAGTGACTTCCATAGTGGACATAGCAGAGGAAAATGTCCATCACAGAAAATTCTATTAAAAAGAGCTGTATGTTAAATTTATGCCAACCATTTAAAATGTATTTAGTACTTTTCATTTTAAAGGAAATTATTGTCTCGTTTCATGCCTGATTCATTAAAAAGCAGTTATATAAAATGTTAATATCAAAGGCTTGCTTTTATTTCTCCTCGGTTTTCACTAAGTTGTATATAAATGCACAACTTGGATTGTATGTATAGGGTGACTATGCAAGACCATGAATCATTTTATTCAAGAAAATTTCCTGTGGTTAAATAACTCCCAACAAAGCAGTTCCTTTAATTGCAAATTGGAAAGAAAAGAAATGAAGTTCAAATTACTTTACTGTTTTTAATTGTATTCTCTGATTTTATATTATTTGTATTTTTTTAGAAATATTGAATCTGGGACATCCCTGGAGGTCTAGCGTTTAAAACTCCATGCTTCCAGCCTTCCCTGGTGGCGCAGTGGTTGAGAGTCCGCCTGCCGATGCAGGGGACACGGGTTCGTGCCCCGGTCCGGGAAGATCCCACATGCCGCGGAGCGGCTGGGCCCATGAGCCATGGCCGCTGAGCCTGAGCGTCCGGAGCCTGTGCTGCGCAATGGGAGAGGCCACAACAGTGAGAGGCCCACGTATAGCAAAAAAAAAAAAAAAAACAGACTCCACGCTTCCACTGTAACAGGCATGGGTTCCATCCCTGGTTGGGGAACTAAGATCCCACATGCCACTTGGTGCCACCAAAAGACACACACACACACACACACACACACACTGAATCATTCATTTTACTATAAAAAGAAAGGACACCATATCAGGTGACTTATACTACTAGTTACCAAGTGTAGGTGAATAACTAATCTTGCTGTTTGGTTTCTACAGTGCCCTGTGATATTCCCAGAGGAATGGCCAGTTCTACAAAAGAATGTAATTAGGAACAAGTAGTAATTACTAATTAGTAAATCTCTGACACTAAATTCTGCAAAGGACATTAACAGGACATTATTTAGAAGTTCAAAATAATGTCTTCTTTATTTCTCTTTTCTGTTTCATTTTATTTTGGTCTGTCTCCAGTTGGAACTCTTCAAATTTTCTGCTTTTTTCCTCAACTTTCCTATGGTCTTTGTTCCACTTGCTTCCCTATTAGGGAGGTTTTTGGTCAGATCTTCATGTCTTTTCTCAGTTATTCTCCAAATTCTCAGCTACCTCTGCCTTCTCTGCTTCATGTCGACCCCTGTCTGGTATTTGCTACACCTGTTATATCTTCAAGATCTAGGATAATAAAAAGAGTAAAACACAAAAAAGTTTAAAAAAAAAAAAAGGAAAAGAAACAATATATCTGTAACTCCTCAAAACTCAAGTGGCATTAACTCAGTGTAGGGGGGATCATTTATCTCTCTCACACACACACACACACCCCTCATCATTACCATAGTGATTCTTATGATTCCTATTCATAATCATGTTTTTGCCTCTTTTTATCTGAACAAGTTTAAGTAAAAGTCTGCAATCTTCAATAAAATATAATCTGTTTTTCTCATCTAAATGATTAATCTTCATGTGTTTTGACAATGTACAACTGGGGAGAATATCTGCTCAACCTTTCCCCAATAAACCATTGCTTCCTCTAGAATCTATCTCATGCTCTAATACTATCCTTGGAGTAAACAAAACAATCAGAGAACAGATCATGAGTGCACTATTCCAAGCCCCATTGTATATTACTTTTTTTCTAAATTTCTCTTTGCTATGAGCTCATAACTCTACTTGGGGAACATTACAAGACATGGCCTTTTCAAACTCATTGAGAGAGTTGTTATAAGTGGGTTATCACATATATATGGTTTATACATATATACGTGTATGTTATATATTATATTTATGTTTAATTTATATATTGTTACATTATATAGTATACTTACATATTATATATGTATTTTATATTTTTATCACTCTCTGTAGCACTTCACACTGAACTGCTATCAGTATGCCCCACTAAATTCTATACCTTGTTACGGCAAACGTGTTTACATTGTCCCTAGTATATTCCCAACATTGAGGGCTATGATGAGCATGGAGTAGGGAAGCAATAGGTGTGCACTGAAGCAGAGAAAGAACATTTACACTGGTATGTGTGCAATCAGGGGAGAAGTCTCAGAAGAACTATTTTTGTTTTGTTTTTTACTTCCTTGAATATGAACCAAATGAGTTCTCACATGTCTCTCTCTGCACTGGCTGCTGGAAAACTTAGATTCAAAAATGTAGCCTGGGCCTCGTAAACTTTATTTTTGGAGCCAACCTATTTTTTGTTTCATCTGTCTTTTTCCTGGTATCTCTATTCACTTCTTTTTAATTGTATGAATTTTTTGATTAAAGAGGATTAGAATAGCAAAATGAATTGGGGAATACAAAAAAAAAACAAAAGACAAACACACAAAATGGCAATGAAAGTGGAAGCTTCATGTTATCAGTCCTGCTATATTTAATTATGAAGTCCTAAAAGTGAGATATGTCTTTTATACAGTAACTCAAATATGAGAGTGAGAAAATATTAATATCCACATAAATCTCCTTCAGATTTTACATTTCCTAAATTATTAAAAACAGTAACAGGGCTTCCCTGGTGGCGCAGTGGTTAAGAATCTGCCTGCCAATGCAGGGGACATGGGTTTGTGCCCTGGGTCCAGGAGGATCCCACATGCCACCGAGCAGCTAAGCCCATGTGCCACAGCAGCTGAGCCTGCGCTCTAGAGCCCATGAACCACAACTACTGAGCCCACGTGCCACAACTACTGAAACTCGTGCGCCTAGAGCCCATGCTCCACAACAAGAGATGCCACCGCAATGAAAAGCCCGAGCATCGCAACAAAGAGTAGCCTCCACTTGCCGCAACTAGAGAAAGCCCGTGCGCAGCAACGAAGACCCAACACAGCCCAAAATAAAAAATAACAAAACAAAATAAATTAATTAAAAAAAGAAAAAGTTAAAAAAAAAAGAACAGTATTTCGACAGCAATAAGAAATACTAGCTTCTGGCTCCCACATGTTCTGTTTGTCCTATCTCCTGGTTATTCCAAGGAAAAATGCCAAATTTCCACCAGTGACCAAAGGAGCTTTTGAAGCTTTTAAATAAAAGTCCACATCTCGAACAATGAGTACTTACAGGAACAATTCTGCATGTTGATGCCATGTGTTGGCTACACATAAAGTACAGAGTAATTCATGCAAAATGACCCTAAAAGGCTTCTGTTAGAAAAAAAAGACTCAAGAGAAAGCTTCATATTCCTTTAAAGTCCTTTCAAACAAATATTCTTAACTCTGTTAGCCTGGTATGATTATGTAGAGAAAAAAATGTAATTTCATATAATGAAGGCTTTAATCATATCAAAGTGCCCAACTTTGGTTATTTCACCGCCCCACTTTACCATAAATATAATAAAGAACATTTGCTATTCCATGAATACAACTATTATCAATCAATATGTTCCAATTAGGAAGATCGGCTGGATTTTCTGATTACTCAAGAAGATAAAAATTTGGTTTGTTAGCTTATTTTGTAACTTTCATGAAAGAAAGAATCCCACATTACCACAAACTTATAAAACAGTAATAGTATATTCTTAGAATACTCCTATGGAAGAGCACTTTGTCCATGCGTATCTCAGACTATAAATAACCTCTAACAATCTAATAGTAATTCTAAGCTGGAAAGTACTATAAAGTAATCCAAATATCCCTCCCTCTAACTCAAAGATTACCAACATTCAAGCAGATGCAGATAAAAGGGAAAAAACAAATACCTCTTTGGCAGTCTATAATACTCTTACTTTTCCACAAACCAAGGCAAACCTCTAAATCAGTATCCAAGGCCTTGGAAGGTTGAGGACTTGGTTCTGAGAGATAAACCACCAAGTGTCTAAATCGTCCACTGCTTTCACTGAGGCTCCACCCCAATAGCTCCCACAGGTAAGCTCCAAATTTAAGCCACAATAGAGAAAAATGTCCTCAAGTAGAAACAACCATAAATTGTGGGTCAATCCCTATGACCACAAATTAATGGCTACCCACATACAACAATGGGAAATGTAGATCATCTTTAAAAAAGAAGAAAACTGTTTGATTTCTCAGTGAGTCTCAGAATTTTTAATAAGCTCTTAGTGTTCACATTTCTGTAAAAGAGGCAGAATTAACAAATTCTATTCTTTTTTATCCAGTGTCGTTAACGAATTTAACAACAGCAATTGCATGGCTTTGGTATATGACCTTAAGTTAAAGTTCAGTAAGCCTGTAAAGTACTTGTAAAGAGCAAGTAAATGCTTCAGGACTTCTCAAAAAAAAAAAAAAAGAAAAGAAAAACGTACATCTATCACATAAGAGTTAATTAAACCAAAGGTGGGAGACTCTAGAGTCCATCTGGGTGAGGTGGAAGTGGAGTCCAGGCAGTTGTTTTAATCCAAATTCCCACAGAGAAATGGGCAGCAAAAACCAAGGGGGAAAAATAAAGAGGACAACCTATTAAGAGTTCTGGACACTCTCATTGAGAATTATATCAAGCTGAAAGTATAATGAAATTTATACTTTAGTTATAAAGGTCTGATGATCTGTAATTTATCATCAGGAATGCCTGTGTTAGTGCTGTAACCCTGCATTTCTAGGTGATGAACTTAGTGCGTGGCACTATTGATCCCTTCATTATTTTCTGATAGCCAAGAAAAAAAAAAAGCTGAAATCCTAAAGGCTTAGGGACATGTCAGAACTCTCAAAAGGATGGAAAGCAAGGCAAGCTGAACAGAAGCATCTAATAGGCATTCATGTTACAGAAAGTAAAGGGATTATGTTTATTGAACACCTAATACCTGCCAAATACCTTTCCAGGTGCTTTACTTAATCACGTTTGAATTCTCACAACCATGTGAAGAAGGCAGGCTGACACTATACTTCCAGTGTGGACACTGAGTCTCAAAGGAAGCATATCATTTGTGGCAGAACTGAGATTGGAACCAGTTGGAACTAGGTCCACCTGACTCCAAAGTCCCTCTTCTTTCTTCTCTGTTGTGCTGTGGAAATGACCTGAGCATTTTATCCCTTGGTCTGTGTTTACCTGGCACCAGAAGGACTAACTGAAAAAATAAAATTTTTGAATAGGCCCCCCAAAAGAAGGGTGTAAGTTATATACTGCAAATGTCTTTTGGAATGAAATGACATTTCATGTTGAAATAGCTCATATAAATCTCTCAGCTTATTGTGAAAATATTAGTAAAACGCAGCCGGCATTTACTAGCTAGAGTAACCCAAGCTTAACAATTTACAACTACAAAATGGCCAATGGAAATTCCAATAATTGGGTACCTGACACGGGGTAGAGGCATTGAGTGATTTTGTAAGAACAGGACTTCCAAGCTTGGCCACTGCAGGTGATCGATGTGCCCCCAAATAAATAAACGATCCTGCAAAAACAAACGTAAAGCCATATGGATACAAATTCTACTATTGGACATTTAGTCGTTCTTTGCGCTAACGTGCATACATTCAACTGTGAATCAGATAAAGAAAATTACATTTTTACTTCTTTACCATTAAGCTCTGTAGATAACCAAAAAGTGCTTTCATATGAATAACATTAAATCTAAAATAAAACCCAACTGATGAAAAACAAGCTCTTGATCTAAATCCTCTCAACAAATGTTTATTGGCTTAACTCACGTCATAGTTAGAAATCAAATTAAATGAAGCTTCTAAGTTTACAATTAGATATTCAACATACCCTTACAAAATTCCCATGAGACATTTGCTTGTAAGTTTCTTCACGATGTACTGAAGGATTGGAGCCTATAGAATGAGTTTGGTTTCTCCTGGGGCTTACATGTTTGACACTGCTGTCTGTGCTAGTGGGGATGAAAGCTTAATTAAAGATCTAATCTAGTGTTAACAAAATAACTGCTTCTAGATTTTAACTACAGTGGATGTGCTCATGGCAAATGTATGGGGGGGATAACATCTCTTAGCAGCTCAAAGGATCACACATTCTGAACGGCTGTCAGGGGTAGCTTCACTGAATATTGAAAATTTACAAGGAAGGTTATGCTAAACAATGTCAAGTCCTGATCCTGCCCTTTGATAGTCATAGAGTGATGGGCAACTTGTAAAGCCAACTATTTTGATGAAAAAAACACATTCAGAAGGTGATTTTCTTGGACACAGATCAATGCTGACTACACAGAATGAAAAGGATTTCAGAATTAAAACATATTACTTTACAGATACCACTACATGTTTAACCAAACAACCAAGGTTGCAAGTCAGCAGTGTGGTCTCTGAGTGGGAAAAATAGAACCCAGTTTATATGGGTGTTAAATCTCAAAGCCAATTGGGAAAGATAAAGATCACTGTTCCCAAAATCCAAACTAAGAATAACAGAAACAGTATATATGAGCTCATTAAATTCTCTATTTCCCCTATAAAAGAGTAGAGTAGGAAAAGATGATTTTGAAAAATTAATCCAGCTTAAAAATCCTTTACTTGAGGTTCAAGTAAAACTCAACTGAACATTGTCAAAACATAAATTAAAATTCTAAAAATTAACATACATTCAAAGATCTTACTCCCCTGGCCATTTAAAACAATATGGATGATTTCAAACAAGCAGTTAATGAAGGATGAAACACATAAACACTAAAACTCCAAAATCTAAAAGAAGCAAACGGTTTGAACAAATTGATTATGCCACAAAAGTAACTGGAAAAGTGATAGGAAAAAAATCTAACAGAACATATGGCCCTACAGCTGAATTTTATTTAATTTTTAAAAAATAAATACTTGCACATGACTTGCATATATCTCAGGTCTCAGAAAAATATGCAGAGCTCCCTGACTCATTTTATCATGCCAGATATCTCTAATGTTAAGAATGATGAAAACAGAATAAAAATAAAGCAATATCACTCATGATCATACATACAAAATTCAAATTAAAATGTTTCAATTGCACCTGAAATTCTTATCAAAAAATAATGTATCCTGACAAGTGAGCTTTCCAAGAATAGAGGTTTGATTTTTAACAGACCTATCAACAGTCAATTAGATCAACAAATTAAACAGTAAAATCATAGATTCATAACCACAAATATTGAAAAGACTATGAAAAACAGTCAGCCATTCCAAATAACCTCAATAAAATATTTTTAAAAAACACTTAATAAAGACTAATGACCAACCTCAAAATAAATAACATTTTCAATGGTAAACAACAAAACTATTTTAATTAAAATGAGAAACTACCTAGAGAATTGTGTCACCATTAGTAATTAGAGGAAATATGAGATAATATTAATTATCTTGGACTAGGATTATCTTATAAATCTAGTAAATGTGGAAGTCAAGAGAATAAAATTTCTAGTAAACACAATAGAAAAATAGAGAGAGTTCCACATGTATTGCCAATAATACAATTGTGAAAATAGAAACCCCAACAGATTCTATCTTTTAATAAAGACAAGTATTAATAAGAGAATTCAGTAAGGTAAACAGAAACAGAGAAATACTTTTAAGTCATTTTTATTTATTTTAGCAGTAAGACACGGGATTTAGAACGGTAAGAAATATTCTACTCACAGTTAACAACAATAATACAACATATGTAGGAATAAATTTAACAAGAATGGGACAGGACTTATATGAAGAACATTATAAAACTCCATGGAAAACTATAAGCCTCCTGATTAAATGAAAAGAGATAACATGTTATTAGATGGAAAGATGATATTATGAAAATATTATGTTAGTAAAAACTGATGTGGAAGCTAAAAGCAATCCTGAGAGAATTTTAACCAAATATTTGAAAAACAGATAATATTGACTTAAAGTTTATATATGCAGGTTAGGCCTAAAGATACTGAACTCTTACCCCAGACCGATGTACTTCTAGGAATACGTCTCTGGATTTATTTTCTTGCAAGCCTGCTCCACAGAATACACTGACTTAAGAGACCTGTGTAATTACAATATGCCAAAGAAAGTGTTCCTGTTAATCTGAACTGTTCATTGTAAAACTCTTCTACACCCATATACCCCAGAGGGGCTAGCTAACCAGCACAGTATAAAAATAAAGAATGGAGGGGTGATTTTTGGCTGTGTTGGGTCTTCGTTGCTGCATGCAGGCTTTCTTTAGTTGTGGTGGGCAGGGGCTGCTCTTCGTTGCAGTGTGCGGCCTTCTTGTTGCAATGGCTTCTCTTGTAGCAGAGCATGGGCTCTGGGTGCACAGGCTTCAGTAGTTGTCACACGGGCTCTACAGCACAGGCTCAGTGGTCATGGCTTGGTTGCTCCGCTGCATGTAGGATCTTCCTGGACCAGGGATTGAACCCGTGCCCCCTGCATTGGCAGGTGGATTCTTGTCTACTGCACTACCAGGTGTATAGTGAGGAGGAACCAAGATGGTGGAGTAGAAGGACACGATCTCACTCCTTCTTGTGAGAAAACCTGAATCACAAATAGCTGCTAGACAATCATCGACAGGAAGACACTGGAACTCACCAAAAAAGATACCCCACATCCAAAGACAAAGGAGAAATCGCAATGAGACGGTAGGAGGTGTGCAATCACAGTAAAGTCAAATCCCATAGCTGCTGGGTGGGTGACTCACAGACTGGAGAACACTTACCACAGAAGTCCACCCACTGGAGTAAAGGTTCTGAGCCCCACATCAGGCTTCCCAACCTGGGGGTCCGGCAACGGGAGGAGGAATTCCTAGAGAATCAGACTTTGAAGCCTAGTGGGATTTGATTGCAGGACTTCGACAGGACTGGGGAAAACAGATACTCCACTCTTGGAGGGCACACACAAAGCAGTGTGTGCATTGGGACCCAGGGTAAGGAGCAGTGACCCCAGGGGATACTGAACCAGACCTACCTGCGAGTTTTGGAGGGTCTCCTGCAGAGGCAGGGGTGGCTGTGGCTCACCATGGGGACAAGGACACTGGCAGCAGAAGTTCTGGGAAGTACTCCTTGGCAAGAGCCCTCCCAGAGTCTCTCATTAGCCCCATCAAAGAGCCCAGGTAGGCTCCAGTGTTGGGTTGCCTCAGGCCAAACAACCAACAGGGAGGGAACCCAGCCCTACCCATCAGCAGTCAAGCAGATTAAAGTTTTACTGAGCTCTGCCCATCAGAGCAACAGTCAGCTCTACCCACCACCAGTCCCTCCCATCAGGAAACTTACACAAGCCATTAGATAGCTTCATCCACCAGAGGGCAGACAGCAGAAGCAAGAAGAACTACAATCCTGCAGCCTGTGGAACAAAAACCACATTCACAGAGAGACAAGATGAAAAGGCAGAGGGCTATATGCCAGATGAAGGAACAAGATAAAACCCCAGAAAAATAACTAAATGAAGTGGAGATAGGCAACCTTCCAGAAAAAGAATTCAGAATAATGATAGTGAAGATGATCCAGGACCTTGGAAAAACAATGGAGACAAAGATCGAGAAGATGCAAGAATTGTTTAACAAAGACCTAGAAGAATTAAAGAACAAACAAACAGACATGAACAATACAGTAACTGAAATGAAAACTAAACTAGAAGGAATGAATAGCAGAATAACGGATAAGTGACATGGAAGACAGAATGGTGGAATTCACTGCTGTGGAACAGACTAAAGAAAAAAGAATAAAAATAAATGAAGACAGCCTAAGAGACCTCTGGGACAACATGAAACGCAAAAACATTTGCATTATAGGGGTCCCAGAAGGAGAAGAAACAGAGAAAGGACCAGAGAAAATATTGAAGAGATTTTAGTCAAAAACTTCCCTAACATAGAAAAGAAAATAGCCACCCGAGTCCAGGAAGTGCAGCGAGTCCCATACAGGATAAACCCGAGGAAAAACATTCCGAGACACATAGTAATCAAATTGGGAAAAATTAAAGACAAAGAAAAATTATTGAAAGCAGCAAGGGAAAAATGACACATAACATACAAGAGAACTCCCATAAGGTTAACAACTGATTTCTCAGCAGAAACTCTACAAGCCAGAAGGGAGTGGCATGATATACTTAAAGTGATGAAAGGGAAGAACCTACAACCAAGATTAATCTACGTGGCAAGGATCTCATTCAGATTCGATGGAGAAATCAAAAGTTTTACAGACAAGCAAAAGCTAAGAGAATTCAGCACCACCAAACCAGATCTACAACAAATGCTAAAGGAACTTCTCTAAGTGGGAAACACAAGAGAAGAAAAGGACCTACAAAAACAAACCCCCAAAATTAAGAAAATGGTAATAGGAACATACATATCGATAATTACCTTAAACGTGAATGGATTAAATGCTCCAACCAAAAGACACAGGCTTGCTGAATGGATACAAAAACAAGACCCATATATATGCTGTCTACAAGAGACCCACTTTAGACCTAGGGACACATACAGACTGAAAGTGAGGGGATGGAAAAAGATATTCCATGCAAATGGAAATCAAAAGAAAGCTGGAGTAGCAATACTCATACCAGATAAAATAGACTTTAAAATAAAGAATGTTATAAGAGACAAGGAAGGACACTACATAATGATCAAGGGATCAATCCAAGAAGAAGATGTAACAATTATAAATATATATGCACCCAACATAGGAGCACCTCAATACATAAGGCAACTGCTAAGAGCTATAAAAGAGGAAATCAACAGTAACACAATAATAGTGGGGGACTTTAACACCTCACTTACACCAATGGACAGATCATCCAAAATGAAAATAAATAAGGAAACAGAAGCTTTAAATTACACAATAGACCAGATACATTTAATTGATATTTATAGGACATTCCATCCACAAACAGCTTTCTTTTCAAGTGCACACAGAACATTCTCCAGGATAGATCACATTTCGGGTGACAAATCAAGCCTCAGTAAATTTAAGAAAATTGAAATCATATCAAGCATCTTTTCTGACCACAACACTATGAGATTAGAAATGAATTACAGGGAAAAAAATGTAAAGAAACACAAACACATGGAGGCTACACAATACATTACTAAATAACCAAGAGAACACTGAAGAAATCGAGGAGCAAATCAAAAAATACCTAGAGACAAATGACAATGAAAACACAATGATCCAAAACCTATGAGATGCAGCAAAAGCAGTTCTAAGAGAGAAGTTTATAGCTATACAAGCCTACATCAAGAAACAAGAAAAATCTCAAATAAACAATCTAACCTTACACCTAAAGAACTGGAGAAAGACAAACAAACAAAACCCAAAGTTAGCAGAAGGAAAGAAATCATCAAGATCAGAGCAGAAATAAATGAAATAGAAACAAAGAAAATAATAGCAGAGATCAATAAAACTAAAAGCGGGTTCTTTGAGAAGATAAACAAAATTGATAAATCATTAGCCAGATTCATCAAGAAAAAGAGTGAGAGGACTCAAATCAATAAAATTAGAAATGAAAAAGGAGAAGTTACAACAGACACCACAGAAATACAAAGCATCCTAAGAGACTACTATAAGCAACTCTATGCCAATAAAATTGACAACCTGGAAGAAATGGACAAATTCTTAGAAAGGTATAACCTTCCAAGACTGAACCAGGAAGAACCAGAAAATATGAACAGACAAGTCACAAGAAATGAAATTGAAACTGCGATTAAAAATCTCAAAACAAGCAAAAGTCCAGGACCAGATGGCTTCACAGGTGAATTCTATTTAGAGAAGAGCTAACACCCATCTTTCTCAAACTCTTCTAAGAAATTGCAGAGGAAGGAACACTCCCAAACTCATTCTATGAGGCCACCATTACCCTGATACCAAAACCAGACAAAGATACTACAAAAAAACAAAATTACAGACCAATATCACTGATGAATATAGATACAAAAATCCTCAACAAAATACTAGGAAACAGAATCCAACAACACATTAAAAGGTTCATACACCATGATCAGGTGGAATTTATCCCAGGGATGCAAGGATTCTTCAATATACGCAAATCAATCAATGTGATACACCATATTAACAAATTGGAGAAGAAAAACCATATGATCATCTCAATATATGCCGAAAAAGCTTTTGACAAAATTTAACACCCGTTTATGATAAAAACTCTCCAGAAAGTGGGCATAGAGGGAACCTACTTTAACATAATAAAGGCCATATACGACAAACCCACAGCAAACATCATTCTCAGTGGTGAAAAACTGAAAGCATTTCCTCTAAGATCAGGAACAAGACAAGGAAGTTCACTCTCACCACTATTATTCAACATAGTTTGGAAGTCCTAGCCATGGCAATCAGAGAAGAAAAAGAAATAAAAGGAATACAAATTGGAAAAGAAGAAGTAAAATCTTCACTGTTTGCAGATGACATGATACCATACATAGAGAATCCTAAAAATGCCACCAGAAAACTACTAGAGCTAATCAATGAATTTGGTAAAGTTGCAGGATACAAAATTAATGCACAGAAATCTCTTGCATTCCTATACACTAATGATGAAAAATCTGAAAGAGAAATTAAGGAAACATTCCCATGTACCACTGCAGCAAAAACAATAAAATACCTAGGAATAAACCTACCTAGGGAGACAAAAGACCTGTGTGCAGAAAACTATAAGACACTGATGAAAGAAATTAAAGATGATACCAACAAATGGAGAGATATACCATGTTCTTGGATTGGAAGAATCAATATTGTGAAAATGACTATACTATCCAAAGCAATTTACAGATTCAACGCAATCCCTATCAAATTACCAATGGCATTTTTTACAGAACTAGAACAAATCATCTCAAAATTTGTATGGAGACACAAAAGACCCCGAATAGCCAAAGCAGTATTGAGGGAAAAAAACAGAGTGGGAGGAATCAGACTCCCTGACTTCAGACTATACTACAAAACTACATTAATCAAGACAATATGGTATTTCCACAAAAAGAGAAACACAGATCAATGGAACAAGGTAGAAAGCCCAGAGATAAACCCACACACCTATGGTCAACTAATCTATGACAAAGGAGGCAAGGATATACAATGGAGAAAAAACAGGCTCTTCAATAAGTGGTGCTGGGAAAACTGGACAGCTACATGTAAAAAAATGAAATTAGAACACTCCCTAACACCATACACAAAAATAAACTCAAAATGGATTCGAGACCTAAGTGTGAGACTGGACACTATAAAACTCTTAGAGGAAAACATAGGAAGAACATTCTTTGACATAAATCACAAGAAGATCATTTTTGATCCACCTCCTGGAGTAATGGAAATAAAACAAAAATAAACAAATGGGACCTAATGAAACTTCAAAGCTTTTGCACAGCAAAGGAAAACCATAAACAAGATGAAAAGACAATCCTCAGAATGGGAGAAAACTATTTGCAAACAAATCAACAGACAAAGGGTTAATCTCCAAAATATATAAACAGCTCATGCAGCTCAATATTAAAGAAAAAAACAACCTAATCCAAAAATGGGCAGAAGACCTAAATAGACATTTCTCCATAGAAGACATACAGATGGCCAAGAAGCACATGAAAAGCTGCTCAACATCACTAATTATTAGAGAAATGCAAATCAAAACTACAATGAGGTATCACCTCACACCAGTTAGAATGGGCATCATCAGAAAATCTACAAACAACAAATGCTGGAGAGGGTTGTGGAGAAAAGAGAACCCTCTTGCACTGTTGGTGGGAATGTAAATTGATACAGCACTATGGAGAACAGTATGGAGGTTCCTTTAAAAAACTAAAAATAGAATTATCATATGATCCAGCAATCCCACTACTGGGCATATACCCAAAGGAAACCATAATTCAAAAAGACGCATGCACCCCAGTGTTCATTGCAGCACTATTTACAATAGCCAGGTCATGGAAGCAACCTAAATGCCCATCGACAGATGAATGGATAAAGAAGTTGTGGTACATATATACAATGGAATATTACTCAGCCATAAAAGGAACGAAATTGGGTCATTTGTTGAGACATGGATGGATCTAGAGACTGTCATACAGAGTGAAGTAAGTCAGAAAGAGAAAAACAAATATTGTATATTAACGCATGTATGTGGAAACTAGAAAAATGGTACAGATGAACCGGTTGGCAGGGCAGAATTTGAGACACAGATGTAGAGAACAAACGTATGGACACCAAGGGGTGAAAGCCACGGTGGGTGGGGATGGTGGTGTGATGAATGGGCGATTGGGATTGACATGTGTACACTGATGTGTATAAAATTGATGACTAATAAGAACCTGCTGTATAAAAAAATAAAGTTCAAAAGTTTTAAGAAAAAGAATGTAGAGGTCACTCTCCCCATGTTAAGCTTTCCAGGCCAGCCTCAACCTCACCTTTTGCAAAGGATGCATCCCCTTAATACAATTGCCTGGAAGGGATTCCTTACATGCTGTGAGAACATTTATAATGACTTTATAATGAATTTAGGTAAAAAAAAAATCACAAATATTACCATTAAGAAGTAAGAAAGAAATCATAAAACCAATGAAAGGAGGTTTGGATCAGGAATGCAAGAATGGCTTAATATTTGAAAAATCATTTTATTAGAAATAAAAAGGATAATATCACGATCATATGATTATCACAACATATGCTGAAAAAGCACGTGAAAAGTTTTAACATGCTTACATATATGTGTGTATATATATATGTGTGTGTTGTATAATATATATATATATATAAACTTAACACATTATGAATAGAAGGAAACATCTTTGTTTTTCTTTTAACATCTTTATTGGAGTATAATTGCTTTACAATGGTGTGTTAGTTTCTGCTGTATAAAAAGTGAATCAGCTATACATATACATATATGCCTGTATCTCCTCCCTCTTGTGTCTCCCTCCCAGCCTCCCCATCCCACCCCTCTAGGTGGACACAAAGCACTGAGCTGATCTCCTTGTGCTATGCTTGGAAACATCTTTAATCTGAAACAAAACAAGCTTTTAGGAACTATAGCATTCAAGGCTGAATTACTGACAGCTTTTCCCTAAATAGGAACAAGACAAGTACAGCAGCTATCACAAGCTCTATTTAACATTTCTCCAGAAGTCCTACCTAGGGCGATAAAACCAAAAAGAAAACAGAAGGCTTAAGATTTAGAAAGAAGAAAGTAAAATTGTCATTATTTGAAGACAAAGTAATTATGAACCCAGGAAAATGTGGAACATTTATAAATTCTTAACTATAATAAAAAAATTAACAAGGTCATTGAATACAAGGTAAGTATTTAAAAATATTTTTTAAGTATTTTAAAATGTACTTATATATACAGCAACAAAAAAATAAGTTTTTTAAAATGTGACACAGTAGCTTGCAAAAATATTAGAAACCTAAGAAATGTTAGCAAAATATTTTTTAAATCTATGCACTGAAAGCTTCAAATATTTAGCAAAATTAAAGATCTAAATAAATTGAAAAATTAGAAACATTTGAAAAATCATTTTTCAGTGAAAGACAAATCATTTTATACCCATAAGTTTTTTAAAAATTAAGAGAATATTATGTCTATTGATGGTAGGCAAATAGAAAAAAGCACTCTTTTTTGCTGCTGGAATTTTAAGTATTAAAATTTGACGGGAAAGTACATATCTTTTGGTAAAAATATAGGAGTCTCACTTTTAGTCCTTTACTGCATAGAATAAAATCTCCCCATATAAGAAAATGCATACATGTACGGATTTTGCAGCACTGTCATAATATTGTCACTCAATAAAAGTATGGCTAGATATATTATGGCATATCCAGACCAAAGAAATAAAGCAAAAAAACAAAAAGAATTAGGCTTTTTCTGTTTCCAGGCAAGGTTGAGTATCAGGGACCAGATTTAGCCTTCTGTCTAACAGTAGCAAAGAAATCAAAACGATATATACTAAATAATAGTTTTCAAATGTAGGGTAATCGGAATGTAGAACCACAGGATAATGATCTCTGAGAGGGGAAACAAATGAACTAAGCCATACAATTTCCCCAGCTTACTGCCTAAACCGCGTTTCCAGCTGCCATTCAGGGAGGGGAAGCCAGGAGGAGTGTGGTGGTCTCCTCAAGTTGAAAAGATGGCACCTCGGGGAGACTCAAGTGGCTGCAGTTCATAAAGCAGAGTTCCAGGAGGGGAGAGCTGCAAAGAGAGAGAGCTCCAGAGATCTCCAGAGGGCTCCCCCCAAATTTCCACCTGAGTACTGACCAGGGCATGGATATAAGGAAACTACCTGAGGCTGTAGGAAAACCTTCTAAAAGGGGTAGTTGAAACATTGCCTCAAGGTCACAAAGGGCCAGAAATAGTAGGGTCTTTTCACTAACCAGAGTGGAAACGTTAATTATACATAGGAATTGGAAAGAGTGCTCAAGTTAAATGAAAACTTATATCCAGACAAAACCTGTAGGCAAATTTTATAGAATATTCATAATCACCAAAATTTAGAAACAACCCAAATATCCTTCCATCTGTTTACACCCAACTCTAGTAGTATGATATACACTCAATAACTGGTTTGAGAAAGGAAAAAAAAAATCATTATATGAGCTTGGAGGAAATATACTATTAATACATATAGTTCTAATAATTAACAGTCTCCTTGCTATCATAAACTTTAAATTTAATCCAATCTGTCACAGAATCTTAAGGGAAAAATGAGACTCATTGGCACAAAAGCAACAATTAAGATCTCACTCCACTGTTAAATAATAAGCTGCATTTATAGTTTTAGATAACGGATGGATAGCCAAAGTCTCCCTTCCATCCCTAACATCTTCCCCAACTAACCCAATTTCAGTGGCTAAAGACACAGTCAATACTGTTAGTTTCACATACTTCTTGGGAAATCTCAAAGGAGAAACAAATATAATAATGTCCAGTGGGGTTATACAAGCTTAAAGAGGATCTACAGTACAGTTGCCTTATTATAAAGTTAATATGATACTAATGTACCTTTGTAATGTTATCCAAACAAAACAAAAACGGAACAAAACCCTTGTGTTTTCCTTGGAGCTTCACAAACCCTTATTCAATGCCATATGCAGTTATGGTTGCTCTATTTTAAGGGGATATGTAAAAATTGTACTGCTGATTAAAAGTATATATGTGGAAGAAGTAAGATTGTTTATTACAAAGAAGCCATAAGAGTGATTACATTGCATTCAAGTATTTGTAGATTTATTTTAAAGAGAGTGCTAACTCTCTGTTCTTAGAAAAAGGATTGAACAATTTTTCTTTCTGTTTTATGAAATTTGGATTGCTCTAAAAAGAAGACAACCCTACTGTACATGATTCATGACAACTAGAGAAAACTACCAGAAGACTTTTCCCCTCTTCATGCCTTCAATCCAACCTTTTAAAAAGTGTAACAAAAAGTTTTTTTATTAAAACAATGCTCCTTTCAGGAAACTCAATTAAGCACAAATTATTAAGTTGATCAGGACAATTTAAAGCAAGACAAACCAGAGTTCCATTTATAAAGTCTATAGATAGAAGTGAAAACACATAGTATCATCATTCACAACAGGAAAGAAAGACAACAATTTTGGGGGGGGGAAGGAAAAAAAAAGAGGAAAATGTCCTACCATGATTTGTGTTTGTTGTGTTCTCAGCATCAGGAAGATGGTGGTCTACACTCGTCAACCTTTTCACGAATTCCCAGTGTGAATCTTCTTCTGTGAGAAATGGCTCCCAGCCACAGAAACCAGACTCAAAGCCACACCTGAGATGATTTGCTGTTATGCACAAAAAGAAAACTGGTAAGGAGAAATGAAGGGGGAGCAAGCAGGGAAACACTGAATCTATGTTAGCCAATCAACATAGGCAGTCAGAACTGTCACGACACTTCGTAAAGAATGTTTCCTGATCATCAGAGTAGTTTTACTTTTTCCAGCCTCACAAAGTGTTCCATGTGCTGTGTGAAGCATTGCCCCTCTATACTTTTCTGTTTCCAAGCCTGGCACATTCCACCCTGGTTGGCCATCTCCACTGCATTTAATGAGACAGGGTGAAACTCTACAGCTTTTCAGAGGTCAGCACCTTAGAATTCATTCTATTATGCTACTTTAACAGCTTCTCAAAGAAAAAAAAAAAAAAAAAACAATCCCTAGCCACTTTGCATTGCAGGTAAATTAGATATTTTAAACTTTGCTTTGTTTCCCCTTCTTAATACACAACTAAAAAGTTGAAAAACACTTAAGTTGCTACATTTATCACAAAGCACGACTTCTAGAGAAAGTCAGGATTTGGGGTAAGCTTCCTAAGCACCTTTCCTAGCTTTTTCACCAAATTAGTGAGGAAAAAACAAAAGTTTCAGCAGACTGGGCCATACACCAGAAGTTCTAACAACTTGATTTGTGCTTTCAAGAAATTAGCTTTTATGTGTTTAAATTTTCTTTTCCTGAAAAAAGAATCATAGTATCAGCCTATCTGAGTTTGGGGGATAAATAAATACAATTAATTTAAAACATATTTCCAGGTATTTCTCTTTATGCAGACACATTTTCATAACATAACATATCATATCATATCATAACATAACGGGAGGACAAAATAATTCTTGGTCAGAAAACACCTAAAGTTTTGACCAGCTCCCTAACATCACAATTCTATTATCTTTAATAAAAGTAGTAATAGATGTGTTCCCACTGAGCTCCAAGTATGTGTCAAGTATTTTGCATATATTGCCATTTGTTTTCACAAATACCCTACACAGCAAGCATAATTATCCCCCAAAGATTTTCTTTTTGAAACTTTAGCACTAAGCAACTCACCTATGGTAAGTTTTAGTAAATGGAATGTCCAGGCTTTGAGCTGTTTGACACCAAAGCTTATACTTTGAAGCCTCCCTGCACCTGCGACTCTGTCTCAAAATTTAAAAGACTGCTTCATTGTATGCTTGCTCTTAACCATTATTTTCAGTTTTAAATAAAGTGAGCAATTTTATCAGCATATTGAATAAGCCCACTATATCTTAATAATCAAAGGATTTGCAAATTTCTATAAAAATGGAGGCCTGGTTTCATGACCAGATATTTCATCACTAACGTGTCGACTCTTAAAACACTGAAGCGCACTTTTCAAGGGACAGGGCCACTTAAATTTTCTCTACGTGTAAATTAAACATATAGTTCTTAGAGCTATGCTTGTTTCGACAGTCATATAATGGATATATAATGAAAGGTATTTTTCTTTACAAGCAAATATTATTTTCCCCTTAAATATATTTCCCCAAAAATAAAAACAAGCAAATTAACTATCATATAATAATGAAAACATGTTGCACATCACCTCATGGTGAATCAACATGACAAGGAGATGCTGTTCACCCACATAGTACTTAGCTGGAAATCTATTGCTTCTGGATGTTTCTTTTCACAGCTCTGGCTACAGAGTTGATAAGCTACTGTTATTGATAAAAAGTTAATGCTCCAAGGAGAGCCTCTTCTGTTTTGTGACAGTCTTAAGAACCTATGACCTAGCTGTGACTGTCTCCCTGGGCATCCAGAAAATTCTCTGATCTAGTTCTTTGGTCCTCTGTGAACTTTGCCACCTGCTAAGCCACCTCCCAGCCCTTCTAAGTCAGTTGGTAGAATGTAGAAATAGACAAGATTTGAAATATATACTTGACCTCTGAAATGTGCTTACAAGTTGCAAATTCTTGGTCGTGAACTTGGTCAAGGAATCCTTCCACCTCCCCCACCTCGGGTACCCTCAATTCCTAAATGCACACATCCTTGGAATAGAAAATCTTCCATCTGGGTTGGCCCAGGATTGTCCCAGTTTACACCTGTTGTCCAAGGATAATAATACCTCTCCTCTTTCCTCTCAAGTGACTCTGGGCAATAAATTCAATACTGCCCTGCTGGGGCAATAAATTCACATTAATTCACAAAGGAAGCAAGTCCATGCAGATAACAATCTTATTGTATATGCAATGGGTGTGAAATAGCTGTAAGACCAGTGAGTGTGGAAATGGAAAGTCAAAGTCACCCAAGCATCACCAAACCCTTCCGCAGACTCTTCACATCTGTGCCTGTGTCACTCAACTGCAAAAATGTAAAGACGATTTCAAGACGAAATAACTTTGGATTGAATAAATGTTGAAATTTGGCTTTAGGAGAAAAGTTCAAGCCATTTCTTTCATTACCTGGATGTTTTATCAGTTAAAATGTCAATCACCGCACTTTCCACAGAACACTAAACACCACTGTCCTCTGAAAAATGAAAATTAATTTTTAAAATCCATCACTATAAAGATATATGAAAGCACAATGGTGCAATCACCTCTGTAAAAATCTTGGTGAACTTCTCATGTGTTTTTACCAAAGACATTCATTCCAGTACACTTCAAAGGACTTGTTTTAAAGCTAAATATTCTAGAACTTAACTGTACTATAAAATACAAGTCAAGCTTCAAACCAAATATTAATGGAAGTTCTTCCATTAATATTTCCCCTACATAATTCAAAACATTTAAGGTGAAGTTATAAATATCTGAAGAAAACCAGGAAGGCCAAACACATTCTAGCAGCTAATAAATGTCTTATGAAACCACGTGTTAAATGTTTACAAAATCTAAAAAATCATGTATTCATATAAACAAAGTGTATTCATTACAAACAGTGAGTTTGATTATTTGGTTGCTTTTATTTAAATTTCTGTGACTACAAAACACATTTCACCATCTCTAATCAGAAGATGAGATATGCCACAGTTCATAATTTTAGTGAAATTTCACTGAGTTCATCAGTTAGAGTAATATTTTTAAATTATGACAATGCTTTGTCTTGCATATTTAACCACTGAAGCATATTAGCAGAAGAAAAAGAATTTCATTGTGGCGGCTGAGGAAAATTCTGGATCGTGAAAATTAAAATATTTATGAACTCTCCAGTTTGGAAGTAAATCAGTTCTCTATTACGTAAGAAAAAAGTTTGCATGGGAATGCTCCATTCAATAAGCATATATTAGGCTTTAATATGATTATAATATATAAACATTTTGTTAACATTTATTGAGAACCTACAAGGATCTTTTCTCCACTAAATATACATGTATTTCCCTTACCCTCAGAAAGTATTGTTAGTATTCAATATTTATTTTTCAAAATATGGAAGACATCCAGAGACAGTATCACAGTAAAGATTAAATGCATTGCACTGGATTCTTGGTTTAAGCTTCTTTCACTTGAATATTGTACCAACTTCTCCTTTGAAGTGTAACAATTTATATTAGCAGGTTAAATGCTCTAACATCTCCTATTTATTCAATTAAAAGCTTTTTTCCCCATGGAATTGTCCAAACGTTTTTGATTTAAACACACATCTGTCAATCCTGCCATCCTTTCTGGAACATACACACAGTCTTTTTCTGTATGTTATGATTGAAAATTAGATATATATATATATATATTCAAAATTTTATTGTGGTAAAATATACTTAATATAAAAATTACCTTTTTAACCATTTTTAAGTGTACAGTTGAGTGGCACTAAGCACCTTCACACTGCTGTACACCCAACACCATCATGAATCTCCAGAACTTTTCCATCCTCCCAAATCCAAACTCCATACCCATTAAACACTTAGTCCCCATTCTTCTCTTCCCCTCACCTCTGGCAACCACCATTCTGCTTCCCATTTCTATGAATTTGATTCCTCTAGGTAAGAAGAATTATACAACGTTTGTCCTATCGTGACTTGCTTATTTCACTTAGCATGTCTTCAAGGGTCAGCCACCTTGTAGCGTGTGTCTACATGTAAGCATTGGGTATATTTTCTTTGTACGTTGTTCAGCTAGTCAGTGTATACCTTTAGATATGTCTGGCACGTGTTATATTTTATTAGAAATGTTTTAAAACTATATTGCATATTTATTTTATTCTTAAATGTCCCTATTTTATACAGGATCATGTTAATAACGATCAAAAATCTATCGTTTGGAATCACGCAGTATTTGTCCTTCTGTGACTAGCTTATTTCACTTAGCATAATGATTCCACTTATATGAGGTACCTAAAATACTCAAACTCATATGTTATTCAGTTGGTATAAAGTTTCAGTTATGCAAGGTAATGTCTATAGTCAATAATACTGTATTATGCACTTTTGTCAATTGTTTTGCAATACTTAATGCTTTTAAAATACTTTTGCAATACTTAATGCTTGTCAAAAATACAGCCTGTTGTGAAGTATTTTGAGAAGGGAGAAGCAGAAAGGAGGAGCATGAAAAAAAGCTCACTTGTCTGCCACTAACACCAGTTCAGCAGGGCCTTTTTTATGTTCATGTGAACGATGTATTTGAAGCTGAAGGTGCTGTGGAGGACAGGCGTTTCCTGTGCATCTCCTGCACCAATCGTGAGGATGGAGCCTTTTAGGGTGGAATTGGCAAAGTTTTACTGGACAAGAGCGTCTAGACTGTTTAGAACTTTGACAGGTGACATCCTCCACTCGGTAAGGGTTAGATGACTTCGGACAAGTCCTACAAAACTGCTTGAAGTAAACCTCGTGAGCGCGGGGTTCACACCTCGCACCTCCACTTTCCCATCCTTGCAGTAATCACAGCCTTCTTCCTGCTCTAAGAACTGGAAACGCCCGCCGCGCTCCTCGCTGGCTCCGGGCTCTAGCCACCACCTGTTCCGCAGCGGCCAGCTCGCCTCGGTCAAGGTCACGCTGTCTGGGGCTTCCCCACCGGAGGCGGCTGCTTCAGGCTCCTGGGAGAATGCCTCCCCAGGCCTCCCGCGGCTCCCAGATCACCCACACCGTGGCCTGGGCCACGCCCTTCTCCAGGGACCACGGCCATTGGGGCGCCTTCCTCGGCGACACCTCTCCTGCCTCGGGGTGTCAGAGATGGTGGCCCTCCCTCTCCCTCCGGCGCCCCCAGCTCCGCTCGCCCTCTCGGCCCCTTCAAGGAAGGTGATGTGGCGGGATCCAAGGACTCGGGACAGCGCGGGAAGCGCACGCGTCCCGGGGCACCGGCCTGGGGGCATGCCCTGCTTGGGGAGGCCCCCAACCTGGGTGCCCTGCGGGGGAGGCCAAGCCGCCTGCACCCGCACCCTCAGGTCCGGGATCACAGGGACAGGGGGTCGCGGGTCTGCATAGCCCCCTGCACCGTCCCAGCGAGGGCTGCACCGAAATGTCGTGGCGCGTGTTCACCTGCAAGGGCCCATTGAGGCTGCTGACTGCAGGGCGAGGCGGGGCCTCACCTGCGGCAGGTGGTCCGTGAACCTTGCCCGCTGGGAGATGTGGAAACACTCAGCGGCCCTCAGCTCACCGCAGCCCCGGAAAGACCACGAGGTTGTGCAGAGGAAGTGGGAGGGTAGCGCCGGCTCGGGTGCCGCCAGCGGCCCTGCCCAGCCGCGCCCTTGGCTTTGGCTGCCAGCGGATGGGGTAAGGATCCTAGAGGGGGGCGCAACCCGGTACATGCAACCGTCCAGCACCTTGGCCTCCAGGGCACCCATATGCATAGCCCCACCTAGTTAAGAAGATAAATCTTGCGTCAAGTGTTCTTACTACAAAAGGGGTGGGGGGAGGGCAGAGGAGGACAAGGAAAACTTTGGAGGTGAAAGATGTGGTGACAGTTTCACAGGTGTATGCATATGTCCAAACTTATCAAACTGTATACATTGATTTTGTGCCGATTTTCATACAATAATTATACCTTAATAAAACTATTTTAAAATGTATTGTTTGGAATTATAATGCCCTTAGGGATTAGTGAAGTACTGGGAGTTTTGGTTCTATCATGAAAGGCCTCCAATTTGCCTCTTAAGACTACTTTTTTTTTTTATTGCCACCTGTTTTCTCTCTCAGCCATCTCTTCAATTCTGAAGTCTTTTAGGAACAGTGGTTCTCAAACTTTAATATGCAGGTGAATCACCTGGGACACTGTTAAAATGAAACTCTGGATTCTGTAAGGCTGGGTTATATCCTCAAGTTCTGCATTTCAAAGGGACTCTCAGATGCTGCCGCTGGTACTGCTGGTCAAGGGAGTAACGCTATAATAGCAAACTCTAGCAAAACCCATTTTCCCTTTACCATTAACCGCTTTTGAAAAGGCACTAGGCTACAGGCTCAATCAACTACATTTGTCAAAATAGTATAAAAGTAAGAGGAACTTGTTAAAGAAAGAACACCTGAGTGAATGTGCCTTTTGCAAAAATCACACTGACTACAGATACCAACTGAAAATATTCATGAGTTAATATTTACCGAGTCTCCAGAGTATGGTAAGTACTCCTGGTGTATTCAAACTATATCTATGAGCTACAGCATTCTGGAGATTCATCCTATACTGGGATACAAAGAAGATATAAAAGCACTTTCCTTGTGCTTCATGAACTTTAAAACTCTATTTTTAAGAAAAATTTGTATAACGAATTCAAATTTGTAAAATATAAATTTAAAAGTATGTGGAAAATGTTTCAAAGTGGCTTTAACTTTCAAAGGAAAGCCTCTTAATTTGTAATAACATATGTATGCATCTGTATATATGCACAATATGTTAAACACTAGTGCAGAAAATAGTGTAACGTTATATCAATTCTAATAATTCAATTACTATATAATTTCCTCAAAGCAAAAATGATTGTACAAATATTTACATGAAATACTCATGCTGACATCAAAGTATATGGATATTTTGTAATATGTAACATGGCTACCTTTTTTTTTTTTTTTGGTCATATCCCTTACAGAAGGTTGATCTCAAGCAAGCATGACAGGTTTTCTTTGGCCAAATGAGCTTACATTGTTTGGAATACTTATCAGACTAAGAAGTAACACTATCTGTTGATAAGCGCGGCCATCTGTCCCTGAATTCACACAAAGGAAATGGCAGGATGGTATCAAGATATACTCTATGGGGAAAATGCCAGATAAGTAATCAATAAAACTTCAATAAAGGAGGAGAAATGGGAAAATATGTCCAAAATCAAATGCTAAAGTATCTACCAATACTCTAGGTGGAATTCGATTAAGAAAACCAATTAAAAGGAAAGCCTTCACCAGAGGAAAAAAAGGAGAGAAGAAGCTAAGTTTCCATAGGTAGAATTGAAAAGATAAGAAATATATTTACCTTCAGTTATTGGAATTGAGGAATAATACAAACCATTAGAAAAGGTGAATTTCTCCCAAAAGAAATGAACCAAATTGTCTGTTAAAAAGCATTTAAATGAAGCATAAAGAGGAATGTGACACTCACATTGGAGAAAATGAATTGGTCCTCATATTTTTAATGAACAAAAGAGATGCACCAAAAATAATCCACAGAGATCATATTGCTAAGGAGATTATTTTGCTTCAATCTATGGTTAAGACCAGGTGTCTGAGGAATTAATTGAATTCCTGCTTACAACAGGCAGAGGATTTCTCGCTTGCTTTCCCATCTTCCCTTTTCTACACCCCAGTCCACTGCTGTTAATAAAATGCTTACTTGCCCATCAGCAGAAGCATTTCATTAAAAAGGTGACATTTATCTACTGCCATACTTTTCTTTTGCTCAACAAAATATATCACTAAAATAAAACACTGCAGCAAAATAAATGTCAAATTTTTAATAATTAAAAAACCCTCTTGTTTGTAACATAAAAATTGGATGCATTTAGTTTTAAATTCATTTCTAAAGAGACACAAGTATCTTAGTTGCCTAAGGTACCTCATATGAGAACCATCACGTAGGTTGTAAATTACATTATATTTCCTTTTCTAATACAACTAGGTTTGAATAGTAATGAATTTCTCATCATTACTCCTATCAAAGACTCTCAATAAATGGTCTGAAATGAAGTTGTTGGGCTTTTTTTGCCTAGTCATGAATACCAACCATGGCTGACATGATTTCTATGTCACCATGGTTGTCTGGAAGGCCATGGCAGCCCTTCTCCTCTTTACCCTTCCCCACAGCTTCCTACTGATTGGTCAGAATGGGAAAAAAGCCCTACATTTAATAAGGTTAGCAATCCACAATATATGTCTCCAAAGAGAAGAGTACAAATAGGTTCCCTCTCCCATCCATTTTCCTCTTTAATCAACACACACACACACACACACACACACACACACACAACTAATCACAACTATTCATTTGTTGAACAAATAGAGAGATTTCAAGTGTTAGCAAAAAGCACCAAAACTTCATAGAGATGTAGGATAGAGACGCCCACGAGGAATAGTAGTGATGGCTTCAGAATGAGAATGTACATTTACCTTACTTCATACAAATTAAATGTACCTTGCTCAAGACAAAGACTCTTAAATCCAAGTATAGTCGTGAATGTGAGCATATGAGTGAGTAAACCATTAATTTACTTACAGCAAGTCGCTGGATCCTCATCACTCTCATCAGAAACAGTCCTGCTGAGAGTCACAGACCAATTCTCGGGCGATGCACTGGCCGCTGGCACAAGTGAATTCATCTGCAGAGCAAAGCTGTCTGGATGGGGCCTGTGCACAGGCGTAGACCCAGAGCTCGTCTAGCCCAATAAAACCTTTCTGGCTCAAAATAGTCCCTTCAAAAATAATCTTCAGGGAAAAACAAAGAACAATTTGTGAGCTTACAATCTCTTCAAAAAGACCCAAAAACGAATAATAGAGATTAAAGAATTATTAAGAAAAAGGCCTGTTTAAAGAGCAAGCAAATACAACTAAGAATAAAGTTCCTATTTGATCAGCTTGACCCACACACATAAGACTGATGGGCACATTAGATCCACTGAGGCCTCTGAGAAACAACCCATGATCTGACGAAAGCATCCCATTTAACCACCGACAACGTCCGTAACTGCAAACTTGTTGTTTGGTCATCTTCACAGCCCTCTTACTTTAATATTCAAGGAAAAGAATAAATGTTAACACTACTTATACTAGAGCTATAACTGCATTTGGTTTTATAACTACTAAAATTAGTTATTGCAATGCATGAAGGGAAATGTCAGGCAGACAGTAAGATACACAATAGAACATTTAAAAGAATAATTTAGGGCTTCCCTGGTGGCACAGTGGTTGAGAGTCTGCCTGCTGATGCAGGAGCCTACGCATCCGGAGCCTGTGCTCCGCAACGGGAGAGGCCACAACAGTGAGAGGCCTGAGTACCGCAAAAAAAAAAAAAAAAATTTGACCTGAGTAGGGCTAGGTACAATGAAAAGTAATTGCTCTCCCCAGATATACAAGTCTACATCCCTAATTTCAATGCTAATTTAAATTAAGCAATGGGTGATAAATTCATAACTACAAAGCTAAAAATTAAACTCATGATAAAAAATACTTGTTTTTCCCTTTTATACCTGAAATGTCTTCAGTCCTTCTGGTATTAACACATCCGCCTTCACCCATTTTCTGTGAGTTGATATGTTGTATTTCCAAAATATTTCTTCTTCCTTTGATCCAAAGCAAAAGACATCACTCATTCCCCAAATTCTACTCTCATAGTTATATATGTGCTCTTTTAATTATATTTCAGTAGATTTTACCCTACCTGTAGGATATTAAGTACTAAGAAATCTAAAGTATTGGTTAAAAAGCTATATAACATTTTAAAAGAAAAATGAAGAAAAGGAGAGGGGAAGGGATGAAAAGATAGAGCACAGAGGATTTTTAGGGCAGTGAAAATACTCTTTATGATAATATAATGATGTATACATGTCATTCATTATACATTTGTCCAAACCCATAGAACGTGCAACACCAAGAGTGAACCCTAATGTAAACTAGAGACTTCAGGTGATAATGACATGTCAATGTTGATTCATCAATTGTAACATGTGTACCACTCTGGTGGAGGATGCTGATAATGGGTGAGGCTAAGCATGTGCGGGGACAGGGGGTATAAGGGAAATCTCTGTACCTTCCTCTTGATTTTGCTGTGAATCTAAAACTGCTTCTATAAAAATTATTGTTTTAAAAATAAGGAAATAAAGCATGTCTACATAGTAAAGCTGCCTATTTTTTTTTATGATGGAGAGTAAGGGCAGAAAAAAATTTGAATGGAATCTTGAATAAAGTACTGCACTTCAAAAAATAAAATTCTAAATAGCAACTAATAAACCAGCTATTTATATCTTAATCCCACTGACATTACTTCATTTTGCAATATTGCCATGATAATAGGAAAGAAAAAATGGCAGGCAAATATTTAACATGAGAGTTAAAAAATTGTTATCAGACATATTTTCTGTACAATCTCACCTTACATATTTTTTCCTATGGAAGAATTCATTCCAAGTTCCAAATAATACACTTGTTTCCTGGAGATTATACTTCTATTTGACTCTCCAGTCACTCAGTCAAAGACCTTTTCATGTCCTCTAAAGCGTGCTATGTCATGCATCTGTATGATGATCATTTTCTAGGTTGCAAAGTGTATCCAAAATTATGTTACTATATACTATGAGGTCAGATATTCGATAAAAGTCTATAATGTACTCCACAATTTTGCCTATGGTAGTGGACTTTATGATTCACGACTGTGCTTTTATGTTCTGAAATAATCCTATTTTTCCTTAGATTTAGTGAAATATATGTATAATGAACTATAGTGAAAATGCAGACAGTGGCATAAATGTATCTCAGGTTGAGCTCTGAGACTATCTCTGTGCTCTCCTTCTGAGAGACAGGAAACAGCACTGAAAGGTGACATCTAGTTGTAATTCAAATGACACATGACACTCATACTTTTTCAGACTCTCGTTAGCCTTTATTTCCTCACTTGGTTTCACTTATTTCATTCATACTTAAATTTTCTAAAAATGAATCTATTTTTGACTTAGTCCTTTGCCCTTTGTTATCTACTCCAATTTCCAAGTCTTAAGTATTTCAGAAGATAGTCGAAACCAATTAAAATATACTTCATTCCATTACTTATTCATATCAATGGTTAAGACTTCCACAAGACAATGAAACATACATGGGGGACACATTTTCAGCTGATAGCTTCCAGGTCACATCACAATGAAGTGAAGTTATAAAAAGTTGATAAATACAGCAAATTTTTCTTTCAATAATTTCTAATGCAACTTCAATTATTTAGCATCGAGACACGACATTCTCCACAGATGCTTTTAGTGACACTACTTGGCAAGCTGCATTCCCCATGTCCCCTCACTTTAATTTTATGAGGATAATTTACAGCTACTGTGCTCTTTCTTCACAGTGCCTGATTCCCCCGTTCTACTTAAAGAAGAATGCATTTACATTTTTTTCAGAAAGCTGAGCAGAGTTCTTTCTAAACTTAAATGGTTTTTCACACAAGAAGTTAATGGTATATTGTGTATGAAATCCAGATTTTTTCTTACCACATTTTCCTATCTGACAACACAAGCAATGAAAAGGAAAAAGGATTTACCTCAACTAAATGAAATCAGCTTTTATTTTATTTTTGTCCTTACTCTCAGACTCTTATCTAGTTACTTTCAACAGGTGTCAATGTAAAAAAGAAATCCTCAGTTCCGAAAAGCCTTTCAAGGGATGTTCTAATTTTCTATTATCTTAAAATCAATCAAAATTATTTAAATGTCTTTATTCCCCTAGACCAGGATCAATAATGCCATTTTACCTTTCAAGAAAAATATTTATTGCTAGATCTCTTAGAGATCAGCTTATCCTTCCCCCTTTCAATGAAAAAAAAAATCAGGGTATCAAATTCAAGGTTATTTTTTTTTAACTACTTTTGATTGCACGTGGTGATAGGACCATGTACTGTGGCAAAAACCTTCCTTCCAGGAGAGCTTATTATAGCTTTAAAATCTGTATCATACAAGAAAAGATATTTTCTAAGGCATTTTCTTTCCTGTCCCAACTATGTGTTCCTCCTATTTATTTGCCAGTGGGAATTTTAAAATATGTACAAGGCACCACAAGCTGGACACTCCCACTATCCTTGGATCACTGACATGGCAGCTGTCCTCAGGATAAAAGATAGGCCATTGCTATGATTATTTTCTTATAGATGATGGACAGAGACTTAATCCTAAGAATAGTTTGATGGTACAAACTAGAACTGCTACACACTGAAGCTGACTTTAAAAGTTTCAACTTTTTAGTTAACTTGTCTTTTACCTATTTTCTATTTCTCAAGTTCTAAAGTACTCTGAAAATAAAGAAAATTACCCTCAGCATTCTCACTAGATATTTCTTGGTTCATCAGCACATTTCGTTCTACGGGTTATTTTCGTTATTCTATTCATGGAATATGTAAATGATCATTTTCATCAAGAGCTAATTTTTTAAATGATAGGTTTGAAGTCCTTTTTAACTTTGTGATAAAACATCAACTTGTAATTTAAATGTGCTTTGATGCAGTTTGCATTGGTGACCAACGTTTTACGTGTACAGAGCACAGCAAATAGTGTCAGAAAAGACTGGACACTGCCTTGCAGAATACTGGGTAAACTAATGGATCAAACATCAGTCAACACTCTCTAAGATGTACCCCCAATTGGTTCTGATTAGCACACTAGGTCAGTTCTCCATAATTAACTTCTTCTTTTCCTATAATGTGGGAGATGGAATCTTGGTAAGTCTATTCTTATTATATGAGGTGGTATCTGAAGCCAATTTGTTTGCACTTTTTTCTTGTGCAATCCCAGAGCCAGCAGAGGAATGATATTGCTCACTTTCAATAACTCAAAACTCCATATCCACATACTGAAACTTAAAATCTATCACTGATGTTCAGGGTAGATTAAACTAATCCTTAGTATTAGAAGGTAGATAACAAGTTTCTACTCAAACTTAGGACAGTGACTCATTCAAAATCTAATGACTATTGATTACCCACCATATGAAAAACACTATTGTAGGACCATATATTTTTAAAGCATCTTTAAGCATAATATAAGCTCAACAAAATTATTCCAGACCTTTTTTTAATTATGCCTTTGTGAAGAAGGATTTGGAAATTACAGAAAATTTCAAATTGCCTGAAAGCTCAATGGGCTTGGCTTACATGGCACAGGTGATAATAACTAAAAGGTGCTTAAACCTTGAATGGTATAACATATACGGATAAAGTTTAACCTATTTTTTTTTTTTAATTTCTCCCAATTATCTGGAAAGTTTGGAGTATTACACAAAGGGCAGGGAGAGGTTTCTGCCCCTCCATCCACCCCACACCATGTCAAATTGAATGAAATATATCAAATAGATTCTAGGGCAGTGGACTGCCAAATATTGCTACCAAAAAAATGTTACAAAATATAGTTACAAAATGCTACAAATTGTGTCTCATCCGGGTAACAAAGGACAATGTATTAGGCCATCTGATGAGAGTAGTCATTCAACTTCATGCTTTAGAAGTCTGGAAAAGAGAAGTAGAAGAAAAAAGACTGGATATGATGAAAACAACACAAAAGGAAAAGGGAGAGGTGATATGATAGAACTCAGAAGAAAAGGGGAATGCCTCTTGAATGTTCAAGTATCTTGGTAATAAGCAGTCTGATACTTGAGGATTAATTATGAAGTCACTGCAAACTTCAGAAAAGAAGAGAAGAAAATGCTGTTGACAGATGGTTAGTGGCACTTGTTAAGTACAGATGACAAACTTTTGTTGAATAATCAGTCTGGCTGATGTCATGCAGACGTTTCAGCTGGATTTATCCAAAGCGTCCTGAGCCCAAGGAAACTACTTGCTTGGATACTTTTACTGTCTTTCTTTTCCAATGTCAGAATTCCTGCAATTATTGTCCAATGTTTCCCATTTGTAGAATAACTGCTGTTTACCCCTATGATTTTTTTACTCCTACCTATAAATAAATTCTTCTTCACAATAGAAGGTCTTTAAAGTGTCTCAAGTGTTTTCCCAATTGTAGAGAATTGTTTTCAGTTAGGTTAAAAAAAAAAAAAAAGACATGGATTTGTTTATTCGCCAGCATTACCACTACAACTTTCAATCTGCCCAGCACACCCTTTTTTTTAAATTTATATGACTCATTTGGCTGTATTTAATCAGCAATTACCAATCTTTTAAAACTGTATCTGCTGTACCAGAACAAGTAATTTGCTTCCATCATATTTACAGCTTTAAGTATACAGAGATCAAAAATCCAGAACAGATCACATCAGAGCTTCAGTATAGAGTTAATAATACAGAATCCCAAATATATTATTACACCATAGTGTTTAATATATTTTCATGAATTTTACCAATTTTATGAAATATTTTGCAAACTACCACAGTGTACATGACAATATCTCCTAAACCAGCTTCTTAATACTTCTTTTTAAACGTATACCAATTAAACAACATTTGTGCTATTGTATAGCACAGGGAACTATAGTCAATATCCTGCAATAAGCCATGATGGAAAAGAAAAAAACAAATTCCCCCTCAGAAGCAAAAAAAAAAAAAAAAAAAAAAAAAATTAAAGGTATCCCAAATAAAGTCAAGATAAGGAATAGCCTACATGCAACTGAGAAATAGAAACAAAAGTTGCCAAGAACAGAAATTTCATTTATTCAATGAATTTGAAATTAATGCAAGTTTCTTCTCACCTTTTTATTATACAGTCCTACTCTCAGAACACTGTTTTCCATAGAGTAATAGAATTGAAGATGACAGCTCTTGCCCAAGCAGTGACACACAGAGCTATTTAGATAAGCCCTGCTGTCTAAATGGTTAAGAGTAGAAGCATGCTTAGCCCCTACCCATATATAGTAACCTGAAAAATAAAGGGGAAAAAAAGCAACTTAGAAAAAATGAGCTGCTTTCTGTTTGAACAAAATTATTGTATTATTTTTCCAAATCAAGCTTGAAACACAAATATTTTATTTAAAAGAATACGATGTTTCTAAAAGATTGCATCAACTACAAATTACAGATTTTTGTTTCCATATTTGATTTCTAAAATGCATTGTAATCTCCTCCTAATTCCTAAAATCAAAGTTTTACAATACCTTCAATATGAAAATTCAATATTCTTATAAAAAGAAATCTACTGATATAAAAATCTCTGTGCCACCAAATGATCATTCTTTTGAATATAACAATGCAATCTTTCTTTAATCAAAAATTCCTCATCTTTCTTCCCAAAATTATTTTCCCTTTTGATTATTTTTTCTATTCTTCACAGAAAAACTTTTATCTTTTGAGGGAATATAATTTAAACTGCCCTCTTTCTTACCAAACTACATGGAAGCATCATATACTTACAGTCCTACTACACTACACATATGGATTGTATAGTACATAAAAATACTGTCAATCAATTTTTTCCATCTGATTCTTAAAACCAATTTGGATTGCTTTTGAACTCAATAATATATACAATACAGAGATACAAAGATATTTCTATGTTTTATAACTTCAATTTTCAAAGATAAAGTCTTTCAAATGTTTTATTTCTTTGTAAGAGAGCAAATATTCCTGCAACATCTAAAAACTTTGAACTTAAATTCAGTGAAATTTATTTACTAGACATGTTAGCCTTTAATCAAACTAGTATATAATAAGTTAATACTTTTCCTCTGACCTATACGTAAGGAAATGATAAATAAAATAAAAACACATGTTTACAAAAGCAGAGACAGATTAAACAAGATAAAACATCTCAAAGGATAAGGAAAAAATAGATATGCCAAGTGATGAGCAGGGCTGAAACCACAGAACTCTTGGATGTTGGGGCAAGAAGCAGGCTGTAGTAGCTAGAATTTTGACTAATTTAAATGTTGCAAAATCCTGGATGAACAGAGTCAAATTCTCTCTATGAAGTCAAAGATTAGGTCTGGAAATCCTTCTCATAAACTGAGGTGGGAAAGATACTTACCCTCACTGCTGTGGGCTATGGCTAAGTGACAGTACGTGCAAAACTCCAAGCATTACCATCAAGTATGAAACCCTAAACCAGGATTGTTACTCAGATAAGGTTCTGGGTTGCTGAGTAATACCACGATAAAACTGCTGAACAAGGAGGTAGGAACAAAGTAGAAGAGAAGGAAAGAGTAAAGTGGGTTTAAAAAGAGAACAAATCTAATTGAAAAAAAGCCTGCAAAATTTCCAGTTTCTGGACCACCATGTAAGAAGCTTGGAAGTTGTTACTCCTGTCCACTTAGCAAGAAAATATATGAACAAACTGAAAATCAACAACTCTTCTTAGGCCCCTAGGAAAATTGAGGTCATGGCACAAACCACTGTGCAAGAATTGGTGAGGTAAGCAGATACAGAGAATCACAACTTTCAAGAGCAGAATCCCAAAATTGTAGGGAAAGTACAGGGGTGGAAAAAACTAGATTGTGATTGATGAACTGCTGGAGGCTCAGTGTGAACACATTTGAGAGTTAAAAACTCCAGGCAGTCCCACCTTAGGGAGGACCCCACTCTTTTGTGAGTTTTACCTTCAGGAGCCCTACCAGGTCCTCACAGTAAGAATCAGAGAAAAATCCTCTTGTGCCTACAGCTGGGGGAGAGGAAAAGTAGTCATTTTGAAATATACCTGGACTCTCCTGCTATTCTTAATAAGGCTTTCACTCAAGAGAAGCTTTACAACCAGCTAACCGACTGGAGATCCTAAATGGGAGAAGTGAGATATCAAATCCAGCAGGTTCTAACCTTCCACATGACAGGAGCAAAATACCCAGATCCAGCCCCCACTGGATCAAAGACTGAGATCCATTCATAGGACTATAGGATGCTTCCCTTCCCCTCACAGCTTATCACCACATCAAAAGTGGTCCTGTATGATAACAAGGAAATATTACCAAAAGAACTGCGGGTCTCAGGCCTTATTTCAGAAGATATCTTTAGAGAAACCCGAAGACAACAGTGGGACCAAAACAAGAACACTACATGAAATTTTAGTCTCAGACATTAACGGCTACAGCCAACAGTAAACAGAGCCTAAACGCTAGATGGACAAACATAAAAGCTCACATTAAATACCTATCTACCTTAATTCCTTTTATGCAGTACATTATGCCTGGCTTTCACACACACAAAAATTACAAGGCATACTAAAAGGCAAAAAATATATAGTTTGAAGAGAAAGAATAGACATCAGAACCAGACCCAGATCTGGCAGGGATGCTGGAATTATCAGACTGGGATAAATAAGTTAAGAGTTCCAGTGGAAAAAGTAGAAAACGTGCAAAAAAGATAATGTAGGCAGAGAGTTGGAAATTCTAGGGAAGAATCAAAAAATGCTAGGGGTAAAAAACAGTATAACAGAAATGAAAAATGCCTTCAAAGGGCTCATTAGCAGACTTGACTCAGCTGAGGAATGAATCTCTGAGCTTAAGGATATGTCAATAGAAACTTCCAAAACTGAAAAGCAAACAGAAAAAAAAAAAAAAAGTGAAGAAAGGAGTGATTCTATCTAAGAACTCTGGGAAAACTACAAAAGGTGCAACATATGCATAATGGAAACATGAGAAGAAGAAAGAGAGAAAGGAAGAGAATCAATATTTGAAGTAACAGTGACTGAGAATTTTCATCCAAATTAATGTCAGACAAACTAGAGATCCTGGAAGCTCAGGAAACACCAAGCAGGATAAATATCCAAGAAACTACACCTAAGCACATTACTATATTCAAAACTGCAATCAAAGACAAGCGAAAATCTTGAAATATTCCAGGAAGAAAAAAAATCTTACCTATAGAGGAACACAGACAAGAATTGGATCAGACTTCTCTTCCAAACCATGTAAGCAAGAAGAGAGTGGAGTAAAATATTTAAAATATTAAAAGAAGAAAAAAACTCAACCTAGAATTCTAAGTCCAGCAAAAATTATCCTTCAAAAATGAACTACAAATAAAGACTTTCTCAGACAAATAAAAATTGAGGGAATTTGTGGCCAGTAGACTTGCAAGTGATACTAAAAGGCATTCTTCAGTGAGAAGGAAAATGATACAGGTCAGAAACTCAGATCTACATAAAGAAAGGAATAGTATCAGAGAAGGAATAAATGAAAGTAAAATGAAACATTTTATTTTCAACTTGCTTAGTTAATCAAAATAAGTTTGTTCAAAACAGTAACTGTCCTAATGTATTTGATAATGAAATGAAATGAATGACAGCAACAATACGAGGGAAAGGAGGGAAAACTTAGGAGTATTTATTATAATGGGCTTGCACTACCCATGAGGAAGCATAGAGTTATTTGAAAGTAGACTTGGATTAGTTGTAAATGTATTTCACAAACTCTAGAGCAACCACTAAAAAAAGTTAAAAAGGAGGCATAATCCATATGATTTTTTATTTGCTACCTTCATCATCACTGCTTTGATTCTGCTGAGGTGGAGATTCTAACACAGAAATTTCTCTTGCTTTTGTGCGCATCCAGGAAGTGTGCCCAGCAGATGTTTCTGATACCCAGTCACACATGTCAGAATCAAATCCACAGGCCTGACACACTAAAGAAAGGAGAAAAAGATGTTGGTGGACTATCACAGTCTACTGGAGTGGCTGCTTAACAATGGTTATAGTTGCAATCACGGCTTAAGCACACACACGCGCATACACACGCACACACAAATTCATATCTGGAAATTTTGATTCAATAAGTCTTAGAGTGTCCTCTATTTTTTAAAAGTTCTTCATTTGATCCAGATGGGCATCCTCCGAATGAGAACCACTGCCGCCAAAAAAAAAAAAAAAAATGAAGAGATTTCTTTTTCTTGTACCACTGCTTCCATTGTGGTTTTTTAAATGGCATAATATCTGACCTTACCTACTTTAGGGAATTCAGTTAACTTAAATAATTTACTGTTCACAATCACGTTGAAATTTTAAAGAATTCCAAGATCTTTACTGTAATTGTTTTACAAAACAACATTATCTTAAATTGACATATTTACTGTCTTTCACTTTTTGAATAAACAGCAGACTTGCAATAACACTTCGGCTAAAACCCCAATGATACTCCTGCTAAAACTAAGAAATAGATGGCAACAGAGTTTGTCAAGTGAATATCCCTACTAGTGGTCCGATATTCCTGTTAGGCTTCTGAGTCTCATGGATGGCCTACACACTGACAAGGCAGGCAGACATCTCATCTTAACACTTACACCTCAATCCTTCATCTGGAGAATCAAATCTGCAGAGACTTATATCTGGATGGCATTGTTCCATCTTGGTATTTGATGTTTCTTGACATGGTAAAATTTCATCTGTAAGATTGGCAAGAAGTGAGATGCAGGTGTCACTAGAAAGGATCATGTATTTCTTAAAATGTTAACATTTGTTCTACAGAGCATGCTCAACCCAACTCCTCTCTATGGCAGCATCATGCCTTAGGGAGACTCATTACACAAAGAGAAAAAGAGAGATCGATTCAGAGAGAGGAGAGAGAGAAAAAAAAACAACCATGCCAGTGCTTCTGGATTTTACTCAGACCTCTGTAAAACTCTTAGAGGAAAACATAGGCGGAACACTCTGACATAAATCGCAGCAATATATTTTTGGATCCATCTCTTAAAGGAAATAAAAGCAAAAATAAACAAATGGGATCTAATTAAACTTAAAAGTTTTTGCAAAGCAGAGGAAACGATGGACAAAATGAAAAGAAAACTTACTGAATGGGAAAAAATATTTGCAAATGATGACTGATAAAGGGTTAATATCCAAAATATATAAAAAGCTCATACAACTCAACATCAAAAAAACAACCTGATTAAAAAATGGACAGAAGAACTGGATAGACATTTTTTTTAAAGAAGTGCAGATGGCCAACAGGCACATGAAAAAATGCTCAACATCACTAATTATCAGGGAAATGCAAATCAAAACTGCAATGAGACATCATCTTACACAGTCAGAATGGCTATCATCAGAAAGAACACGAATACCAAACGTTGGCGAGGATGTGGAGAAAAGGGAACCCTCTTGCAGTGTTGGTGGGAATGTAAATGGGTACATCCACTGTGGAGAACAGTAGGGAGGTTTCTCACCTTCCTAAATATCTGAGCTTTGAATCTTTTGACATCTTGTTACAGTCATCTACAGACACTGATGCCCTACCCCTCAATCCCTGATTACTTTACCCGTCGGCTCAATGTCACTCTTTGTCACTTCAATGTTCACATTCATCTTGCCCTTCAATTTCTCTATTTTTCTCACTGATGCTCATGAAGGAGAACTGCTGATGTAAAACCACTTCTGCCACCACTCGGCTGAATATGATCGTAACTAATGGTGATAACACTTCCTCTATCTTAATTATGAGGGGCCCACTCCCCAACCACCACCCCTATCTTTCCACTCACTCCCTCTAGTATCTCTACTGTAAAAAACTTTTTGACAGCATCAGGACCTACAAAGCTAATGGTCCTCCAGTTTTGCAATTCCTTTCATCCTCTCTCATGTCCTCATTTCTTTTCTTACTGGTGTTAGAAAATAGTCATCTGCTGGCTCTTCTCATGCTTCCACAAACTCAGGACAAAAACTCTGACAAGTACAATCCTTCATGTAGTGTAAGCGCCTGACAATTAGCTTTCTTGATTGTAATATAAGTGCCTGACATCAACCTTTTGATTGCTAAGGCATCCATTTCAAAGACATCCATCTCTAATAAACACATTGCCCCCTACACACTGGATAAAGAGCCAGTCCGTCCCAACCATGAAGTTCCCCTTTTCAAAAGCCCTTGGTGACCTAGGTAACTGAGCACTCGAGTGACCCAGCTTTTCCCTTACTGCACTTTAATTCCCACTTGTATGTTTTAAATTCAACAATAAAAAGTAAAACCGGGAAACCCTAGGCACCCCATTCTCGACCCCAACAAAGGCAGAACCCTAGGTTTACTCTCTCTCCCCACAACCTCGCTGTATGGCCCCTGGATGTGCTGGGTACCCTCCAGGACCTGTAAGAAGCAAACCTTGTTTTTCCAAAGTTCCCTGATGGTTGTTGCAGGGGTGTGTCTCGTAATCATAAGAACCGCAAGGGCTGGACTAGCCACAACATCACAACACTGGCTCTGGTCTGGGAAATGTCTATGGGGACGCACGACATGTAATCTGGGCCCAGGTGAGCGCCTGAGATTCCTGGCAGATAGCATCACTGTGAATAGGCTGAGACCCACGCGACGCGCTCCACCTGCATCCGTGCAGATGAACGGGAGTGATGGGTCAACACCAAGCTGACTGAAACGACTTCATATCCCTGACTACTCACTTCATTGCACTGGGGCCATCCCGCTACATCTTCCTAATTCTTTCCTTTTCTTCCATTTCTAGACAACTGTTCAAAACCCTCTACCCACTCCTTAAATCTCCAACTCCTCCTCCCCGAGCTAATCATCTTGCTTTATGTTTCATTGGGAAAATGAGAGAAACCAGAAGAAAACCTCACAAGCCCCACCACCTGCACCACCACCCACATGCCTTTCCTCTTCTTAACTCTGATCAACCAGTCCTTCTCCTCTCTAGGTCCACTCCTTTCATTTACCCCGGAAATGCATCTCCTCTCCCCTATTCTGCAATCATTCCAGCAATTTCCTCCCCTCTTTTACATCCCACATGCTTTCTTTCCCTTCAGTATACAAGAGGCCACAATTTCACCCATCTTAAGAAAATTAAACCTCCAACTCCCTCCAACTAACTTCTCCAAGTTCTGCCTATTCTCACTGATTCCAACACCACTTCTTCTCCCCCCATTCTCTCTTGCATCTGTTTCAACGAGGGTTTTTTTTCAATTTTTTAAAAATGAAGTTAAAATTCATATAACCTAAAATTCACCACTTTAACCATTTAAAAGTACACAATTTGGTGGCTTTTATACATTCTCAGTGTCGTGCAATTATCACCGTTATCTAATTCCAAAACATTTCCATCACTCCAAAATAAAACTCTGTACCCGTGAACAACCACTCCCATTCTCTCCCTCCTCAGCCTCTGGCAACCTCTTATCTGCTTTCTGATGACTTTGCCTATTCCGCACATTTTATAAAATGGATTTACACATTATATAGCTTCTTGTGTTTGACTTTTTTTCTTTTTGCGGTACGCGGGCCTCTCACTGTTGTGGCCTCTCCCGTTGCCGGGGCACAAACCCGTGTCCCCTGCATCGGCAGGCGGACTCTCAACCACTGCACCACCAAGGAAGCCCTTGTGTTTGACTTTTTACTTCTCAGATGCTGTCAAGGTTTATTCATGTTGGTGTAACATATATCAGAACTCTATTCCTTTTTTTTTTTTAACCCTTACCACTGCACTGAAACTACATATATGAAAGTTGACCTCTCCATTGTTAACCTACAATAATATTTAATTTTTCCTTCCCAACATACCTGACATATCAGTAATATTGATATAGTTGATCACTCCCTTTTACTTGAAATGTTTTCTTCACTGGATCCTGGTACATAATTTTCTCTTGGTTTTCGTCTTAAATGACTAGCGTTTATTCTCGTCTCCTTGGCTGGTTTTCCCTCATCTCGTCGGTGTTACACAAGGTGACATTAGCCTTGGATCTCATCTCTTCTCACAATCTTGTTAATATCACCTAGTCTCATGCCTTTAAAACATTTCCAGTGCCAATAACTCATAAAACTATAACTTAGGTCCAGACCTTTCACTGGACTCTGACATATCCTGTTCCCGACTTGGCCACTTCACTTGGATAACCAACATACATTTCAAAAGAAATATGTCTGAAACTAGGCATATTTTCTGATTTTCTCGGCCCAAACGTTCTCCTCCCACATTTTCCTCACCTCAGTCCATGACAACTCCATCCTTCTAGTTCAGGTAAAAAGAGTAGAGTCATGTATGATACACCTCTTACTTTCATCAGACATGCCATCCATCAGCAAATCTTTGCTTGATCTATAAAACACATCCGGACTCTCACTACATCGAGGTACTCACTACTACTACCAATTCTCAGTTAAGGGAACATCATTCTTTCTGGATTATAGTTAAAACTTCTTATTTTGCCTCCTTGTCGCTGCCCTTGCCCCATTATTATCTTTCAACATCCTCAAACTAAAACAAAATTAAACTACACATCTGGGAAATCCACATTTATTCGGTAATTAAATATCACACGTTTAATAAAACTTTGAAATAACCAAGTATTTTGATCTGAATGAAAACATAACTTACTAAAATTTGTGTCATATAGCTAAAGCAGTACTTAGAAGGAAATTCGTAATTATAAAAGTTTTCATTAGGAATGAAAAATGATTGACCTCAAATCCTGTAATTTAACTATCCATTTACAGAAAGAAGGACAAGAAGAGCATATTAAAGCTAAATCAAGCAGCAAGTCAGATCATGTCTCCTCTGCTCAAAATCATCACACGGGCTTCGATCCTACACGAAATGCATGCAGAAGTCCTTTCCATGATCCTCCTCTTACAAACCAGGCTTATTCTTGCTTCAGGACCTTCGCCTTGACACGTGGCTTCCTTCCAATATACACATGGCTTGAGCTCTCAACTTTTTTTTTTTTTTTGCTCAGAAAATACGTTCTTCATGTGACCATGCCTGACCACTCTATTTAAAACTTATCTCCCCCTTGCCTGTGGCACCCTTATCTCAGTTTTCTGCTTTATTGTACCCATAGCACATAACACCACTTGACATAAAGTACATTTTTCTATTTACTTGCTTAGCTTCTTTCTCTTTATGACTAAAATATAAATTCCATAAACTCAGGGATTACCATTTGTTTTTCCACTGCCTCTCCCTCACGTCTAGAAAAATTCTTGACATAACATAGATGTTCAATATATACTTGTTTAATGAATGAATGAATAAATGACCTAAGACCAATTCAATGAAACCTTTTACAACAGCACAGACTCTATATAAATGGTTCACATTTGTATTGGAAATAAAATTGAAGCGATTGGTTGTGAAAATGATTTATGAATAACATCCATAGTCTGGTTTCTCATAATGGAAGCTAACAAATGATGAATATGCAAAGCTTCTTGAACATAAGATCCACTGAAAATAAAACTACATATGCAATTAAGGGAGTGTGGGCAATAAATGAAGCTAAGATTGCACAATAACTATTACCATGAAACAATTAACACTGTAATTTTTGTAGATTCGTATAATAGCTACAAATCTTCAGCCCCTGGAGCTGCCTAATTAAATGTTTGCCATTGTTCAATTAAATGTTGTATATTATCTTTAATTTTTCACTAGTTATACAATAACCACAAAAGTACTGTAAACAAAAATAGCAAAAGAGTCAATTATAAATTGCATGGAATTTAAAATTCAGCTTGTATCAGTTGCTATTAAATATCTTCCACCAATATCAACCACTTCTACTACCTTTAGTCCCCCAAATTGGAATTTGCAAGCACAAAAACAATGATATGATGGGGGTTAATAAGTTGTCAATCAGCTAATCTCCTGGACAGCTTTTTATTTTAGTGCATTCTATTTCAGAGCTCAAAGCTATTTAAAGATGTCATCTATATTTATATTCATATTCATTTTCTCTCCCTCCCCACACCCTCTCTCTTTCATTTTTATATTGCACCACAATCCAGCAGTAGAAAATTATGTTTGGCATTTTAAAATTCTCCATCAATGATGTACAATCAGCAGGATGAAGCTTTGCCAACAATTTCAAAGTCTCTATACCAATGAAGACACATGTGTAGAGCCTGCCATCCTTCAAATCTTATCTTGTACAAACAGGTTATGTGAAATTGGCCACATAACTCAGATGGAAGAGAATGAAGTCCAAGCCTCGAGGCTATTGCAGCAAAAGTTATAACTGACATCCACTTTTGACTCCAGGGGCTTTTGACAATTTCTTTATCAGTTTTCTTTAAACAGTAATGAATTTCAGTGAATAGTCATTAGATCTTAAAAGGTAGCTAGAAGTTAATAAGATAAAAAAGGTACCTAGTTAAATAATGCTTACTTAACTGGATAATATATAAGCATTATTCAGGTTCTCATTAAGGAATAATTTGTGTATTTGGAATGTTTATAAATGAGACTAAGGCAAAGTCCTGGCAAACCAACCTAAAAATATTCACAGAATATTCATGATATTTGATTATGAGCCCTAACATGCAATCTTTATAAAAATATACAGTAATTTGCTCAAGAAGCAATGTTATTTAAGAATCAGTGATTAAGCACATTCTTATTTAGTCACAGTCACAAACCTGGGTCTTTTTAGACTTTGATAAAGTCTAAACAGGTCTTCCTTTCAATAAATATACAGCAAATACTGATATCTTGGGAAGGGCAGTAATTAGAATGATACTGTTTGAAAGTGTGGGAATACTCTAAAAGATTTCTTTAATATTATAAGAAGAATTTAGTTTTATTTTTCATCTTGAAAATATTCAGAAACCACGAAAATACCTATATCTAACACTTTTATAAAGAGAGCTATATTTCTATAGTAAAGAGTAAGTAGAGAGAATCAGTTACGTTTCTTCCCTAAAGATAATACTACACTTAATAATCTATATGGTGGATTACTCATCATCAGAATTTTTCCAATTGTAAAAAGCTACCATTTCTTTTTTAAAAATTATATACAGTAAAATTATACTTTTGGGTATTTATTTCCATGAGATTCGACAAACATAGAGCCATGATCTGCAAATCCATCAATATTTCATTTATTTAGTCAGGGTTGTCCCTAGTTGTTTAGTACCTTGCTCTTATGGGCTGAACTGTACCCGCCACTCCCAATTCATATGTTGAAGTCCAAACCCTCAGCACCTCAGAACGTGACCATATTTGGAGGTATACAGAGGTAATTAAGGTAAAATGAGGTCATATTGGTGGGTTCTAATCCAATATGATTGGTGCCCTTATAAGAAGAGGCATTTAGGACATCGACACACACAGAGAGAAGACTGTGAAGATCCAGAGAGAAGAGAGTCATCCACAGGCAAGGAAAGAAGACTCCAAAGAAAGCAAACTTGGTGACACCTTGATCTTGGACTTCCAGCCTCCAGAATCATGAGAAAATGAATTTCTGTTGCTTAAGCCACCCAGTCTGTGGTATTTTTTTATGGTGGTCTTAGAAAACATGCACTGACCCTGGGGTGATTAGGACAGGTACATAGTGACCCAGAGTGTGAAAGCCTAAAGTGGCTGGGGTGGGTGCTCTGGATTGGTCGGTTTGCATTTGAAACATACACTGTAAGGCGAGCTGTTTTCCTGTCTCTAGGAATTGGCTCACCCTGGAAGAGACAGTCCCTCCAGGGTCAGCAAGACCCCAGACATCAAAGCATCAGAACATAGAAAATAAAAACACAGTAATAGAATTGCTCCCTACTCTCAAAAAAAAAAAAAAAAAAATTAGAACAAATTTTTGAAAGCACACTGGTTTGAAGAAATAAGAAAATAAAGAAGTCTTGTCAGAAAACCTATATAACTTAGAACCATTTTTATAACCACAATAACCCCCAAAAGACATATTACAGCATTCACTTCCAAGCAGTATTCATTTCCAAGTACTATATTTCGGCTATACAATGACAAAAACACTATGTTTCTACTAAAATATGGCAAATGCTTGGCCCAGATTAATTCATCCCAGATAAAAAATCACATTATATAGTTTGAAGACATATCTTTATTTCTGATACTAAAACAAAAACCTAAAAATAATATAATATTTCTTAGCATAAGTGTAAGTACTGCTTTAAGCATATTCCCATGATATTTTATTTAAACCTGATTTTTACAGAATGGTGCTGTAGCTTAGAGGAAAGAAGAAGAATTCACACAAAATCCCAAATACTTGATGTTTAGATAATTGCACATATTCTTTATTCAATCAATTATTTATTAAGTACTTGCTCTGCACTCGGGATCCACAAATGAGTAAGACACTACTAACTTTGCCCTCAAGAAACTCAGCATTTAGTTGTAGAGATAAATTAATACACTGTGTGTGTGTGTGTGTGTGTGTGTGTGTTTGTACAGGGAGTGGGAGTGGGGGGGGGATTTTCTGTAAGAGAAGGCTTCTCAGAAAAGAGACATTGACTCAGTCTGGAAGGATATCTAGTAGCAGAACAGGCCAAAAATTTTTTTCATGAAATAAGAAGAGGGAGCAAGGTTTGAAAAGATACCCAAGAATGAGATAACACTGTGTTGCTGGATTCACAGGTAGTTCTTTTTGGCCAGAATATGGGAATTCTTGGGGAAATTAAGAAGGAAGAAGTTGGGCTGGTGCCTAAGAGCAAGATCATGGTGAGCTTATGTCATGACAAAAACTTTCAATTCCATTCTGAAGGCAGTGAGACTTACTGATGGATTTAAACAAAATAGAGATTGGTCACATTTGGATGTTAGAAAGGACAATCTGGTGGATAGCAGGGAGTAGTGAACAGCGGGGTGAAATAGACTGAAACTGGAATTTTTAACAATCCAAGAGAAAAAAATGGGGCAAACAAAATCAGAGTTGGATAAATAATAATGAATAAATAAGTGGAGACAATTTGAGAAATACAAGGGCATTCCCTCAATAACGTTTTTAACCAAATTAATGTGGAGATGAGAAAAGGAAAGAAGGATTTAAGGGCGACTCCTTGGCTCCTGAGTGAGACCAAATAGATGCCAACAACTAAAACAGGGAACGCAGGAGAAGGAACGGGATTTGAAAGAAGATTGGAATTTAATTCTAAACATACTGATGTTGAATTTCTGTAGCAAATATATTTGCGCCCTCGACTTATAAACCTGTTCCCCTTGCCTGCCTTTATTACAGAGGCCAAATCTAAATCTTCAGTTTTCTTAGCCTCCCTAGCAACTAAGGTTGTCTGCCTGAAAATCACCTAGCCGATGAATGACATGTCCGAAACTACGTCACTTCCCATTCCTTCCTTCTTCCTGCCCTGAATGCGAGAGGTTATTCTATGAGCATAAGATGACAAGCATGAGAGAAATACAAAGGAAATCCCTTAGTCCTTGAATTTAGCAGGATCAGAGTTGAAGAACCTATGCCATGACTGTCTATATCCTCTATTAAGTCATCTAAGCAATCTTTTCTGCTTTCTTGCTTCCAAATGCATACCTAACCCTATTGTCCATTGGAGTAGGATTTTCTGACGGAAATGTCCAGAAGATGTTAGGTTGCCTCTGCCTGCTTCCCCTACTTTGACTGTCACCATCAGGACCGCATGAGACTGAAACCACAGACTCTAGTCATCCAGAACCCTGCTCCACGGCAGTCACTGCCAAGTGCAATAATCAACACGAGACTAGGTCTTGTGGATCCCAAAAGGTTAGTTCTGTTCTTAAACCTAGGATTGCCTGATTTCACAAAAACTTCCTGAGAACATTACTTTAAATGTAGGCTCCATCCTCAGTGATTCCCATCTATCAGGTCTGGAGTGAATCCCAGAATCTATCACTCTTCTATGTGATTCTGATGGTTAACTAGGTGTAGTCTATCATGATAGTGCCTGAACTTGACTGGAGAGTCTCATTTGAAAATTTAATGCTACTTAATTTTACCACCTCTCACATTCTCACCATTTACAAAATAGAAGTCCATCCAAGTGCCAGTCCTATCCCATAATGCTTTATCCTTTTTCTCCATTATTAATCCTCATGCTGCTGTGTTTTCCTTCTTCTATTTGAAAAACATAAAACAAAACCCCTGCACTCTCACCTTCAAAGAGTCAAAGAACACTCTGTGACCTTACCTGAGTCCTGGCTTTCCCCAATAAGAGACCACTTCCTTTGTAGCTTTCCCAAGGGGAGACCTTCTTTTCCAACGCCCCATAAAACAAAAGACCTAAAACTAAAATTGTCATCCTTCTAAATCCCCAATGTTGCTTGTATACAATGATTCATTCTTCCATGTTGTAAAAACATCTTGGCCCATGACATCCAACTTATAGCCCTGTGTCATCCATGCAGGAGATCTGATGTCCATATTCACTAAAGACTTCAGTCTTGGATTTCAAAGTCTTCTTCTCTAGGCCCTTTCCTTGTAACCTTGTATAACTTCAACATCCATGTAAAAGGCCTGCCCAATAATTTAGCTTTAAAGTTCATGTCTCATCTTCAGTAAACTTTATTTCTACACCAACTCAAAATAATACGGTGATAACACTATCTAGAACTATTCTTAGAAATTGTAGACTCCAATATTTTTCTATGTGACCACAACTTTTCCTTGAATGTCCAACTTTCTGATTGCTCTCACTCCCACTACTATGGCATTTTTTAAAAAAATTCTATAGTGATTTTAAGGAGTTCTTTTAAGTGCTTACTAAAAATCTGGCATTCATCTTCTGAATAATTATTATAGCCCATCTACACCAGCCTCTGTCCTAGTGTATGGATCATAGGTAATTAGGGAAATGGCTTTGGTTCCCAGAGCCAAAGATGAAGAGTAAGTTCATGTCTGAAATGATAGCAGAGTCCTATTACAAGCGATCTCAAGTCCCAAGCACAACCCAAGCATTCTCCTATGTAAATCTGTAATGTAAACAAAGTTTCAAGGGCAACAGCCAGTTCCTAACTTCCTGATGGTTCAGAAAGTCCAGCCAATAGCTGATTTCACTGCTTTATTCTCCTTTGAGGGTGATCAGCCAGACTGGGCAATAAATAGAACTATTAGGGATCATTTTGTTTGGCAGACCTCAATTTCTGCAGCATCTATAAAACTGAGAATATATAAAGACCCTGCTGAAGTGATCAGGGTCAGGGACTAGGTGTCTCATTAAAACTCAAGCATAAGCAGGCTGTGCTCTGGCCTCAGGAACAACCATGCACAGTAAGAGAAGAGGAATTATTAGGGGACATTTGAATGGCAGATCATACTTTGTCTGGAGTTAACAATGTATTCTACACTGGTATATTGATTCTCTTCTGATAAATCTAATAAATATTATCTTCTTTTAGTGAAAAGGCACTGATGTTTATATTTAAATTATTTACTTCTAGGAATGGGTGGAGGTTATAGTCTGTTCCTTTAAAGTTCTCCATTTCAATTTACCTATGTTTCAATTTATCCTATCATGATTTCTTACTAACATATACTGAGAACTGACAGTACAAAGATGAAAGAGACCTTTATGTGTTCCAGTGTTTAGAAGGTGCTGTCATCAGCTCCTGTAAAACCTTATCTTGGTCTGAGTGGCAAAAGACACATACCTGTAAGCTCTTATCATAACAGCAGGAGTGCTTTTTAAACATCAAAGCGCAATACAAACACCCTTTATCAAGTTTCCTTGATTTCTCTTAGGTAGACCAATCCATCTTTTCTGTTACTGGAATATTTTTTACCACGACTACCATATCTTTGTACAAAATTAGAACTGGGAATCCTCTCTACAAAATAGCTATCTTTATTCTCCTGTATCATAATAAAATTTCAAAAGGAAAAATATCTGTCAAATATCTATAACATATATCTGAATATGTATAGTTATTGCTTATTAGACTAAGTTAATTTTATCATTACCAATTTATATTTTAAACATTGAACATTTCTACTGAGAACAATGTGACTGGTGAATTGAATATTATACAGTTAATATAATCAAGGGACCGCTATGGATGACTTTTTAGATCTGTGTTGTTTATTGATCTAGTTGTTTCAGTCTAAATAGAAAATAGATTATAATTAATATATTTCTCCATTTGTGTCTTTCAGTGGCATAGTCAAATTGATTCTCCAAGAAGATAATTTCAAGTCTATGGAGGCCAGTTTTCTCCCGATCTCCTAGAAGGCATAGAGTTCGCTGGGTAAGATTTAACTAAACAGTGTAAACATGGCTACAAGGTTCCAAATCTGAGACTAAATTACACCTTTCAGCTCTTCATAGCCTCAGCAGTGAAAAATACCCTGCCTTCACCTCTAGCATAAATCTAGTCGTTGTTACACAGTGTATTAGAACAATGGGAAATAGCTCACTCTAAAGCATTAAGTAAAAATAAAGAGCAGATCAAAGTCATTATACAATAGTTAAACTGCACTGCATTTATTATACAATAAGGATCAAAATAAGGAAAAGTTCTTACCATTTGCAGGCAAGCAGCCTGAGCTGAAGGATATATCATCAATAGCTATGACTTCATCCTGTTGATGAGTTGAAATCATCTGGCCTTCAAAAACAACCTGGATAAGAAAAATGAAACATAGCAAAAACAAAGAGCAAGGAACATCATTACCTGACAGTCTTACAGCACAGAGCCTACAAATAAGAAACATGTCACTTCCTAGAAACACTTGGGTGAACATGCCAATTCCAAGTGGAAAGAGATCTAAACGTACATTTTGAAGAACAAGAAAATGTACAGTCATCTCTATCCCACATGTGTAGGTTAGGTAACATGTTTGTGAAATGAAGCAACAGTCACCATGTTTCTGCCCCATATCATCTCCTAAGTTTGGTTCCTATGCATTCTTAGTATTTACCAGTTCGTGGACCCATGCTCCATCTTGAACCCTTGATTCTTGGCATTTTTCATCTGTGCTTCACTTCCACCTCTGGTTCTCTGAATTTTACTCACAGTCCTGCCTTGGATGTCCTTGTGGTATCCTCCTGCACATTTTCTGCCATTATCTAGACGCAGCTTGGGACACTGACTGGAAATCATTGTTCAGTGACTTATTGTTAAAATGACTGAATGTTATATTGTGATGTGAAGCCAGCCCAGTCTCCACCAGGAAATACTCTGGTATAATGAATCTGAGAAACTTGGAAAGATCAAGTAATCCTAATTACTTAAATCAATAGAAAATTGGTGTGTTGGTGGAAAGTATTATCCCACTTTCACTAATGAATACCAATGATGTGTGAGGCTTAATTCATGGATGCATTAAACTTGTGTGCATTGCTCAGCCTTGTTCATAATATAAACATTATGCCAAAACATCACACTGCTTCTTAGCTTAACAGATGGTCTGCATTTTTCTGTGCTGCATTCTCTTTTGTTTCTGTACAAGATGTACTAATACATTTCTTTTGAACCAGACGCTATCTACTAGTCTATTAAAAATATAAGAAACATCCATAATGTGTCCAGCAAGCCATCAATATATAGCCCTCAGAAAGTCATCTCCTCTTCACATAAAACAGAATAACCATGTGACTAAATATAAGTCAGGACCATGCTGGGAAAGGTCTATCAAATTTTGTTACATAGGGGTAGTTTCATATGAGGCCAATATAGCACAGTGACTAAAGTGTATATTTGGAACCAGACTCCTTGAATTCAGATCCCAGATACACCACTTCATAGCAAGAAGACCTTGGAGAAGCTACTTAATATCTCTGTGCCTCAGTTTTCTTTGTAAAAAGGTACTGATAAAAATAATAAGTTATTACCTATATGATAAGGTTTATGTAAGGATTAATGAGTTATTACATGTACAATTGCACTTGGCCTATAGTTGGCATTAGTGTTAGCTATTATTATAACATAGTTATTAAAATATTTAAGCTATTGGATGAACAGTGTTTACCAATAAAAAAAATCTATTCTCTACAGATTAACTTTATTCTTCTTGAAAGCTTTCTCACATAGATATAGTCCCTAGTTCTTGCCAAATTAAGCATATACCTGTAGCAGCCACATTTAAAGAGAGAAGTGGAAATAAGTGTTAACTAATCACCAGTCTCTTCTTTTTTCCTCTACACCCTTCCTGAAAACCCATTCATCCTCAGGGCTTTAACTGTCACCCAGGCTGATGACAAATTTACATCAGGAATGTCAACCTCTCTCTTGAGCGCTCCTCCCACATCTCCATAGCCTGCTGGATATTCTCACTCTATGACATGAAGTCACTTCTGATTCATAACGTTCTTTCTCCTCAACTAGGACCTCTCCCCTGACACTCAAAACTTCAGAAGACTGCTCAAAACTTCAGTGCTCAAAACTCTAAAATGGCCTTTGGAATGACTTTTTCCTCCAGTCACATGTCCAATCAGTCAGGACCTATTAACACCCCCTCCTTTCCATCCCTGTTGCCACTTGTATATCTTCACACCTGATCTAATGAAGTAGATTTTAAATTACCTTCTTAACTTCAATCCTCTCCTCACCAGAGTTTGCAATATGTATTTATTCGATTCAACTGAAGAAATGTTAGTTTGAAAATCGGCTGCCTTTTGAGCCCACTGGCACAGAAAGAGGAAACGTCTTCCTTAGGTAAAGAACAATTTCTCTAACTGTAGGGAAATTACCAATGGACCTGTGTGGCTATGAAACAGAAGACCCACCAGGCACAATGAGATACACCAGTTAAACGTATTTAACAAAAAGATTTACCAGGGATTTTGGTTGGGATCCTGCAAAGAGGGATAGGTTGAATGAGTTAAAGAAAGTGGAACCCCATGATAATTTTCTACAAAGAGAGGCCCTATATTCAGAAGCTATGTTTGTAATATGGTAGTTATGTTTCTAAGAAAAGCGATTAACATTCTTTGTTTTCTCCAAAACTTTGGCAAACAAGGTTTTCCAAACATCCCACCCCACTTTTCTGTGTTAGGTGAAATAAAGAAAAGAAAAGGGAATTTCCTGGTGGTCCAGTGGTTAGGACTCTGTGTTTCCACTGCAGGGGGCAAGGGTTTGATCCCTGGTCAGGAAACTAAGATCCCCCATGCCGCGGGGCATGGCCCAAAAAAACAAAGAATAGCAAAGTAGCAAAATAAAAGCAGATCACAACACAGATAATGGAGTTAGGAGTTTGGCAACATCACAAAAGTCAGGTATGGCCTGCACCAATGCAAAAATAAACATGAGACACAGAGACCTCTGGGACAACATTAAATGCACCAACATTCGAATTAAAGGGGTTCAAGAAGAAGAACAGAAAAAGAAATGGACTGAAAAAAATTTTGAAGAGATTATAGTTGAAAATTCCCTAATATGGGTAAGAAAATAGTCAATCAAGTCCAGGAAGTGCAGAGTCCCATACAGAATAAATCCAAGGAGAAACACACCAAGACACATATTAATCAAACTATCAAAAAAATAATACAAAGAAAAAATATTAAAGGCAGCAAGGAAAAAGCAACAAATAACATACAAGGGAATCCCCATAAGGTTAACAGCTGATCTTTCAGCAGAAACTCTGCAAGCCAGAAGGGAGTGGCATGACATATTTAAAGTGATGAAAGGGAAAAAACTACAACAAAGATTACTCTACCCAGCAAGGATCTCATTCAGATTCGATGGAGAAATCAAAAGCTTAATGACAAGCAAAAGCTAAGAGAATTCAGCACCACCATACCAGCTTTACAACAAATGCTAAAGGAACTTCTCAAGGCAGGAAACACAACAGAAGGACAAGATCTACAATAACTAACCCAAAATAATTAAGAAAATGGTAATAGGAACATACATATTGACAACTATGTTAAATGTAAATGGATTAAATGCTCCAACCAAAAGACATAGACTGGCTGAATGGATACAAAAACAAAACCTGTATATATGCGGTCAACAAGAGACCTACTTCAGACCTAGGACACATACAGACTGAAAGTGAGGAGTGGAGAAAGATATTCCATGCAAATGGAAATCAGAAGAAAGCTGGAGTAGCAATTCTCATAGCAGACAAAATAGACTTTAAAATAAAGACTATTACAAGAGACAAAGAAGCACACACATAATGATCAAGGGATCAATCCAAGAAGAAGATATAACAATTGTAAATATTTATGCACCCAACATAGGAGCACCTCCATACATAAGGCAAATGCTAACAGCTATAAAAGTGGAAATCGACAGTAACACAATTGTAGTAGGGGACTTTAACACCACACTTTCACCAATGGACAGATCATCTAAAATGAAAATAAATAAGGAAACACAAGCTTTAAATGATACATTAAACAAGATGGACTTCATTGATATTTATAGGACATTCCATCCAAAAACAACAGAATACACTTTCTACTCAAGCGCTCATGGAACATTCTCCAGGACAGATCATATCTTGGGTCCCAAGTCAAGCCTTGGTAAATTTAAGAAAACTGAAATCATATCAAGTATCTTTTCCGACCACTACACTACGAGACTTGATATCAATTACAGGAAAAAATCTGTAAAAAAATACAAACACGTGAAGGCTAAACAATACTCTACTAAATAACCAAGAGATCACTGAAAAAATCAAAGAGGAAATCAAAAAATACCTAGAGACAAAGGACAATGAAAACACAACAACCCAAAACCTATGGGATGCAGCAAAAACAATTCTAAGAGCGAATTTTACAGCAATACAATCCTACCTCAAGAAACAAGAAACATCTTGAATAAACAACCTAAACTTACACCTAAAGCAATTAGAGAAAGAAGAACAAAAAAAACCTCGAAGTTAGCAGAAGAAAAGTAATCATAAAGAACAGATCAGAAATAAATGAAAAAGAAATGAAGGAAACAATAGAAAAGATCAGTAAAACTAAAAGATGGTTCTTTGAGAAGATAAACAAAATTGATAAACCATTAGCCAGACTCATCAAGAAGAAAAGGTAGAAGACTCAAATCAATAGAATTAGAAATGAAAAAGGAGAAGCAACAATTGACAATGCAGAAATACAAAGGATCATGAGAGATTACTACAACAATATGCCAATAAAATGGACAACCTGGAGGAAATGGACAAATTCTTAGAAAAGCACAACCTCCTGAGACTGAACCAGGAAGAAACAGAAAATATAAACAGACCAATCACAAACACTGAAATTGAAACTATGATTCAAAATCTTCCACCAAACAAAAGCCCAAGACCAGATGGTTTCACAGGTGAATTCTATCAAACATTTAGAGAAGAGCTTATACCTATTCTTCTCAAACTCTTCCAAAATACAGCAGAGGGAGGAACACACCCCAACTCATTCTATGAGGCCACCATCACCCTGATACCAAAACAAAGATGTCACAAAGATGTCAAAAAGAAAGACAATGATGTCACAAGGAAAGCAAACTACAGGCCAATAGCACTCATGAACATAGACACAAAAATTCTCAACAAAATACTATGAAACAGAATCCAACAACACATTAAAAGGATCATGCACAATGATCAAGTGGGGTTTATCCCAGGAATGCAAGGATTCTTCAATATATGCAAATCAATCAATGTGATACACCATATAAACAAATTGAAGGAGAAAAACCATATGATCATCTCAACAGATGAAAAAAAGCTTTCAACAAAATTCAACAATCATTTATGATAAAAACCTTACCCAAAGTAGTTATAGAGGGAACTTACCTCAACATAATAAAGTCCATATATGAAAAACCCACAGCCAACTTCATTGTCAATGGTGAAAAACTCAAAGCACTTCCTCTAAGATAAGGAACAAGACAAGGTTGTCCACTCTCACCACTATTATTCAACATAGTTTTGGAAGTTTTAGCCACAGCAATCAGAGAAGAAAAAGAAATAAAAGGAATCCAAATAGGAAAAGAAGAAGTAAATCTGCCACTGTTTGCAAATGACATGATACTACACATAGAAAATCCTAAAGATGCTACCAGAAAACTACTAGAGCTACTCAATGAATTTGGTAAAGTAGCAGGATGCAAAATTAATGCACAGAAATCTCTTGCATTCCTATACACTAATGATGAAAAATCTGAAAGTGAAATTAAGGAAACACTCACATTTACCATTGCAATAAAAAGAACAAAATACTTAGGAATAAACCTACCTAAGGAGACAAAATACCAGTATTCAGAAAACTATAAGACACTGATGAAAGAAATTAAAGATGATACAAACAGATGGAGAGATATACCATGATCTTGGACTGGAAGAATCAACAGCGTGAAAATGACTATACTACCCAAAGCAATCTACCAATTCAATGCAATCCCTATCAAACTACCAATGGCATTTTTCATGGAACTAAGACAAAATATCTTAAAATTTGTATGGAAACGGAAAAGACCCCAAATAGCCAAAGAAATCTTGAGAAAGAAAAACAGAGCTGGAAAAATCAGGCTCCTGGACTTCAGACTATGCTACACAGCTACAGTTATCAAGACAGTATGGTACTGGCACAAAAACAGAAATATAGATCAATGGAACAGGATAGAAAGCCCACAGGTAAACCCATGCACATATGATCACCTTATTCATGATAAAGGAGGCAAGAATATAAAATGGAGAAAAGGCAGCCTCTTTAATAAGTGGTGCTGGGAAAACTGGACAGCTACATGTAAAAGAATGAAATTAGAACACTCCCTAACACCATACACAAAAATAAATTCAAAATGGATTAAAGACCTAAATGTAAGGCCAGACACTAGAAAACTCTTAGAGGAAAACATAGACAGACCAGTCTATGACATAAATCACTGCAAGATCCTTCTTGACCCACCTCCTAGAGAAAAGGAAATAAAAACAAAAATAAACAAATGGGACCTAATTAAACGTAAAAGCTTTTGCACAGCAAAGGAAACCATAAACAAGACAAAAAGACAACCCTCAGAATGGGAGAAAATATTTGCAAACGAAGCAACTGACAAAGGATTAATCTCCAAAATATATAAGCAGCTCATGCAGTTCAATATCTAAAAAACAATCCAGTCCAAAAATGGGCAGAAGACCTAAATAGACATTTCTCCAAAGAAGATATACAGACTGCCAACAAACACATGAAAGGATGCTCACCATCATTAATCATTAGAGAAATGCAAATCAAAACTACAATGAGGTATCACCTCACACCAGTCAAAATGGGCATCATTAAAAAATCTACAAACAATAAATGCTGGAGAGGGTGTGGAGAAAAGGGAACCCTCTTGAACTGCTGGTGGGAATGTAAATTGATACAGCCACTATGGAGAACTGTATGGAAAGTCCTTTAAAAACTAAAAATAGAAATACCATATGACCCAGCAATCTCACTACCGGGCCTATACCCTGAGAAAACCATAATTCAAAAAGAGGCATGTACCAAAAATGTTCATTGCAGCTCTATTTACAATAGCCAGGACATGGAAGCAACCTACATGTCCATCAACTGATGAATGGATAAAGAAGATGTGGCACATATATACAATGGAATATTACTCAGCCATAAAAGAAATGAAATTGATTTATTTGTGGTGAGGTAGATGGGCCTAATGTCCATCATACAGAGTGAAGTAAGTCAGAAAAACAAATATTGTGTGCTAATACATATATCTGGAATCTAAAAAAAAAAAATGGTTCTGAAGGGCCTAGGGGCAGGACAGGAATAAAGATGCAGACATAGAGAATGGACTTGAAGACTCGGGGAGGGGGAAGGGTAAGCTGGGACGAAGTGAGAGAGTGGCATGGACATATATACACTACGAAATGTAAGATAGATAGCTAGTGCGAAGCAGCTGCATAGCACAGGGAGATCAGCTGGGTGCTTTGTGACCACCTATAGCAGTGGGATAAGGAGGATGGGAGGGAGGAGATACAGGGATATATGTATAGCTGATTCACTTTGTTATAAAGCAGAAACTAACACACCACTGTAAAGCAATTATACTCCAAAGATGTTTTAAAAAATAATAAAATAAACAAACATGAGACAAATTCCTTTCACATCAAACATTTTAAGAGAAGATGGCTTTTGAAGCGAAGCTTAGGGCTCAGAACACTTGATTTAAATCTTAGAGGAAACTTTGATGGTAGGTGAATAATGGACATAAACTCACTTGGATTACACTAGTAACTACACGAACAGAAACCCTTGTAGTTATATTTACTGTGTGAAAATTTTCTTAATTAGTAGTACACATTCAATATTATTTCTCAAGTAAACACGTGAAACACAAAAAGATGACAGTAATCTTTTCTCCATGTGTTCACACCGTAAGTATTCTTGAATTAAAAGATAAAATGTCTCTCATATTATGATTTTGAAAAGTTTGAGAGTAACATTAAGTTAACAGTTCATTATTAGTAGTAACATCTTTTGTTCATATTAATAAAGCCTATTGTTTCTGAATAGGAGAGTGGTGAGAACTCTCTGGCATTTCTAAATGGAATATCGAAGAAATAACAAGTAGATAGTAGCATATTAAAAATGCTTCAGTATCTTTTTAAAATTCAGGCACTGACTTCTCAAGAATCCAGACATTCAACTTGAAAACCATAGTCAGTGATATAATTAGTAACATAGTATTCATTACTTCCTACCCATAAAACCAGTAGGTGAACTCCCTTCAAGAGCCAGAAAAAAATATGAATGAGGGAATTTTTCACTTGAATTTGAGACTAAATTTTTGCTGTACATTTAGCCTATATTCTTTGCTTCTATGAATATTTGAAGAAAATAGTTAAATTAATTGCTTATATCTGCAATTTTGAGAAATGTGATTGCAGTTAATCAACACCACGCAATGCAGAGTAATGTTTCATCTAACACAGCAGACAAAAGAATATTTAATGAGTCACATTAGATTTGACCAAATCTAGAGGTTGGAATTTTTTTTCTGTATTTTATAAATCCTTATACTGCTTTAACATGATACAAAATTATCACGGCTCAGTGACTAAATGACTGAGATCTGAAATCAAACTATCCTATGTTCTAATCTTGTATGGGATTTGGTAGGTTATTTCATTCTCTAAAGCTCATAATACAAATGTGAACAGTGGGGTAAATTATAGTTCAGAGGACTGCCGTGAAGGGTCAGTAAGATAATATACATGAAGGACCAAATGCAGTGCTTTACACATAGTAAGTGATCAATCAATGCTAGATGCTATTCCTTAAACATCTCCAGAAACTTTCTGAAATACTGCCATCTTTGTGGACTAACTGTGTAAACACCATTCCTTGTTTATTCTCTCAGAAATTAACATATGATTCAGGTTTATTAAGAAATGGACCTAGTCCTTTACAGATGAAGGTGACAAAGCCCACACATAGGAGCCAGATCCAGAGGCTTTCTCAGAAACCCATGCTAAGCCAGGGTCCAGCTGGGATAAAAAGCTACTATTTGGGTATTTCTAAAGGAAGCATAAACGGCTTTAAAACTATCAGAAGGCAGAATGGAGGAGAAACTGCAAAACACAGAATAATTCTTGGAGGCCTGTAAATTGATGAGGTGGCAGATATTGCCTGGAGACGCTGATTACAAAATGGCCTCAAATAAGCCTCTTGCTAAAGCTTTTTAGGAAAGAGCTACTACATGGTGGCAGACAATATTCCAAGCACAGCACAGCTCTGTGGCCCAGCTCAACAAAAGCAAATGAACATCTGTTCACTTGCTGACAGGACAGAACTAAAACATACCTGCAATCTTAAAGACTGGTGTAGCCAAAGGATCCCAAGAGAGTCATAGGGTTTCCTGATTTTTTACAAAGCCTTTAAGGTAGAAGCACTGTTTTCATGTCAGCAATAAAGTATTTTGAGAAACAAATTAATACGCTACACGTGCCTCTGCTTTGGTTGAAGATACTGCTGCATTTTCAAGTGTGTAGGGGGATAACCTCGCTGCCTCTGCTGAAGCTGAAATGCCCTGGAGATAATATATTTGGGAATTTTAAGTTTTACGTTTATCTTCTACACATATTTAATCATTTAATCAACACCCGTAGTATGCTACTTGGGAATGGACAGCTGAGAAAAGCAAAGGAGTTATTTTAAAAGGTTTCTCCTCTGCTCAGCTTTAAATCTCCGTTGTGCTACTAACAAAGACCCTGACTGAAGGACAGAGACCGTTAAATATAAGAAGGCACAATGCGTGACAAAGACAGCTTAAGACTCTTTTACCATCCACTCTGTTTCAAAGTTGGAAAAGATGTATAAATACTGATAAAGTTTATACATAGACAAGAGTCCCATCTCAGTCCTTAAAGTTTAGACAAGTACGCAGAGGGACTTCAGCAAGCTCATCCTTCAGCATCTAGTCAATGTGACTCAGCCCCTTCAAAGGCACCCTTGGCTCTGTTTCGTTGCTCTTGTTGTTATTGAAAAAAGAGAGAGACACAGGGAGGTAAAACAAAATCATAAGAAATAAACTAGAAACTTCTCTATAGTAATTAATGACACCTGAACACCCACAACAAGTCGGATGCACTATTGGTGGCTGGGGTTCTCATTCTGCACAGCACTCGCCACTATAGGCAGGGACACAGGGTGTCTCAGCCCCATGCCTGGTCAATCCCTCACAGGAGGACTTAAATGCCTGATGGCTTAAAATACCGCCTCCCACCCCCATATACACCAATAATATTGGATTTCAAGAGAGTACAATGCCTCAAAGGACAGAATTATGTTTCCCACTACACAGCTCTGTTCTCCTTAAGTCCTATCATCTAGGAGTCACTTAACCGCCTACTAAGTGATTTTCTTTCATCTTCTTTGGAACCCCATTTAGTTTTACAAAACCCTGAAAATTCCAAACTTCAGTGATTTTATGACAGATCAATTAAGAAAATGTGCCATTCTTATAGTTTATAATTCAATTTTTATAATAGAGGTCCTGCTCATCCTCCCATCTTCCCTCTGCGCCACTCAAAATTCAATCCAATTCAATCTCTATATTCCGGCAAGTGCTAAATCCATCAAATATCAAATGATTTTCTATTCCGTATCAAACTTATAAAATATTATACTATTCTAATCATAGATGCTAAAAGAAACCTACTTGGGTTAACTTGGCTCACGAACCAGGTTTAAAAAGCAAATTTGGAGAGATAGCTTCAGGATGGCAGAGGAGTAGGACATGGAGATCACCTACCTCCCCACAAATGCATCAAAAATACATCTACACGAGGAACAGTTCCTACAGAACACGTACTGAACGCTGGCAGAAGACCTCAGGCTCCCAAAAGGCAAGAAACTCCCTACGTAGCTGGGTAGGGCAAAAGAAAAATGAAAAGAACAGAGACAAAAGAACAGGGATGGGACCTACATCTCTGGGAGGGAGCTGGGAAGGAGGAAAAGTTTCCACACACTAGGAAGCCCCTTCACTGGAGGAGACGGGGGTTGGGCAGGGGGGAATCTTCAGAGCCATGGAGGAGAGCACAGCAACAGGTGTGCAGAGGGCAAAGTGAAGACATTCTCGCACAGAGGATCGCTGCTGACCAGCACTCACCAGCCTGAGGGGCTTCTCTGCTCACCCACTGGGGCGGGCGGGGGCGGGGAGCTGAGGCTCGGGCTTCGGAGATCAGATTCCAGGGAGAGGACTGGGGTTGGCTGCGAGAACACAGCCGGAAGGGAGCTAGTGTGCCACAGCTACCCGGGAGGTAGTCCAAGACTACCTACCCGGGAGGCAGTCCAAGAAAAGTCTGGACCTGCCTAAGGGGCAAGAGACCATTGTTCCAGGGTGTGCGAGGAGAGGGGATTCAGAGCACCGCCTAAATGAGGTCCAGAGATGGGCACGAGCCACAGCTATCAGCGCGGACACCAGAGACAGACATGAAATGCTAAGGCTACTGCTGCAGCCACCAAGAAGCCTGTGTGCAAGCGCAGGTCACTATCCACACCTCCCCTGCCGGGAGGCTGTGCAGCCCGCCACTGCCAAGGTCCCATGATCCAGATACAACTTCCCCAGGAGGACACACAGCATGCCTCAGACTATTGCAACATCACTCCAGCCTCTGCCACCATAGGCTCGCCCTGCATTCCGTACCACTCCCTCCCCCTGGCCTGAGGGAGCCAGAGCCCCCGATCACGTGCTATTTTAACCCCGTAATGTCTGGGTGGGAACAGAAGCCCTCAGGTGACCTACACAAAGAGGCGGGTCCAAATCCAAAGCTGAACCCCAGGAGCTGTGTGAAAAAAGAAGAGAAAGAGAAATCTCTCTGTGCAGCCTCAGGAGCAGTGGATTAAATCTCCACAATCAAATTGATGTACCCTGCATCTGTGGAATAACTGAATAGATGACGAATCGCCCCAAAATTGAGCTGATGGGCTTTGGGAGCAACTGTTGACTTGGGGTTTGCTTTCTGCAACTAATTGTTTCTGGTTTTATGTTTATCTCAGTTTAGTATTCAGAGCTTGTTATCTCTGGTACATTTATTGATTTGGTTGCTCTCCCCCTTTTTTTATATATTTTTTTTTTCCTTTTTTCCCCTTTTGTGAGTGTGTATGTGGATGCTTCTTCGTGTGATTTTGTCTGTGTAGCTTTGCTTTTACCATTTGTCCTGGGGATCTGTTTGTCGGCTCTTTGGGTTTTTTTTTTTTTTGGTTTTTTAGTATAGTTTTTAGCGCTTATCATTGGTGGATTTGTTTTTAGTTTGGTTGCTCTCTTCTTTCTTTCTATTTCTTTTATATTTTTATTTTTAATAATTTTTTTTATATTTTATTTTAATAACTCTATTTTTTCCTTCCTCCCTCCCTCCCTTTCTTTCTTTTTCTCCCTTTTCTTCTGAGCTGTGTGGCTGACAGGGCCTTGGTGCTCCAGCTGGGGGTCAAGCCTGAGCCTCTGAGGTGGGAGAGCCAACCTCAGGAAACTGGTCCACCAGAGACCTCCCAGCCACACATAGTATCAAATGACAAAAGCTCTCTCAGAGATCTCTGTCTCGATGTGAAAACCCAGCTCCACTCAACGACCAGCAAGCTACAGTGCTGGACAACCTATGCCAAATAACGAGCAAGACAGGAACACAAACACAACGATTAGCAGAGAGGCTGCCTAAAATCATAATAAGTTCACAGACATCCCAAAACACACCACCAGACGTGGACCTGCCCACCAGAAAGACAAGATCCAGCCTCATCCATCAGAACACAGGCACCAGTCCCCTCCATCAGGAAGGCTACAAAACCCACTGAACCAACATTACCCACTGAGGGAAGGCACCAAAAACAACAGGAAAAATGAACCTGCAGCCTGCAAAAAGGAGACCCCAAACACAGTAAGTTAAGCAAAATGAGAAGACAGAGAATTACACAGCACATGAAGAAGCAAGGTAAAAACCCACCAGACAAAACAAATGAAGAGGAAATAGGTAGTCTAAATGAAAAACAATTCAGAGTAATGATAGTAAAGGTGATCTAAATCTTAGAAATAGATTGGAGAAAATACAAGAAACGTTTAACAAGGACCTAGAAGAACTAAAGAGCAAACAAACAATGGTGAACAACACAATAAATGAAACTAAAAATTCTCTAGAAGAAATCAATAGCAAAATAACTGAGGCAGAAGAACAGATAAGTGACATGGAAGATAAAATAGTGGAAATAACTACCACAGAGCAGAATAAAGAAAAAAGAATTAAAAGAATTGAGGACAGCCTCAGAGACCTCTGGGACAACACTAAATGCACCAACATTCGAATTATAGGGGTCCCAGAAGAAGAACGAAGGGACTGAGAAAATATTTGAAGAGATTAGAGTTGAAAACTTCCCTAGCATGGGTAAGGATTGTCAATCAAGTTGAGGAAGCAGAGAGTCCCATACAGGATAAATCCAAAGAAAAACATGCCAAGACACATATTAATCAAATTATCAAAAACTAAATACAAGGAAAAAAAATTAAAAGCACTAAACTAAAAGCAACAAATAACATACAAGGGAATCCCATGAGGTTAACAGCTGATCTTTCAGCAGAAACTCTGCAAGCCAGAAGGGAGTGGCATGACATATTTAAAGTGATGAAAGAGAAAAATCTATAACAAAGATTACTCTACCCAGCAAGGATCTCATTCAGATTCGATGGAGAAATCAAAAGCTTAAAGACAAGCAAAAGCTAAGAGAATTCAGCACCACCATACCAGCTTTACAACAAATGCTAAAGGAACTTCTCAAGGCAGGAAACACAACAGAAGGACAAGATCTACAATAACTAACCCAAAATAATTAAGAAAATGGTAATAGGAACATACATATTGACAACTATGTTAAATGTAAATGGATTAAATGCTCCAACCAAAAGACATAGACTGGCTGAATGGATACAAAAACAAAACCTGTATATATGCGGTCGACAAGAGACCCACTTCGGACCTAGGACACATACAAACTGAAAGTGAGGAGTGGAGAAAGATATTCCATGCAAATGGAAATCAGAAGAAAGCTGGAGTAGCAATTCTCATATCAGACAAAATAGACTTTAAAATAAAGATTATTACAAGAGACAAGCACACAACATGATGATCAAGGGATCAATCCAAGAAGAAGATATAACAATTGTATATATTTATGCACCCAACACAGGAGCACCTCAATACATAGGGCAAATGCTAACAGCCGTAAAAGGGGAAATCGACAGTAACACAATCGTAGTAGGGGACTTTAACACCTCATTTACACCAATGGACAGATCATCCAAAATGAAAATAAATAAGGAAAGAGAAGCTATAAATGACACAATAGAACAGATAGATTTAATTGGTATTTATAGGACATTCCAGCCAGAAAAAGCAGATTACACTTTCTTCTCAAGTGCGCATGGATAATTCTCCAGTATAGATCACATCTTGGGTCACAAATCAAGCCTCAGTAAATTTAAGAAAACTGAAATCATATCAAGCATCTTTTCTGACCACAAAACCATGAGATTAGAAATGAATTACAGGGAAAAAAACGTAAAAAAAACACAAACATGTGGAGGCTCAACAATACGTTACTAAATAACCAAGAGATCACTGAAGAAATCAAAGAGGAAATCAAAAAATACCTAGAGACAAATGACAATGAAAACACAATGATCCAAAACCTGTGGGATGCAGCAAAAGCAGTTCTAAGAGGGAAGTTTATAGCTATACAAGCCTACCTCAAGAAACAAAAAAAATCTCAAATAAACAATCTAACCTTACACCTAAAGAACTAGAGAAAGAAGAACAAACAAAACCCAAAGTTAGCAGAAGGAAAGAAACCAAGATCAGAGCAGAAATAAATGAAATAGAAACAAAGAAAACAATAGCAAAGATCAATAAAACTAAAAGCTGGTTCTTTGAGAAGATAAACAAAATTGATAAACCATTAGCCAGACTCATCAAGAAAAAGAGGGAGAGGACTCAAATCAATAAAATTAGAACTGAAAAAGAAGTTACAACAGACACCATAGAAATACAAAGCATCCTAAGAGACTACTACAAGCAACTCTATGCCAATAAAATGGACAACCTGGAAGAAATGGACAAATTCTTAGAAAGGTATAACCTTCCAAGACTGAACCAGGAAGAAACAGAAAATATGAACAGACCAATCACAAGTAATGAAATTGAACTCTGCAATTAAAAATCTTCCAACAAACAGAAGTCCAGGAGCAGATGGCTTCACAGGTGAATTCTATCAAACATTTAGAGAAGAGTTAACACCCATCCTTCTCAAACTCTTCCAAGAAATTGCAGAGGAAGGAACACTCCCAAACTCATTCTATGAGGCCACCATCACCCTGATACCAAAACCAGACATAGATACTACAAAAAAAGAAAATTACCAACCAATATCACTGATGAATATAGATGCAAAATTCCTCAAAAAAATACTATCAAACAGAATCCAACAACACATTAAAAGGATCATACACCACGATCAAATGGGATTTATCCCAGGGATGCAAGGATTCTTCAATATATGCAAATCAGTCGATGTGATACACCATATTAACAAACTGATGAATAAAAACCATATGATCATCTCAATAGATGCAGAAAAAGCTTTTGACAAAATTCAACACCCATTTATGATAAAAACTCTCCAGAAAGTGGGCACAGAGGGAAACTACCTCAACATAATAAAGGCCATATATGACAAACCCACAGCAAACATCATTCTCAATGGTGAAAAACAGAAAGCATTTCCTCTAAGATCAGAAATAAGACAAGGATGTCCACTCTCACCACTATTATTCAACATAGTTTTGGGAGTCCTAGCCATGGCAATCAGAGAAGAAATAAAAGGAATACAAATTGGAAAAGAAGAAGTAAAACTGTCACTGTTTGTAGATAACATGATACCATACATAGAGCATCCTAAAAATGCCACCAGAAAACTACTAGAGCTAATCAATGAATTTGGTAAAGTTGCAGGATACAAAATTAATGCACAGAAATCTCTTGCATTCCTATATACTAATGATGAAAAATCTGAAAGAGAAATTAGGGAAACACTCCCATTTACCACTGCAGCAAAAACAATAAAATATCTAGGAATAAACCTACCCAGGGAGACAAAGACCTGTATGCAGAAAACTATAAGACACTGATGAAAGAAATTAAAGATGATACCAACAGATGGAGAGATATACCATGTTCTTGGATTGGAAGAATCAATATTGTGAAAATGACTATACTACCCAAAGCAATCTACAGATTCAATGCAATCCCTATCAAATTACCAATGGCATTTTTTATGGAACTAGAACAAATCGTCTTAAAATTTGTATGGAGACACAAAAAACCTGAATAGCCAAAGCAGTCTTGAGGGAAAAAATGGAGAGGGAGGAATCAGACTCCCTGACTTCAGACTACACTACAAAGCTACAGTAATCAAGACAATATGGTACTGGCACAAAAACAGAAACATAGATCAATGGAACAAGTTAGAAAGCCCAGAGATAAACCCACACACCTACGGTCAACTAATCTATGACAAAGGAGGCAAAGATACACAATGGAGAAAAAACAGTCTCTTCAATAAGTGGTGCTGGGAAAACTGGACAGCTACATGTAAAAGAATGAAATGAGAACATTCCCTAACACCATACACAAAAATAAACTCAAAATGGATTTGAGACCTAAATGTAAAACCAGACACTATAAAACTCTTAGAGGAAAGCATAGGAAGAATGCTATTTGACATAATTCACAGCAAGATCTTCTCTGATCCACCTCTTAGAGTAATGGAAATAAAAACAAAAATTAAAAAATGGAACGTGATGAAACTTCAAAGCTTTTGCACAGCAAAGGAAACCATAAACAAGATGAAAAGACAACCCTCAGAATGGGAGAAAATATTTGCAAACAAATCAATGGACAAAAGATTAATCTCCAAAATATATAAGCAGCTCATGCAGCTCAATACTGAAGAAACAAACAACCCAATCCAAAAATGGGCAGAAGACCTAAATAGACATTTCTCAAAGTAAGATATACAGATTGGCCACAAACACATGAAAGGATGCTCAACATCACTAATCATTAGAGAAATGCAAATCAAAACCGCAATGAGGTATCACCTCATCCCAGTCAGAATGGCCATCATAAACAAATCTACAAACAATAAATGCTAGAGAGGGTGTGGAGAAAAGGGAACCCTCTTGCACTGCTGGTTGGTATGTAAATTGATACAGCCACTATGGAGAATACTAAGGAGGTTCCTTTAAAACCTAAAAATAGAACTACCATATGATCCAGCAATCCCACTCCTGGGCATATACCCTGAGAAAACCATAATTCAAAAAGAGTCATGTACCAGAATGCTCTATGTATAATAGCCAGGACATGGAAGCAACCTAAGCGTCCATCAACAGATGAATGGATAAAGAAGATGTGGCATATATATACAATGGAATATTCTCAGCCATGAAAAGAAATGAAATTGGGTTACTTGTAGTGAGGTAGATGGACCTAGAGACTGTCATACAGAGTGAAGTAAGTCAGAAAGAGAAAAACAATTGTCGCATTCTAACACATATATATGGCATCTAAAAAAAAAACAAAAATGGTTCTGACGAATCTAGGGCAGGACAGGAATAAAGACGCAGATGTAGACAATGGACTTGAGGACACAGGGAAGGGGAAGATGGGACAAAGTGAGAGAGTGGCATGGACATATATACACTACTAAATGTAAAATAGCTAGCTAGTGGGACGCATCCGCATAGCACAGGGAGATCAGCTCGGTGCTTTGTGACCACCTAGAGGGGTGGGATAGGGAAGTGGGGAGGGAGACGCAAGAGGTAGGGGATGTGGGGATATATGTATATGTATAGCTGATTCACTTTGTTATACGGCAGAAACTAACACACCATTGTAAAGCAAGTACACTCCAATAAAGATTTAAAATTTTTTTAAAAAGCAAATTCGTTCAGAATAAAATGCTGTAGGATCCCATTTTTACTGGAAAATTTTGCTTGGCTGTCCAAGATGTTAAAGTGGGCAATTCTCTTCCAAGAACTCCCATAATATTATTGGATTGTAATTTCCACCATCCGTAAGTTTTATTAGGCTGCATAAATAAGTCTGTCTTTTATAGGCTTGCATTGGCTTTAATTCTCCATTTTGGAAAATGAAGGCTGTATCGAATAATTTGACTTTCACCATGAAATGAACATGACAATGATCCCACTTCAACAGCATTTGGAATTAGTATTTAAATCAACCTATTTCCTCATTACCTAAGATAGTCCCGTTCTATCAAAAGCATGAGAAAACTGTGGAAGGGAAGTGATTCTTAAGAGTAAGAAATGAAAAGAAAGAGAAGATTGGAAGAGTGAGAGCTTTGAAGGAAAGTGGAGCGATTCAAGAAATTAGGAAGAGTATTAGAAGGTCACGTTTTACTTATATATCAATATATGTTAATACATAACAACCTTAGTTTTGATACATAAATTTAAAACTTTTTAAAATTGTCTTTTAGGGTGACTGGCCATCCCAATTTTCTGTTTGGTTCCAGCACTTGAAGTTCTGGCAAATTCCTCAGTCCTCAGACAACTGGGATGATTAATCATCCTGCTTTTAATTCACCTGGTGCAAAACATCTATACTTTATCGTTTTTCCTTCAAACACAGAAAATACAACGTGCATACCTGAAATCTCTGGGGGCTCTGGATTTTGAGGACATGCCTCTCCCACTGATTGTGGAGCCCAGCCGTGCTTTGCCATAAATGCCTTGTAGGACCACCACAGGTAGTTTGAAAGCCAACTGTTAATTTGCCATTCATCTGGCTGGAGAAGTAATAAAATGTCATCTGTGAAAAATAATGAATGTCCAAATAATTACAATAAAGAAGTTCCCAAATGTGGAAAGTAATTCAAATGCTGTGTGCTTTCAAATACCTGACAACCATGTGGGTTATTTGTGGAAAGAAAAACTCTGCTTCGTAAGTTTGAGGAAGGAGAATCCAAGTTTGAGGAAGGAGAATCCACGTTCGAGACCAATGAGAGGAAGTGAGCTGTTAAAAACAAGGGTCAGTGTGTTAGATGCAGAGCCACCACTGGTAAACTTATTTAATACACCAGGCAATAATTCAGGCCTATATCCACTTTGGGTCAATATATTTTTAAAGAATGAAATATTTAACGGTACCGTTTATCTTTGCAAATGGTCTGCTTGATATTGTTACTTCAATATATTCCCCAGTAAAATAACTAATTGTGAGTGTACTCCCTAAAACACTGTTATGGGCTGTAGTCCATGACCAAATTCATCTCATAACTTAGAAAGTTATAACCCAGCAAAGATGATATCCAGGGAAAACATTATACTGGGACTGCCCACCAAAATAAGTAATTCAATGAAGAATTCAAAAAAGATCCTATTTTGTTGTGTTTTTCTCCGGAAAGAATTGGATCAAATAGTCCCAGCTTTTGCCAGGATTATGGAAAACGATACTGAGTCCCAGTGCTCTTCTGTATGCTGCAGTACAGACCATGCTGGTCAACTTACTATTTAGAAGCCTACAAAATAAATGTGGAACATTCCCTGGGCTTTCATAGATTTTTTTGCAATGCTTGACAAGGTTATAGTGTATAATACGGGAACCACTGTTTCCTGCTCATCTATTTGGTATGCCACTGTTTGTCAAAAAGAATGAAAAAATGATGTTGATGATGGCATACCTACCCAAATTATTCAGTGGTATTTGAAAGCTGTCTTGGAAATCAAATTTAATTGTCACATCATTGAGAGAATCAATAGTAAAATTATGAAACCTAAGAAACCTCTTTTTCCCTATAGCTATTCCAAAACTGTACCCTAATGAAGCAGAAAAGAAGAACATTAATGATTGCATATAACATAGTCATAAGCATAACTGAAGTCCCTGCAATAACAGAAAATTGTTCTCAGAATGTACCACCTGGAATAATTTTATAAACGTAATTTCGATGAAGAGCTGGTATCATGGTGATACAAGTGGACGACCATTATTTTGCTGTTGCTTCATATTCAGCAGGGAAAGCAAATGCTAAGCAAGTGAATAATCAAACGAGCATAATAAGCCATAGGGATTTATTGTTTGCAGTTTAAATACAATTATTTGCAATACAAATGGTAATAGTATTCAACAGGCCTTCAATTACTGTTTATAAATATTCAGCTACTAAAAAGCACTTGTGATACATACAGCAAAAATTATTTTCATCTGTCAAGGAAATCACTTAAATTAACCATATTTATTTTTGAAAGTTTGGTCCTAAAACTCAGACTGATACATTAAGCTATTAAATAATAGAAGAGCATTTTCAATAAAATCATAAATTATAAGAATATTTAAGCTAGGTGTTTTATAAATACAAACTATGTCATCTGGTACATTTTATGACACTGTAACTTATTCTGTATTTTGTCAAAAATTAAATGAGGTTAACCTTCAGGTTATCGTAAAAAGTAAAGTTTTAAATTCAGAAACAACTTGAGATCCTTTAGCCTTTGTTCTAGTAATAAGATTTCTTTTCATGGGGTAAAAAAGTATTCAAAATGCACCCAATAACAATACTTGTTTTTTTGTTTTTTATTTATTATTTTTTTTTAATTCCGATTTAGTGACAATAGCGTTCTTTCAAATGCACACTCAATTTTACCTTGCTCCCTATGAGTATAGAAGTTCTTTAATTCACAGTTGGAGATGTTCCGTAGAGAACATCGTCTTATAGAAAGTTATCTTGCTTTCCCTAGGACTTTAGTTATCGGGTCTACGAGTATAAAAGAAAGAAGCAGATCCTTGGCAGCATAAGTTTTTCCCACACGCCCATTCCCTCATCTGATATCCTCTCCTACTGCTGGCTCGAAGCATCAAGAAGAGACTTACAAAGCTGATTAAAAAAAAAAAAAAAAAAGGTATTCAATATTATCTCCACACACCCCTTTTAGTCCTTGAGGGAGCCTAGTAACATCGTACCACACAACACCATTCTCATCACATGTCTCCTATTAATCTCTACCATGTTCATTTCAGTTTGTTCATATGATTCATAAATTCCCATTTTATTCCTGCATCCATAAAAGCAACTTCATAGCCTATCTTTGAAACAGATTTAAAACCACCTTGTGATGAAGTCGTTAATTATTAAAGCTACAAAATAAGAATTATTAAAATTACAAAATAAGACAGGATGACTGCATTTATAATCTTTTTTTTTTGCGGTACGCGGGCCTCTCACTGCTGTGGCCTCTCCCATTGCGGAGCACAGGCTCCGGACGCGCAGGCTCAGCAGCCATGGCTCACGGGCCCAGCCGCTCCGCAACATGTGGGATCTTCCCGGACCGGGGCACGAACCCGTGTCCCCTGCACCGGCAGGCAGACTCTCAACTACTGCACCACCAGGGAAGCCCTCCGTTTATAATCTTAAATGTTTTTGTTAAAGGGCTTTTTCTTCTTAGTAGCTGGGTACATGTAGGAGTAAAACCCCAGAAGTATATAAAATATGAAAGCAACAAAAACCATGAATCAAGTTTTGAGGGCTAATTCAATAACTTTGGGCAGTGAATTACCCCAACCTTGATCCTTAGAAAAGATGAGGTAGAATTTTCAGTCTCACTTTCTTCAACTACTGATAGGCAGTCTTGCCTTTCTTCCATTTCCCAAGTTCTAAGTGATTAATGGGAATGCATGCAAGCAGGAGAAACAGAAACCCTATTGCATGCTGTAGAGTAACCAATGGGCTCAAAGGAACTCGAAAAACTGAGTATTTTAACAGTAAGATAACATCAAAAAAAAATCAGGCTGCAGGAATGGATCACTGTGACAAGATCCAAGACCTGAAGCAAAGGTTAAAATGTCAAAACTTTTGGAACAGGAAAAGTGTGTTCATTTGTGACAGAAATATGGCTCAGTTCAGATAACAGAGGTTAAATAACAGTCTTAGATACAAACTCCTTCAAGTTGGTAATTTCTGTTTATTAAATTCCATTTCTGTTGAATCATAAGTTTTGCCTCATTCCTGTTCATTAAACTAACAAGTTCGACATAAGCACATAATATTTGTTAAAACTGTATCAAAGGATACCCTCAAATAGTAATTCCCTATAATTGCTAGCACTGTGTAAATAAATGTTGCCATATACATTTAAGTCTGCTTCAGTGATAAAGGGCTAGGTGAATCACTTTAGGGAATCATAAAATATGCAATAAAAATGAGAGTGATATTAATAAAAATGTCAATGTAAAGACCTCTGAAATTTTTCTCCTCAATAAAAACAATGAAAATATTGGCAAAAACGGCCACAGTGGGCTTCCCTGGTGGCGCAGTGGTTGGGAGTCCGCCTGCCGATGCAGGGGACATGGGTTCGTGTCCCGGTCCGGGAAGATCCCACATGCCGCGGCAGCGGCTGGGCCCGTGAGCCATGGCCGCTGAGCCTGCGCGTCCGGAGCCTGTGCTCCACAACGGGAGAGGCCACAGCAGTGAGAGACCCGCGTATCGCAAAAAAAAAAAAAAAAAAAAAAAACACGGCCACAGTAAAGCTTACAGCAAACCGCAGACCTTTTATTCAATAAATAACTGAATCTCAGTAAAAACAGTAAATTTTAGGGGGGGTTTTCTTTTCTTTTTCTTTTTAACTTGGCCCTATTCCTACCACTCTCCAGCTCCACAGCAACTATAAAAAATGGCAGCCCACATTCCTGGGGCAGCATGGCAACCACAGAAATGAGCAGAATAGAGTTAAAACTCTTTCAAGCCTCATTACCAAATAATTATCAAATAATTATCCTTATTTGATATGTCTGGTGTTTCCTGAAAGACACCACTTATAAGGCTGTCTGAAATTGCCCAGTGCAAATAGACTGTTTACAGTAGGCATGTGTTGAAAATAATTACTGGCAAGTGTTTTAACTTTACTGTTGCTTGGTGCAGTACATAACATATGGGGTCAACAATAGACTAACCAAAAGCTTAAAGCAAAACTGAAATGTTGCATAGGAACTTTGAAATGCTCCAACATCTTCCCGCAAACCTATAGAGACATGTGCATGCATAGGGCTGTACGCATGCTCTGGAAAGACCTGAAAAGGCCCTAAGCTCTCATCTCTGGCTGACTTTGAGGCTCTCTTAAGGCAGGAAGTGAAGAATAAGACAGAGATATCAACTGCCTAGGTAAGTGTTGAAGATACACCACAATAGAGTCCCTCAACGAACACTGGGAAATTTACTGGTTCCAGGCATTTAAGAAACTCTCTTTACAGCTGACCACTTGGCTGACCAAGCAGAGAATTCAATGGACACACATGACAGGAATAAAGACTTTACAGAATTATTCCAGGAAAGTCACTAAAGTAAAAACAACAAATACAACAAACCACAACAAACTGTAAAATTGAGGGAAAAAGATTTCCACACTTGCCACATTATATTGTTGTAGATGTCCGTGTTTCAAAAGAAATTGTGAGAAATGCAAAGAAACAAAAAAATGTGACTCATACAAAGGAAAAAAACAATCAAACAAAAGTGTCTCTGAGAAAGCCCAGATGCTGGACCTACCGAAAAAAAGACTTTAAATCAACTATTTAAAATATTTCAAAGATCTAAAGGAAACCATGTCTAAAGAACTAAGAAACCATGAGAATGATATCTTACAAAGTAGAGACTATCAGTAAAGAGATATAAATTATAAAATCAATAACTAATCACTATAATTGATTGTTATACTTGATAAAAATCAAACTCAAAATTCAGTGTTGATGGGCACACAATATATTAAGATGCTATTTGTGGCAATAACAGCATAAAGGTGGGGAGAACAGAGCTAGGTAGGACAAATTTCTTGAATACTATTGCAATTAAATTGTTCTAATCCAGCATCGATTGTTGTAATCCCTAAAGCATCCAGTAAACTAATTCAAAATTTTATATATATACATACAATATATAATACATATAGAAAATATATATGTAACAGAGAAGAAAACAGTAATGGAGGAACAGAGTAACAAGACAGACATAGACAAAACAAATAGCAGATAGCAGGTGTAAATCCTATCTTATCAATCAAAAGTCTGAGGTTGATATATTGTATAAAGACATAAGCCAACAATTCAACTACAAATAAAAGGGCTGAAAATAAAGAAATATAAAAAATATACAAACAACTAAAAGAGAGCTGAAAATTCATAAAACATATTTTAATGCACAATAAAAATGTTATTAGAGACATAAAAGAACAATTTATAATGAAAAAAGAATCAACCCATCAAATAACAATTATAAATATATATGCACCTAAAAACAGAGCCCCAAAATATAAGAAACAAAAACTAATAGAGTCAAAGTGAAAACAGAGAATTCAACAATAATAGTTGGAAACTTCAACACCCCATTTTTCAGAATGAATAGAACAATTAGACAGAAGATCAGTAAGGGTACAGAAGACTTGAGCAACACTATAAACCAGTTAGACCTAACAGACGCATATGGAATCCTCTATCCAACAGCAGCAAAATGCATATGCTTCTATTATGTACACAAAATGTTCTCCAGGAAAGACCTTATTTTAGGCCACAAAACAAGTCTCAATACATTTAAGAGGATGTTAATCATACAAGTATGTTCTACAGCTACAATGGAGTGAGTGATTTGAGTCAAGAACAGAAAGAAAGAAAGAAAAACAGAAACAGAAAGAAATTAAGGAAAATTGCAAATATGTAGAAATTAAATAACACACTCCTAATGGGTCAAAGGTGAAAATCAGAAGAGAAATTAGAAAATACTTGAGATGAATAACTAATTTAACTGCATCTCATGCATTTTGAAGCATTGTGAAAATACAATATATCAAAATGCATGAGATGCAGTTAAATTCGTGCTTAGAAATAAATTTATAGCTATAAATTACTAAATTTAAAAAAAAGTTTTAAAATCAACAATCTAAACTTGCACCTTACAAAGCTGGAAGAAGAGCAAACTAAACCCAAAGCAAGTAGTAGAAGAAAATAGTAAATATTAGAGCATAAATAAATCAAATAGAGAATAGACAACCAATAGAATAAAATTAAGTAAACCAAAAGTTGGTTTTTGGAAAGATCAACAAAATTGACAAATCTTTCACTAGCCTGACCAATAAAAAAAAAGACAACTCAATTTACTGAATGAATAGTGAAACAAGGGTCAGAACTGCCAACTTTACAGAAATAAAAAGAATTATAAGGAAACATTATCAACAAATGCAGGCTAACGAATTAGATAACCTTGATAATATGAAAAAAATCCTAGCAAGACCCAAAAACTGATTCAGGACCTAAACTGACTCTAGTAGAGATAGAAAATCTGAATAGATAACAAAACAATGAATCAGTAACCAAAAAGCTCCCCACAAAGAAATTCTCAGTCACAGAAGGATGAACTAGTGAATTCTATAAAACATTTAGAGAATTAACACTAACTTCACCAACTCTTGCACAAATTATAAGAGGAAAGACTTCCCAATTCATTCTGTGAGGCCATTATTTCCTTGATACCAAAACCTGACAAACATGTCACAAACATATCAAAAAATGAAAATTATAGCTCAATATCCCATATGAACATACATGTAAAAATACTAAACAAAATACTGGAAAGCCTCATCAAGCAAGACATAAAGATATAAAAAGGATTATTCACCGTGACCAAGCGGAATTTATCCCAGGAATGCAAATTTGGTTCAACATATGAAAACCAATCACTATATGAAAACTAATCACTATAAAACACCATATAGGGCTTCCCTGGTGGCGCAGTGGTTGAGAGCCCGCCTGCCGATGCAGGGGACATGGGTTCGTGCCCCGGTCCGCGAAGATCCCACATGCCGCGGAGCAGCTGGGCCTGTGAGCCATGGCCGCTGAGCCTGTGCGTGCAGAGCCTGTGCTCAGCAACGGGAGAGGCCGCGGCAGTGAGAGGCCCGCGTATGGCAAAAAAAAAAAAAAACACCATATAAATAAAGGCCCAAAATGACATGATCATCTCAATAGATGCAGAAAACACATATGACAAAGTCTAACACTTCATTGGGATAAAAAACACTTCATATATTAGAGACGTGAACATGCTTACCTGATAAATGACATCTACAAAAAACCCTCAGCTAACATCAAACCTGATGGTAAAAGTTTAAAAAGTTTTCCACTAATGGAAATAAGGATATCTGCTATCACCAATTCCATTCAACATTGCGCCCAAGTTTCTAGGTGGGCAATTAGACAAGGAAATGAAATAAAAGGCAGCCAGAAAGGAAACAAAGTAAAACTATTTGCAAATGACATGGTCTTGTACATAGAAGGTCCTAAGGAACCATGCAATTACATCAGCCCATTTGAACAGTCGATGATAATCTTCCCATGTTAAGATCAGCTAATTGGTAACTTTAATTACAACTGCAAAGTCCTTTGACAGAATTACCTAGATTAGTGTTTGAATAACCAGGGGATGAGAATCTTGGGGGGACATCTTTAGAATTCTGCCTACTACAATCAGTAGCCACTAATTTGGTTCCCTTGTTCCATTTGCTATGTTATAAGGTACTGACAAAAATCTATGAGGCCTAAAGTAGTTATGTTCCTACGAGTTCTCCCTTTACTGATTCGGTTGTAGGACACTGAATCAGCATAACTAATCATCAGAGTTGCGAGACTTCACTTGCAGAGAACTAAAATCTTCTGAGTCCTTTACAACCACTTTAATTGGTCAAAGTCCCTGCCCACTTTCATTTGGCAGAATCTCAGTCTACTGACCATTTGGCTATGATTCAAAAGGTACATTCTTTGAAATTTGTATCATATTTATTTCAATATACATTTATTTTATGTATTTCTGTTCAGTATGGATTCAGTGTGAGGCTGAATTAATTTGAATTAATACTCATCTAAATTTAACAAATAAGTCACCTGCCTGTAAAGATAAAATTTCTGCCAAAAGGAAAGCAAATGATATAAAGGAAAAAATTCTATGTCTACAGAGAAATTGTAGCACATATTATTTTTTGGCTCTAATTAGTGAAATAATATCGTTTACTTTAAGATAGGTTTACTACTAATTTATGTGGAGTAATTTCATTGATGTCATATCAGTTAATTCAAATAATCATCTGGGTTGTCAATTATGATTCCCTGACTGATATATTACCTGAATTTGAAATAAAAGGAATGAGGAAATAAACAAATATATTATCCAATAAAAAATAAGCATCACGTTTATAGAAGAATTATATAAACCTCATGTAGCTTATTTTAAATGCACACATGCAGGCACACATCAAGAACCCTGATATCATGAACTTGGCAATCAAAGAATTTGTGGGAAAGAAAAAAACACAGAAGCTCTCTGCAAAACACTACCTGAGGCAGAATGAATTATGAAGTACCAAATGTGTATGCCTTTGAAATTAATTATGTGGTGTGGCTGAGGAGTTGCATTATCCATCAACCCTCTCATTTCCACTGCCTGATTGGACAGTATTGGTAATTATTGGTAATAGGACTGTCAGCTGTGAAGGAGTTTGGGTAGAGATGGGAAAAGAGGGAAGGAAATGGTACTGATGAGCAAAATCTGTAACCTTTGGGTGACATAATTCCTGACATTCCCAAATACACTTTTGGCCTAATCTTCATTTCCAGAGACCGTATTCTCTAGCCATAGCAGACTGCTATATTATTGCCTGGGCACACCAAGTAACTCTATATGGTCCTTATGTGGTTCTTTCAGTTTGAAATATTTCTTTCACTTCCTTGTCCACTGAAATATCATTCATCTTTCAAGTCCTTTCTCAAATGCCCTTCTCCTTTCCAGTGTCAGAATTTGCCTATAGCCACAGAGCAATCTGCTCAGACTAATATTATAGTACTTTTCTAATTTCTCCCTGTATTAAAATTAACTGGGTTATTCTTGAGAATGCTTTCCAAAGAGATCATAAACACTCTAATATGCAACATGTATCTTAAAAATCTTTATAACATTCACAGCCTTTATCATGATGCCTTACACACACTGGGCTTAATAAGAGCTTTTGAACTGAAATTAACAATTGATACCAACATATAAAATTGTCTTTCATAAACACAATAAATTTTTCATCTTTAATTAATTTTTATTTTGAAACTAGTGTAACTACAATATTAAAAATGCAACAAGTGGAAAAATACACTGTATACCCGCTTAATGAACATAATTCTTATTTTTATTATAAGAAACAGGCTTAACTACTGTAATAAAATCTCCTCCATAATTGAAAATTCAGATGAATTTTTAAATAACAGTGTAATGAAGCTGATTTCTTTGCAAAATCAGAGTATAGATCAAAGTAAGCTTCACCTATGTTTGCTACAAAAATGAATTGAATACTGACCACTTAAATTAAGATTATAACTTATCTGTTAGTGGAGGAATTTTATCCTTTACTTATGTATCCCCATTGCATACTGTCAGATGCAAACTGCTCAATTAATGTTTATTGAACAGACTAAGGGACAGCAAACTATGACCTGCAGACAAATCTCACCTTCCACCTGATTTTGCATGGCCTGAGAGCTAAGGGTTTTTACACTTTTAAATGGTTAAAAAAATTCAAAAGAATAGTATTTTATGACATGTGAAAGTTATATGAATTATAAATTCCAGTGTCCATCAGTAAAGTTTTATTATAATATAGTCATGCTTTATCTTTAAGTATTGTTTATGGCAACTTTCGCAGTATAGCGGCAGAGTTGAGTAGTTGGGACACAGATTGTATACCCTAAAAAGCCACAATTATTTACTATCTGGCCCTTTAAAAAAAACATGCAGATCCCTGGAATAGAACATTAATGCTCAGGTTAATGTCTCCTTTACTAAATTGCAGCTTCACTGGGGACAAGATCTGTGTTCTTGTTCACTATTATAGCTACACATACACAATGCGTGGAATAAGATATTTGCCCAATAAAAAGTTTTTAAATATATTAAATAAATAAACATTACTTTTTCACTAACATCAAAATAAATGGATATTAAGACTATAAAGGCTATAAAAACTTGATCTAGAGAGTGAGAATATGAGACTCTTTTCTATTTTTTGTCTTTTGCTGTTTCTTATTAATAAAAGAATCTAAGTCACTGTCTAAATAACACAGCCTGCCAAGTATTGAGAAATAGATTATGGTTCCTAGTGCCCTTCAGAAAGGGCAGCATAGATCAGTTTAGGACATCCTGGTGTTAGAAAAACCAGTGATGAATATAATGCTTATATTAAAAAAACAAGACAAACCTAAAAGCTTTGGCCTGAGGTTAAGCTACCACTGCAGCTAAAACACTGATAGAAAGGTTGCTATTTCCTTAGCCTGGAGAATCAGGTAAAGAAGCCAAGGACATGCAGGTCTGCCATAAATAAAGGGCAGAATTCTAGAAAGAAAAGAGCCTTAAGAAGGGGTGACCCATGTTCTATGAATAAACTCTACCCAAATCTCCACCTCAAACTGAAGCATGCATGTGCAGGGAACACTTCTAGTAACTAAAGCTAAAAGAGCTGAATTGATATTTGAACTACTGAATTGATATCTAAACTACAAAACAGAATTCTCAATTTGAGTCTAAGCAAGCTAATCATCTACTTAAACGAAATCAATTATAAATACTCTCAATAAATACAACAGAATCCAGAGACTCTACAGTAGTAAATTTACAGTGTCATAGATACGATCCAAAATTATTTGACAGAAAAAGGACCAGGAAAATACGACCATGCCATGGGAAAAGACAGTCAACAGAGGTCAACTCTGAGATGAAGGAGACAAGGATTTCTAAATTACAATTATACTGATGCTCAGTGAAGGACAATACACTCATAATGCATGAAAGGATAAGAGATCTTAGTAGAGAAATTAACACAATTTAAAAGCAATTAAGTGAAAATTTTTATATAATATCTGATATTTTTAAAAGATCATTAGATAGGCTTATAAGCATATTAAAGATGACATGGAAAAAAATCACAGAACTTGAAAATATATCAATTGAAATTGTTCAATGTGAAAAAAGAGAAAACAATCAAACTATATAAGACCCTCAATAACAATATGTTAGACATGTTGTCTAACATCATGATGGTTGAAGTCCAAGAAGGAGAGGAGAGAAAGAATGAGATGGAAAAATATATCTGAATAAATAAGGGGAGAACACTTTCCAAAATTGGTGGAAAAACAATTTAAAATTCATGAAGCTTATTTAACCTGATTAGGACTTTTAAAAATCTCATGCCTAGGCACAGTATAGCCAATTGATTAAAACCAACATAAAATATCTTGATAGCACTAAGAAAAACAAAGCTATATTAAATATAGCAAAACAATCATTTTAATAACTGTGAATGTCACATCAGGGAATAGGGAGGCCAGAAGACAGGGAAATATCTTTAAAGCACTAAAAGAAAAACATGTGCATGAAACAATTCTATATCTAATGAGAATATATTTCAAGAATAAAGGGAAAATAAAGACATTTTCAGTAAAGGAAAACTAACAATTTATCATTAGCAGAACTGAACTACAAGAAATACTAAAGGAAATTCTTTATGCTGAAGAGAAATGATACTAGAGACAAACTCAGAAGAAATGGAGATTATTGCAAGTAATGTATATGATAAAAGAATATTTTTCCTCTTAATTTATTTTTAATAATATTTAAAGAAAAATAGCATTGACGTGTAAGATTTATAACTTACATATTATAGATTATAGATGTAATACATGGGATCACTATAAAGTAAAGGACAATGAGAAAGGGATAAATGACCTATGCTTTTCTAAATTTTCTACATTGTAAGTATATTTTACAATATCAATTTTAAGTACACTATAAAGAGTTAAGAGTATATGCCACAATCGCTAGAGTTACTACAAAATTAAATGTTAAGACATACATCTAAAAAGCCAATTAAAACAGGATTTTTTAAAATATTCAAATAATCCCAAAGAAGGCAGAGAAGGAGACCAGAAGGATCAAAAACAGAATGTTCAAACAGAAGACAAACAACAAAATGTTGAGATAAATCTAACAATACCAATTATTACATTAAATTAAATGGATTAAACATTCCAATGAAATGAATTATCATAATGGATACAAAAGCAAGATTCAACTATATGCTGTCTCCCAGAGACACACTTTAAGTATAAAGACACAGACAGGTTGAAAACAAACAATAGGAAAAAATATATCGTAAAAACAACATAAGAAAAGATAGATGACTTGCACACTATTTTATCACCTTAACCTAAATGATAGTTATAGACCCCTATACCCAATAATTGCAGAATACACATTCTTTTCTAATTCACCTGGTATTTTCACCAAGATAGATTACATGCTGTATCATAAACTAAGTCTCAAAATATTTTAAAAGACTGAAATAAAAGAATGTATTACCCAAAAGGTAATTAAAATTAGAAGTCAATAATAATATGTCAAAATCCCACAAACATAATATTTGGAAATTCAACAACACACTTCTAAATAATCCATGGACCAAAGAATAAGTTACAAAGGAAATTAGAAAATGTTTTAACTGAATAATATATATCAAAACTGGTGAACCAAAATTTCCACTTCAGGAAATAAGAAAAAAAAAGGAAAATCCTAGGTAGCAGAGAAGAGAGGAGATAAAACACAAATAATCAACAGCAGGAATAAGAGGAGTTGTTGCTATACAGGCACTGAAAGGATACTGACTCTGAACAACTTCATGCCAACAAATTTGACACAGTAAAAATAGAAAAAATGGATTTCATAAACTTAAAGACTTCTCATTAAAAATATCAGTAAGAAGATTAATATACATTCCACAGACTTGGAGAAAATATTTGTAAGCATAAATCTTAGAAAGAATGGGAAGCCAAGATATATAAAAACTGGTACAAGGAACTCTCATCCATTGCTGGTGGGAATGCAGAATGGTACAGCCACTTTAGAAAACTGGCAGTTTCTTATAAAACTAAGCATACCCTCACCATAGAATCAAGCAGTCATGTTCCTTGGTATTTATACAGAGGAATTGAAAACTTATGTGCACACAAAAACCAGCGGCTGGATGTTTACGGTAGCTTTGTTCATAATTGCCAAAATGTGGAAACAACCAAGATGCCCTTCAGCAGGTGACTGGGTAAACTACGGTACATCCAGACAGTGGAATATTATTCACCACTAAAAAGAAATGATCTATCAAGCCATGAAAAGACATGGATGAAACTTAAATGCATATCAGTACATGTCATTATACATTTGTCCAAATCCATAGAGTGTACAACGCCAAGAGTGAACCCTAATATAAACTACGGACGTTGCGTGAAAATTATGTGCCCGTGTAGGTTCATTGATTGTAACATATGTACCACTCTGGTGAGGAAGTTTTGTAGTGGGGGGAGGCTATGTGTATGTGGGAGCATGGGATGTGCAGGAAACCTGTGAGGTCTATTCAATTTTGCTGTGAATGTACTCCAAAATTAGAGCCTATTTTAAAAATTACAGCTCATTCATATAAAACAAGTAGCCCAATAAAAATTAAGCAAAATATGTGAGTAGAAAATTTACAAAAGAAGATATATTAATAGCCAATAAGCTCATGCAAAAGAGACCAATATCAACAGTCATCAGGAAAATTCAAATTCAAACCGCAGTGAGATACCACCACATACCTAGCAGAATGATCAAAATGAAACCACTAAATAGAAAATATTAACAAAGGTGTAGAACAACAAGAAGTCTCATAGATTGTTGGTAGGAGTGTGAAATTGTACAGCTACCTTAGAAAAAGCTCTGGCAGTTCTCATAAAAGTAAACATCCATTGACGCAGCATTTCAGTTCTAGGTATTTACCAAAGAGAGTTAAAAACATATATTCACAGTGACTTGTACAAAAACATTCATAGCAGTTGTATTTATAATTGCCCAAAACAGGAAAAAAAACACAGGTGTCCATCAATAGGAGATCTGGACGAATAAACTTATTCAATTGCAAACTGCTCAGCAATAAAAAGGAAAGAACTCATGTTACATGCTACAACCTGGATGAATCTGAGAGCAAAGTGAGAAAAGCCTTACACAAAAGGGCATACAATGCACGAGTTCATTTATATGAAGTTCTAGAATAGGCAAAACTAATCTACGGAGGAGGAAAAGGGATTAAAGCAGTGATTATTTTGAGAGCAGAGGATGGGAGCAAGGATTGACTAGGAAGGGACCTGAGGGGACTCTCTGGTGTGACAGTAATGTTTCACATTTTGTTAGGGGTTTGAGTTGCACAGGTGAATGCATTTGTCAGAACTTATCCAATAGTACTGATACACTTAAACTGGTATTTTCATAGAACGTAAGTTTTACTTCAAAGGGAAAAAAAAAGAACTGTAATGAATACCTAACTCCAGCACAAGGACAAACTTTTTCTTAAGGGACCAAATAGTTTAGGCTTTGTCGACATACGGTCACTGTCACAACCACTCAACTCCAAGACTGTAGTACAAAAGCAGCCACAGACAATTTGTGAATGAATGGGCATGGCTGTGTTCCACTACAACTGTATTTACAAAACTAGGAAAATGACCCACAGGACATGGTTTGTTGATCTCTGCGTCTAGTCAATGATACCATGTTGCCGTATTTGTGGTAAAGTTATTCCTGCAACTTTCTCTGAATGCATAGAAAATATGACAGATTGATGGATGGAGAAAGGGTTGGGTGGATGGATAGATATAGATAAAACAAACATAGAATAGTAATTTTAATTATATAACCTAAGTGGTAGGTATATGGTTAGTCACAGTAAGTTTTTTCAAACTTTTTCACATTCTTGAACATTTTTATAATAAACTCTTGTTGGGGGAACATACAAATAAAAAAATAAGTGGGTCCATAGATCCTGTTCATAGCTTACTAGGCAAAATAGAGCTAGTACGGCCATAAATTAAGAAACACAGCGTAGATGAAACTTTCAAAGCTATTATGTGCTGCCCAACAATCCCACATGACCAAAGAAATGCGGCAGAAATGGGTCCTGCAGGTGTGTCTGTGGAGGACAGCAAAGGACCTCCAGTCCTAGACTATGATCATCATACCGCCCTAGAACAAAATAAAAAGACTGGATGCTGTTTAATAGTGTGTGTGTTTCATAATATAATATATGGGTTTTAGACCCAACTTAGCAATTGGTTAAAATAACAAAAGTTCTCATAATCCTATTTAAACCTAATTTTAAATACCCAAATAAGAAAAATAATCTGTGGTATAAAAGGAAATATTAACTTTTCAAATCATGTTTTTTTATCTTTGATAACCTATACAGTTTAGGTTTACAGAGAACTATATATTTTAAAAACCTCACGTATCACCATTACCATGAGCTGAATTCTAGAATTATTTAAAACTCTTTATTTTTATAAGAATTAAGAAAAACTCATATTTTATGTTATAAGAAAAACTTTTATATTCTTATAAGAAAAGCTATTATATTCCATTCTTTAAAAAAAGTTTTACTATCACTGCAAAGATATATTTGAATTTGTGTAATGATACTATTTTATCTAATTACAATGTTATACACTTTTAAAAATCAACACTACATCTTAATCACCTTGCCTCAAGCTTTAGTAGACTTCAAATATTGACACAGTGATGTTTTTAATGTTCTAATAGATTTTCAAACTTAGCTCTGAAAACTTCTCAAGGCATTGATTACATGATGAAAGATATTAATCTGGAGCACTGACAAATTATTTCAAGTGTAAGTTAATCAAAAATTTTATTACTACTCATGAAATAAGGATTGTTGAATGGAGACAAGATTCCAGCATGACTACTTTTTCCATAAACATTTTCAAGCACCTTATATCTGAAGGCAAAACATTTGCTTATTTAAAGCAGTCTCTAGGGAAATACTCATATTTTAACATTTAATTGTAGTTATAAGAGATGCATCACTATTATGAAAACCACTAGCCTTCAATTATTATGCTAGGCAACATTTTGCCCCTCTTTCCCTATGAGGCTTATAGTATCATTATTATTTCCATTTTACAGATGAGGAAACTGAGACCACACAGCTAGCAGGTTAGCAGGGCCAGTGTTCAAGCACAACCAGTCTGACTCCAGAGATCTTAAATTAAACCAAGCGATATAGCTAAGATAGTGTCTGCCTACATAACATTTCAATTTTGATGTGAATTGATCCCATTTTATCTCTTTACTAGGCTGTCAAATGGCAAAATAAGAAAAGAGAAGGAAGAAAGAAAGAGGGAGGAAATGGAGGAGAAAAGAGGTGGAGACCCTGATGTTGTCTAACTTCAAGACGAGGTGGCAAGAAGAAGAGAATCAGAGCCACATATAACATAAAAAGAAAGTATCAAGTATGCTGCCCATGATGGAGACTAAGGTAAGTAACTGTATACTGTGAAAAATCTTCTTCTAAGTAAAAGGAAAAAACAGTGAGGAGGTTCTAAAAGGGAAATGGAATTACAATGGCTAAAATTTGGGAACCAGATTTAATATCACCATCTAACACAACAGTACCCATAATAAATGTTTCATGTAATTGCAGTGAGTCAGTCCCGTTTGTGAAGTCTGGCTCCCCCCGTCTTTATTTTTAGTGATAAAGTTGGCTTATTCCTAACAATTGTTAAACACTCTTTTTTAAAATTTATTTTTGTCATCAAAGCCAAGGACAATAAACTCCATTTTACTTACATAAGAGTTAAAATTAGGAACACCAAAATTATTCAGAAATGTACTAAACATCAACTTTTATCAGGTATTTTATGACAAGCTCTACTTACAATATCTTACTTAGCTCTCAAATCCTATCTTAGGATAGATTTTAGAGTTGAGAAAACCAAGGTTTAACAAAGTAAATTGCTCAAGATTACATAGCTAGTAAGTGACAGCACCAGCATCCTAACCACATGTATAGTATTTATGTAAACACTTCCAAACCACTAACATCTAATCGCTTTAAATTGTCTCTAGGGAATACTCATATTTAACACTTAGTTGTATTTATTTGAGAGAAGCATACAGTTTATTAAAATATCACCAGCCTTCAATTAGTTATGCCAGGCAAAAGATTACCTCTTTTCATACCATGTGTAAGGCCATCAGGTGAAGGCAGGCACAGAGTCAGTTTTTGCTTTACTAAAATATCTTAATCACCTGGTACAAAATGGCAAGTGAATGAACTTCATTAGTTAACAAATAAAGAAATGAATAAATGTCTGGCTCCAGAACTCCCATCAGAGCTCTCTAGTCAACCGAAGAATTCAAGTATTACTGGAGAAAGCTAAAATCAGTCTAAACAAAAGCAAAGATATTTGACAAATTAATCTATGGAGTACTATGTTTAAATTTCACAGTTTCCTTACAGAGTCAAAATAGCTAGAAAATCCCAATTATTATCTAGATAGACCTTTGAGGTCCCAGGAACCCAATTATAAGAATCTAATATGACATTTTAGAATCATAAATATCTTCAATATAGCTAAAGAATGTATAAAATTAGACATTATCATCCTTAATATCTAACCATCAGCTCTGATTCTACTGTCCTTACCAACCACTTGACAAAAAAAAAAAAAAAAAAAGTTCAAAGCACTTACTAGACATATCACCGTTGTGGTCATGAAATGGAGGTGATGGGCCAGTTATCCCGCTCCTCTTTGCCCAGCCAAGTCGCAGACTCTGATCTTGCATTATACTACAGAGTCCATCCTCAAAATCACATCTTTCATAGTTTGAGCCTGATGGGAGAAAAAAGAAATCCACTCTCACAACCCCACATGTGGCTTTTTAAGAAATAAAACAATAGGCGAAAAAGCAAGCTTAGGAACAAATTACAAAGAGATTAACATCAGGATCATTTCTCACAATTTAAGTCTACTTCATCAATGCAAAGCTTTTTTGCACATGACATTCGAATCAATCACCACATATTAAAAACCAGTGTGGTCATACAGAAAGAATGTCACTCATGAGGTCAGAAGACTGAGGACCTAATCTTGATTTTGTCTCTTATTAACTGAGTGCCTTGCTAAACCACTTAACCACACCACGCCATTTTCTTCACCTATGAAACTGAAATAATGGCATGCTGCCCTTTCTCCCTCAAATGACTGCTGTGAGGATCTTATGACATAATATATATATAAATACAACTCTTAGGCACCACAAAATATGAGGCATTATTATTAAGGTTACATCTTCAAATCCACCTTAATGCTCCAGCCATATCAGAATTTCAGGTTTGGGCAGACCATTTCAGAGAGGACCCTCTGATACAAATTCAGCCATTGTGGCTGCGACGGAACCCTGGAATTAAGCATAGCACCTCCCTGTTGAATCTCAATGTTCTTGAAATCCCTGGTGTTTTTAATCACAACAAGGCATTTTCTGGCTTTTTTTTTTTTTTTTCTTTTCTTTTTCTCTTGGTATAAGTGATCCTAGAGGCTTGGGAGAGGGAGAAAGATCTGGACACTTGGTTGCTCACAATAACCCCCCAAGGAGGGCTTTATTCCATTATCCACCATCTGTAAATGTCACTCTCTAAAAAAACAGATTAATTCAATGGCAACTATACCGTCCCTGGGCTGCAGCTCTTAGTAACTGGAGATGTTCCTTTGACAAGCTTGTTCTTGTGCTAACTGGTTGCATTAGCCACAGTGGTTATTCTGATTAGTAGATAGACAGTGCCTGGCAACCCAATCACAAAAACATAATTTTTAGTCACATTTCGGAAAAATATTATTTAGTAATAATACATCTGGTGCATATCCTTGAGAACATCCATGTGAGTACTGAAAGCTGAATTAGAAACTACACTTTTAAACATTATCTAAACCTGCTTTATTACCAATGGTCTATTTTATTATTTTTAGTCCTAGATTCCTTATTTTGAAAGATTTTACAAAGCAGCTGTATTCTGTAATGTTAACAGGTATCTTAATAGCCACGATTTACTGAGGGAGATCAGTGCTAGGCATTCTAAGTGCGGTAGTTTATTTACTCCTCAAAAAAACCTTACGAAGCAGGCAGCCAGTGAACGTTGGGGCCAAGATTGGAACCAGGTCTTTTTTGACTCCAGAACCTGAATTCTTAAAGCTCTGTTCCAAGGTCTCATTGTTAAGCCACTAACCCACTTTTACCTCTAGAATTAGAGGCCTGTCAGAGTTTCTAATACTGAGGAAACCAGTATTTCCAGGCAGAATTCATGTCATTCTATCTAAAAGCTGAGAAACTTGATTAGTCTGTGAATCATCCCGTGCTTAAATTTACAATTGCCTTAAGGCCTTTGAAATATTTAGAATATCCAGAATATCCCAATCATTACCTCATGGACCCCTAGTGGTCCAGGGAAGCTGGTTAAACAGAAAGTGAACTAAATTATATTAGTTATTTGTATATGAATGTGCGTGTCATTCAACTAGTTATGCATATGTATCTTCATAAGTATGTGTGTTTTCAAGTCTCTTTTAGTCCCAGCATTTTTTCCAATGATCTACTTGTGATTACAAAATATTCTAAACTATTTTTATCACCATATTTCAGCAATTATGTGTATGAAAAGTACACACACACTCCCATAGGTGTCAAACAGTTTCTAAATACCAAGAAATTACCTTGCATTACAATTACTTAGTTGATGTCTGTTTCCAATGTTCTTTGTTCTCTTTAATAAACGAGGATAATGATGATGTATTCTGGAAGTGTTAGAACTAGAAAAATAGCTAAATGAAACATTTTTATTTCTGAATAGTCTCAACAGGGGTTCCTTTTGTTACAAAATGTATCTAATGAGCATACATTTTTCAACTAATTGTTATTAAAAAAGCAATCATGAACTTCTCATAACTGCCAGATTATTCAAAAATGTATCAGAAAATTTTCTAAGTATTCATTTTCCTCCCAGTAGAGAATTGTGTATTTTAAACCATTTGAACAATTTTTCCTGAATTGTGGTTGATTTGCTTTTTATAATCTCATATCCCACACATCTACATTCAAATCTGATAGTACTTGCTATACTAAAGTGTGTCTGCGCGGAGATTTTCCTGCTACCACAGCAATGCTGCAGCTGGACAACATATGGAACAGGAGGAATGGGATGCAGGAACTTAGGAGAATCCATGTTCCTCGGCTTTTTGAACTTGAGCAGCTCATCATTTTGTTTTTAATTTTGTGATCCCGCAGGTCCAGCATACTGCAGTGAAAAAGAGAGGGTATCTCCATGTTGTGCTTTGAGGTTGCTTGGAAGACCCAATTATCTTCTGAATTGGCTTCCACCATGCCAGATTCTCTCATTAAAATTTTACTGCAGAGCCATTCATGGATTCAATCATTAACACCATAAGTGGAGAAAAATATTAAACTATATCCTCAAGTGATAGTTAACATAGGGCATGCTTCTGAGAAAATGGTAAGGAATAGAAAAAATTTTAATAGTGGTAGCGGTGAAGAAATTGATGCAGAACTCGGGATTAACTTAGTATGAGTAGATCATCACAATATAAAGTTCTTAGAAGACAGGGAAACTGTAAGAGTCAGGAGAACTCTAAAAAGGAAAGGTAGAAGGTATTAAAAGCAAGCCATTTATTTCACAATTTTGCCTGGGCCTATATTAATAATGCACGTTTCTTTTCCTCCTGAAAGTTCTATGAGGCACAGTTGTAGACTTTCCTAATGTTAAATCCTGCTTTTCTTGGAAAACTGTGCCAAAATATAAAATGCATCATTTTAACCATCACTACCATCCAAGTCCACAACTGTTTCATTTTCCCCAACTGAAACTTTTCATTCCTCCCTCCCCTCAGCCCCTCGGAACCACCATTCTACTTTCTGTCTAAAAATCTGACTACTCCAGGTACCTCATATAAGTGGAATCATGCAATATTTGTCCTTTTGTGATTGGTTTATTTCACTTAGTATAATTGTCCTCAAGGTTCAGCCATGTCGTAGCATGTGTCAGAATCTCCTTCCTTTTAAAGCTGAATAATATTCCACTGTATGTATCTACCATATTTTATTTATGCATTCACCTGCTGGAGGATACTTGGGTTGCTTCCACTTTTTGGCTATTGGGAATAAGGTTGTTATCAACATGGGTGTACAAAAATCTGTTGGAGTCCCTTTTTTCATCTCTTTTTGATATGTCTCCAGATTTGAATGGCTGTATTATACAGTAATTCTATTTCTAATATTGAATGGAATTGCCATACCATTTCCACAGAAGCAAAAAGGCTTTACATTCCCACCACCAATGCACAAGTGTTCCAATTTCTCAACATCTTTGCCAATACTTGTTATTTTCTTGGGTTTTGTTTGTTTATAATAGCCATCCCAATAGATGTGAGGTGGTATCTCATTGTGCTTTTGACTTGCATTTTCCAAATGATCAATGATATTGAACATCTTTTCATGTGCTTATTGGACATCTGGATATCTCCTCCAGAGAAATGTCCATTCAGGTCCTTCGTTCATTGCTTGTTTTTTGTTGTTGAATTGCACGAGTTCTTTATTTATTCTGCATGTCAATGTCTTAGATATATAGTTTGAAAACATTTTCTTCCATTCCATGGATTGACTTCTCATTCTGATGGTGTCCTTTGATACACAAAAGTTTTTCATTTTAATGAGCTGTAATTTATCTAGTTTTTCTCTGTGGCCTGTGATTGCCAAAAAATCATTGCCAAATCCAATGTTATGAGGCTTTTCCCCTGTGTTTTCTTCTAAGAGTTTTATAGTTCTAGCTCTTACATTTAGGTCTTTAACCCATTTTGAGTACATTTTGGATATGCTGTAAGGTAGGGGTCCAAGTTTAATCTTTTTGCATATAGACGTCCAGTTTCTACCACACTGTTGAAAAGACTATTCTTTCCCCATTGAATGGTCTTGGCACCCTTGTCAAAAATCATCTGACCAGGGCTTCCCTGGTGGCGCAGTGGTTGAGAGTCCGCCTGCCGATGCAGGGGACACGGGTTCGTGCCCCGGTCCGGGAAGATCCCACGTGCCGCGGAGCGGCTGGGCCCGTGAGCCATGGCTGCTGAGCCTGCACGTCCGGAGCCTGTGCTCCGCAATGGGAGAGGCCAAAACAGTGAGAGGCCCGCGTACCGCAAAAAAAAAAAAAATCATCTGACCATCTATGAGACGGCTAATTTCTAGGCTCTCTATTGTATTTCATTGGCCTTTATGCCAATTCCATATTCTTAATTACTGTAGCTTTGTAGTAAGTTTTGAAATCATTAAGTGTGAGGGCTATAAGGTGGTTCTTTTTCAAGATTGTTTTGGATATTTAGGGTCCCTTAAGATTCCATATGCATTCTAGGATGAATTTTACTATTTCTGCAAAAAGTATTCTTGGGATTTTGAGAGGGATTACTTTGAATCTATAGATCACTTTGGGTACTACTGACATCTAAACAATATTAATTCTTCCAATCCATGAACATGAGGTGTCTTTCCATTTATTTGCATCTTCTTTAATTTCTTCCAGCAACAATTTTTTGTTTTCATAACCTTGGTTATGTTTATTCCTGAGTATTTTATATTGTTTGAGGCTATTATGAATGGACTTTGTTTTATTTCCTTTTTGGATTGTTCATTGTTAGTGTACAGACTTGCAACTGATTTTTGTGTGTTGATTTTGAATCCTGCAACTTTGCTTAATTTGTTTCTTTGTTCTGACATTCTTTTCATAGACTTTTGGAGTTTTCTACATTTAGGATCACATTTTCTGTGAACAGAGATAATCTGACTTGTTCATTTCCAATCTGAATTGCTTTTATTTCTTTTTCTTAACTAATTGCTCTGGCTTGGACTTCCAGTACTATGTTGACAGAAGTGATGAAAGAGGGCTTTCGGTCTGTCACTGTTGAGTATGATGTTAGTTGTGGGTTTTTCATATACAGCCATTTGTGTGTTAAGGTAATTTCTTTCTATTCCAAGATTAAGTGCTTTTATCTCCTTCCCTTCTTGAGGAAAGCTATTTATTAAGTAGTCACAAAATTTTACGTACATTTTACTGTTTAGAAAATGATTTCCTTCATGTAGATAGCATATAAAAACATCTGTACAAAGAATTACCTCCCTTACTCTCATTTAATGTAAAAATTAATGGCCAGTTCCTGCAAAGGATGAAATAAATTCAAAATAGTCCAATTAAATCAAAATAAAATGTATTCTCAAAAGTAGATTTCCATGAAAGAGTGCTATTATTTGGCCTGGCAATATGAAACCATTAATTAATTTTTATCAGGGAAATGTTTATCTTTCACACTGAAGTAATTTTATTAGTTTCATTGAAACAAAAACAGGAAAAACTGTAAATCAGAAAGGTATGTGATAGCATATGGAATTACAACTTCCATAGCTCACACCAGAATTATCTAGTATTACTTAAGTTGGAATCTTGTCATATAGTTGCCTTTAATCTCAAGCCATTGAGCACATCTTTGGCAAGAATTTGACATAGATACCATCACTGTCACATGAGAAAAAGATTTCCAAACCATATTTTAACTTTAACACTGTTTCAAGATTAGTAAATTTCACAGAATTTGTTATAATAGCCCAAACTGAGACATTTTGCTATGATGAATAGGAGTTTTAGTTGATTAATAAAAAATATGCTTAAAACATTTTGCATCCAATGTAGTGGTAAGATAAATATTGCACATGAAATCTCACATTTCACTCTATTAATGCTTATCTTCAAGTATTTTAATGAACTTCTACAACTACTTTTAAAAGTAGTTGACATTTATGTCATCCTACTGAAGAAACAATGTACTTACTATCATCTGATTAAACGCTATCACCTCTCAGATTTTCAGAATGCACCTCTAATGTAATTTTCACACATTTCACATACAAATTTAGATTTATATGAAGTAAAGACCTTTTGAAAAAATTATTATGCCTAAATCCAAAAATGTTTGCAAAAGAAGTTAGGTAATACTTCAAAACTTTATGATATATTTCATCAAATCAAAGTATTGAAAATAGACCAAATGGAAATGTTCTTAAGTAAGACATGTACGTAGGGGAGAAATTATTTAACTGAATATATTTTTCCATTTTGAGTCACAGTAATTTTAGCTCTAAAAGTAAACGTATGGAACAGTTAATGTTAATACTAACTTCAGGTATGCTACGGTAATTATCTAATTACTGGAGTAATTTCTGAGAAAATACTGGAGTATTTTCTGGTAATATTCCAGTGGTAGAAACCCACTGCAGGGGATATATCTCAACATTGTAACACTGTATCAACATTACAGTTTATAGTCTTATGGTTGACTTGGATCTGAATAGCAACATAAGTAATATTACTGTTTTACTGTTGAGTAAAACTAAAACATAGTAAAGCCTTTATATATCAAATAATTCTGAACAATTACTAGAAGAGGAACTAAATTATTGCTGTGCTTAATAGAATGAGGAAGCCCAGGCAATGGGGTTCTGCATAGAAGCAGACATTGCAACACTAGAAACATAATTTTTTAAAAATACCCAGATCAGTACCACGACATGTACTTCCCTGGCTCAGGATATTAATAAATTCTAATAAAGAGAGATTCTTGTCAACATTAGAACCAAATAGTTGTTACACCTAAAAATTATTTTTCTTGCTCACGATTTATTGTGTTCAATATTGTGTATAAATAGAATTTATTTCACTGTGAAGGTTTAGTCTTTTTAAATCTAATATCTTTTAAAAATACTGAGTTAAAATAATAGGTTCAAGTATTCTGAAAAACAGGTCCATCATGTAAAATTTTAAAAATTTCAAAAACACTATTAATAGAATCAGTTGCATCCAAATTTCAATTTCAACTATGCCAATTTCATTTTAAAAAGTCAACATATTAATCTATTTCTTTAAAGCTCACACCATTTGTACTTTAAAGAGGGTCACAGATTAATTTTTTTCCCGAAATGTGACTACTGAAACATCATTATAAAGTCAGCTTGAGTAAAAAAAAAAAAATCTTGTCTATAATTTTAGCATCACAAATTTTCAAGAGAAAAGCTGCTTGGCCATCATTATTCCTCCACAATATTTTCCCCCTAGTGGGTGTACAAAAGAAACTCACGCTTTAAAGTGATTCTCAATTTGATCTACAGGTTATCCCATTTTAAATAAAATACCGAAGTGGAAACTTCTCAGAAATGAAAAGCGAAAAAGCCAAAAGGTGACCTCCCAGTGTAACATTTAAAATGAAATTTGTTTATTCGACAAATCCGTTCCTTCACTCTCCTCTAAGGCTGGGCTTATTAGTATCTTTCATGTAGCGGAGACCTTGCCCACTCGGCGGCTTTCCCCTTCTTTCGCATTAACCTTTTCCCTGAAGCGGGACTACACATGTTATCACAGCAACCACACTGAAAGGACGCTTCAGAGGGATTAGTGATGGAAGGGACTTTGCATTTCTTGTCAAACCAACCGAGTGGTTCATCTTAGCTGCTCACCGAAGAACAGCAAGGGCTTTCCCCAGACAGGCCAGAGAAAGGACAGCACATCCACATGTAGCGTCTCTGGGGAAATGGGACAAATATAAAATGAATCCCCGTCTTAGGAATTGTTAAACACAAAGTGCAAACAGCACGATCACAATTCCCAAACTATGGGAGAAAAATCTTCCACCTGTTTCCTTCTAAAGAGAAGAAATTATTCAGTAATCACTCCTCTTGTTTTAAAGTAATAACAACTGAATATTTGAATAGAATTCCAACAATGGTAAAAACAAACATGTAGAACCTTATGTAGGAGAAGAAAATGAAGAATTCTGTAAACACTAATTAATATAGTATCTGAATAAAAAGTAGAAAATACGTTTGAGCACATTGCTCTAAAATACTAGACTTAGTGCCTCTAAATAATTGAGTCAATAGTTACTAAAAATCAACGTGAATGAACCTATTTAATTGTATGATAATGTTTTTTATGAAAGGTGACTGTAGGAAGGGCGCTAGTTCCATTGATGAAATGCAGTCTTCTTTCAGGATGTGATACTGATAATAGAAACTACAGAAACATGCATGTCTCTACCCATATCTTCCCTTGGTAAACTTTTATTAATGTTATACCTGGAGTATTTTCCTGCCAGTGAGATCAGTTTATCTCACTTTATGACCTCTTATAATAAACTGGAGGTTCAAAATCACACAATTAGTAGATGGTTCACCCAGGATCCAAGTCTGGGCCCTGCACCCTCTGAGGCTTGCACTTTTTCCTCTGCCTTAGAATCAAAGGATATAAGTCAGTTATGCTCTGTGTATGAGAGGTACCAACTCACTTGGTGGTAGTGTCCTATAAGCAAAAATAAAATCTTCTCACCCAACCTAAAATTCATTTCAAATATTCCCATACTGAACTCAAACTTAAGTTCATAATTTCCATCACAGCATTTTAAAACTGCAGTCACAAGCTTCTTTCAAATCTTGTTTCACTGATATACCATTAAAAGCTACCTTTCTACATTTCGCTCCTTCTTTATAATTGGTAAAACTGATTCAAAATACATCCCATTTAGTTAGAATCTTAGCAATTTGATACCCTTTAATTAGACTTATTTTTATTTGTGGATCTGTCTCTTTCTTAAAAAGAGTATTTTAGTTTCTGACTGACTCTAAAGGCATATAAATGGGATCCATGCAGGGCCAGGTGTCTTAGCCTCCCCCAGGCGGCTCAGCAGCCTCTGGACTAAAGGTGGACAGGACTTGGAGGAGGGAGAGGAAGGGAACTTACATTGTCGTTCATCGCTCATGTCGCCACACTGATCTGTGAAGTCACACACATTGTCAGGAGGCAAGGAGACCCCATTGTCACACTGAAAGGCTTCCATTCCTTGCTGAACCAGTACAGAGGTGAAAACGCAGGAAATCCAAAGGATACCAAAAGCTTCATTCTTCAGGAAAGCCAACATTCCGGCCAGGAAGAGGAGCACTGTTTGATAGGTCTTCTTAGAGATCAGGCCGTTGTAACGGGTGGGTTTCACTTTTCTCTATTTTTTGATTTCCAGATTTGCTTCTTATGACTGAAACTGCTGGTAACTATCCGCAACTCTTAACAAATGAGTCCAAGGCAGTTCATTTACTCTCTCAGGGGAGTGTCTTTGGAAAATATGTAACTTGAACAATTGCACCATTTCTCTATCTAGCTAATCACAGATGTTTATTGCCCTATGTATACCATGTTTAAACAATTTAAGCCCTTATGATAAATTTTTCTTTCAGGACATAGCATTAACTACTAAAGGGCAGGCACATAAATGGGAGGAAAATTACAATAAAGTTATAAGTAACATAAAAGGTTCTATATTAATTCCTATGCTTAATCATGTTCATGTAATTTAGAACATTATTGTCACTAAAACTCATTCAAATACTTCAGGCCCAATTATTAGAACTGTTTCATGAGAATGAAATGCTTGTCCTCTATCACTGAATGGAAACTTTGCATTGCTTGCTTAGATAAACTGAAAACCACAGAATTTTAAAAACCGAAGGGACATCGGGGATCATTATTTTCCAAATCACATTACTTGGACCCAAGAAAGTTAAGGGATACTTATGAGGAAACACAGTAATTTGGTATTAGAAACTGGAATTCAAATATCCTGCTACCGAGTGCAGTGTTTCTTCCTCTGCAGTACACAGATTTTCATGTCAATTCATCTTCATGTGCTTTTACAAGTGAAACATACAATTTCAGAATCCATATTCAGAATGAACAGTACACTAAAGTTCAGAACACCTGAACTTTATATTATAAATAATAAAATTTTATGAAGGTGAAGAATTATAGAAATTATATGGAGTTAAATATTCAAAATATTCCTTTATACTTGATTTCTTAAAGGCATCTTGAAGTTCTATTCAACTATCTTCTTTTAATTTCTGCACTATAACTGCAAGAGACGGAGACACCAAGACTATAAGAAGAGACTGGAGAATGCAGGGTGGAAAAAACCATAGATCAGGGACAGAAAACGCTTCTGTGCTTTTAAAGAAGGTACAAAGAAAGCAGATTTTCCAAATATTCTAAGAAAAAAGACTCAGTAAAAACAATGTTCTAAGATATGAGCATTCAGGATTCTAGGAGGAAAATCCATAATTTGCCCTATTATAATTGACCATTTAGCATTTCATTGCTCTGTGCTCCATTCCAATTTCAGAAATATTCATTCTCCTTACCTCTCTGCTTTGTAAATGAATTCTAAGAAACACATTGCCTACTTCTCTCTTTGTGTATCTCTTAAATGTTGACTATACTTATAGTTCAACATTAGTCCTCCTCTCTGCTCAGATTACACTTTTTTCTAGGCTTCCTCTTCATGCTCATAATTTCAAGTAATATCTATACATAGTTATCTCCCAAATCTATATCTGAAGTCCTGATATGACATGTTACTCAAACCAATATCTTAAGTGTTCTTCCAGCACACACACACAAACACACACACACAAAACACATAGCCTAATTGACTTGCCTACTTGAATCAAAAACTAATTTCATCTTCCTTCCCCCCACCCAACCAACCAGTCTGTCTTTACTCCCTTATTCTATATTTCAGTGAATGGCGCCTTCTTCTGTCCATCTTGCCAAGCCAGGAGCCTATATGTTGGTCCTGGACTACCCTTACCCGTTCTACCCATCAATCATCAAGTCTCACACATTCTATATATGTCAAGACTCCATCAATTCTCAACTCAGCAACACCCTGAACCAGATGTTTCCACTATCCAAAACTCGTTTCCCATCCTTAAGGCAGAGTGATCACTCTGAAGCATAAGGCCACTCCTACATATTTCCGGAAGTGCCATACTTCCTAGCACGGCTTGCAAACACAGCTTACCTTCTGCAGTTCACTGCTGATTACATCTTCCTCTGAGTTCTCAATCAAGATCTTGCTCAATTATCACACTAGCAGTTTTCTGAACATGCCACCTCTAGACTCCAGATCTGAGATCCCTTTCCCACCCCAAGCACCAGGTGAATACTCATTATTCTTTAGTTTCCAGCTTCAAGGACTACCTCTAAAGTATCCTGGCTTATTTTCTCAGGCTGAGTTAAATTTCATTCCTGGGTTCTCTCACAGCCTTCTGTTCTCACTGATCTTAGCACTTCTGGGGCTGGTGTGGTCATTGCAGGCTTACTTCAGTGATTCCTGTTAGTCTGTAAGACTGGAGCTGGAGTGTGACTTTCTCACTATTGTATCCCCAGTTACTAGCAAAGTTCCAGGCAGACAGATGTTGCTCAATAAGTAATTTCTTATTGAATGTAATTTATGAGGGCTTACCATCCTTTCAATTTTTGCTAGGCACATGTAAATAAATGCAAGATGTGAATTTTTTTTTTTTTTTTTTTTTTTTTGGGTACGCGGGCCTCTCACTGTTGCGGCCCCTCCCGTTGCGGAGCACAGGCTCCGTGGCCATGGCTCACGGGCCCAGTCGCTCCGCGGCATGTGGGATCCTCCTGGACCGGGGCATGAACCCCTGTCCCCTGCATCGGCAGGTGGACTCTCAACCGCTGCGCCACCAGGGAAGCCCAAGATGTGAAATTTTTAAATGCCATTACATAAAAGATATATAGAGAAAGCGCCCAAATTTGCTGTCTCACTGAAATAAGAGATATTTATCCAAAAAGAAAAAATAAGATATACATTTCTTGTGTTCAATGTGGCTTTTCTATTTCTAAATCTCATGCTATTTTTAAAGGCCCTTTAGATTTTGAAATTGCAATTTGTGTGTCATTGGCAATGAACTACACCATCCCCCTACACTAAATTAGTAAGGAATGCATCATGTCAAAGCTCATTCCAGGTTTTCCTTTTTAAGGAAGGAAGGAAGGGAGGAAGGAAGAGAGTAAAAATGAGAAAAAGTTAAGAAGAAGAAAGAGAAAGATGAAGCAGAAGAGTGTAAAAAGGCATGCAAACACAAACATTTCAGTTTTACATCCGGATTCTGAATTTAGGTCCCGTAACATTTTATACGTTCACCATTTTCCATTTAGAAAAAAAATCACATATTTCATTGATGTCATAGCTGTTTACTGCCTAGTTTCAGCTGGGAAACTCCTTTATTAACTGTTACCACCTACTAAAAATAACATTACTTGGGCTTCCCTGGTGGTGCAGTGGTTGAGAGTCCGCCTGCCGATACAGGGGACGCGGGTTCGTGCCCCGGTCTGGGGGGATCCCACATGCCGCGGAGCGGCTGGGCCCGTGAGCCATGGCCGCTGGGCCTGCGCGTCCGGAGCCTATGCTCCATGGTGGGAGAGGCCACGGCAGTGAGAGGCCCGCGTACCACAAAAAAAAAAAAAAAAGTCAAAAATCAATACACATCCTTGAACAGTAAAATTTTTCTTTCTACCAGGTCTATCATGATTTGAACATTAAAAATAGTCTGACATCGGGCTTCCCTGGTGGCGCAATGGTTGAGAGTCCGCCTGCCGATGTAGGGAACGCGGGTTCGTGCCCCGGTCCGGGAATATCCCACATGCCGCGGAGCGGCTGGGCTCGTGAGCCGTGGCCGCTGAGCCTGCACGTCCGGAGCCTGTGCTCCGCAACGGGAGAGGCCACAACAGTGAGAGGCCCGCGTACCGAAAAAAAAAAAAAAAAAAAAAAAAATAACATTATTCTGTACTGTTTGAAGTGCCATTCATCATTTAGACAAGAAATGAACTGGAATGGTGGCACCTAAGGTAAATCAGTATAATCCAGTAGTATAATAGTTTATAAAGTAAATTTATATTTTGTTGCCAAAAGATAAAATTATATTCAACTGATAATTTCTCTATCACTTTTTCTCTACATATACCAAAAGGGGCAAAAAAATAAACTGGTAGCAGCCAGGGATTTTTTTATCTAGTTTATCGAGGAAAGCTAACACATCTTAGAGATCCAGTGTTGTAACACTGGGCTGCGGGCATCATACATATTGTCTCATTATGTCCAAAACATCTTGCATTGTTCCCTACTTCTACTTTAAAAAAAATATTACTCAATTGTCCAAGATCACAAATGATGGAGCTTGACTATATAATTTTAATTGAATTATATTGCTTCTGGATGAGACTTCCAAGAGGCAAAGTGACAGAGCAAATTCATTTTAAAAAGAAATGCCATAATGTTTTATCTTTTTTAAAAGATTGAGCACCTACTTTACACTAGATACTGGGCATAGGGAGATAGGAGAGATACAATGAAAGATAAGACAATATACCTAACTTACAAGGATTTACAACCTGGGAAGTGCATATACGACCTTTATAAAAAATGTACACACACTGCTTCTAATTTGGTCTTAAAAAGAGTGGATTATGTTTTCTATAAAAAAATAAGCCAACTCTCAAGCTACAAAAAAGGTAGATGCTGGATGGAGTGAGATATAAAATGCTTTAAAATATATAAATGAGGGGCTTCCCTGGTGGCGCAGTGGTTGAGAGTCCGCCTGCCGATGCAGGGGACACGGGTTCGTGCCCCGGTCCGGGAAGATCCCACATGCCGCGGAGCGGCTAGGCCCGTGAGCCATGGCCACTGAGCCTGCGCGTCTGGAGCCTGTGCTCCGCAATGGGAGAGGCCACAACAGTGAGAGGCCCGTGTACCGCAAAATAAAATAAAATATATAAATGAGCCCTGAGCCTACAAAATGCAGAGCAAATACCCAAGAGTTGAAAGGGAGATAGAAGGAGATATAGCCAATGCAACAGAGTTTATTATTGAATGACTGTCCTAAAGAGTATTTTAAGGAAAATTCCAGAATTAATGTGGAATAATCATTGAAAGAAAGTATGAGATGCAAGAAGAAGGGGTGAGTAAATACTGAAGCTCTATTGCAGATTAAAGTGACCCAGAGCTCTAATCTTGAAAGATGAACTGAGGAAGTTCATTAAAAGATTTCTATTTACGTAAGATAGGGAAATAGAAGTGCTATCACTACAGAAAGCCAGAGGAAGAGTATGCTAGGAAAAAAATTCCTGGCACCTTCAATAAGGATTCCCATAGATTATGACCATCCAAATAAGAGCTCACAGCGAAAAATTAACCAGCAAATGACAAACAAGACTCTATGACTCAGGGCCAGCACAAAAAAATAAGCAAAGGTACAATTAGATACCTGATAATGTCATATATTGGCAGTATGTCATCGTGAATACAAAATAATTATGTATCAAGTGTTAAAAAGATTAAATTTTTAAAATAAGCTCTAGGAAGAAGAGACTAACCATGCTTTTGTTAAAGTGACCAGGAAAAATATAATCACTGAGAATGAAAGAAAAGTAGATGGTATAAGTAGGAAGAAAATAAACAAATGAATAAAGAATTTAGTGAATTGGAAGAAGGTATTTTTTAAATGTACAAAATGTACCATAGAGATGTAAGCACACATTTTACAATATAGTTTAAGACTGTGGAACATAGAACGGTAGGGTCCAAAATATGACTAAATGAAACTTACAGGGGAGATTTTAAAAAAAGAATGGAGAGGCAGTATTTGAAATAAAACTTTTCCAGAAGTGAAGAAAGTCATGCACTCTGAGGATTCAGATGACTGCAATGACGGCAAGGACTTCGAATCCCTTACCCCTCCCCTCCACCTTCCCTTGATAAAAGAAGTAGTTCTTTCAATTATTCCAATTCTCTACAATCTCTTCTAGAAAACAGAAGCAGAGGGAATGCTTCCTAACTTATTCTGTGAGGATATCATTACCCTATTACCAAAATCAGACAAAGACAGTAAAAGAAAGAAAAGTTACAAACCAATCTCTCATGAACATAGATATAAAAATCCTCAACGAACTACTAGAGAATTAAATCCAAAAATGTATAAAAATAATTATATGCCACTGTATATATTACCAAGTGGAATTTATTCCAGGTATGTAAAATCAGTTCAATATTCAAAAATCAATTAATATAATCCATCACATCAAGAGTCTAAAGAAGTTATAGGATCATATCAACTGATGCAGTAAAAGCATTGGACAAAATCCAACATTAATTATAATAAAAACCCTCAGAAAACTAGGAAAATAAAGAAATTATCAACTTGATAAAGAACATCTACCAAAAACTTATAGCTAACATCATACTTAATGGTGAGAAACTAGGTGTTTTCTCCCCAAGATTAGAAACAAGGCAAGGATGTCCTCTCTTCCTATTCAATATCACACTGGAAGACCTAGCTAATGCAGTAAGACAAAAAAAGAAAAGAAAAGATATACTGATTGGGAAGGAAGAAATAAAACTGCCTTTGTTCACAGGTGACATAATTTTACATGTAGAAAATCTTTTAAAAATCACACATAAAAAAAACCCTGAAACTAATAAGTGATTGAAGTAAGGTTGCAGGATGCAAGGTTAATATACAAAGTTAATTGATTTCCTATATACCAGAAATAAACAATTAGCATTTGAAATTAAAAACACAGAACTATTTTTATTAGCACCCACAAAATGAAATGTGTAGATATAAATCTAAAAACGTATGTACAAGAGTAGTATAAAGAAACCTATAAAATTTTGATTAAAAAAATGATAGAAAAATCTAAATAGAGAGATATCCCATGTTTATGGATAGGAAGTTTTAATGTTGTTAACAGCTCTTCCCAACTGGATGTATGGATTCAACACAATTCTAATCAAAATTCCACCAAGCTATTTTATGAATATCCACAAAGTAATTCTAAAGTTCATATGGAAAGGCAAAGACCCACAACAACCAACACAATACTGAAGAACAACACTGGAAGACTTCACAACAGTGTGAATACACCACCTGACTTCACAAGTTAGTATAAAGCTACAGTAATCAAAACAATGTGGTACTGGTAAAAGAATAGGCAAATTAATCAATGGAACAGAATGGAGAGTCTGGAAATAAACCCACACAAATACAGTAAGTTGGTTTCTGACAAAGGAGCAGAGGCAATTCAATGGAGAAAGAATAACCTTTACAACAAATGTGTTGGAAAAACTGGACAACCACATGCAAAAAAATATTAATATAAACATGGACTTTAGAACTTTCATGAAAATTAACTCAAAATAGATTATAAACCTAAACGTAAGAAGTTTAACTATAAACTCTAGAAAATAACTTTGGGGAAAATCTAGGTGACCTTGGGTTTAGCAATGACTTTTTAGATATAACACCCAAAGCACTATACATAAAAGAAAAAAAATGGGTGCTTGATTTTATTAAAATTAAAAATATGTCTCTGAAATTCTGTTAAGTGAGTGAAAAGACAAGCCACAGACTGAGAGAAAATCTTTGCAAAACATTTATCTGATAAAAGACTTGTAATCCAATATAACAAAGAACTCTGAAAACTCAACAACTAAAAAAAAATCTAATTCAAAAATGGACAAAAGAAAAATGGATTATAGCCTTTAATCCAAGACCGGAAACCATAAAACTCATAGAAGAAAGCACAGGGAGTAAGCTTCTGGATGTTGGTCTTGGCAATTTTTTGTTTGTTTGTTTTTGGATTTGACACCAAAAACAAAGGCTGCAAAAGCAAAACTAAACAAGTGGGACTATATCAAACTAAAAACCGTCTGCAAGGCAAAGGAAACCAACAACAAAATGAAAAGGCAACCTATGGAGTGGGAGAAAATATTTGCAAATCACATATCAGATAAAAGGCTAATATCCAAAATATATTTTTTTAAAAACTCACACAGCTCAATAACAAAACCCCCCATAAATAATCCAATTTAAAAAATGGGCAGGGGCTTCCCTGGTGGCGCAGTGGTTGAGAGTCCGCCTGCCGATGCAGGGCACACGGGTTCGTGCCCCGGTCCGGGAAGATCCCACATGCCGCGGAGCGGCTGGGCCCGTGAGCCATGGCCGCTGAGCCTGCGCATCCGGAGCCTGTGCTCCGCAACGGGAGAGGCCACAACAGTGAGAGGTCCGCGTACCACAAAAAAAAAAAAAAAAAAAAAAAGGGCAGAAGAATCAAATAAACATTTATCCAGAGAAGACATATAAATGGTCAAAAGGTACATGAAAAGGTGTTCAACATTACCTGGGAAATGCAAATCCAAATCACAATGAGATATCACCTCACACCTGTTAGAATGGTTGTCATCAAAAGACAAGAGAAAATTGTGGGTGAACATGCAGAAAAAAGGGAACTCTTGTGCACTGTTGGAAATGTAAATTGTTACAGACACTCTAGAAAGCAGTATGTAGTTTCCTCAAAAAATTTAAAGTAAAACTACCATATGATCTAGTAATCCCACTTCTGGGTATATATACAAAGGAAATGAAAACCGGATTTCAAAGACATATCTGCACACCCATAATGATTGGAGCATTATTCACAGCAGTCAAGATATGGAAGCAACCTAAGTGTCTGTCAACAGATAAATGGATAAAGAAGATGTGGTATATGTATACAGTGGAGTATTGTTCAGCCATGAGAAAGAAGAAAATGGTGCCATTTGGGACAACATAGATGGACCTTGAGGGCATTATGTGCAGTGAGCCAGACAGAGAAAGGCAAATCGTGTATATCACTTGTATATGGAATCCAAAAAAGCTGAACTCACAGAAATGGAGAATAGAAAGGTGATTACCAGAGACTGGAGAAGGGGGAAATGAGGAGATGTTGGTCAAAGCATACAAAGTTTGACTTAAAAGATGAAAAAATTCTGGGGATATGATGTACAGCATGGCAATTATACTTAATAATACTGTATTAATAACACCTAAAAATTGCTAAGAGGATAGATCTTAAATGTTCTCATCACAAAGAAAAGAAATGGTAATTATATGACATAACAGAGGTGTTAGCTAATTCCATGGTGGCAATCATTTTTCAATATATAAATGCATCAAATCAACATGTTTGATACCTTAAACTTACACAGTGTTACACATCAATTGTATCTCTATTAATCTGGGGAAAAAATTTGAATGAGGGAAGGGTATGACTAGTTACCTCACCTAAGAAGATATACAGATGGCAAATAAGCATATGAAACGATGCTCAACATAACACGTGTGCAGGTCACTGTGAGTTAAAACAATGATATAATACTACACATCTATTAAAATGGCTAAAATCCGAAAAAGGAGGAACTCTCATGCCCTGCTGGTGGGAACGCAGAATGGTGCAGCCACTGTGAAAGACGGTTTGGCAGCTCCTTACAAAACTAAACGCACTCTACCTTACGATCCTGCAATCACCCTCCTTGGTATTTAACCAAATTATTTGAAAACTGGGTCCACACAAGTTATTTATAACACTTTATTTATAATCACCAAAAACTGGAAAATATGAAGAAGTCATTCAACAGCTGAGCTGATAAACAAATTGTAGTACATCTATACAATGGAACAGTATTTAGTGATAAGAGGAAATGAGCTATGAAAAGACATGGCGGAAATTAAATACTCTAAGTAAAAGAAGATAGATTTGATTCCAGCTATATGACATTTCAGAAAAGGCAAAACTATAGAGGAGCGGGATAGAGAGGATGGGAGGGAGACGCAAGAGGGAGGAGATATGGGGATATATGTATATATATGGCTGATTCACTTTGTTATAAAGCAGAAACTAACACACCAGTGTAGAGCAATTATACTCTAATAAAGATGTTTAAAAAATTAAAAAATAAAGATTTCAAAGTAATTAAAAAAAAACTATAGAGAAAGTGAAAAGATAAGTAGTTGCTAGGGTTCCAAGGAAGGAAGAAATTGATGGGGCACAGAATTTTTAGGGTGTTGAAAGTATCCTATATGATACTGTGAAAGTGGATACCTGACGTTATGCATTTGTTAAAACCCAGTCCTGCACAACACAGAGTGAACCCTGATGTAAACCATGGACCTTAGTGAATAATAATGGCAATATTGGTTCATCAGTTCTAACAAACATACCACACTAATGCAAGATGCTAATAATAGGAGAACCTGTGGGGGTGAAGCAAGGGAGAGGGGTTATGCCAAACTCTCTGTATTTCCTGTGCAAAGAGCAATTCTCGGTAACCCTAAAACTGCTCTAAAAAGTAAAGTCTATAAAATAAAATTTTTTTAAAAAGTAAAGTCTATTAATATAAAAAAATTAGGCTGAGTCCAGGAACTGAGCAAGAGATCATGATTTTTATTGGGCTGACAACCATCAACCTTCTGCACCTCCATTTCTCCCTTTTCTGCTGGCAGATGTGAAGCAACGCCCTCATTGGCTGCCCATCTGTGTTCCCCCTTCCGATGCCAAGCTCTAATAACCACATCCACAACTTCCTGCAGGTCAAGGCCGTTCAGCTGCCCCTCTGACCTTGAGGATCATTATGGAACCTCAGTTACAGACTCTTGGCCTCTGGCAGTTAGATCCTGCTACCTGGTCTCTATTATTTCAGGGCCCCACCATTCCCTTGGATAAGAACGAGCCACATCCTGTGACCACTTATCTTATCAAAAGGTCTGGACTGCAAAGGAGAGTCACCACTGAACGTGGTGGTGGTGGTGACCCTTTCATCAGCACATTCCTCATGGTCTTGGTCAGTGATGTGCCCTCTGGGCTCCCCCCAGCCCTCTAGCGTGTCTCCCTCAGCAATATTCTCTGCCCTGGAAACTCAGGCACATCTACTTTGTTTGCCTTTGTCCGTCACTTTCTCCAGGCTTGTAAGCATCACCTGAGAAATGAGTTCACCCCACCCCCTGGACTCGTTGCTAGGGTTTAAAATCCTGTGTTGTGAAAAAGTTCTCCCAAGTCCTTGAATTACTGCTGATTCAGGCCAACATTCCAGAACCTTCAAAATCCAGTCCTGGGGCTCTCCTTAGGCTCTGCACGGTATGGCATGTATGACTGATTCTTACAACTTCTATAGTGTATAATTTCTTTCCTTTGTTATCAAGCCCAGCCCATCCACGGCCAGGTTATGCTGGGATTTAACTCTAGTTATGGGCCTGGCAGCCAAGGAGAGGAGACAGGGACAGCTCCTAAGGAGGGCATCTGTTGCCTGGAGGAGAGATCTCTGCAGCATCTTGTAGCATGGGGGAAGCGCTGGCCCTTGGAGGGCCCTCTCCTACTTTCCCCCAGCCCCGCCAAAGGAAAGATTTCAGGGAGGGCGGGGGAAGAGAATGGGGTAGCATGTGGGGAAAGGAGCACCAAATACAAGAGAAAGTGCCAAGGTGCAGCTGTTGGAGCCGCCCTGGTGAGAGACTGAGTAGAGAAATAGACAGTGGCCAGATCACATGGGATGACAGAACTTGACCCACCACTTCTGTGGCAACCAGGCCAGGAAACTAAACCACAACCACTGCAGCAACTGGCGCAGAATGGTTAGGACTTGCTCTATAACTGCCAGCTTCTCTCCTTTTATGCCCCTGCTTCCAACTCAAGATCAACCAGAGAGAGTCAAACACGGTCCCCAAACCAATCAGATAACGTGCCTCACGTGTTATTCGTTAGTCCGCCTGCGGCTTCCCCATGACAACAACGTCCAGTGAGGCCACACCTGAAGCCCTTTTTTTCATTATAAAACTTCCCTACTTCGCTGCCTGCCTTTGAGTCTGTGCAAATGACGGCGACTAACTCTTGCTAGACCAAGCTGGGAATAAAGAGCCTCTGTGTGTCCTCATTTGGGTGGTCTTTGTTTACTTCCACATCAGTAGGAAGGTTAACACCCGTTCCCCATGCCTTCCAGCTGTTCTACCCATCCTGGGAGAAAGGATGCATCAACTCAGGATTTCAGAGACAAAAGTGCATTAGATGTGTTTACAGATCCTCAGTGTGTGCAGAAATTTATGTTAGTTCTAGCAGCTAGCCACTCTTTTCGTGAATGTCATAGCACTGCCAGCTTGGGGCGGGGACAGCCAGTACACCTGCCGAGAGGGGCTCCCAGCCAGCCCGTTACACGCACGACCAGGATCCCACCCCACTCCCCATGACACTGGAGTGGAGAGAGAGGTCAACAGAAGGTCAACCTTCCCTCACCCCTTGACGATACCACACCACCGACAGGTTCTGAGGGTTCGGGGCATTCACGTGGATGTTTTAGTCTCACATTTCAGGGTCTAAGGTTTTCCCAGCCAGGGCCTGACCTGAGAATAGCAGGCCTGCCGGCTCTCACTCTGAGCCTTGAACTGCTTCCCAAGGACCTGCAGTTTCTCATCATCCCTCTGCAGGGCACTAATACCACTTAGCAGTAACCAGCCAACTCTGCTGTCTTTGAAAGCTTTGGTTTCAAATAACCTAATCGTTGCATCCTCGAGGGCATTTATTTTCCGGGTCACTACTGGTAAAATCATTAGCAGTTGGGCTGTCACCTTGTGTCAGGAATTATTTTGCCCCACATACCATTCTGAGTGGTGTCCGTTTTACTCACAAGGTCATGAGTGCACCAGTCCCCAAACCCCATCTTACCACCTTCTCTCCTAGACCATTCTTGTTATGCAGGTCTAAGAGCAGATGCTAAAATGGAAGACAAGATACTAATGAGGCAGTAGGAGGGGCAGTCCTCATGAAGAATAAAGAGCTGGGAGATGCAGGAGCAGGAAAAGTCTTCTAATACCTCATAGAGAAGCGAGAAGGGAGCTTGGATAGCAAGAATCTGGGTCTAGAGCACAGAAAATTTTCCAGAAACCATCCCTTCACTGTTTAGACATTATAACAAAGCTAATGACACCACCTTAGAGAAAGTTTTGTGCTATAATGACCTTCTTCCCCCCAAACTAAACATATAATTTTTGCCTTTAAGACTTGAGAATGTTTTGCCGACAATTTTGTTCCCACAGGACTTGGGTATATAGTGTGATGATTACATTCTTAGTTGAAGAAGAGCCATCCACAGACCCTGGAGTAATCAAAACTGTATGATCTCTCAAACTGCGGGGTTCTATTGCTTTCTTCCACAGTGGGGTGGGTGTTTGTTAGTACTGGTTTCTGCCATAAAATAAATACAACTCTATAGACAGCTAACTGTGCAGAAGTGAAGAGGGTGTAAAGAGGTTAGATTTTCCACAAATATTAGAGTATCTCTTTCAAGGTATCTATGAGCACAAGGTTAAACTTCTTCTCAGCCAAAGTCTTGACAGCAGGTGGAGGCAGGTGATGATCTCAATCGACCACCAACCCCACGTTCAAAGTCCATCCCACTGAAAAGCGACCTTGCGAGATGCAGAGGCATGTTGGTTCAGGTCCCCAGCTTGCAGTTGAGTTTACTGAAATACAATGCCGTAGTAGCCAGGCTGTCTAACATAGCCTTGTGGCCCCACTGGACTCTTCTTTCATTGTATTTAATATTGATTTTGATTTTAAGAAGATAAAACATTGATTTCAAATTTAAGGGAAAGGGCATATTTTGAAATGAATCTCTTCTGATTACTCTCTATTCAACTTGCTTTAAGAAAACTTTATTATTAAAGACATATTTTCTAAAAATTATAACCAAACCAGAAACTTACCTTGTGGATTTTAACATAAGGGTACTTAAAAATGGTTTGTGTAAGATAACTTTTCATTAAGCTATAATGAGAATAGCAATAGTGGTCTCTCACAGTCTTGCTGGAAATTCATAGGAACTCTAGTTGCACAGTTGCAAAAAAAAAATGTTTCTATTGGAAATTAAAAGTGATTCTCTGATAGAGTAGTATGGTAGAGAATATCTGAGAAATATCAAGTAGTAAATGAAAGATGAAGGAAATAAGGCCCCTCTTTCTACCAAGGGTACTTTCCATGAGCAGAATGGTGAGCACACAGCTTGAGCTGAGCAACCAGCAAGCACTCACTGGCGCATAGATCCCAGAAGAGGAGAAACTAGACTGCTTGAGGTCCAAGTGTAAACTTCAGGATCTCATGCTGAACCAACAAGCAAGCTTGACGGGAAGCCTCGCCATATTTCCCACAATGGGAACAGCGTATTTGCATAAGGGTAGGATTTGGTAAGGTGGAATAACTGGAGAAGGTAGCCATCCACAATATTATTTGATCTGAGTTTACCTCATTTATTTAATTCTGTATCAGACCGTGAATGGTACACAGGGAAGAACACTGTTTTAGTATGATAGATATTCCCGGGTAAAACTCTATACCAAAGAAAGCTGATGGGTATATGAAATCCCTAAACTTGGCAACACTGAAACCCTGTTTAGGAAAAGGAATTCTATTTAAAATAAAATTCATATAGGTTTACAAATCTTCACAAAGATATTCTATATGATTTAGAAGAATCTCACTCCAGTCTTCTCACAATTTAATTTTTGTACTTAAACCATATATGTAGGTCTCTAGTACAACTCCATCCTTCCACTGAACAGTTATTGAATATTTGTCTTATCAAAAGCTTTTGTTGTAATGTTTGAGAAGCCAACCCTTGACAAAGACAGCTAGAGAAGAGTGACAACAAATAATAATCATTACAGAGAGAAGGATTAGAAACCAACATATTGGAAGATTAAAGTAGTAAGTCATTAACAGCTTGACAACATCACAACAGTGATGGACATTCAGATGTTAAGGTGACCAGTTCAGTTCAGGAAATACATGATTATAAATAAAGAAAACAAATTCACTGGGTATTCATATGTGTCTGTGTTTAGAAAAAAAAGTAGAACTTAGACCATATTATGTTATCTAACAAGTGACCAAAACTCTTATCACTCCACATGACATACAGAAGACCTGGCTTGCAGGTTTAAAGACAGAAGCTACACAAATAAATCAGACATGGAATATGCCAAATGTGATTAAATCTTAGTGATGCACGGTTCCTTGACATTTGCTTTTTTTCTTTAATTTATTTATTTTTTATTTTTAACATCTATGACGTTTGCTTTTGTACTTGCCCTTTACCCTTTGTTCTTTGGCAAGAGTGCAGAGGTAAGGGTGGGAGGGAGGGAGGGAGCCATGGGACAGGCTGCTTGTAATTAAAAAACTTCTTAGAAGGGTCCTTCAAAAACTTGCAGGGCTTCCCTGGTGGCGCAGTGGTTAAGAATCCGCCTGCCAATGCAGGAGACATGGGTTCAAGCCCTGGTCCGGGAAGATCCCACATACCACAGAGCAACTAAGCCTGTGTGCCACAACTACTGAGCCCGTGTGCCACAACTACTGAGCCTGCGTGCCTAGAGCCCGTGCTCTGCAACAAGAGAAGCCACCGCCATGAGAAGCCCGCGCACCACAACGAAGAGTAGCCCCCGCTCCCTGCAACTAGAGAAAGCCCGTGCGCAGCAATGAAGACCCAACGCAGCCAAAAATAAATTTATTTTAAAAAAAGACTTGCAAGAACAGGAAGATGTCCAAGTGAATAATAATGATTTTTTTTCTTTTTTTGCTCTTCAGTGGTAAACAAGGACACGTCTGGTACTTCTCATTCTATTCACCATTCTATTCTCTCTTGAACTACTTTTGCTTCAACCTTTTAAAGGCCTGTTTGTGTTCAGAATTCTTAGAATTACAGCTGAATAAAATCCAGTCAGAGAATAGAAGATGTGTATGGTATGGGTTTGAAGTGAGAAAGCATGAGTCAGAGACACTTGCTGCACGACACTGGAAGGTACGTTTAAGGCAGATGATTAACAAAAGCAAGCAGGACTACGAGAGAAATTAGAAAGATTCACTAACTAAGCTAAACGTAACATCAAACCATCAATAAGAAGTTGGAATAGTACCTATACAGAAGGCAAGACAACTATCATTGCTCCACTAGTAAGTAGGAAGCAAAATTAGGAAAGGAAAAATGATCATTTATGATGTGTGGGTATGTTGTAGAAACACAGGGAAATTACTTACAAAACAATCCAAAGGTATACAGTTATATAGTAAGTGTAATTTAACGCAGTAAATTAGCGTTGAATAGAGAGCATCCAGCCTGAAACAAGACTGTAGAATATGATTGTTGTAGACAATTCTGTAATCTAATGAAAAGATATATTTTTGTCAAGGCTATACTTGGAGGACTTAGAGGAAAATGTAAATGATATTCATTGCTCACTGCCTTTCTTTGGAGAGTTGTGAAGTAGTGATGAAAACTAAAGCAGCAGGGGATGGAACAGCAAAACTGACTATGATAGGAGAGCCAAAAAGTGTGAAAGAGGAGAGAATTTACCCACTGGATCTCATGTCCCAGTGGTGTAAACTCCGGGCTGCACAAGTATGGATGGGTTGCACAGGTGCAGAGGTCTCCAGGTGGCACAAAGCCTCTTGCGGTGTCTTAGTCCGTTTGGACTTCTGTAACAAAATAGCATAGATTGGGTGGCTTATAAACAATAGAACTTTATTCCTCATAGTTCTGGAGACCGGGAAGTCCAAGATGAAAGCACCAGCACATTGAGTGTCTGGGGAGGACTCGTTTCCTGGTTTATAGACAGCCTTTTCTCCATGTCTTCACATGAAGGAAGCGGAGAGGAAGCAATCTGAGGTCTCTATAAAAGTGAGGTCTCGGGGCTTCCCTGGTGGCGCAGTGGTCGAGAGTCCGCCTGCCGATGCAGGGGACATGGGTTCATGCCCCGGTCCAGGAAGATCCCACATGCCGCGGAGCAGCTGCACCCGTGAGCCATGGCTGCTGAGCCTGCGCGTCTGGAGCCTGTGCTCCGCAACGGGAGAGGCCACAACAGTGAGAGGCCCGCATACCAGAAAAAAAAAAACAATAAAAAAAAGTGAGGTCTCTGATTGCATTCACTTTGACCAAGTCATGTCCCAAATCTTGGGGATTTGGTTTCAACATATGAATTTTCAGAGAACACCAATAATCTATGGCATGCAGGAAGCAAGAGACAAAAGGTGCAGGGGTGCAGTTCGAAGGCAATGAAAAGCCGAAACAAAAGAGAGTCTCTGAGGATCTGAAATGGTGCCCAAGAAAAGCTGATGCAGACAATATTGAAAACCATGACGCAGATGAGAGCACCAAGGTAGTGAAAAGAAAAACTCTGAATGCTATTCCACTCCAGCAATTCGAGGTCAGAAAGATAAGGAACAAAAGTGGCAGAGAGGCAACAGTTGGGAATGTAGGATGAAAGCCATGACAGTCTGGCATTCCGGAAACTAAACTGAAGATGGAATTCAAGAGGAGAGAGTGATATCTATGTCAAATGCAGCTGAGAGATCAACTAAGAAAAGATGGACAGATGGGTACTGCAACAATGCGACGCTTATTAGTGACTGTCAAGAGCAGCAGACCAGAGCCTACTCAGAGTTCAGGACTGAATGGGAGGAGAGGAATTTGGAGAATTGATTATAGGTAACTCTTTCCAAGAGTTTTGTCACAGTGGGGCTAGGAGTAGGAGAGTAACTGACAAGAAGATGTGAGATAAAAAGAGTTTCTCTTTTTAAGAAGAGAAATGAAAACTGGTTTGTATGCTTATGAGACTATTGCTACAGGAATGTCGCTGAGTAAAGGGGATATGCTCTACTATCTAGGGGAGGAGCTGCTGGGACAGTTGATCCTCTGGAGGTGAGGCAGAGTATATATATGGATGCAGATTTAGGAGGACGGAGAATTAACAGTGGTGGAGAAACAAAGTCATGAGCTGAAAATGCATGTAGGAGAGGAGATACTGGAGGTTCGAGGAGAAAGGAGATCTATAAAATAGTCCCACAGGAGAGGAGAGGAGAAGAAATGCACCAGGAACAAGTATGTGACAGGGGGTGGCATTCAGAGCCCACTGGGGGATGACGTGGGGCTTCTGGGCCAGATTCTGGAGTCAGAGATCTTGAATGAGAACCCAGCCTCCAGCACCTTTCACCTATGTGATCTGGGCAAGTTACCTAAGCTGTCTCTCTAACCCTCCCTTTCCTGCTCCATAAATCAAGAATAATAATAATACTTTCTCATAGAATAGAAGATTCACTGATTGGATGGATAGACAGAGATAAATAGCATAGAAATGTGCCTGAAACAAAGTTTTATATGACAGCTATTATCTGTCCTGATGTTGATGACCATGAATTTAAATTCAAGATAAACACCAAATATCAACATTTATCAAAGTCACTTAACTCCTTCCTCTTTCACCACTGAATGCAATCAGTTACCAAGTCCTGTTAATTCTAATTGAAAAAAAAACAACTTTAAAATATCATGTTGTGTCATATAAAATTACTGATATTCAATTGCTGATTTTCTACAGATCTGTATACAGTTCAGCCTATTGTGTTCCCCAACTTGTGTCAGACTGACTTTAGATGAAGGACCCAAATCCTAATCGATGGTGGAATTTTTGTCCTGCTTTATTGGAAAGTTCCTTCAAATGCCAAAATACATCTACCTTCACAGCCTTCCTGTATCTTTTTTCTATGTCTATTCCTATTCTATTCTAGAATCTCAGGACAGACAGACAGACACACACACACACACACACCCCTTCTAAAAACTTTCTTTTAAAAAAATCACTGGCAAAGGTATTTTTCTAAATCGAAGAAAGAGGCATCTAAGCCTGTCAGGAGAAAAATGAGTGATGAGCTCTCATGAGCTGAAAGGAAAGTGTTGGATCCACTGAACAGAAAGATCAACTGAGGCCTGGAGGGAGCAAAGGGAGCTTCAGTAGGGACCATCCCTGTGCCATGCCTGAAACAGATTTCCCAGAAAAATATCATGAAGATGAAAGATGAGGCAAAGCCCTGAGAGGCAAAAACCCTGAAAACAATAACAACCAAACCAACCCTCTAAAAAGTCAACTCTCATAAAAAAATATATACCACACACAGAAACCTCAAGCTTGAGACCAAATGACTTGCGTTGTTTTCTATCAATACATAATGCAATAGGTTCCACTGAATCAAACACTCATCCCATCCCGAAAACTTTATATGATACTGCAGTTACTCCAGTTTCGACCCAGAGAGTCAATTTTTTAAAGGAGCCTCAACTCTTCTGAACAGGCTTATACACCTGCTGGATAATAATTTACCTTTTTAAAAAAATGTGATCACAATTTCTGAAGAGTTGAAAATATCATTTACATTCACTCTGCTGCTTGGGTGGTAAGTGAGACTGTGTTTGCAGTACCTCCGAGCTGCCTTCCTTCAAACCAGTGAGAAGGCCGGGCAGATGAACAGGCTGCACAGTCTCCCTGGACTCCGTGCTGGAGAACATCTCACAAGCATAATGAACTTTAAAGTATGCAAACTACCGCCCATGTTTACACAGGGACAATTTTATTTTCTAACTTAAAATAGCAAAAATAAGTTTTATCTCCAAGAGGAATTCACTACCCAACTACTTCATTTTGAAGCTGAGGTGCCAAGATGCATAACGCATATATAATTTATGTGATTTCTACACATTTTAATTGCCAAATTCAAGTTGAATTAACTGTATTCATGAAAACCCAAGCAGTTTCAGTAACCCTTGGCTTAATCCACATTTAACAAGTACTGACAGGTTTTTTTTTTTTATTAGGAAGGCAATAATCACACACCATCTGCTGCCAGTTAAATGGAAATAATTCAATTGTTAAACTACAAATGTAAAGGACTGACTTATACATATGTTTGATTAAAACACACACTGGGGCTTCCCTGGTGGCGCAGTGGCTGAGCGTCCGCCTGCCGATGCAGGGGACACGGGTTCGTGTCCCGGTCCGGGGAGATCCCACATGCCATGGAATGGCTGGGCGCGTGAGCCATGGCCGTGGAGCCTGCGCGTCCAGAGCCTGTGCTACGCAACGGGAGAGGCCACAACAGTGAGAGGCCCACGTACCGCAAAAAATAAATAAATTAAATAAATAAATAAATAAAACAGACACCGGGCAGATTTCTTTTGGCAGCATCTGGTGCAGCCAACTCTCGATCATTGAAGGTGGATAGTCCATCCCCCTTTTCCTTCTTTCCCTCTCATGCTTTGCAATTTCAGTGTATGAGCACTTTTGTCATAGAATGAGCAGAACAAGAAGTGATGGATATACATATATCCCTGCCAGGTATATGACTCCACGTTAAAAACAGTAATAACATTCCTTGTTTTAAATGACAAAAAAGTGACCAAAACACTAGTCACCTATATGGTAACTATGAAACAGTATTTTTCATTGTACTACAGTGTTCAGATTCATGAATTTCTAGACATAAACATTTAGTAGATGAAATTGTTATTAATCACCGCTTAGTTCATTCAATTGAGTCCATTTATGAAATTTATATTCTCCATGAGTCAACTTACAAAAATATCTAAGAATTTTCATCACACATGGCAGATGGTCTCTCTGATCCCTAAGCTAACTGATACAAGGACAAAAGACAAAAAGATATAAATACAGAGCTATTAGGAAAGGAGATGATAGCAGAAACGAGATCAACAAATTTTGAAAGATGGAAAGTAGACAGAGAAATTGTAAAGGAGTTGGCAGAGAAGAGGAGGATTAAAAAGCTGTATGTCTCACAGAAATCCTGAGACTTTCAGCCACTAGAGGCACTGATGATTTGGAAAGCAGAGCTGAGTTGCAGGAATGAAAATTAGGACTTTATTAAAAGCTGGTATACGAATCTTAGACTCTCAGATCTCTCCCTAACCCAGCATTTCAGGTCCTGTCCTCAATTCTAGTCCTTTCTCCCTCCATTCATCATAGAGAAGACCAAAGATCAGCCTCTAAGAAATCCTAGAGTCTCAAATTATATAGCATCATTCACAAATGAGTGCATAGCAAAGGATCACTAATATTTTAAGGAGGCTCAGTGCTAGATATCCTCCCTTTGTCTCTCAGAGCCACCCCCTCCCATCTCTACCCTGCAGTGTGACCCAGGAGGCCAAGCCCTAGAGACTATACCCAGGCTCCTGAATTCTGCCTCCTATGTGGATTAGGTGAATGGGAGGCACCAGCCAGAGATGGCAGGGCAAGAGTCAAATCTCCCTCTCTGTGGGGCTAAAGGTTATCAGTAGCAATATTCCCTTATTAGACAATATAATATTATTGAGTAAGCAATATAATAATGATTTTTTTAGTAGCCTCATTCAGGCAACCCTCTCCCCGAGCTGCAGCTATAACTAGTGCTCTCTTCAGGTCCCAACAATTTCTCCCTCCATAGCCCTTTAGGTCCAGGGACATTAACAGCTCTTTGCTGCTGTAAACCTCTGCTTTTCACCATCTCTTATTTACCCTAAACCCTGCAAACACATCTTCCTAAGTGTGATAATAATATCTTCCAAATATTATTATCTAGTAGGATCCTAACTGATACAGTCTCTGACTTGAAAGAGAGAGATCAACTCAAACTAGCTTTTTAGAAGTAGCTAGTAACATAGGGACAGAAGATACAAAAAATATCAGAGAAATAAGATATTAAGATAGTACACCTAGTAACAAGTACAAAATGTTAGAGAATAGAAAAAATCAGAAGGAAAAACTCTTGGAATTTAAAAATTTAACTAACTGAAATGAAGTAATAGAGGTGATAGAAAGTAAAAAAGAAAATCTATCAGAAAGAAAATGATAAACACCAGAACATGAAAATGGGAGAGAAAATAAGGTTTGGGCATTGACCTAGGGTATCCAATATCCCACTAATAAATAATCCAAAAAGAGAGCAGGGAAAACAAAGAGTGAATGATTAAGAATTAAAGAAATCAGGGAATCTGGGTGAGCGATAATACAAGAACTATGTGTGTTATTTTTGTGACTTTTCTGTGATTTAAAAGTTATTTCAAAATGAAAAGTTTATATCTATGATATATGTACATACATATATACATAAAATTTTATTTGGCTACATATTCAAGTAAGAAAAAAATGTTACTTACAAAGGATCAACATGGCACTGAACTTCTCAACAGCAACAATGGGGATGTGAAAGCAATGAATTTATAATGTTAAAATTTTGAGGGAAAATTACTTTCAACCTAGAATTTTGAGCCCAGTCAAACTGTCCATCAAGTTATAAGTTTAAAATAAAGAGATTTCAAAAATCACAAGGACTGAAGAAAATTTATCATGGATGCTCTTTTCCTTAGGAAGCTACAGTAGAATGTGTTATAGCAAAACGAGGTAGAAAACCAAGAGAGGAAGACACTGGATTCAAGAAATAGCATTTCTAACCCTGGGGCTAGACAGTGGAAAGCTCCAGGATGAGAGCTGGCAGCACACCTAGAGCCGTCGGTTGAGGTGGGAGCAGGGGTGAACGGCTAGAGCAAGACATTTATTTTCCAGGGGAAACAAAAAGGAAGTTGTGGGTTAATTGATGTGTTTGAATATTTTGAAAATTATTGGTCTATTGAGTATTTGGTGGGAAAAGATATGTAAAAAGAAAACTAAGCAAATGAATGAAAAAGGAAGAGAGAGATGAGAGACAAAGAGACAGAGACCGCCATTAATTCCAGGAAAAAAAGACAAAAGGCTGTGCCAGAAAGAAGACCATCAACAGTGTTCAAATCATAATAATAATGGTATGCACTGACTATTGGCATAAATAAAAACTATAATACAACTCATCAAGATGATGGTGTTGGTGGTAAATGAGTAAGATGGTCTAAGAGAGGCATACTGTCAATCACCGTAACAGGAAGCAAATAAAGTCTAAACATTAATAATTAAGAAATCACAGGGGGCTTCCCTGGTGGCACAGTGGTTGAGAATCTGCCTGCCAATGCAGGGGACACGGGTTCGAGCCCTGGTGTGGGAAGATCCCACATGCCATGGAGCAACTAGACCTGTGAGACACAACTACTGAGCCTGCGTGTCTGGAGCCTGTGCTCCACAACAAGAGAGGCCGCGACAGTGAGTGGCCCCCACTCGCCGCAACTAGAGAAAGCCCTCGCACAGAAACCAAGACCCAACACAGCCAAAAATAATAAATAAATAAATAAAAATTAAAAAAAAAAAAAGAAGAAATCACAGGACTTCCCTGGTGGTCTAGCGGGTAAGATTCAGTGCTCCCACTGCAGGGGGCCCAGGTTCGATCCCTGCTCAGGGAACTAGAACCTGCATGCATCTTGCAACTAAGAAGTCCACGTGCTGCAACTAAAGATCCTGCATGTCACAACTAAGGCCAGCCACAGCCTAAATAAATAAATAATAATAAAAAAGAAATCACAACAGTTGCATGTTGTTTTAAAACATGGGTGTAAATGCCAGAAGCAACAGCAGGGAGTTAAAGGTTATTGCCTTTGCAGAAAGAGACTAAGGGTTGAATGGGGTTAGGGAGGCAGACCCGTTATTTAGGGTAAGCTTGGCGTTTTAACATTAAGCGCGTACATTACTTTGATAAAAATAAAATTAATAACAAATTAAAATACAATGACCATGTATTCCTTATATGTCCTATCTTTCATGTAAAATATATTTATATCTATTACTTATATCTATAATTATAGATAAATGTCATTAACTTCAAGGAGCTTTTGGGAAATAAATAACCCATGGAATGGAAGTAATGATGTACCTTAAAATCAGCGAGACGCATGCTCGTCTGTTCATACCTCGTTAGATTTTCCGGAATAGTTACAATTTCAACTATTTAATCCCACTATTTTGATAAATATGCTTATGCTTTTCAGATAGTGTGACCCAATTTTCTGCTTGAAAGTTATTGTTACCCTAACTATACATTTAACCTATCACTAATTGAACTTAGACACATCAGAGAACTTAATGCTGTGCTATCGTCAACATTTTACACCAGATACAGAAAAATCTATTGCCTATATCTTCAGTGTGATAAATATCACCTTCAGATGAAACAATCATTGTGCTGTTTTAGCCTTGGCATTTAAAGAATTACAGCTACTAGTCTAGAAATATAGATCCATTCTGAAATCACCTGTCACTGTTTGCTTAACCTTTTCAGATAGCTAAATCAGAAGGTATGTTGCAAGTAAAGTGAAGAGCTTTAAAAGAGAATAAATAAATAGTAGACAAGGAGGCAAAGGGGGAAAAAAGAGACAACAATGTTTTCATATCCATCGGTTCATCGAACTCTCTTAACTGAATGAAGTAGATTACACCTTACAGATGAGGAAACTAAGGTTCAGAGAGCTTTCAATTTGCCAAGGATCACAGAGGACAGATCAATTTAACTGAACAATTATTGAACAGCTACTGTATACCAGATACTGCACCACCACACACTAGGAATGTTATGGTGATGGTTTCCAGGGACCTTACAAAGTCAAAGGGGACAGATGACAAAACACTAATGGATAAGTAAGGTACTATGGCAGCTAACCCAGGCTTCCTGGAAAACTAGCAGCTAAACTGAAACCTGGAAAATAGGTAGGAATTATCTGGGCAAAATGTATTAATTTTCATTCTAAATAATATTAACTTAGTATTTGTTGATGAGAATTTTAGAGCATATCCAATATATACAACACATTCTTCCCATCTGCTATGGATAAAATGTGTCCCCCCAAAATTTGTGTTTTGAAGCCCTAATCTCAATGCGATGGTATGTGGAGGTGGGGCCTTTGGGGGTTCATTAGGTTTAAATGAGATCATGAAGGTAGAGCCCACATGATGAGATTAATGCCCTGAAAAGAAAAGGAATAGAGACAAGAGGTCTCTCCCACCATGGGAGAACACTGAGAAGGCTGCCAGCCAGAAAGAGGGTTCTCACCAGGAATCAAATCAGCCATCATCTTGTTCTTGGACTTCCAGCCTCCAGAACTGTGAGAAAATTCATTTCTGTTGGTTAAGCTACCCAAAATACCTGGGTTAAGCTACTCAGGTATTTTGTTATGGTAGCCCAAGCCAACTAAAACATCATTTTTTATAAAATTCAAAATCTACCTAGGAAGGCAGAATAAAACCACAAAACAGTATCAGAAACAGGCAGAACTGAATAAAGCGACCTGGTTTTGAATCTAAATTCTTCAAGTGGCTAAACCTCTCCAAGACAGAGTTGTCACCTCTCTAAATTAATAATCATATTGACCTAATAGAATTGTTGTAAGGATTAAGTGAGTTAATAAACGTGAAGTCCCTGTAAAAAGCTCAAAAAGTGATAACCATCACCATTATGATAACAAAAGATGTCATGAGACTGTCAAAGAAAAATTAATCAGTTGGTCTAGAAAAGAAATAGGAAATTCTATTCAAGAAAAATTTGAGGATTATAACCTGGGAAGAGCATCTCAGAAAGCTCCAAGACCTGTTCCATTCATTAGAAGTCAAGACATAGTTATATAAGCTTTTTGAAGTAGAGGGCTATGTATTAAATGATGTATTATTGACAGTTCACACAATCCAGATCTAACTGTCTTCAGCCTAGAAGATCAGGAAGGAATGTTATCTTTTAAGGAGTTGCCTCGTTGCTGCTAGGAGAAGGTTGCTCTTTCTGGTTAAGCAGGTATTTCTGCCGACTGGGGAAGGTTTGGTTGATGCATAAAGCAGATACACAATGCACAGTAGAGGGGAGAGAGGAGGAGGCCAAAGGGCAGAGACAATATTTTATGTTTAAATTTTTCTTGTCTTGCCATAAAATATGAATTTTATTTCACAAGACAATACCTAATTACATGCCAAATGATTAATTAGTATAAAACACATACTCATTTCTCTCTTCAGCATTTTTGCTCCTCCCTCCCTTTGGAACACTCTCACCAGCTCTTATCATCTCACCCCACCTCTTATCATCTTTCAGATCTCCATTTAATTACCCACCCCCAGGACTTGCCTCAACTTCCCTGAGCCTAAGAAAGCCTCTCCTTCCTTCCTCCCTCCTATGGCTCTATCTCAGCCCAGGATTCTTCAAGGACTTGTTACCACATGAAATCACCCACTTTAATTGCATACTTTTCTTATCTCTCTCTTCTTAGGATAATGTAAACTTTATAAAACCAAAGGCATTTTCTTAGCCAATGTCCTTACGCAGAAACAGTATCTGGCACGTAGTAGTGGCTCAATGAACTTTTTGAACAAATGACTGACCGCTGTTGGATTAAGAATGCGTATATCAGATAAAGAGAATTCAACAGTTTCTTGGGAAGTTGGCATCTATGTAGAATCTTAATAGTATCTGTAGGGGTCACCACAAGGGAAATAATATTCTATCCAGGAAGCCAGTGTCCACAATTTGGGTAGCTGTCCCCATAGAGCATTAGAATTTATCTTGATCTTGACACACAGTATGTTAGTGTGAGATCTTTACATCTCACCCAGTAGCTCTTGAAAAACCACCCCTTTGGGGCATATCTTTTTGTTTTATTTTCTCTTGGCTATGGGGTATTTTTTGACGAATGTACACAATGAGCAGTACCTGGAGAGTTTTGCTGGCACCTAAGGCCTGAGAGTGAGGGATGCTAGATGTCCTGAAATGCCATGAGCAATGCCTCACCACAAAGAATTACCCTGAGGGGAAAAAAACAAAAACAAAAAGCACTAGTACTGCTCCCCTCAAAGACAATGCAGGGCAAGGCTTCATAGCTTCCCCAGCTGCTGAGGCTAGGCAACTGAGAATTTGGTGTTTCTCTTTTTGAACAACTGAACCCGCTTGCTGTCTAGTTTAAGAATTCTCTCCCTCCGCTGACATGTTTACCCTTAGCCAAGAAACTTTTCCTGAGCTGCCTCTTCCAAGAATTCTTCAATTCTGATTAAGGTGAAACTCTCAGTTGTGTATCACACAACTTTAAATCTGTAACATTTTAGTAAATACCTGAAAAGTTGATTTTTTTCCCCACGATCTATGGTCTCAAAATTAGTTGAACTGACAGCATTATAGCTCTTAAACAAAATTTAAAAGACAATGTTTTTTTTAAAAAAATATACTAAGTTGGTATGAATCCATAATGCTAGGATTTAGGTAGATATAGAGAGCTGCAAGAGGCCGTATAATCGGGTTTTTTATTTCTTGAGCCACTACGTGTATAGGCACTGGGCTAGGGATATAGGTGACATCACCACATGTCTAAGTCAGTTTGGGATGCTATACCAAAATACCATAGACTGGGTGGCTTAAACAACAGACGTTTACTTTTCACAGTCTGGGAGGCTGGAAGTCAGAGATCAGGGTGCCAGCATGCTCACATTCTTGGCAAAGGCCCTCTCCTTGGTTTGCAGATGGATGTCTGCTTGCTGGGTCCTCACACGGCAGAGAGCAGAGAGAAGAAGAAGCAAGCTCTAAATTCTATCGTGTCTCTCTTCAGAAGGCACAAACCCCATGCATAAGCTCTCTGCCCTCACGTCCTAGTTACCTCTCAACACCCCACCTCCTGGTAGTATCACATTGAGGGTTAGAATTCCAGCCTATCTATTTTAGGGGAGACACAAACATTCAGTCCATAATAGCATATACGGAGTTTGGTCCTTACACTGATGACATTGAAAGAAAATTCCCTACTGGTTTCTCATGATTCTGCACATCTTCTGAGCAGGGGCACCAACTGCTTTTTGTTTCAGACTATCTTTTCAAAGATGTTTGTAGAGTGAACAGGCTTGGAAGACAGAAAGAACAGAGGGCAAGTCTGTTGACTGTCCAGTATAAAAATATGTCTCCTTTCAGAGAGAGTCTACAAGACTTATTGGGAGCCCACTGTAAAACGCTCCCTAAGTATGGGGTTCCTCTACTGTGGTACAGAGCCCCTGAGTACAAAGCATCCACCTGGGCTTCTCTGTGTTACTCCCATGGGACTCAGGGAGCAAGAAGAACCAACTGAACAAAGCTTATGCTGCCTGCTATGCCATAAATACCAAAGTCCTTTGACGCAGAAGTCTCATGTCTTCTGCCAGAACCCATGAGATTGTGAACTGCTAACTTTTTAGCAAGCAATTAGGATAAATTCTCAGATTATTCATAATACTTGACAATAGGAAATAGCAATCATGGTATAAACAACCATATAGCATACACCTTGAAAAAATATAATAAAATTGCATTAGAAGTGAGAGGAAGAAAAAAGTGTCCTCAGTAGCATTTGTATGAGATCTCATGAACAAATGTTTAAATGAATAAAGAAAATAAATTTTAAACAGGAAGGAACGTCATGTGTAAAAGTACAGAACTGAGAAATAGGATACAAGTTTAGGAAGTGACAACTCTTCTGGCTGGACGAGAGAAGTGATGAAAACGAAGCTAAATATAAAGGCATTGCTTTCTGGCATGCAGTATTTACTCGGGGGCTTAGATTGGAGAATCAATGATCTATTGCCCTCACCGGACAATAGCCTAGACTGAACAGTCTAAATCATGTCCCTTCTGCTTCGGGGAACATCTAGGCTGTTTTCAAGATTAGAAACTAGCTGCATAACTTACTCTCAGACCACATCAGCCCTCACTTGAATGACTGTAACAGCCCCCTAGCTGGTCCCCCAACTTCTACATTTGGCCTACCTACCACACTACTTTCCTGTCTCCATAAGTTGGTCAGAAAAACCTTTTAAAATAGTAAATCAGATCCAATCACCCTTGATTTAAACCTTCCAAGGGTGTCCAATCATACTTGGAATAAACTCTAAATTCTTATCAATCTAGTCCTGGCCTACCCCCCCACTCCCTTCCTCATTCTGAAATTTCTAAAGGCTCAGTATGGACAAGTCTAAGAGTTTTTAAAAAATCCAAGGGGAGACAGTTAAGGGGAGCCAGGGGCTCACACTATTTTGAGTTTTACCTCCTGGAGCTCTACTAAGTTCTCACAGTGAAGATGAGAGAAAAATCCCCTTGGGCCTCAGGTAGTGGGAAGGAAAAAGTGACAATTTTGAAATATGTCAGAGCATTCCGAACTTAACAAGGTCGGACCTCAAGAGAAACTATTTTATTAGAAACTATTTTAATGTATTGGGCTTTTATCAGAGCCAAACCAACCTGAGGGGAAGGGAAAATACCCAACTCCAGTCCCCTTTAGCCATCCTCTACCACTTAATAGGGGGGGAAAAAAAGCTAAGAAGCACTTGTAAAGTTCATTCCAGAGGCACAGGGTCACTAAAAGACCAAGCCCTAATCATAGGACTCTATGACACTTCCCCTGCTCCCATACCTTACCACCACATTACTAACAGCTTATTTACTGCAGTCCATCTTATCCAATACATCACATCTGGCTATCAGGAAATAATTACAAGGCATACTGCAAGGCAGAAAACACAGCTTGAAGAGACTGAGCAGGTATCAAAACCAGAGTCAGATACAGCATGAATGTTAGAATAATCAGATTATACATTTAAGACAACTATGATTAATATGCTAAGAGCGCTAATGGAAAAAGTAAACAAACTGCAAGAGAAGATGGAAAATGTAAGCAAAGTGATAGAGATTCTAAGAAAGAATCACAATGAACGGGTAGAAATCAAAAACACCGTAATAAAACTTTGTAAATGCCTTTAATAGGCTCATTAGTAAACAGGACATGACTGAGGAAAGAATCTCTGAGCTTGAGGATATGTGAATAGAAACTTCCAAAACAAAAAATAATGGCTAACGATTCCATAAATTTGATTAAAAATGTCAACTTCTAAAACCAAGAAACTCACCAAGTCCCAAGCAGGATAAATACATAGAAAGCACAATTAGACACATCATAATCAAATGCTAAAATCAAAAGAAATATTCCTGAAGTAGCATGAGAAAAATCACTTTTAAAATTACTGCTAACTTCTCATTAACAACAGAAGAGGCTAAACGACAATGGAACAACAATGTTTAAGCACCGAGGGAAAAAGAAAACAGTCAACCCAGAATTCTACCTCCAGTAAGACTATTCAAAAATTAGGGTGAAACACAGACATTTCAGATTATTAATAAAATGTAAAAATTCAGCACTAACAGATAGGCTTCCCAAGAAATACTAACAGAAATTCCTCAGGCTGAAAGCAAATGACACCAGGTGAAAATTGGTGGAAGAAATGATAAGAATATGACTACATTTTCTATAACAGCCTAACAAACCATCCCAGACGTTAGTAGCTTAATATAAAAATGTATTATTCTCTACCATGGTCCTGTATATTAATTGAGATCAGTTGGGCAATATTTACTTGTGATCTCTCATGTGGTTTCAGCCAGATGATGGCTGAGGCTAGAGTCATCTAAAGACACAACTTTAGATGACTCACACCATGGATGCTGGCTAGAAGCTTACCTGAGACTTCTCCATATAGCTTGAGCTAGTCACAGCATGGTGGCTGAGTTATAAGGGGAAATGTTCTAAGAAACACAAACTGAAGCTGCAAGGCTTTTTATGAGCTATCGTTGAGAGAATAACATAACTTCCACTGTATTTTATTGATGTAGCATAAAAGTCAGCCCCAAGTCAAGAGGATTGGAAATTAGACTCCACACTTCAACAGAAGTAGCAGCAAAAGTAAATATTTGTGGCCATGTTTAATCCACCACAAAATATAAAATATAATCAATCACAAAATGCTCATTTCTTTGTGTTATATAATAGTTTAAAACAAAAATTATAACACTGTATTATGAAGTTTATAAATGTATGTAATTGTAAGTATATGGTGCAATGGCACAAGGGACAGAGAGGCAAGTAGTATTACACTGATGGAAGATTCCTATACTTTGCATGGACTAATACAATATTAACTCTAAGTAGATTTTTATTAAAGATGCAAATTGCAAATTCTAGAGTACCACTAAAATGTTTTCAAAGCAGAAGACCTAAAATGTCAACGTAATTATCAAGATAGAATATTTTTCAAATATTTGGTTTGCCCTAAAGAAAGTAGGACAAAGGAAGCAAAAAGAAAGAGTTAATAAAGTGGTAGATTCAAATCCAACCATAACAATTATGTTCATTTTAAATGAGCTGAACTTTTCACCAAAAGCGCAAAGATTGTCAGGCCAGATAAAAAAAATCAGGGCCCTATATGTCTTTAAAAGATGCACTTTAATAGAAATGAAAGGGAGGAATAAAAGATTTATCATGGGTTATATTAACACTGGAGGAAACAGACATCAAGACAAGCAGTATCAAAAATAAAAGACTTTTTATCATGAAAAAGAGTTAGTTAATACATAACGAAGATATAACACTTGTAATGTGTGTGCACCTAACTACAAAGCTTCAAACTACAAGAAGCAAAAACTAACAAAATTAAAAGGCAAACGATTAATCTAACACTATCAGAGTTGGATAGTCTTGTATCCCTTCTCAGCAACTGATAGAATTACTAGGCTATCAACCAGCTTGATCTTATTGACATTCATAGACACTATACCCGAAAACTGTAGGATCTATTTCTTTTCAAAAGCACGTGAACCTTCAGCTAAAGAGACCACATGCTGAGCCATAAAACTCCAGTCACAATCCCAGCAAGGTATTTTTACAGGAATTGATCATGTATTTCTAAAATTCATATGGAAATACAAAGGACCTAGAATATACAAAACAGTCCTGCAAAAGAAAAAACAAAGTTGTAAAACGTATGTTGTCTGACTAAAAGATTTACCATAAAGCAACCGTAATCAGTTTGAGCTTGGAATACAGGTAGAAGATAGAGTCCAGAAATAGACGCACAGTTACATGTTAATCGATATTTGACAAAGGTGTCAAAGCAATTCAGTGGGAAAGAAAAATCTTTTCAACCAACAGTACTGAGACAACTGGACGCCCAAATGGAAAAATGAGTAAATAACCTCCACTCCTATTTCACACCATATACAAAAATTATTCTGAAATGTAGCAGAGTCCTAAATGTAAAAGATAAAACTATAACACTTTTAAAAGAAAACATAGAAAAAAATCTTTGTAGATTTAAGCAAAGATTTCTCGGAAAGCAGAAAGAAAGAATCACAAGAGAAAAAAAAAGAAAAATTAGGCTTTCTCAAAATTAAAAATTGCTCAAGAGACATCATTGAGAAAACTGACAGCAAATCACAGACTGGGAGAAAAAATTCACAAAACATGTAGCTGACCACAGTCTTGTATTCAGAATATGTAAGAAATTCTTTTTGACAAATCAACAGTAAGCACATCAAAAAATGCTCAATATCATTTACCATCAGGGAAATGCAAATTAAACCCATAAAGCATCACTAATGGAAACATAAAGTGGTACAACTACTTTGTAGATATGTTTAGCATTTGTTATACAAAAAAAATACACCAACACTTTAACCTAAAAGCTCCATTCTTAAGCATTTATCCAAGAGAAGTGAAAACATATGTCCAGGAAAAAAAAAACGAAAAAGACTTAAAGAATGTATATAGCAGCTTTAGAACCATAGCCAAAACCAAACTCATTTCAATTGCACATGAAACATTCAGCTAGATAGACCACATAAAACAATGGCAAATATCCGTTACTGGGAGAATGAAATGACAAATTGCCATGTGTTCATACAATGCAACACCACAACATGATGAGGAACTAATTAGCATTAACCCATGTAAAAACATGAATGAATCTTACATTGTTCTGAGTGAAAGCAGGAAAAAATGAAGAATCCCTAACGTACGGTTCAACTTAGAGATGAAGTTCTAGAACAGACGAAACCAAGATAAGGTGAAAAAAAAAATGAGAACAATCATTGCCTGGGTTAGGAGGAAGGAGGATGGTGGCAAAAGTAGATTGCCTTGGAAGGCACACGAGTGAACTTTCTGGGCAGATGAAATGTTTCATATCACGATAAAGACATGGTATACTAAGGTATATATATTTGTCAAAAATCATACAGATAAGATTTATGCATTTCAATATATATAATTTTACCCTCTCCCCCCAAAAAAGAATTGTGTCCCCACTGAATTATCAAGCACGGGATAAATAGGCTAAATGATATAAGAATGGTAGAATGATAGTAACTGTTGAAGTTGGATGATTGGTACAAGGGGTTCATTATACTAGTCTTTACTTTGTATATGTTTGATATTTACTACGATATTAATTTTAAATTATTGTATAGCCATCATTCATTCAATAAACATTGCTTTGTGTTTATGTGCTAGGTGTTCTCAGTTTTGATGATAGAGCAATTAATACAACAAACGTTGCTACTGTCATGGAGGTCACATTCTAGTGGAGGAAGATTTTAAAAATAAAACAGTAAATAAACAATAAATAAGTTAAAGATGAAGTATAACAGGTGGTCATACGTGCTTTAAAGGAAAAGTAGACAGAGAGGGGAAATCATGAGTGACAAGGGCCAGGGATGTAATTTCATAATAAATAGAGTGATGAAGGACTCACTGAGATGGTGATATGTGAGGAAGAAATCGATCACGAGAGGGAACAAAACAGGCAAATATCCCAAAGTGGGAGTATACCTGGCATGTTCAAGGGGCAGCAAAGTGGGGAGGGGGACAGGTCATTAAGGAACCTTGTAGGCCAGTGTAAAAATCGGCTTTTTTTTTTTGGCTGTGTTGGGTCTTCGCTGCAGCGCGTGAGCTTTCTCTAGTTGATGCAAGCAGGGGCTACTCTTTGATGCGGTGCTCGGGCTTCTCATTTTGGTGGCTTCTCTTGTTGTGTGCATGGGCTCTAGGGGTGTGGGCTCAGTAGTTGTGGCTCGTGGGCTCTAGAGCACAGGCTCAGTAGATGCGGTGTATGGACTTCGTTGCTCCACGGCATGTGGGATCTTCCTGGACCAGGGCTCAAACCTGTGTCCCTGGCGTTGGCAGGCAGATTCTTAACCATTGCGCCACCAGGGAAGTCCCAAAACTTGGGCTCTTAATTGTAATGGGATGAGAAGCCATTGAAGGGTTTTAAACAGAGTAGTGATGTGATTTTATTTACATTTTAATAGAACCGTTCTGGCTCCTGCATTGGGAATAAATTTAAGAAGGCCAAGGTGGGAGCAGGGAGAACATCCAGATGAGGCAGAAACCAGATCTGAGGATGTTGGTTTGTACCACAGTGTCTGAGTTATGCAAGTTGCGTCAGATCCCGGGCACATTCTTCAGTTAAAGCTGCCAAGCTGTGCAGCTTTATTTCTGAAATCAAGAACGACTCCCAAATATGGCCCTGACAAATATAAAGATGGAACTTCCTTTTATGGAAATGGGGAAGACTGTAGAAAGAGTAGATCTGGGGATGCACTCCATCCTAGGAGGTCAAGGTGGAATCCTGGGGGTTTTAAACATCTGTCATGGTTCTTCCTAAAGGCTCAACATCAGATCTCACAGGTTATAGGGTTTTTTTCAGCTCTTAAGAGAGGAACTCTTCAAGGCAGTCCAAATTTTTCTTATGTCTTGTCCAAAAGCTTCTTTCCAAAGAGGGTGAAGGTGGCAAATTTAGAATGGCGTGAGGGAGAAAGGAAATCCAACTCTGTTCTATGGAATGTGAAGACATGTGACTCTCAAATTTCAGACTGTAGTCATTTATTGTCCAAAATACAATTTTAGATTCCTAGTGCCTAGGAAGAAGGAAGTTAAATGGAAGCAACATTAAGAGACAGTGGAAACCAGAGTGTATTGGAATATTGTGAAAAGGGTTAGGAATATGGATAGGATAGTAAGGAATCATGTTGGTGTATCTAGTTGTGGCATGTCATTAAGGGGAGTTTTGGCTCTCAATCTTTAACTTAAAAGGTTAACGCTACTTTAGCTTCTTAATGAGATTATAGTATGGATACAGACCATTTTTCAAAGTACTAGTCCGAGGACAATTGGTATAAAACTATGATTTGAGCCACAGATTTCTGAACACTGCCTGTAAAATAAGCCTGGTCGTGTTGATATTAAGGTTGTTTGGTTTAGGTGTCTAGGGACTGCATCTGTTTTTAGGCCTAGGGAAGGTAAAGCCCATGAGTGTAGCACGTCTTCGGAGAAGACTAGTATTCGGACTGTTATCTCTATGGGTAAGACTACTCGGTTGTCCACCTCTAGTAGCCGTAGTTCTCCTGGTTTTAGGTCTGATGTTGGGATTATGTAAGAGTCGAAATTTAGGTCTTCGTAGTCGGTGTATTCGTAGCTTCAGTATCATTGGTGACCCATTGTTTTTACAGTGAGAGAAGGGTTATTAATTTCATCTATCATGTAGAGGATTTGTAGGGAGGGTAAGGCAATTAGAATTAAAATGGTGCTGGAAGGATGGTTCAAATGGTCTCTTCCTCTTGGGTGTCTATTGTACTGGTATGTGTTAGTTTAGTTGTAAGTATTAGGGTGTGATATAGAGGACTAGGGAGCTAATTAGGAAAACAATCATTAATGTATGATCATGGAAGTGTAGGAGTTCTTCTATAATGGGTGATGTTGCATCTTGGAAGCCTAGTTGAAAGGGATGTGCCATGGAGATATACAGGATTTTCACTTGTAACTTAGCTTTGACAAAGTTATATAAGGTTTTTCTAATATCTCGTTTATAAAGAAATACATAGTGGTTATGATGTTGGCTTGAAACCGATTGGAGAGCGTTCGATTCCTTCCTTTCTTGATCATTTTGGGCTGACGTATGCTGGCTCTTCAAATGTGTGATATGGTGGAGGACATCCATTTAGCCACTCAAGGTTTGTGGAAGTGAAGTCTACTGATGTTACTTCTCGTTTAGATGTAAATGCTTCTCAGATAATGAAGACTCTTAGTATAACTGCTGTCAGTGAGATAAATGAGCCTATTGATGAGGTAGTATTTCATGTTGTTTAGGCGTCTGGGTAGTCAGAGTATCGTCGAGGTATGCCAGATAAGCCTAAGAAATTTTGTGGGAAGAATGTTAGGTTTACACCTACGAATATGATTATAAAGTGGATTTTTGCTCATGTTAAGTGTATATCTCGAGAACAGCGGAAATCAGTGGACAAACCCTCCTACGATGGCGAAGACAGCTCCTATTGAAAGTACACAGTGAAAGTAAGCAACAACGTAGTAGCTATCATGAAGAATGATGTCTAGTGATGAATTGGCTAGAACGATGCCAGTTAGACCACCTACTGTGAAAAGGAAGATGAAGCCTAAAGCTCATATTAGGGCGGGGGATCACTTAATATTGCCCCCGTGAAGTGTTGCTAGTCAACTAAAGACTTTTACCCCTGTGGGGATAGCAATGATTATAGTGGCTGGTGGAAAGTATGCCCGTGTGTCAACGTCTATTCCCACTGTGAACATATGATGAGCTCATACGATAAAGCCCAAGAACCCGATAGAATTCAGAGAAATAGAAAACCCAAAAGAAAGAAAGGCAGGTAGGCAGGGAGGGAGAGAGTCACCAGGATGATATAAGCAATCAGTGTTTTTGTGTCATTTCAAATATCTTGTGGAAAACAAAAGCTAGAGGACCTTTTCCTAACATCTTGCAAGTTTACATCTAATGGTTGTTAGTTAATTATCAGCTGTCATTTCAATCCTCCCCTTCCTCCTCTTTGGATGAGGGTTCCCACTGGAGATACTAAAAATATCTATCCCTCCATTGTCTTGCTTCTGAATGCTGTTGGACTGGTTCCTAATGCTTGGAGCTACCGAAGCTGTCCAGGGACAGGTGGAAACCACGCCCAGTGATATGAGGAAGACATAACCAACACAGTGAGGATGTTACAGAGAATGGAAAGGGTGTGGTTGACCTTCGTGCCACTGAACAAACTCAGGGACTCTCCATTTCTGGATTTCTGATTATGCAAGATAATGCTTTCTATTGTTAAATCATCTTCAGTCAGGTGTTCTATTATTTGTTACACAAAGTAATCCCACCTGAAGCACTTCCTCTGTACCAGGGGTTCTCAAAATGTGATCCCTATCCTAGCACTCTTAGTCTCACCTGGAAATTTATGAAAATAAAATTCCCAAGCCCCAGCTTAATCTCTGGAGATGAGGTCCAGCAATCCATGGTAACAAGGTAATGCTGATACACCTCCATTTTGAGAATCCCTGCTCAGTACTTTAATGAACAGAAGCAGATGGATTAAAAAAAATTTTTTTTTTCATTCCATTCCCCTAGATTCTGACTCCTAAATGCAGGTCCTATCAGGGTAGGACTGAGAATATACCTCAGTTGAAAGAGCCACCCTTACATCTTGGAAACCACAAACAAGAAATCTATGGGAATAATCGTGTAAAGTCTGAAGCAGTTGTGGTCTCTGCCACAAGTTTATTCTCCAAAGCATAACTATTCAAGAGAGATATTGAAAATTTAGCTACTGGAAGGAGAGGGAGGTAGTAGCTCCTACGACAGGACCTACCCCTCAACAGGCCACATCATGGTCAAAGCTAATTTCACAGCCGTTGCTAACATCCTTTCTATATGCATATTTTAACCACCTCACCTATAATCCCCAAACTTGGTTCTCACTGATAAATTTATGTATCAGTTGCTGGCAGCAGCTAAGTTTATTAAGCATGGCCAATCATATTTCATACACCCTGAATTTAAAACATTTGAAGCTAATTTAGTGGTTATGTCTAGCATTAGCTATTTTAAGTGCAGCAATAAACTCTTATTGCTCTCCTGACTGATGGAACATGTAATACAGTTGCCACTGTGTGTTTTGACTGTCAAGATGATTCATTAGGTCCCATATAAGCTCTGTTAAGAGAGAGCAGGTTACATCAAATAACTTGAATAAAAGTTTAAAACCCAGGTCATCAAAGTGCTTGAGACTCCTTTTAGAATTAATTGAAATTCAGGTACATTCTCTGGAATGATTTGAAGTCTCTTCCCAAATATACAAGCCGTCTGAAAGCAACAACTTGCTGTCACGCTAACTGAGCTGTTAAGCAATTATCAGTGACAACTGTAACTCAGGGCTACGCCAAGCGGGACCTACACACAGCCAGCTTTTTAATTCTTTCAGCCGACAGTTACTGGATTAATATTTGACACAGTTCAACCAGCTCCACGTTATTGGTGATCCTGGGACCCCAAGATACCGAGAGCCTCCTACATGCCAAACTCTCTGGTGCACAAATTCACACCTATAATCTCACACTCGTTGTTTTATTACAACTTCAAGCAGAGAAAACCAGAACCCAGAGAAGACAGAGTTTTACCATGACTCTAGGACTAGTCACATATGAATTCAGATGTTTCTGACTCCTAAGTGCTTTCTCCTTGTACGGCACATTAGGGTTTGTGTGTCATCATTTTCCTAATTCTTAAAACCATCTTGTGATGGGAGAAGCCTAATGTGTAAGAAATTAGACGTCTTCCATGTTTCACCGTGCATTTCAGAAAGAGCTGTTCCACTGTAAGCCAGTCCTCAACCACGCCGTAAGTGGTTACACTCTTAAATGGGAAAAGAATTTGAAAAAGAATAGATACACGTATATGTATAACTGAATCGCTTTGCTGTACACCTGAAACTATCACAACATTGTTAATCAACTATGCTCCAATATAAAATAAATTTTTTTTTAAAATAGTGGTTACGTTAATTTATAGGACCTCTCACTTCCTTCTGTGGGGGAAAGAGAGGAGAGAAAGAATGAATAAAGAAGGAAGATAAGCCAGGACCCAGGCACTTGCTCAACCCCTACCATGTGGTAGCCATCATGCCTGATTATTTACGCACATATTAACTCATTTAACATTATTCTCCCCACTAGCCAGTGAATTAAATATTTGTTCCAATGGTGAAGCTTGGTCTTCAATTGGTGAGATAATTTTCCCAGAGATTACAGGACTACTCAGAGGTGCAACAGAGATTAAAATTGAGTTCTGCCTGATCAAAAGTAATTGCTTTTCCCATTATATCTTTAAGATATATGCGCTCTCTCTTCTCTCTCTTCCTGGGATAAAACTCTAATAAAAGAATTTCAGACAACAGGGCAAGTCCCCTATTCCCCACTGTAGACAAATGCCTCTTTTTAGTCACCCTGGCTTTGGTCCCAATTAATATCAAAAAAATATATGACTGCGTCACTCAAAAACTTCATTTGTAGCCAAGCACTTGAACCACTATTCTTCCCCTCTTTGCTATTGAGCTTGGTAGTAGGGTTTCACTATCTTTGATTTCCCCTAGGCATCTCCCTGATGGATTCACTGTGAACTAAGTAAGAGGTGAAAAGAGGAAAAAAGTCAACTGAAGAAGTTTATAGTGTTGTGATCAGAAAATTAAATGGAACTCCCTTACCAAAAAAAAGTACATTTTATTTAAAATGCAAATATTCATTACAGATTGATTTACTTTAAGTATTGCCTAGGCATTTTCACTAGGAAACTAATGGTTTATAATTCTTTTGTTGTTACCAAACAGGAAGTTTTCAAAATCTAGGGTGCATTAAAGGGCCTACTTTATATAACAGAGTAGGAAGTTTTTCACTGTAATGTTTTCCCTCATTTTAATGAGAATCTCAGCAATTCTCAGTATTGTATTTACCAGTGCACATTTATCAAAATAAAAAAGTTTAGACTTTCACATACGGTTAATCTGCAATGATTGTCAAATGTATTCTAATTGATTTAATGCCCATTAAAATTCTATTTTGAAATATAAAACACCCAAACATGAAATAAATGATCAGTCATCTAGCACAACCAGGAAAAAACACATTAATTATAAATTATTCAAGTGAAATGGTATCTCAGCAAAATCTTTAGACCATCTCTGTCTGAGAATTAGATAAATAAGAAAAAAATCAAGGTTTTAAATGGATTTTCATGGTTAAATTGGTATTATGCTTCAAACACCTATTAGGAGTTACTAGAAAATACTACTAAAATAAGCCCAATGTTTATATTACTGTTGCTATATTTAATGGAAGAAGGTAAAATCAAGAATGTTCCACTAAAATTATGAAGATTATTCATTTTGAGGTTATATGTTAAACAAGTACTTTTTCAGGACTGTAATATGCTATGAAATGAATCTTAAATAAGCCTGAAGATATTTTCAAAAAACAACAAGATGAATTAGTGCTTATGAAAAAAAAAGGAAGAAGTTACACAAAGCTTAACAGACTATAAACAAACATACACACATATGGGTATAAATAAATTATATAGCTATATCTACATATCAAAGACAGGCAGGGAGAGAGAGCGGGGGAGAGAGTATAATAGCATAAAATCTCGAAAGACATCAAAGATTTGGCACATGTGACTATGTTAAGTGTGTTAAGGACCTGGTCAGGTGATAATTTGCAAAACTGGACTGGATGAATCTAGTGGCCGTGTGAAACAGGCTGTGTGCTTGCCAGATCGTAACTTTTCAATTACTACTTCTCTTGGGTGACGCTAAATGCACACAAATATTCAGCAAAAAATCAGAGACACAAATCGTCTGGCACAATGTATCACATATTTACGTAGAGGAATTGATGAAAAAGCTGTGTTAATGCATAGTGTTCATTGTAATTTTGTCCTGCATATATAACTTTCTTTGGGCAAACTCCCTTCCTGTTGTTTTTAGGAATGGTCTAACCATACCTCCATACCTGGTTCAAGATGTTCAATCCATATCTGAGGTTAGGGTTAACAGGTTATAGTTATTAGTTCAGAAATGGATGAGCGACTCACTTCCTGTCACTAACATGTAAGAAGTTTACTGTGGATTCTAAGAAAGATGTTTAGCCACTCTGTGAGAGACCTTCTAGATGGGTCTTTCTCTTTTTCTAGCATTGACAAGAAAGCATGTATCCCTGGCAATGATTGGCAGCATCATTACCTAAATGAGGAAAAATGAGAATAAAGCTGACATTGTCAAAGTCAGACTGTAGAGGTATACATGAACTTGACCCTAGATGAACTGAATGAGCCACTGTGTCAAACCAGCGTCAAAGACCCTTTCACTTTTGTACTTTCCTGATATGTGAGCCATGAACTCTCCCCACACCCACATTTGAGATAGTTTTCTTTCATTTAGAACCAAATTCATTAAAAATGATATACTCACTTTACAAAGTGTTTATTCAATCAAAAGTATTTAGCTTCTACTTTTAAAAAGGAACTAAAATTTATGAAAATAAAAAAGGTCATACTTCCAAGACTACATCTAGACTATAAAACAGAACTCTGCATCACTCAGCTTTTATTAAGTTACACAATGGCCACAAACTACCCCAAGGCCTCCGTGGATTACAACAATACAGGATCATTTCTCACTTCTGTTGCATGTCCAATGTGGATCTTCCCCATGTTGTTTTCATGCTGAACACATAGTGGCAATGGTACCACCCACACACAGAACCCAGCCTACAATCTCACCAAGCAGTGGAGCCCAGCATACAGCCCTGCCTGACTGCTAAACGTCCAGACTCACTCAACTGTGGGGTCCATTTGAAGGCCCTCCCCAACCAGAGAGCCAGACCAGAGACCTCAACCAAAGGCAGAACGCAACCAATGGCCTGCCTGATCGTAAAGCCCAGCCTGGAGCCCTGCCCAACTTTGGGGCACAGCCTGATGTCCCATCTAACCATGAAGCCTGGCATATAACCCTGCCTGCAGGGACCTCCCTGGCAGTCTAGTGGTTAAGAATCCACACTTCCAATGCAGGGGATGCAGGTTCAATCCCTGGTTGGGGAACTAAGATCCCACATGCTGTGTGGCCAAAAAACAAGACAAACAAAAAACCCTGCCTGCATATGCAGTCCAGCCAGTGTAAACATCCATGCAGGGAGCACAGCCTAAGGCCCCACCCACCCAAGAGCCAATGTGGAGCATGGCCCACAGCCCTGCCCAATTGTGGAATCCAACCACTGGCAACACCTTGCCAGAGAACACAGCCTGCAGCCCTGTCTGATCAGAGGTGATTGCAGAGCCCACCTGACTGCGGAACATAGCCAGCAGCCCTGCCCAACCAGGAAGCCCACCCAACAGACCTACTTGAAAACACAGCCCAGCCAGCAGGCCCACCCGACTACAGAGCCCTACTAGCAGCACTCCCTCCCCCACCCCCTGAAATCAAATCACAGGCTGTGGCCTTGCCCAACTAACTACCCAAATAGCAAGACTCACCTGCCCACAGACGCTACCAGATGAAACAACAGTACCCCAAGCTGAGTTAATGGTGAGAGTATGTCCCTGCTGAAGTGAACCCATAAAGTCTGGGGAAAAAAGACCACTTACTAAAATGCAAACACCAGTGCAAAGGTATAAGTATTATGAAAATCAGGCAAACATTACACCACTGAAGGTAACTAATAAAGCCCTAGTAACAGACCCTAATGAAATAAAGATCTATAAACTGAAAAATAATTCTCTTAAAGAAGTTCAGGGAACTACAAGAACACAGACAACTAAAGAAAATTAGGAAAACAAAGCATGAATAACAGTTTAGACAAAGAAATAGAAACCATCAAAAAAAAAAAAAAACCCTAGAGATGAATAACACAGTGGCTGAACTGAAGAATTTCAACAACAGACTCAAAGAAGAAAGAGCCAGTAAACTTGAAGACAGATCATTTGAAATTATCCACAGGAGCAAAGGAAAAAAAAAATTTTTTTTTAAAAAGAAAAAGATAAGAAGAGTGAAGAAAACCTATGGGATTGATGGGAAACAAGTAACAATACACTTATTACGGGAATCCTGGAAAAAAGAACAGGAAGAGAAAGGGACAGAGAATCTATTTAAATAAATAACGGATGAAAATTTCCCAAACTTGTAGAGAAAAATGAACACTCAGATCCATGAGGCTCAAAAGACCACAAATAGTTTGAACCAGAAGAGATCTACACTGACACACATTATAATTAGATATTCAAAAGTCAAAACCAAACAAAATTCTGAAGGCAGCAAGAGAAAACTGACTTGTCACAAACAAGGTGGCCCCCCATAAGATGATCAGTGGTTTCTCAGCAGTAACTTTGTAGGCCAGGAGATGGTGGGAAGATGTATTTAAAATAAAAGAAAAAAACTCAATGAAGAATTATATTTTTCTGAAAAAGCTGTCCTTCATGTAAATTGTTGCAGCCATTAGAGAAAACAGTATGGATATTCCTCAGAAAGGTAAAAATATAACTATATCATGATTTAGCAATCCCACCTCTGGGTATTTATCAAAAGGAAATGAAAATACTATCTCTAAGAGACATCTGTACTCCCCATGTAGCATTATTTATAATAGCCAAGGCATGGAAACAACCTAAGTGTCCGTAGATGGGTAATTGATAAAGATACACACACACACACACACACACACACACACACACACACAATGGAATATTATTAAGCCATTAGAATAAAGGAAATCCTGCTATTTGCATCAGCATGGATGACACTGAAGGGCATTATGCTAAGTGAAATAATTCAGACAGAATGATTACAGAATAATTCAATTTGTGATCTCACTTAAACATGAAATCTAAAAAACCAAACACATAAAAACAGACACTAGATTATTGCTTGCCAAGAGTGGGGGTATGGGAGAAAGTGGTCAAAAGGTACAAACTCCCAGTTATAAGATGCGTAATTTCTGGGGATCTATTGTACAGCATGGTGACAATAGTTAACAACCTTGTATTTTATACTTGAAAGTTGGTAAGAGAATAAATCTTAAAAATTCTCATTACACAAAACACACACACACACACAAATTCCAGAGGTAATTTTTAACTAAAAAAGAAAAAATGAATTTTCAGAATACCATAGCTATTAAAAGGTCCCACAAGTCTTCAGAAGAAAAAAAAGTATATATATACACAAAGGATTGAGAGCCAGAATGTCATGAGACTTTTCAACCAGAACCCTAGAAGGTAAAACAACTGTATCAGTGCTCTGGAATTATGAAGTACAAATTTTTAACCTAGAATTCTACGTTAACACTAAACACTCAATTAAAAGTATGGGGAGAATAAAGATTTGCTACCGAAGCAACCTTTCTCAAAAAGGTTGATTATATTGAGAGGAGTTTTACAGTTTGGTCCAAAACTAAGCCAAAAGCCAAAAAAAAAAGTATCTTCCAAGGAAAAAACTGTACATCATAGCAAACATTATTATTGATGCAATGTAGTTCACTTGTCAACAATATTTACATACTATCAATATTATTATATTAACAATATTATCAGAGGGTTGGGAAAGGGAACTGCTTTTTAATATTATAATCCTTATGGTACTACTTGACTTTTAAATTACGACCAGCTATTTCTTTGATTAAATTTTTTAATTTAAATAAAAGAAAATAAGGAAAACAATTTAAATGCTTAAAGTTCTTTCCAAGGTTTTCATTTTATTTTAAATGAGCTTAATTTCCTGTCTCTAAAATGAGAAGCTGGACCAAATTATTTCTATGTTCTCTCCTAATTCTGTTGTTTATTCTATGAGTCTATGTGTCCATAGACAATTTATTCCATTCCACTGGTGGAGAAGAATTACGAATGTGTAAAGAAATAGAGAATTGAATTCATTTTTTGAGCTCTTTTCTAGAGTTCACATTTGCTGAGTTAATACATTGTTTTTGAGACTCATCCAGGCATCACCTTTAGATTATTATTGATGTAATGTAGCTAATCTTCATCTCTCCACTCCCACCTTTAAGAAACAACATATCCTTAAAAGCTGATGAATGTCTGTGAATTTCACGGTAGAATGATCTTTTAAGAAAGAGATGGCTTATTGGGATACCAAGTAGTTCCCATTTTCTGTACTTGCCCATGTTTTCCAAATGACTTTAAAGACATTTTTGGTTTTCTGAATTTATATATTTTTGAAAACGAATTTTGTGCTAAGACTAATGTGATAGAGAGAGCCCTGACTGGTTTATGACAAGGTAAATTCCAAAACCAAAGAAACACAACTTGCTTTTTCACATTAAAGGTCAAAGTTACAAAATGTCTCTCAAAGGCACAGGTCTGCTTGTCAACTTTATCAGATAAGACCTAGATATATTGATTCAATCACCTTGATTGGTAACCCAAATATACAGTATAGGCCCTACTAGGAAGGTTAGTGAATGCTATATCACATTCTGCTAACAGACACTAAAGGTAAAAAAGCAGAACCAATTTGGTATAGTTATGCGTGAAATCTTTTACAGTACGCAAGCTTCAACTTTCTTATACAAAGCGTCTTAGAACTCAAGAGCAGTTGTATTTGAACCTTCCCACTGAGACAACTAATGCAATATTACAGACATGATCGTTTGATTTTTGCCCATATTGTTTATGGCTAATTCAATCTATTTTAACTTAATGAATGGAGAAGTCAGCGTTTTTTCTTTCAAAATAGAAAAGCATTTTTAAAACACAATGGAACTGCCTCTGATGTATATTTGTTGTCAAAATATTCTAAGCCAAGGTGAAAAGTGTTGTATCTTATTTAAAATATTTTCAGTCTTAAACAGAAATTCGAACAACGGGAAAAACGTATAAGCTAATACTGAAGTAGTATTTGAGCATCTCCTTGGTACTATTCTATGTTTACTGGGCCTTTATAGAGCCAACCACAAACTCTCCACAGGTTAGGAAGGATTCCTAGTACATTCCTCCTTCAAAAATAAGTCACTGCGGGCTTCCCTGGTGGCGCAGTGGTTGGGAGTCTGCCTGCCAAGGCAGGGGACACGGGTTCAAACCCTGGTCTGGGAAGATCCCACGTGCCACGGAGCAGCTGGGCCCGTGAGCTACAAATACTGAGCTCTGCGCGTCTGGAGCCTGTGCTCCGCAGCAAGAGAGGCCGCGACAGTGAGAGGCCCGCGCACCGCGATGAAGAGTGGCCCCCGCTTGCCACAACTAGAGAAAGCCCTCGCACAGAAACGGAGACCCAACACAGCCAAAAATAAATAAATGAATAAATAAATTTATTAAAAAAATAAATAAATAAATAAATAAATCACTGCCCACTTCCGTCTATATTACGCTAAGCAAGGCAACATGTGAGATTTGATGCTAAAGCATTCATCAGCTCTGAAATTTGGGACTGGCAATAGTTGGGTATCTGTAGCTATTAGTACTCTTAGTTGTGAAATTTAAAAATCTGAATAAAATTAGTATTTTTCATTTAAAAAAGGAAGCTATTGCCAAGACGGCTGAGAAGTCCAATCCAGAATGTGAAGCACTGCCACAGGACTCAGTTTCCTTCTCTCCGAGCTGTCTGTCCCTGGATTGGCTTCATTCTCAGATTTTATCCTTGGCTAAGACAGCCATTCTTCTTGACTACAGGGAGCTAAATGGAACAATGAAAGCACATGCGTCTCTCCTCCAACAGTCCCAGCAGACACGTTCTTGGCTCTGACGTGGTTTCAAGTCCATCATTAAATCAATCCCTTTGGCCAGTGAAACGTGGTGTTCAGAGGGGCCAAGACTGAGTTAAAGGTCTACTACTTGAGCACCTAGTCTCTGCCCCAGGTTCCTATTAATATTTGGTCTTTGATTCCATTTCCTAATTTCCTAACACAGAGGTCCTAAAACCCTTGAAATTTCCTGAGTGACAGGAGTATGTGACACAGGGCTCCTAAATCTCTTGATACTTCCTTGGTGTTAGAAGCTTCTTTTGTTCCAATGAGGTGACTCTCGGCAGATTCTTGGAAAGGGGCTGGTCGTCAGAGATCAAGCCATGATTTGAAGCTTGGAACTTTCAGGCCTACCCCCATTTCTAGAGTGGGGAGAGGAGCAAGAAATTGAGTTAAAAATTGATCATGCCTATATAATGAAGCCTCCATAAAAATCCTAAAAGTATGGAGTTCAGAGAGCTGTCAGGTTAAGAAACAAATCCACTTGCCAGGAGGTGGCACACCCCAACTTCATGGGGACAGAAGTTCCGAAAGTTCCCATGTTCGGGACCTTTTCAGAACTTAGCTTAGGTATCTCTCCATATGGCTCTTCATCTGTATCCTTTATTATAATAAACTGGTAAACTATAAGTATTTCCTTGAGTTCTATGAGCTGCACTAGTAAATTAACAAACCCAAGGTTCCCAAGACCTCCAGTTTATAGCAAATTGGTCAGAAGTACAGGTGACAACCTGAGACTTCAAAGCCCTTACCTTGAGGGATTTGACACTAATTCCAGTAGGTAGTATCAGAAATGAATTGAACTATAGGACACCCAGCTGGTATTAAAATTTGGCTGATGTGAGAAAAAATGCACACATTTGGTGACCAGACGTAAAGGTACTGAGTGTAACGAAAAGCACAGTTTGATTTTTTTTTCTAGGTAGAGAGGAATATATGGTTCTCCAGAAGATAACAGGTGTATTCTCTCCAGAGAAAAATAAATACCCAATGGCAAAATCAAAAGTCATCTATTAAAGTCCCCATCGGGTCTTCATTCTTTTTCTCCCTAAATATAACTTCCAACTCGCTCCATAAGTCAAGGAAAAATTCTGTATGTATACATACTGTTGTTACATATATTGTTGATTCATTAACACTGAACTCACAGCTAAAAGTTGATTCATTAACACTAGAACTCATATCTGAAAGAAACTTACCTAACACACGTATTTTGTCCATAAGACACACCACTGCCTTCCTGCACTTGTGCATAGTAGGCAGTATTTCAGCACTATCCTTGGGGCCAATTTTAAACAACGAAGTCATCAACAAAAAGCACAAAAATGGAACTCACTCTATCCAAGACAGATTTCCACACGGACCTCTAGGAGAGGGTCCAGATCATGAAGCGTGCTTTCAAGACAGCAGAGGAGTAAGAGGTGGAGATCACCTTACTCCCCACAAATACATCAAAACTACATCTACTTGTGGAACAACTCCTACAGAACACCTACTGAATGCTGACAGAAGACTTCGGACTTCCTAAAAGCTTTGCTTTCTCCATTTGTCCTAGGGTTCTGACTGTTTGTTTGGGGGGATTTATTGTTTTTCTTTTTTTTTAGTATAGTTTTTAGTGTTTATCATTGGAGGACTGGTTTTTTGGCCTGCTTGCTCTCTTCTTTCTTTCTCTCTTTATTACTTTTTTATCTTTTAATAATTCTTTTCTATTTTAATAACATTATTTTATTTTAATTATTTATTTTTTTTCTTTTTTCTCCCTTTTCTTCTGAGCTGTGTGGCTGACAGGGTCTTGGTGCTCTGGCCAGGTATCAGGCCTGAGCCTCTGAGGTGCGAGACCCAAGGTCAGGACATTGGTCCACCAGAGACATCCTGGCCCCATGTAATATCAAACAGCATAACCTCTCCCAGAGATCTCTTTCTGAAGCTAGGACCCAGCTCCACCCAACGGCCAGCAAGCTCCAGTGCTGGATGCCCCATGCAAAACAACTAGGGAGACAAGAAAGCAAACCCACCAATTAGCAGAGAGGCTGCCTAAAATGATAACAAGTTCACAGACACCCCAAAACACACCACCAGATATGGCCCTGTTCACCAGAAAGACAAGATCCAGCCTCACCACCAGAACACAGGCACCAGTCCCCTCCACCAGGCAGCCTACACAACCCACTGAACAAACCTTACCCACTGGGAGCAGACACCACAAATTACGGGAATTATGAACCTGCAGCCTATGAAACGGAGACCCCAAACAAAGTAAGTTAAGCAAAATGAAAAGACAGAAAAATACATAGCAGATGAAGGAGCAAGGTAAAAACCCACCACCCAAACAAATGAAGAGGAAATAGGTAATCTACCTGAAAAATAATTCACAGTAATGATAGTAGAGATGATCTAAAATCTTGGAAACAGAATGGAGAAAATACAAGAAATGTTTAACAAGAACCGAGAAGAACTAAAGAGCAAACAATGATGAACACCACAATAAATGAAATTAAAAGTTCTCTAGAAGGAATCAATGCAGAATAACTGAGGCAGAAAAACGGATAAGTGACCTGGAAGATAAAATAGTGGAAATAACTACAACAGAGCACAATAAATAAAAAAGAATGAAAAGAATTGAGGACAAGCTTTGAGACTTCTGGGAGAACATTAATCGCACCAACATTCGAAATATAGGGGTCCCAGAAGAAGAGGAAAATAAAGGGACTGAGAAAATATTTGGAGAGATTATAGCTGAAAACTTCCCTAATATGGTTAAGAAAGTAGTCAATCAAGTACAGGAAGCACAGAGAGTCCCATACAGGACGAATCCAAGGAGAAACACACAAGACACACATTAAACAAACTATCAAAAATTAAATACAACGAAAAAATATTAAAAGCAGCAAGGGAAAAGCAACAATTAACATACAAGGGAATCCCCATAAGGTTAACAACTGATCTTTCAGCAGAAACTCTGCAGGCCAGAAGAGACTGGCAGGACATATTTAAAGTGATGAAACGGAAAAACCTAAAACAAATACTACTCTATGCAGTAAGGATATCATTCAGATTCAAAGGAAAAAGTAAAACCTTTACAGATAAGCAAAAGCTAAGAGATTTCAGCACCACTAACCCAGTTCTACAACAAATGCTAAAGGAACTTCTCTAGGCAGGAAACACAAGGGGAGAAAAAGACCTACAAAAACAAACACAGAACAATTAAGAAAATGGTAATAGGAACATATATAACTACTTTAAATGTAAATGGATTAAATGCTCCAACCAAAAGACATAGACTGGCTGAATGGATACAAAAACAAGACCCATACATATGCTGTCTACAAGACACCCATTTCAGACCTAGGGACACATACAGGCTGAAAGTGAGGGGATGGAAAAAGATACTCCATGCAAATGGAACTCAAAAGAAAGCTGGAGTAGCAATTCTCATATCAGACAAAATAGACTTTACAATAAAGACTATTACAAGAGACAAAGAAGGACACTATGCAATGATCAAGGGGTCAATTCAAGAAGAAGATATAACAGTTGTAACTATTTATGCACCAACATAGGAGCACCTCCATACATAAGGAAAATGCTAACAGCCATAAAAGGGGAAATTGACAGTAACACAATCTTAGTAGGGGACTTTAACACCCCAATTTCACCAATTGACAGATCATCCAAAATGAAAGTAAATAAGGAAACACAAGCTTTAAATGATACATAAAACAAGATGGACTTAATTGGTATTTATAGGACATTCCATCCAAAAACCACAGATTACACATTCTTCTCAAGTGTTCATGGAACGTTCTCCAGGATGGATCATATCTTGGGTCATAAATCAAGCCTTGGTAAAGTTAAGAAAATTGAAAGCATATCAAGTAACTTTTCCGACCACAATGCTATGAGACTAGATATCAGTTACAGGGAAATATCTGTAAAAAACACAAACACATGGAGGCTAATGGATACACTACTAAATAACCAAGAGATCACTGCAGAAATCAAAGAGGAAATCAAAAAATAATTAGAAAGAAATGACAGCAAAAACACAACAACCCAAAACCTATAGGATGCGGCAAAAGCAGGCCTAAGAGGGAAGTTTACAGCAATACACTCCTACCTCAAGAAATAAGAAACACCTCAAATAAACAACTTAACCTTACACCTAAAGCAATTAGAAAAAGAACAAAAAACCCCCAAAGTTAGCAGAAGGAAAGAAATCATCAAGATCAGAGGAGAAATAAATGAAAAAGAAATGAAGGAAACAATAGCAAAGATCAATTAACCTAAAAGTTGTTTCTCTGAGAAGATAAACAAAATTGATAATTCATTAGCCAGACTCATCAAGAAAAAAACGGGAAGACTAAAATCAGAATTAGAAATGAAAAAAGAGAGTAACAACTGACACTGCAGAAGTACAAAGCATCCTAAGAGACTAATACAAGCAACTACATGCCAATAAAATGGACAACCTGGAAGAAATGGACAAATTCTTAGAAAGGTATAACCTTCCAAGACTGAATCAGGAAGAAACAGAAAATATGAACAGACCAATCACAAGTAATGAAATTGAAACTGTGATTAAAAAATCTTCCAACTAACAAAAGCCCAGGACCCGATGGTTTCACAGGTGAATTCTATCAAACATTTAGAGAAGAGTTAACACCCATCCTTCTCAAACTCTTCCAAAAAATGGCACAAGAAGGAACACTCCCAAACTCATTCTATGAGACCACCATCACCCTGATACCAAAACCAGACAAAGATACTACAAAAAAAGAAAATTACAGACCAATATCATTGATGAATATAGATGAAAAAAACCTCAACAAAATACTAGCAAACAGAACCCAACAGCACATTAAAAGGATCATACACCATGACCAAGTGGGGTTTATCCAAGGAATGTAAGCATTATTCAATATATGCAAATCAGTCAATGGGATATACCATATTAACAAATTGAAGGAGAAAAACCATATTAACAAACTGAAGGACAAAAATCACATAATCATATCAATAGATGCAGAAAAAGCTTGACAAAATTCAACACCTATTTATGATAAAAACCTTCTAGAAAGTAGGTATAGAGGGAACTTACATCAACATAATAAAGGCCATATATGACAAATACACAGCCAACATCATTCTTAATGGTGAAAAACAAACCATTTCCTCTAAGATAAGGAACAAGACAAGGTTGCCCACTCTCACCACTCTTATTCAACATAATTTTGGAAGTTTTTGCCACAGCAATCAGAGAAGAAAAAGAAATAAAAGGAATCCAAATCAGAAAAGAGGAAGTAAAATTGTCACTGTTTGCAGATGACATGATACTATACATAGAGAGTCCTAAAGATGCTACCAGAAAACTACTAGAGCTAATCAATGAATTTGGTAAAGTAGCAGGATACAAAGTTAATGCACAGAAATCTCTTGCATTCCTATACAATAACAATGAAAAATCTGAAAGAGAAATTAAGGAAACACTCCCTTTTACCACTGCAACAAAAAGAATAAAATACCTAGGAATAAACCTACCTAAGGAGACAAAAGACCACTATGCAGAAAACTAAAAGACACTGATGAAAGAAATTAAAGATGATACAAACAGATGGAGAGATATACCATGATGTTGGAATGGAAGAATCAACAGCGTGAAAATGACTCTACTACCCAAAGCAATCTACAGATTCAATGCAATCCCTATCAAACTACCAATGGCATTTTTCATGGAACTAGAACAAAAAATTTCACAATTTGTATGGAAACACAAAAGACTCTGAATAGCAAAAGCAATCTTGAGAAAGAAAAACAGAGCTGGAGAAATCAGGCTCCCTGACTTCAGATTATATTGCAAAGCTACAGTCATCAAGCCAGTATGGTACTGGCACAAAAACAGAAATATAGATCAATGGAACAGGATAGAAAGCCCACAGGTAAACCCATGCACATATGATCACCTTATTTGTGATAAAGGAGGCAAGAATATAAAATGGAGAAAAGGCAGCCTCTTTAATAACTGGTGCTGGTAAAACTGGACAGTTACATGTAAGAGAATTAAATTAGAACACTCCCTAACACCATACACAAAAAGAAACTCAAAATGGATTAAAGACCTAAATGTAAGGCCAGACACTATAGAACTCTTAGAGGAAAACATAGGCAGAACACTCCATGACATAAATTACAGCAATATCCTTTTTGATCCACCTCCTAGAGAAATGGAAATAAAAACAAAAACAAATGGGACCTAATGAAACTTCAAAGCTTTTGCACAGCAAAGGAAACCATAAAAAAGACAAAAAGACAACCCTGAGAATGGGAGAAAATATTTGCAAACGAAGCAACTGAAAAGGATTAATCTCCAAAATATATAAGCAGCTCATGTAGCTCAATATCTAAAAAACAAACAACCCAATCCAAAAATGGGCAGAAGACCTAAATACACATTTCTCCAAAGAAGATATACAGATTGCCAACAAATACATGAAGGGATGCTCAACATCATTAATCATTAGAGAAATGCAAATCAAAACTACAATGAGGTATCACCTCACACTAGTCAGAATGGCCATCATCAAATAATCTACAAACAATAAATGCTGAAGAGGGTGTGGAGAAAAGGGAACCCTCTTGCACTGTTGGTGGGAATGTAAATTGATACAACCACTATGGAGAACAGGATGGAGCTTCCTTAAAGAACTAAAAATAGAACTACCATACGACCCAGCAACCCCACTACTGGGCGTATACCCCGAGAAAACCATAATTCAAAAAGAGTCATGTACCACAATGTTCATTGCAGCTCTATTTATAATAACCAGGCCATGGAAGCAACCTAAGTGCCCACAGACAGATGAATGGATAATGAAGATGGGGCACATATATTCAATGGAGTATTACTCAGCCATAAAAAGAAACGAAATTGAGTTATTTGTAGTGATGTGGATGGACCTAGAGTCTGTCACACAGAATGAAGTAAGTCAGAAAGAGAAAAATAAATACCGTATGCTAACACATATATAAGGAATCTAAAAAAAAAAATCATTCTGAAGAACCTACAGGCAGGACAGGAATAAAGACACAGAGGTACAGAATGGACTTGAGGACACAGAGAGGGGGAAGGGTAAGCTGGATGAAGTGGAGAGTGACATGGACTTATATATACTACCAAATGTAAAATAGCTCTTGGGAAGCAGCCGCATAGCACAGGGAGATCAGCTCGTGCTTTGTGTCCATTTAGAGGGGGGGAATAGGGAGGGTGGGAGGGAGACACAAGAGGGAGGAGATATGGGGGTGTATATATATGTATAGCTGATTCGCTTTGTTATACAGCAGAAAGTAACACACCATTGTAAAGCAATTATACTCCAATAAAGATGTTTAAAGAAAAGAAAAAAAAGCACAAAAATGTGCAAAATGATAACTCCATATCATTTTGCATAGCAGTGGTACCATTTTGCATTTCCACCCAGTCATCCTAACAGGTGTGGTTTTCATTTGCACTTCCCTGACGACTAGTGACATTGAGTAAGACTTGGTACTAAATAGACCATGAAAAGGGTTTTTATTGTTTTCTTTTGTTTACATTTTGACAGCTGAACCAAGAAGGAAGAACATCACCTGTTCAACTTCAGTTGAGAACATGAGCTTCAGCCAACTCAAATATTTCACCACTCTGCATTTCCACAAATGACAAATGCATAGTAAGTATTAATTTGGGGGTTACAAATAATCTTTGGCAAGTAGGAAAATTTGCAAATATGATAACTGTGAATAATGAGGATTTATTTTATTTCCTATCCATGACTTTTTGAGTCCTTTAACATCTTACAAAGTCCTTGTTTTATTCTCAGCTATATAGGTTAGTATTTTCTTTTTTTTTTTTTAGTTATTTTTATTTTTAGGCCAGTATTTTATTTGTTGTAAACTTATTTCTCTCAAAGGTTTCAGTCATTTTAGTCATTCCACTCTATTTTTTAAGGCTGAACAAAACATGTTTTATTTCTCATTATTTCATATTCCGTTTCCATTTTGAGGCACTAGAAAAATGTATATTACCCTATTTGTTAATGCATGACACATTATCTTACTCCAGCTTTTCACATACCATTTGCTGTTTCTGTATTAATAGCTCATTTCATGCTGCAAACTGGACATTGGTTGAAATTTTTAGTGTTCTATAAGTGGCAGCTTCTGGGTGCTTGAGATTAAAATGAGATTTGCATGATATGGCATTTACAGATTAAAAACTAAGCTGGAATTGAAAGCTTATTTGGGAGGAGCTTCTGCAATACTACTTCTTTCTTCTAAATCTAGACTGAAAACAGAATCAATAGATATCTGAAACTAGAAATATAAGGCCAAGTAAAAACTCTGAGGTATTTCAATCCTCTCCATAATAAATATATTTTTCCTTAACTTTATAGTTGAGGACCAGGAAGTGTCACAACATTATTAGAACCTTTACATTGAGTCCCAAAAATCACCTTAACACCTGCTATAACTCTTTTCCAATTGCCTGTGCTAATTAGGGATACAGGGGGAAAAGGAAGAAAATAATATCTTAATTTTCAGTAAAAAGTAACCTATAATTTCAAACTACCATTCCTTTTTACCAAACCATTTATTTGTAAGAGATTAAAATAGTTACTTTGTGTACAATCTGGATTATACTTTGAAATATTAGCCTTAATAGATGCAAAGAAAGAATTCTTTGGCTGAAATGGTGTTAACAATTTCTTGAATTTTCTGGATAGCTCTTGACTGTTTCTTAATAGCTTTCTTTTATCATTTCTCCTTCCCACTGACACATGCTATTTTTTTGCCTGGTGTCATTTCACTCGCCACTTAGTAAAACTAAGATTTTATCACCAAGAAGCAGCAGCAGATCAAAGTTCAAATATATGCTGCTTTATCTTTGTTTCTTGTGTCTGAACCTTGGCCTAATAAATCCACAGCACTAATTATAACCACAGGGAAGATCAAGATGAGGATAAGGGTTGAGTTAGTGTTATAAAGAATCAAAAACAACATTGATAGTGACTTTCAATTTAAAGTAATCAGTCTGTTGGTGGTTTTTATCTAAGTTGCAGTTTACCAGTTATTAAACTTGGATGTTCTGTTTTCATGTTTTACTATTTGGGGAAACAAATTGCTCTCTTTGCTATTGAAAATTCAATCTTGGGAATTATTATGGAAATTATTATCTTAGATGTCAATGGTTGCATTAAGGAAGTCAAATAAATTTGAAATAAGAATGTATGCTAGTCTATATTATCTCTACATAAAAGTCCTCCAAGTTGAAGGTGTAATATCACAAAGACAGAAACATCCGTCTCTCAGAGTAACTGGCTTCAGCACATAGTAAAACCATGGCTCAGTAGATGCATTTCTTAGGTGTTAACCCTTATGATTTTTCCTTTCAGTGTATGCAATGTGAAAATCACAAATTTCCCAGAACCTATTAATTATTTAGTCATCTGTGATCAAAAAATTATTAGACAAACACTGCTCCAGGGTGTCTGGAGACCCAGCTTCCTTTATGCTGTTGACTGTCATAGCTGGTCTCAATCTCACAGTCCAAGATGGCAACATCCAAAGAGTAGGATGGAGGAAGGACTAAAGAAGAGAAGGAGAAAGACATGAATCTGCTGTTTCCAGGAAAGGATCCCAGATGATTATAAGCTATTACCCAGAATGTGGCCATACCAAACTGTAGAGGGGGCCGAAAAATAATTTTTATCAATGATCTGTACCTATAGATTACATGATTTTCTCCCTTCTTATATTAACGTAGAACACCATACTGATAGATTATCTAATGTTAAAGTTAAATCATTCTTAATTTTTTGAGATAATTCTATTTGGTCATCATGTATTCTTCTAATATATTGCTGAATTATGTTCACTAGTATTTGATTTAGGATTTGAGGATGGTAATGAGTTAATCTATGTAAAGCATTTAGAAAAGTATCTGGCACATAAAAACAGTAACTGTTAGCTTATTAAATTTGTAAGTCAACTTGTCATAATTTTTTCAAGATAATAATAGCCCTTTAAATGTGTAAGTTTTTTTAAATTGAAGTTTACATAAGTTTGTATCAGCATGTTCTTTATGAGTAAATTTCTAAATATCAATTTAAATTTTATTTTTAAAAGATGTTGGGGGCTTCCCTGGTGGTGCAGTGGTTAAAAATCTGCCTGCCAACGCAGGGGACACGGGTTCGAGCCCTGGTCTGGGAAGATGCTACATGCTGCGAAGCAACTAAGCCCATGTGCCACAACTACTGAGCCTGCACTCTAGAGTTCGTGAGTCACAACTACTGAGCCCACATGACACAACTACTGAGCCCACATGCCACAACTACTGAAGCCCGTGGGCCTAGAGCCCATGCTCTGCAACGAGAATCCACCGCAATGAGGCACCCGTGCACCACAATGAAGAGTAGCTCCCGCTCGCCACAACTAGAGAAAGCCCGCGCACAGCAACGAAGACCCAACACAGCCAAGAATAAAAATAATAAATTTTTTTTTAAAAAAAGATGTTGGTTTATTCATGGTTTTCTCTTTCTTCATGACAAGTTTTTGTAATGCATGTTTTTCTAGAAAGTTGTTTATTTCATCTGTCTTCAAATTTGTGAGAAAAAAAAGCTATCCATGATATTTTCTCATTGTTTCTGTAATCTTCAGAGTGTTTGTGAGTCATTTTCATTCCTAAAACTCTTTACCTGTAATTTCTCATTTTCTTTATAATTTTTGATGGCATTTTCTGTTTTACTAGCACAAATGATTTTATTGCTTGCAACCATACAGTGTTGAATGTTATTTTCCCACTGGTTTTTCCCTTCATAACACCCTGACCTGATTGCATACTATTTAAGTTAGTATACGTATTTTTATTTATCTCAGTGATTTATTTTTAAAATATTTAATCTCAAAATTAGTTATCACTATATTTATTGTTATTGTTGGGGTAATTCTTACTGCCTTTTGTTGTAGTCAATAGTTGTATAGAATTACTCATATAATGAACTGGTAAATACCAGTTCTCCTTACACATGATTGCTTCTTGAACCCCACTTACTTCTGGGTTCAAGGTCCTGCTTGTTGAAGTGCAGTCTTTATCAGCACTTCTGGCAATTATCTGTAATTAAAAGGTTTTGAGTTTTAGTTTCCAACTTCCAAAGATATTGTTCCTGTTGGGAGATTCTCGAGTTAAAAGTCTGTTTTTGATATATTTGTCATTTTAAAAATAATTGTCTTTTCTCTGATTGCTTTTAAGTTTTCTCATATGCCTAGTGTTCTATTGCAATGTATCTAGGTAGGATCTGTTTTATTTATTCTATTTATGAATCAGTAAGTGTCTTCAGTTTAGATTCTTGTTCATTCAAGAAAATTTCTACCAATTATCTCTTACTAAATCTGTCTCTCTCTCTTAGTCTCTATTTTCTCCTTGTAGACTTTTAATTGATTGTATTTGGTGATCTATGTACAACATTTATACTTTTAAATCTTTCATATTTTTTCATTTCTTTGTCTTTCTGGAGTCTATTCTGAATCCCTTAGCTATATCTTCTAATTTACCAATTCTCTCTACAGCATTGTCTAATATTCTCTAAAACCATCAGATTGTTAATTTCAGGTTTTGTCAGGTTGTTAATTATAATGAACATATTTTTCATTTCTAGATGTTCTGGTTGATACTTATAACAATACTTTCTATTCTTTCTTCATCGTGCTGTGCTCTTCACTATAGTTACAATTTATTTTTTACTGCTTGAAGAATTTCAAACATGTTGTATTCTTAGAATTTTATTTATAATCTTGAGAGCATCAATTCTCCCCTTATTTTATCTGTTAACTTTACCTTCTGATAGTTCCCTTCCTTGTAAGGTTTATAATTTTTTTAATTGTGAGATAACCTTTAATGTAAGGTTTTTATTGTGAGAGTCCAGTGTGCTCTACTTCATGCATATGTCCATATATACAATGTTTTCCCCTTATTTTTCTGAATATTTTGATATTTTTCCACCTCCGGACTAATGTTTATGTTTACAGTTTAGCTTGGATTTTGCACAGCAAGTATATTGTGTGAAGTCAGATCTCACTTCTGTATCTTGATGTTTGACTTCTCTGATGGAAATTCTGTAACTTTTTTTTTTACTGAGCATCTGACATATCACTACTTAGCCATGGTCCTTAGTTTTTCTACTCTAGCTCACTGACTGGAAAACACTTCCAAGAATTCAACTTCACACAAATAAAATTGGTTGCAGCTCTCCACTCAGTGCAGAACCAGGGCCATAAGCCCTATCCCCATATTCTGGTTAAAATTAGAACCTCCTCCCCCAAAGGTCAACATCCAGGTCTAATGCCTCATGGATTGTTTTAACATCAACTATAATTTGCAACTATTCCTTTCATTTTTGTCTTTTGCATCTGGAAATGCCTCCCCTACCTTGTTTCTTGAACTTGATAATATTTAAAAAGTGTATTGTACTGTACTGTATTGTATCCAGTATTTCTATGTATTTGTACCAGAATACTTATATATCAACTCAAACCATTCTGTTTCCTTAACACAAACTTCCTCTTTTATAAAAGATTTTCAGATTTCCCATTCCCTAAAACACACATGTAAATCACAGAAGCCAGATTCACGTAACAGACACCATGATGTATTTAGTATCACCCCACACATGACAACTGCTCTAATTGGTGGCAGGTCAAGATTTTCTGCCTAACTTGCTCTGCTTTTTGGAACAGTTCGTAAGGAAGCATCTCAGTCCCTCAGGCAAGTAAGATTTTAACACACATTCCCTATTAGTTTTCAGACACGTCTCAGTATCATTTATAGGCTAGCATTAGTTCAGTCTGGGACCCTCTTCCATATGTAGAGATCATCTCACAAATAAAATATGTACGAACAAAGTTAGTGATACGGGTCCTGAATAAAATAGTGTACATCATAGTAAAGAAAAAGAAGAAATAAGACAATGTGTACCATGAAGAAACAGAAAGAAAAGGAACACTGCAAAAATTATCTTAGTCACTCTGATTAAGTGATACCACAACAATTTCCTTAGTGATAAGGAACTAGGCACATTAAAATTCAATACAGGTCTTTTATTTTTCAATCTGGTCTTCTTTCCGGCTTCCCTGTGAATGACTTTTTCATCTTTTCAGCTGTGCAACCAAAATCCAACACTGGATTTAATTAATCCTTCGTTATTGGTCATTATCAACCTATGCATGGCCTTACATTTAGCCAATTTAAAAAATATAATGACCAATTTTAATTTAACTCAAACTAAGAACTAGTAAATTAACAATAACTTAAATCTACCTACAAGCTCCTCTTCTATCCCATCTCTCTTTCTCTCCCTTTAAACCCCTCCTGGAGATAACAACTAATCTAAATTAATGCTAATCCCTCTATAGATGCCAAACAATATGTTGCTTAGTGTTTCCTGTTTTTGAACTTTATATCCAGCACATAGTCTTCTGGGACTTGATTTTTTCTTTCAAAACTATACAACAAATATTATCTATGCTGTTATTCATAGTTGAAGTATTCTATAGTGGGAACATGGCATAATTTATCACTCTTTGATAAAAAATTAGATTTTCCCCCCCAATTTTTTGCTCTTAAGAATAGGAACATTATTTTTTATTTTTCTTGGAGCATGTGAGTAAAATTTTCTCTTGAATATATAGCTAGGACTGGAATTGCTGCATTATAGGGTAAGGGATTAAAATAGAATGGCCAATTTTTTTAAGTAGTTTTACTAATAGCATATAAGCTACCAGCAATGTATAAAGGTTTCAGCTAATCCATCTCTCTAACACTGGCAATTGTCAGCCTTCTCAATTACTGCCAGTATGAGTTTCTCCTTCTGTCAAATATTTATTCATATATTCTATTTTTAGTATATGTGCTGCTGAAGCGAGAACAATTTTACCCATTTTTATGCTGTGCTGTTTTGTGTTCTTAATGATTAGTAGCAGTTAATTAAATAATCTGGTTACTAGTACTTTGTCAGGTATTTGTAACATAAATATCTCTTCCTAGGTGGTAGCCTCCCTTTTCAGGCTCTTCAAGGTGTTTTTAGTAAAAAGAAGTTCTTAATTTTAATGTAACAAATATACCTATAATTTCTCTGCTAGTTTACTTGTTTGTCTTAAGAAAGCCTTTCTAATGCTAAAGACAACAAGGCATTTCCTTGTATTTTCTCCTAAAAGTTTTAAATCTTTACTTTTCGTATTTTATGTCTTCAATCCATTAGGGGTTGAATTTTTAGCATGGTGCAATGGAAGGATCCAATTTTATGTTTTCATATAGTTAACCCATTTTCCCAATCTCATTTATGAAATAGTATCTCCACTATAAATCTGTTTTGTCACCTCTGCCAAATATCGTGCCAAGTATGCATGGTCTATTTCTAGTCATTCTATCCTTTTTCATTATTCAATGTGTCTACCTACGCACTAACACCACAAGGTCATAATTACTATAGCTCCAAAGAATCTTGATATAGGGTAATGCAAGTAATTTTTTTTTGGAGTGTTTTGACTTTTGACCCTTTGTTCTTCCTTATAAACAAGAAAATTAGTTTGTCCAGCTCCATGAATAACTCTGTTGCGATATTTATTGGCCCCGCATGGACTCTATAAGCAGATTGGGAAAAATTGAATTATTAATGATATTAAGTCTTCTCATTCCTGAATTTGGCAGACCTCCCCATTTTCTGAGGCTTATTTAATACCTTTTTTTTTTTTTGCGGTATGCGGGCCTCTCACCGTTGTGGCCTCTCCCATCGCAGAGCACAGGCTCCGGATGCACAGGCTCAGCGGACATGGCTCACGGGCCCAGCCCGTGCATTGACTTGATTTTATACAATTGTATTCTATTCCTTCAAATAAATAAATTCTATATTTTCACCAGTATTTATAGTGAATATAGTATTTATATACTGGAATTTACAGTATAATATAGTAAATACTATATAATATTATTTTTGTCTGCCTATCATCCCTCCTTCCTTCCTCTCAAATATAAGCACTTTCCATCACGAAGAACAAAATTTAAATGTTTTGTGTGGGGATAAACTATCACCTGCTCCAAACACAGGCATGAATAACCTGTCCTTCCAAGCCATAGTAATTGCCAGTCCAATAAGAAGCCATCTGAGCTGGGACAAGAGAGAAAGGAACATTTATCTGCTTCTGAGATCACTGGTGCTAAGGACCATGTAAACCTGCAGTACAGATTCATCTCGGCTAAGACATAGAGAAATCCTGTCTGATAAACTACCCAAGGTGAGCAAAGTTGGAAAATGGAGAGCAGCAGTCCAGTGGTCCTAGAAGGTCTGAAAAATAACCTCCACTTTTCAGTTATGTGCAAAAATTCCTACCCACATCTACCACTTTTATTGCCACCATGTTGATTTTCCATTTGTTCTGCTTACAATCAAAAGAATCCTATATATCACACAGATGGTATTTATTCTCTTTATATCCTAGTCCATAAACTAGGAAAACAGAAGCCATATCTATTTCTACCCACAGTACCCATCACAATGGCTGGAACATAGAGATAGTTCATTTTTGAGTGCATCAATAACTAGACTCATGAGTACATAAAAATTGTATTTCATTTTCTATATAGAATATAAGCTGATATATTTTGTCACATCAACCTAAATTTATTTTGACTACTTAATATTTTATGTACTACCCAATAATGATAAATGAATTTTTATGAATTTTCCGTCATTTTAAAATTGTCACTCCTGTACTTTTTCTCCTTTTATTAAAAGGATATAAACTTATTATTGGTCTTATTCTCCTCTCCTTTAAGCATTCATTCAACAAGCAGGTACCCAATGCCCATATGACACCATGTTAGATACTCCAGGAGGTTCAAATTGAATAAGGTATGGTCACCACCTCCAAAAATCTTCCCCATGAATTCAAAATGTCTTCAGTGTACTTCACAGAAACAAAGTACAAGTGGGGAAGAGGACTGTGGTCATTCAATGGCTTTCTAGTAATCCAAAAAACAAAAAGCTCTAAGTATACGATCCTGCCTAAGACAAGTGCAAAAGTAAAGAGGAAAATCATAGCAAGAAAAAAAAGTAGCACGATGAAGAGGTAAAAATAAAGAGAAATGAAGACAGCCAGAAGCATGTAATTAGAACTGAAACAGATGCTGAATTACCAGCAGCATCTTTAAAATCACATTTACAAACCACCAATCACTTCTAAAATCTTTATCTTTGAGCATCATTTTTCAGACAAATTGCCTACATACGGCCATAACTTCAGGAGTTTGCATTTATTCCAGGAGACTTGAGAAAGCAAAGCTCTTACACAGCATTCAAGCTGTTGTTCTTGCCATTATTAATCTGGCCATTTATACTGGTGGACCGAAATACAGCCCGCAAAAACTTGAACTTCAATTTCCTCATCTGTAAATGTAAAATGTAGAATTTCCAACATCCTAATTCACACCGATGTTGGGGAAATTAAAGAAGATGATGCATTTGAAAGTACAACATACACACAGTGGACTTGATACAATTAAACCATGAAAACTGAGAGGCCACTACAGCAAATATTTTCTATTAACACAAAAGAAGTGTCATAAGTTCTTTGTGCCAGACAAGACTTTTTCCAGGTTACTGTCAAGTCCAGAAGTTGCTCTTTTCTTGTCCAAAACCTATAAACTCTTCCCACGGCACAGCACAGATCAGCAAGTTCACAAAGATCAGACTAAACTCCATAGTGGATAGAAACCCATTCCCAGGGTAACAGGCTACAGGTATTTCTCAGGAACTTTAATGAAGAATCTTATGGACCATCTTTGCTAAGATAGTCACAAGACAACAGAACGGAGAAGACACCGTTAGCTGATTCTTAGCAACCTGCAGAGACCCTGAGCTCAGATTAGTACTGTTTCCTAGTGGGGCCACCCCACTATCCTGCTAGGTGCCCAGACTCGATAAGCTAAGGCTAAGCTTTCCTGTACACGTATTAAGAGTTGACCAAAAAAAGGGACAATATGGTATAAATACGAAGATCAGAGGATGATGGCCCAGGATCAAACTACAGAAATGGGAATAATACTGCATACTCACTAGTTATGAATGTGTTAAATATTTGTGATTACATGTATATGCATATGTATATAATATGCATACACAAAATATATATACATAATTGTGTATACATTCATACATATGTATATATATTCAGGTTTTAGCCAGTCGGTAATAAGCTAATTGATAAGTAAAAATAAATAGCACTTATTTCATTGAGTGGATTCATTCTAAGGATGTTTTTTAAATTCTTACGTTAAGAACACCCTTTTTTTTCTTAATTTGTCCTAAATGTAGTGCTGAAATTTAAAGAGGTGTGCAGGCATCAACACTTCAGTTGTCAGATCCGTATGGTGAGAATATTCAGGAGGGTCTCGACAGCTTGGAGGGAGAAGGCAGGGGAAGAAAGCTACTTAGGAGGAACAGGGAATTATTTGAATATTTCAACAACTACCCGACTGGGTCAGTATGTCCTCTAAAAGCACCTCCAATGAACAAGTGCAGTTAAGATTATGGTACCCAGAGTAAACCAACCAAATAAGCAGCATCCCTTACAGCACGACTGAATAAGGCCTGCCCCTGCTTGAGTGAAATCCCTTCTGTAGGAGAGGCTGTTATATGACCCAGCAGAAAAATAAAATATTCGCTGTAAATACAGGCACATTCAATACAACCATGCATGTGTTGCCTAGGTGTTCTGGGCAAGAAGAAAAAAGAATAAAGATACTGTTAACCCACCAAGGATTAGAGCTTAATCCTGTGTTTAAATCTTTTTCCAACAATGATGCTACTCATGTGTTTGTTTCCAGACTCCTGCAATTTCCCCATGGTAACCAGCCACAGCCTTTTATCAAGTGGCCAAGAGAAGGTTTCAGCATGTCTCGTGTTCCCACAGAAGTAGACCTTGAGCAAGTATTCAAGTACCAGTAGTTTGAGAGGTGCAGGAAATTCCTATCAAGGAGTGAGGATATGACAGCAAAGGGAAGGCAGCCAAAAAAAGCTCCATCACCAAGCCAGCTACCAATGTGGATGATAAATGATGCAGAACACACCCTCAGAGTCATTATCCAGAGGCCGGGAGTCAGACACCACCAGCCAGTGGTTGAGAGCTTTGAGGGTTGAGAGAGCATTGGTTAATTTCTTGGCACTTCTCAGACTGCAGACTGAACTGCCTTTGGATGCTTCAGAGAAATTTCTCAGACAAGGTGCAGAAAATGGTTATTGAACCTGACCTTTAGGCAAGAAGTGGTGCTTTAACTTGGGCTGCCACAACAAAATATATAGATTGGGTGGCTGAAACAATAGAAATTTATCATCTCACAGTTCTGGAGGCCAGAAGTCCAAGATGAAGGTGCAAGCATGGTTGGTTTCTCATTCCTGGCGTGTAGATGGCCAACTTCCCATGTGTCCTTACATGTCTGGGAGACAGCAAGCTCTCTGGTATCTCTTCTTATAAGGGCCTTAATCCCATCATGCAGACCCACCCTCATGACCTCATCTAAACCAAATTATCTCCCAAAGCCTTATCTCCAAATACATTGGGGACTATGGGTTCAACATATGGATTTGGGGGGCACACAATTCAACCTATAATATTGGTAAGGTCCTTAGGACAGGACAGTCTACCAGCATATTTCCAGACCTAACTTGGCCATATGGAAACAGGCTACAATCTTGATCCATTAGCCTCTTGTCTAACCATATGCAGTCATAAGATACCAACCTTTGCATCAAGGGCAGACTTGAAAATTAGCTCTCTCTAAAGTGATTAAAATCATACTTCCTCAAAAACATTTTACTTACAATTATTCAGAAATAGCATGAACTGAATTACAATGTCCTCAATTCCCTATGCAAATGTAAACTTCACAAGAATTAAGTGGAATATTTTTTAATTTAATTAGCAATGAACCTTGTCTTATCCGAAAGAATATTCCTTTTTATGATAAAACAAAAAGTAAAAGTATCAGTGAATATGGTTTAAATTGGAAAATCATTCACTGTGTAAGAGAAGCATCAAACGGATTTGTAGATGGAAAATAAATGAGCTGGAAATGAAGGAGTCATGCATTAGGGATGTTATTCTTTATGGAATACTTTTCTGCATCTGATGGAATCTGAATTGACCACCTCTCCAATACCTCATGAGATGGAAATGTCAGCAAGGAAGAAAAACGCTAGAACTAAAATTCTTATTGTCCAGGGTATTCATTGAACTCTTATCATATGAAACCTTAGAGTTTCAGTTATCTTTCTATGCACACATGTATTATCTTCCTGCTACTAAATTATAAACTGAGGTCCTGGAGGATTAAGGTCATATCTCAACAAACCATATCTTTCCTTTATTCAAACCATTTAACTATTTCAACCTTAAACCAATTAAGAATACACAATGATAACCCTTAGTAGAACCAAACTAACACTTGTACATTTTTTGTCTTCCTCTGAATATTCTCATCCATATTCACACAGTTTTATAGTTATCATGATGGCTTACATAGAATTTCATGTTGCCTTCAAATAATCCATCAAGCTGATTTAACAATTTCTGTAACTGCTTCCCTTTATCCCTAGTTTAATCTTTTCAAAATTGTTGTATTAAAAATAATTTGCAATAAACCACTCCACACAAATAGATTTTACTTTAAAAATATATCCATAGGGTACATTTCTGGAGTGCAATACACCTTCTAAACCAACAAAAGTGTCTGAAACTGCTTTGTACACAATACAAATAAATATAAAAGACAAAATTGGAAATACTCAAGGAAAAACATTGAAAGTAATTAAGATCTATGCATCAGGAAAGTTAACCATTGAAAGACTGGAGTGGGACGGTAAGGAGCTTACAAGTCTACCAATTGAATCCACTGGATAAAAATAAATAGCTTGCATTACCAGGAGGAAGAATATAGGATAATTTAATAAAATGAGGAAAATGAAATTTAGTTTTAAAATCTAAAGATCGGATCCGTACAATGTTTCTTCGATGGTAATGTAGTGTCGTGTGGCTTGGGGCATACTGCTCAGAAGGTGGCTGTCCTCTGACCCAAGTCCTGGCCCTCTGCACAGTCATCCTGGGGCCTGAAGCCTGGGGGTTCCACCTCCTCAGCTGGCTCCCCAGAGTTTCAGTATTAGTGGCTGAGAATCTGCAAATACAATTAAATCTCATCCCTTGGGAAAGTTCTCTCTCTTTTCTTCCCCCTCATTTAAGAAAAATTAGCCAACAAAATAAACTTTTTAATAATGTCTTACATCTCTGCAATTCTGGACTCTGCTAATTGGAATTACAGATCACACAGGGTAGAATACTTTGTTATGTCAGTAGGAAAACTATGTTTTGATGGGTAAGCAGGACCTCTTTCGTGGTACCTTTCTAAAGATGACTTACATGTGACTGCCTGGCCCACCTAATTATGTATAAAAAGACTTACTTTTATGTAAAGTCTATTTAGTATCTCATAAATAATTCTAAATTAACAGCATAAAAGAAAAAGAGAAGCTCCTTCACTCTTCTTCACAGTTATTGTATTTACAGGCATATTAAGGAGGCAGAATAAGAAGCTACCTAGACTAGGAGGACTTCAAGCAAGCCCGGGGGTCACTGCACAGCCAGAAAAGATGGAACAAGTAACCTTATAGATTGCTGAGTAGTATAAATTTATATAGCCGTTTAGAAAAACAATTTCATACTACCAACAGACATTTATAAAATGTTTTCTTACCCTTTGATCCACTGAATTCACCTCTAGGAAAAATCCTAAGTAATCTCATACATAAAACGTTTCATGCCCAAAACCTTTTTCTTGGAAATATTTATAGTGAGAAAATTATAAACAGCTTAAATGTCCATTTACAGAGAGCTGAGTATGAATCTTGGTTCTGCCACCTTCTGGCTGTGTAACTGTAGACTGCAGGCAAATTATTTAACTTCTCCTGTGTCTGTTTCCCTGTCTGTGAAATGGAGATAACAATATTACCTACCCCATAGCCTCATGAAATTGTTGTGGGAATTATATGAGCTAATTAGTGTAAAATGCAAAGAGAATGTAAAGATGGCAGATAAGCCCATGAAATGATGTTTTAACCTCATTAGTCATTAAGTATATGCAAATCATGATGAGCTACTATTCCACACCTATTAGAATAACTAAAATTACATTTAATACTAAATTCTGGCAATGATGCAGAACAATAGAACTCTGATGCTTTGCTGGTGGGAATGCAAAGTGATACAGCCACTCTGGGAAAGCTTGGCAGTAAAATATATAAACTGCTGGGTCATATGATAATTGAAATCTCACTCCTAGAGGAAGGAAAAATTATTTTGCAAAAAAAAAAGAGATGTGAATGTTTATAAAAACATTTTTATAATCCCTCTCCAAACTGGAAACACAAATGTCCTTCAACTGATGAATGGAAAAAAAATAACTGTGGTACAGCCATACAATGGAATACTACCCAACAATAAAAAGATGTACACTATCCATACACACAACAAATTGCATGATTATCAAAGGCATTAAGAAGAGTGAAAGAAACCAGTCTCAAAAGGTTATGTACCATATAATTTTATACATATGTTGCTCTACAAAAGACAAAACTAAGTTCAGTGGTTGCCAGGAGTAAAGGGCAGAAGGAAAATCTGACCACTAAGGGGTAGCGAAAGGTTGTTTTGGCGGGTGGGGAATAATGAAACTGCTGCATATCCTGATTCTGGTGGTAGTTACGTGAATCTATACATGTGTCAAAACTCCTAGAACTGTATACCAAAAAAGGCACTTTTACTATGTAATTTTTTAAAGAGTTTTTTGCTGTGGACCATTTTTAAACTTTATTGAATTTGTTACAGTATTGCTTCTGTTTTATATTTTGGTTTTTCAGCCACGAGGCAAGTGGGACCTCAGCTCCCCAACCAAGGATCGAACCCACACCCACTGCATTGGAAGGCGAAGTCTTAACCACTGGACCCGCAGAGAAGTCCCCACTATGTAATTATTTAAGTCAAAAATAAAAATAGTAAATATAAAGTACTTAGAAATGTACCTGGCACATAGGTGCTTTATACATGTTAGATACCTTAGACCATACATCAAACGGGATATTAAGCATTGATCTTAAATGATGTTTAAATGACTAGATGATATATACAAAACCTTATGAAATCATGTTGCTTAGAAATATTCGTCTATGTAGTATAATAGTAACTGTAGTATAAAATATTTAAATTTTTTGTTTCTTTCTAAGACTTGTTCAGACTAGTTTAACTTCACAGCAAGATTCAAGGGAAGGTACAGAGATTTCCCACACTCTCCCTGCCCCCACACATCCCCAGCCTCCCCCCAACTAACACCATTTCCCACCAGATGGTGCATTTGTTACAATCGATGAGCCTACATTTACACATCATAGTCCCCTAGAATCCATAGTTTACATTACAGTTCACACGTGGTATTGTACATTCTACGAGTTTGTACATTTGTATGATGACATGTATCCATCTTTATAACATCATATGGAGTGTTTTCTCAGCCCCCAAAAATCCTGTGCTCTGATTATTCATGCCCTTCATACCCCCAACCCCTAGCAATCACTGATCTTTTTACTGTCTCCACAGTTTTGCCTTTTCCAAAACTTCTTATAGTTGAAATCATACATTGTGAATATACTTAATGCCACTAAACTGTATGCTGAAAAATGTTGGAGAATCATTTTTATGTTAGTTGTATCTTACCATAGTGAAAAAAATCTCAAAAATAAATAATATCACAAGGGTTCTGAATAACAAAATTACTGCTTTGTTCTTAGGGAACACATATAATAATTTGGTTAAAATACTAGATTAAAAATGAGATGATTCTAGAAGATGTATTGTTTAAGGGAAGAGGAGGGATTTCTTCACGACAGTTTTTTTTTTAAACAGATCTTTATTGGAGTATACTTGCTTCACAATACTGTGTTAGTTTCTGTTGCACAACGAAGCAAACCAGCCAGATGCATACAGATGTCCCCATATCCCCTCCCTCTTGCACCTTCCTCCCATCCTCCCCATCCCACCCCTCCAGGTCATTGCAAAGCACAGAGCTGATCTCCCTGTGCTATGCTGCTGCTTCCCACCAGCCAACTATTTTGCATTCAGTAATGTACATATGTCGATGCTACTCTCACTTCGACCCAGCTTCGCCCTCCCACCCCCGTCCTCAAGTCCATTGTCTAGGTCTACCTCTTTATTCCTGCCCTGCAACTGGGTCCATCAGTACCTTTTTTTTTTTTTAGAGTCCATATATATGCATTAGCATATGGTATTTGTTTTTCTCTTTCTGAATTACTTCACTCTGTATGACAGACTCTAGGTGCATCCACCTCAGTACAAATAACTCAATTTCATCTTTTTTTAAGTCTGAGTAATGTTCCATTGTATATATGTGCCACATCTTCTTTATCCATTCATCTATCGATGGACATTTAGGTTGTTTCCATGTCCTGGCTATTGTAAATAGTGCTGCAATGAACATTGTGATACATGTCTCCTCTTGAATTTCTCAGGGTATATGCCCAGTAGTGGGATTGCTGGGTCATATGGTAGTTCTATTTTTAGTTTTTTAAGGAATCTCTGTACTGTTTTCCATGGTGGTTGTATCAATTTACATTCCCACCAACAGTGCAGGAGGGTTCCCTTTTCACCAAACCCTTTCCAGCATTTACTATTTCTAGATTTTTTGATGATGGCCATTCTGACAGGCATGAGGTGATACCTCATTGTAGTTTTGATTTGCATTTCTCTAATAATTAGCAATGTTGAGCATCTTTTCATGTGCCTCTTGGCCATCTGTATGTCTTCCTTGGTGAAATGTCTATTTAGGTCTTCTGCCCATTTTTTAACTGGATTGTTTTTTTGATATTGCACTCCATGAGCTGTTTGTATACTTTGGAGATTAATCCTTTGTCTGTTGTTTCATTTGCAAGTATTTTCTCCCACTCAGAGTATTGTCTTTTTGTCCTGTTTATGGTCTCCTTTGCTGTGCAAAACTTTTAAGTTTAATTACATCCCATTTGTTTATTTTTGTTTTTATTTCCATTACTCTAGGAGGTGGGTCATAAAGGATCTTGGTGTCATTTATGTCATAGAGTGTTCTGCCTATGTTTTCCTTAAGAGTTTTCTAGTGTCTGGCCTTACATTTAGGTCTTTAATCCATTTTGAGTTTATTTTCGTGTATGGTGTTAGATAGTGTCCTAATTTCATTCTTTTACATGTAGCTGTCCAGTTTTCCCAGCACCACTTATTGAAGAGACTGTTTTTCTCCATTGTATGTTCTTGCCTCCTTTGTCATAAATTAGGTGCCCATATGGGCGTGGGTTTATCTCTGGGCATTCTATCCTGTACTTTTTGTGCCAGTACCATACTGTCTTAATTACTGTAGCTTTGTGGTATAGTTTGAAGTCAGAGAGCCTGATCCCTCCAACTCTGTTTTTTTTCTCAAGATTGCTTTGGCTATTCAGGGTCGTTTGTGTTTCCACACAAATTGTAAAAATTTCTGGTCTAATTCTGTGAAGAATGTCATTGGTAGTTTGATAGGGATTGCACTGAACCTGTAGATTGCCTTGGATAGTAGTCATTTTCACAATACTGATTCTTCCAATCCAAGAACATGGTATATTTCTCCACCTGTTTATGCCATCTTTGATTTCTTATATCAGTGTTTTATAGTTTGCTGAGTACAAGTCTTTCACCTCCTTATGCAGGTTTATTCCTAGGCATTTTATTCTTTTTGTTGTAATGATAAATGGGAGTGTCTCCTTAATTTCTCTTTCTGAATTTTCATTGTTGGTGTATAGGAATGCCAGAGATTCCTGTGCATTTATTTTGTATCCTGCAACCTTACCAAATTCATTGATTAGTTCCAGTAGTTTTCTGGTGCCATCTTTAGGATTTTCTACGTATAGTATCATGTCATCGGCAAACAGTGACACTTTTACTTGTTTTCCAATTTGTATTCCTTTTATTTCTTTTTCTCTGATTGCTGTGGCTAAGACTTTCAAAACTATGTTGAATAATAGTGTCGAGAGTGGATATCCTTGTCTTCTTCCTGATCTTAGTGGAAATGCTTTCAGTTTTTCACCATTTAGTATGATGCTTGCTGTGGGCTTTTCCTATGTGGCCTTTATTATGTGGCCACATTTATTTATGATAAAAACTCTCATTTTTTGGAGATTTTATCATAACTGGGTGTTGAATTTTGTCAAAAGCTTTTTCTGTATCTATTGAGATGATCACATGGTTTTTATTCCTTAATTTGTTAATGTGGTGTATCACATTGATTGATTTGCGTATATTAAAGAATCCTTGCATCCCTGGGGTAAATCCCACTTGATCACGGTGTATGATCCTTTTAATGTGCTTTTGGATTCTGTTTGTTAGTATTTTGTTCAGGATTTTTGCATCTATGTTCATCAGTGATATTGGTCTGTAATTTTCTTTTTTTGTGGTATCTTTTTCTAGTTTTGGTATCAGGGTGATGGTGGCTTCGTAGAATGAATTTGGGAGTGTTCCTTCCTCTGCAATTTTTTGGAAGAGTTTGAGAAGGATCGGTGTTAGGTTCTTCTCTAAATGTTTGATAGAATTCTCCTGTGAAGCCATCTGGTCCTGGACTTTTGTTTGTTGGAAGATTTTTTTTTTTTTTTTTTTTTTTTTTTTGTGGTACGCTGGCCTCTCACTTTGCGGAACACGGGCTCCGGACGCGCAGGCTCAGCGGCCATGGCTCACAGGCCCAGCCGCTCCGCAGCACGTGGGATCCCCCCGGACCGGGGCACGAACCCACGTCCCCTGCATCAGCAGGCGGACTCCCAACCACTGTGCCACCAGGGAAGCCCTGTTGGAAGATTTTTAATTACGGTTTCAATTTCATTACATGTGATAGGTCTGTGTATATTTTCTAATTCTTCCTGGTTCAGTCTTGGAAAATTGTACCTTTCCAAGAATTTGTTCACTTCTTTGTGGTTGTCCATTTTATTGGCATATAGTTGTTGTTTGTAGTAGTCTCTTATAATCCTCTGTATTTCTGTGGAGTCAGTTGTGATTTCTCCTTTTTCATTTCTAATTCTATTGATTTTGTGTCCTCTCCCTGTTTTTCTTGATGAGTCTGGCTCATCAATACAAACTGGGAACACTTTTATAAAAGCCTTCGAAAAATATCTGACTACTGACTTTATATATATGTGAAATCATCAATTGAGGTTACACAACAGAAGGTCACCCCCAAAATTGGAGATAGAGGCAAACACAGATGATCAAAGTATACCAGGAGCAGGAACCATCCTAGGAGCCAGTAAATGGTAGGAAAACTTAAAGGGCAATTAATGAATTGTTGCAAAATGAGCAGGGACAAGACTGAGAGATAAAACTTCCTGAGAACCCAGCCTTAGGGAGATTCCCCACCTCCACCACTTTCATGAGTTGACCTCTAGGAGCCCTATCAGGTTCTTAGGGTAAAGACTGGTGAAAAAGCCTCACATATTTCCAGCAGGGATAGGGAAAAAGTAACCACTTTGAAATACTCAGAGGGTTCTGTTCTCCTCAACAAAGACTTGCCTTCAAGGAAAACTATTTTACCAGATACTAATTAATGTAGGTTCCACCACAACCTAACCAACTCCAGCCCCCTCTAGCCTTCCTGTCTCTCCTAGGAGGGTGTGAGGGGTGTGGATGGCTGAGAAGCATTCGGACAAGTTTACAGTCCAGAAACACAATCAGACACTGGTATGATAGCAGGTAATTACAGCTCCGAGAACTAGAAATCTCAGACCCTGTTTGAGAATTTTCTAGAGAAACCCAAAGATGACAGAGGAGACAATAACAAGGCCACCAGAGGACATTTTAGCCTCTGAGACCTCCAGCTACAGCAAAGAGTAAACACAGCCTAACTTCTAGCCAGGTAAACATAAAACCTCAAACTAAAGGCCTGTTTACCTCATCTTTTACCCAGTTCATCCCGTCCACCTTTTCACAAAATATTACGATAATGCTAAAAATAAACACATACTGAAGACATAAAGCAAGCATGAGAAGCAGACTTAGATATGGCAGAGATTTTGGAATTATCAGATGGGGAATTTAAAGAACAATGATTAATGTGCTAAGCTCGCAAATGGAAGTTCAAGACTGAAGCAGAAAACAAAGTCAGAGGACAGGCTCTGCCTGACATCAAGACTTACTATAGATCTACAATAATTAAGACAGTGTGGCAGAGCCAGAAAAACAAATAGACCAACAGATCAGAATAGAGAGCCCAGAAACAGATATACGCAAATGTAGTCAACTGATCTTTGACTAAGGAGCAAAGACAATGCGATGGAAAAAGGAGTCTTTCTAACAAATAGTGTTGGAACAACTGGACATCCACATGCCAAAAAAATCTACAAAGAATTAAGAGGTATTAAGCTACTATAAAATAGACAAAGATGTTATGTATAAAACAATATTTGACAATAACATTAAATGAAGTATAATCTATAATATTAAATTATGCTGTACACCTGAAATGAATGTAACATTGTAAATCAAGTATACTTAAAGTTTTTTAAAGTATCTAGAAAGAGATTTTAAACCTTTCACGAAAATTAAGTCAAAAATGGGTCATAGACCTAAATGTAAAATACAAAATAAAACTTCTAGAAGATAGCATAGTATGAAAATCTGTGTGACCTTGAGTTTGGTGATGACTTTTTAGATAGGATAACAAAAGCATGATCCATGAAAGAAAAAAACTGATAAATTAGATTTCCTTAATAAAGATAATCAATTGCCCTCCTAGGTATTTACGCAAATGAATTAAAAACTTATGCCCACACAAAAACCTGAACACAAATGTTTTTTAAAATGCTCTAAAAAATAAAGTACATTACAAAATACTAAAGGAGTAAAAACAAAATAATTGTAGGAACTGCATATGCTATAAAGAGTAACATTAAAATCACCTTTAATAATATCCCCCAGAGCCAACTGCTCTGATTTTTTTCTACTTCCAATTAATATATTCTGTTCTACTTATAAATAGGTCACGCCATATATTCATTCCTCTATTCTGCTTTTTCCATTTAACATCACACCGCGTTTTACTATGTGTGTAAGATGTGTTCCACCAAGTAAAAATTGTGCAAAAATGTCATTTTTATAAATTTTATTTTATGAATGTAATAGGTTATTCTTTTTCTATTGCTGAATATTTAATTGTATCTTCACATATAAGTAGTATTATAAGCAGATAGGGTAGGCGGTCCCCAGAGAAAGAACCAGGCACACTTTCCTGACATAAGAGAAGCCATTTTTGACCTAAGCCATTTTATAATCTAAGCCTGGCTGCAATGATTGTCCTGAAAAGGTCTCAGGAATTAGTGATCTTAAGGGAACAATTAGTGATCTTAACAGAAACAAACTTATCAGGAAAGAGAAGTAACAATAGCAAAGATAATGTATCAGTTGTAAAGAGCCCCAGTTCTGTTTCAATGGTGAAGATCAGCCTGAGGCTCAACTACCAGATCAACTGGCACCTAAGGGATGATGATGTTGACTTTTTCTGACCCTCCCGACTTCAGTCAACTAAAGCTTGGAATCTGTCCACCACCCAGGCCCCTTCATGAATATGCATGAACCCTTAGCTTAAAACTTCCAATTTTGCAGACTGGGGAGACATAGCTTTGGGAAAGATCCCTGGTGTTCTCTTGCTGCAAGTAATAAATCCTTCATTCTCCTGCTCTTTGCCTTGGTTGTGCCTTCTGGTTCAATGACCACCAAGAGGTGAATGCAGTTTTCAGGTAACAGTTTCTACCTATGTATTCGTATCTTGAAACAGTGATGTGGCAAAAATCTTTGACCACAATTTTGCCTGTTTTTTTCATCTTTTTAAAAAAATTAATTTATTGAAGTAGAATTAGTGTGGCTAACCTTCAAGGAATTACTTAAGAGGCTATGCTGTACACTTAGAAAAAGTTTTATGAACATTTTAACGAAATGTGTAAAGCCTTTCATACATAAGACACTACTAGTATCTGGCAAGAATGTGCCATGTCATGGTCATGCTCTGATTTTTCCCATTCTTTCTCAGGTAATGAAAATGTGAAGCTATTTCATTGCTCAAAATACAATTGTAATGCCATACCGCTAAATACTAATGTAAATGAAAACTTTATAAATAGCCACATGTTTCACTTAAAAATTTTTTAGATCAGATTTTTGACATTGACACTATATAAAGAAATAAATTAGATCAGGACAGCTAACAGAGATGAAGCATTCAAAAGAATTAAAACTACAAAGTACCTGGATGTTTTCATTCAGAAAGCTATCAAAGTGTCTTGTCACTGAACATTTTCACCCCACTTTAAAATTCAGGATCTCCAATTATAACAATCACCAAAGTGTGCAAAACCATTTTTATTAAAATTTCCTATTTTCACTAGCATATAACTCCTCTGAACAATCTCTGCTGGTTTTACACTTTACCTTTCCTGGTTACAGTTTAATGGTAAATTTCAGAGATGTGGTGAAAATCCTTTCAGCTATAATTAATTTTACTTGTTAGATTTACTATCAAATTTTAAAAGTGAGACTTTTCTCAGTTTTTTTCAGATTTCTTGGAATCAGTAACATAAGGAGGCACTGATAGTTTGAGGAAGGAAATAAACAAGGAAGATAATGAAAACATATCAGGTAGAAACAGAGGTACTGTTAATGCTTACAGATAGCACTATGTACCATATGACTTTCCAACTGGAGTCAATTACACTAGAAAAATCCATGCCATTCATTCCTTGTATGAATGAGTACTTAACTATTTGCAGAGTACTATGCTGGGTGCCAGGAATTTACGTGCAAAGGCTGATAAAAACCCAGTATGACTTTTCAGTAGGACATGTTATGTCCCTATGGAATGATTGAAAGCTTAAGTCACAAGTCATGTTGTCCCACCTTCTCAAATGACAAGGCCCTCAGAGATCAAGCGACTTGCCCAACACATATTCCCCATTTACCAGATGTCCCCAAACGTTCACATCAAAAATGAAAAGTTTCCCATTGATTTCAAATAATTTACCCCCACCTACCCAAATCCCACCTTGAGATCACTGAGTTTTAGCTTCCTATTTTTTTTTCTTTGTATCAGGCATAGTCAAAAAAAGTAAAATAATTAGTTGGGGTTTCAAAAGAAAAGGGTCAAAAATACGCAAGATAGAGAAGGAACAAAATCCATTGCATTACAGTCATTTTAAAATAAAGACTTATCACAGGAAATCAAAGAATTGGATTCTATTATGTAGAAGCACATTAAAGGAAATCTGAGCTCAAGGCAGAAGACTTCGGAGAAGGAAGTAATGGAGAAATGCCCCAGCACTGCAAATAAAATGCAGGTCTTTATCAAATTTCTAGCAGAGGAGAAAAGCTGCAGGTTTTCCTCATTTCTTGTCAAACAACAATAAACCAGGAAATATCTTTGAAAGTGTTTACCTTTCTTTTAATGGTTTTGTCTCAGACTTTACTACACCATATAGATTGATTAGTTAATCAAAAGGGGGCCTTTACAAATACTTGAATGTTTTCTCACTGCGTAAATATGTCCTCATGAACATCACCAGTCTCCTGTGCAGTTTCAGCATCTTTCCCTTGCCTTATCAGGACCAAGGTTCTGATAAGTTTTCACTATAAGTTTTCTTATAGGGAGGGAGACAAGAGGGAAGAGATATGGGAACATATGTATATGTATAACTGATTCACTTTGTTATAAAACAGAAACTAACACACCATTGTAAAGCAATTATACTCCAATAAAGATGTTTAAAAAAAAAAGTTTTCTGGACAACAGCTTGTCTTCCTTATCGGTAGGTAAATCAAACCCTGCCCCATTAGTCAACCTTTATCTCTAGGGCTGAACTTTTCAAATAAATCAGGTCTAAAGTAATGCTAAGGGCTTGAGTGTCATCAGGCCTTCTTACCCAGGTCCTACCTACACACCTAACACTCATTTGCACGCCTATGTATTTTCTTCACCTGTGTGTCTGAAACTCTACCCACTGCCTAACCTAATAGGGCTTATCCCTCAAGTTAAAAACCAGGGCTCCTAGTCATATCTACCCTATACTCCCTAAAAAATCATTATTTTGTAGTTTAATTTCTCATCCTCGTAATTAAATTATTCATCTTATTTTGCACTTCTGAGTGCCTAGTATGGTAGTAAACAGTTAAATACTATTTGGTTGATTTGATCAAGGTAATTCTTCAACAGCAGCCATTTTGTTTCCCGCATGCATTTCCAGGTAAGTGGTGGCCTTATTTTATTAAACGTGGAGAATCAAATCATGTCCTTCTAAGAAGTATAAATTTTAAACCTTCATCTTAATGTGGTATTAAGTAAATTGCCATTCTACTCCTCTTAAGAATTATTTGAAACCCTCCTGCTATTTTTATTCCCAGAAAGGGCACGCCTGTTAAAGCTGACGCTTTTATTTTTTCCCCTGCACCACTATTATTACTTTATTTTTCCTTTGGGTAAAATAAGTGTGGACTACCTGACAAGATGTGATATACGTGTGTGTGTGTGTGTGTGTGTGTGTGTGTGTGTGTATGCTATTTGGGAAGGGGATAAGTAAAATATAATTCTACATTAGCCTTAAGGAATCTTTTTTTGAGTAAATTCCACATAGATGCAAAATACAAAAGACATTTAGATAAGGCCGGTCCGTTTATTTTTCTAAATGTGTACAAAGACATGAAGAATATAGGTAATGAATGATTTACTTTGAATTGATTTTATTGGAAGAAAAAAACTTTCGGGCCTAGACCTAAGTATTTATTTCATTATGTTATTTGTTAGAAATATTTTATGGAAGTGTCTTTGGGTGCTACCTCAAATGATTCCAATAACTCTGAAAATTTTGAAAAAAACATTAGAAATTGGAGAAAATTAAAACTTTTAATATCATAGAAAACTATAAGAATTTCAATTAATATTGTTACAGGCAGTTGAGCAGAGCAAAATTTTAAGTCTCACAATGCCCTTGCCCACATTTGACCAACAAAATAGTAAGAGACATAGCAGATTATTACTTAGAAGGATACTGAAGCTTGAAGCACATGTATTAAATTTGGGCAGCCTTGGTGAAAATGAGAATAGGTTTCCCCGTTATACAATCTGACATCCTTCACCTAAAACCAAATGAGATAATAAAGAGAAACGAGATAATATTTTCTGCATAAAGAACCATATAATCCTTTATCTCATTTAAATAATAGATCCATAATTTTATTCCAAGTAAACTATTCTGTGAAACAAGATCATGCTTGATAATGCCACATGCCCAAAACATACATGATATTCCTGTATTATTATGTGCACAAGTTCTCACATATTTTGATTTTGGCCTAGACATTTTTATGGCGTTTTTCATGTGCCATATACTATAAACTAGAGGAATAGAAGGAGGTAATTTTCCAAAACTAGGATGATAAACAGTTTTTAATATAAAACTGACAAGGAGATTGAACTGACAATATTTAATGCACCTATTAAAATGTTAAAATAACTAAAGTGTACAATTTCTGGAATATCTCATTTAGAAATAGGATTTTTAGTTCTTGGAGATAGAAATAACTTTCAAAAATCAACTCAAATTTTTAAATATTTCATTAAAATGTAATTGTTACTGTGCTTTATGTTTAAAATCTTTTCCAAATTCTGAAGCTAAATAAGTGATAGGCAAATAATATTCATCCTATTAGTCTCTACACTTTTCTGTACTCTTGAAATCCTTCATTATATAGAATTTATTCAATACTTTAAAATTTTTCATTCCACAACAAAATCTCTGAAACTTAGAATTCTACGATTATACCTTCATATTCAAATATTTAATACAAATATATAAACATAAATTTCAAGTAACAGTCTATTATGCCTAGTACAATATTATACTTTTAAGTATGAACTAGCAGACACATCCCAACCCTATCAACTCTATCAGTTTCTCCCTGAAATTCTTAGAAGCAAATAGGAGGCATAAAAATTAATCAGTTTTCCAAGACTGAGGAAAAAGGGTAATAAAATTTAGTTACCTAGCTATTCCCTCTTTCACATACCCTTTATGAAGACACAAAACACAAATTTCTTCACTCAATTCAACAAACACTGAATAAAGATAGGGACCTTGCACATAGGAATTCAAAAGCTAATGGGGCCGTCGTAGTATTACACCAGCCGATACTAACAGAAGTGTTTTCTTTAACTTGGTTTTATACTCAATAACTCATATTAAATACAGTTCACTTTTATTGAGCTACATACTCAAAGTTTTAAAACGAACAAAAAAATCTACCTCCAAATTCAAAATGAGGAGGAAAGCGGTTCCCCAGCAGCTGTGAGGTTCTCAACAGCCACAGGTGTCAAGGGAGAATCTTGGGCTCCAGCAAAGGGACAGTAACACTTATCATCCTCTTTCTTCTTCCAGCCCGATCAGCATCATTGTAATGACGTCTACATTACATCCCTCTCTACTCAAAATACCCAAAGTGGTTTCTTTTCTCTGACTAGACACTACTTACTGATAATATGAAACAGATCCTTCTGTTTAATTTTCAATTTATCTGGGTAGTTGGTATATGTGAAAGAAACTAGAAAAATATCAACAATATTACAACTATGGATTATTCTTGCTGTCATTTTGTAGAAGTTGCATAAAAAGGAATGGAAAAACACAAGGTCAAAAAAAAGAGTAAAGTTGGGAATAAAGGGCAATTGCACAATATGCTACATTACAGACAATTTATCTTCATATTCATGATCAACAGTCCCAGTACGTATCAGGTGAAGAGGAAACAATGAGCACTGCGGTGGTCTTTTCCTAAATTAAGTCTTGGGTTGGTATCCACTCACGGACACACAGCCCTTCTAACAAAATCCTTGTCAGTCAGAATAACTGCAAAACACACAACTCTTCATCATACTGTGTACTAGCTGCCAGAAACAGTAAACAAACAGCAAATCTAAACAAGTTAACATACGTAATAAAATTCTACAAAAAAGGGGGAGGGATAAATATATTTAGGTAGGTCACTGAAAGTTATTATATTTGAAAATTCTGATGGAGTGTGCAAACATGAAATGGATTGCTCTTATTCTATGAATTTTTTCTCATTGACAGTTTGTTAGCTAATATTAAAACATTAACAACATTTTAATAACCTTAGCATTCACTCTCCATCAATTTAATGCAATGTTTATTGATTTCCCACTATGAGCTAGGAATTTCAAATAGAAAAACCAGAAAAGAACAACCATCACCTTAAGATTCTCATAGCCTCCTCATTTTCCCCTTCAAACAATGGTCTCCTTAGCTACGTTTGAATTTTAAAATTTGAAACTGTTTCATTTTCAAAGCAGGAGATCTTAGTTTTTAAATTTAATATTTTACTTCAAGAATAAAGTTTTTCTTATCCAATAAATTATGATAAAGAGGAAATTTATCTAGAATTGAAGTGTTCATACAAAGACTATATGGCATGAAAATAATGTGTAAAGTGATAGAAATGATAAAAATCCAATTATCTAAATTATTCTTCATTGCTTGAAAAATATATTTATAGTAAAAAACACACTTGGGAAAACATATTTTTTGATTTTTACTGTGAGCCAGGTACAGTGTTAGACACCGGAGTACAAAGGAGTATGATACAGTTCCATCTCCAAAGTACTCATTCTAATCTATCTTTACATATAAAACTAGTCACTTTGACACCTCAAAAAGAAGAATGCAATATTCTTAATAAGTGACTATTATTTCCCATACAAATTCATTACCAGATATGCCTAAAACATTGAAACTTGCTCTTTTTGTTTCTCTTCAACAACCTACAAAAGCATATATTCATAGTAAGAAAAGTATATAATGACTCTGGTTAGTTTGTTTTTAACAAATACATATTATAAAACTCGTTTCATAAAAATTACAGCCTTCTTGGCAAAAAAGGCAAAGAAAAAGAAAATGTGATTTAAAAGAGCAAAAGGTCACCTTGAACCCATTTCATTCATCCAATGTTACCAAACTTTAATTGGCTTCAGTGACATGAGAAAGGAAATACCTCATCATTTTAACCAGGTGTTTTGAGTAACTTTTACCTATACTCATTTCCAGTTTCCATATAGTTTCAAAAACACAAAACATTTTTCCATACACTAATCCTAAGGCTCCAAAGTCCATGTTGCCATTGACTTTTTTTTACATGATTTTATTGACCCATGAACTTTCAAGTCCACATATAAATCTATAAACAAGTACTCATCACAAGGTTCAGCTTTGCTACAAATTAGCTGATCAGCCTTTATTTTTTTTTCTAAACACACAGTACTTACTATGTGTTCAGGAGAAACTACATTAGGCAACAAGCTAGAATATCTATAATTGACTTATTTCACAGTGTGAACTGGATGAGTTGCAAATAGAAAACATTTATTGATTGATGGTTTATTTAAAAAATAAGAATCTGTGGCTTCAAAAATGCTTTTTGGCTTTTCTTTCCCAAGATACCTTAAGACAGATTCCTTAATTTATGGTTACTTTAGCATACTAAAAATCAGTACAGATTCTTCTTCCAGTAATGGCAGAGTGGATAACTCTCCCATAGATAACAATTATAAACTCTAGACAAAATGTGAATAAAAAGATCATTCTAAGTTAAGGGACTAGAAAGTGAGCAAAACTTTCAGAATTGAAGGAGAAAAGACTTTTGAAAGAGTAACTGCAGTGTGTGAAATTTATGTTCACACAGCTTTTTCTGTGAGGACACTTTCCAGCCTGAGCAGTTCAGTACAATGTGAACTCAGATCTGAGAGAAAACTGCCTACGAAGAGAGCTATAAAGGAGGGAGACTAAATCTATTTACAGACTCTAACCCCAATCCTTCTCTGATCCCTGAACTACATGGACTTTAGGTCACCAGGTAAAAGAAATAGGTGGACGCTTAAAGAACTGAGAGGGAATTTCGGCAACTTGCTACCACAAACGTTCCAGAGCTGGGAGCTGCAATTCAATTATGTTAAAATGCCTGCTAGGACAAAAGCCAAGATTCTACAGGGCAAGACAAAATCCACAACCCCAACAATATATCAAGAGTATTGCCCATTGAACAACAACAACAAAAAAATACTTGACATTTTAAAAAAGGCAAAAACATAAGAAACAAATTAAACAATCCCATTTACCACTGCATCAAGAAAAATAAGATACCTAGGAATAAACCTATCTAAGGAGGCAAGAGACCTGTACTCCAAAAACTGTTAGACACTAATGAATGAAACTGAAGATGATACAGATGGAAAGATATATCGTATTCTCAGATGGGAAGAATCAATACTGTTAAAATGACCACAGTACCTAAGGTAATCTACAGATTCAATGCAATCCCTATCAAAATACCAATGGCATTTTTCACAGAACTAGAGCAAATAATTTTAAAATATGTATGGAAACACAAAAGACCCCAAATAGCCAAAACAACCTTACCAGACCTAGAGGAATCATGCTCCCTGGTTTCAGACTATACTACAAAGCTACAGTAATCAAAACAGTATGATACCAGCACAAAAACAGATACAGGTCAGTAGAACAGGATAGACAGCCCAGAAATAATGCCACGCACTTATGGTCAATTAATCTATGACAAAGGAGGCAAGAATACACAGTAGAGAAAAGACAGTCTCATCAACAAATGGTGATGGGAAAATTAGACAGCTACATGTAAAATAATCAGATTAGAACATTCTCTAACACATATAAAAAAAGAAACTCAAAATGGATTAAAGACCTAAATCTAAGACCAGAAACCATAAACTCCTGGAGGAAAACATAGGCAGAATACACTTTGACATAAATCGTAGCATTATTTTAAATCTGTTGCCTAAAACAAAGGAAATAAAAGCGAAAACAAACGGGACCTAATTAAACTTAAAAAGCTTTTGCACAGTAAGGGAAACCATTGACCAAACAAAAAGACAACCACTGAATGGGAGTATATATTTGCAAATGACATGACCGACAAGGGATTGATATCCAAAATATATAAACAGCTCTACAACTCAGTATCAAAAAAACAAAAACAACCCTATTAAAAAATGGGCAGAAGATCTGAATAGACACTTTTCCATAGAAGACATACAGATGGCCAACAAGCACATGAAAAGATGCTCAACATCACTAATCATCAAGGAAATGCAAATCGTAACTACAACGAGGTATCACCTCACACTTGTCAGAATGGCTATCATCAAAAAGAACACAAGTAACAAATGTTGACAAGGATGTGAAAAAAGGGAACACTTGTATACTGTAGGTGGGAATGTAACTTGGTGTAGCTGCTGTGGAGAACTGGGTGGCAGTTTCTCAAAAAACTAAAAATAGAACTACCATCTGACCCAGCGAGTATACAGCTGAAAAAAACCAAAAACACTAATTCAAGGAGATACATCCACCCCAATGTTCACAGAAGCACTATCTACAATTGCCAAGATATGGAAGCAACCTAAGTGTTCATGAAAAAAATGAATGGATAAAAAACATGTGTTATGTAATATATACAATGGAATACTACTCAGCCATGAAAAAGAATGATGGATGGACTTGGAGGGTATTATGCTAAGTGAAATAAGTTAAACAGAGAAAGACATACTGTATACTATCACTTATACGTGTAATTTAAAAATACAACAAGCTAGTGACTATAACAAAAAAGAAACAGACTCACAGAGAACTAGTGGTTACCAGTGAGGAGAAGTTAGGGGGGAGGGGCAATATAGGGGTAGAGGATTAGGAAATACAAACTATTATTTATAAAATAAGTTACAAGGATATATTGTACAACACAGTGAATCTAACCAATATTTTATAACTATAAATGGAATATAACCTCTAAAAACTGTGAATCACCACACTGTACACCTGTAACTTAAATACTATACTTAAAAATGTGCTTTTGATGTGCTTTTAACTTAAAGCACATCAACTATACTTCAATATTTTAAAACTCTTAAAAATTAAAAAAAAAAATAATGTAAAACTAGTATTTACATCAACCAAAATATACTTTTGAGAACCTGGAATTCATAAGATACTTTGGAGGAAAAAAAAATTCAAAACAAAAAATTGTCCCACAGTCAAGAGGAAAACCAGTCAAGAGAAACCAACTCTAAGATTACCCTGATGTTGGAATTAGCACCTAATTCAGAGCAGCTATGATAAACATGTTCAAAAATGTAACGAAAATTTTTTTCAAATGAACAGATGAAAATGTTATAAATTTGGAAACTATAATAGTAAACCAAATAGCAATTATAGAATTGAAATTCACAATATTTAAAATTGAAATTTTGCTGGATAGTCTTAATAGCGTATTTGAGATTCCAAATAACTAGAACAAACTTGAAGAGAGATAAATTTAAATATTCCAATCTAAGGAATAAAGAGAAAAAAGTATTTTAAAAATCACTGAAATCATCTCTATCGAAATTTCAATGGCATTTTTCACAGAAATAGAACAAACAATTCTTTGCATAAAACCATGAAAAATAATAAAAATAGTATGGTCCTGGCATAAAAACAGGCACACCAATCAATGCAGATGAGACAGTCCAGAAATAAACCCACACATATATGGTCAATTAATTTATGACAAAGGAACTAAGAATATACAATGGGTAAAAGGTAGTCTCTTCAATAAATGATGCTGAGAAAACTGAAAAGCCCCATGCAAAAGAATGAAACTGGACCACTATCTTGCACTGTATACAAAATACAACTCAAAATGGACGAAAGAATTGAACTTAAGACCTAAAACCATAAATCTCCTGGAAGAAAACAAGCAGTCAGCTCTTGACATCAGTCTTGGCAATGATTTTTTATATTTGACACCAAAAGCAAAGACAACAAAAGCAAAATTGAACAAATGGGACTAAATCAAACAAAACAAAAAGCCTCTCCACAGCAAAGGAAACAATCAACAAAGGGAAAGGGTAATCTCCTGAATGGAAGAAAATATTTGCAAATCATATCGGATAAAGGGTTAATATTCAAAATATTTATTAAATACATAAAGAACTCATACAACTCAATACCAAAAGAAATCTGATTAATAACTGGGCAGAGGATTTGAATAGACATTTTTTTAACATCTTTATTGGAGTATAATTGCTTTACAATGGTGTGTTAGTTTCTGCTTCACAACAAAATGAATCAGTTATATATATATACATATCTTCCCATATCTCATCCCTCTTGCATCTCCCTCCCTCCCACCCTCCCTATCCCACCCCTCCAGGCGATCACAAAGCACCAAGCTGATCTCCCTGTGCTATGCGGCTGCTTCCCACTAGCTATCTACCTTACGTTTTTTTCCAAAGAAGACATAAAGCTTAACAGATACATGAAAAGTACTCAGCATCACTAATCATCAGGAAAATGCAAATCAAAATCACAATGAGATATCACCTCATACCTGTTAGAATGGCTATTATCAAAAAGGTAGGAAGTAACACATTCTGGCAAGGATATGGAGAAAAGGGACTCCTTGTGCAAGCTGTGTCTAGCTTATTTCACTTAGCACAATGTCCTCTAGGTTCATCCAGGCTGTCACAAATGGCAGAATTTCCTTCTTTTTAAGCCTGAATAATTTTCCATTGTATATACATACCACATTTTCTTTAGCCATTTATCCATTACAGGAGACTTAGGCTGTTTCTGTATCTTGGCTATTGTAAATACTGCTGCAATAAACATGAGGGTGGAGGTATCTTTCTGCTGTTTTTAGTTTTTTTGGATAAATACCCAGAAGTGGATTGCTGGATGATACGGTAGTTTCTATTTTTAATTTTTTGAGGAAACTCCATAGTGTTTTCCACAATGGTTATACCAATTTACAGTTCTACCAACAGTGTAAAAAGTTTTTTTTCTACAAAATCCTCAACAAAATACAAGCTAATAGCACAATTCAACAGCACATTAAAAGGATTACACACCATGATCAAGTGGGATTCATCCCCGAGTTGCAGGGATGATTCAATATACACAAATCAGTGTGATACACCACATTAACAGAATGAAGGATAGAGATCATTCAATCATCTCAACGGATGGAGAAAAAGCATTTGACAAAACTCAACATCCTTTTACGATAAAAACTATCAATAAATTAGGTATAGAAGGAACATACTTCAATATAGTAAACGCCATGTATGACCCACAGCTAACAACATCATACTCAATGGTGAGAAGCTGAAGGCTTTTCCTCTAACATCAGGAATAAGACAAGGACGCTCACTCTTGCCAATTCTACTCAGCCACTTAGTACTGGAAATCCGACCCAGAGCAACTAGGCAAGGAAAACATATTAAAAAGACATCCAAACCGCAAAGAGTCTAATTTTTTAAGCATTTAAATAATACAGAGTATGTTATCTGACCACAGTGGAATTATTATAAATTAGCAATCAGTAATAGAAAGAAAAATGAGAAACCCCAACTATTTGAAAATTAAACACCACCTTTAAATAATATATGAGCCAAAGAATTCACAGTGGAAATTAGCAAATTTCTTGAACTGAGTGAAAGAAATCATAATCTATCAACCTTCAAATAATGCAGCTAAAGTACTCAGATTTGACCACATTAATCTGTAGAACTGTGGCTCAGAGAACCTGGATGGGGGGGCGGAGAATTATGGAACTATGGCTATTGCTATTGGGAGTAATAAAGTGTCCTTTGCCTCTGGCTCACGTGACTTTTCCTGAATCTATAAAACTGGCAGACTCTCTTGTTAACTTAGAAAGTAAAATCTCAGAGCCTTCATAGTTGTTGGAAGACAATTGTAAAACCCAACTCAGAAACAGATCTACTGTATTTGAGAAGTTACTGTTTGACAAAGGAGGAATTTTATTGCAGTGAAAAACTGACATTTAACAAATGCTATCTGAACAACTGGTTTTCCATCCGGAAGAAAATTAAAGCAGATTCATTCTTTCCTCACAAACAAGTTTTATAAGAACAAAAAAACTTAAATATAAGACATAAAACAATAAAATCCCTGCACAATATAGAATCTAAGGAAATATTCTTTACCATGGATAGAACCCCAATAGCTATGAAAGATAAACTTATTCGAGCATTAAAAGTTTTACAATTTTGTATGATAGAAGATATCACAGCCTAACAGATGAATAAGATTTTGAAAATATCACAATGCAAACAAAGGATTAATGTATAATATAGTGTAATTTCTTACCAATAGCCAAGGAAAAGATAAACTACCTGTAGAAAATGCGCTAAGGATACAGGAAGGCCATTCACAAAAGATTTCATCCAAATGACATAAGATAGATTAGAAAAAGATGTCCAACCATAGTAGCAGTAAGGGAAGTGCAAATTAAAGTTACTGTGAGATATCATCTTATCCCCGTAAGACTGGCAAAAAGTAAAAAAAAATTTTTATCATCTCTTACAGGTATAATGAAAAGGAAAGGGTACTCTGACACACTTTTTATGGAAATAGGGCCTCTTACTACCTTATCGTAAGCCTTTTGGAAAGCAATCTATCAGCAACAATTAAACTTAAGAACATTGTACCCCTTCAACACAGCAACCATACAAGAACATTTGTATTATAATAATATTAAATCAGCACTGCTGACAGTGGCTAAAATTGCAAACAAACTGAAATGCCCATTGTGGAGGGAATACTGTACAACTTATAGTATGCCCAACCATGATCTAACCTGTAGTTAGTAAAAAGAATGAATGAGAAATAAAGCTTAAATTAGGAGAGATTTCCAGACTGCATTATTGAGAAAAGTAAAATGCAGACAACTGTGTATATTATGTAATTATTATTCATCTTCATGTATATGTATATTTTAAATGGTTATTTAAGCATGAAGAAAATAGGAAGATGTCTTTAGCATTGGATGCCTGTGTTAGAGGTGGAGGGTCAGAGTGATTTGATGGGAGAGGGAAAAAACGGCAGACGGGAAGCTCAGAAAAAAATAGAGGAGGATGCATAACATAACATGAACTTATGGAATGCCCATGTGTGTATGCACATGTGAAGAATTTAACCAAAGAACTGGTTTTTCTGTTGTTGTTGTTTTGTTTTTTTGTGGTACGTGGGCCTCTCACTGTTTTGTCCTCTCCCGTTGCGGAGCACAGGCTCCAGACGCGCAGCCTCAGGGGCCATGGCTCACGGGCCCAGCCGCTCCGTGGCATGTGGGATCTTCCTGGACCATGGCACGAACCCATGTCCCCTGCATCGGCAGGCGGACTCTCAACTACTGCGCCACCAGGGAAGCCCCCAAAGAACTGTTTTAATAAATTATCAGAAAATAATAGACTCTTTAAATCACTACAGTAAAGGAAGAAAAGTATTCACTTCAATTAAGTAACCTGGCTTCAGATTTTGCCTTTGCCACTATGACCAAGTTAAATAACCTCCCAGACCCTCAGTTTCTTCATTTGTAAAATTTAATTAGAAATATGACCCACAGAGGTACTTCCACGAGATTGTTACAAAGGTTTAACTCTATAATGTACATATAATTTTAATAAATTGCAAAATTTGCACTGCATGATTGTTATGGTTGGAATTACATAAGTTATGAAAATGTCAGGATGAAATCTATAAGTCACTAAAGCCATCACTAGACAGGAATTAGCCGGTCTTACTTCCAAAGTAATAATTTCACCAAACTGGAAAATAAAAATAATCATAAACATGGCACCAGACCATATTGTACTGTAAGCTTTTCCTACAAGTACCACCACCGCTGCCATCACCACTTACCCTCACACATTTTAGGTTAAATACAGAGCAGCCTGAATTCCTTCCTTCAGAAATGCCAGTTATGCACAATTTGTATTTGACCTTGTTCATAAGAAAATGGAACACTTAACATATACTATTTTTCTAACTCTACATTACTACACCTCAAGGACAATCAATGTCACAGGCATCCAGCATCAGGGAGACAAGGCTGCGGCAGCAGCCGGAGAAGAGGGTGAGTGCTGTGCTGCTCTGGAAACACTTACAGGGACTTGCTAAAGTAATGCGGGTGGAGCTCTTGAGGATGTGCGTGGGCAGGTGGTGTTAACAGTCGGCAAATAAAGGATGATTGTTTTTGAAGTGATCCCATTTGGACCCTCCTGCTACCTCATGTACCCTCATGAGACTTGGAGAAATACAGGTTACATAACACAATATTTCTATGTTTTTCCTTCTAAGACAGAATCTAAATGTGGTTAAGCCATTATTCCTTAAAGACTTCTAAATTTATAGGACAAAAGACCTTCTACGTATTCAGCATATTTGCCCACTTGGAAGCACAAATACAGTAGATTGACTTACATAGTGCTAGTGGTAATATTATAGTTAATGAAAGAATCAGCTTTCACCTCTTAAAGCTATTTTTCCAGGATGACAAAAAATGATTGCTAATGTTATCTTGCTTTTAGACTACATTTTTTTCTTGTCAGTGGCAACGAAAGCATACTTCTTAATGGAACAGATTTTAAAAAGATGTTTTCCGTATTCTTCATTGAATTTGGTGATTATATAATCATTTCTCCTCTAAGGGAAACCAACAGCACTATATATATATTTTTTTCCTACTCTGAACTAAACCCCTGCAATCAAATAGGGAGGAGGCAGGGCAAAAGGGTATATTCATTTATAAGTAAAATAAATTGAGCCTTGACTTTTAGAAAGTGCAATCTGAGAACAGAAAAATTACTTTCATCATATAATAGCTTGGCATTTCTCATCCTTACATAAATCTGTTCCTTTTAAACTCTTAGCTTTTAGGCCTTGGCTGCTCTCATTATATTCAGGAAAATTGTCTTCAATTACATGACCCCAGACAACACCCTGGACTCTTACAAATCCATTTCTAATGTGATCTGTATGCCGTACCTTAAGGACTCATATCTCAGACTGAATGGAACTGCATCATGGTGGAGAATTATTATTCCCAGCATCTTAGACACTGAATGAATAGTGAAACAAAAGAGAATCCTCATGCTATGTAAAACTGTCCCTGAGAAGCTAAAATACAAGATTTTCCAGATGCCAAATATCAGCTCAGCTTCTCCCATCATATAAGCTCCCTTACAGAGGCCTTATAGCATGGGTTATAAACAAGTTTTTGACAATTACTCAAAAAAAATGTATTAAACACCTACGACTTTCTAGGCACTGATCCATCTAGGGGGTTAGAACATGAACAAGATATATGAAATTGTTAGTGATTATATTTGTCTCAATGTAACTTAATTGATTCTACCTGTAGATCCAAGAGGAAAACAACCATGTACACCAAATTTTAAAAAAAATTTAATGAGACAAGGTACCAGTTGTTCTGGCACCAACAACACATGAAAAAGAAAAGTATAGAAAAGTACAGTGTTCACCTGACATTAAGTGTTAGTTCCTTAGCTCCTACTTCTTATTGGACCCCATTTTAAACCATGAATAGAGACAAAAGAATTGAAAGAAGCATGGCCTTCACTCTTTACTGATTCAATAGTAAGTCAAAAGCTCAAGCTGAGGACACAAAATGTTGCTTCCCAAAGCAGAAAACAGTAAACTGGGAAGCAGCCTTTTTCCTGAACTTAGATTAAAAGTCTCTTACCATAAACACTTTCTTTTCCTTTCATTGAAAAATAAAATTCTAGATTTTCTTGGAATGTATTCCTATTTAAAATGTAAATGTGGCCGTAATGTATTTATATGTAGTAACATGTTCTTCACAACAATGTTTGTAACAGTGAAAAGGAGAAGCATTCAATGTCCATCATGGGGGTCAGATTAATAAATGTTGGTATGACCACGGTGTATTAAAATCATGTGGAGATTCAAGATGGTGGAGGAGGAGGACGACTTGGAGTTCATCTCTCTCCACAGATGCAGCAGGAATACACCTATAGATGCAACAATTCTCACAGAACACTAGCTGAAAACTAGCAGAAGACCTTGGACACTGGTAAGGACTAAAGATCCCTGCATAACTGGGTAGGACGGGAAAAAGAAGGGAGACGGAGGAGGAGAGGAAGCAGGACAGGACCTGTACCCTGGGGCAGGGGAGCTAAAGCAGAGGAGAGATTCCCGAATTCGGCAAAACCCCCTCTCTGATAGGGAAATCGATTGGGACGGAAGGAAAGCATTTGATGTTGTCGGAAAAGGATGAGGTGGGCGATCGGCGGCAGACGGGACAGAGTGAGAAATACAGATGGTCTGTACCACAGCCATACGTGCCCCAGACTGGGACGTATGTTCACAGGTGTGAAAGGGGGGTGGAAGCTGGAGTGCGGGGATTGGAAAACAGGCCCAGAGCGAGAGCTGCCGATGGCTGTGGGGAGACAGACTGAGGGGATGGGAGGGAGGAAATCCACAGCAGGGAATGCCTACAGAGAAAGACCAGTCTGTCATGGAAGCAGGGCACTACTGCTGAGTCACACGCAGCGGGTGGAACCACTATTGTAGCCTCTCTCTCCCCACATGCCTGCACTGTCAATGAACGATAAAAGAAGCCCCCTCAGGATGGCCCTCGCACACCTGCTGCCAGGCACCAGAAAAAGCCAGGCCAGGGCTGGCCCTCACATGCCTTATTCCGAGTGCCAGAAAAGACTCTCACTAGGGCCATATCTCTTGCGCCTGTGGCCACCACCTTCCCTGTGCATTTGGTGCTGCCAGCGTTCCCGCAATCCAAGCAGTCATACCACCCTGCGCACTGTCCTCACTGGGGCAGACCTACGAGCTCCAAGGCAGCCTCAGCACCAGCCTCCTGTGGGTCCTGAAGTGGGGATAAAACCAAAGCTGAACCCCAGGGACGGAGTGACTAAGGAAGAAGATAGAAAATCTTTCCATCAGCTGTACGAGCTGCAGATTAAATCCCCATGATCAGCTAAGTAGACCTTGCATCTATGGAATATCTGAATAGACAATGAGTATTCCCACAAAGGAAAATGGTCTAGCTCTGGCAGCTGTAGACTTTGGGGGCAGCACACGCAGGAATTGGGCCAGATCAGAGTGGTCCCCACAGGACCCACAGCAGGTCCAGAGACCAGCCCAAAGGCAGAGGAGAGCCTCTTGGGGAAGCAGAGGTGGGCTGTGGCTCACAGCATGTGCAAGGACACTTTCAGCTGAGACCCCAGGGAAACAATTATTACCATTAATTTCATTATGTTTTGATTTATTCTGTTGTTGGTTCTGGGTTTTTGTTTTCTTTCTTTTTCTGTTTGTTGTTTTAATATTTTTTTATTTTAGTCTTTTGGGATCTTCATGTTATATAACATTTTTGATTTTTAAATTTTTATTTATTTTATATATTTCTATTTTTACTTTGCTTTTCTGTTGTGCTGTACTCTTTTCCCTTACTTTTTTCTTTTTCTTTAATATATTCTTTAATCTTTCTTATACATTTCCATTTCTACTTTTTCTGTTGTCCTGTGTTTCTCCCCTATTTTATTGTTATTTTTTAATAATTTTTATCAGATTGTTATATTTCCTTGCTTTATCCTTCAGTTGGCATACTGCTTTGGTTTTGGTTTTAGGTTTATGTGTTGTTAGTTTTGATCCTAATTGTCTGATTTCGTTTTTGAGTTCTGTCTGTTCTCTTGTTTTTGTTTTATTTGGTTCTGATTTTGTTTCTTTTGCATGTGTGTGTGTTTCCCTGTTTCTGTTTGATTTTGTTTTTACCATTTCCCTGAGGTTTTGTTGGGGTTTTTTTCTTTAATATATTTTCTATTTTATTGTTTTTATATTTCTATTTCTATGTTGCTTTTCTGTTGTACTGTCTTCTTCCCCCCCCCTTTTTTTTTGCATCATTTTTGTTGGTTTGCTTTGTTTCTTTCTTCATTCTTCAGTTGGCACTCTGCTTTGGTTTTATTTTTTGGTTTAGTGTTTGTTGTTGTTTTTTGCGGTACACGGGCCTCTCACTGTTGTGGCCTCTCCCATTGTGGAGCACAGGCTCCGGACGTGCAGGCTCAGTGGCCATGGCTCACGGGCCCAGCCGCTCTGTGGCATGTGGGATCTTCCCGGACTGGGGCATGAACCCATGTCCCCTGCGTTGGCAGGAAGACTCTCAACCACTGTGCCACCAGGGAAGCCCTGGGTTAGTGTTTTTTTTTGTCAGTTTTCTTTTTAAGTGTTTGATTTCATTCTTGGGTTCTTTTGTCTGGCTGTCCTCTTGCTTTTTGATTTTTTGGTTCTGTTTTTGTTTCTTTTCTGTGTGTACGTGTTTCCTTGTTTCTGTTTTTGCTTGTTTGATTTTACTTTTTACCATTTCTCTGGGGTTTTGTTAGTCGTGTCTTTTTTTCTTTTTTTTTTTAATTCCCTTTATTGCAGGGACAAGTGACTTGTGGGGTCTTGGTTCCTTGACCGGAAGTCGGACCTGAGGCTCTGGGGTGGGAGTACTGAGTCCAGGATGCCGGACCACTAGAGAATTCCCAGCCCCAAGGAAGATTAATCAGCAAGAGCTCTCACGGAGGCCTCTATCTGAATCCAAGACCAGCCTCCACCCAAATGCCAGGGGCTCCCAGCACTAGACATCTCACACCAAACAAGACAGGAACACAAACCCACCCATCAGCACAGACTACCTAAACTCATACCAAGCTCACAGAAACACCAAAACACACCACCTGACATGGCCCTGCTCATCAGAGGGAAAAGATTCAGCTCTACCCACCAGAATGCCGGCACCATTCTCTCCCATCAGGAAGGCTATGGAAACCACTGGACAAACCTCACCACTGAGAACAGAAGCAAGAAGAACTACTACACCCTGCAGCCAAGGGACAGGAGACCTCAAATACTGTGAATTACACAAAACGAGAAGACAGAAATATCTTGCAGGCAATGGAGCAAGATAAAAACCCACAAGAAAAAAATAAATGAGGAGTAAACAAGCAAACTACCTGAAAAAAAGAATTCAGAGTAACGACAGTAAAGATGATCCAAAATGTCGGAAATAGAATAGAGAAAATACAAGAAATGTTTAACAAGGACCTAGAAGAACTAAAGAGCAAAAACACAGTAATGAACAACATAATAACTGAAATTAAAAATACTCTAGAAGGAACCGAGAGCACAATAACTGAGGCAGAAGAACGGATAAGTGAGCTGGAAGATAGAATGATGGAAATAACTGCTTCAGAACAAAGAAAAAAGAATGAAAAGAATGGAGGACAGTCTCAGAGACCTCTGGGACAACATTAAGCACACTAACATTCAAATTATAGGTGTTCCAGAAGAAGAAGGAAAAAAGACACGGTCTGAGAAAATATTTGAAGATATTATACTCGAAAATGTCCCCAACACTGGAAAGGAAATAGTCAATCAAGCCCAGGAAGTGCAGAGAGCCTCATACAAGACACACCCAAGGAGAAACACGCCAAGACACACATTAATCAAACTATCAAAAACTAAATACAAAGAAGAAATATTAAAAGCAGCAAGGGAAAAGCAACAAATAACATACAATGGCATCCCTATAAGGTTAACAGCTGATCTTTCAACAGAAATCTACAAGGCAGAAGGGAGTGGCAGGACATATTTAAAGTGATGAAAGGGAAAAACCTACAATCAAGGTTACTCTACCCAGCAAGGACCCCATTCAGATTTGATGGAGAAATCAAAAGCTTTACAGACAAGCAAAAGCTAAGAGAAATCAACACCATCAAACCAGCTTTACATCAAATGCTAAAGTAACTTCTCAAGGCAGGAAACACAAGAGGAGGAAAAGACCTACAAAAACAAACCCAAAACAATTAAGAAAATGGTAATAAGTACATATTGATAATTACCTTAAATGTAAATGGATTAAATGCTCCAACCAAGAGACACAGACTGGCTGAATGGGTACAAAAACAAGACCCATATATATGCTGTCTACAAGAGACCCACCTCAGACCTACGGACACATACAGACTCAAAGTGAGGGGATGAAAAAAGATATTCCATGCAAATGCAAAACAAAAGAAAGCTGGAGTAGCAATTCTCATATCAGACAAAATAGACTTTAAAATAAAGACTATTACAAGATACAAAGAAGGACACTACATAATGATCAAGGGATCAATCCAAGAAAAAGATATAACAAATATCTATGCACCCAACAGAGGAGCACCTCAATACATAAGGCAAATGCTAACAGCCATAAAAGGGGAAAACAGTAACACAATCATACTAGGGGAATTTAACACCCCACTTTCACCAATGGACAGATCATCCAAAATGAAAATAAATAAGGAAACACAAGCTTTAAATGACACATTAGACAAGATGGACTTAACTGATATTTATAGGACATTCCATCCAAAAGCAACAGAATACACTTTCTTCTCAAGTGCACATGGAATATTCTCCAGGATAGATCGCATCTTGGGTCACAAATCAAGCCTTGGTAAATTTAAAAAAACTGAAATCATATCAAGCTTCTTTTCTGACCACAACTCTGTGAGACTGGAAATCAATTACAGGGAAAAGCTGTAAAAAAAAAATACATGGAGGCTGAACAATACACTACTAACAATACACTACTAACAGCCAAGAGATCACTGAAGAAATCAAAGAGGAAATTTTAAAATACCTAGAAACAAATGACAATGAAAACATGATGAACAAAAACCTATGGGATACAGCAAAAGCAGCTCTAAGAGGGAAGTTTATAGCAATACAATCCTACCTCAAGAAACAAGAAAAATCTCAAACAACCTAACCTTACACCTAAAGCAATTAGAGAAAGAAGAACAACCCGAAGTCAGCAGAAGGAAAGAAATCATAAAGATCAGAAAAGAAATAAGTGAATAAGAAATGAAGGAAATAACAGCAAAGATCAATAAAGCTAAAAGATATTTCTTTGAGAAGATAAACAAAATTGATAAACTATTAGCCAGACTCATCAAGAAAAAAAAGAAGACTCAAATCAATAGAATTAGAAATGAAAACGGAGAAGTAACAACTGACACCACAGAAACACAAAGGATCATGAGAGACTACTACAAGCAACTATATGCCAATAAAATGGACAACCTGGAAGAAATGGACAAATTCATAGAAAATCACAACTTTCTGAGACTGAACCAGGAAGAAATAGAAAATATAAACAGACCAATCACAAACACTGAAGTTGAAACTGTGATTAAAAATCCTCCTCCAACAAACAAAAGCCCAGGACCACAGGCAAATTCTACCAAACGTTTAGAGAAGAGCTAAGACCTATCCTTCTCAAACTCTTCCAAAATAAACTCTCCCAAACTGATTCTATGAGGCCACTAACACCCTGATACCAAAACCAGACAAACATGTCACAAAGAAAGAAAACTACAGGCCAATATCACTGATGAACACAGATGCAAAAATCTTCAACAAAACACTATCAAACAGAATCCAACAGCATATTAAAAGGATCATACACCATGATCAAGTGGGTTTTAACCCAGGAAAGTAAGGATACTTCAGTATATGCAAATCAATCAATGTGAAACACCATATTAACAAACTGAAGGTGAAAAACCATATGATAATCAATAGATGTAGAAAACGCTTTTGACAAAATTCAACACCAATTTATGATAAAAACTCCCCAGAAAGTGGGCATAGAGAGAACCTACCTCAACATAATAAAAGCCATATATGAAAAACCCACAGACATCATCATTCTCAATGGTGAAAAATTGAAAGCATTTCCTCTAAGATCAGGAACAAGACAAGGGTGCCCACTCTCACCACTGTTATTCAACATAGTTTTGGAAGTCTTAGCCATGGCAATCAGAGGAGAAAAAGAAATAAAAGGAATCCAAACTGGAAAAGAGGAAGGAAAACTGTCACTGAGAGTGATACTATATATAGAAAATCATAAAGATGCCACCAGAAAACTACTAGAGCTAATCAATGAACTTGATAAAGTAGCAGGACACAAAATTAATGCATAGAAATCTCTTGCATTCCTATACACTAACTATGAAAAATCAGAAAGAGAAATTAAGGAAACACTCCCATTTACCACTGTAACAAAAAGAATAAAATACCTAGGAATAAACCTACCTAAGGAGGCAAAAGGCCTGTATGCAGAAAACTATAAGACACTGATGAAAGAAATCAAAGACGATACAAACAGATGGAGAGATATAACATGTTCTTGGATTGGAAGAATCAACATCGTGAAAATTACTATACTATCCAAAGCTATCTACAAATTCAATGCAATCCCTATCAAATTACCAAGGGAATTTTTCACAGAACTAGAACAAAGAATTTCACAATTTGTATGGAAACACAAAAGACCCCTAATAGCCAAAGCAATCTGAGAAAAACGGACTTAGAGGAATCAGGCTCCCCAACCTCAGGCTATAGTACAAAGCTATAGTAATCAAGAGAGTATGGTACTGGCACAAAAACAGAAATATAGATCAATGGGACAGGATAGAAAGCCCAAAGGTAAACCCACGCACATATGGTCAACTTATCTTTGACAAAGGAGGCAAGAATATACAATGGAGAAAAGACAGTATCTGCAATAAGTGGTGCTTGGATAACTGGACAGCTACATGTAAAAGAATGAAATTAGAACACTTCCTAACACCATACACAAAAATAAACTCAAAATGGATTAAAGATCTAAATAAATGTAAGGTCAGACACTATAAAACTCTTGTAGGAAAATATAGGAAGAACACTCTGACATACATCACAGCAAGATCCTTTTTGACCCACCTCCTAGAGTAATGGAAATAAAAACAAAAATAAACAAATGGGACCTAATGAAATTTAAAAGCTTTTGCACAGCAAAGGAAACCATAAACAAGACGAAAAGACAACCCTCAGAATAGGAGGAAATATCCGCAAATGAAGCAACTGACTGACAAAGGATTAATCTCCAAAATATACAAGCAGCTCATGCAGCTCAATATCAAAAAAACGAACCAATCCAAAAATGGGTGGAACAACTAAACAGGCATTTCTCCAAAGAAGACATACAGATTGCCAACAAACACATGAAAAGATGCTCAACATCACTGATCATTAGAGAAATGCAAATCAAAACTACAATGAGGTATCACCTCACACCAGTCAGAATGGTCATCAAAAAATCTACAAACAATAAATGCTGGAGAGGGTGTGGAGAAAAGGGAACCCTCTTGCACTGTTGGTGGGAATGTAAATTAATACAGCCACTAGGGAGAACAGTATGGAGGCTCCTTAAAAAACTAACAATAGAACTACCATATGACCCAGCTATCCCACTACTTGGCATATACCCTGAGAAAACCATAATTCAAAAAGATACACGTACCACAATGTTCATTGCAGCACTATTTACAATAGCCAGGATATGGAAGCAACCTAAGTGTCCATCAACAGATGAATGGATAAAGAAGATGTGGCACATATATACAATGGAATATTACTCAGTCATAAAAGGAATGAAATTGAGTCACTTGTAATGAGGTATATGGACCTAGAGTCTGTCAGAGTGAAGTAAGCCACAAAGAGCAAAACAAATACCACATGCTAATGTATATATATGGAATCTAAAAAAACGGTACTGATGAACATAGTGGCAGGGCAGGAATAAAGACACAGATGTAAAGAACAGACTTGAGGACTCGGGAGAAGGGGAAGCTGGGACCAAGTGAGAGAGTAGCATTGACATATATATACTATCATATGTAAAGTGGATGGCTACTGGGAAGCTGCTGCATAGCACAAGGAGATCAGCTCACTGCTTTGTGATGACCTAGAGGGGTGGGAGGGAGGCTCAAGAGGGAGGGGATATGGCGATATATGTATACATACAGCTGATTCACTTTGATGTACCGCAGAAACTAACAAAACACTGTAAAACAATTATACTCCAATAAAGATGAAGAAAATAAAAGAAAATCATGCTGCATTTGTATTGTGGTAGACTATATTAATTACGTCAATTTTTCACATCTCCCAGTACTTACATCTTTATTTGTATGTTCCCATACTAATTCTGCACTTAGCCTTATGGTACGCTTTGGGACAATAGCAAATGTGATGCAAACAGAAGCTTGACAAACTCTCGTATGCTTCTTCAACTCTGATTCCTGCCTCCACAATTATAACATGCATGAGCTAGCCTCTTGAGATGTGCGAGACATACGGAGAAAAGCCATGTCTTTCTGACTTATTTCACTGAGCATAATACCCTCAAGTGCTTAGCAATGGATGAATGGATAAAGAAGATGGTATAGTATATATATAGTAGGCAGGCTTTCTTTATGGAAATTTAAAATACAAGAGCAGGAATTTAACATGCAGGAAGACAAAAAATAGCCCAACTGGTCGGCTATTAAAATCAACCAAGACCTTTAAAACAAAGGAACCTCAGTTGGGGGAGGCCACCTGGCTCTCTGCCTAGTCATGAACTGGATGCCTCAGCAATCATAGCTTAAGCCAGGCACCTGCTTTACAAAAGCAAACAACAAAAAACAAAACACCCTCCCCCCAAAACTGTCAGGGCTTACACTACAATACAATCTTTATTTAAATTTTCCTCAGTGAGTATATTTTCATATATTACTGACAGAATTTTAAGAGCATCTTTAAAATAAAACATAGCTATAGCAAACTTGCAAAAGGAGGTATTTTCTCTTCTTAGCCCATTTGTTAAAAGAACATTAGGCTATAGCTGATAAATATTTTAGTGAGTTTCATCTGACTTACAGAACACTTCGAAAATCTAGGAACTTGAAAGAGCCTCTTCAAGGAAGGCATAGATAGATAAATGGGTGGACAACAGACCTAAGGGTAGATACCTGGTTGATAGAGTTGTTGATGCTATTTAATGGTGGCCTTAATTGTGGTAGATGAGAAACAAGACAGAGCAACACTCAGAATCCTATTGAACTACCTGGGAAATCCTACCTCGTCACCATACTGGATATAAACACCATTTCCTTGAGCCCAGAATTGTCTCGAATATTTGGAAATGTGTCATTCTAGGGCACCTAATTCATAAATATCTCTGTTAAAGAAGTTTCCATTAAGAAAGTTGTTACAGTCTGAAAGTTTGTGTCCCTCCAAAATTTATGTTGAAATCTTAATGCCCAATGTGATGATGTTAGGAGGTGGGGCCACTGGGAGGTGATTAGGTTGTAAGGGTGGAGCCCTCATGAAGGAATTCATGCTCATATACAACATACCCCAAAGAGCTAGTTCATGGGGTCCACCACATGCAGATACAAGAAGTCTGCATGCCACCTGCATGGGCCCTCACTCAACCATGCTGGCACCCTGATCTCAGACTTCCAGCCACCAGAAGTATGAAAAATACATATCTGATGTCTAGAAGCTATCCAGTCTGTGGTATTTTGTTAGAGCAGTGTGAAAGGACAAAGACAAATGTCACAGCTTTTCAGTTAGGGAATCCAGTTTTTTCATCCCAATTTGCTCATTTTCTCAGTCTTTTTTTGAACTTCTATTTTTATCGGTGCAAAAGTGTGAAATGTTATGCTCTCACAAGATAACTGTGGAGATTAAATACAATACGTAGGGGAGGAAAAAGTGTTCCTCAACCCTCTTAGAGTCCCTGGCTGGGTCTGAAAATTAAATTGGCAAAGAGAGATTAACAGGAGAAAAGTATACAAATTCATTTAATGTAAGACCTACGTGACATGGGAGGCTTCCTAAGAAAATTAAGACCCAAAGAAACAGAGCTGTGTATTTTTATGCCATGTTTGATGAAGAGTGGACAGTTATGGAGAAATACAATAGGTAGGAGAGTGTGAGGTAAAATGGGTAAACTGAGAGAAACTTATCAAGGACAGTTTGTTCTGATTATTCTCGGTGCCCCTTTGTTTTCAGAGATAAGGATGCTCCTTTTCCTCTGGGTGTAAAGAGGGCACCTTTCACGTGAGTGTTTTATGACCTGTTTCAGGGTCATAAAGGGAAGGGTCAGAGAGAAGGTCTGATTCTGCCATTTTCTCAAATTCCTTCAGCTTTAAATATTCAATATGCCAAGGTGCCATATTTTGCAGTAACATGTCCTGACCCCCGTTCGGATACCTTTCCCCACTGTATAAATAAATGGAATTATATCATTTAAACACCATTGGAATCCACCAATGAGGCACACAAGCAGACCATCACCCATGTGATAAGGTTTCGAGAAAACCAGAGGTTATGTTTCTGTTCCTCAATGCCATCTCTTTTCAGTTATTCTGGATTACTGAAATCTAGCATTACAGAATCACTTAATTGGATTAAACAATGTTCCTTTAAAAATCTAAAAGCCCCAAGGGGTGGGGAAGTGAAACCATAATGTGAGAATAGTGAATCAGTACTAGCTATATAATGATGACTACAGTAAACAACTCACTTTGCCAATTTGTAGAAATCAAATTAGGATGCTCAGTATGTAATGCCCATTACAAAGCCTGGCTGACAGAGAGCAATAAACATCCTGTTGGTCATTCTGACAAGTGTAGTCATATCATAGTAGATTCCTAAAGCCTTTATAATGAGTCTGAAAAAAGTAGCTTAACAGAGGTATAATATATATACTTAAAACATGACCACCAGAGAGAGCTGTTAGATAGACTCGTATTGAGGTGCTGCCATCTCCCAAGTACTATAATAGGTCCTACAAATCCAAAGTCAAATAAAATAAAAGTAACTTTCTCCCCAAAATTCATTCTCTGGGTCCAAAAAGAGTTTAAAAAGAAATAATGTCATTAAACAATATATGAGACGCAAGCGCATACCTAACTGCATGTGTGTCCAGGGCGTTATGAAATTAGCCAACACAACAAAGCCAGATCTCTACACCAGTGCTATCTACTATGGTAGCCACACAGGTGGCTTGGTGAGACTAAAGGGCTGATTTTTTATTTTATTTTTATTAATTTTAAATAGCCACGAGGCTGGAAGCTACCATAAGGAAGAGTACAAATTTAAACATGTCCACCTCGACAGAAATTTCTATTGAACGGCAGTGCTGTAGACTAGGGATTAGAAAATTTTATCTGTAAAAAGGCCAGATAATAAATATTTTAGGCTTTGTGAGTCACGTGGTCTCCGCCACAACTATTCAACTCTGCCACTAGAGTTCAAAAGCCACAGATGATACATAAACAAATAAGTGTGGTTACACTATTTGTACAATACAACTTTGTTTATGGACAATGAAATTTGATTTGCATATAATTTACATGCCACAATATTATTCTCCTTTGGATTTTTTTTTTCCCAACCATTCCAAAATGTAAAAAACATTCCTAGCATCAGACCATACAAAAAAACAAAGAGTATGCCTCACTCGTCCTGCAGACCATCCAATTCCTACTCTAGATGTTCAAGAATGCATCCAAGAGGGGTTTTATTTCGTTGAAACCTAAAGAAGTAGAACTCATCAGGATAATAACATTCTGGAGGAGAGAAAGGAAGCAAGGACAGAGGGAAAGGAGAAGGGAAAAAAGAGAAAGAGGAGGAGGAAGAAGAAACACATAACAAGCTATGAGGATGAAGTATAACACATTCAGAGAACTACAAATAGGACTGCTGTATAAGATATGAATTTGAGTGCATGGAGATAAATGCGGAAAGCGGGAACAGGATCTGGCAAGTCATCACCATGTCCCCTCTTGTTGATCTTTGAGTTCAGCTAAACTATCAAGCCCACAGGCCTGTAATCATCTATGCTTGGCATAAGATTAACTTAGAAGGACACCAACATGCCAGCAGGGCAGTATCAGGCATATTTCCTCAGAAGAAGCCCTTGTGGCCTTACAGAGTTTAGTGTTCTTTGGCCCCATCCCAACCAATACCCTGGTGCCAGAGTGAGGTCTTATTGGTGAGTGTAGGAGTCACAACAGTTTAGCAGCCCCATGACCCACACAGAAGCCAGTATCTCTTGTAACAGTTCTATAGACAACGCTTCCAGGGAGCCAGAGACATGTCCAGTTACAAGCACCAGCACACTTGAGGAACCCAAAGCTACGATTTTCCACTCAAAACTCTCCTGGACGAGGGCTTCCCTGGTGGCGCAGTGGTTGAGAGTCCGCCTGCCGATGCAGGGGACATGGGTTCGTGCCCCGGTCCGGGAAGATGCCACATGCCGCGGAGTGGCTGGGCCCGTGAGCCATGGCCGCTGAGCCTGGGCGTCCGGAGCCTGTGCTCCGCAACGGGAGAGGCCACAACAGTGAGAGGCCCGCGTACCACAAAAAAAAAAGAGAAAAAACTCTCCTGGACGAGATGCAGTATCCCAGTGACAGGTGACTTTACCATTAGAAATACTGCCTCGTAATACAGCTGACATTCTACCTTTACCCAGTTTTCAGGGGGAAGGAAGCACTTAATTCAAGATAAATTTCTCATGTAGAAGAGAAAAGAGTTCTGTTAACACTTTACTCACAACCGTGCTAAGGAACCTGGTCTTCATCTTACAGGCAACAACAACAAATAACAAAAGCAAGCTTGCATTTTAGGAAGAACATTCTGGTAGCAATGTGGAGTAGGGACAGAAAAGGAAGGGGAGGCTTGGATTTTGAGAAATCAAGAAGTTGTTGCAATAATCCACAGGGTCACAAACAAGGGCAGAAATAATAGAGAGAAAATTGCAAGTACTTGAGGACTAATTCAATATGGCAGGTGAAAGAGAGGCATATGTTAAAGATAACCCACACATTTCTGGCTCACAGGACTAAGAATTTAGTGACTTCGGTCACTGAAATAGAAAATATGGATAAAAGAATGCTGCCAAAAGTTGTATTAAACGTACAAAAGAAAATAATAGCAATTCAGCACCATTTGTAAAGGAAAAACACAAAGCATTCTTGATTTACGTATCTTGTGTGATATCTTGACCCAGAAAGAATGCTTAATTCTCAGCTTTCAGTTACCTAAATGTAGAGAGTAGTGCTACAAAATGCACTCACCTAAACAGAATATTTTATACTAGAAGGAAAGACGGGAGTTTTCTATTCAACTGCTCACCTACAGAACAGATTTCCATAAACCCAACTTGAGGTACGAATTTAGAGCCCCCCGTTAACAAAGTAAACAATGATGAATCTGATGGTAAAGCCAAGATCATTTCTAGTGCTTCACTCATGGGCACTCATGTAAACACATGTGCTCACCCCATATCTTCAGGTTTTTCCTTTTGAATAACACATATGCTTTGCCCTTGAAAGTACCCTTATAATAAGAGATAAACCTATCATTGTGCTAAACAGGCAATGGTACGGTGTGACTATAACCAATAGTATTATCCTTCTAGACCACAGTTACTTCATAGTCAAGTCAGATCAGCACTTTCCAACCATTTTTCCATCATGATATACCTATAACATGGTCATGTGTACAAGGAATACTGGAGTAAATGAAAGGCCTTTCCATGTCCGGTCTGGCAACTCTACAGTGCACTGGGGTTTGTGAGTTCTGCATTAGATTATACATGGAATTTTCACTTTCTAGTATCTCTCTAGCTTCCATTTAAGACCCAAAGTCAACTGCATAATCTATTTGAAATAGATTTGTTCAAAGTCTGATGGGCCTGAGCTTTGAGAAATATCCTTGGACCATCACCAAATTCATACCTTTTCTGTTACTGCTCCATTTGTAATATATTTCTATGACCATCAAAGGGGCAGGAAAGTAAGGCTGACTCAAAAAAGGAAGTCTTCTTTTAACTAATATTTCTTATGGATTAGTTAATCCCTCATGAATTCTAGAAGGATACACAGAACAATTCTTTCCTTCAGCTAAGTCATACATTGTTATCCACATAGAGTCCATCTGGAATGGGTTCTCTATGCTTTTCAACTTGTCCCACTAGAACCTTGACAATCCAAGGAAGACTTCCATCCTGTTCCTCAGGGTCACCCAGAAACACAGCACCTTTGCCATGCACTTAACATTAGAATGGAAACAGGATACCATCCATAAATTCTCCTAAAGTTCTTCTGACAGCCTACATATTACATTTGGGCCTGCACAGATGTGTAGAGCAATCTTTCACCACAGGTTCATGCCACATTAAAATCCATAAATTACCCTATTCAGTTCAATCCATCTGCTTCTTACAAACCTAACAGGCCTTCACTTTCAACTGTAAATATTCCCAAAATTTCTTTCCTCCATTCTCTTTTAAAAGGATGTTTCTATGTCTTATGAGCACTTGTTCACTCAGTTTCTTTTCCTCGTCAGTGAAGACATTTTGTCTCCAGCAAACTCATTTTTTTCTTTAGAAAGTTGCAACCATATCCAAAAGAATACAGAAAGTGAGTGAAAGAGGAAGAAGATCGGAGGAACTCAGAAGAGAGATTAGTTTCAATATATAATATAAAAAATAGTTTTAATATGGGAGAAAATGGAGAATGAGACAAAGATCTACAGTGCAGGCCTCATGACCAACCCCGACGCTTCCCCAGGTGGCCCCTCAGGTCATGGCATGCCCTCTCCCCTTAGGAACTGTGAGTAATAAACTATCTTTTTAATGAACACTGTGTGCCGATATGTTAGCCTTACCATACCTCAAGTTTTCTATTAATCCAGAGCATTTTAGAACAGCTGCTCATAAAAGGAATGAAATTGAGCTATGTGTAATGAGGTGGATGGACCTAGAGTCTGTCATACAGAGTGAAATAAGCCAGAAAGAGAAAAATACCACATGCTAACGCATATATATGGAATCTAACAAAATGGTACTGATGAACCTAGTGGCAGGGCAGACATAGAGAACGGACTTGAGGACATGGTGGGGGAGGGGAAGCTGGGAGGAAATGAGAGAGTAGCATCGACATATATACACTACCAAATGTAAAAGGGATGGCTAGTGGGAAGCGGCTACATAGCACAGGGAGATCAGCTCAGTGCTTTGTGACGACCTAGAGGGATGGGATAGGGAGGGTGGGAGGGAGACGCAAGAGGGAGTGGATATGGGATATATGTATACATATAGCTGATTCACTTTGTTGTACAGCAGAAACTAACACAACATTGTAAACCAATTATACTCCAATAAAGATGAAAAAAATCACAGAAAAGAACAGCTGCTCTCACTATAAGGTAGCATGGAGGAGTGATCACAGTGAATAGATGGGGAATGTATAAACCAGACACTAAAGCTAAGACATTACTCCCCAGTAACTGTCATTTGGAAGAGAAGACCAGCGGCAAGCACCCCATCTCCCAAGTGGCCCCACGCTTTGAAGCATCACCTCTTCCTTCAGAAGGACATAGTAAGGTAACATGAGTCTAACCACTCAAGTCTTACAAGCCCAGACTGGCTCCATTGCTGCCCTAACATATCTGACCATCAGTTTCCTTGGCTGTAAAATATGAATAAGATAATGCTTGCAAACTCATGGTGTGTGTGAGAATTAAAGAAGTAACAGCTGTGAAGTTCCTGTTACATTGCTTCATACATAGTAGGTACTCAATAAACAGTAAATGTTATTACTGGTATTATTAATATCACCAATTATTTTAAAATTTTTGTTTCATGTCTCATTTGCTGCTGAAATGGTAGTTAAGATCCAACAAGGCCCCACATTTCTGAATTACTTCAAAATTTTAAAAAATAAATGAGTCTTTCATCAACGAAAAAACACAAGATTTGGCACTTCATCACTCAAATATTCTGACTTGTTTTCACAGTAACCAGCCATCTTGTCATGGCTGATCAACTGTAAATATTTCAACTGTAAATATTCCCAAATATTGTATTCCCAAGTTACAATATAACTTGTAAATAGTTCACTCCAAAAGGGAGAGAAATCATGATGATTGTGACAAGGCAAGGAACCATCAAGCATTCAGTAATAAAGAGGGGTGAACCTAACTATGAAATGTTTTAATAAAACATTTAAACATCAATAAATCTCAATCAAAAATATGACAGAATATAGAAACTAGTTATGCATGGTGTTGACGTTATGTCTGATGGTTTCCATGCTGTGCGGATTAATTTTGTGTGTCAACCTGAATGGACCATGGGGCACCCACATATTTGGTAAAATATTTCTCTGGGTGTTTCTATGCAGGCCTGCCCATATCTTATACTGAATAAGAGGGAAGTCCACCTACCTGTCTGCTTTCAGAATGGGACATCAGCATCCTACTACCTTTGGACTCAAACTGAAACATCAGGTCTCCTGGATCTCTGCCTTGCTGATTCACCCTGTACACCCCGGGACTTATCAGCCTCCATAATTGTTTGAGTCAATTCCTTAAAAAAAAAAAAAATCCTATTGGTTCTGCTTCTGTGGAAAACCCTAAGTAATACACATGCTCAAGAGCATGTAATAAGTAAGAAATAATTACAGAATGTTTACTATACAGCAAGCACTGTCCTAGGCCCTTTGTAAAAATGTCCTCATCCCTTACAATCCTATGAAGCAGATACTATTGGTATTTACAGCAAACAAAGGCATAGAGAAGGAGAATAACTTGGAAGAGCTCATATAACCAGAATTTGAATCTATGCACAATGGCTCCAGAATTTGTGCTTCTAACTACGATGGTACCCTGCCTTTTATATTAAGAAACAAAATACTGGGGATGAAGTGGACCATCAATGGAAACCCAGTATCACCGTGGATGATTCAATGTGATGTCAGGCCCATATTCCTGCCTTTTAAAAAATAACTCATAGGATTTCATAAAAATTGAATACTCAGTTCACAATATCAATGCCTACAACATTTTCCTAACAGAGGGTCAGTACTCAGTTGTTAATTACTTTTCCTATCATGAATGAAATCATTTTGATTCTATTTTCATGAACAGACTATATTGACCTGTGAGTATTTCTTCTCATCAGAAAGCAATACACTGCTATGTGCTTTCATTCTTTCCTTCTTTGATGATATATTCCCCCATACACTTCCAAAATTAGCAGTAAACATAAAAGTGACCCAATTTTAATACCCACATTTCTATCAAGTTATACCATGCTTTCCATGTTGTAAAACAAATTTTCATAATTTCATTATCATAAAATGAAAAAGAACTTCCTTTCTGACATTAAAATAATATACCTTCTCTAAGAGCTCTAATTCTAGCTTCATAAATGTGACAGGTTATTTTTTTATTCTGTTCATACTTTATGTGGGGAATTTACTTGCTAGGCAAACTATATATAAATTGCATTGTTCATTATTGCTTACAAGACAGAAACCACAAGTGCTCATAATTTTTGTAACATGTGAATTGGTATCAGTGGCACTAGTGTTTTGTATACTTTGCATTTCTTTACAGAAAGCTGACTGCATTAATGCCATATTAGTACAGTTTCATCTAGAGAACAATCAAGGTCATTACATAGGCTCACTTGTCTGCAGCTAAGGAAATGCTTATGTTTTTTCTCACCTTTTTATCCTTACTTGGCTTCAGTTTGAATCTGGATATATAAGCAAATATAATTTTTTAACAGATTTATATATATTGCCATTCAATAAACTATTTTACTATATAATTTGATATGTTTGGACATACGTGTACACCCATGAAACAATCACCACAATAAAGTGATATATCCATCACCTCCAAAAGTTTCCCTCTGCCCCTCTGTAAATATATGCCCCATTTCAGCAGTCCTCCTAACCCCAAATGTGGTGGACAGACTCTGAGGTGGCCTCCTGTTGTTCATGCCCTTGCATAATCTCCTCCCCTTGAGTGTGGGCTAGACCTGTGACTTGTTTCTAACGAACAGAATACGGCCAAGGTGATAGGATATACGTGATTGTGCACATAGATTGTAATGTCCACCTAATCTCTCCCTTGCTAGCCTTGAGGAAGCAACCTGCCAATTTGTGAGCTGCCACATGGAGAGGGCCATGAGGCAAGGAACTGAGGGCAGCTTCCAGTCCAAAACCAGAGAGAAAGCCTGCAAGCAACTGAATGAAACAATAACTACATGAACTTGGAACCTGATCCTTCCCCCAGTCTGGCCTCAAATGAGAGCCCATTCCTGGCCAACACCTTGATTGCAGCCTTGTAGAGGACACAGTTAAGTTGTGCGACTTTTAACCCACAGAAACCATGAGATAATAAATGGATGTTGTCTTAAGCTGCTAATGATATTGTTATATAGTAAGAGATAATGATACACCAGGCAACAACTGACTTGCTTTCCATCACCACGGATTAATTTGAACTTTCTAGAATTTTATATAAAAGGAAACACAGAGCACAAACTCTTTTTGTCTAGCTTCTTTTACTCAATGTATTTGAAATTTATCCATGCTGTTTGATGTATCAATAGGTCCACCCCATTTTACTACTGAATAGTATTCTATCGCATAGACACACCACAATAGATATCTGGGTTCTTTCTACTTTTGGGTAATTACAAATAAAGGTTCCATGAATGTTTATGTGCAAGTCTCTGTATGGGTATACATTTCAATTCTTCTTGGGTGAATACCCAGGAGCGGAATGGATAGGATCATGTGGTAGGTCTCACTATTTCATATTCCTACCAGCAGTGTATGAGAATTCCAGTTCTTCTCCCTCCTCACCAGCATTTGATATGCTCAACCTTTTTAAAAGGTGTGTTTAAGTTGTATCCATTGTAGTTTTTGCTTGCATTTCCTTAAAGATAAATGATGAACATCTTTTCAAGTGTGTATTTTCTATCTGTATGTCTTTAAATCGCTAGCCCATTTTTAAAATTAGGTTGTTTGCTCTATTATTGAGTTTTGATACTTCTTTAATATATTCTGGATACAGGTCCTGTATCAGACATGTTATTTTTAAATATTTTCTCTAAATCTTTTCATTCTCTTAATATCTTTCAAAAAGTAAACATTTTAAGTTTTGGTGTCTGATGTATCAGTTTGTCATTTTATGGGATCATGCTTCAAACTAGACTTCAATTGGTCAAAGTTCCAAGAATTTTAACTAACCAGTGTATCTTTCAACTTTTAAAAATCATGTCACTATTCAAGTTCTACTTCTACATTGAGACCTAATCCCATCAGTCTTCAGCAATAATGACTTATTTCAAATCTTTGAAGCTTATTTGGCTGCGTTTTCTATTTACACATCACTTGTGCAATCAAATACAGTGATTGCCTTATCAACTCTTCCAAGAAAGTAGTGACAATATCTGCTTCTGGTCTCTATTGTATCATATGTTTCTAAGGTAATATCTGGCAAATAAGTGATCAATATATGCCTTTGAAAATATAATCTGATTTTGTATTTCTAACACTTAGTGCTAGGTGGGGATCAAATAATGTCAGTTGATGACTATGATTAGAAGAGAAATTAGAGAAAGTAGGGAGAGATCTAGCAAAAGAAAACAATAGGATTGGTGGAGAAATGCAGTGAGTGCTTTTTTTCCTACCAACTTAATGTTCATTTTTTTCCTTTTACTTAATGACCATTGCAATCATTTGATATTGAATTAAGCCCTGTTTTATACCAGAAAATACTAGATGATTTGTCCTTATTGTTGAGCAAATATTTAAACTCTCATGATCTCACTTTTATGTGGAATCTAAAAAGCAAAACAGAAAAACAAAACAAAATGAAAAACTCATAGATAAGGAGAACTCATCTCAAAACTGCAGCTTGTGCTTCCTATCAGGTCAGATCAATGTACATCTATTGAGCACTGACTATATGACAGTTGTGTTTAGGTACTGGGGATAGAAGATGAATAGGAATGGTCACTGTCCTTGAGAAAATTTTATTTGCACTGTGGACTTAGAAACATAAGTAGAGGATTCCAATGCAATGTATTAAGGTACAATGAGTTATCAAGACGGTACAACTTCAAGGACTTAAAACCTACATAGTAGGCAAGTGGCTGTTGGAAAGATTTGTTCTCCAGGTTTTATCAGCAATATTTCCACATGACTTTGATACTAAAAATCTTTCACCTTGCCAACATAAGCCCCAAAATCAAAATGTATGAACTACAAGAAAAGAGAATTTGAAAACAAAATCAAGGGGAAAAAATCAAAACAATTTCTTTTATCATCATCCTCAGAGTCCTATCTCTACTCAATATAAAAGGTCCGTACATTCTGTTGAATGGCTAATGATATTGGAATGAGGCAGAGGAAAAGCCTTCTGATTGTCCTAATGATATGTTAGAAGTTCAATGTTATAAGTTTAAAAAAAGTTATAGGAAAGCTGCACGTGGGCTTTCCCTAGTTGTGGCGAGTGGGTGCTACTCTTCATTGCGGTGCACGGGCTTCTCATTGCGGTGGCTTCTTGTTGCAGAATATGGGCTCTAGGCACGCGTGCTCAGTAGTTGTGGCACACAGGCTCAGTAGTTGTGGCACGCAGGCTTAGTTGCTCCACGGCATGTGGGATCTTCCTGGACCAGGGCTCGAACCTGTGTCCCCTGCATTGGCAGGTGGATTCTTAACTACTGCGCCACCAGGGAAGTCCTATTTTTTTTTTAATTCTACAAGTTGTATTTAGATGTAGAACTAGAAGAGACAGGATAAATGCAGATGAAGAGGAATATAGCACACCAAACTTCTAAATGGTTCATGCTTTTGCAAAAAGAAAAATGAGGTATGGAGAAAAGTGTTTCACCTTCGTTATAAAAATTAAACTAAGGTCAAAGTACACATTGTTCAATTTAAATTGCTTTCTTTAAAAAAAATTGATTACAGTTTAAAATCACAGAAAACTCAGATTTAATAACACTAAGCATACATGGAATAATAAGTTCACTTAGCAGTTGCTGTGGTTCATTTCACTTATAAGTGAAATTTATATTTATTTAGTTCCTGTAGTGACAATGCAAACTTTCCTGCAGAGAAAAACCAGAAAGCTGCATAAAATGTTTTAAAGATCTATAATCAGCAACAAGTGGCTAATGAGGCATTAAAAAAAACCTGCATGGCCAAGACCTGGATAAAGAGGAATATCCAAAAAGATGAAGCTAGCGTTTGAGGCTATTTCCCCCCTGGGGATATTTTCTAATTCCAAAAGAGGCAGAAAAGAGGAAGAGTAGCTGAGCAGGGCTTTACAAGGATTCATGAGGCTAGTGGACCAAAAATTGGAGTTCAAGATCAACTAAGAAGGAAATATCAACCTGAGTGCTTTTCCATGGTCCTTCCACCTGACTTGAGCTTGTCGTATCATGCTAAGTGAATTCCAAGAATAAGCACTTCGTGGATAACATGCCAAGAGACTCAGATGGAAGCTGCAAGTCTTCTTGCAACTTTACCTCGGTAACAATATGGCACTATTTTTGCCATAGTCTACTGGAAAAATTGAGTCAAAGTGTCAGTCTAGACTCAAAGGTAGGGGAATATACAATGCTGTGAATACTGGGGGACATGATTCACTGAGGAGGACATCTTTGGAGACTATTTACTATAGAAGAACTTTTCGTCATAGGAAAGAACTTAATTGATCGACAACCCCAGCTGAGTTCCCAACCAGCATCAACTGCTGACCATGTGAGTGAACCATCGAAAACACTCAGCCCAGTTGAGCATTCCAATGATTCTAGCTCTAGTCATCATCTGACTAGAACCGTAAGAGAATCCAAGTGAGAATTCTCCAGGTAAGTCCAGTCTCTACAGAAACATGAGACTAATAATTATTGGATTAGGGCATTAAGTTTTGTGATGGTTTTTTGTGCAAAATTAGCTAAAATACCTTTCACTGTCTAGACATTAAGAATAAGGTAAAAGTGTATGCTGTAATACCTAGGGTAAAAACTAAAATAGAGAAATGACTATATAACTAAAAATCGAACAAAGAGAGGAAGAAGGATAATAAAAAGAACCAATCCAGACAAACTTTAGTTTATCAGTATTTCACAGCAGGCCAATGCTCCTGCAGCAACAACTAGTAAAAAATTAATTATTCAAAGCATGTTTTAAAAAGGTACTCAGAATCTGTGGAAGCAAAGAATTAGATGAAATAAAATTCTAAGGAGAATTCTAAGAAGTATCTAAGAGAAGAAATTCTCTCAGGGGAGCTAATAACATCAGATTACTTTTCCCATGGAACATGAAAAAATTTCTTTTGTAAGACTCAAGGTCTGATTCGTCCAAATTTCAAGTTTGCCTAAGAACAGAGCCCCTAATGGGGAAAAAAGTGAAAAGCTTTGAGTAATTAAAGAAATAGTGTGGCAAATTGAAAACTTGAGAACTAAAACAATAGTTCATATATTCAACAGGAGATTTTCTGAATTTTGAGGCTTATAAGGTATAAGAAGACATAGGTCAAAATCTAGAAGGAGACTGAAATTCTTAGTTTCTCAGTGCTTAGGCAAACAAAAACTTGCTTCAAGCACACTGTCAAGTTTTTCTTTCAATATTTGTCAAATTTTGAAAATATGCAGGGTGTGAGCCTGGAGATTTGGCTCTGAAGCACAGAATTGGAACTACAACAATATTTCACACCTAAGAAAAATAAGACCATCCAGGCTCTAAACCGGAGGTCTGGGAGAGCCATATCCTTGAACAAAGATGAGCCAGAGGTAGACTGTGTAACTTAAACTCAAACTCAGCTTCAACCCAGTTCAATTTTTAACTGGATTGAGATAACAATATTCTCACTCTTATCTGCACAACATAAGAAAGAATCCTCTCTAGCAGAAGTTTGTAACATCAGGAATCTCTACCATTCTTTATATGCCCAACATATGTAAATGGTGAATGTATAACTTAAAAATTACTAGAACAGCAAAGAAAATGTTACTGAAATTGAAAAAGAAATGGTAAACAGAAATGGACAGATAAACGATAGACTTAGTAAAGACTCTGATATGTTAAAGAAAGAAAATATGGATCAAATAGATAAAATGGAGAAATTTAATAGAAAATTGGAATCTACAAAACAATCAAATGGACAATCTAGAACTGAAAATTGCAAAACAGAATATATAAAATAAAGAACTCAATTGATAGATTAAATAACAGACTGAACACAGAACATGAGAATAGTAAATTGTAAAGCAAGTCAATAAAAATAACTAGATGAAGAGAAAGAAATGGGGGGAAAAAATAAAAGAACAGAGTACAACAGGCAAATGGTAAATGCTCAAAAAATCTATCATATGTATAATTGGTGTACCAAAATGAGAGGAAAGAATGGAGCAGGAAAAAAAATACTTGAACAGTTAATGCATGAGCTAACTCCAAAACTTATTAATATAAGACTTCAATCCACAGATTCAAGAAGCTCTGTAGATCCTAAGCACAATAAACCAAAGACAAATAAAACTTAAAAGTAAACAATGTGGGAAAATATACCTTCAAAGGAACAATAATGACAGAATGCTTAACAGTGATGATAAAAATAAGAAGGACATGGAAAGACAATTCCAGAGGCCTAAGACAAAATAACCCTCAACCTAGAATTCCATATCCATTGAAAATAATTTTTTAAAATAAAGGTTAACAAAGAAATGTGCAAGCAATGACTGAGTTTTTCTTCCTTTCAGTTATGAAAAAAATTAATAGTAATGAGGCTTCTCTGGCAGAAGAAAAATTATTCCAGAAGAAAATGTGTAAACCAAGAGAAAATGAAGATTACCAGTAAAAATAACTATAAATGAATACTAGATATATATGAACATATAAATAAATGTTAATACTATGCAAATAATATATATGAATGAATAAGGATGAACCCAGATAATTGACTATAATTGTGATATTTTGTGAAATTTTAATTATATGTAGAAAAAATACAAAAGAATAAAAGGTAGAAAGTAGATTTTAAAAATGTTAGAGATTCTAAGATTCTACCCATATTAGGGAAATGGTAAAATTAATACTCTTTATTAGTTAGTAATAAGGCAATGATATACAGTAGCATTTCTATAGTAATCAGTAAAAGAATATTAAAAGAATGTATAATTTGTAGTACACGGAAAATAACAAAAATATTTAATACAAAAAGAGAAGATAAAAGGAACATTAAACATATGAATCAAATAGAAAACAACTCCAAACCTAACTACCAATTAAAATAAATTTAAATCGACTAAACTTATCAAGGATAAGACTAATATTGTCAAGTTGGAATTAAAAATCAACAAAAATTGTATGTTGCTTACAAGAGATTGACTTTAAATATAAGGATCCATAAAGGCCAAAAAATAAAAAGATGGAAAAATGTATACCATGCAAACAGCAGTCAAAAGAAATCTTAACTATTGTAAGAAATTATACATGAATACATGTATAAATATATATGAAATAAATTAACTATAGCTAGTCACAAAAATTTGGATGAATCACATCAGCATATTAGTCAACAACAGAGCCACATAATAAACATATGATTCCAATTATATAAATATACTAAAGCTGATAAAAGTGAAACTAAACCATAGTGTTAAACGTCAAGATTGTGGTTATTTTTAGCAAGAAAATAGGAAGATTCAGAGAGGGCATTAAAGGGTCTTATATGATGTTGGCAAAAATCGGTTTTTTACTTAGATGGTGGTTATACACTTAGTGATAATTCCTTAAAGTGAGCATGTATAATTTATTGGGTGTTTTGGGGATGGGTATGTCAATAGAGAAATGTCAAGTCATAAAAATAGATTTGTTTTTAAAGGTAATATTTTTATGGGAAAGAACTAATTAGTGTGAGAGTCTAATTAGAAGCAAGAAAACATGAAAAAATAAATCTCATGGGAAAGATAAATATAGAGTAAATGTAGTGGATTAGTCATTTATACCGCTATTATAAAAGACAAAAGTAGTATAAAAAAGCTTCAGTTACAATAATTATTTAAGGGATACACAAGATTAAAAGATGTAAAATATGGCAACAGAAACATACAAATGTGGAAGAAAGTAAAAACACTGAACTTTAGAATGGGGCCAAACTTAAGTTAAAATAAAAGTTAAGTTAAAATCCACTTAAAATAGACTGTTATAGATATAAGTTGTTATATGTAAGCCTCATGGATTAAAAGAATGTTGTTAAAATGTCCATACTACCCAAAGCAATCCACAGATTCAATGCAATCCCTATCAAATTTCCAATAGCGTTTTTCAAAGAAACAGAATAATCCTAAAATTTGTATGGAAACACACACACACACACACACACACACACACACACACACAAAAATAGCCAAGGCAATCTTGAAAAAGAACCAAGCAGGAGGCATCATGCTCCTGATTTAAAACTACTTTACAAAGCTATAATAGTTAAAACAGTAGGGTATTTGTATACAAACAAACATATAGATTAATGAAACAAAACAGAGATCATAGAAATAAACCTATGCATATATGATCAATTAATTTACTACAACAAAAGGAGTCAAGCATATACAATGGGGAAAGGATAGACTCTTCAATAAATGGTGTGGAAAAACTGGACAGCCACATGCAAAAGAATGAAATTGACCACTCTATTACACCATACACAAACTAAAATTGATTAAAGACTTGAAACTATGAAAGACCTAGAAGAAATTTTCACAACATCAAATCACAATATAAAAACATGAAAATAAACTGAGGTTTAAGAAACACTTAAGAAAAACATTTTACCGAATTGTTTTTCTCATCCACAGAAATTCATCTGACTAAGCCTGGTGACATAAACAGTCACTATCAAGTATACAATCACAAAATTTAGGGCTGAAAATTATCTGAAATCATATTTAGAAAGTAAGGTGATTTTGAGAATGCTAATATATAATTTTTTTTGGATTATTTGAATAATTGTGTTGGAATTAGGCTTACTAAATGCTAAAGAGAGAGAGGAGAGAGAGAAACTTCATCGTTATTCACTTGGACCTTTCCTTAGTGGAAGTGCTGATTACATAAATCAGGACTCCAGAAGTCCAGGTCTCTAGACCTCCAATCCAAATATCACTCACCAAAATAACAGTAATAGCATTTAATATTCCTGACACTATGCTACAGTAGGGATACAAAAATGAAATATATTACAACATAACGTTATAAAGTGTACTATGTTAAAACAGAGCTATGATCATCTAATTATACTCAGGCAAAAACAATCTGTGATACTGTAGGAAACACATGAGCAACCTCTGTTCCAGTTCATAAATTTAGTGATGGTTTCTCGGCTTATTGTGCTTCACAACTTACAGATATGTTACATTTTTTGTATATATTATATATATATATATTAATGTAGTGTTCCTAGAGAAGTGCATTTTTAGATTAGATTACTGAATTGACATGTCTTTAGATTAATGTGGCTTAGGGGAAATGTCATTGTACCAGCCCTTCTAAGGTCATGGCTTGCTTTTCATTAGACCAACTATGCTAATTACCTGGTCCCAATCATGGGGAAGATCAGCAGCCTCGGCCTAACATAAATTAAGAAGAAAGTAAGAATGACAATAACAGATACTGAAAACAGTAGGTATATTAGATTCCTAGGGCTGCTGTAACAAAGTACCACAAACTTGGTGACTTTAAACAACATAAATTTATTCTCTTACACTTCAGGAAGCCATAAGCTTAAAATAAACTGTATTGGCAACATTGGTTCCTTCTACAGTTCCTGAGGGACAATCTGTTCCATGCCCCTCTCCTAGCTTCTGGTGCTTGCTAGCACCAATCCTTGGTGTTGCTTGGCCTGTAAATACATCACTCTGATCTTTCCCTCTGTAGTAACATGGCCTTTTTTATAAGGACACCAGCCATTGGATTGAGGACCTCTCTCTATTTCAGTATGACCTCATATTAACTAGTAACACCCACAAAGATGCTCTGATGTTATCAGAGTCCAGGGATGCCAATCACCAAGTAGTAGCTAAAGCAACAGTGAGCCTGCCAGACACAAAGGGGACGCATGAAGGGATAGAGCAGCTGGCAGAGGTAGATCAGGGGTGGGCACAGGGGAGAGAGCAGTATGGGGATACCCTGGCTTTTTCTTCCCACTGCCATCTAATCCCTGCCCACTGCCCCTCCAGCCTCCCATTTGCCAGGCCCAACTGGAAGCCAATATCACCTGGGGGGGGGAAAAAAAATCAGTCCGACGATGTTGATCCCTACACTGCCAAGCAAGAGAAAGGCTGGGAAGGAATCAGAGAGCAAACAGGCCATGGCCAGCCCAGCAAACATGGACAGAGGTTTAAAAAAAAAATAAGTCAGGGGCTTCCCTGGTGGCACAGTGGTTGGGAGTCCGCCTGCCGATGCAGGGGACATGGGTTCGTGCCCCGGTCTGGGACCATCCCACATGCCGCAGAGCGGCTGGGCCCATGAGCCACGGCCACTGAGCCTGCGCTCTGCAACGAGAGAGGCCACAACAGTGAGAGGCCCATGTACAGCAGGAAAAAAAAAAAGTCAATTCCTCAGATGCTGTTAATTCGAATTTAAGATTAAAATTAATATTTTAGGAGGTAGTCATGGCTTTAAATGCTTCCACTCTCTTCAGTCTTCTCACTGACAGGAAATGTTGCTGTATTATTAATTCTTGGAAAACTTACCATTTAATAAAACAGTGAATGGACTTAGGAAAATTCTTAAAAGAGCTTAGTAGATTTTTTAATGTGTGCAGCCACATATGATAAATGTTATTGACCTAAAATTCTAAATATCTGTTTTCTAACTTTATCTTTTCTCTAGGCTTGTTATGAGCTTATATAAAAGCATTTTTTGTAGGAGAAGCCACATTAATAAAGCAAGTAACTAACAGTCTCCTTTTCCTTTCTCCTTCCTCCCCATTAGAATTAAGAAAATTAAGGAACATAAGAGTATACTCTTCCTTGAAAAAAAAAATCCACTTACACATTCTGATTCCAACTTTCCAAGCAATTGTAAACTATTACAAAGCATTCGGATTCTCCTATAAAAGTGCAGAAAATGGTTTCACCGTGCACTGATTTATTAAAAAGTATGAAAATGCTATCAACATTTATATTTTGTGAATTATCTATGACCCGAGTATAATTCAGTATCTCCAGTAACAAAAAGCTTAAGAAAAAGGAAGAAAAAGAGTTTTGAAAAAAAATCCTGCCCTCTTTAAATGCTTACTGATACTTTAGCTTTGATGCAAACCCATCCCCACAATGACAGCACAGCAGATAATTAGGATTGTGGCCATTCTGTTGGACTTTAGTATTAACAACATAACACGCAGAAAGACTGAACAAAATGAGACTTAGTTGGAGGATTTGTAACCTAAAGCTTAGCAAACAACATCCTTGGCAGATGGCACAAAACTGTCAAATCATCTTTGGAAAGTAGCAACAGATTATTTAAAGCTGCCCTTTAGATATTAAGGACTCAGTTGACAGCAAGGACCCACAGATGTGAGGGGTTTTGTTTTGTCTTTACTAGCTAAGGTTTTGCTGGTCATTTGGCTCAATCTCAGTAAAAGCACAAATGGCTAAAAAAAAGTGGCTCATGTATTATTTAATAAAGACATTTATGGAAAGTATCAATGAAATGATCTTTTAACAAAAAATGTCCAGAAGTCATTTAGACAAATTTATTGTTAAGTAATCTTGACGATTTTCTTAAAATTTAAATAAGTAACAAATTCGTGCTTTCAAGCTATAAAAGAGATATGTTCTGTGCCCCGTGGTCTCCAAAGGTATGAATATGATTGAAGTGCAAATTAATGGACTTTTAGGCCCAGTAAAGTGCTTTCTTTCCCTTTCAGTTGTGAAAATATATTATAGTCACAATTGTTTTTACACAGATGAAAGCATTCTGAGAGTAAGTAGAGCCAAGAGAAGACCCATTTGAAATATAATTTGCTGACCAAACAGGAAATTTCACTATACATTTAAGCATCTGGTTACATAACAAACAATTAAGCATAACTGAATTATGCCTTCAGTTTGAAACTGTAGTTGTTTTAAGGGGTGTCTTGACTGGACAAATACAGGCTCTGTAGAAGTTAGGAATCCAGGCTTTGGAGTCAAGTACATGTGGCTTAGAAACTGAGCTCTGACACTCACCATGTGTGTGACTCCAGGAGTTCTTTAAACTAAGCTTCAGTTTCATTGTTTTCAAAACAAGATCCTCAGTGTATCGCATGCATTTCTTCTAAGAAATAGTGTACAGAGACTGCTCAGAGCCTGGTACTGAGTAATTGCTCAGTAAGTGATTTTACTGCTGTTTTAATATTATTACTGAGGCATAAGACCACCAACCACATGGTTTTAGCCAAGCTAGGGCTAAAACAAGTCAATCGTGTCAGTTGAGTTGACAAGTATGTCCTTAAAATATCTAAAGAAAATCTTTTATTCCTTCAGAAAGGAGAAAACCCAATCCCTATTCTGAGAACTGTTTGTTGTTCAAATTCTCAGAAGGTTTGGGGAAATAGGTGGGGTTAACCATGGGGCAGGGCACCAGAAGTAAGACGGCAGCTTAGCAGCTGTTAGTGGACAATTTGGGTTTTAGCCAAGAGGGTGGGGAGAAACATCTAGGGGCCAAGGTTGTGTAAAGATTGTACCAAAAATGTTTAGTTGTTCAGGGTCTTTTCAACATATTTTATGATGACAACAAAATAAGTATTTCACAACTACTGCACTTACACTAGAGAATGAGCTATAAACTAAGTGAACGTAAACTTGTGGTTATAGTTTTAGGGTTAACACAGAACAAGGTGGAAGCAAACAGAACAGTTAGGAAACAAAATGTGACAGAGTTTCAGCAGAATATTTAAGGCTGGGAGGAAGATGGCAGGAGTGTTTAAGGTGAGAATAATTCCTTCATGAGGTTAAGGATGAAGCCCTTAGCCACAAATGGCTAGGGTGTACCTACCCAAGTTATTGTCTAGTTTTGTTTGTCGGCAGATTAAGACCACAGACTCTGGAGTCAAGTATGGAGGTTTGAAGACCTTGGGCTAACCCTCAGTTTCCACACTTGCAACGTAAGAATAAAAATACCTGCCTCATAGGACAGGCTTTGAGGATTAAAGAAGATAATATGTAAAAACCCTTGTACGAATTAGTAGTCACTCCAGTGATCACTATTATTTCATTCTGTGTCAGCCATTGATGTGCTTCTATAATTCATGTCTGAACTTCTCACATCTGCATTTGAAAGGAATAATAAAAGACTCGCCACCTCTTGAATTTCCTACGTTCTCAAGAATAATGCAAGAGCTGTTAGGAACAAAACTAACTAGAAATGACCCATTCATTTCTCTTCTAGTAATATTTCCTAAGGGAATAATCTTTAGTATTAGCGAAGGTTTACATACAGACAGGAATATGCTTAAAAATTATGCTTACCAGAGTTTTAGCCAGAGGAAAGCTCTAATATTGCCTGTGAAAAATGACTTGGAATTTTATTTGCAGTCCAAATTCAGCTATTTTAAAATGCACAGAGAAAAAGACCGCCTGGAAACAAATGCGCTTTGAAACTCACCTCTAACTTCTACACGATCCCACCCACCACAGATTTTCTTCTGCACAAGGTGATGTGTTTTAGACCTTCCTAGCTTTAGGCATGGGCATTGTATCCTCCAGGCCAAATGTTGCCTGAAAGAGTGTCTTACATTATTCAGAATCTTATTGCTTTATGATTGTTCCCTATTATTTGCAATTATGCATGGCCCAGTTCAAATGGCTGATGTTAAGAGCTGTGTTTTTGCTACAACAGTGCATTGTAACATATGAAGTGGTATTTATCCCATGCGGTAGAATTATTTCTTCAACCTTGGGAATTTTTCAAACAACAAAAAACATTGCTTCCCTTGATTCCCTCTGTTTCCTCTATTTCAGGAATGTCTCATACCCAGGTTATTGAGAACTTCAGCACCAGTGTTCCTTCTAACAATCTCCTCCTCCCTCACCCATCATACAACTACGAAGAAATACAATGTCCTAAACCAAAGTTTTAGTTACATTATTGTCATAACAGATGCTTATTTCCTAATTAACAAAACCTGTATTCCGTGCAATTTTGCCTTAGACTACAGTCTCAATTTTTCAGCCACCCCCTTACCCAGAACACAAGCTCTCCCGTCAGTCTGAATTCCTCTCCATTCCCGTCATATTTTACTGCCTCCAAGTTTGCTCAGACTACTCCTTCACATTGAAACACCCTTTCCATCTTTCTGCTCAGTCTTAAATATCCTGCTCAAACTTGTTCTCACCATTAGCTTTCTAACTGTTTTCCATGCTTCCATATTTGACTGCATACCTATGTCTTCACATGGTGGCCAAACTGACCTTTAGCAATTAAGTCATCTCACTGCCAATGCCTTTTGATGACCTTAGAGTAAGATCTAGAGGACACCAATCCCCCAGCCCCAGCTCTCTGAACAATCCTGCCTTCAACACTCTCCAGGCTCTTCCCACCACTGACCCTTTACACCTGCTTTGTCCTCCACCAGAAACATTCTTCTCCACTTGCCTCCCTAAGTCTCATGGCTTTGTCATTCACATCATTCAAATTTCTACTCAAATGTTACTTTCAGAGAAGCCTTCTCCAACTACCCTGTCTGAAAGAACATCCTTCTCACCTTTTGACCACACGTTATTCCTTTCCCTGGTTTTTTATTTTTGTAGCATTTATTTATATGATTCAGAGCATTTGTTTTCTTGGTGGAGACTAAGTAAATAAATAGTGTCTAGGTCACATGTAAAAATAGAACTCTGACCCACACTCTGTAGCAACCAGCCCAGGAAGCCAACCTATTTTCTACAAATCAGACTTGTCAGAAGTCAGACTACAATCTCTAACAGCCATTCCAGGAAGCCAAACAATAACCTCTGTAACAAACTGGCCCCTAAATGACCAGTGTTAATAACTGCTTCCCTAATTTTTGACCCACTTCCAACGTAGAGTCAACTGGACAAAGCCAAACATGTACCCCTAGCTAACCCCATAAGGTGTCCACTTTTATTAGCCTGCCTACAGCTTCCCCTGCCAACAGCCTTCAATCAGGGCACATATGAAGCCTTCCCTTTTTCTCTCTTATAGTTTTCTCACTCCTCTGCCTGTCTTTGGGTCTCTGTCAAATTCAAGTGATGGCAGTGGCTTGCTATAGCAAGCTCTGAATAAATAGCCTTTGCTTATTCTGAATTTTCATTGTTAACAATGCAGAAATAAATGAAGACCTATCTATCTCAATAAGTTTATAAACTCTATGAGGACAAAGCATATCTATCTTGCTCATCACTGATTCTCCAGCATGTAGAGCGGCACTTAGAGAATATGCTAAATACAAATGAATGATCAAATGAATAAATGAATGAGTTTTCCTGAATACAACAGCCACAATGCACCCCTTATTCCTCTGTAATCCCATATAAACCAGCCTCTATCACCTGTGTGGACCCTATCAGTCTGCTCTGTAATGTAGTACCTTGTGCCCCCTGCATTATCTTCTCCCTACTGTAAATTACTTGAATACAGAGAATGGTGTATATTTTTTTTACCCACAGTAAAAGCTCATGCTATCCTCCAAACATGCCTCCGATTGTTCTGTGCATGTCCATCTCATCTCTAAACAGGACTGTCCTCATTTCTGTTCTCTCTTAACTTATGGTGTGGCCTCATGTGAATCAGAGCTGCTCTGAACTGTAGCTTGCTTCTGCATAAAAGGAGTTGGTTGGACCACATGATCCAAAGCCCCTTCTAACTCTAACAAGCTCTGATTACCTTCGGGCCTGAAGGTAAAAGACGAAGAGGGCAGAAAGTTCAGGTTTCTAAATGACTTTCAGTTTAGCCTATTCCATTAATATGTAAGTTAGAAAGTCAGCTGTTATGTATTGCAGGTAAAGCTTATTTATATTCAGAGAATTGGGGAAGCTTCCATGTAGAACACAAGAAAAGTCCAGCATGCTGATGAAGTTTCTGTCCTTTGAGGACAATCCAACTTGAATTGCTGGGTGTAAAATGTGTCAATCTTTTATGTCTTAGGGCAAAAACACTACTAAGGAGTTGCCCACCAGATAAATAAAATCTCTAATACAGATATAGTTTTACAGTCTCCACAAATTATGTGACCTGAACACCGAAGGAAAATGCATGAGTATTAGATGTACAATTTCTGACTTTGTGTTTAAGTTTTTCTTTAAACAGCTACCTGATATTAATTATGTTTTCAAAATATATTTACTGGCTATCTACAGCCCAGCTCTGGGCTCTGCATTACTAGCTAAGCGAGTCTGAGCAAGTTATTTCACTTAACTTGTGCCTTAGTCTCCTCATTAGTTGCATGGGGATAGTGATAGAGCCCAGTAGAGTTGTTGTGTGGATTAAATGAGCTAATACATACAAAACCCTAGAACAGAGACTAACATAGTTAACACTATTGAAGTGATTTACATTGTTACTGGTGTTTCTGCTGTTGTTCTGTTATTGTTACTTTTCCATGCAAGGCACTCAGCTAAAGGCGTTAGAGAATTTAAAAAGAGATGACGGGGGGGGGGGGGGGGGGGGGGGGGGGGGCGGGTTTAGAGAATTTAAAAAGAGATGATGGCGGTTTAGAGAATTTAAAACGAGATGATGGGGGTTTAGAGAATTTAAAAAGAGATGATGGGGGTTTAGAGAATTTAAGAAGATATGATGGGGGCTTCCCTGGTGGCGCAGTGGTTGAGGGTCCGCCTGCCGATGCAGGGGACACAGGTTCGTGCCCCGGTCCGGGAAGATCCCACATGCCGCGGAGCGGCTGGGCCCGTGAGCCATGGCCACTGAGCCTGCGCGTCCAGAGCCTGTGCTCCGCAATGGGAGAGGCCACAGCAGTGAGAGGCCCACATACCGCAAAAAAAAAAAAAGAGAGATGATGGGGGAGAGAGGTCTGAATAAGCAGAACAGAGGGTTTTCGGGGCAGTGAAAATATGCTGTTTGATACTCTAATGGTAGATACATGTAATTATATATTTGCCCAAACTCAAAGAAAGTACAACATCAAGAAAGAACACGAACGTAAACTATGGGCTTGGTGTAATTTTGATGTTTCGATGTAGGTTCATCAGTGGTAACAAATGTACCACTGTGGTGAGGGAAGCTGGAGGTGGGGGGGGGAAGGGGTAAACGGGGTATCTCTGTCCCTCCCCGTCAATTTTTCTGTAATCCTAAAACTGCCCAAATAATTGTTTTAAAAAGCACACAACATAATATCTATACTTTGTGCCTCAAAAAGTTCAAAGTCATAGAAGTCAGAGGAGAAAACTACTAAAAGGTGAAAGTAATAAAGTCATGAGAGATAAAGATAAAATGCTGTGAAAATTGAGAAAGAGAAAGGATCACTTGTATAAATTTCCACTTTAGACCTTACCGTACCATGTGATTCTTTTTAAACATGCTTTCTGTCCCTCCTACCCACCCCCATTGGGCTGAAAGTCACCCGGACTGTAAGTACCACGGCTAATCCATCTTTGACTCACTTTGCCTTGCACAGAATAAAACAAAGGAAGACTTCAATAAATCTTGATTTAATGGGGTAAGTAACTAAGCTCAGTTCAGATAGGTATCATTTGACTGGAAACTGAGCATCCGCATAGAAATTTCTGGCAAGCAGTTAGAAACAGAAATTAAAGTTCCTTGAGTAAAGGAAGGGTCATGTACTGAGATCTGTACTTTAAGAAAATACTATGATAGTTGTCTGCAGGATGAACTGAAAAGGCAGGAGGTCATTTAAATTTTCCAGTGTCAAGAAATTTAACTCAATATATTTTCAGTTTTCCCTGAGTTTTACATCTTTAATAAGATTTACTTTAAAAAACACTTTAATTTCATTATTGGAGTGGTATCACTTGGTTCATTATTAAAATTAAGTCAGGACACTCAAAATATGAGGCTATTCAGCAGATACTGAATTTTATCAGTTCTAAGATAACATTCAAGTCGTAGATAGTGTCAGAAAGAAGGATCTTAGAACAGAGACTTGGCTAAGAAAATTTTATTACAGATTCTATAATTGAGATTTTCTATACATCCTCTCCATGAAGATTTGACTATAATCTATAGCCTTAGAAAGTAATTTAGGGCAACAGTTCACAGTTAACACAGAGAACAGAATTAATGAATTAACCTCTTCTATCCTGCAGGCATTTCAGAAGCTATGGTTACAGTAAAATGTCTTCTCTTAATGATATTTAGCCGTACCACCTCCCAAAATGTTGAGATATTTGCAAAGTACCTTCCCACGTTGCCAGGCAATTATTTATTTCCTTCTTCTCCAGAAGCTCAGAGTAACCGAAATGTTGTTTCATATATATTTCCGGAAAGACACTGAGACATTTGTTTCTGGCCGTTTGGGAATTAATACTCTGAACTTGCTAGGCCAACCTACTGCATTAAAAAATTGATATTTAATAAATTACAAAATCGTATTTTTAAAATGCATTGCTATTCTAAAAAGAAAGTCTGGGAAAATCCCCAAGAAGCAAGAAATAATGGTGATAAGCTAAAAATAGAGTGATAGAGAGAATATGAAGCTGGAAATGTCCTGGTGACAAATGCCAACGACAGAAGTCTAGAGCTCCACCATGCTGATATCTGAGGACAGGACCTTTGCAGATGGAAGCTGGACTGAAGTCCCCCCCAGCCCCAACAAAGAAACAACCAGAGGGAAAGAATGACCTGACAACTCAGCCCTGCAGCAAAGGGAGCTAAACCTGTCTGTCCTAGTCTTGGTTCTAGGGGAGAAATAAAGAAGACAAATGGTCTCTCATAAAAATAGTTTAGCCATGGACCTGCCACCACATGCATCTTGGGCTTGACTTCATATCACACATGTGATCTGTGAAGTAACAGTCAAATATTTATTCTGGTGGGCCCAGGATGATCACACAAATCCTCTCTGGAGGAAAGTATCCTCCACTTAGCTCCCATAGGATTTTCCCCACAGTCAAATATTAGTCCAAAATAATTAACAAATACATATGAAAACCAATCATCTTGGGTGAGAGCCAGTAGAAACAAAGACAGCAGATTTAGAACCCCGAGGAATCTAATACCAGAATACGCAGAAGATAAAATCAAGCAATAAAATGTTTAAAGAAGAAACCATAGCCAAGGATCAAGACACTATTAAAAATGACCAAGCCAATTTGACAAAGAACCAAGAAAAAGGTCTAAAAAAGATAATCATTGAAGTTCAAGACTCAAGGGAAGAGTTAAACAGCACATGAAACAAAACCAAAGAGAGAATTAATAAACCAAAATAAATCTGAAGAAATGACCCAGATGCAGTGCAGTTAAATAGAATTTAAGAGGTACGGAAAACAGAATGAGAAACTTTGAAATATATTGAGTCACTCTTCCAGACAGAATATAGAGATTGGACTAAAAACCATCTCAAGAATGTCGTCTAATGCACACACAGAGAATGGACTTGAGGACACAGGAGTGGGAAGGGTAAGCTGGGACAAAGTGAGAGAGTGGCATGGACATATATACACTACCAAATGTAAAACAGATAGCTAGTGGGAAGCAGCCACATAGCACAGGGAGATCAGCTCAGTGCTTTGTGACCACCTAGAGGGGTAGGATAGGGAGGGTGAGAGGGAGATGCAAGAGGGAGGAGATATGGGGATACATGTATGTGTATAGCTGATTCACTTTGTTATAAAGCAGAAACTAAGACACCATTGTAAAGCAATTATACTCCAATAAAGATGTTTAAAAAATGTCGTCTAAGAATTTTCTAGACATGATAAAACATAAAACACACAAACAGGATTTAAAAATATAGAAAATCACACTCCAGACACATCCTATTAAAAATGCAGAAAACCAAAGGTGCAGAAAAGATTCTTTAAAAAGTCATTTGGAAAAAAACCAAAAGAATAAACCAAAGAAAGCTAAAGGAGAGAATCAATAGCAGAATGAAAGAGAAACTAAAACTAGAAATGCAAAAATTTTCAATTTATCCCTGTCACACCAATGAACACGTGGCTTCCCAGTGGGGCCCTCAGGAATAAAAAGCCCTAAAATTGACCCTTATATACAAGGAAACATGATATATGACAGTGAAGGCAATGCTGATCAGTAGAGATGAACTAGGAGCTTAAATGATGATGGAAAATGGATTAATAAAACAGCAATATTGGCATACTGATTAAACACATAAAAAAACAGAAATAGGAATTTACACCATAGAGAAAAATCATTTTTAGAAGATCAGAGACTTAAATATGAAAAACTTTTTTTTAATTTAAAAAGTAAATATAGATGAAAAAAGAAAAAATTGAAAAATAAGAAAAAAATATACAAATGAATATCTTCAGGACCCTGTGAGCATGACTTTCTTAAACAAGACACAAAAGCATAAATCATGATTGAAAAATAAACTTGACTCATTAAAACTAGGATCTTTCACCAGAAAGTATTTTATAAGAAAATGTAAATTCAAGTTCCAAACCTACAAGGTATTTTTGCAATTCATAGAGCATAAATCAAAATATATAATCAAGTCTTGTAAACCAAAAAGAAAAAGATAAACAACCAATTGAAAGATGAGCAAGAAGAAATACGAATGCCTTATAAATGAAAATATGCCCAATCTCATTTTCAATCAGGGATATGAAAATTAAAACTGAGAGAATATTTTACATACATCAGATTAGTGAAAACTTAAAAACCTAACTTTTACACTTAATGATAAATAAAATGAACAAACAATACACCATAAATGTGAGGTAAACTCAGTCAACAATCTTGGTAAACTTATTTTGCCAAATTATAACACCACTTGCCTGCGATCTACATCACACTCTGCTTTAACGCTTACCCAATAATAAAATTGTTTCCTTTCTCTTCTGCCTTCGTGGACAGGTTTCCTACGTTGGCAGGAGATTTTGTCTTTAGCTACATTTCCTCAACAATTGCAAAAGCAAATCACAGAAAAATACGGAGCAGGATGCAATTTATAGATGGTTCAAGATCCAGAATTAATAAATATATTGTTAAGAATATGTATTATGTATTTTAAAAATGCAACTGACAATGGAATTATAATACAAAAATCAGAATAGATTTCATTGGGAAGGGGAAGAAGAGGGTTTGAATGGAGAAAAGATATCTAGGAAGCCACAGTGTTATTGGTTTTATTCTCCTCCTTAATCTGGGTGGTAAGTACCTGGATATTCCACCTCATATACTTTGTACCCGTTATATACTGTTGCTGGAGTTCAGTACACGGGACACACTTGCCTTGCTGTCTAGACAGAGCAACCCTCTGAGGTGACAACTCCTAGTCTTTCATGTGTCTCAGCACAAGTCACCCCTGCCTCTCCACACTCCTCCCTGTGCACCTCGACTTCCACCCTGGACGTCCCCTGTTTTTGCTGAGACACACAATCAATGATGCAGGACAGAAAATGCAAGGAACCTGGCACTCTGACAAGATAAACTTTGACAAATGAGAGGAAGAACCCAATCGATACATTCTTTTTTCCTGCCCCCAGTAGACTATTTGTTGGACAATAGCTTCATGGAGTCCCTCTGAGGACATCAGGGCACAAATGAGCATTAGGCTCCCTGAGAGAGCTGTGAGCATCAGTGCCCTACAGCTTCGTGTTTGCTCACCCTTCTTCCCTGTCTCACACGCCTCTGTTCGGTCCCCATAAAGCTTAGCACAGAAAGCTTTTGCCTCGGGCTCTATTCTGCCTGCAAACAAGAACTAAGACAATTATTTTACATGTTTTTTATTATTACTATTAAAATTTATATTGTTTTATATATTTAAGTTTTTATGTAAATCTATATAGTTTTAGGAAACGGTAACAAAATTATTTTAAAACAAAAATAATACTAACAATATAAAAGATGAATATGGATAAACTGTCCCAGGGAAAATGGGATCCAGGGAACAAGTGGAAAGGTTATTTCAGGAATAACTACTCAGCTCTAGAAATGGATGGAAGGTTGGGATGAGAAAAGAATATGAAGAAATAAATAAGAACTTGGGCAGGGGAGCTCATGTTTCATCTTTCTCAAACAGAAATCTTGGCCATTTACTGACATTGAAGGTGACAAGGAGAAAATTGAGAATTGAAGGAAAGTTGCTATTGTAGGTGCAGCGTGCATCCCTAGGAAGGGTCGGTTCAGGGCAGGAAGAGCTGGTCAATGGGAATCTGAAATGGACAGGCTCTGGCAGCTCTCCGGCTTCCAACAGCAGTGATCAGTTCATAGATCACGGCAAATTAAGTAACCTGCCAACATGGCAAGGTAGCATGGAGCTGCTGATACCTCTTCCCAAAACTCAACCCCGGAGAATATACAGAATTAGGAAGCAAACCGATTCCAGAACAAAAAACCAAATCAAGTAAACAAATGTAACCAACTCCCAGTAAGAATGCAAGCTGTCTCGAATTGGGGTACACTGGTGAGGGGGAGTGACAGCTGTAGGAGGAAGGCCCTTCCTCTCCCTTGTGCTGCCCTGGACACATGTTATGTCTACACTCACAGGAATTTGCAGCAACAACCCAGGCCTCTGATGCAGGCTAGGGAGGGGACTGTCTAAATAGCACAAACAACACCTGCTACAGCACAAACACCTTTTAAGGTTGATGCAAACAGGTAGGACCTCCTGCATTCCTCCTCCACTTCTTCCTGTTCAAGTCCCCCAGGGCTGGAGGATTAAAACATGGGGACTCTCCATGGCCCAATGCTGTTTCTCTGTCAAGGAATAAAGGTAGTTCTGGGTGTGGTTATGCCACGTAGTGCTCCATAATAACCAGTGTTCTCTCATCTCCCCTCTCCTAACAGTATCCCAGAATAACGGATAAGATCCTGAGTTTTTGGCTATCCTCAAATTCACATTGCCAGAGGGTACCCCAGATAACCACACACAGACAAAAATAACTAGACAAATGAAGCTTAAGATGACCTCAAATGAAATCGGATGAATTAGCAACATATAAAATCTACAGCAGAATTACTGTCAGGAGGACCAAGAAATTGAGTTGAAAAATCTGAGTGATATCCAAAAGTTTGCCAATTTGAAGGTAGAAAAAGTAGTCACAAGAAAGGCCAAGTGTGGGCTTCCCTGGTGGCTCAGTGGTTGAGAGTCCGCCTGCCGATGCAGGGGACACAGGTTCGTGCCCCGGTCCGGGAAGATCCCACATGCCGCGGAGCGGCTGCGCCCGGGAGCCGTGGCCACTGAGCCTGCGCGTCTGGAGCCTGTGCTCCACAACGGGAGCGGCCACAACATTGAGAGGCCCTCATACCGCAAAAAAATTTAAAAAAAAAAAAGAAAGGCCAAGTGTAATATTAACTATGAAAACTACTATATTTGAAATAATGAAGCAATACATAATTTAAGCAATAAGATGAATATTGTTTTTATTTTTAAAAAACAGAACCAAGATGGCAGAGTAGAAGGACGTGCTCTCACTCCCTCTTGCGAGAACACCAGAATCACAACTAGCTGTTGCACAGTCATCGACAGGAAGACACTGGAATGCAGCAAAAAAGATCCCCCACATCCAAAGACAAAGGAGAAGCCACAATGAGACAGTCAGAGGGGTCCAATTACAGTAAAATCAAATCCCATAACTGCTGGATGGGTGACTCACAGACTGGAGAACACTTATACCACAGAAGTCCACCCACTGGAGTGAAGGTTCTGAGCCACACGTCAGGCTTCCCAACCTGGGGGTCCAGCAACGGGAGGAGGAATTCCTAGACAATCAGACCTTGAAGCCTAGTGGGAACTGATTGCAGGACTTTGACAGGACTGGGGGAAACAGAGACTCCACTCTTGAAGGGCACACACAAAGTAGTGTGCACATAGGGACCCAGGGGAAGGAGCAGTGACCCCAGAGGAGACTGAACCAGACCTACCTGCTAGTGTTGGAGGGTCTCCTGCAGAGGCGGGGGGGAGGGGCTGTGGCTTACTATGGGGACAAGGACACTGGCAGCAGAAGTTCGGGGAAGTACTCCTTGTCCTGAGCCCTCCCAGAGTCTGTCATAAGCCCCATTAAAGAGCCCAGGTAGGCTCCAGTGTTGGGTTGCCTCAGGCCAAACAACCAGCAGGGAGGGAACCCAGCCCCACCCATCAACAGTCAAGTGGATTAAAGTTTTACTGAGCTCTGCCCACCAGAGCAACAGTCAGCTCTACCCACCACCAGTCCCTCCCATCAAGCCTCTTAGATAGCCTCATCCACCAGAGGGCAGAAGGAAGAAGAACTACAATCCTGCAGCCTGTGGAAGAAAAACCACATTCGCACAAAGACAAGATGAAAAGGCAGAGGGCTGTGTACCAGATGAAGGAAAAAGAGAAAACCCCAGAAAAACAACTAAATGAAGTGGAGATAGGCAACCTTCCAGAAAAAGAAGTCAGAATGATAGTGAAGATGATCCAGGACCTCGGAAAAACAATGGAGGCAAAGATCGAGAAGATGCAAGAAATGTTTAAGACATAGAAGAATTAAAGAACAAACAGAGATGAAGAATACAATAACTGAAATGAAAACTACAGTAGAAGGAATCAATAGCAGAATAACTGAGGCAGAAGAACGGAAAAGTGACCTGGAAGACAGAATGGTGGAATTCACTGCTGTGGAACAGAAGAAGAAAGAATGAAAAGAAATGAAGACAGCCTAAGAACCCTCTGGGACAACATTAAACACAACAACATTCACATTATAAGGGTCCCAGAAGGAGGAGAGAGAGAGAAAGGACTCGAGAAAATATGTGAAGAGATTATAGTCGAAAACTTCCCAAACATGGGAAAGGAAATAGCCACCCAAGTCCAGGAAGTGCAGCAAGTCTCATACAGGATAAACCCAAGGAGAAACATGCCAAGACACATAGTATTCAAATTGGCAAAAATTAAAGACAAAGAAAAATTATTGAAAGCAGCAAGGGAAAAATGACAAATAACATACAAGGGAACTCCCATAAGTTTAACAGCTGATTTCTCAGCAGAAACTCTACAAGCCAGAAAGGAGTGGCATGATATACTTAAAGTGATGAAAGGGAAGAACCTACAACCAAGATTACTCTACCTGGCAAGGATCTCATTCAGATTTGATGGAGAAATCAAAAGCTTTACAGACAAGCAAAAGCTAAAAGAATTCAGCACCACCAGCTCTACAACAAATGCTAAAGGAACTTCTCTAAGTGGGAAACACAAGAGAAGAAAAGCACCTACGAAAACAAACCCAAAACAATTAAGAAAATGGTCATAGAAACATACATATCAATAATTACCTTAAATGTGAATGGATTAAATGCTCCAACCAAAAGACACAGGCTTGCTGAATGGATACATAAACAAGACCCAAATATATGCTGTCTACAAGAGACCCACTTCAGACCTAGGGACACATACAGACTGAAAGTGAGGGGATGGAAAAAGATATTCCATGCAAATGGAAATCAAAAGAAAGCTGGAGTAGCTATACTCATATCTCACCACTATTATTCAACACAGTTTTGGAAGTCCTAGCCATGGAAATCCGAGAAGAAAAAGAAATAAAAGGAATCCAAATTGGAAAAGAAGTAAAAGTGTCACTGTTCGCAGATAACATGACACTATACATAGAGAATCCTAAAAATGCCACCAGAAAACTAATGGAGCTAATCAATGAATTTGGTAAAGTTACAGGATTCAAAATTAATGCACAGAAATCTCTTGCATTCCTATACATTAATGATGATAAATCTGAAAGAGAAATTAGGGAAACACTCCCATTTACCATTGCAACAAAAAGAATAAAATACCTAGGAATAAACCTACCTAGGGAAACAAAAGACCTGTATGCAGAAAACTATAAGACACTGAAAGAAATTAAAGATGATACCAACAGATGGAGAGGTATACCATGTTCTTGGATTGGAAGAATCAATACAGTGAAAATGACTATACTACCCAAAGCAATCTACAGATTCAATTCAATCCCTATCAAATTACCAATGGCACTTTTTTACAGAACTAGAACAAATCATCTTAAAATTTGTATGGAAACACAAAAGACCCCGAATAGCCAAAGCAGTATTGAGGGAAAAAAACCGAGCTGGAGGAATCAGACTCCCTGACTTCAGGCTATACTACAAAGCTACAGTAATCAAGACAATATGGTACTGGCACAAAAACAGAAACATAGATCAATGGAACAAGATAGAAAGCCCAGAGATAAACCCATGCACCTATGGTCAACTAATTTATGACAAAGGAGGCAAAGATATACAATGGAGAAAAGACAGTCTCTTCAATAAGTGGTGCTGGGAAAACTAGACAGCTACATGTAAAAGAATGAAATTAGAACACTCCCTAACACCATACACAAAAATAAATTCAAAATGGATTTGAGACCTAAATGTAAGACCGGACACTATAAAACTCTTAGAGGAAAACATAGAAGAACACTCTGACATAAATCACAGCAAGATTTTTTTTTGATCCACCTCCTAGAGTAATGGAAATGAAACAAAAATAAACAAATGGGACCTAATGAAACTTCAAAACTTTTGCACAGCAAAGGAAACCATAAACAAGACGAAAAGACAACCCTCAGAATGGGAGAAAATATTCGCAAACGAATCAACAAAGGATTAATCTCCATAAACAGCTCATGCAGCTCAATATTAAAGAAACAAACAACCCAATCCAAAAATGGGCAGAAGACCTAAATAGACATTTCTCCAAAGAAGACATACAGATGGCCAATGGAAAACTGATGAATTCATAAAAGTGCTAACAAAAGATCAAGATGAAAAAAAATGAATTACATGGGACTGAGTGAACTGATGAGGATGATTATAATTTTTGTGACTTTCTGTTTGAATAAAAAAAATATCCCACAAGGACTCAGAGGCGAAAAATATACAAATCAATTCTCACTGAAAAGTAAAGGAGCTGTTACAGTGGAGGATTACTGGACTGAATGTCAATAGTATGAGTGTGTTTCATGTTTGGTAATTGCAATCATTGTTGCTTTTGTTGTGGTCATCCATTAAAAAAAACAAATTAGAGAGCTGGAAGCAAATTGAGAAACAGAAAATAGCTGGAAAGGATAAAGAGTGGAAAATTTTTTTCAAAGTTAAGGAATTTGGAAATACATAAGGCAAGATACAGATGTAAGAGTCATGAGAAGAAAAGTAAAATATTGAAGGGGCAAAGTGTAATAAATAGAGATAAATGTTTCAGAATTTAAGAGGGGTGAAAGAACTCAGTTCAAAAAGGGCTCAGAGTGCTAACTATGAGAGAGGAAAAAAACCCAAATAAAACAAACAACAGTATGTTTTAAGAACATTAAATAGAAAGTTCTAAAAGCCTTTCAGAGAGAAAGAGCTGATCATCTACAAAAGAATAAAAATCATTGAGGCCCAAGAATATGCATTTCTAACAAGTTCCCAGGTGATATTAATGCTGTTGGTCCAGGGACCACACTTTGAGAACCACTGTAATATATTTCACTCAGAAACTATCGAACAGAAAAAAAAAATCCAGAGACATGGAATATCTACATAAACTAATACATTATTACAGATACACAGAATCTATATCTAAGAGTGAACACACACTCTTTTCCAGTACATGAAGGATATTTACTAAAATAAACTATTAGGCTCCAATATAAGGGAGCCTCAATAAATTCCAAAGCAAAAATATTGTGCACACTCTTGTCCAAACATAATGCCAAAAAATTTTTTTGTAATAATAATTAATTCCTTTAGAATGAAACTGGTGGTGCTGGACAGTAGTCAGATTATCATAATGTTTTTAAGATAGAGAGACAGAGACAGAGGGAAATGCAGTTGTGTGGTTTTGTGTATACATGGGTTACTACATATACGTGTATGTCCTAGTTCTATTTACTGAGGGGCATTAGAAGCAATGAAACCAGTAAAAAATGAACACATCTGAGTACTCAAATCCTGGTTTCCAAATATCGATACCATCCTCCAACACAAGGAGCAAGTCCTCAGAAGACTGGTTGATTTCAAGGGTAGCGATTATAAGATTGGGCCTACAGCATTTTCTGGTGTCAGAAACTAAAGAAGAAAAAGGATGACAGCATATCAAAGAGCATAGGAATAAATCTGGATGTTAAAAGGGTATCAGACTCAAAGCATCTCCCCCAAAATACTCAGTAATTTCAAAGGCAAAATAGTTACCTGTCTAATTAGAAAATCCTGACAGAACACCTTAACCGAGTGATCAAGGTTAATATCACTAGTATTATATAGACATTAAAGACCCCTGATACTACGTTCTGATACCTCAGTGGTATCCTTCTCAATTATGCATAACGATCAAGGTTAATATCACTAGTAATATATAGACATTAAAGACCCCTCGATACTACGTTCTGATACCTCAGTGGTATCCTTCTCAATTATGCATAACGATCAAGGTTAATATCACTAGTAATATATAGACATTAAAGACCCCTGATACTACGTTCTGATACCTCAGTGGTATCCTTCTCAATTATGCATAACCACGTTCTAGTCATGCAGAATCATCTTCTCAACCCAGATTGAGGGACATTCTACATGACCCACTCTTTTGAAGAGCACTGGTCGAAGTTACACAAGAAAAGACTGAGGAACTGGCACAGATTGGAAGAACTTAAAATACACAGAATTAAATGTGATGCAGAATCCAGGATTGGATCCTGGCAATAGAAATAGGGCTTTACTAGAAAACTGGTGAAATCCAAATATGTTCTATATGCTAGTTAATAGTATTATACTTGGTCAATTTCTTACTCTTGATCATTGCTCTGTGGTTACAGTAGATTCTGACGTAGGGGAGCAAACCTTGTCACCCCGAAATATCTTTTTGGCATGAATTTTATTTCCAGCTGAAAACAATCAAGGCCTAAAAGACCTTGCCCCTGACTGTCTAAAGAGTGTAGGTAGAGGACCTGTTCCAGGAAGGGCGCTCTCACCGTAGACAACTATAATATGAACTAGGTGTGGTAGACAGGGAAGGACCTAGCAAAGTCTGCTAAAATTTCTCTCTGCCCATTGTCTCAGCATGGCCTAGCAAACACCTGTTTACCAAATATTTGTTTCCCATCTCTATGTAAATTGCCTTCCTCCCTGTTGAGGTCCCAAACCATTACCCGCAACATCCTCTTTTGTCTTGAACTGAAGATGGCATTCAAGGTGAGAATTTCAGCCATTTTGGCAAGTTACTCAGTTCTCCTGGGTCTCTCCTGTGTACACGTTATTAAACTTTGGATTTTCTCCTCTGAATCTGTGTCATGTCAAATTAATTCTTAGACCATCCAGAAGAACCCAGAGGGTAGAAGAAAGCTTCTTCTTCCCCAACACTGACATAAGAAAAGGCTGAGGGCTTCCCTGGTGGCACAGTTGGTTGAGGGTCCACCTGCCGATGCAGGGGACACAGGTTCGTGCCCCGGTCCAGGAAGATCCCACGTGCCGCGGAGCGGCTAGGCCCATGAGCCATGGCCGCTGAGCCTGCACGTCCAGAGCCTGTGCTCCGCAACAGGAGAGGCCACAACAGTGAGAGGCCCGCGTACCGCAAAAAAAAAAAAAAAAAAAAAAAAAGGCTGAATGAAGGGCATCCAAATACTCTATTTTTCTGCAACTCTTCTGTAAGTCTAAATTATCTCAAAATTAAAAGTTCATTAAAAGTTAAGTCATACCTAAAACCTCAACAAAATGGAAATTTTTTAATTTATAGCTGTGCCCATAATGGAATTTTCAACACTCAAATGCACTTTTTCATTTTTAAATTAATAGTAATTTAATATATACATCAGAGTTTTGTTTTCATGGCTTTTCAACTCATTTCACAGCAATTCAAAACCAACAGAAAATCTAAGAGTAAGTATGGAAATGTTTTGTGTTGCCAAAATATTGAACGTAAAATTCGAGGAAACGTTAAGGAACAATATTCAATAGGTAGCGTTTGTAATTCTTGTCCCCCCCCCCCCCCCCCACCTCTTGCCTGAGAACTTTCCTTTAGCACCTTCTTGCCATGGCTGATGAAGGCTGGGGTAGACACCTGAGCCTCAAAGAGGATCCTCTGACTGGCCTGATTCACTCAGATTCTCTCATGTGAATGAAAAATGCTGCCTGCCAAATCAGTAAACAAAAGATGTTACAGCCATCAAGCCACTACAGCCGTCCCCAGTAGCGAGGCCTGATGGGACTCAAGATGGGAAAGAATAGGAGACTGGCCATACATAATTAAAATACATATCAAAGGAATGATTTCAGTAAGCCCAGACTCTTGATCTTCCCATACACAGAAAAGCGTTAAATTCATTAACTTGAGATATCTGGTTTTCTTTAACTAACAGTAATCTTTCGATGCTCCCACTACCTGGTTTTTGTTGTAAAAACCCCTATATATCCTGGCTCTTCCTTTACGTCTTCAGAGCAGTCCCTCAGAGCTATCCCAGAGGCTGCCTCCTGGGCTTGAAGTCCTCAGAAAGTATAGGGAATTAAACAGAATTCTCAACTTTTAGGTTGTGAGGTTTTTTTTTGGGGGGGGGGTGGGGCCACACCACGCGGCATGCGTGACCTTCCCTGACCAGGGATCAAACCCGTGCTCCCTGCAGTAGAAGCTTGGAGTCCTAACCCCTGGACCGCCAGGGAATTCCCAGGTTGTGCTTTTTTAGTTGACACTCTATCCAGTAATTTAGAGTCCAGACACTAGACACTAGTATCACATTTCACTGACGCTAAGATGCACATTTTATAACTTATAAAATCAGAAGGCATCTTACAGAAGCTTGTGCATATTTGATAGACAATATATTTTCTTAGTAATACATAAAGTAATGGTGTCTCTTAAAGTATTTGGGATATAGTATGTGTCTCCTGTACACTTGGGTGGGAGACCATATAGGTCTGGAGCTGTTATGAAGAGAAAGAATGAAGCAAACATATAGAGGAAAGACCGATGAGAGACCTTGCGGCCCCAGAGAGAGACAAGAGAACATTTATGTGGGATAGTAAGAATCACTGCTTTGGCTCCCGACAATATTCCATTTTGTTTATCTAAGCTTTTGCATGGCCCAGTGGCATTTTGATTATTAGGTTCTGCAAGTTACTTTCATACACTTAAGTTATTCTTCATTAAAACATATACACTCAGACACCTAGGTTATTCAAGGACACCAAAAAGATTAGTAAAGCAGCCAAATCTTCCAAAATTTCAGGAAGAAATTTGTCATATGCATGTGTTTAATGTGAAATGGGCTACTGTTTGGTATACATTCATCTTATCAAAGTGGTTATTACCAGGCCAGAGCTAGACAAAGATCACATAGCAATGTTTAAAGATGAAGCCAAATCTTATTAGGAAAAGACAAAGGCAAAAATAAGAAATTAGGAAGAAAATGCAAGAACCTAATTGTGTTATACATAAATTCAATTAAGCTGTTACAACGAAGATTCCAACCATTATGTGTTCTCCCTTTTAAAAACATTGCTGGGGTAGTGAATTCTTTGCTTCCCGTATTTTCTTCCTCTTTCATAACAGTGGTGCTTCTAATCTATTTTGCGGTTTTAGTTTTTCAATTCTATAAGCATGGAGAGTGAATGCCACATGAATTTTACATATTCAGTAGTACCATTTTTATGGGTGGACTTGTGTACTTGAATTTAGAATTGAGCAAATGAAAAACATTCATAGGGCACAAGTCACTGACGAGTTTTTTTTTTCATATGCACTCATGCTTACTTGTAAATATCTCCATGATGTCATTGCCATGGAGATGGGATAGAGTGTTGTGCAGTACATTTTGCATAACAAAGTAAGAAGAGCAGCATCTCAAAGGCAGTGATGGAGAGCCCAGTGAACAACTAAGGTTCTCTTGTGTTTAGGAATACTTGAGAACATGATCCTTCCTGCCGTTGCCCTTTTTTCTGCTATCTTGGCTCAGTTTCCCCCAAAAGACAGAATCTGAGACAAGAATTTACATGGAGCTACTTTAGTCTGGAAGGTAATCAAAAGAAACAGAAATGGGAGACTAGGAAAAATAAAAACAGAAGGTACGATCATAAGAAATAAATATTTGGTCTTTGTTCCCAGTTCCTGACAGAACTTCTAAAACACTTGGAAGTTCCTGGGTGATAGGAGCATCTTTTGCTATTCATAACAAGCCCCTTTCAATCATACCTGAGCTTATGCTAATGAGGTGACTCCTGGTGGGCCCCTAGATAGTGTCAGGATGGGGGCTGGTTGCCAGAGGAACCAACCATGTCTTAGAACCTCCAGGGAGCGGACAGGAAGAATGGAGATAGGACCTCAATCACAAATGGCCAATGATTTAATCAATCATGCCTATATAAAAAAACTTCCATAAAAACCTCAAACAATAAGCTTCAGAGGGCTCCCCAGTTGGTGAACACACTGCGGTGCTGGGAGGGTGGTGCACACAGAGGAACCATGAAGTTCTGTGCACTCCTCTCCCCTTGCCCTATGCATCTTTTCCATTTGGCTGACACCCGAGTTATATCCTTTATAATGTCAACTACAAAACTGGCAATTGCCATCTACCTCTACAAGGATTAAAATCATGTGCTCTGCAGCTGCTGGCTTTCAACACCCCCTGAAAGGAGTTCAGGGCGGAGAGCAGAAATGAGGCACTCTGTGCTCTGGGAAAACTGGCCGAACAGGTCTTCAGGTAGATATTTTCAGGAGCCGACTTTATGGGCCCAACTCCTGTATCTCCTCATATCTAGAAAAGCACTAAAATCCTTCATGGTGACGTCTGCTCCTCGTGACTAGCAGTAACCTTCTGCTTCAGTACATGTACCCCCCTTCACCAAAATCACATATATACTGACCTTCCCCCCCTACTCTTTGGAGCAGTTTCTTAGAAGCTATCTGAGTTGTTGTCTCCCAGGCTATAGTCCTCATTTTGCCCCCAATAAAACTTAACCCACAACTCTCACTGTGCTTTTTTTTTAAGTTGACAATAATATACCAGTAAACATATTTCCCTGAGCCATTCTAGCAAATCATCAAACCTGAGGATTGCGGGAACCCCCTACCTTGATAACAAAATGGTCAGATTGTGGGAACCCCCTAACTTTAAAACAAAATGGACAGATGGCCCAGTCTTGCAACTGGCATCTAAAGTGGGTGCACTTTTGTAGAACGGAGCCCCTCATCTGTGGGGTCTGTGCAAACTTGAGGTAGTTAGTGTCAGAACTGAACTGAATTGTAGGACACCCAACTGGTGTGAGAGAATCGGTTGATATGGGGAAATAAACCTCACATTTGGTGTGAGAGTGATGGAATAAAAACACATCGGAGGAGGAAAAGCCCATCTAAATGTGCATTACTGAGCTGATCACAACTGTGGGTGGTCCTGCTATCCTTGCTGAATTCACTTCAGAACTGTTTACATGAAGAACAGAAGAGAGAAGTATTCATCTATAGGTTTCTGCTCATTTGTGAAGGGCTACCCCCATGAAGCGTTCATTCTCTCACCCTTGCAGATGCATGCATAGGTCCAAGGGGCCGTGTATACTCCCATGGAATCCAACACAACCATAGCAGAATAGTCCTGAGGCAGAAACATTAGATCAGCTGAGACAAAGTTGTATCAGGTTATACGTCCATACAACCATTGCCACAGCAACAAGTGGAGTAAAAAGGTAGGTCATGAGGACATAAACAAGGGGGGAGTGGAGGCAGACACAAGAGGTGAGCAACACTGCTGATTTCTTATCCCTTTTAAACATCATTTTAATTACATTTTCAAATATATGCTGTATTTAATAAAGCTTCAGATGAACTATTTAAAAAAAATAATTTCTTTCACTATGCACTAAAAAAAAGCAAATATAAGTATATCTTAAAAAACATTATGATAATCTATACTACAAAGCAACAGTAATCAAGACAGTATGGTACTGGCACAAAAACAGAAAGATAGATCAGTGGAACAGGATAGAAAGCCCAGAGATAAACCCACGCACATATGGACACCTTATCTTGATAAAGGAGGCAGGAATGTACAGTGGAGAAAGGACAGCCTCTTCAATAAATGGTGCTGGGAAAACTGGACAGGTACATGTAAAAGTATGAGATTAGATCACTCCCTAACACCATACACAAAAATAAGCTCAAAATGGATTAAAGACCTAAATGTAAGGCCAGAAACTATCAAACTCTTAGAGGAAAACATAGGCAGAACACTCTATGACATAATCACAGCAAGATCCTTTCTGACCCACCTCCTAGAGTAATGGAAATAAAAACAAAAATAAACAAATGGGACCTAATGAAACTTCAAAGCTTTTGCACAGCAAAGGAAACCATAATCAAGACCAAAAGACAACCCTCAGAATGGGAGAAAACATTTGCAAATGAAGCAATTGACAAAGGATTAATCTCCAAACTTTACAAGCAGCTCATGCAGCTCAATAACAAAAAAACAAAAAACCCCATCCAAAAATGGGCAGAAGACCTAAATAGACATTTCTCCAAAGAAGATATACAGAGTGCCAACAAACACATGAAAGAATGCTCAACATCATTAATCATTAGAGAAATGCAAATCAAAACTACAATGAGATATCATCTCACACCAGTCAGAATGGCCATCATCAAAAAATCTAGAACAATAAATGCTGGAGAGGGTGTGGAGAAAAGGGGACACTCTTGCACTGCTGGTGGGAATGTGAATTGGTTCAGCCACTATGGAGAACAGTATGGAGGTTCCTTAAAAAACTACAAATAGAATTACCATATGACCCAGCAATCCCACTACTGGGCATATACCCTGAGAAAACCAAAATTCAAAAAGAGTCATGTACAAAATGTTCATTGCAGCTCTATTTAAATAGCCCGGAGATGGAAACAACCTAAGCGCCCATCATCGGAGGAATGGATAAAGAAGATGTGGCACATATACACAATGGAATATACTCAGCCTTAAAAAGAAATGAAATTGAGCTATTTGTAATGAGATGGATAGACCTAGAGTCTGTCATACAGAGTGAAGTAAGTCAGAAAGAAAAAGACAAATACCGTATGCTAACACATATATATGGAATTTAAGGGAAAAAATGTCATGAAGAACCTAGGGGTAAGATAGGAATAAAGACGCAGACCTACTGGAGAACGGACTTGAGGATATGGGGAGGGGGGAAGGGTGAGTTTTGACAGGGCGAGAGAGAGTCATGGACATATACACACTAACAAACGTAGTAAGGTAGATAGCTAGGGGGAAGCAGCCGCAAGGCACAGGGATATTAGCTCGGTGCTTTGTGACAGCCTGGAAGGGTGGGATGGGAGAGTGGGAGGGAGGGAGACGCAAGAGGAAGACATATGGGAACATATGTATATGTATAGCTGATTCACTTTGTTATAAAGCAGAAACTAACACACCATTGTAAAGCAATTATACCCAATAAAGATGTTTAAAAAAAAAAAAACATTATGATAATCTGACTAGAGTCCAGCACCACCAGTTTCATTTGGTCTTTCATTTTAGTAGTGTAAGTATCAATGCATTTACTCTTAACGTAATTGTGCATATTATGGCAAAAGCAATTCAAGTATAATCCCAAATCCTTATTGGATGTGGCTGTATGTGTTTGTGATTCACAAGACTCTTTCAACAGATGATTATTTCTCTACAATTTTTCTGTTGGTACAAAAGGCAGGCTTAAATTTACCATGGACAGCAAGGAGGTAGTTTATGCCAATAATGAAAAGCAAGTAGAACGATACAAAATGGAATGGACTGCTTTATGTAATAGAAAGATCCATATCCATTCAATGAATGACGGTATTATGGCATATCGAGTGAAGGAAATGCACACATAACCAAATAAACCAAAACTGACACGAAAATGCCATCACAGGTGAGTGCTAATTGCCAGGAGCACAGAGAGAAGTGTCAAGGAATTAGGTATGCTTGAGGGATTAGAAAACCCTTCATGGATGGTGACCAGAATACAAGCTACTCTCACGTGGCCATCTCCTTCTTCCTCAGAACGACTGGAAGGTGATGGGCCGAAGAGATGCCCCTTGCTCTTATAGGAATCTTCAGGATCTAGCTTTGGCTAGTAATTTCAGTGCCCCACATTCATTTCAATTCCCCTTATTTGACTCATAGTTTCTCCCCACAAAAAAACTCTCCCCATTTTAGATTACTTCATATCAGCTTTATGTATCTTCCAACCTCAACTGTTCTAAAGCTATATTTGTGCTAAAGCTTTTGAAATTGTGCTTCGGTGAACATTTTTAAAGACTTGAGGCCATTCTTTTCGCTCAGTTACTCCAACTCTCTCTCAAGCTGCTTAACAATCCTGCAACCCTACACCGAGCTAACGTTCCCAAAGGCCGCTCTGCCCCAACGTGTGGCGCGTTTCCTCTACCTCGATTGTGACTCCTGCCGTTTCTTGCTGAAGATGCTTATCAGTGACATTGATTAGGAAGGTGAGAAAGTCATATAAATACACTTGTATGAGCACAATTTATCAAAAACTGGCCACTAGTTCTGCTTTGGGCTTTCCTTGTGCCGATGCACTGATATCACATTGAATGAGAATTTCTCAGTAACGTGTTTTATTTTTCTTAATTCAAGTCATATTGCCTATTTTTATGAGAGCCTTGAATACTTTTAGAGATAGGGGGCAACAAATAGGTGGCATTTTTCTTGTTTTATAGTTTTTTTTCCATTTGCTCCATTAGAATTTCTTACGTGAATGTATGAAATAAACGACTCTGAAACTGAGCGAAAACCTACAGGGACCCCCAGGTACAAAGGCCCCTCCACACCCCCTGCCTCTTGTTTGTAGAAAAGTTGAAACCTCCCAGGCCCCCCTGAGTCACAAAGAGCAGGTTCGAGCAGTTAAAGATTAGGACAATAGGGTCACAGACTCAGTCTCTGATGCACATTCCTGAGTCTTCTTACAGATACTCTAATTGCCACCAAACGGAAAAAGCTAACTGATGACCAGACGGTAGCCATGACGTAAGTTGCTCCATCTTGAGCACTACTGAATCTATGGCTAACACACTTCCAAGAACTGGCCTTAAGAGAATGGGATTAACACTATTGCTCATAATCATCTGTATCTTTGTGGGCATCAAAATAACTGTAGCTTGCTCTGCCCATATATGTAAGCGGGCAACTGAAATTGTCAGCAAAGAGATGCTACAGACCCAGGTCGACATCTTCCACTCTAAGAATATGATGCCCATGTGAGCACGAAGAAGTTACAGAAGACTGCTCTTCACCCCTAATTTCACAGAAATGGAATGATGTCTGATAAGTGGGGATTTGTAAGCAGCTCTTTTTTTCCTGTTTGTCTATTTCTGTTCCACTTAAACCTTAATTATAAAAATGAGATCACTAGGTAACTTTTAACCTAACTCCTGACTCTGCTCTACTGAATGTACACAATGCCTTGCCTAACCTGTTGGTTGCTTTCCTGGATTAAAATGGGTAAGAATAAAGTAGTTAAAGAATGACTGACTCTACACCCAGCTTCCCCCTTAGAAAATCTGCAGGCAGACCACACAGGCAAGATAGCATCCAAAGGAAAATCACAAGTCAGCAGGTCTGCACACAATGGAAAAATGAAGAATCTGATCTTCTGCCTCAATGATTAACAGATTCTTTCCCCCTTTCTCCCCTTAAAAGCTGTCACGGTTGAGCATCTTTGGAGTTGGTTTTGGGGGACATGAGTCAAACCTGAGTTCAGTAACAACTCTAATGGTGAAGGCAGATGTAGGATATCAAGTGATAATTCATGTTTTTATAGGGAAAAAGAGTTAAACACTGGGAAGGCTATGTACAATGGTCCATGATATATTGTCAGTAATTCAGGAACCATCTATAGGATGTGGTGGTTGGTTTGTTTTGTTTTATACTCCTCTCATTGAAAGGTAGCATCTGTGTTCCCTCCCCTTGAACTGGAGATCTGTGAAAACTTGAAAAATATAGCAAAAGCAGCACCGCATCTGTTTTCTGAGCCCAGGTTTTATGAAACTGGCAGCTTTCACTTCCTGTCTCTTGGCATACTTGCTCTTGGAACCCAGCCACCATGCTGTGACGAACTATAAACAGCCCATGGAAAGGTCCAGGTAAACAGGAACCAGAACCCCAGAACACAGGACTGACTGAGTTCCCAGACAGCGGCCTGTACCAACTTGCTAGCCACGAGACAAGAGCTAGCAAAATGGATAAAAATGGACCTGCTAACCTCCATACAAGCAGCCCCAGCTGATATCCAGTAAAGATGAGCTGCCTCCTTGCAAGTTCTGCCCAAATTGCAGACCCATTAAGATAAAAGGGGGCGGCAACATTGTTGTTTCAAGCCACCAAATTTGGGGATGATTGGGTAACCCCTTAAACTCTTAAACGCTGCACAAAATTTTAAAGAATTAAAATTAACAAATACATATACATTTTATGGTCATGTCAGATATATTTACATATATCAGTTTAAGAGATGTTCATGTGTTCTTGTTATAAATAAGACGGTCACCAAAAGGTTAAGAAATTTGCCCCAAATTAAGAATGTAATGAGGAAAGTCATCAAGATTAAAATACAATCCTCCAGCCTTATACTTTGATGTTTCGCTGATAAGTTGTGCCCCTTTGCAAACGTTTGAAAGGTATTTATTTTCTAGGGCAGGTCTGCACTTAATTGGCATTCTTCAAAAGATAATTCCAGCACTAATCAGGGCAAAGGAAACTAACATCATACAGAAGTCAAATGCATGTCCCAAACATAAACATTTTAATATCAAAGTTCCTTTTCTAAGCCTTAAGAGTAGTATTTATGAGTAATTGGCAACCGCACTCTACCCAAACATCTGGGCAGTACAGTCAATTATACCATTAAGCAAGCAGAACAGAACAGCATCAACTCCAGCAATAACAACAACAAAATAGCCAGCCAAATTAAATGTTAAAGGTTAGCAAAAAAGTCAGATGATAGGCTCTGATTGTATGCAACTCAAGAATCCACTGATCCATCTGTAAAAAAAATAAATAAAATTTAAAACGTATACCCACCTACCATTCCAGAAAATATCATGTGATGTTTCCACTTTTAATTTACTGAGAAGGGACCCTATTTAATTGGTATTTCCTACAGTGCTTGCATATCATTAACACTCAGTAAATATATAACAACAAAATCAAAGAATAAAATACCACGTGGAACAGGTTAGACAAACCTGGGAAAGCCAAGCACACAAAGGAGAAAATGTAAGCAGACTATCAATCTTGTTTATATACTCAATGAAAATACTGGAAGCACTGCTCAGGACTCGCTTCCACACCAAGCCAATGAAACAGAAAACCTTTTGTCCTTCTGCCTAGCAAAATAAAATAAATATTTCCTTCTCCTGTCCCAATGTTTTGGCCCAGATGAATCAGATGAATATATAAATCTAAATCATTGTGTTTCTGGCTTTCCTAGCCAAACAATCTCAGCAGCCAATAGACAATGTCCAGGCCTGGATGGAAGACAATTTCTTTTTTATATCAAATTTCCCTCTAAAAAAACCTTCAATAACTGCAATGACATATGTTTTTTCTGGGGATGTTCTGAGCTTTGATTTCTCTGGCCTTAGCACAACTGTGTCTTCTAAGAGTAGTTCAGAACACTCTTCAAGGATATGTTGATGAAGCTTCTCCCTTAAATGTTAACTACTAGATGTAAAACACCCATTACGGATTACACCAGATACTCCATGGATTTGTAATAATACAGTGGTTAACAATTCAGGATTGGGAGTTGTAGAGACCTTGGTTTGAATCCCAACTCTATCTTCTATTAGCACTATGACACTGGGCAAGATACTAAACCTCTCCAATCTGACCTGCTTTTACAAGGAGTAAATTGGATTAAGTACGAAAAAAATTTTGAGGATTTTTAATATTTGCCCATGGATGAAGAAACAGCCCAATTAGCAATAAAACTTACTCTTGTCTATCTCCAAAGCCCCACTATCTACTGCACGATACCATTTCTAAAAACATGTATGAAATGCACACTGCAGTACATGTCACAGAGCTATTCTATGCACGTTTTTAAACCAGCACTTAAATATATTGTCATTGCAAAACTTCATGCACATGATCACATTGTCTCAAAAATATAGCAACACTGCTGTAAGTGCTTCTGAGAAAACATCCCCTCCTAACAATTGTTGGAAGACAATTCTCCACAAGGCCTTTACATCTCTGAATGCCTTGCAAGCAAGGTACTAACTCTCCTTTGTTCTGGACTTCCAAGGATATTTGATTAAAAAATAGCCTTGGAAGACAGATAATTTCCCCCTCAGGAGCAAAAGAGTAGGTTTGCTCCCTTGGCAGACAGAAATAGTGTCTTTCTCCAGAGCAACTGTCCAAAACAGAAGATTCAGATTCCCTGCAGGGTTCCTCTCCTGCAGTGCAGTCCATTATGTTTGCAGGGATCTTCGGACTCTCTTCACAGTACCTAGTAGGAAAGGAGGCTGGGAAACTGGTGTAAAAATGCTAATACTCTGTTACTACTATGAATAATAGCATTATCTCTGACCCAGGATGCTGGTTTGTTCTACCAGCATCCATGAAACTATTAGGCTGACTTGTCAGTCTGCAAGTACGGTAAAATCTCAGACTATTCACAGCTCTTGACAACAACATACAATACACGTTTAATATAACGCTCAAATTTTGATATTGAACTTCTAGGTAATGATAGCAGAGTTAAGATGGACCACAGATTTCCTCCTCATAAAATTAATGAAATTAATAAAAAGCAGCAATAGGTATACCCCAAACTCAAAAGATCTCCAAGAGTGGTATGTCAAATGGAGAATAGAAAATTCTGGGTCTGTGTGACTGCTAATCTCACTAGCAACCTTTAGAGCGGGTATCGGTGAAAGAAGAGAATACTAAAAACTCTATTATTCTCAATCTTAAAAGAAACCTGTTATAGGAGAAAGATGGAAACCCCCCCAAAATGTCAAGAAAAAACTACTACAATTGCTATAGGATATTCATGTTTGCAGTGAACACTACCAGGATTCATCATTTCTATGACTGTTATGGGTTGGATTGTCTCCCCCAAAAAGATGTGTTAAAGGATTAACCCCCTGTACTTCAGGATGTGACTTTATTTGGAAATTGGGTAGCTTCAGAGATAATTAGTTTAAATGACATCATACTGGAGCAGAGTGGGCTCCTAATCCAATATGACTGATGTCCTTATGAGAAGATAAACATACAGGAAGACAGCCATGTGACAATGGCCGCAGGGATTGGAGAGATGAATCTACAAGCCTAGGAACACAAGGATTATTAGCCACCACCACAAGCTAGGGAAGAGTCCAGGAAGGATTCTACCTAAAGTCTCAGAGGAAGCATGACCCTGCTGACCCTTCATTTTAGACGTCTGTTCTCCAGAACTTTGAGAAAATAATTTTTTTTTTTTTACATGTTCAGATTGTGGTACTTTGCGATGGCAATCTAGGGAAATGACGTGATGACCACCGTGGAGGAACAACCTATATCTTGGGGACAACAACCTATACCTTGGGGACTACACCCATGAGCACAGCATATACAAAGCCGCATAAAGGCCAAACTGAACTTCAGCAGTCCCCCACCTACCATGCCCACCCACTCCATCCTACCACCACCCCAACAAGACAGAAAGGGAATAGGACAAAGTGTGCTGTTCTGCAAATCAGAAAAAATAGGTCTTAGGTTCATCTCTCTCACTCCTCACATCCAATCCATCATCAAATCCTCCGCCATCCAAATACATTCAGAACCCTCCATCCCTCACCAATGCCACCACAATCACCTCTCCCACTTCCACTATCTCCAACTGCATTCTTGCAGCAGCTTTTAAACTGATCTCTCGTGTCTTATACTCTATCTCTACATTGCAAAAAGAGCAATCCTATTAAATATTAAATCGGATCATGTCACTCTGCTCAAAATCCTTCAATGGCCTCCCATCTTTCTTAGCATAAAAGCTAAGTCCTTACAGAACCACAGGGTCCCACATAATCAGCCATCTGCTACTCTTCCAAGTCCCTCCTACTGTTCTTCCCCTACACTGGCTTCTTCGATGACCTTCAATATGCCAAGCCTCCTGGTGTGTTCCTCTGGCCCAGAACCACTTCCTCCCAAACAGGTAAACTTTGTGGTTTATTCCCCTCACATTCTATAGATCTCTGGTCAAAAGATCCTTTATCAAAATTGCCTCCTTTAATCACTCAAAAATGGTAAATCTCTCTTCCCTACATTTCCTTACCCTGCTTTATTTTTCTCATATGTCTTTTATATGTCTATATCTAGGATATATTGACTTACTGTGTATTGTTATAGGTTTATTACCTGGTTTCTCCTACTAGATTGTAAGCCCCTTGAGGTCAGGGACTTTGCCTGTTTTGTTCATTATTATATCCTCAATGCCTAGAACAGTGCCTGGAACATAATACCTGCTGAACAAATATTTGTTGTTAAGTATGTGATCAGTTCCGTGTACTATCTAGTGTTTATCTTGTAAGAGTAACTAGGAGGTCTGGACAGATGTCCCACATGGGCCGAGTAAGATGAAAATGTGCTGTGCTTAAAAAATAAAAATAAAGGAAGGAATATAGTCTCAGAAGAGGGATGGTAAAAGAGAATGCATGTCCAATCTACTCTGACTCACGATTTTTAAATATACATTTGGTTTAAGTAACGTTGTTTTATGAATATCACCACATTTTAGCAATAGTTAGGTCAAAATGGTAATTATATGTTTCCCTCCTATAGGTCTATAATATCACTCTTTTTTTCTCACTCAAAACCACCAATTTTTTTTTTTTTTTTTTTTTTGCAGTACGCGGGCCTCCCACTGTTGCGGCCTCTCCCATTGGGGAGCGCAGGCTCAGCGGCCATGGCTCATGGACCAGCCGCTCCGCGGCATGTGGGATCTTCCCGGGACCAGGGCACGAATCCGTGTCCCCTGCATCGGCAGGCGGACTCTCAACCACTGCGCCACCAGGGAAGCCCCAAAACAACCAATATTTGTAATAATTCACTCATTCATAATCCCATTCAGTGATAAATACGGAAAAATTCATCTTCAAAACAATTGATCCTATAGACAATTCAATTCAATCCTATAGACAAAACAATTTCAATATCTAAAATGAATGCAAATTTAGCAAGTAGCTTTCTTTCAAATTTGATGTTTTACTCAAACATATGTATATATTCACGGTAATTATTAATATGCCTAGTGTGTTCATTAACCCTCACCAATACATTTTTCTCAGAGTTAAATTTACCTTTTTTAACTTTCATGCTCTTAATAACTATGCATAAACTAAAACAACTGTGCTAATATTTTACAGTTCCTTCTAATTTTCATTACCCCCACAAGAATGCATAATACCCTCACAAATAGTTTTAACAGGCATATAAGTTAGGGAGTAGAATTTACAAACGATGTTCTTCAAAACTAAATTCTAAAAGTTTTGAAAGAGTAAAATATTCTTCAAAGCAATGATTGCCACACCTTGAAATTACACGAACACAGAATTCCAATGTGTGGCTAAACTAACACATGGCCAATGGGTATGCTCTCCACTGTGTGAAATCCTATTGCCCAAAGTTAATGTATAAACTTGTCAAATATAGTAATGAGCCAGACACAACAGTGTACATCACAAGCCTAGCAAGGCATTTACAAGTATATAAACCATTGGGATAAATGATTTCCTTGACTTCTTGGATTACAATGTTATTGGAACTTGGCACTTGGGGGAATTGGAACTTAATGAACTTTAGATGAACTGGGTTATGGGCGGTTGCCTCTAATGAATCATTGTGACAGAGGCTTCTTTCCTCCCCACCCCCTTTTCTTTTAATAGGAATGTGAGCTGGGTGAGAGTCACAGTTTATTTCCATCAAAAGCTCAATGAGGATTTGCAAGCCTTTGTTTTGATGAAGAGCTAAAAGGGTTCGCTGGCTGAACACTAGATATCCAGCCGTTTGCCAAGCATCGAGAAAATAGAACCTTCCACTGTGTTTTACAAAATACACTTGGAAGCAATTTAGAGTACAATGATTCTCCAAAACAGTTCATCAGTCACAAGCAACCTTATTTCCCACCGGCACACTCTCAGCATCAACCCAGGGAACTGCCCTTCGGTTCTCAGGCATGAGAAGGTTTTGCTTGAATTTCTAAGAAAGGAGTTCCAAGGCAAAATAAAAATGATGCAATTACACAATTCTGGACCTCAAACCTAAAGATACGAATTCTGACATCAACTGACCCCCCGAGAAGAATTTCACTTATAAGTGATGATTTCCTTGTACCCAATGTCTGACTCAGAGTATCGCACTTCTTAACAAAGGAGACAAATCTTATTCTACCACATAGTCAGTTTTCCCTCCTTTGCTCCTTCCCCTCTTCCTACCAGCACCACAGCTGTATGCAAGTTTGCGTCCCTATCCATTTGCCTTTGAATTATGGGGTAACAAAGTTACCATTTAAGTCCCTAGAGCAGGCACGAAAACCACTACTAACCATATAAGCGATTAATCTGAGTGTAAGTCATGTAATATCCTGAGTATACATATGGAACTAAAAAAAAAAAAGATCAAGAGGAACATCTTCCTTATGCAATTCTTTTTACTCTGCTCTACTCCAGATCAAAGAACGATGCTTATTAATGACGGAGATATTATGTAGTTTAAAGTAACGTGATGACCTGGTGGATATGCTTCAGGCAGAACCTGGCACATTTGAATTCAGCATGTCTGAAACAAGGTCTACCTGGCAGTTACAAAGCCTCTAGTTTCATTTCCCCCGAAAGGCTTTTCAGAGGCTGACGCTGCCAGTTTATACTACCATTCTCAATCGTACACATCATTAGATTAGCAGCCTCTTAAACACAAGCAGGCTGAAGTCTGCCACTAATATCTGAATTTTCTCCGCTTTCTTTCCGACTTAGCAGCTCAGACTACAGGAGACACAGACCTAGATAGGCCACTGCTCTAAATGATGTTGGTGCCGTCACACAAATATTTGCTCTCCTTGTGGAGATGGAGATCAAAAGATAGAGAGGGGTGGGCTGGCCGGTGAGACTTGCAGGCTGTAATTTCTATATCCTTTTGTCGTATCACCAGTCATTCTAGTTACTTAGGAGTTGCTCTCCCTAACAGACCGTACCGGTTCTGGAGCCAGACCATCTGGGTTGGAAACCAGCTTCACCACTCTTGGGGCAAGTCACTTGTCCTCTCTGTAACTCAGTTTCCACATCTGTGACATGGGCATAATACTTACTAACCTCATGGGATTGTTGTTCTATAAGAACTGATTCAGTTATTCATTACAGATCTATCAAATACTTGATGGTGGTGGTGATGTTGAAAAGGACCAAATCTTTGTGTCTATACTCCCAAAGACTCACCCAGCGTTTAACCCGTAAGAGAGACTTGAAAAGCATGCTAATTGTGTAGCCTTAGGTAAGACATTTAAATTCTGAGCCATAGGAAAGGAAAACATGGAAGAGATGCAGGAGAGAAAGCACAAATGAAACAAGATTGGCAAGTATCAGTAATTCTTAAATCTGGATTTCATGGGGTTCCTTTACACTATTTTCCTTATTCTTGCGTATCTTTGAATATTACCGTAGTAAAATCTAAACAAAAAATTTTATCTGAGCCTCATTTCTTTCACCTGGAAAATGATACATTGTCCTTGTTGGTTATCTATTTTATATATAGTAGTGTATATATGTTAAACCTATCTATTTTATATATAGTAGTGTATATATGTTAAACCCAAATTCCTAACTTTTATCCCTCCCTCCACCCTCCTTTCCCCTTTGGTAACCGTAAGTTTGTTTTCTATGTCTGTGAATCTCTTTCTGTTTTGGAAATAAGTTCATTTGGGTGTTTTTTGGGTTTTTTTTTTTTTTTTTAAGATTCCACATATAAGCAGTATCATATGATACTTGTCTTTCTCTGATTTACTTCACTTGGTATGAGAATCTCTAGGCCCTTCCATGTTGCTGCAAATGGCATTATTTCATTCTTTTTATGGCTGAGTAGTATTCCATTGTGCATATATAACACATCGTTATCCATTCAGCTGTTGATGGACACTCAGGTTGCTTCCACACCTTGGCTATTGTAAATAGTGCTGTTATGAACATTGGGCTTCATGTGTCTTTTCGATCTTACACTCATTCTAAGTTGGCTGCCACAACTCATAAATGCTACTCTCCACCTCAGGTCACTCATGACTTCACTGTCTATTAAATGTTAGTAATACAACATTTTAATCTTAGAGTTTTACTATCCTATTTCACATCTCCACATCATTCTACACTGACGTCCCCTCTTTCCTTTCTAAAGCCATCTTTTCCCTGACATCACACTATTCTGGTTACTTCTTCATGTTCTGGCCTCACCTTTCAGGCTCATCCACCACTCATTGCCTTTAGAGGTTATGGTCTGGCCAGGCTCAGGTCTACCCCTTTCTTTCACCATTATATGCTCTCTTCCTAGATTCACCAGTATTCCCTCAGTTGACATTTCTCACCCAGAACTCCTCTGAATTTCAGAACTACATAAGCACCTATTTGACATCTCTAAGATGTCACAGTGATTTTGTAATATATAAAAAACTGTATTCATCATCCTGCCCTCAACCCAACTTGCCTCCTGTGTTCCCTACAAGACCTAGTTCTACATGCCAAAAAAGAAAGTTTCCCTGACATCTCCTTTTCATTCATTTCTTCATTTCACATACATGCGTGTGTACTTGTACACATGTGTATGTGCGTACATGAGAGAAAAAGCCTCCTAGGAGCATTGATGGATAGTTGAGTTCCTATTTGAAGCTTTTGGTAATTAAAGTGAAATCAGTCAGTAGAGTATGTGATTTGCTCTAGAAACAATAAACGGCTCAGAGCAGGTACAGAGATCAAACAGAGTTTAACGGGAGGTTAGGCTTTGCAAGATTAGTATCACACAAGAAGAAAAGGGCAAGGGATTGGAGAATTTCAAGAGAGCAACTATAATGTTGGATCATAAAATCTATGTTGAGTAGTAGAGAATATAAAAGGGAATAAGGATTGTTAGAAATAATGGTGAAATCAATGGATTAGAGGTCTCCATGGAGTCAAAGAAAATGAATGGAACAGGTTGGAGATCATCAATGAAACGCTTAAAACTGAGGGCTTGAGAGGCCAAGTTTTGAGGAATGAGAAGAAATATGTTAATGCCATTGTTAACCATGATAAGAGAGAAAAGCATCACCAAATCAAATTCATTCGTTTTTACCACAGCACCCCAGGATATGTTACCATGTATGGAAATGTCCAATATTAATACCAGATTATAATATACATAATTTTTATATTTACTTCTAAGGGCAGGACCAAAGTTATTTCTAAATTACCTATAGCAATATTTTTCATAGAATAAAAAATAAGTATACCTACTGAGGATAATATCAATGTTCACTGGAGTCATATAAAAAATAAATAAAATTAAAATGAACATTATAAGAAAACAGTTATAATATACACATTAGTAAAATTCTGCACATGTAAAAAGTCTGGGAGAAATATCTAAAAACATAAATTGAAAAAATTATATTCCTGTAGTAATAGCTTAAAAGGTAAATGTAGATAAGCAACATAATCCCCAATATGTTTTATTCTGCAGAAATACCTTATGAGGACTTCCCTGGTGGCACAGTGGCTAAGAATCCCCCTGCGAATGCAGGGGACACGGGTTCGAGCCCTGGTCAGGGAAGATCCCACATGCCGTGGAGCAACAAAGCCCGTGTGCCACAACCTACTGAGCCTGCACTCCAGAGCCCGAGAGCCACAACTACTGAGCCCATGCGCCTAGAGCCCGTGCTCTGCAACAAGAGAAGCCACCACAATGAGAAGCCCGAGCACCGCAACTAGAGAAAGCCCGCGTGCAGCAACAAAGATCCAATGCAGCCAAAATTAAATACATAACATATATACATTTATATGGGGGAGAAAACTTAAAAAAAATACCTTATACATGGCATTGTAAAATAATGACACCTTATCTAAGGTTAAAAAAAAATGCAAGAATTTGCAATGGTAGTAAATAGCTACGGCATGGGAGATGCAACTTAGTGCCTCTCATAAGGCAACAGAAACAATTATGCTTACATTATGTTTTTTCTTTAACCAAAAATATCTGAGTTGACAAATGAACGAATCATGTAGTAGAAACTCTGACAAAGTTGGCTAAGACATTCTGGCAGATTGTAAAGATATTCCAACCACTCAATTGTATGATTTCTGGCCAAGTACTGCAATTAACACTTTTATTTTAAAAAAGAATATTTTAGAAATGTTTTGTTGTATACAGTGAACAGTAATATTTCAAAACAATTTTTAAAAACCACCATGTGTCCTGATCACCTCTAAAGTACATTTAGCTCTTATGAATACAGTTCTATAATTCATTTAAGGTTTCATACTTTACACAATTCCCTAAATTAGTGTTATTAGAGTGAGATTCGGCACTACTGTCTAAATTACTCAGCAAAGCACTTACCAAAACCAGCAGTATAAATATGATTTCTTAGTAATGATATAAAACACTTAAGCCTATGACCTACAGACAAAATGATCAGTTTTAAATGTCTACAGAAATGCTTCTAAAGATAAGGAACTGTTCGGTTACCTTATAAGCATATCCTTTTAAGTAGAATTACCCTTGTAACTTGCCAGACCTGCATAATAAAATATGCCAGGCCAAGTTCCACCTGTACAGATGAACGCTTCAAAATACAGGTTTTGCAGTGCTTTAAAGATTTTGTATTTCAATGTAACTGACAGACCAAGAACAGATTCGAAATCCAAAGATATGAGAACCATATCTTATCACCACTTCCCTTGAAGTTTAATCACAGAAACAGCACGGAGAGCACACAGATTGGTCTTTCTTATTTTTGAGACTACATGGGAAAAAGGCATTTTTCTAAGGTAACTAAAGTCCAATCAACATTTTTTCATTTAAACTCAACATCTCATATTGCAACCTGGAAGAGAGTCACAAAACTGATATAATGCCTGTAAGCCTCATACTTCAAGGAGATGGGCCAGCATGTCCAAATTAAAGCAAGAGTGATATTTCCCAGATATCAGGAGGCCCTTGCCTGAACAGAAAGGAAAGCCTTAAAATGCAAACGATACTTTGTGAGATTGTTTTAGGCACCAAAAAGTATATTGGGCGAGAAAACTGCAGAGATTATAGAAATGAAAAAAATAACTAAAGCAGTTTCTCTTCAGATGTCAGGTGTTAAAAGTACTACTGAAGATACAGTATCAATCGTTCAAAATTTTTTTTTAATATTTCCTAAATTTTTAAACATAAAACTTAGAGAAAAATAGCATTTCAAAAGTGGAAGTCATACTTTTCCACCCTTTCCATTATTTGGCTACTCGTTATTGGAGAACAGGTTGGAAACAAGTTAGATCTCAAACCAGGTAAGTTTTGCTACTTACTCCTAGTTTCCAAGAGCGTTTTAGGGGTAGTGGGCAGGTGTGTCATAGAAAGGATGGCTTATGGTAGAAAAGTGACTAGATGAAAGTAGAGAGGTACTTATGATTCTGGTCTACACCTTCCTGTCCAAATACCAATAGAAATATTGTCTTGAATTCTAGTCATCTGATATTTAAGGAATAAAAAGGTAGACACCCTAACTAGATAACACACATGTACTATGGGGCTAGCAGGTCCTAACCACAAGGCAGTACCATTGTGTAACTATCACCAAGTATTGTAATAAAAGGCTTTGACTAAGTAATAATTTTAATTACAGTTAAATGTCTTTAATTCTGTTATTTTGAGATGTCCAAGCTAACTCCCCTAAAACAACATGGAAGCAGAGAAGGGGCTAGATGTGAATAAAGCTTGCAAACACACTTGATTCACATTTCAGTCACACTGAACACTAATTCTTTGTGAAGAGATTCTCTTGATTTGTAATTTTTTTTTAACGTGTGTGGTCTGCATTGATTTCTAATTGTATAGATGACTGCAATGTGACATTAAAATAGATGTTTCAGCTGACACTCAAAAACAGCGTTTCTCAGTGGAGATACTATTGATATTTGAGGTGCAATAATGCTTCAGGCTTGGTCTACGAAATCTAGCCTCAACATCTCTGAACTGGAGCAGAGATCACAGGGAGGGGATACCAGAGAGCTGGGCTTTCAAAGGAAAAGCAATGGACCGGCACATCACTTCCTGTTCCCTCTCATTCCTCCAAATCCCCCACTGTGTCCTCAGGCCACTGCTGATCTACCTTCTGTCACTATAGATTAGTTTGCATTTTTTGAGAATTTTATATAAATTAAATCATATAGTGCATAATATTTTTTACCTGGCTTCATCCACTCAACATAATTTTGAGACAAATCAGTGTTGTCGTGTGTAATAAGAGTTCATTCTATTTTCCTACTGAGTAGTCCATTGTATGAATATACCATGATTTGTTTATCCATTCATAAGCTATAGACATTTGGGTTGTTTCCAGTTTTTGGTTATTACAGAAAAAACTGCTATGCTGTGAACATACAAGTCTTTGTATGGATGTATGCTTTCTTTTCTCCTGGGTAAATAGCCAGAAGCAGAATGTACAGGTTATATGGCAGGTATGTTTTAATTCTGTAAGAATCTGCCAGTTTTCCAAAGTAGTTGTAATATTTTACATTCCTATCAGCAGTTTATGAGAGGTCCAGTTCCTTCACACTCTGCGAACATTTGCTAGTCAGTCTTTCTAATTTTATCCATTCTATTAGATACCCAGTGGTATCCCATTGAGACAATTTGCATTGCTCTAAGCACTAATTATCATAAGTATCTTTTCATGTATCTGTATACTATCTGTATAGTTAGTTGTATCCAATCTTACAACCCCTGCCTTTTATTGGGATAATTATTCCACACTACTAAGGCAAGACCCTCTAAGTACTCTACTCAGGGCTCCATAGTTGTAAAGTTTTCCAGTCTAGCTGATGGGACGGGCACTATTTCGACCTCGACTGCCACATAACTGCCCCAGCTGATCCCTTCAAATGGTTTCTTCCCTCAACTCAGGTTTCTTGGTTTCTCACATGATGAGCTAGTCAGTACTCTGCTAAACACTTGCAATAATCTTCTTGCAGATCAAGGATTCTTTCTTCGTACAAGGCTTTTGCAACTTTTTCAGGACACTAATTTGTTTTCTGTCCGTCATCACTGTCTCTCCATGCCTGATGCTCAATGCCTTCAAAATTGTTTCGTATATTTTATCTAGTTTTGTTTGTTTCATGAGTTAAAGCAAATCCAATAGACACAAGACATTTAATTTTAGAAATTTAAGGCTTAAGTGATGGTAGGACTTTATTTCTTAAGAGTCATCAGATAAGGGCTCCCAGGGTTTTCAATCAGGTCAGAGGACAAGTCAGACCCACCAAATAAACATGGAGGGACTATTAGAGAAAAAAAAGAAAATTGCCTTTCATTACATCCCACAAATTTTTTGTTCATTGTACTAGTTATTCAACTACTAGAAAAACTTTGATGACGCTATGTATGTGATTCACTCATTCATGCAATCCTTCACTGCTATTAAGGATAACTGCAGCCTCCCTCTATTCAATGATAATTGTGAAACTTTCTCATAGAAGGAGGCATTTACTTTGTCCTTGTAAAGTTTACCAGTCAACATTTCCTGCCCATCAGCTGCCACTGGAACTTAAAGGAAACCTGCTACACCCTGGTCATATTTACTGCTCACACAAAAGGATTTGACAATGGAATCAGGCTTCACCCTGCAAGTTGTTTATGCACGGTTACAGATAGAGGAATCTTTACAGTATCGCCAAATTGGATTCTACTGCCCCACACACTATGTTTGATATTCCTCTGACATAAACCCACCCGGGTCTATGTCTTTGACTCCATGGAAACCCTAAGTAAAAGCTTTCAGTCAAGAACTTTTTTGTACTGCAGCAATAAAAATGCTTCCAAAGGCAAGCAAAACATTGACTGGTGGGCTCATTATTGTATAAAAAGGAACGCTTGAGTCCTTTCCTTGTTTCAAGATTTTTAGAATTTTTATCGCACTTGAAGCAGCCTAGAAATGTTTAAACACTTGATGCTTCAATTAAGATGTCTATTAAGTATCTATTTAGTGATGGGCACTATACAGTGCACTGAGAATACAGAAGTGAAATAAATCCATTCTGCCTTTAAGATGCTTGTGGTCTGGAATGGGTCTCAGGGTTATACAGGCAAATAAGTGCAAAATTATAAAAATTTGCTTTGTTTCCATAAAAGGTCATATCCAAGATGAGCTATTACAGATTTTTTAAAGTATAAAATAATAAAGTTTTTAAAAGTCACAAAGATGGAGCTTGTTATCACTCCTCTTAAACTCTACCAAGCAAATTTTCAAGTCTTACACAGGAAAGTGTTATCAGCCCACAGGGTTAGCAAACTATGACCCAGGGGTCAAATCCCACCTGCCTCCTGTTTTGTTAAATAAAGATGTATTGAACACAACCACGCTCATCATTTACATATTGTTTAAAGCTGTGTCATCCTACCACATCAAAGTTGAGTAGCTGCAACGGAGGTCACATGGTCCCCTACACTAAACATATTTACTACTGATGCTTTATAGGAAAGTTTGCTAACTCCTACAACAGATGATTAACTCATCAGACCTGTATCTAAACAAAGAGCTCTACCTAAACAAAACTTAATACTTGGCTGCTTTGAAATCTGTATTAAAGGAAATGAAACAACCCATGAGCCAATTTTATGTTCAACAGTGGCTTTCCTTCCACTTAGCCAATCCTATCTGTTTTGTTTGCTTGTGTAATGCCTGCACCCACAGTGGAGGTGGTGAACAATTGACCATTAAACTCTTTTAGTCCTCTACGTGTTTCTTTATATGCCACCCCTTCCCTCAAAAGCCAAAATATTTCAAGGTTCTTAGAATCATCATAATGCAAGACTCAGTGAAAACCTTGACTCCAATCCCACCTGCCACGTGCCTCTCCAAATAAATGAATCTCAGTAAATCGTTTTCTTTGCATTACCCTGATTTAGTAAATGTCATTAAAAAGTATCAGCTGGGGCTTCCCTGGTGGCACAGTGGTTAAGAATCCGCCTGCCAATGCAGGGGGCACAGGTTCGAGCCCTGGTCCAGGAAGATCCCACATGCCGAGGAGCAACTAAGCCCATGTGCCGTAACTACTGAGCCTGCGCTCTAAAGCCCACGAGCCACAACTACTAAGCCCACATGCCACAACTACTGCAGCCCGTGTGCCTAGAGCCTGTGCTCTGCAACAAAGCGAAGCCACCACAATGAGAAGCCCACACTGCAACAGAGTGGCCCCCACTCACCGCAACTAGAGAAAGCCCATACACAGCAAAGAAGACCCAAAGCAGCCAAAAATACTATTTTCTTGAGGGATTTTCTTAGAGTCCTTTTTTTTTTTTTTGCGCGGGCCTCTCACTGCTGTGGCCTCTCCCGTCGCGGAGCACAGGCTCCGGACGCACAGGCCCAGCGGCCATGGCTCACGGGCCCAGCCGCTCCGCGGCATGTGGGATCTTCCATGGACTGGGGCACGAACCGGTGTCCCCTGCATCGGCAGGCGGACTCTCAACCACTGCGCCACCAGGGAAGCCCTTTCAAGTCTTTTCATAAGGGAATTAGTCCCTCAATATCAATTTCTCACATTCTGCTTTTCTAATTTCACCTTTTGCCAATAACACAGATGTTCTCATTTGTTTACAAATACTTCTGATACAAAACAACTTACCATGACACAGCAGATTTCTTAATGCCATTTAATTTGGAATTGCTTGCATGAGGTAGAGCTGCCTTAAAATATTATCAATTACTCCCAAATCATTAAGCAACTCAAGCTACAATAATTTAGAATATCAAAAAAAATCTAAAGTTCAAAAGAAAATAGTTTAGAACTATAAACTTCCTTAAACAAGTCAGTGTTAACAGGCGTTTCTCTTAAAAGTGTAGTAGAGAAAATGTTTTTATATATTTCTGTACGGACAGGTTGAAATTGGTAGTTGTCTTAGCCTGTATGGGCTGATATAACAGAATATAACACACACGGGAGGGCTTAAACAACAAACATTCATGTCTCACAGTCCTGGAGGCTGGAGGTCTGGGTCTCCGGCAGGGCCTTCTTCCTCGTAGGTCCTCACACTGCCCCACATCCCGGATGCATGCTGGGAGAAAGAACGAGCCTGCTTCTCTTCCTCCTTTTATAAGGGCATTAGTCCACGTGAGGGCCCAGCCTCATGACTTAATTACCGTCCAAGGCCCCACCTCCAAATACCATTCCACTGGGGATTAGGTTTCAATCCATGAATTTAGAGGGGACACAAATATTCAGTCCACAGCAGTAGTAATTAGCTGCTATGATAAAAATACATCATCTTTACAGACCACATATTTTTAGGTGAGCTTTATTTCTGCTTCACTCAACCTACTCCCTCCTCAAATCACTTCTGGAATCTCAGAGGATACTTGCAAAATGAGATTGCCTCAAGGGTCCTCAGCTGAAGCAACTACCCAGAAAGGGTTCAGGTTTTTCTATTTTTCCAAATGGGTCGATCAGTGAGTAAGCCGACTTCCACCGTGGCTATTCCCCAGGCCCAGCCACTGTATTCTTTAAATGTAATTAGAGACATTAAACACCTTTGTGAGTTTTCAGGGGGGTTTATGCTGTTGCTCTTGTAATCTTGTGCTTTAAATATTTTAAACGAGGTTACATCTAGTCACTGAATTATTTATGTTAATTCTTAGAAAAGTCAAAAATTCACCCTGAAGCTTCAAAAATAAAAAGACAGAGCTAGTTTTCTAGCTTGTGGTATTTCCTTTTTTCAAGGTAATAGGATGCAGTTCAATGAGACGTTTTTGGTTACTTTTATATTTTTACACAGCAACACTTACATACATTATATGGAATAATATGCAATAATAAGACAAATGTCACCACTCCAGCTGCTGTCTTCATTTAATAAATTAATTGCTCCATGGTTTTACCTAAAAAATTCATTCCGTTTATTTGGCAATTTACTTTCCATTCCTGTTTCTCTTTTGAACTCTCATTTTAAGTAAATATTTATCTTTTTCCGTTTAAGTACCATCAGAACTACCTATAAAAATCCATTGGGCTTCCCTGGTGGCGCAGTGGTTGAGAGTCCGCCTGCCGATGCAGGGCACACGGGTTCGTGCCATGGTCCGGGAAGATCCCATGTGCCGCGGAGCGGCTGCGCCCGTGAGCCATGGCCTCTGAGCCTGCGCATCCGGAGCCTGTGCTCCGCAACGGGAGAGGCCACAACAGTGAGAGGCCCGCGCACCCCAAAAAAAAAAAAAAAAAAAAAAAAAAAAATCACTGGATAGAGATCATTAGTCTTCCTTTTATGTTTTTTATTTTCTTGATGAGGCCCTCTAATGAGAACAGCTTTAGAATAATAGAGAGAAAATAAGCAGCATAGGCTGCTTTCTCTCCAACAATTTTACATGTAAGGATGTGGTATCCATGACAAAGAAAGCATCATGTAAACCACTGAAATACCAATGTGGCTTGCCAGTCCCTCCCTCACTCTAAATACTGACCACAGCAGAAACACCAAGGCCTCCACATAAACCCCTTTTGACATTGACTACTGCCATCAAACTGATTTTTTTTTAATGTCGAGCCACTCCCTAACACAAATTCATATTCCAAAAGATTTGTTTAAAGAGTTTTACTGGAAATATTAGAACACTTCCATACAGGAAAATATAAGGACTTTTTTTTTCTAGAAGTATTTACTTGTGCAACTCTGGCATCATAGCTTCTGCTTTAGAAATTATTGTTACCTCTAGGAAGGATGGAATTTAATAATAATAATGACAATGATAATAATAGCTATCATTTAATAAGCACTAAAATGTGCCAAACTTGTACTAGGTGCATTAAATATAATCTATTTAATCCCCACAGCAATCCTATTAATATTTCCTTTTTGCAGTTAAAGAAATTGAGAACCAATGAGATCAAATGCAATGACCAAGGGCAGGTAGCTAATAAGCCTCTGAGCTAGAACATGCGTCAGTACCTGAATCCCAACCTCTATACAACGTGGTCTCTCGTTAAAAATGGCTTCACTTGGTTTTAGACTTTTAGAGGTTTCTATATTAGTGGCAAAAGAATAGGCTAAACATTTCAGAGTAACCCCTCATAATCTCTCTAAATTAATATAGTGCTGACTAGAAAATTCAAATGGCAAATTTATCTTGAGAGTAACCTGAGTCTATTATGAACATCCCTCACTTACTTTACCATACTGAATATAAAAATTTAGATTGTGAGGCTAGATGTCTCTTATTTGGGGTTTTAGAAATTTCTTAGCATCCAACGCTTAGCATCCTCTCCTGAGAGATCTACTGCCCTTTGCTATTTTGCTTACCTTCCCTCTCACTCCTCTGTGAAGGCATTTTCTAGATCATTTCTGTTGAATTCTAGAAGGCAGTATTATAATAAGTTGGTGGATCCACACAGCAGTAAGCATTGAATTTTGGTGGAACAAATAATGTATTTAACACATGTACTTATTGCATTTCAAATAGATTTTAGTGATTATTACATTACAAATTATTTGAATGTATTTTAAAATTCACAGCATTTTTGTCATGTCAACCATAAAAATTATAAGTGGGCTTCCCTTGTGGCGCAGTGGTTGAGAGTCCGCCTGCCGATGTAGGGAACGCGGGTTCGTGCCCCGTTCCGGGAATATCCCACATGCCGCGGAGCGGCTGGGCCCGTGAGCCGTGGCCGCTGAGCCTGCGCGTCCGGAGCCTGTGCTCTGTAACGGGAGGGGCCGCAGCAGTGGGAGGCCCGCATACTGCAAAAAAAAAAAAAAAAAAAAGTAGTCTGATATCTTCTGCATAATTGTGCAAGACTACAGCATTAGACAAAAGAAAAAACCCACAAGCAAAAGAATGAAAAGTCCCCCAAATAGAATAGCTCATTGACTTCACCCAAGAGATTAATGCAAGAATGTAAAAGAATAAAAAGCACTAACACTGACTCTTAGGATACCCCTCTGTCTTCTCTCCCAGTATAAATAATAGGCACTGCTGCAGCCCCTTAATATGAAGAACCGGGATGCAGAGTCTGAACAGAAATATAGTCTAGACTGTGTTTCTTCTCAGTTATTAGTATGTGTTTTTTAAAGAACTTAGCAGCATAAAAGTGAGGCATGGATATTTTAGGCAAAATATTCAAGAGCCACTCTTTAATTAACTTCACCAAAGATATTCAGCATTATCCACCAATAATTAGAATGTAGAGCTATTTGCTCTGTAATATTAAAGAATGTCAAGACTTCTATTATTTATAAAGCTCTATTTTTTTTCAGCTTTTCATTTCACTTGCTCAAATGGTTCTGAAAATATATTTAAAAGTATCTAGCTTCACCATTAAGCAAAATCATCTCAGAACTCCACTGTGTTTTCATTGCTAATAGTGGTCACCCCTAAATAGATACTTACTCCACAAGTAAGTATTGACCTTGATATGATCGACCATGATGAACACTGACCTAATGTCCCTCCAACAGTTATGTGAGAAACAGAATGCTGCCTGTCAGCTAGTCTTTGATCCACATCATTTCTCTTAGTCTTTTATCCAAAACCAGTAGAAAGAAGTTAACTTCAGAGTTAAATCTATCTGCCAATCCCAGCTCTGTTACCTACCATTGTTTTATTTAAGGCAAATTGTTCAACATCTTTGAACACCCCCTCCCAACAAAATTTACTTCACTATTTAATGAGAATTACATGAAGTAGTGTTTCTTTATACACAACTGACAAAAGCATGATTTAAACCAGCATTGTTTTATTCCCTCAAGTAGCCCATCCCCACTCTCCTAAATGTCTTTTTATTCATATCTCTTCCTCGGCTCTGAACACTCCTTTCAGTCCACGTTGCCCAGTGGCTTTTACCTTGCCCATGAAATATGGGGACTAGCTAGAATCAGGTAGAAGCTAAGCAACTTTTCTAAGAAAAATCTACCTCCAAAGTATTTCTTGTAATCATTGCAGTCTTCTGCCTCCCTCCAAATTAAAAATTTCATCGATGTTGGGAGCATATGATCACGCCCTGAATCCCTATTACAAGTTTTTGCCTCCTTATAATTATCATTGGCCTATCCTCAGGTTGTAAAGGGAAGGTCAGGAGAAAAGAACTGAGTCTTCTGGCAAATGTTCATATCCAGGCTAATTATAACAACTATATCAAAAATCCCTCTATCTTTAGAGTGTTTGGTACACCAGAAATAGGCTAAATTGGCTAAAACAAGAATAAAGTAATTGCACTGGAGGAATCACACTGGAGAATCTTGAATGTAAGCCAACTAACTTAGTCTTTATTATCCAGCAATCACAATAATAAAGAACCTTTAAAGAACCTGACAAACAAGAACATGTGCATGCGGTCAGGTATCAGTTTGAGCAACAAAAATATAACAAACCTGTAGTAGTCAGTGGTAGGCTAGAGGGATTCCAGGAAAACACAACTATTTGGAAAGGTCCACCTCATCTGTCACAAGGGTCAGGACATCATTACTCCCACTCTAGCCTTCTGCAATGCAAAAATCCTAATGCGCCAATAACAGTTGGGTTCACTTTGAAGGGAAAAGACAGTTCTGCATTTTAATGTGAACATTCATAACCACGGAGCCACTGATTTCTCTGAGTCCTTGAATTCATTCTCAAGATAAAACAGAAAAATGCTATTGTCTTTCAATAAGAGCCTCCTGGTAATACACAGGCAAACATTTTTCCCTCAAGGATGTGTTCCAGGCAGACCCTCAAATGTGTTCAACAGCTGCTTTTCCACATCTGCATTTGGCAGCCAAGGACACCTGGACATTACTCGGTGCTAATGGGTTTAGGGCTTGGTAGCTTGAGTTATGTGTCTCTAGTGGTAAAATTTCTGTAGGTGATCGCAATTCTCACATATCCTCACATTTTTCTACCAAAGAACATATCTTAGAAGTGCTTCTCAGAGCTGACTACACTTCAGAATCCCTGTGGTTTTCTTTCACATACGCCCAGGCTCCAATTCCAGAAATATTGATTAATGGGTTTGGGGTAGAACCCGAGAAAGTACACTTTTTCCCAAACTCCATGGGTGACTAGTGCATAGCAAGATGGAGAACTACACCACTGCAGAAAAAAAGGTTGATAGTAGTTAACAATTTTTGCATGCTTGCCATGTGCCAGGTGCTTGGCTGAGGGATTTACATGTCTCAGCACACTTGATCTCCATAATAACCTTCCGATATTGGGACTATTATTATCTCTATTTTTCAGTTAAGAAATCTGAGGCAGAGATAAGTGGAATAACTTTCTCAAGGTCACAGAGGAAATGCATGGTGGAGCTGCTATTTAAACCCAGGCAGTCTTCAATAGAGAGATAGATAGATATTGGTATATATATATACATGTTCCTTACATCAAATAAGAAAGAGCAATTTTTTTCTATAGCCCTTGTCATGGCTTAAGATCTTAAATCTTATAATCTTAAAGCTTAAAGACCTTAAAATTTAAATGAGATTGGCTTGAACGTCCATTGTATTATCTGTGAAAGTTTTATTACCTTCCCCAAATTTCTACACAGGGTCTTAAAGTGGTGAGTTCTAACTCCAAGCCCTGACCTTCACTGAATTAGTCCATCCTGCCCTTGGTCTTGCCCTTCCTTATGTTTTATTCTTTTTTGGCCCATGAGACAACCATACATGGTAATCGGCCAATTCCCACTATTTTAAAAAAGAAAAAACTAAGCTAAATAAGTCATAATATGTTTAATAAGGCACTATGTAGCAAACTAATGATTTCTTGGGTGAGACAGAGTTTATTATTTTTTTTAATTGCAGGAAGAGAAACAACTTAAAATTGAATAATAATGTTCTTTCTCTGAAATTTCCCCAGCCACCTACTATGTTCAGCTATACTCTGCTTTCCTCTGTTTTTTTCTCACCTCTCCACTCTGAGGTTCTATCTCATCCAGCCTTTTCTTTGTCCTCACCCCTGGATTTCTCTTCATCTCTAAAGCAAGGATATTTAACAAGCTTATTGGTTGCCTCAGGTGTATCCTTCTACTAATACCAACTTCAGGTTCTCACATTCCATCATGAATGATTTATCAATTATTTTCTCATGCAAAGGTAGTGCTTTCTCTGAGTGTTACCTTATCCTGCCTCTTTCTTTTTTTTTCACCTTTATGTAACTTCTCTTTGCCAGGGACTAGGCTGGGTTCATGGTTATACAAAATAATTTTGAGATACAATCCCTAATCAAAGAGTTGACAATTTAGTGGTGAGGCAAGACCTGTGTAAGATAATTTGAAAGGAAATTAACATATAAATAAGTGTTCTAATACTATAAGGGTATAGTAAACTTGGAAATTCAGATTAAGACAAAAAAACAGACCAGAGATATGGATGAAAATTTTACAGAGAAGAAAACAGTTAAGTAGGATTCAGATCAGGGATATAAAGTAGGAAGGCACCTGTGTCCCACCCCAGATCAATTCAATCAGAATTTCTGTGGATGGCACCTGGAGTATAGTTTAATTGTTCAAACTCTCCAGGTGATTCTAATACAGATGGTTGATCATCACTGTACTATTTAGTGCCTCATGGCTTGACTTAAGAAAATATCAAGCAAAGTAAATGAAATTCAAATTTTGATGAGATAATTTCCCCAAAGTTTTAATTGGCCTTTACACAAAACACACAATAGGCTTGAAATATTGCATTTTATAATGCTTTACTAAACATCCAGTATATTCTATATTATAATCAGAATATGAGTCAAAGAAGTCTCCTGAATTCTCATCCCCTAATTTTATTGTTTATCTCTCTTCTAGTTATTACAACAGTAATTACAGCAGCATTAGGAATGGGGTACCTGTCAACCAACTGTGAGATGGACAGAGCTCTCCACTTAAGAGAAATATTGTAGAAAGCAATGTATTATTTCAGCTTTAGTGGATCATGAATTGTTTTCGGTAGAGCAGGGGCAACAACAAAATCAATGTGATTCCACAAAAATGCTGGAGTTTGTTTTGAGGGAAAAAATCAATGAGCTTCCAGACAAAGCCTCCATGAAAGACTTCTACCTACAGCTATGGGGGACTAGCTGCTGTCAGACCATTCTCTACTGAAAACAACTAGAAAAGCTGGGTAGATTTTTTTTTTTTTTTTTTGCAATACGCGGGCCTCTCACTGTTGTGGCCTCTCCCGTTGCGGAGCACAGGCTCCAGACACGCAGCCTCAGCGGCCATGGCTCACGGGCCCAGCCACTCTGCGGCAATGTGGGATCTTCCCGGACCGGGGCACGAACCTGTGTCCCCTGCATCGGCAGGCGGACTATCAACCACTGCGCCACCAGGGAAGCCCCGGGTAGATTTTTTTTTTAAAAAAAACAAAACACCTGAAGGCAATGTGCTACCAACGCAGCAAGGACTTGAGGAGGAGCCAATATCCCGGAGAAAAGGAAAATACAAAGAGGCAAGGCCCAAATTCATCATTATATTTTCCCTTCAGTCATTGGCTTTTTACAGGTGGTGGCCAAGAGGCTGAAAAGTCCAAGAGGCAGCAACTCTGAGGCCAAAAAGCTGAGTAGAGCTCAACGGAGAGTTCAGTGGTCTCAGTGGACTAAGAAAATAAAGATGAGATCCCACCAAGGGGAGGATCCTAGTAAACACTCCTAGCTTTCACTTAGGACTCATCAGGGGACTGTGCTATAGGAATAAGAGCAACTTGAAATAGAATAGTTTCCAAAACAATTTAAATACAGCTGCAAATCAACTCATTCCCAAATGAGTCCGAAGTACTCCCCCTCTAACTTCCTGCATGCCAGGAGCAAAGGTAAATTCTCTCGGCAGGAAGATAGCACGCAGGGCCTCAAAATCACTCTACAATTTTTCACACACAACTACAAGAAATAGTCATTTCTATAACATGGGCTAACAAAATTTACCCTATGCTGTAGCTATGAGGCATGTAGAAGAGGTCTGTAAATGTTCTGGCACACAAATGGTCAACAAATGATAGCTCTGATAGTGGGCACTGAGAAAATATAAAGTGTGTCATGTTTTTTTAAAAAAATATGCTTTTATTCCTTCTGCCAGGGACACTGGGGGGTTGACTGATAACTTTGTTATATAAGAGAAAATGATGTGCTGGATTTAAGATTAGATTAACATTAGTATTAGAAACTAGAGATGGACACTTTTCCCTTGTCAGTTCCTCAGCAAGTAAACAGAAGTCAGCAAAAATGACAGTTCCACATTAATGAAACAAGCACAGCTTGGAAAGCACTTAAACCTGGCTTTTGTAGCCATTGTCACTATGTCATCCTAGGCTGTTCTGTTTATAATTAAACAAAATTTCTGCATACAGCATCACAACCTAATGTTTCATAATCAAGGGAAAATAATTATCTTTTACTGTGGGTGTTCTTTAATGGCTGAAAATGGAAATGCATTATCCATGATTTCAATGCCTCTAATTTGTACCACACTTAGAATATCAGAATGTACTGTTGATATTAGGAATTAAAGGCACTTTAAATTTATAAAGTGTTTCAAAACATATGTTTTCTTATTTTTATACCCTTAAGTAAGGATTGGGTTTTTATATGTACACACATATAAATATGAGGCCTAGGAAATCTAAATGCCAATAATAGCTCCAGTGATACTAAATTGGGGTAAAATTACAGCTAAATTGAGCAGAAACAGTGGTTTTAATTTTCTTTGTGCCATTTAGTCAAGAGGTTTTTTTTTTCTTTTGCCAAATGGCAAATCAAACATTTGTTTTTTTTAACATCTTTATTGGAGTATAATTGCTTTACAATGGTGTGTTAGTTTCTGCTTTATAACAAACTGAATCAGATATACATATACATATATGCCCATATCCCCTCCCTCTTACATCTCCCTCCCAGCTTCCCTATCCCACCTGTGGGAAACGGTTGGGCCTTGAGAGCAAACTCCGGACATGCCAGGCATGCTGCTGCTGCTCGAAGGGACTGTGCCTACTTGTTCCCCTCCTTGTTCCATTCCATGGGAGATAAATCACCAGGGCCCAGAGATCAGAAAGAATGGAAACTGAGACAAGCAAAGCTGTCTCCCCGCTGCACATGCAGGTTATTTTGGATGATTCTGGGCTTATGGGTTTTCTCCCAGGGAAGTTAACCTTGAAGCCGAGACACGCTGTAAATGATGTAAACCACCATCTGGCAACCAACTTCCCTTCTTCTAGTCTATATAATCTGCAACTGTAGCATAATAGAATTTGCCTTGCAACTATCAGTTGTCTTGGTCCTTCTGACCCCATTCGTCGGCGCTATTTCAGTTCCTTACCCCTTCCCTTCTGACCCTGGGCGGTGAAATCTTCTTTCTCCGGCTGTTCCGTGGCACCCACCCATCAGGTGGTCACAAAGCACCAAGCTGATCTCCATGTGCTATGCAGCTGCTTCCCACTAGCTATCTATTTTACATTTGGTAGTGCATATAGGTCAATTCTACTCTCTCACTTTGGTCCAGCTTACCCTTCCCACTCCCCATTTTATCAAGCCCCATTCTCTACCTCTGCATCTTTATTCCTGTCCTCCTGCCCCTAATAATTCAATCAGAACCTTTTTTTTTTTTTTAGATTCCATAATATAATTGTGTTAGCATTACGGTATTTGTTTTTCTCTTTCTGAATTACTTCACTCTGTATGACAGACTCTAGTCCATCCACCTCACTACAAATAACTCAATTTCATTCTTTTTACGGCAGAGTAATATTCCAATTGTATCTCTATGTGCCAATCTTCTTTATCCACTGCATCTGTCAGTGGACATTTAGGTTGCTCTCATGTCCTGGCTATTGTAAATAGTGCTGCAATGAACATTGTGGCACATGACTCTTTAGGATTCATGGTTTTATCAAGGTATATGCCCACTAGTGGAATTACTGGGTCATATGGTAGTGCTAATTTTAGTTTTTTAAGGCACCTCCATACTGTTCTCCATAGTGGCTGTATCAATTTACATTCCCACCAACAGTGCAAGAGGTTTCCCTTTTCTCCACACCCTCTCCAGCATTTATTGTTTGTAGATTATTTGATGATGGCCATTCAGACTGGTGTGAGGTGATACCTCATTGTAGTTTTGATTTGCTTTTCTCTAATGAATTAGTGATGTTGAGCATTCCTTTCATTGTTTTGTTGGTATCTGTATATCTTCTTCGGAGAAATGGTCTATTTAGGTGTTCTGCCCATTTTTGGATTGGGTTGTTTGTTTAGTGATATTGACTGCATGAGCTGACCTGTATATTATGAAGATTAATCATTTGTCAGTTCCTTCGTTGGCAAATACTTTCTCCCATAATGAGGGTTGTCTTTTCATCTTGTTTATGGTTTCCTTTGCTGTGCAAAGCTTTGAAGCTTCATTAGGTCCCATTTGTTTATTTTACTTTGTATTCCATTTCTCTAGGAGGTAGGTCAAAAAGGATCTTCCTGTGATTTATGTCATAGAGTGTCCCCCCTATGTTTTCCTCTGAGTTTGATAGCGTCTGGCCTTACACTTAGGTCTTTAATCCATTTGAGTTTATTTTTATGTATGGTGCTAGAAAATGTTTTAACTTTCATTCTTTTACATGTAGCTGTCCAGTTATCCAGCACCACTTACTGAAGGGGCTGTCTTTTCTCCATTGGGTATTCTTGCCTCTTTTATCCAAAGTTAAGGTGACCGTAAGTGCGTGGGTTTATCTCTGGGCTGTTCTATCCTGTTCTGTTGATCTATATTTCTGTTTTTGTGCCAGTACCATACTGTCTTGATTACTGTAGCTTTGTAGTATAGTCTGAAGTCACGGAGCCTGATTCCTCCAGCTCCATTTTTCTTTCTCAATATTGCCTTGGCTATCCGGGGACTTTTGTGTTTCCATACAAATTGTGAGATTTTTTTGTTCTTATTCTGTGAAAAATGCCATTGATAGTTTGATAAGGATTGCATTGAATATGTAGATTGCTTTGGGTAGTATATTCATTTTCACAATGTTGATTCTTCCAATCCAAGAACATGGTATATCTCTCCATCTGTTTGTATCATCCTTAATTTCTTTCATCAGTGCCTTATAGTTTTCTGCATACAGGCCTTTTGTCTCCTTAGGTAGGTTTATTCCTAGGTATTTTATTCTTTTTGTTGCAATCGTAAATGGGAGTGTTTGCTTAATTTCTCTTTCAGATTTTTCATCATTAGTGTATAGAAATGTAAGAGATTTCTGTGCATTAATTTTGTATCCTGCTACTTTACCAAATTCATTGATTAGCTCTACTAGTATTCTGGTAGCATTTTTAGAATGCTCTATGTATAGTATCATGTCATCTGCAAACAATGACAGTTTTACTTCTTTTTCAATTTGAATTCCTTTTATTTCTTTTTCTTCTCTGATTGCTGTGGCTAAAACTTCCAAAATTATGTTGAATAAGAGCGGTGAGAGTGGACAACCTTGTCTTGTTCCTGTTTTAGAGGAAATGCTTTCAGTTTTTCACCACTGAGAGTGACGTTGGGGTTTGTCATATATGGCCTCTATTATGTTAAGATAAGTTACCTCCATGCCTACTTTCTAGAGGGTTTTTATCATAAATGGGTGTTGAATTTTGTCAAAAGCTTTCTGTGCATCTATTGAGATGATCATATGATTTTTCTCCTTCAATTTGTTAATATGGCGTATCACATTGTTTGATTTGCCTATATTGAAGAATCCGTGCATTCCTGGGATAAACCCCACTTGATCATGGTGTATGATCATTTTAATGTGCTGTTGGATTCTGTTTGCTAGTATTTTGTTGAGGATTTTTGCATCTATGTTCATCAGTGATATTGGCCTGTAGTTTTCTTTCTTTGTGACATCTTTGTCTGGTTTTGGTATCAGGGTGATGGTGGCCTTGTATAATGAGTTTGGGAGTGTTCCTCCCTCTGCTATATTTTGGAAGAGTTTGAGAAGGATAGGTGTTATTAGCATTTCTCTAAATGTTTGTTAGAATTCACCTGTGAAGCCATCTGGTCCTGGGCTTTTGTTTGTTGGAAGAATTTTAATCTCAATTTCAGTGCTAGTGATTGGTCTGTTCATATTTTCTATTTCTTCCTTGTTCAGTCTTGGAAGGTTGTGCATTTCTAAGAATTTGTCCATTTCTTCCATGTTGTCCATTTTATTGGCATATAGCTGCTTGTAGTTATCTCTCATGATTCTTTGTATTTCTACAGTGTCAGTTGTTACTTCTCCCTTTTCATTTCTATTTCTATTGATTTGCATCTTCTCCCTTTTTTTCTTGATGAGTCTGGCTAATGGTTTATCAATTTTGTTTATTTTCTCAAAGAACCAGCTTTTAGTTTTATTGATCTTTGCTATTGTTTCCTTCATTTCTTTTTCATTTCTTTTTGATCTGATCTTTATGATTTCTTTCCTTCTGCTAACTTTGAGGGTTTTTTTGTTCTTCTTTCTCTAATTGCTTTAGGTGTAAGGTTAGGTTGTTTATTTGAGATGTTTCTTGTTTCTTGAGGTAGGATTGTATTGCTATAAACTTCCCTCTTAGAACTGCTTTTGCTGCATCCCATAGGTTTTGGGTCATCGTGTTTTCATTGTCATTTGTTTCTAGGTATTTTTTGATTTCCTCTTTGATTTCTCCAGTGATCTATTGGTTATTTAGTAGTGTATGGTTTACCCTCCATGTGTTTGTATTTTTCACACTTTTTTTTCCTGTAATTGATATGTAGTCTCATAGTGTTGTGGTCAGAAAAGATACTTGATATGATTTCAATTTTCTTAAATTTACCAAGGCTTGAATTGTGACCCAAGCTATGATCTATCCTGGAGAATGTTCCATGAGCACTTGAGCAGAAATTGTATTCTGTTGTTTTTGGATGAAATGTCCTATAAATATCAATTAAGTCCATCTTGCTTAATGTGTTTTTTAAAGCTTGTGTTTCCTTTTTTATTTTCATTTTGCATGATCTGTCCATTGGAGAAAGTGGGGTGTTAAAGTCCCCTACTATGATTGTGTTACTGTCGATTTGCCCTTTTATGGCTATTAGCATTTGCCTTATATATTGAGGTGCTCCTATGTGCCTAAATATTTACAATTGTTATGTTTTCTTCTTGGATTTATCCCTTGATCGTTACGTAGTGTCCTTCCTTGACACTTGTAATAGTCTTTATTTTAAAGTCTATTTTGTCTGATATGAGAATTGCTACTCCAGCTTTGTTCTGATTTCCATTTTCATGGAATATCTTTTTCCATCCCCTCACTTCCAGTCTCTTTGTGTCCCTAGGTCTGAAGTGGGGCTCTTGTAGACAACATATATATGGGTCTTGGTTTTGTATCCATTCAGCCAGTCTATGTGTTTTGGTTGGAGCATTGAATCCATTTACATTTAAGGTAAGTATCAATATGTATGCTCCTATTACCATTTCTTAATTATTTTGGGTTTGTTTTGTAGGCCTTTTCCTTCTCTTGTGTTTCTTGCCTAGAGAAGTTCCTTTAGCATTTGTTATAAAGCTTGTTTGGTGCTGCTGAAATCTCTTATCTTTTGCTTGTATGTAAAGGTTTTAATTTCTCCATCAAATCTGAATGAGATCCTTGCTGGGTAGAGTAATCTTTGCTGTAGGTTTTTCTCCTTCATCCCTTTAAATATGTCCTGCCAGTCCCTTCTGGCTTGCAGAGTTTCTGCTGAAAGATCAGCTGTTAACCTTATGGGGATTCCCTGTGTGTTATTTGTTGTTCTTCCCTTGATGCTTTTAATAATTTTTCTTTGCATTTAATTTTTGATTGCTTGATTAATATGTGTCTTGGCGTGTTTCTCCTTGGATTTATCCTGTATGGGACTCTCTGTGCTTCCTGGACTTGATTAACTATTTCCATTCCCGTATTAGGGAAGTTTTCAACTATAATCTCTTCAAATATTTTCTCAGTCCCTTTATTTTACTCTTCTTCTTCTGGGACCCCTATAATTCGAATGTTGGTGTGTTTAATGTTGTCCCAGAGGTCTCTGAGACTGTCTTCAATTCTTTTCATTCTTTTTTCTTTATTCTGCTCTGCATAATTATTCAATAATTTTATCTTCCAGGCCACTTATCTATTCTTCTGCCTCAGTTATTCTGCTATTGATCCCTTCTAGAGAATTTTTAATTTCATTTATTGTATTGTTCATCACTGTTTGTTTGCTCTTTAGTTTTTCTTAGGTCTTTGTTAAACATTTCTTGTATTTTCTCCATTCTATTTCCAAGATTTTGGATCATCTTTACTATCATTATTCTGAATTCTTTTTCAGGTAGACTGCCTATTTCCTCTTCATTTGTTTTGGTCTGGTGGGTTTTTACCTTGCTCCTTTGTCTGCTGCATATTTCTCTGTCTTCTCATTTTGCTTAACTTACTGTGTTTGGGGGTCTCCTTTTCACAGGCTGCAGGTTTGTAGTTCCCATTATTTTCGTGTCTGCCCCCAATGGGTAAGGTTGGTTGAGTATCTTGTGTAGGCTTCCTGGTGGAGGGGACTGGTGCCTGGGTTCTGGTGGGTGGGACTGGATTTTGTGTCTCTGGTGGGCAGGGTGCATCTGGTGGTGTGTTTTGATGTGTTTGTGTAACTTAGTATGATTTGAGGCAGCCCCTCTGCTAATGGGTGGAGTTGTGTTCCTGTCTTGCTAGTTGTTTGGCATGGGGCATCCAGCACTGGAGCTTGCTGGCGTTGGATGTAGCTGGGTCTTAGCTTGAGATGGAGATCTCTGGGAGAGCTCTCACCAGTTGATATTATGTGGGGACAGGAGGTCTCTGGTGGTCCAATGTCCTGAACTCGGCTCTCACACCTCAGAGGCTCAGGCCTGACACCAAGCCAGAGCACCAAGACCCTGTCAGCCACACAGGTCAGAAGAAAAGGGAGAAAAAAGGAAAGAAAAAATAATACCAAATTTTTAAAAAGATAAGATTATTATAGTAAAAAAATTATTAAAATAAAAATATTTTAAAAGGTAACAATCAAAAAAAAAAGAGAGCAACCAAACCAATAAATAAATCCACCAATGATAACAAGAGGTAAAAACTATATGAAGATAAACATAAAAATCAGTCTAGAGACTGTCATACAGAGTGAAGTAAGTCAGAAAGAGAAAAACAAATATCGTATATTAATGCATATATGTGGAACCTAGAAAAATGGTACAGATGAACCGGTTTGCAGGGCAGAAATAGAGACACAGATGTAGAGAACAAACGTATGGACACCAAGGGGGGAAAGCGGCAGGGGGGAGGGGTGTGGTAGTGTGATGAATTGGGCGATTGGGATTGACATGTATACACTGATGTGTATAAAATTGATGACTAAAAAGGACCTGCTGTATAAAAAAATAAATTAAATTAAATTAAAAAAAAATTAAAAAAAAAAGAAACAAGTCAGTCACAGACAGCAAATCCCAAGTCTACAGTTGCTCCTCAATTTTGTTTGGTGTTTGTTTGGTTGATTCGTTGTCTATTCAGGTATTCCACAGATGCAGGGTACATGAAGTTGACTGTGGAGATTTAATCTGCTGCTCCTGAAGCTGCTGGGGGAGATTTCCCTTTCTCTTCTTTGTTCGCACAGCTCCTGGGGTTCAGCTTTGGATCTGGCCCCGCCTCCGTGTGTAGGTCGCCTGAGGGCATCTGTTCCTGCCCAGACAGGACAGGGTTAAAGCAGCAGCTGATTCGGGGGCTCTGGCTCACTCAGGCCGGGGGGAGGGAGGGGTACGGAGTGCGGGGCGAGCCTGCGGCGGCAGAGGCCACCATGATATTGTAACAGCCTGAGGCGCACCATGTGCTCTCCCAGGGAAGTTGTCCCCGGATCACAGGACCTTGACAGCCGCGGGCTGCACAGGCTCCCAGAGAGGGTGTGTGTGTGTGGGGTGGGGGGGGGGGGGGTGTGGACAGTGCCCAGTGCTTGCACACAGGATTCGTGGTGGCTGCAGCAGCAGTATTAGTGTCTCATGCCCGTCTCTGGTGTCTGAGCTGATAGCGACAGCTCACGCCCATCTCTGGAGCTCGTTTAGGCGGTGCTCTGCCTTCTGTGAGCAGACAGGGAAGAAATCCCCTTTCCTTGCACACCCCAAAACAATGGTCTCTTGCCTCTTACGCAGGTACAGAGTTTTTTCCAGACTCCCTCCCGGCTAGCCGTGGCGCACTAGCCCCCTTCAGGCTGTGTTCATGCAGCCAACCCCAGTCCTCTCCCTCGGATCTGACCTCAGAAGCCCGAGCCTCAGCTCCCAGCCCGCCCCGGCGGGTGAGCAGACAAGCCTCTTGGGCTGGTGAGTGCTGGTCGGCACCGATCCTCTGTGCGGGAATCTCTCCGCTTTGCCCTCTGCACCCCTGTTGCTGCGCTCTCCTCCGTGGCTCTGAAGCTTCCCCACCCCCCCCTCCCGGGCCCACACCCCCTTTCCACAAGTGAAGGAGCTTCTAGGGTGTGGAAACTTTTCCTCCTTCACAGCTCCCTCCCAGAGGTGCAGGTCCTGTCCCTATTCTTTTGTCTCTGTTTTTTCTTTTTTCTTTTGCCCTACCTGGGTACATGGGGAGTTTCCTGCCTTTTGGGAAGTCTGAGGTCTTCTGCCAGCATTTGGTAGGTGTTCTGTAGTTGTTCCACATGTAGATGTATTTCTGATGTATTTGTGGGGAGGAAGCTGATCTCCACGTCTTACTCCTCCACCATCTTGAAGTCATCAGGTTTTTAAGGTGACTTTAAACTAGATTGCAAATATCCAAGCATTATTTTGAATAACTGTGCCCAAGATTTTAGATATACCACAGTGTGGGAAGTGTATTGAACTGACAAAATTAAAAAAGAAAAACATTAAGATTAAAAAAATTTTTCTACTTCCCCCTACCCCACTTCTTCCACATTGCTGCCCCAACAGGACCCAGCAGGGCAAGGAACACAGCAGGACAAGGGACTGCAGGACAAGTCAACCAGGACGGCCTGCGGCCCTGTTCTATCATGGCGCAAGCATCCTGCACCTCCGCTTCCAGGTCACTAGCCCAGACAGCGCTAACAACATCTTTAGCCAGTGGTACCTGAATCACTTCTGTAAGGAGGTGCCCATCATGGTGGGCTGAAAGACTGACCTGTGCAAGGACACATCGCTGGTGAACAAGCTGAGGTAGAATGGGTTTGGAGCTGGTGACCTACCAGAGGGGCTAGGAGATGGCGAGGACCATAGGCACAGGGCCTCCGTCCAGTGCTCAGCTTGCCTGCACAGAACGTCTATGCCATCTTCCAGGAAGTGGTCAAGGTGGCCTTCACCCGCAGTCGCAACCTCTGGCGCAGGATTACGCGGAGTTTTTGCACGGTAACCCAATGGCCTTGGGCCCTCCCTGCTGCAAAGGACCTGGCAGCGTGGGAAGAAGATGGTCACCGACCTTCTGCCCAGTTGGCAGGGCTGGACGCCATCCCCGCTGTGACAGCCGAACTGCACCTCAAACAGATGGGCACCACCGAGGCCTGGCCCCGGCCCCAAAGCTGGGCTCCCTGGACTGGAGAGAAACCCTGCTGAGGCTGAGGCCTGAGGGAGGGGGGTTGCCAGGCCCACCAGCCCTGTAGAGGCCCAGCCCTGGAGGCTCCTGGAATTGCTGACAGATTCCAGCTCCCAGCCCCAGATCGCACATCCTGGACCGTGCATCCTGGAGCGGCCTGTGCAGCCTGGCGCCACCTCACGGCTGTTTCTGGGTCTGCACCTTCACGACCTGTACGCTTAGGACATAAACCCACAACCTGCCCCATTCTCCTTTGCCCTGCCCATCCCAGTGGTAATAACAACTAAAATGATATCACTTGTCCAAAAAAATTTGTTACATGAAATAAACAATCATTTATTTCACAAAATAAACAACTGTCAGCAAACATGATACCCCAAACCCTACATTGGTAGTGACACACTTGAAAGAGGACGCTATATGGGAAGAATTGTGATTACCTGAGTCAAAGCTTTCTTGGTGTGCTTATTCTTTAGCTACAATAACATATTCCAAGAAGTAAGGTGTCCTTAAGTACAATAAAACTTTTGTACTCCATATGATGAGTCTCTCTTTCCCCAAGGATGGCAAAAATAAATTCAGAAAAATGGAGAGAAGCAAAGAAGGTCCAAGACCTCTGATGAGCACCAATAAACAGACAAGATCTGCAATTAAGAACAAGGACATATAATAAAAAGGAAATGACAGTTACAAACATTGGCAGTTTAAAGTGGTGTTTTTTTTTGTTTGTCTGTTTTTGTTTGTTTTTTGTTTTTTGTGGTACGCGGGCCTCTCACTGTTGTGGCCTCTCCTGTTGCGGAGCACAGGCTCCGGACGCGCCAGCTCAGCGGCCATGGCTCACGGGCCCAGCCGCTCCGCGGCACGTGGGATCTTCCCGGGCCGGGGCACAAACCCGTGTCCCCTGCATCGGCAGGCGGACTCTCAACCACTGCGCCACCAGGGAAGCCCAAGTGGTGTTTGTTTTATCAAGCAAAACTTTTTCATGATAGGAATTAAAATATTGGATTCTTGATTTTTAAACAGTTTCAAAAAGCCACTTACATATTAAAATGTATTCTGAGACTTGCAGACCACGATATGATATCATATGATATAGAAGTTGGATAGTTCAAGTAAATAACAATTTTTGACTGAAGCACTATTTTTCACTTTAAGAAAAATCCAGTTTATAATAGCAGCAAAAACTGTAAAATACCTATGAATTAACAGGAGAATTGATGTACAAGAGATGTATCAAGAAAGCTATTAAATTTAAACTCTATTCATGGACACAGACAAGACCTGAAAACATAGAGAATCATACCATGTTCAGGAGTGAAGGTAAAAATATTGTAAGCCTATTAAATTCCCTTAAATAAATAAATACATAAAATCAAAGCAATCTTAATCAAATTTTAAAACAGAAATTTTATGGAAATTTACAAAGTGATTCTAGAATTTAACTGAAAAACTAAATGTGCAAAATAAGTTATAAAAATCTTAAAGAAATAAAAAAGAATAGTGAAAGAGTGATTCATCTTCCAACTCCAATACCAAAACAATAACAAAAAGTTTCAGTACCTAAGAGAGTCTGATTGTCTTAGAAAATGGTAAAGTAGATAAATGGCACCAAATACTGCAAAGCAGACCTATCCACACAAGAATAATTAATATATGATAGTGTTGACATTTCAGATAATTGAGAAAAATAGCATTTAAAAATGTGACTACCCATTTGAAAAACTAAAGATAGATCACTATATCACAAATTCACAAAAATTAATTTCTGTCATACTAAAGGCCTAAACGTAATTGTCAGAAACTACAAAATTTAGAAGAAAATATAGGAAATTTTACTATGTTTTTATAGAAAAAGTCTTCTTAAACAAAACTAAAACCCAGAAGCCAAAAAAATTTGTATAATTTAAGAAAAAAATTTTAATAAGAAAACTCCCTTAAACAAAGTAAAAATGAATGAGAGAACAAGGATTATAGTGTACAAAGGATTTCTACACATTTATTTTTTTTAAAGAAATAGAAATGTCTTTAGGACATATGAATAAGCAAATCACAGAAGAATAAATACAAATCTCAAATCACCATTTATGATCAAATTAGTGAAAACCTTAGGAATTCAGGTTTACCATCAACTTGGTATAAAGTGAAAAAGCTAATAAAATCCAATGTTTGTATGCTCTGATACTACTGGTAAGACTACACAATGTTACAACTATTTTGAAGGACATTTGACAAAATCAGTCAAAATGTAAAATGGGCACCGATATAGATCCAGGTACTTCAATTCTTCAAATTTATCCCTCAGAAATACTTGAATAAGTATACAAGGGAATATGTACAAAAGCATTACTTAAAGCATTGATTATAACAAAAAATTAAAACAACTTAAATGTCTACTAAAGAATTTTTATATATCATGTTAATCCATTTTACAAAACTACATGTTAAGAAAAGGGAGACCTATGTGTTCTAACATAGAAACTGCTCCCAAAATGTCAGTAAAATAATTGAGGTGATGCACAATGTGTACATTAAAATACAGTTTATGTTTAAAAAATACATATACATATATATGCAAATTAGTAGAAAGCTATATGGAATATAACACCAAATATTAACAGTGATTCATCTTAGCGAGAGGTAAATGACTAATATAACCTATTTTAAGTGGTAAGAACTTATAGCCAACCTACTTTATAACATTGTAATATGTACCTAACAAATATTATACTGTCAATACATAATACACGTGTAACTGATTCTGTATGTTGACTTTTCTTTTTTTTTTTCTTTTTTTTTTTTTTTTTTTTGCCGTACGTGGGCCTCCCACTGCAGTGGCATCTCCCATTGCGGAGCACAGGCTCCGGACATACAGGCTCAGCACCCATGGCTCACGGGCCCAGCCGCTCCGCGGCATGTAGGATCTTCCCAGACCGGGGCACGAACCCACATTCCCTGCATCGGCAGGCGGACTCTCAATCACTGCGCCACCGGGGAAGCCCTGTATATTGACTTTTTATTAACACAGAAGAGAAGCAATACTAACGTACATCCACAAAAATACAATCAATAAAACTACTTTGAGTTTACATTTAGATTCCCAGTCTTTTAGAAATACATGTGACAGTTGGTTTTACATGAATAAATAGCTAGATATGGAATCGAAATAAAACCAAGCTTAAAATTATCATCATCCTTATCAATTCTATAATATCAGGTCTAAAATTAATCTTGCCAAAGGTTTGCAAGAGCCAGCCTATATGTATCCTAAAAATCGTTATTTTGCTCTTATGTCTGTAGAGACCCACAAGATAAACTTAAATAATAACTGTAGTTTTACGGAATTATTTATTTTAACCAATATTTCAAGGCATTTCAAAAATTCGCATTGCAAGTGTCTTCCATACAATACAAAAAGAAGTCTATGAGAAGGTAAAAACAAACAACTTAATTAACTTATCCAACTGAAGCCTATCAGAATTATTCAGGGAAACTGAGGAACAAGTCAAAAAATTATACATTTTTGCTTCATGAGACCAAACTACCCATTCAGATGTGATCAGAGATGAACCATCATTTCTCTTAAACACCACTCTCAAACATTTTCGTGACAGAATTCCCAGTGATCTCAAGTTGTTACATCCATATTCCCTGTTCCAAAGTCCCCCGTTAGGAAAAACAATATGGAAGAAGTGAAAATTGCATTAAGGATGACTGAACAAATGTTAAATTGCCTCCTGGGGCAATCAAATCAAGGCATTTTCACAGGATCATTGGAAAGGAAGAAAGATTTGAGTTTCACAAGTGAGAGGCCCATTGCCAGTTTGTTGGCAAAGAGCTATCTGTGTAGCCTTGAATACTCTCCCTGGAGTTTATTTTCTTGTCTGTAAAATGAAGTGATTGGACAAAATGATCTCTAACATGATCCAGCTCTTTATTCATTGAGCTTATGGGCCAAGCCTCCAAGCTTAAAAGCTCCAGAGAAAGGGCATCACTAACAAACATAAAAGTAAAACGGGGATTGAGGTGATGGGGATAAAATTAGTTATCAGTTAATTTCAGTTAGTATCAGTTTATACTGCACAACAAACCACCCAAAACTAGAAGGTTTGAAACAACAAATATTTATTATTCCTTATGATTTTGTGGTTTGGCTGGATGCTTCTTCTGGTCTTGGCCAGCTTGCCTGTGATTGGACAGTTTAGGGCAAGAGTCAAAAAACCTTTTCTGGGGCTTCCCTGGTGGCGCAGTGGTTGGAGAGTCCGCCTGCCGATGCAGGGGACACGGGTTCGTGCCCTGGTACGGGAAGATCCCACATGCCGCCGAGCGGCTGGGCCCGTGAGCCATGGCCGCTGAGCCTGCACGTCCAGAGCCTGTGCTCTGCAACACGAGAGGCCACAACAGTGAGAGGCCCACGTACCACACACACACAAAAAAAAAACCTTTTCTGTAAAAGACTTGGTAGACCATGTGATCTCTGTTGTAGTTACTCAACTCTGGTTTTGTAGCACAAAAGCAGCCATAGACAATATGTAAGTGAATGAGCATGGCTGTGTTTCAATACTACTTTATTGAAAGGTAATATACCTGCTGTACAAAAGCAGATGGTGAGTTGGATTCTACCCACAGATCATAGTTTGCCCATCCCTGGTCTACGTGGTCTAACACACATCTGGCTGGTTAGCTTAATACCAGCTGGGATGCTCTGGTTCTTTTCTACATTAACCTCTCATTCTCCAAGAGGCTATCCTATGTTCATTCACATGCTGTACTTGGAGCTCCAGATGCAACAAGATAGCAAGTCAGATTGCAAAACATTTTTCAAGCTTCTGCTTATGATATTTTTTTCCCCATTGGCCAAAGCAAGTCATGTGGCCAAGTTCTGAGTCAAGAAATGGTGAAATAGACTCCACCTCTTGATGGGACCAATGGGCAAAGTCAAAAATATAAAGTGGTGTAGATAAGGATGGAAGAGATATGTTCCCATTTGTATAATATGCCACACGGAACTATGTGAAATATACGCACAATGATACCAAATTTCTAATCATTTAGATTTAACTAACCCCATGTCAATTAAAAAGATAACATTTTGAGATAACATAAAAAATACTTTATTTCTCCTAAAAATAAGTTTAATCTTGTGATTATTTCAAGCTTCTCCACATGGAAAGAAATATTATCACCTGAGGAACTCCAGAGTTCCTCTGACAATATAAATTGTAATTTATATGGTGGTGGAGATTAGACCGTAAAAGAGTAGATTAATAAAATCTTTTTAAGTTGGATTTTTTTCCTATCTTTATATGAAAAGAGATGTCTATAGCCTACAGCAGTAAGTGAAGAGTACATTTATCACTTTAGAATAAATATACACACTTCACTCCACCATTTCCACTCCAGTTTGATATCTACCCTCTAGGCAACAGAGGCTTGCAATGATAGAGGCAGTGATCGCTTCCGAAATTGACTGGTGTTATTTTATAGCAGGAAAGTATCTGAGACAGTGGTCTAAGAAAATGAAGAAGCACCCATAGAAAGCCAAAAGTGGAATTTCCCCTGAACATTTTGTCAAAATTATAGAAATAAAAGTGAGAATGTTTAGTTATTTGATATGGCTTTTTAAATAATAGATGGACTATTACAGCAGCCATGGTTGAAACTGGTCCTAAGACACATTTATTTTTTAAAATATTTTATTTATATTAAAGTAGATCATCAATTTGTCAGCAACAGAGAAGCAGAAAGACACACAAAATAGAGAGGCATGTGAAATAAAAGTGAAAGTTTCCTGTGCATGAGTGATGCCTTCTGTGTTTGGCATGGTTTTATTTGACATTCTCAATGATTAGCTTAGTGAGAAAACTGACACTTGCCTACCTTCTAACTCTCAGGAAAGGAAAAGTAAATTTTCAGGTAACCCTTTCAGAGAAGACGCAATCAACATTCTTAAGCGTGAAAAGAACAGGATGAATTATTTTATAGATTACCTGTTGGGGGGAGGTCAGAGAGTGGAATGACTTCACTTAAGAACAGGGTTCTTAAAGTGTGGTCCCTTACTAACAGCATCAGCATCAACTGGGGATGTGTTAGATATAGAAGTTATCTGGCCCCACACCCTACTCAGTGAATCAGAACCTCTAGGAGGGAATTCCCTGGCAGTCCAGTGCTTAAGACTCCTCCCTTCCACTGCAGAAGTCACAGGTTCGATCCCTGGTCAGGGAACTAAGATCCCACATGCCAAGTGGTGCAACCAAAAAAAAACCAAGAACCTCTAGGACTGGGACCCAGCAATCTGTTTTAACAAGCCCTCCAGTTGATTCCGATGCACATTAAATCTGGATTATTCGAAGATAACCCAATTTGATTATTACATTAAGAGGGACCACTAGAAGCCAATCATGTCTGATGATTTTAAGCTATCTGCTTTCAGCAATCTTCAAGGGCCATTCACTGTTTTTTAAATTATATATTCAATCAGGAATTTCTAGTTACAGGAAGACAAGTTAACTATGGACAACAGGCTTGATTGGCAAATCACCATGCTGTGAATGCCTACACTCATTTCTTATTCAAGTCAGGTAGGATCCGTGGAGCTAAGGAAGCATTAGTTAAATGAACAAAGTTCGGACATGAAAATTAAGTAAACTTCCAGTTCTTTTTTCACTGTAGTTTTCAGGAGGTGTGTACTTCCTATGACTCTAGGGGGTCAATTTAGATGATAAGAAGAGTAACAGAAAGGTGCCATTCTGGGTCATTCAATGCTATTCTATTTAAAGCATTGAAATCACACAATATAAGTCCAACATATATAGATTAAAAAAAAAAAAGATTTTCTCACTTACCCAGGAAAGTACAAGTGGTATGTTTCTTGTTTTAAGGAAAAAGTTCAAAATAAACAGACACTTGAAATTATTAGAAAGACATGGAAAGGAAGATAACAGACTAGATGAAAAAGCAACTTAGCAAAATTGAGGACAAAATGATGGCTGGAGGGTAAACTGGGCATAATATGGAGTAGGAAAGAGCTCCAGAAATTCAGAATGTTTTCACCTATGTGGTGGGCTTCCGTGATTTCACAGTTGTATTTGGTTTTGCTGTTTTCTACCTTCATGGAAGACGTTGTGAATAGCCAGGACATTGAAGGTACAGGTAACCTGTTCTTTTCCAACCAGCCCTCCCTCTGCAGCTACATTCTACATTCTGTTCTCATTTTTGAACATGGTGTTTTGGTAGAAATCCATATCTCATAGGACTTTCTAACAATGAGCAACTTAATTGTAATCGCTTTCCAAATACTTCTCTACCTAATGAAGCACGAGGGTGACATTTCCAAGTGCCTTTACCAGCCTGTGGGAAATCTTAAGCCCAAATAATGTAGGGGTTGATGGGGTTCAGATGCCAAAATATGGGGGCTCACTATCCCAAAATATAGCACCTTGACATACTGAATATTTTCAGCCGAAGGAGTTTGAGAAAATGGCAGAAGCAGAAAGGGCTCTCTGACCTTCCTCTCACTCTTCTCGCCCGAAACAGGTCATAAAGCCCTCACAAGAGATGTGCCTCCCTGTACCCAAAGGAAAAGGATATCCTTATCTCCAAAGACAGAGGGACTCCAAGCATAATCTTAACACATCAGGCCTTGCTAAGTTTTCTCCAGTTTATTACACTTATACTCCTTAACCTATTAAATTTCTACCTGACTACTGATTCTTCAAACCTCACATAAAAAAACACAGGTCTGACTGTTTCTTTGGGTCTTCATTTCCTTATGAAGGCTCCCACATCAGGTAAATTTTATATTAAATACATTTGCATGCTTTTTTCCTATTAATCTGTGTTTACCAGTTAAGTTTTCAGACCCAGCCAGGGATGCTAAGAGAATCATGGAACACGTTTTCCTTTCCAACAAGGTTATAGAAACTCATGAGGGAAAAGGTCATCTTAAAAGCAAAAAATTGGTCTTTTCTGTATGTATATTTTATATAGTTGGTTGTCTAGAACCATAACTAATCAAGGCAGCTTCAGAGGTGACTGTTGCTGGGAGTATAGCTTCCTGAAATAAAGGTGGGAATGAGAGACATTTACTAACTTAGTTTACCTCAAACCTAAAGCAAAACATCACTAACTAGTGCTGGTCTCAAATATTCAAAACTGAAATTTCTCTTTCCAAAGTAAGTCTCAAACTTAGAAATGATATTTTATGTAGAATTATTAGAGGAATTGACCTAATAATACGTTCTTCTTTTATATTGCATGGAAGATGATTGGTTTTTACATCTTTAAAAAACAAAGATGCTATAAAACATTTACACTAATGAGAAACAGGATATTTCATGATGCATTATATTGTTTGACAAGATTACTGCAAATAATTATATGCTGATTTTTAAAGCTTTGTATATGAATGACAATAATCTACCAACTGTGAAGACATTAAAAATATAATTTCCACAAAACCAAACGGAGACTGAGAATCCAAATCATTTGCCTGAGTATTCCTATTCAGTTAAGTAGTAGCTGTTTAAAAATTGTAAAGCATGACATGATGTTAACCTCGATCTATGAATGTGATCCATGACTTATAAGCCTTATTGAACGTATTAAAATGAAATTTTCTCAATTGATCAGCCTTATTGTCTTTTTATGATTTGTATCCACAAATAAAATCTAAGTTCCATGTGCTTTTTGTGGAAGGAAAAAGGGGATGTTGAGGTTGATGAAAATCCAAAAGATGAGATTATATAGGATTCATCAATGTCCATAGCAGCATTATTTGCAATTGCCAAGACATGGAAGCAACCAAAGCCCATCAACAGACAAATGGATAAGGAAGAAGCAGTATACATACATACGTATATATAATGGAACACTACTCAGCCATAAAGCAGAATAAAATTGAGTCATTTTTGCAACAACATGGATGGATTTTGAGGGTATCATGCTAAGTGAAGTAAGTCAGACAGGAAAAGATAAATACTGTATGATATCACATGTGAAATCTAAATAATACAACAAACTAGTGAATATAGCAAAAAAGAAGTAGAATCACAGATATAGAGAGTAAATTAGTGGTTACCAGTGGGGAGAGGGTGGAGGGAGGAAACATAGGGGTAGGGGATTAAGAATTACAAACTATTAGGTATAAAATAAGCTACAAAGATACAATCGTACCATACAGGTAATAGAGCCAATATTTTATAGCAACTATAAATGGAGTATAACCTTTAAAAATTGTTAATCACTGTATTATACAACTCTAACTTATATATTATTGTACATCAATTATACTTCAATGAAAAAAATCAAAATTAAATAAATAAATACAAATTATGTAGGATGCAGTGAAAGCAGTGCATGGAGTGAAATTTATGTCATTGAATGCATATATCAGAAAAAAAGAAAGATCTAAAATCAATAATATAAACTTCCACCTTAGGAAACTAGAAAAAGAAGGATAAATTAAATGCAGAGTAGGCAGAAGAAAAGAAATAATAAAAATTAGATATCAGTGACACTGAAAACAGAGAAGATCAATGAAATCTTTGACGTCACCTCCCTGGAGGTCCAGTGATTAAGACTCCGTGCTTCCACTGCAGGGGGCACAGGTTCGATCCCTGGTCAGGGAACTAAGATCCTGCATGCCGCGTGGCCAAAAAGAAAAATAAAAGTTGGTTCTTTGAAAAGAACAATAAAATTGATAAACCTCTAGCCAGAAAAAAGAGAGATGACAAAAATTACTGATATTAGAAATGAAAGAAGAGCTATTACTACTTATCCCACGTACATTCAAAGAATAATAAAGAAATATTATCCATCTCTACAAATTTGATAGATGACATTGACAAATTCCTTGAAAGATAGTTTATCAAAACTTGCACAAGAAGAAATAATCTTAATATATCTATATCTATAAAAGAAATTGAATAAATGATTAATAATCTTCTAAAAGAGAAAGCACCTCTCCCAGATAGGTTCACTCATGAAGTCTACCAAACATTGAAGGAAGAAATTAAACCAATTCTCTACAACCTTTTCCAGAAAACTAAAGCAGATGAAATAGTTCCTAACTCATGGCCTAACTGAGGCCAGCATTATCCTAATATCAAATCAGACACAGACATTACAAGACAGGAAAACTACAGGCCAATATCTCCTATGAACACAGATGCAAAAATCCTTGACAAAATATTAACAAATAACGAATAAAATCCAGCAATTTATAAAAAGAATTATATACCACAACCAAGTGAAATTTATTATAGATACAAAATTTATTATAGATACAAATTTATTATAGATTCAACATTTGCAAATCAATTATTGTGGTCCATCATGTCAAAAGGTTAAAGAAGAAAAACCATATGACCATATCAATAAATGCTCAAAAATCATTTGACAAAGTCCAAAATCCAGTCATGATTTTAAAAACTCTCAGCAAACTAGATGTGATTGTTAGTTTTATGTGTCAAGTTGGCTAGGCTATGGCACCCAGTTGGTTGTCCAGACTTCAGTCTAGATGCTCTGAGATCCCCTGGAAAGGAAGTTATTCTGCTTCCAGACTGCTTTTAGACTCAAGACTGAAACATTAACTCTTCCCTGAGTCTCCAGCCTACACTACAGATTTTCAGTCTTCCCAACTCTCACAATCACAAGTCAATTTCTTACAGTAAATATATATCCTGTTGGTTCTATTTCTCTGGAAAATCCTAACTAGTACACTAGGAGTAGAGATTAACTTCCTCAACTTGGTAAAGACAATCAACAATAAAACCTACAACTAACATCATACTTAATTATGAGAAATTGCATATTTTCCCGCTAAGACCAGGTACAAGGCAAATATGTCCACTCTAACTTCTCCTATTCAACATTGTACTGAAAGTCATAGCTAATGCAATAAAACAAGAAGAGGAAATAAAAGGTATACAAACTGGGAAGGAAGAAATAAAGCTACCTTTGTTCACAGATTACATGCAGGAAATTCCAAAGAAGCAACAAAAAACTCCTGGAACTAATGGGTGATTACAGCAAGGTTAAAAGACACAAGTTGATATATAAAAATCAATTGCTTCCCTATATACACAATGAGCAACTGTTATTTGAAATTAAAAACACAGTACCATTTACATTACCAACAAAACAATGAAATACTTAGGTATAAATCTAACAAAATATGTACAAGATCTATATAAGGAAAACTACCAAAGTCAGATGAAAGAAATCAAAGAAGAAAGACCTAAATAAATGGAGGGATATTTCATGTACTTGGATAGGAAGGCTTGATATTGTTAAGCAAACAGTTCTTCCCAACTTTATCTATGGATTCAATACAATCCCAATCAAAACTCTGGCAAGCTATTTTGTAGCTATTGACAAACTTATTCTAAAGTTTATGTGGAAGGCAAAAGACTCAAAGTAGCCAACATATCAACATTGAAGAACAAAGTCAGAGGACTGACATTACCTGACTTCAAGACTTACTATGAAACTACAGTGATTGAGACAGTGGGGTATCAGCAAAAGAATAAAAGAACAGATGAATAGAACAAATAAAGAGCCCATAAACTGACCCTCACACATAGAGTCCACTCATCTTTGACAAAGAAGTAAAGACAAGTCACTGGAGGAACGACAGTCTTTTCAACAAATGGTCCTGGAACGCTAGACACTGACATGTAAAATAATGAATCTAAACACATACCTTGCATCTTTCGTAATAGTGAACTCAAAATGGATCATAGATCTAAATATAAAATGTAAAACTATAAAACTATACTATCTTCTATGTAGAAGATAACATAGAAGAAAGTGTAGGTGACTTTGAGTTGGCAACGACTTTTTTAGACAGAATATCAAAAACACTAGCCAGGGGGAAAAAATTGAAAAATTAGACTTTATTAAAATTAAAAACTTCAGCTCTATGAAAGCACTAAGAGAATAAAAAGATAAACCACAGACTGTGAGAAATTATTTGCAAAATACATATCTGGTAAAGGACTGGTATCAAAAATACATGGGCTTCCCTGGTGGCGCAGTGGTTGAGAGTCCGCCTGCCGATGCAGGGGACACGGGTTCGTGCCCTGGTGCGGGAAGATCCCACATGCCGCGGAGCGTTTAGGCCCGTGAGCCATGGCCGCTGAGCCTGCGCGTCCGGAGCCTGTGCTCCGCAACGGGAGAGGCCACAGCAGTGAAGGCTCGCGTACCGCAAAAAAATAAAAATAAAAAATACACAAAGAACTCTTAAAACTCAATGATAGGAAAACAAAGAATCCAATTTTTAAAAACAGGCAAAATACATGAACAGATACCACCCTGAAGAAAACAGACAAATGTCAAAGAAGCATATGAAAAGATTCTCAATACCATATGTCACCAGGGAATTGTAAGCTGGCTATATGTATACCATTTTGTTATTCACCTCTGTGAAAGAAAAACTGTCAATTAATGTATAAATAACTATACAATAATAAATACAATGTATATTACAAATGAACATAAACAAATAAATGTATAAGAACAAATAATGCGTTTATTACTTAAAACTACAATTTTGCACTAATTGAAACAACTCATAAATACAATACTTAGAAATTGGTTGTTAATTTATAACAATTGTGTGCGTGCCTTAAAAAAAGGAAAAGACAAGAGAAATAAAATGGTAAAGATATCATCAGAACAAAATTTCTTCACATATGATATTGTCCTCTATGCCATCAAGAGGATTGGCGAGACATCATTTATTAAAAGTTTATCAAACTTGTCTCCAGAATTTCCTTCCAAGCTGCTGACATTCACCCTGCAAGGTTTCATGTCAGTCATTTCTTAATCTTATCTAAAGATGTCAACAGAAGGTTTTCAAACAGCACAGATTCAGATTTCTTTCAAATGATCCTTAAAGATTTGTTAACTGAAACATCAAAGGGTTGCTATAGCCAAATCATGCCACAAAGAATACTAAGCAAGTTGCACTGCTTTAGTGGCAACTATATCATAAGTGTTGCCTAGACATGTTATAAGGTATTTTGAATTTCAGAGTTGACAAGTGTGAAAATAATATGCATCTTAGAATGAATGAAACATAGTATTTGGTTTCATTTTCTTTAATGGATTTAACCCATATCTATTCATAATTATTAGTAATGTATGTGGACATAGTTCTGCCACCATATTTTGTGTGTGTTTAAAATGGTAACAGGAACTTTCAGCTTCTATGCAATCCAACATTTCATACATGAATTTTCTAAAATCCACTCTTTAAAAAAAATTACTAATGCATAATAAAAAAATTAAAATATCCTTTAATTATTTGTTGCATCCTAATAGCTCACTTCCCAATGAAATATAAATTTTTACTTCAATTAGTGATGGAAAATAAAGTCACCAAATAATTATTGTTTGATGATGCAGATGTAAAAATACGTAGATGGGGGGAAGCCACACTATTTCTGCTTTTAGTTTAAGACATGTACCTCATAAAACTGAAAGGTAAATTTTTCTGAATTGTGAAGTGTCTATATTAGGGTGATTCCTAACAGCAGAATGTACTCCCTATGGGAATACAATATTTGCACTGAGTATTTATTATGAGTCAATTTAATTCAACTAAAATCCCTCCTGAATGAAATACTTAATATTTCACCTGGAAATGGATTCAATTATCTGTGTTGTCATTTTTACTTTCTGAATAATCCTCATAAAAAGGTAAAATTTCAAAAACATTATAAAATTCTAAATCCAAAAATGAAAATTTATTTGCGTACAGCTTGGAGAGTAAATGTCAGATACCTGCAGGAGATATTAGAATGACTGCACTTACTATTTACTTTAAACTATGACAATGTTTTTCAGGAAACTTTAAGGCAGAAAACAGTAAGTCATTTTCTTTGAGAAAAATGTAGTTTTATTTTTTTAAACCCAATCTTTCTTCAAAAGAACACTTTGCTTTTAAATACAGCTCATGATTATTCCCTTTAAAAAATGCAAAGAATGGTGTGAAACAGGAACGGATTATTATTTCTACTTTGACTATTATTCCTTCCCCTTATACCGCTAAATGTGTGAGAAAAGGAAGAACTTCAAGCAGCAAAACACGCACAGAGACGGAACAAACTATAATGAAAAATAATACACATACGGCAAGTTTTTTTTTTCTCAGAATCAGGGTCTCATTAAATGCCATCTAACTTTAACAAGCTTAGTAAGTTGAAAATCACCATTGTGTCATCTTACTGTATACCTAATATTCTTTATACACTATAGACTCACTGAATACCAAAAGGCACAGGATCTCCTAGGATAAATAGACAAAATCTTAGGGATAAACCACTGTTCATTTTTCTCTACAAATATTTCAAGCATAGGGCATAAAAAAGCATCAGGCCACCCTTTCTTTAATTGTTTTGGATTGCAGAAAATAAGTAGATTGCCTATTTCAGGCTTCAGTGACATTACGTAAATTACCTTGCCAAGCTCGGACACTGAAAAGGAGAAAAATTGTTTAACTTCCCATACAACATAGACATAAAGGATGATAGCAAATGGCCCAAGTAAGGTATCGTCCCTTCTCTTTTAACTCATTTTCAAAGCTGCAGACTGGTCTTCATCCAAAAAAGTTCACCGAAAACAAAACAAGGTTTTGTCTTATTTTTCAATGTATCCACAATGCCTTGCAGAGAGTTGAGTTGTATCGTTAACAAATGTGTGATGTCTGTTGTTTATTGAAAGAAATTTTAAGTGAGCTGACCCAACTATATAGGGAAATAAGGACTTGCCGTCTCTCCTTGATTTTTACCTCTTTCACACACACACACACACACACACACACACACACACACACACACACTTTAAAGAAGTCAGCAATAATCATTTTAGTTTGTTAATTCTCTTTTCCTTTAATATAGCAACTACATTTCCATGTGTCCTCACATGCAGCTTTCTACAGTTTTCTAACTACACTTCCAGAGAGTCGAGGGGAAAGAGAGTTTAGTTGAGGAGGCTCTCTATTTGATTTGTGCTATAAATTACCTCTGACAATGACATTCATACTTGCCAGAAATTCACTTGGGCAATATGACTACCATGTCAGGGTAAATTTATACAAGGCTATATAATTGCTGATGATGGGGGAAAGATAATTGAGCTTAATATTTGATGAGAAAGAAAAATTATGATCCTTTCTAGTCCCCAATATGCTGAGTTCCCAATTATCAGGATTTGAAGCTGGGTGCCACAATAAAATGAAAAAAATAATAACAGTGGGAAGCCTCATCAAGAATTATAACCTAGCCATGGGGAGAGATTAGGGCCTGCTAAAGATAGGTGAAGAATTGGTCCAGGAGATTCAGCCCAGATAAAAATCAGAATACACAGAATGCCTCTAAATCACAGAGTAAAAGACAAGACTGTAGCTGTAGGAAGGACAGGGAGGGTAGAGGAATGGCATAATAACAGGAGCAGCCAGCATGTCAGAACAGCTCAGAAAAGACAGTTTTGAGACAATGGAGTGCAGAAGGGTTTTCATTTCCATTTAAACCGACCACTGGCCAGTGAATCCAGTCCTGTATGTGCAGCAGAACCCAGGATTGATACCTGGCTCTTGGACTTCAGAGGTGATCAAATCAGCTTCGCAGGCCATGATGCTTTGCTCTGGATGTGAGAAGAACAGACCATCCTCGGCATCAATGCACGTGGACTGATTCCTCCTTGATGGTAATTCCGTCAATGGACAGTCTTTAGTATTAGTGAAATATCACCTCCCAAAATAAATACAATTTTATGCACACATCTATTTACTTCAGCCTCCATAAGACTTTCAAATTTTGAAATGAAGGTTTTACTCTGACTAGACGGGGTAAATAAGAGGCAGAAGCTTTGGGGTGTGAATGGGAGTTTAGAAGTAAATAAAAGTTAGATATCACCATGTGGTCAGGACTGTAGAGACAGATATCTTTTTCTGAGCCAAATGACGTTCCAGCATGCTCATTTAATCACCACTTATTTGAATACGTCCATATTTTGTTTTATACCTTACAAATTCCTGCTAAAAGATATGACACTTTTTTGTCTTTTGCTTGTTATCAAATTCTACCAATTACAAAAATTTGCCCTATGGCGTATCAATATGTAGGGCTGGATAATATCTGAAAGTATTTTCTGAGTGATCTATAAGGGTCCATGACCACTGTAGAGGGGCCAGAGAGGAGTATTCAGTGGCCTTCTGTATCTGAAAACAAAATTTACCCCGGGACTTGCCCACCCTACTGAGGGAAGCACTCCAATCAAAAAACTATAAGAGGACTTGCCTGGTGGCACAGTGGTTAAGAATCCGCCTGCCAGTGCAGGGCACACAGGTTCGAGCCCTGGTCCAGGAAGATCCCACATGCTGTGGAGCAACTAAGCCTGTGCACCACAACTACTGAGCTTGTGCTCTAGAGCCCATGAGCCACAACTACTGAGCCCGTGTGCCACAACTACTGAAGCCTGTGTGCCTAGAGCCCATGCTCCACAACAAGAGAAGCCACCACAACTAGAGAAAGCCCATGCACAGTAACGAAGACCCAACACAGCCAAAAACTAATTAAAAGAAAAACTATAGGAAAACCAATGACCAGCCTTTATGTCATGCCTTAGAGGTAAGTGGATAAGTCTCTGTAACTGTAAAATTATGTTGCTAATGGATACAGACTATAACAAAAATAGTATGGGGACATTACAAACATTACAAAAATCTTTTATGTCATGGTTCCTTGGATTACCTCGAGGTTAAAAAAAAAATCCATTCGGATATTAATCCCTGGCATACTTAGGACAATGGCCCTTGTAGGAAAGTGTCATTGAAATCCTTGAGCTTTAGGAGTGGATCTGACCAGTGGAAAAACCCGTAAAAGCACTCAGACGCATGGGGAAAAAAAAACAAGGAAAACATGATGTTATTTTTATGCTGTCCACGCGTTTCAAAAGAAGAGAACGGATAGCAAGGGTGAGAAGGGAGAATCGCTGTGTAACAGACAGAGCCACCTGCATAATTTGCAAGGCCCGGTGCGAAACGAAAATGAGGGACCTCTTGTTCACAAAACTGGCAGAAAGCTTTCTCCTCCATTTCCCCGTCCATCTCTCAACCAGCCACGGTGTTTTTTACTTGCTGTTTAATGTTGCACTCTCCTGGGAGAGCCGAGACCTCACAGCCCCGCCCCGCAACTGCACGCATAGGGTGCTTCCCAGCTCCAACCATCCCGCGCCCACGCCCCCGCCCCCCTGCCGGTGGAGGCCACAGGGCGGATGCTGGGAGGGACAGGAGAGCAGGTGCCTGAGCGTCTGTCCTGGGAGGCACCGAGGTGGCAGGAGACGGCCCCCACCTGAAACAAGGCTCCAAGCTCCTCCCCCACCCCCCACATATTCCATTGCTCCATCAGAATTCACTTATTTAGCACAAATTCAAAGATTAAATTATTAAGAATTTCAAGGTGGCAATTGCAGAGCATTAAACCGCAAGTTGCCTGCACTGGTCACACACAGGTCCTGATAACTCACAATGGTCCAAACCGAGGGCATAGGGAGTAATTAAATGATGACAAAATAGAGCGGACTGAGCCAGTGGAAATGGCTACTTTGGCCCAGGAAAATCCTCCTTTCCTTACCTTTCTCTGCTCTGGTGAGCTGCCAGGGAACAACAAAGGAGATTTAACCAAATCTGCGAGGACGGTGAGACTTTCTGGGAAACGCTTCGAGTTGGCTCATTTTTTTTTACTATTACTGGTGACATTATTATTAATAAAGTTCCTGTTACCAGATAACTATAAAATGTTAAGGAAGTAAATCTTTTTTTTTGTTTTGTTTTTACCTCTTTCTGCTTCTTTACTCAAGCCACATATTTTTTTGTTCACTGTAGTGCCAAGGAAATTCACAGATTTGAATCAAATTTTGATTGAATTTAATTCTCCCACTAGTTGAAAGTTAACTGATAAAAGAATGTAGAACTATGTGCTTGATATATGATAATGAATCAAAACAATTTTACCTGGTTATTTTGTATATCTGCTGGGGCAGCCTAGCAACATCTTTGTATATTGCTGAATTTTTTTTCATCTGCTTGGTGAAAATTCACAGTAGAGGGATTAAAACCCATAAATTTCACAAAGAGGGCAGTTAGTGATTTTTTTTAAAATTCTAACTTCTCTTTGCCAAACTCAGAGAATCTAGAACACATTAACCAAATCATCAAAAGATTAAATCCCCAAAGCTAGAGGAAACTGTCAGTAACAAAGGGCTGCCAACGAGATAGTCAACTTTTATCACAACTTCCTACAGTTCTTTCAAAATTATGAAATGATTTATAAGGTTCTGACAAGGGAATAATATAGAATCAAATGCAGTCTTAGTAACTGTAAAGTATCTAATTCTTGAACAGATGCAAGCCCCTCATCTCCAGGGGCTAATTCAGCACCACAGGGTTTAATTTGAGGGAAAAAGAGAGTAACTTTTTGGTTTTTAATATCATAGTTTCAGCCTGCTCTGCTGCTCTGTTTTAAGAAAAGGACACAGGAAAATAGCCCTGTTTGAGTCCCAGCAGCAAAATCACCTGAGAGGATGAATCCTTCCCAGGGCTTTTGTCTATTATTATTTTCAACCCAACTGTAGAAATCTGGGAAGATCAACATAGAATCTACAGTGGATAAAAGCATAGTGAAACTGAGTTTCTAATGGGGCAGACATTCAGCAGGAGACAGGATTCATAATCTTTGCAGAGCTAACCTGCTAACAAAAGATTCCTGGAAAGAAAAATAGGAATTGTATTATTTAGAATGAGCTCTTCAAAGCAGCCCTAAATAGTTTCCTTTTAACTTCAAGCAGAGCAAACAGAGTAAATAGAATTGTGGACTTAGATTTGGCAAGATTAGCACACCTATAATGACAAATAAAGGTGACCAGTTGTTCACTAGATGTGCTTCAGAGAAAATGTATATTTGTGCAATAGCTCTCTCCTTAATCAACATCATTAAAGGAAACATTAGGTGGCCCTGATAATAAAACACAGTTCTAAATTCTAATCTTTCTTGTATGTTTCACATCCCCCAACTCTGACATGGAGCCATTTATTAACTGCTCTTTACCCTGGGAGACATATTATTATGTTGACTGCAGGAATGTTCTAGAGGAGATTATTCCCTAGAGAGTCCTCTTCAAGAAGATCCATAAAATAAAATTCTCTTGGGCCCATGTACATAGCAGAAATATGGATGTATAACATTTAGCAAGTTATTTCTTTTTATTCTATGATCATTAAAGAGCAAGTAACCATCATTAATCATCAGGGAAATGCAAATCAAAATCACAGTGAGATACCACTTCACACCCACTGTGATGGTTAGAATCAAAAAAAATCAGATAATAGGGGCTTCCCTGGTGGCGCAGTGGTTAAGAATCCGCCTGCCAATGCAGGGGAATATGTTCGAGCCCTGGTCCGGGAAGATCCCACATGCCGCAGAACAACTAAGCCTGTGCGCCACAACTACTGAGCCCGCACACTTAGAGCCCGTGCTCCACAACAAGAGAAGCCACCACAATGAGAAGCCTGCGCACCGCAACGAAGAGTGGCCCCCACTGGCCGCAACCAGAGAAAGCCCACGCAGCAACGAAGACCCAACACAGCCAAAAAAAAAAAAAAAAAAAAAGGATAATAAGTATTTGCAAGTATGTGAAAAAACTGAAACCTTAATACACTGGTAATGGGAATGGAAAATGGGGCAGCTACTTTGGAAAATAGTCTGGCAGTTCCTCAAATGATCAAACACAGAGTTACCATGTGATCCAGCAACTCCACTTGCGTATATACTCAGGAGAAGTGAAAACAAATGCCACACAGAAACTTGTACACAGTGTTTAGGGCAGCATTTTTCAAGATAGCTAAAAGGTGGAAATAATCCCATTCATCAATGGAGGAAAGGCTTTTTAAAAAAGAAGCATATCCATATAATGAAATAGTATTTGGCCATTAAAAAAATGAAGTATTGATAATATTCTACAGCATAGATAAACCTTGAAAACATTATGCTAAGTGAGGCAAGCCAGTCACAAAAAACCACATACTATGTGATTTCATTCATATAAAATCCAGAATAAGGAGATCTAGAGAGACAGAAAGTAGATTAGTGGTTTCTTATTGCTGAAGATAGGGATTAGGCTGAAGAACCGAGAGGTAAAAGCCAAGGTATACATATTTGAGGTGATGAAAATGTTCTACAATTAACTGAGTGATGGGTGCACACATCTGTGAATATAACAGGAACCACCAAATTGAATATTTTCCAAGTGTGAAGTGTATTGTTCTATCTCAATAAAGCTGTTAATTTTTTTAATTAAAAAAGAAGAAAATGATATAACATTTTTATCTCCTACTATGAAGAAGTCAATCAAACTTGTGGACGACTTCAGTAAATGCATAAACTTTACAGATTATGTTTTTAGATACTAATTTCATCCCAGCTTTATCTGCCATTTTCTTGCCCTTGTCTTTTCACCTCTCCTGTCCCCAACCCTCTAGACTTGATTTATTCACTTATTTATTTTGCATCTATTTAGTCTCCAGGTAAACTTGTACACTGTCTTATTTTCTCTCTGGAATGATCACACTATTCACCATTAATTAAGCTGCTATTATTAACTTAATTAAACTTCGTTCTTTTAACCAACAGGTTTGGGCATACCTAGTCTATAGTAACTATGTATACCAGATTTACAGTTTTTTAGAGGAGATAAAATTAAAATTCCTACAAAAATGTAATTTACTGAGTTTCACATATTTGAAAATCTCATCTTCATTTAATTATAGGGTAATATTTTCCCTTTGTGGCTAATATCTTAAGAACACTGGTTATGTCTGTGCCATCTCAAGGAATTCTGTACATTTGAAACAGAATAACCAAAAGAACTACCAAAAACTTTTACCTTGAAGCAACTATTAACTTGAAGAATCGATTGCTTAAACTACAGCTATTTTTACTCGTTCTATGACATATTCAGTTTTGGCAGGTAATACAAAATGAGCACAGCCTGCTCTAAAATCAGTTTGCTTTTGTTACAAAAGGATTGTGTAAAGTTAAGCAAAACTTTCACATAAAAGTCTACTATATAAAATTTAAATGGAAGATAAGTTAACACAATTAAACTTCTTAGGAAAAAAAAAGTTGTACAAGAATAATATTTTTGTCAAAAACGTGAACATCTGCACAACCACATCCTAGCTCTCAAAAATCAGATGTCTCTTCCTGCATCCCAACAGAAGGCAGGGAAAGAAAGCTATGAATTTCACAACAGCAAACATGACTAAAACAACATTTATTATCACATTTTCTTCAGTTTGCCAGTTTCAGCCTCATGTCCAATTTCATAAAAGCACAATGCAGAGATTCTCCTGAAGGAATGTAATTAATCCTACTTACCAGGGTATAAGGCACTTTTACAACTTTGCTTTTTTACCCTTTTCATATTACTCAGCCACTGCTAACTGTGAGAAATATTAACACTATCGAAAATCCAGTTAACATACTCCCTCTGCTGGTAATAGCTGTCTTTCTCAAAGCATAAATTCATCATCTTTTCCTCTCATGTGCATTTCCTTTCCATATTAGATTTTCTATTTCACGTTTTCTTATAAAGAACCAAGTTACCTAAGGAGGCTATGAACAAACTAGTAAATGAAAACTTTTTAAAACCATAGGTTTTTAGTGAACTCATTATAAACAAAACCTTCCTTCTTGCCAAATTCCAACAACTTTGAAGAATTTACTAACAACATCCTATTTTGACCCTCCTTTCTTACATCTCCCACAAACTAATCTGTGAAAAACACTATTTTTCCTGCATTTACAATAGCTACTTCTAAAAACTTCAACTGAAGTCTTCTCACTTCTAAAATAACTAACAACGTAACCGCTGATATCATAGAAGGCTTCCTAAAATATTTGGAACGTTAAACATCAAAATTTAAACACACACAGAAAATGACTCATTGCATTTCATCCATTTAAAAATGTGTCTTCAGTTAATTAATGAGCAATATCTTCCTTTTATAGCTTTAATCTCCATTCCTACAGCTGCCCTTTTAGTCCAGGGCATCTTCATTTTATATTTACATTTCTCGATTTCCAACTCTTTCCTGGCTCCAATTATTTGTCATACTGCTACCAGGGAAATTTCCCGAAAGCAGGAAAATATCCTTAAACCCAGTGTAACCACTTCACTCCCCTGCTCATAAATCAGTAGTCATTTTGAAACCAACTACTTCTGCTTCATTTCCTCCATTAGTCTTGAAAGAAGTTGTAAATCCCTAAAATTAAATACAAAGTTTTGCATTTGTATACATATACATTGTTCTGGAGAAAAGATTGCATAGCTTTCACTAGCTTATCAAAAGGACTCAGGACACCCCTCCAAATTATAAGAACTTATTCTGTGTCTGCTATACCCCATTGCTCTACACATACATTAATCCACATTCCACATTGGCCTCTTTGCTGTGCTGGGGCTCACACACATGAATGGCCTTTTATTCCACACCCCTCTATCCAAGTCCCATTCTTTTTCAGGACCCACCTTCTGCATAAAGCTTATTCCAATTGCTTCTCAATTTTTATTACCCTTTAAACAGCAGCACTCTATTTTCCCCTTAATTATTCTGTAATAATTCTCCAACCATGGTCAAATAACAACTTCCTAATATTTGTGTCACGTGTATTGGTTTGATTTTCCCAACTAGACTGCACATATGTTATCACTTAACATGTCTTTTCCATTCATTCAGTGTGAACTCCCTGAGGGCAGAAAGCTATTGTGTATTCATTCCCAATGGCCATTATTGCATCGTGTAGAGATCCCCTAAATGTGTGATAAACAGAGATACAAATGTTCTGAAGGAAACGTAGTATCTCATTATTTTACTTCCTTCAGTTATACAGGTATTTCAAAATACACTTATTTATGGATTTTTAAAAGATTTTGTGAAAATAGGGCTTCCCTGGTGGCGCAGTGGTTGAGAGTCCGCCTGCCGATGCAGGGGACATGGGTTCGTGCCCCGGTCCAGGAAGATCCCACATGCCGTGGCAGCGGCTGGGCCCGTGAGCCATGGCTGCTGAGCCTGCGCGTCCAGAGCTGTGCTCCACAATGGGACAGGCCACAGCAGTGAGAGGTCCACATATCGCAAAAAAAAAAAAAAAGATTTTGTGAAAATAATTACAATCTAAGGTTTTCCTTACTTTGATAATTAATAAATAAGTAAATAAATAATTTATTTAAATAAAGGAAGAAATATGCTGTGTCACGTTCTGGAAGTTATAAGGCCTAAGGCCTAAATACTTCAGTCTCTAAGGAAGGTGCATAGTTCACTACAGATATACACATACACACACACCATGGAATATTACTCGGCCATAAAAAAGAATGAAATAATGCTACCTGCAGCAACATGAATGGACCTAGAAATTATCATACTGAGTGAAGTTAAGTCAGGCAGACAAAGACAAATATCATATGATATCACTTATACGTGGAATCTAAAAATTATACAAAGAAAATGGATAGCAAGACACAATCCCAAATCTTGGTTTTTTGGGGACTATATCCTTATTCCCCATTGATGATGTCGGAGCTTGGTGGTAAGTGCTCAGGTTACAAGGAACAAAGTAATGTCTTATCACATTGTTTTCTTTTTTACCTCCATGAAACAGTTTACCATCTCATTAAAGTCTATCCTATAAAATATAATTTTTTGCATTAAAAAGATATGAGAAGCAACAACAAAAAAAGGCAGAATGCGAAAGATCTCAGCCCTAACTTTAAAACATGAAGGCATCAGTGACAAACAAAATGAACTAACTAGTTATTCTTAAACCTGAACACCATTAGAATCAACTGGAAAGCTTTCAGAAGAATATACATAGCAGGACTCTAGCCCCAGATTTAATTACTCTGAGGTGGAGTCCAGGCTTTTTTTTTAAGCTCCCCAGGTAAATCTAATGTAAGATTGGATCTGAGAAATTCTGCCCTAAAGCTAATCACAATTGTATCTTAGGGTTTACTGAGATAAATTATACAACTCAGTAAACTAAATTCTGTAACAGAGATTCCAAGCATGAATGAAAAAAGGGAAGGCAGGGAGTTAGGAAGGAAAATGAAAAGAGAAAACTAGAAGGTACTAGAAAAGATTGTTTCAGCTGTCTGCAGACCAACAATTAGAAAAAAATTTTCTCTAGAATTCTACCACTTCCCAGATGTTAGCTTGAGATATACTGCCTATTCAAAAGATCATTTTATTAAATTGTCTCATAAATTCTTTCTTCCAAAGTCCCTTGAAATTTAGATGACTGGTTCTCAAAGCTAGCCAAATCATCAGATCCGATTCATATTTTTCTTTTAAATACAGGTTGCTTGTCCCACCTCCAAAAGATTCTGATTTGATAAAAACTGCAATGAAATTCAAGGATTTATATCATCAAATGTTTCCCAGGTGTTTCACAGTCAGGATTGAGAATTACCGGTCTATATTATGAGATAATAAACTCTTTTTCAGCAAGAGTGTGCCCATTTCAGGGGTTCTCAAATAGACTTGTTCAAAATAGTGTGGGCCCTCTATAACTGCAGGTTCTGAATGTGTGGATTCAACCAATGGCAGATCAAAAATATTTGAAAAGAAAATCCAGAAAGTTCCAAAAAGCAAAACTTAATTTTGCCTCATCCTGGCAACTACTTACATAGCATTTACATTGTATTTACAGCTATTTACGTAGCATTTACACTATCTTAGGTTTTAGAAGTAATCTAGAAATGATTTAAAGTATACAGGGGAATCTACGTAGGTTATATGCAAATACTATGTCAGATTATACAAAGGACTTAAGCACCTATGGATTTTGGCACTGTTGGGGCTTGGTGGGGGCACGTCCTGGAACCAATCCCTTGTGGATACTGAGGGATGACTGTATACACATTCAGACTCAACCCAAGAGATACTCATTCAGGAGGCAAAGAGTTTGGGTTGAAGCATTTGTATTTTTTTAAAGCACCAAAGGGAATACTGAAGCACCCAAAGTCGAGAGCCCCCAGCATAACACATAAAATTTCAATGAATAGTTGTTGAATAAATCAAAGAATGATTGGCTATAAATTGACTTTTGCCTCCTTTTCATCTTATAACTCACCTTGCTTTTGATTTATAATAGTATTTTTTTTTTTTTTTTTTTGGCTGTGTTGGGTCTTCCTTGTTGCGCGTGAGCTTTCTTTAGTTACGATGAGTGGGGGCTGCTCTTCGTTGTGGTGTGCGGGCTTCCCATTGTGGTGGCTTCTCTTCTTGCGGAGCATGGGCTCTAGGCGCACGGGCTTCAGTAGTTGCGGCACGCAGGCTCAGTCGTTGTGGTTCACGGGCTCTAAAGCGCAGGTTCAGTGGTTGTGGCACACGGGCTTAGCTGCTCCACGGCATGTGGGAGCTTCCCAGAACAGGGATCGAACCTGCATTGGCAGGCAGATTCTTAACTAGATATTTTCTTCATGAAGCCAGGACTCCAACTGGTGGTAGATAATATCATGTCTCAATCCTGTCTGAAAGGTGTACTTCCTTCTTCAACAGAAGCATAGCAGAATCTTGACATTAGTAGCTATCTTGGAACAGAAGGTGTGGCTTGATCATTCCTCAAGTCCAGCATCAATAAGACAAACAACTACTTAAATAGTATGCATCCTTCTCATATTATCCACTTACTAAATCAGAATCTTGGGACAGGGGAGAATATCCTGGGACTGGGTTGTTTTTTTTTTAACAAGCACTTGCAAGTGATTCTATGATTAGGCAAGATTTGGAAACACTGAATAAGGGGGAAAAATTAAAATCAGTCAAGACATGTAGGAAACAATCAGTGCTTAATCCAATAGATAAGGAAAGGCAGCTGATGATCACATTACCTAATGTAGATTGTAAGTCATTAAAACCATGCCTTAGATGTAAAGAAAAAGGAAGAAAATATTTCACCAGAGCATATAGAATAGTCAATAAATGCAGCTTTTAAAAGTAACTTATTCTCATTGAGTCCACCCATTCTTTCCATTTCAAGAAACGACTTGGGCTGGCTAAACAATAAACAATAAAATACAATAAAACAACAAAAAAATACAAATACATGGACATTTAATAATTATTATAAATTTAAATGCCAGTTTATAAAGATGGAAGATAACAATTAACATCCATAAAACTCTGACGGATGAAAGCTATAAAAACTGAACTCAAAGCTTTGCCCTGAGCTTCCTAGCAGCCTAAGTAACAAGGAAATTTTGATCTGTTATATACCTCTCCTTGTCTGGTAGGAGAAAGCACGTCAGTTCATCAGAAGAAACAAACTTTTTCTTAAATCTGAGTGTTATGAAAAATTGGTCCCAAGGGTCTTTATATAAGGAACATTGAGAATGTAATGGGCTGTGAATGCTAAAGCAGTAAAGAATAAAGAATGCTGTTATTCAACATATGGCTATTTTTCAATCAAAGCCTCAGTGAAAGCAAAGGGCACAGTGGTAATGATCTTGTAAAGATATGCAGACTTCTGGTAATTTCTTCTAACAGAAGAATGATGAGTATCACATTATCCTCAGAAAATCTTGAGAAATTAACAAGTCCATTAAGCCTGTGTTTCCCCTAGTTAATCATATGTAAGAATTACACAAGAGCAGTTTAAAAATGTAAATTCCTATACTGGTCCCTAGATTTTGGAGTTGGGATCAGAAATCTACACATAGAACAAATGATTCTCAAGTGATTGTGGAAAACCACCTCCTAGAATTGCCACTCTCAAAAATCAGTGGTCACTGCTGGAATTGTTCTGATTCAAGGTAGAAGACCCCAGTGAAAGTTTGGCAGGTACACTGGTTGAAAGTAGGAGGAACCATGGTCTCCAAGATAAGTTTGCCCATTCCTCTTGGTAGCTTCTAAAAATACATTTTTTTAAAACTCATCCCAGAGCTGGAGAAGCCCTCTGTTAGTGGTAGAATTCAGGAATCTGCATTCTAACTAATACTGCAGGTGATTCTTTGCACAATAAAATTTGAAAAACTTTGTTATAGCCTGTGTATAAATCTTTTTATATTGGACATATAAATGGGGGAGAAAGGATAAAAAGATACTTTAGTATAAGAAGTAAAGTTCCTGACTTGAAATGTGACCACAGGGGAAGCCTGCTAGAAGAATTCTCACAAGTTGTGCCAAGATTTCCTAGAGAGCAATTTCAGATCTGTTCCCATGCTCAAACCAGAAATCAACTGAATGTTGTACCATCTGTGGCAAGTAATTAATTTCAAGTTTCCAGAAACTTTTAGCTGTAGGAAATGTCCTAATCTGGCATCAGTGGGCATTGCAGACCTATGCTTCCAAATATAATCATCCTTCCTCTGAAATCCTTCTTAAATAACACTCAGCCAGAAGAGACTTTCCAGTTTAATTAAATTCTCTCAATTTGCAAATGGAAAAAGCTGAAGACTAGAGGTCATGTCCAAGGTGATATGGCTAATTTGGGCACATTTAGCTCAAAACTCTGGGCCCCTGGTACTACCATAACCCAATTCTTTCTATTCCACACTTGCCAATGCAAACCATTTTAAAGAAAGGCTTAGGGGCTTCCCTGGTGGCGCAGTTGTTGAGAGTCCGCCTGCCGATGCAGGGGACACGGGTTCGTGCCCCGGTCCGGGAAGATCCCACATGCCGCGGAGCGGCTGGGCCCGTGAGCCATGGCCACTGAGCCTGCGCGTCCGGAGCCTGTGCTCCGCAACGGGAGGGGCCACAACAGTGAGAGGCCCGCGTACCGCAAAAAAAAAAAAAAAAAAAAAGAAAGGCTTAATTTAGAGGCAATGAAAGCAAGAAGACAATTCTTTTAATATGCTATTTTTCATAAATTATCCTCCATAAACGTTGATTCTCTTTTAGGGAACACATGTCAAGAGTCTGCTGACATGTAAGAAAATACTTACAATTCCTTGTGCTAAGTGCTAGAAGATGTTTAGATGCTAAACATCTTCTTTTGGTCTTGGTTTTGTCTTGCTATTTTTTGTGTTCTGTTATGGGTCAAGAGATAATATTTTGGTTGATCTAACTACTCTCTTTACTCAGAACCCAGGTTTATAAACTTCCCACTGTGAGTACAGGTTAAACCTGGGCTTTTGAACAAACTGACCCCAACTGTCTGCTCGTTGATCTTCAGTATAGCTTTGACCTTTGTGCTATGATGTTTTAAAGTCAGAATGGCTCTGGGTCAATTAGAAACTTACCCCTTCATAAAAACAGTTCCCTCCTGACATTTTCTAAAGATACTTCCCACTTACTTGACATAAATTAATCCCGGCTGTAAATTAGTTTTAGTCCCCAAAAACTCAACTATAAATCTAACCCTTGTATTACGCATTCTGAGTTTATATTCACAAAGAACTCAGGAAGAAATGTGCTTTTTCTCTGCAGTTTTTCTTTGCAAACATGTTACCCATGAGTCTTCCTAATGAACTATAAATCTGCTTCTAAGAAATGTCTTCAAAGAGAAAAACCTCGAAGTAAACATTAATTATTTTCCTGAGACACTTTAGAGTTTGTGTGTACCTATATACACTTTTTCTTTTTCCTTTTACATTTGTCTGAGCAAGGCCTTGTTAGAGTTTGATTGGAGTGGTCCTAAAAGCCTGTTAATGGCAGCTATGAGGAAGAGAGGCATTAACACACATTTCAGAAAAACAGGCTGAGCAAACAAGTCCCTACACTTAACAGAGGATGAAAAGTTCTTCTACTGGAAATGCTGTTTCACTTGAGATTCTATTCAAGGAAAGGACATTTTTACTAAAACACAAGAAAAAGATGTTGTGAGCAGACATTCTTTGTTTAGATTTATGGAATTTAAGAAAACCTATCAAATGGAATAATCATAATTAACAAATACTGCCCAAAAAATGTTGAAATTGGGTGTGATTTCTGTAGTCTTGAAAAAAATGTCAAGTAAGATAGGTAGAACTTATTTTTTTTTAATTTTGGTCCATTATGATTAAATTTTTAAAAATCCACTTACACTTCAGGAAATATAGTCAAAAATAGAAGGTTTTCACCCAATATATCATTCATTGATTATTTCCTAGCTGCCATGCACTGGTTACCATAAACCAACTGGAAAGAATTTTTTACAGTAATTCAACAACCATTTCCTGTAAGTTTTCTTTGCTTCTGGGACTAGAAATACAAAGAAGAATAAGAGCTGAGCTCTTCCTGTCAAGAGTCTGTTGACACGTAAGAAAATAATTACAATTTCTTGCGGTAAGTGCTAGAAGATGTTTAGATGCTAAGTAAGTCCTTGAAACAATCAACTCCTTTCCTGGGATGAAAACAGAGATTTATTTCAAAGCCCTCTTCAAACTGACATTTATAGTATAAGGAGTTGATCAGGATATGTGCACATCCTAGAAGGCTTTCCCAACAGAGAAAAATCAGGACTGCATGTGCAAGGGCAGAGTCACGAACAGACTTAGCATGTACAGATGATTAATATTTTGTTGTGTGTGTCTGTGTTGAGGAAGGAGATGGTAAGAATGTATAACCAAGCAGGACCCTACAGGGACTTCCCAGGACAGATCCACACCACACACACACACCGTGTCCTCTGCCTGATGCTTGTTTGTAGAAAAATTTTAGCCACCTAGGCCTTCCCCAAGTTTCAAAGAACAAATTTAATCAGAAAAGTGAGAAAAGGCAGAAACAAAGAAAAACCATCTAGCAAGACAAAATAATAATAATTTAGCCATTAAACAAAGACAAACACCTTTAGTTCCTCCTAAAGGGCTATAGATAATGTTCTGAGCCATACCCTTTATTTTGCAGATACTGAAACCCCCACCAGGTGGAAGAAGTTAACTGCCTGCTGACCATAAGCACATAGACCCCAGACCAGCTGGAGCCAGAAGGTTGATGATGTTAACTCCCAATTACCTCACCACCAACCAATCAAAAGAATGTCCATGAGCTGATCACACACCCCACAAGCCTCTCCCTTACGCTGTCTTTAAAAACCCTTCCATGAAACCCATCGAGAAGTTCAGGTCTTTTGAGCATTAGCTATCCATGCTCCTTGTTTGGCGCCTGCAATAAATGCTGTGCTTTCCTTTGCCACAACCCAGTGTCAGTAGATTGTCTTTACTGCACTTGGGCCAGCAGACCCAAATGTGCCTCAGTAAAACATGGAAGGAGATTAGAGTAGAAGAGCAGGCAAATGCCAGATTATAAAGGCTTTGTATGCTCAGTAGTCTATATAATTTTTTTTTTTAACTTTACCCCATAAGTGTTGGGGGTCAAAGGAAGTGAAGATAAAAAAAAGATGAGAAACATGTAAGAAGTATTTATATATCTGATTGTAATATAAGATAAACTATTTAGTTTCACAAAAAATATGACTACATTTATAAAATTAACACATCTGTGAACATAGGTAAATTTGAGGCTGTCTTACTTTTACTCTTGATGGTGAATTTAATGTAAAACTATAAATATGGGGATGTTTTTGGAACAGCAAATGACAGCTATTATGTCCTAAAGCTAATATTTATGCATTCACAAAACGAAGTGCTTCTATCCTTTCATGCCTGTAGTCTACCTCAGTCCCACATTCGTATCGTTTTGTATTCTGACTTCTACCAGCATCCTGCTGCAGTCTGGCTTGAATGGGTCCTGAATCATTACTCTTGCTTAGCATAACCTAGAGATTTCCTCTGTGAAGCAGTTCAGGTGAATGTCAATTGAACACTTACCTAAAAATAAAATAAAAATACATAAATATGCATTGAGAGCTTTAAAAATTGAACTGTAAACACCCAATGCTAAAACAGAACAGAAATATAAAAATGCAATTTTGTAAGGGCTTTTCAAGGTCTTAGAGAAGTAATTCTCATAGAATACAGATTGATAAAAATACTGACTTCCAATGAGGCTCTTCCAGGGCTATTTTAAGTTTCATCCTGTCAGTAGATAATGTTATCAGTTACAGATGTCAATCCATCCCCTACTTTAACACCAGTTACACACACACACACACACACACACACACACATATACACATGCATGCACATATGTTTACGGTTAATAGGAAGTTATCAGGGCTGGTCAAAATTGTAATGGAAGTGACATGTATATTTTCTTTTGTTCCTCCACTGGTTCTTTAACGTTTTTCTCTTTTATGAATGTTTTCTCAGTCCAAAGCTGCTAAGTCATCTCTTTCTCTCACACCTTTAGTCACATTTGTTAGTATGCTCTATTGGCTCTACCTTCTGAATATCTCTAAAATCTGACCTCTTCTCACTACTTTCATTTATAACCCCCTTTTCAGAATTTTGTGATAAAGAGGTCAGGAAAATGGGATGGGAGGAAAGGAAGTTTTATGATGTGCATGTACTTGGTGAAAAGAAGGTACTACCAGGGGGAAATAAATTGTCAGTGGAGAAATAATCCATGAAAAAAATTTTTAAGCATTTACTATTTACTTATTGTCTCCTTAATAACATTTGACTAACACAAGTAAATATTTTAATTACTTTGACTTAGACTTGGTGATACCTTATGCTGCTGGGTTATGACCGTGCTTTATGTCTGGGCTATCTGAGTTCTAGCTTAGTAGCGTTACTGTAGAGTCTTCCTTGGTTGTTTTCAATCATTCCCATGACTTCTATATTCTCCTTATATAGATTAATATATTTATAACTCTAGTTCTGCTTTCTGCCCTGAGCACCAATCTTATATTTTAACTGTCCGCACCTCAAACACAATTTCCTTAAAGTTTATTCGCCAGAGTTTCTTCTCAACTTTCTCCTGGTTTTCTGGTCTCTGTAATAGCCTCTATTTACTAGTTAAACAACACAGACTTTGCCTGTTCCCCTCCTCTGCTCCAACATAGTCAGTTGCCGAATCTTATCATTTCTGCCTTTGCATCATCGCATCGATAGTGTACTGATTAGGTCTTGTCAGGAACTAGGATGACACACTCAAATTGGGCAATTTGAAGAGAGGTTAGTAAAGATACAGATGCAATAATGTGGAGAGAGGGGGTGGCACCTGTTAGTACACCTAGGTTTAAAAGGTGAACAAGAGTAGAAAATTGTTAATGGAGAGAGGAAGCTACTTGGAGAAGGCTACCTAACGAGAGCTATGGCCTTGGGTCACAGTAAGACCATGACAATCCCTGACAGAAGGAGCTGGTGGTGGTGTTGGGGAGTGGGGCTGAAGGAGGTATAAATACCCTGAGCTTATCCTCTTTCATTCCTCTGATGTCCAGCCAGGGCACATCATTGTCTGAACTTAATGAGAAGCCAGAAAGTAAAAATACTCGTTGATACAGTCCAAACTGTTCAGCTTCTGGATTCTAACACTCTGTAGACCAGGCACTGGAGAGAGAAATGGAAGGTATCAGCCCAGCTGGCATCCCCTTTATCTCCCTTGTTACTCCATTAATTCAACACCTTGTTTTCTCCTACCTGATCTGCTCTCTTCTAAAGATCTGCCTCCTTCCTCCTAGCATACCAAACGACCCTGCCTTTTATTCCAGAAGACACTATGTCTACTATGTTTACTCTATGTTCACTATGCTTACAAACATCTTGGAAAATAGTCCAGGAGAGCCGAGATCCTCTCAATAACCATGCGTCAGAGGTCTGGTCCCTCGTCCAGGACGGAGCACAAGAAAGCTCAATTCATCTCCTTTCTGGATTTCTATAGTATGCTCTATCCCATGTCGGCTTTTGAAACTATCAAAGGAAGAGCATCTTGGTATCTGAAACTAAAAACTGAATTTATTGTTTAGCTAAGTAAGGGAGAGCTATGCTGACCAAGCACAGTCTTACTGGACAAAATAAACTGCTGATTTTATACAGGGTTTTAAGGAAGCATTCATTTCAGAGCTTTGTTGGTTATGTTAGCAGGAATGAGTTGATGTGAACATGTTTTATTTCGGTTACAGAGCTGGGACTGGGTTAACATCAGCCCCTTAGAAGCATGAGCATCAGAATGATTCCACCATCGACTGTCCAATTTTCAAAATGTGAAGCTGTCATTCATGGCTGGCTTTTAGATGTGTGTTTAACTGAAATGGTTTGTTATTAGTCGACTAAAGAGAAGTAAACCAGGTCTGTTTGTTGTTACCAGGCCTATAGAATTGTCATTGACTGATTAAACAGGTGGAAAACAAGTTTTGTTGGTTTACTAGTTTCCTTGAATATAGAACAATCAGCCCTTTCAGTAAGTGTATCTAATGTGAAATGCTTTTTTTATGAGACTTTTGGCTCCAAGACTTCCCAGATGACATCTCCATGGACTAAAGGCTCATAATCTTGTCTCACATCTGAGGTAACCTTTTCTCAGTCTCAGATATGACTGTACTTCTTTCCCGCCATACAACTGATCAGAGCAGATAAGTTAACTTCAAATGCAAGAAACAGCTTTAATTTAACTCAAACTATTAGAAAGACTATTGCACCATCCATTTGTCCCTGGCGCAAATGAGAACCTATGCCAGAGGATATATCCTCTCAGGGCATCTCTTGGTCCCCAACCCCGCTATATCACATCTCCTGCTATTATTCTGTCCACCTCGACTACTGCTCAGTCCTTCAAGAGCTAAAGCATTTGACAAGAAGATAAAGGGACTGTATTTCAGCAAGTCTAGGAGAGGCACAGTACCACAATTGATAGGTCTCCCAAGAGAGGAGACTATAAATCAGAAGGCAATTCTGGAGTGATATTCATCTCAGAACATCTGTTCTTTACAGCCCTGATGGAGTATCAGTGTTTGACTAAACCGGAGAGCCCAGGGGTTTTGCCTTATGTTCCCTTCCATTCCCACTGGCACCTCCTTGCCTATCCATCCTGTGTCCCACAAGACCCTCTAAGTCTGGGAGTCTTCCTTTAAAGTTACAACTCATTCATAGAAATTTTGCCATATAGTACTGAGAATCCTAATAAGGCTGTAAGTTATAAAATGAGTTTTAGAGAATGTTGGCATTTTGGATCTTACTCATCTCTTTCTTTCCATTCTTACATTATCAGTAAGAACAAATTAAGTTCTGAAAATCTTCATAAACTATTCCTGGTTTACCAATTCATGACCACTAAATGTCCCCGCATACTTAATAGCACAGGAGGCCCTGATGTTACTAGTGAACAAAACCCATCATTTTGCCAAATAAATGCATGGCTCATCAGCCACTTGAATCCTCCACTGCAGATCAGGGTCCAAACTCTCATACTCATCAGAACAGCTTTGTGCAAGTGATACAGAGACCTCAGCTAAACCCTGGAGGTGAGTGACATAAAAGCAGCATTGTGAAACAATTACAGAAATGGAAACTTAGGTTAAATTACTTTAAATCCATTTTGCTCCATTAAGTCATTTGCAGAAGCCTGAGTGTAAGTAGGAGCATAAGTACGCTCTGTGGAGTTATTCAAATGAAACACTTTCTGGCCTAAAGTAGTATATAATTTAATGGAAAGTGAATAAACAAATAAAAAACTAAATAATGTGAGAAAAAGAAAACCTATGTACAGCTAAATACAATCACCCATCTTCAGTTAAATGCCAGTTCTTCAAAATTTCCTGATCTCTATTAATTTGTTCTTCCTCTCAGAGCACTGTTACAATTTCCTTCATTTGATGTGCCAAGTCGTTAAGTTTTGTGTGATTATTTGATGAATGTATATCTCCTGTGCTGGACTGTAATCATGTAGGTGGAGCCCATGCCTGCTTTCTGCTCACCATTGAACCCTAAAACCTCATCTAGTGCCTAGAACCTAGAAGTACTACTCAGTAAATATTTCTGAGTCAATGATTGGGTGTAAAATGTTTCCATTATATTTTTACCACTAGTTATAACTTTGAAATAGCATCCAGTGGTGGAAATAATCCACTATTGTACTGACACTAACTTATTAGGAGACCCTGAAAGTATCACTTCCTTCTCTGTCTTTGCTTGTATTTCCTCAGCACCAAAATGAGGATTAAAACCATCTGAATCACCTACCTTTGTTTATATGGTTGCTGTGCCAGTTACTATTGCTGCATAACAAAAGCACTTAAAACTTAGAGGTATAAAATAATTGTATGATGCTCACAGTTTCTGTCGGTCAGGAATTTGAACAGGGCAGAGTGGACTTTATTGTTTCTGCTCCAAGATGTCTGCAGCACACCTGGGAAGATTCAAAGATTGGAGATGACTCTTTGGCTGGGAGCTGGAATTATCTGGAGGCATCTCAACTTACATATTTGGCAAGTGGTGGTGGCTGTTGACTAGAATCTCAGCTGGGCTGTTGGCCAGAAAAGCCTATGAGTGGTGTTTCCTGGTGTCCCCTCAAGTGGACTAGTTTGGACTTCCTTGCATCAGAGAAGCTAAGTTCCAAGGGTGAGCATCAAAAGAGAACCGGAAAGAATCATTTTCTATGATCTAACTCAAAAGTTACATAGCCTCACTTACACACCCAAGTCTGCCCAGGTTCAAGGTGATGGAGTTTATAGACCCTACCAATTAATGGAAGGAGTGTGAAATTCACATTGTAGGAAGAGCATGTAGATTGGAAATATTATAGCATTTTTGGAATGTACACAGTTGCTTTGATGACCAAAGAAGGTACCAGGAGAAATACCAAACTGCACCTATAAGAGTTAATTTTTGTCCAAACCTAGACCTTTGTTAATCTAACAAAATCTTTGAATTATGCATTTCTGAGGCTTCTTTATGGTTTTTATTGTTATCTTTATGCTGTTGTATTGGTTCTTAATGGAAATTCAAACCCCAGGAAAGAAATGAAACACTGATTAAAACAAAATGGATGGACATAACTATAAATTAGAAGTGAAAAAAATGGTTAATAAACATGAGAAAATTATTAACTAAAACGTGCAAATAAAACAATAAGATGATTTTTATCTGCCAAATTAGCCTACAAATGACAATGTCAGCAAGGACTCTATCCCAACTGCTGGTAGGAGTGGGTATTATTTATCTATTGATGTGTAACAAATTATTCCAAAATGTAGCAAGTTAAAACAACAAATATTTATTATCTTACTTGGTTTCTGAGGGTCAAGAATCCGGCAGTAGCTTAGCTGGGTGGTCCTGGCGCAGGAGCTCTAATGAGTGGCCATCGAAGTGTTGGCCAGGACTGCAGCCATCTAAAGGCTGAAACAGGGCTGGAAGGTCTGCTTGAAAGATGGCTCACACCTATGGCTGTTGATGGAGGCCTCAGGTCCTTGCTGGCTCTTGGTAGGAAGCCTTAGTTCCTTGCTACGTGTACCACTCTTTGGGGCTGCATAAGTGTTCTCATGATATGGCACCTGGCTTCCTCTAGAGCATGGGATTTAAGAGAGAGCAAAGTAAATGCCACAGTGTCTTTTATGACCAGCCATAAAAAATTCCTATAATAAAATATTGATTTACACAGGTCAAGCCTATTCATTATAGAAGGAATTAGACAAGGGCATAAATAACAGGAGGTACGTTTATTTGGCATAATCACCAATAAATTGGTATGACCACACTGGATAGCAATTTTATAATATGTATCAAAAGCCTTAAAAATGTTTCATAGCAGAAAGTTGGCTTTCAAAGAATGTTTGTTCAAGGAATCATTAAATAAATAAACAAACCAGTAGTTTCAATTCTAGGAATCACTCTAAGGAAATAATGAGATGGAGATGACAAAGATTTATATACCAAGATGTTAATTATACATAAATTGTTACAGGATCAAGTAGAAATAAACTAAATGTACAAATAACAGAATCAAGTAAATTATAACATACTGTATCTTTTTACTTTTTTGAATTTTATTTTTTTATACAGCAGGTTCTTATTAGATATCCATTTTATACATATTAGTGTATACATGTCAATCCCAATCTCTCAGTTCATCACACCACCACCACAACCCCCACCATTTTCCCCACTTGGTGTCCAGATGTTTGTTCCCTACATCTGTGCCTCTATTTCTGCCCTGCAAACCAGTTCATCTGTACCATTTTTCTAGGTTCCACATATATGCGTTAATATACGATAGTTGTTTTTCTCTTTCTGACTTACTTCACTGTGTATGACAGTCTCTAGATCCAGCCAAGCCTCTAAAATGACCCAATTTCATTCCTTTTTATAGCTGAGTAATATTCCATTATATACATGCACCACAACTTCTTCATCCATTCGTCTGTCGATGGGCATTTAGGTTGCTTCCATGACCTGGTTATTGTAAATAGTGCTGCAGGGCTTCCCTGGTGGCACAGTGATTGAGAGTCCACCTGCCAATGCAGGGGACACGGGTTCGTACCCCGGTCTGGGAAGATTCCACATGCTGCGGAGCAGCTGGGCCCGTGAGCCATGGCCGCTGAGCCTGCGCATCCAGAGCCTGTGCTCTGCAACGGGAGAAGCCACAACAGTGAGAGGCCCACGTACAGCAAAAAGAAAATAATTTAAAAAAAAAAAAAAAAAAAGTAAATAGTGCTGCAATGAAAAATGGGGTGCATGTGTCTTTTTGAATTATGGTTTTCTCAGGGTATATGCCCAGTAGTGGGATTGCTTGGTCATATGGTAGTTCTATTTGTAGTTTTTTAAGGAACCTCAATACTGTTCTCCATAGTGGCTGTATAAATTTACATTTCCACCAAAAGTGCAAGAGGGTTCCCATTTCTCCACACCCTCTCCAGCATTTGTTGTTTGTAGATTTTCTGATGATGGCCATTCTGACTGATGTGAGGTGATACCTCATTGTAGTTTTGATTTGCATTTCTCTAATGATTAATGATGTTGAGCAATCTTTCATGTGTTTTCTGGCAGTCTGTATATCTTCTTTGGAGAAATGTCTATTTAGGTCTTCTGCCCATTTTTGGACTGGGTTGTTTGTTTTTTTGTTACTGAGCTGCATGAGCTGCTTATAAATTTTGGAGATTAATCCTTTGTCAGTTGCTTCATTTGCCAATATTTTCTCCCATTCTGAGGGTTGTCTTTTGGTCTTGTTTATGGTTTCCTTTGCTGCACAAAAGATTTGAAGTTTCATTAGGTCCCATTTGTTTATTTTTGTTTTTATTTCCATTTCTCTAGGAGGTGGGTCAAAAAGGATCTTGCTGTGATTTATGTCATAGAGTGTTCTGCCTGTGTTTTCCTCTAAGAGTTCAACAGTGTCTGGCCTTACATTTAGTTCTTTATTCCATTTTGAGTTTATTTTTGTGTATGGTGTTAGGGATTGTTCTAATTTCATTCTTCTACATGTAGCTGTCCAGCTTTCCCAGCACCACTTATGGAAGAGGCTGCCTTTTCTCCACTGTATATTCCTGCCTCCTTTATCAAAGATAAGGTGACCATATGTGTGTGGGTATATCTCTGGACTTTCTATCTTGTTCTACTGATCTATATTTCTGTTTTTGTGCCAGTACCATACTGTCTTGATTACTGTCACTTTGTAGTATAGTCTGAAGTCAGGGAGCCTCATTCCTCCCGCTCCATTTTTCTTTCTAAAGATTGCTTTGGCTCTTCGGGGTCTTTTGTGCTTCCATACAAATTGTGGAATTTTTTGTTCTACTTCTGTGAAAAATGCCAGTGGTAGTTTGATAGGGATTGCACGGAATCTGTAGATTGCCTTGGGTAGTATATTCATTTTCACAATGTTGATTCTTCCAATCCAAGAACACAGTATATCTCTCCATCCATTTGTATCACCTTTAATTTCTTTCATCAGTCTTATAATTTTCTGCATACAGGCCTTTTGTCTCCTTAGGTAGGTTTATACCTAGATATTTTATTCTTTTTGTTGCAATGGTAAATGGGACTGTTTTCTTGATTTCACTTTCATATTTTTCATCATTAGTGTATAGGAATGCAAGAGATTTCTGTGCATTAATTTTGTATCCTGCTACTTTACCAAATTAATTGATTAGCTCTACTAGTTTTCTGGTAGCATCTTTAGGATTCTCTATGTATAGTATCATGTCATCTGCAAACAGTGACAGCTTTACTTCTTCTTTTCCAATTTGGATTCCTTTTATTTCCTTTTCTTCTCTGATTGCTGTGCCTAAAACTTCCAAAACTATGTTGGATAAGAGTGGTGAGAGTGGGCAACCTTGTCTTGTTCATGATCTTAGTGGAAATGCTTTCAGTTTTTCACCATTGAGGACGATGTTGGCTGTGTGTTTGTCATATATTGCCTTTATTATGTTAAGGAAAGTTCCCTCTATGCCTACTTTCTGCAGGGTTTTTATCAAAAATGGGTGTTGAATTTTTTCAAAAGCTTTCTCTGCATCTATTGAGATGATCACAGGGTTTTTCTCCTTCAATTTGTTAATATGGTGTATCTTGTTGATTGATTTGTATATATTGAAGAATTCGTGCATTCCTGGGATAAACCCCACTTGATCATAGTGTATGATCCTTTTAATGTGCTGTTGGATTCTGTTTGCTAGTATTTTGTTGAGGATTTTTGCATCTATGTTCATCAGTGATATTGGCCTGTAGTTTTCTTTCTTTGTGACATCTTTGTCTGGTTTTGGTATCAGGCTGATGGTGGCCTTGTAGAATGGGTTTGGGAGTGTTCCTCCCTCTGCTATATTTTGGAAGACTTTGAGAAGGATAGGTGTTAGCTCTTCTCTAAATATTTGATAGAATTTGCCTGTGAAGCCATCTGGTCCTGGGCTTTTGTTTGTTGGAAGATTTTTAATCACAATTCCAATTCCAGTGCTTGTGATTGGTCTGTTCATATTTTCTATTTCTTCCTGGTTCAGTCTCGGAAGGTTGTGCATTTCTAAGAATTTGTCCATTTCTTCCATGTTGTCCATTTTACTGGCATATAGTTGCTTGTAGTTATCTCTCATGATCTTTTGTATTTCTGCTGTGTCAGTTGTTACTTCTCCTTTTTCATTTCTAATTCTATTGATTTGAGTCTTCTCCCATTTTTTCTTGATAAGCCTTTTTAAATGTTTATCAATTTGTTTGTCTTCTCAAAGAACCAGCTTTTAGTTTTATTGATCTTTGCTATCATTTCCTTCATTTCTTTTTCACTTATTTCTGATCTGATCTTCATGATTTCTTTCCTTCTGCTAACTTTGGAGTTTCTTTGTTCTTCTTTCTCTAATTGCTTTAGGTTCAATGTTAGGTTGTTTATTTGAGATGTTTCTTGTCTTTTAAGGTAGGGTTGTATAGCTATAAACTTCCTTCTTAGAACTGCTTTTGCCACATCCCATAGGTTTTGGGTCATCGTGTTTTCATTGTCATTTGTTTCTAGGTATTTTTTGATTTCCTCTTTGATTTCTTCAGTTATCTCTTGGTTATTAAGCAGTGTATTGTTTAGCCTCCATATGTTTGTATTTTTTACAGATTTTTTCCTGTAATTGATATGTAGTCTCATAGCGTTGTGGTCAGGTAAGATACTTGATACAATTTCAATTTTCTTAAATTTACCAAGGCTTTACTTGTGACCCAAGATATGATCTATCTTGGAGAATGTTCCATGAGCACTTGCGAAGAATGTGTAATTTGTTGTTTTTGGATGAAATGTCCTATAAATATCAATTAAGTGCATCTTGTTTAATGTATCATTTAAAGCTTGTGTTTCCTTATTTATTTTCATATTGGATGATCTGTCCATTGGTGAAAGTGGGGAGTTAAAGTCCCCTACTATGATTGTGTTACTGTTGATTTCCCCTTTTATGGCTGTTAGTATTTGCCTTATGTATTGAGGTGCTCCTATGTTGGGTGCATAAATATTTACAATGGTTTTCTCTTCTTCTTGGATTGATCCCTTGATCATTATGTAGTGTCCTTCTTTGTTTCTTGTAATAGTCTTTGTTTTAATGTCTATTTTGTCTGATATGAGAATTACTATTCCATATTTCTTTTGATTTCCATTTGCATGGAATATCTTTTTCCATCCCCTCACTTTCAGTCTGTATGTGTCCCTAGGTCTGAAGTGGGTTCCTTGTAGACTGCACATATATGGGTCTTGTTTTTGTATTCATTCAGCCAGTCTATGTCTTTTGGTTGAAGCATTTAATCCGTTTACATTCAAGGTAATTATCGATATGTATGTTTCTATTACCATTTTCTTAATTGTTTTGTGTTTGTTTTTGTAGGTCTTTTCCTCCTCTTGTGTCTCCTGCCTAGAGAAGTTCCTTTAGCATTTGTTGTAAAGATGGTTTGATGGTGCTGAATTCTCTTAGCTTTTGCTTGTCTTCAAAGGTTTTATTTTCTCTGTCCAATCTGAATGAGATCTTTGCTGGGTAGGGCTATCTTGGTTGTAGGTTTTTGTCCTTCATCACTTTATATATGTCCTGCCTCTCCCTTCTGGCTTGCAGTTTCTGCTGAAAGATCAGCTGTTAACCTTATGGGGATTCCCTTGTGTGTTATTTGTTGTTTTCCTTTGCTGCTTTTAATATTTTTTCTTTGAATTAAATTTTTGATAGTTTGATTAATATGTGTCTTAGCATGTTTCTCCTTGGATTTATCCTGTATGGGACTCTGTGTTTTCTGGACTTGATTAACTATTTCCATTCCCATATTAGGGAAGTTTTCAATTACAATCTCTTCAAATATTTTCTCAGTCCCTTTCTTTTTCTCTTCTTCTTCTGGGACCCCTATAATTCGAATGTTGGTGCATTTAATGTTGTGCCAGAGGTCTCTGAGACTGTCCTCAAATCTTTTCATTCTTTTTTCTTTATTCTGCTTTGCAGTAGTTATTTCTACTATTTTATCTTCCAGGTCACTTATCCCTTCTTCTGCCTCAGTTTTTCTACTATTGATCCCATCTAGAGAATTTTTCATTTCATTTATTGTGTTGTTCATCACTGTTTGTTTGCTCTTTAGTTCTTCTAGTTCCTTGTTAAACGTTTCTTGTATTTTCTCCATTCTATTTCCAAGGTTTTGGATCATCTTTACTATCATTATTCTGAATTCTTTTTCAGGTAGACTGCCTACTTCCTCTTCATTTGTTAGGTCTGTTAGGTTTTTGCCTTGTTCCTTCATCTGCTGTGTGTTTCTCTGTCTTCTCATTTTGCTTAACTTACTGTGTTTGGGGTCTCCTTTTCACAGGCTGCAGGTTCGTAGTTCCTGTTGTTTTTGGTGTCTGTCCCCAGTGGCTAAGGTTGGTTCAGTGGGTTGTGTAGGCTTCCTGGAGGAGGGGACTAGGGCCCATGTTCTGGGGGATGAGGCTGGATCTTGTCTCTCTGGTGGGTAGGTCCACATCTGGTGGTGTGTTTTGGGGTTTCTGTGGCTTTATTATGATTTTAGGCAGCCTCTCTGCTAATGGATGGGTTTTGTTCCTGTCTTGTTTGGCATAGGGTGTCCAGCACTGTAGTTTGCTGGTCGTTGAGTGGACCTGGGTCTTGGTGTTGAGATGGAGATCTCTGGGAGATTTTCGCCTTTTGATATTGCGTGGAGCTGGGAGGTCTCTTGTGGACCATGGTCCTGAACTTGTCTCTCTCACCTCAGAGGGACAGCCCTGATGCCTGGCTGGAGCACCAAGAGCTTGTCATCCACATGGCTCAGAATAAAAGGGGGGAAAAAAGAAAGAAAGAAAAAGAAGGTAAAATAAAATAAAGTTATTAAAATAAAAAGTAATTATTAAAAATGTTTTTAAGTAATAAAAAAACAAGAAAAAAAGAAAGAAGAGAGCAACCAAACCAAAAAACAAATCCACCAATGATAACAAGTGCTAAAAACTGTAGAAAAGAAAAAAAAAAAAAACAAACGGAGAGACAGAACCCTAGGACAAATGGTAAAAGCAAAACTATACAGACAAAATCACATACAGAAGCATACACATACACACTCACAAAAGGAGAAAAAGGGAAAAATATGTATATATCGTTGCTCCCAAAGTCCACCTCCTCAATTTGGGATGATTCGTTGTCTATTCAGGTATTCCACAGATGAAGCGTACATAAAGTTGATTGTGGGGATTTAATCCGCTACTTCTGAGGCTGCTGGGAGAGATTTCCCTTTCTCTTATTTGTTCGCACAGCTCCCAGGGGCTCAGTTTTGGATCTGGATATGCCTCTGCGTGTAGGTCGCCTGAGGGCGTCTGTTCCCCCCAAGACAGCACGGGGTTAAAGGAGCAGCTGACTCGGGGTCTCTGGCTCACTCAGGCCGGGGGGGGGGAGGGAGGGGCACGGAGTGCGGGGCGGGCCTGCGGCGACAGAGGCCGGCATGACGTTGCACCAGCCTGAGGCATGCCGTGTGTTCTCCCGGGGAAGTTGTCCCTGGATCCCGGGACCCTGGCAGTGGCGGGCTGCACAGGCTCGGGAGGGGACGTGTGGATAGTGACCTGTGCTTGCACACAGGCCTCTTGGTGGCGGCAGCAGCAGCCTTAGCGTCTCATGCCCGTCTCTGGGGTCCGCGCTGATAGCCGCGGCTCGCGCCAGTCTCTGGAAATCCTTTAAGCGGCGCTCTTAATCCCCTCTCCTCGCATACCAGGAAACAAAGAGGCAAGAAAAAGTCTCTTGCCTCTTCGGCAGCTCCAGACCTTTTCCCGGACTCCCTCCCGGCTAGACGTGGTGCACTAACCCCTCAAGGGCTGTGTTCATGCCGCCAACCCCAGTCCTCTCCCTGGGATCTGACCTCCAAAGCCCGAGCCTCAGCTCCCAGCCCCGCCCGCCCCGGCGGGGAGCAGACAAGTCTCTCGGGCTGGTGACTGCCGGTCGGCCCTGATCCTCTGTGCAGGAATCTCTCCACTTTGCCCTCTGCACCCCTGTGGCTGCACTCTCCTACATGGCTCCAAAGCTTCCCCTCTCCGCCACCCGCAGTCTTCGCCCGCGAAGGGGCTTCCTAGTGTGTGGAAACCTTTCCTCCTTCACAGCTCCCTCCCCGAGGTGCAGGTCCTGTCCCTATTCTTTTGTCTCTGTTTTTGCTTTTCCCTACCCAGGTACGTATGGAGTTTCTTGCCTTTTGGGAGGTCTGAGGTCTTCTGCCAGCGTTCAGTAGGTGTTCTGTAGGAGCTGTTCCATGTGTAGATGTATTTCTGATGTATTTGTGGGGAGGAAGGTGATCTCCAAGTCTTACTCTTCCGCCATCTTGAAGCTCCCTCCAACAATATAGTTTTGTAAATACAATATTTCTATCATCAGAAATAGTACATATTTGAATGTTCACTTAGTGCTCTTCCTTCTCATGCACATTCTTCTCAACAATTCATGCAACCCTACACAGTCTTGACAAAAAAGACCTAACTGAAGTTTTGCACTTTCTATTATGTTAATATTTATAAGTTATGCACATAGAGAACTAAATTCCTTATCTTAAGGTCTATGATCACTAGAAAGTCAGCAATCTGCATAGCAACTTATCAAACTATATTTTTGCTATTATAAATCAGGGGTGGTTTTCATTTGCATGTCACAAAATTATCTATTCTGGAAAATACTGCTATTAAAATAATAGAAATCACTGAGTAAATATACAATGAATACCATTTGGAGATAAACATACTTTTTGTTTCTTTTTTTTTTTTTTTTTTTCCTTTCTCCAGATAGTTCTAGTGGCTTTAGACTCTACAAATAATCAGTCTGGTGTTTTATGTCCCAGCAATTCTGAAGTTCACTTTGTCTGTTCTGTCTACATGTCATAGAGTCACTAAAATCTTTCACCCAGAAATTCTAAATCTCTTTACAAATGGCGTATTAAGACACATATCCCTGCAAGGAAATGAAATAATTTGATTGTATAAGTAAGGTAACACAAGCAAGAGTTAAATGACAAACAGTACTCCCAAAGCAAATTTTGAAAAGCCCTTGAATGAAGAGGCTTTTTCCAGAAAGACCAGCCTCTTTCATCAAGAGTCTTTAATATTCTTGTCCTTCTTTGCAAATAACCACAAAGAAAGAACTTGAAACTTTGCACTGGAATATTCAACGTGTCCAAGACATCTCAATGCAACAAATGAAAAATTCAAATAAAAATTTAAAATAAGAGCTATCATATTCCATTACACATTAATAAGACCATTTTCTGTTCTTCTTTAAAAATTAAAATCAACCAATCCGTGTTGAAATAAATAAATATATCCTTGCTGTATCTTCCTTATTTGAAAAAAAATAATATGCTTCAAACTAAAAACCAAGTTAAAAGAAATTATAATTGGGACAAGACCAATAAAATGTTTTCATACATTCATTCTGAGGTCATTAATATTTTACCTCTCCCATCATTAAACTCAGAACAAGTGCAGTCAGATATGATATTAATTAAAATGCTCTACACTTCTATCAGTGTTGATTAGTTACTAATACAAAAGTGTTAGAATTTTTATGAAACAACTTAAAAATTTACCCCCAAAGAAGATGGAAACCAGATATTTAATAACAGATGCCAAATATGAGATTGTTCTCTCTTTAGAAGTATAATTCACCAATTAAATACTAAGAAATGGAGAAGTGATATATTCTTCTCTATGGGTCTTTTTCTGTCTTCAGACATAAGGACTGAGGACTCATCACAGTGAAGCTGAAAACAGGTTATTGGCACATTAGTAAGTTACCCAAAAGCTGTTCGGCAAATTGCCAACTGTATAAAGGAAAATGTGTGGGTTTTGCTACAAAACCTACAATCAATCTAATATGTAGAAAAGTCCTCCTTTGGAGTCTGTATATAGTATGAATCAATCACTTACGTTTACAATTGCAAATAGTAAGTCTGATAAATCGACATCTCAAAATACAAAATTTATATCTAGAAAATATAAACTATCATTTTAGAGGTATTTGAATAAGTAGATTGACGTTATCTCTGCTCTTTTAAAAGCAAATCAAGGAAGAAAATTTTTAAATTTATCTGTCATCATTCTATTTTGAAAGTATATTATCTATCCTTAACTCAAACAATATGCTATGTTGAAGAAACAATTAAATGCTACCCACGGGATAGAGATGGCACTGTCTCTCTTCACATACAATATAGAATTTCCAAATGCTATCTAAATTTCTTCATAAACACGCCTCGTACCCACTGGAGAGAGAGGCAATGGGATTTAGCAGTTAAGAGCACAGACTACTGTCATGGATGATTATAATAGTACATACCCCATAGAGAGTTTTTGCAAGGAATAAATGAGTAATGTAATAAAGTAAATAACTTGTTTTATTCATTGTTTGGCTGCCTCATGTGGCATGCGGGATCTTAATTCCCCGACCAGGGATTGAAACTGTGCCCCCTGCATTGGGAAAGTGGAGTCTTAACCACTGAATCACCAGGTAAGTCCCCAAAGTAAAGAACTTAGAAAAGTGTCTGCCACATCACAAGTGCTACGTGGGCCCAGCGCCCTGGCCTGGGGCAGCGCGAGCGCCCGAAGCTGCGGCTGGACACCGAGATGGCTGGTGAACAGCAGACAGAGGAGGAGGAGGAGGAAGGGATGCAAGAAGAGATGGTGCTGCTGGTGAAGGGTGAGGAGGATGAGGGTGAAGAGAAGTATTAAGTGGTGAAACTCAAGATCCCCATGGACAACAAGGAGGTCCCGAGCGAGGCGCCAGCCCCGTTGGCATACCCGGCGCACTTACATGCGTGCTGGGACGCCGCGCCTTGTCGCGCCGCTCCACATTGGCCAAACACGCCCACATACACACAGGCGAGCGGCCCTTTGCGTGCACCGAGTGCGGCTGGTGCTTCTCGCAGAAGTCGGCCCAGACCAAACACAGCCACACCCATACGGGCGAGGGGCCTTACGAACGCCCGGAATGAGACAAGCGCTTCTCGGCCGCCTCAAACCTGCGGCAGCACCGCCGTCACCCCACGGGCGAGAAGCCGTACGCTGCGGCCGCCACTTCGCGCAGAGCTCCAACTACGCACAGCACCTGCGCGTGCACAGGGGCGAGAAGCCGTACTCGTGCCCGGACTGCAGACGCGACTTAGGCGGCAGTTGGTGTCTGGCGCGCCACCGCCGCACGCACACGGGCGAGCGGCCATACGCATGCGCCGACTGCAGCACGCCCTTCGCCCAGAGCTCGGCGCTGGCCAAGTACCGGCGCGTGCACAGGGGCGAGAAGCTTCGCTCCTGCCCTGTGTGTGGCCTCGGCTTCGGCCACCACTCCAACCTGGAGGAGCATGCGCGCACGCACACAGGCGAGCAGCCCTACCCACGTGTCGAGTGCCGCCGGCGCTTCCGCCTCAGCTCGCATTTCGTCAGCCACCGTCACACGCACATGCGGCGCCGTCTCTGTATCTGCGCGGGCTGCGGCCGGGACTTCAAGCTACCTGCCGGAGGCACTGCCGCCGAGCGCTGCCCAGATTGTGAGTGCAGTTGAACCACCATTCTTGTCTCCGCGGGGTGCGAACTGGGGAGGGCCACGCTGGTATCCCGACCTGGGCCTGCGTTAACCTGGACAAATCCCTGCCCCGCCATCTGCGTCTCAGATAGGGTGGGACGGCGGCCCTGGCTGCCCTGGAACTGGGAGACAGGGAGGATCCCCTACTGGGGTCCCTGGAAACGCGCCCACCTCCCCCTCATTACATCCCCTCGGCCCGTGTTAGAGTGAATAAAGTATTATATCCTCATCCCACCCGTGCCTGTGAATGAAGTGGGTGGGGTGTGAATTAGGAGGAAAGTTGGGGGGTCTCCCCAGGCTTAGGTGATTTAGGTGAATTGTCATGGAGTCAAGTGGGGCTATAAGCCCAAAAGTGTTCCAGGAACTGGTTTTGTGTGTGTGTGGAGTCATTCCATGCTTGGCTCTTGGTTAGGTCTTCATGACCTCAGACCTAGAAGGGTCCATTAATTTAGCGCGTTGGTGATCAACAGGCAGTGCATTCTGCAGAGCTTTGAGTGAGCTGGCATGAACCTCATGGAACTCAGTCTAGTAAAGAGAAGCAGTAGTGGAAACTTTCGCACTAGGTTAAAGAACTTCAGTGCTACATTATTATTAGCTCATTTTCATCCTCAAAGCATCCCAAAGTTAGGTAACTCTTTTACCTCCATTTCTGCAGGTGAGTAAATAGGTACTGACAGCCAGTGAATGGCACAGTGGGGACAAGTACACAGGCAAGTGCAGTCCCTTATCATTGGAGCTCTAATGGGGGAGTTGTTGGATAGGAGAGGTATTCAATGCAATCTTGGAGTTGAGAGAGGCTCTTCTCAGAGGTGGCATTTAAGCTGGTCTTAAGGTCAAGAGAGTTGGGGTTGAGGACGTATGGAGAGAACCCCTGAACCCACATGCCAGACTTGTTAGAGCAGCAGATGTCCTGTAGGGTGGAAGGTAGGGACAACAAGCAAGGACGTTGGCAGGAGACAGACCACTAAGGACCCTGGAAGCCAGGTTAAAGGTTCCAAGGCCACAAAGAAGCCTTGAGGGATTAGAGGGGAGGGAGGGATATGGCATATTATCGAGCTAGAATTAATAGGAGTTAAAGTGGACGTGAGGAAAGGAGAGGTGGGGCTGATTTCATTTCTTAGCTTGGGTAACCGCAGGCAGTGTCATTGAGATGGGGACACGGGATGAGGAACAGAACCAGAGTTGAAAACAAAACAAAAAAAAAAACAAGTGCTACCTGTTAGCTTCTTTTTTTCCTGATCATTTCTGTTCTTGTTGACACAACTAGTTCACCAGTACTTCCTGTATTACTGTGAATCCATGTGAATGTGACCTGCTACCCATACATAAATACTAAAATTCCTTATCTGGGATGCTCATTTGGGTCCTTTGTCATACACTGCCCTGAATTTCAGTATTTGAGGGTATAATTCTGATATAAATGTGAGACAACGTCATACCTCATTTTTAGCATTCCTCTCAAACAATTAGCCTGCTTCTCTGAGGATCAGGACTGTGTTTTACTCATCTTTTATCGGAGCAACAGCCAGGCACATAACAAGCACTCATGGAACTGATTTGAATATTTATGATCCCCATCTAAGCCAACATCATCATATTAGCATATTAGTATCTGGTAACTGAAAAAAAAAGGGGGGAAACTCTGCTGGGAAACTCATGAAAAATTGCATAGAATTCACTAGTTGATTACCCAAGTTTTGTCTTTGGAGCAAGAGGAATATATTAGAGCAAACATGGCGACTATGAACCCTAGCAGCTGTCTTGGTGTCCTGTAGGGAATTCCCAGTGGCCTGGATTTCACCTAGAAATGGTACACTAATCCCTGTCAAAGGTGTGAGGCTGTGACTCCAGTGGCAACATTGTGACTACTTTAACTTATTGCTGTCCAATGACTAGATTGTCTGATTTTTTTTTTCTTTCCATTACTTGGATTGTATTTGAGCAAATGGATTAGAAGTTTGTGTATTGTGAAGCCAGCACCTTGGGGTTCCGTCAGTGCCTTGTCCCCAGCCCCTGCAGAACACTGGGGAAAAGTTCCACCTCAACAAGTCCCAGCAAGCCACCTAAAGAATGTCTGCATTCTCTCTAATCTGAAGCCTCAGGGATGTTGACACAACACTTCCTCCTCCCAGCAAGCCCCTCCCAGTGTCTTCCCACATCATACCCTTAGCAGCTCTTTTCAGGACATCCCTAATTTGCTAGGGTATCAGATTGTACCATAAAGGTAAATGACAGATAAAGCCAAAATTATTTTTATACTTGAGGACTCTTATGGTGGAGGGTTTGTGTAAAGAATTAATAGATACGGAATGTTTTTTAAAACCATTATCGTAAACTACATGTTCTAAGCCATAATTGCTATCCCTCTGTCCAGACAACCAATGTAGCCACATCCCTTCCTAGAAGGCTTTGGAGCCACCACTTTAATTATATGTATTTCAATAATATATATTAAGACTATACCACTCTACTATTTTTAGTGTTTATTTTCTCTTCTTTACTACTGTTTACTGTTTTATTTTCCTCTTGGCCATTTATACTCCTTTATGTCCTCTACTCTCTTAAAAGTGTTGAACTATAACTTATTTCTGGAACAATCTCTTTTTCTATCCCTGTGAAGACCCAGATGGAAGTTGAAAGAGGGGACTCTCCACCAACTGGCCATTATGGGAAGATAAGGAGGACATGCAGCCTCACAGGAGGCCTGCAGGGAGTAATCGCAGAGCTGTAAATGTGGGAAGGCTTAGCTAGCCCCACCAGCAGTAAAGATTTTATCTCAGTGAGTTGTTGAAAGAGACATGCAGATCATCAAGTGAGGCAGAGGCCAAGAAAGTCATAGTAAAAAGTCTGATCACTCCAGGAGATGCATGTAAGGTAATCAAGGGCAGGATAATGGCCACTTTCTGAAAGTGGAGCTGGACAGGAACCACCCAACCCTGCCATCTGCTAAGACATGAGGCTCAATTCCCAGCAGCCTGGCAACCCGCAGCAGAGACTCAGTGTAAACAGCCGGAGCATCGTCCATCCTCCAGCAACAATAGCGAACTGCCTGGTGCCATGGCCCTGTGCTTTCGCGTGCGATGTCCCCTGTGCCTGGAATTTCAAACTTTACTCCTTAAATTGGAAAAAGTGCATTTGTCTTTTAATCTCAAGTGTAACCTTCTCCCTCCACCTCACGGATAAGGTATCCTTCCTCTGTGCTCTGACAATAATCATATTGGAGTTGAATTACCTATTTGTGTATCAGCTCAATAGACTGAGATTCCCTTGAAAACATAAATTTTTTTTCATCTCTGTATCCCCAGAAATGCCTTACACGTTGTGCTCAGTACATACATGTTGATGAGCAAGTGAGTAAGTCAACAAATAAAAGAAGGAAAGGATGAATGGATCCTTGAGCATCTGTGGTTTTGACAGAGAGACAAGCGACTGTGGGGACCCTTCTGGGACTGAGGGTTTTGGCGGGTGGGATGAAGCGATGATATGGAATCCTGCCGTCTCACTGAGGCTGAGCAAGGGACAGAGCTGCCTGCAGGACACCAGGCACCTCAGAAACACAGGGACGGCACCTGGACACGTGCACCACCTCTGATAACAGTGACTTCTCAGGGAACCAGAATCTCTTTCCTCTTCTTCCTACCTCCAACCAGAGTTAAGAAATAAGAAACCACACACTGCTGACATTTCTCCTTTAGAACCTTTTACACTAGAATGGACTCTCCTGCTTGGGAAGTAAGCCCTTTGAGAAATAACAGCAACTATATTCTTTGTAGCAGAAAGCATGTTATCACCGTGGAGATAACAGCAATGCCACCTCTGAGGCTAGTGATAAGAAGTTAGTTTAAAATTCTCCAGAGAACTGAGATTAAAGACAAGAATAATTACAATCTTTGGGGGCAAATCTATTCCACAATTTTGAATAAGGGAAATAAAAGATCTCAGGTAAAGCCTCTTCGGTCAATGATTTCAATGGTGTTTTATCCTTATTAATGAGTTTATTCTTACACAGTATGTTGGGCTGTGTTAAAATGATGGTGGGGAATTCCCTGGTGGTCCAGTGGTTAGGACTCTGCACTTGAGCTGCAGGGGTCCCGGGCTCAGTCCCTGGTCAGGGTACTATACTAAGATCCTGCAAGCCATGTGGTGCAGCCAAAATAAATAAATAAAATTAAATGATTGCATTTTATAATGAAGAGAAGGGAATATTGCTACCACAAAGCAAGGACCTGACGACTCCTTTTCACTTACTAGTTTGTTCAAACATTGTTTCCTAGAAATCATGTTTAGAAATGTCTCATCTAACTCCCCCACCTCAGAAAGTACCACTCACTTTTGTGCTTTCAAACATCAGTTTGTCAGACCGTATCAGAGAAATTAATAAGTGTAGTAACACTCTCAAGCCTAAATAATAGAAATGAATGAATGGTATTATTAGACCATATGATCTGCATATACGTCTTCATATTTTAGGGTATAAACCAAGTTTTTTAAAGTTTAATACCATAACTTAGAACATAAAGATCAAAGTCTAAATACAATCCACATTCTTCATTCCCCAACCGGAAACACTCTCTAAAGTGACATACACATATGTATACTTTTTGATTATAACAAAAATAAGCCTGATGCTGTTACTCTGTCGTACAGGTTTAGAAAGCTTAAGCTCAGAATCATGAAGCAGGATGTCCAAAGTCATATAGTTCCCATGCAATAGAATTTAAATTTGAACTTCATCCCTTGAATTAGTGAAATGTAAATAAATAGGGAGTTCTGGCAGATGGATAAATTAACTTTCATTGGACTATGGGCATTATTCAAATTCTGTAGGGTTTTTTCCTTCAAAATAAATAAGAACATGATTCATCATAAATGTTAAAAATTACATAAGGAAAGTTCTCCAAATAATGTGAAAAAGCAAATAGGTTCAAAGAAAGACTCTGCAACAACAATAAAAATTAGGATATCCCTTTGGGCAGTATTTTTCAAACTGTGCTCTTCAGAACACTACTTTCACTGGATATTAAGAGATACTATATGGCGGGGGGGGGAAGGATTCACCCAAAATTAGTTTATTTCTATTTAATAACAAGGAACAACCTCAAAAGGAAATTAAGAAAACAATTCATATTTAAAATAACATTGGGAATTCCCTGGTGGTCTGGTGGTTAAGACTCTGAGCTTCCACTGCCAGGGCCTGGGTTTGATCCCTGGTCAGGGAACTAAGATCCTGAAAGGATCAAAATAAATAATACCAAAAATAAATAAAATAGCATCAAATTATATGAACTAACCATACTGAAGTAATCATTTCACAGTATATACATGTATCAGATCATCATAGTGTACACCTTAAACCTACACAGTGTTAGATATAATGTTATATATACAGATATATATATATAAAACTTACACAATGTTGTGCACATATAAACAACAATTTTGAAAAAGAAGAACAAAATTGGAGTTCTCACACTTCCTGATTTCAAAACTTAGTGTAAAGGGACAGTAATCAAAACAGTGTGGTACTGGCATAAAGACAGACATGTACTCCAGTGGCACAGAAGAGAGCCCAGAAATAAATGTGGTCAAATGGCGTCGACAAGACTTCCAAGACCATTCAATGGAGAAAGGACAGTCTTTCCCGCAAATGGTGCTGAGAAAACTGGATATCCACAAAAGCATAAGATTGGTCCCTTACCTTATACCATATTCAAAAATGAACTCAAAATGAACCAGAAAGTGGCTCCTCCCACACAGTTTTGTATCTCAATAAATGGCAATCCCCTCTGACCAGTTGCTCAAGCAAGAAGTCTCAGTCATGGTTGTCTTCTCACTTAACATCATTCAGTCCATCAGAAGACCTATCAGCTTCTAAATAGATCCTGAATCTGACCACCTCTACTGTCTCCAAGCTAAAGTTGCCTCTCTTTTGTACAGAGATTGCTAACTGGTTTTCCTTTTTTCCTTCTCATTTTATATTGTCTCTTTGTACAGTCAGTTTTCCTCACTTCAGAGTCATTCCCTTAAAGGAAACCTGACCCCATTTCTCCTCCAGTGGAAACCCTGTCTTGGATTCTAATCTCACACTAAGTAAGAGTGGTCTAAAAGTCCTACACCACCTACACCCCCACCACCCTCCTTAACTCATCTAACACCACTCCTGACCCCATTCACTCTTCCCTAACACATCTGCTTCATTGCTTCCCTGGACAATACCCAGGATGTCTCCACCTCTACACCTTGGCACTTGCTATTATTTCACCTGGAAGTTCTTCTTCCACAGACCTGCAGGCTGTTCCCTCCTCCCCTTCAGGTCTTGATTCTAATATCTCAGACTTGGAAGATTGTCTATGACCACCTTATATAAAACAGGTCTGCTTACAGTGTTCTTTTAGTTTTTATTTGTTTGTTTTTTACTGTGCATACCACCATTTGAAATTTTATATGCATTTACTCATTTGGGGTCTAGCTTAAAATTAGTTATGTATTTTGACTGTGGCATTCACTGCTAGAGAATAATATATTTTTAGCAAATATTAAAAATTATCTATATTTTTCCATCCTCAGGATTTATTTGAAATGGCATATTCAATTTAATTTCTGTCATATCGTACCATACATCACAAAAATCCTATGAAATCTTGAATTTCTAGCAGTATAATGTATGCCTCTGATTGACATTTTATTTTTGCTGCAAGTGATTTTAATAAGCACTAAATATCCAATAAAAAATATTGACTCCAAAGTCAAATTTGGGCAATCTGACCACAGAGGAAATATTTTCAATATATCCTTGCTTTAGAGCAGTTTACCCCCAGCATCTTCCCATAAAATAACACAGTAATGATTCTACAAAAGAAGGTTCCAGAAAATAATTAGATGGAGTTGAAAATAAATCCTGCTCTTGTGAAGAAGTGACCAAAGGGTGCTGATCTTGTTCAATCCCTGATCTATCACTGTTGGAGTGGGAGAGATCTTCAGTGGTGTTGCAGAGGAAATTTCACAAAAATCATGTTTCTCGATAGCGGTGGATCAATTTTCCAGTAGAACTCCAAGCAGGAAGAGAGTCTTCTAGCAAAGCCCATTTAGAATGAATCTTCCATTACCCTGTATGAGCTCAGTAAAGGAGCAAAGAGGTAAAGAGTCAGAGTTGATTAATTGTAGAGCCACAACCAGCATTTTATAGATTTTAAATAAAATCAAATACTTCCATACCAATACACTGAAAACCATCTACTATTTCTTCGTTTATTAAAAAAAAAAATTATTGAGCACCTGCTGCAGGTCAGGTACTCTTCTAACACTGAGACTATAAATGCAAAATAAGGCGGGGAGAGTGGTAAACCCTGCTTTTAGGGAGCCTACATTCTACTGGAGAAAGGCAATGATCAATCAACTGAATCAATAGGTAATGCTGATAGGTACTCTAAGGAAAATAAAGGCAGGTAAGAGGACAGATAGTAGTTAAAATGCTGGCAGGGCTCATATGTTTGATAAAGGTTCAGGGAAGGACTCTTGGATCAGGTGTCATTATATATAGAAAACCTGAATGAAGTGAGAGTGAGCTATGAGGCGAGCGCATAAATGCTTCTGGCGGAAGCGTCCCTGTGTGCCAAGGCCGACGGCACTTAGCATGATTGAGATGCCGCAGGGCCGCAAGAGTGGCTGAAGGTGAGTGAGTGAGGCCAAGATTGGCCAGAGATGCAGATAGAGAAGCAGGTGAGGACCATTTCATAGAGAATGTTACTTGCCATGGTAAGCACTTGGTAGTTCATTTGTAAGCTGTTACTGGGGTGGATGAGCACAGAGCAAGAGGAGAATCCGGAAGACGCATTACAAACCTGATGCAACAGTCCAGGTGAGAGATGATAGAGGCTTGGACTAAAATTATTTAATTGATAGCTCGAAATTAGAATATATTTTGAAAGTAGAGCTGACAAGATTTTATGATAATTTGAAATATGGGGCTTAAGGGAAAAACATAACATTTGAGTCAGATCTCTGGGTCAAGATGAGATAAGTCAGTTAAGTGAATATAGACAGAGAAGAGGAAAGATCCAACCACGATACCCTGAGAGACTCCAATATTTGAGGTCTTAGAGCTGAGTAGGATCCAACAAAGACAACAGAGAAGCAGTAGTCCAGTAAGGTAGGTACAAATAAAAAGGGAATGATATTCTGGTGACCAAGGGCAGACACAGTTTCAAAGAGGAAGGGGCAACAGATGATGTCAAATGCTGCTGCTGCATCAGTAAGGTGAGGACTGCGAGTTGACCCCTGGATTTAGGAACATGGAGGACATGGATAAGAAACAGCTGTAGGATGATGTAGGAAGAAGGCCCTGCTGGAGGGGGTTTTGTAGAGAATGAGAAAACAGAAAGTGCTCGTTACCATTTTAAAGAAGTTTGCTCGTGAAGGACATAGAGAAATTGGACAAGACCTGGTAGGAAATGTGGAGTCGAGAAGGTTTTTGGATAGAAAATATTTCAAGCAGCTTTTATATTTTCAAAGATGTGAAAAGATCCATTCTTATATTATCCCTTGGCAAATATCAGAGTTTTGTAGCTTCATTATAAGGTCTAAGGGGGAAAAAAGCCAAATAGGTATTTTTCTCAATCCTATCGTTTCCATGGCAATCTTTAAAGCATATTTTTAAAGGAATCTTCAGGGTACACTCCCATTATAAAAATGCTAGCCAGGGCTTCTCTGGTGGCTCAGTGGTTGAGAGTCTGCCTGCCGATGCAGGGGACACGGGTTCGTGCCCCGGTCCGGGAAGATCCCACATGCCGTGGAGCGGCTGGGCCCGTGAGCCATGGCCACTGAGCCTGCACGTCCAGAGCCTGTGCTCCGCTACGGGAGAGACCACAATAGTGAGAGGCCCGTGTACCACATACACACACAAAAAAATGCTAGCCATTTGAAGAAAATATATTTTTAAATTCTTGATATACATCAGTTTTAAATTCTTGATATACATCAGTTAAGCACAAAACTTAACATTTGGCTTCCCACAAAAAATAATAAAATTATTCATGAAATGGAAAAGAAAGAAAATGAGTGCTACCAATTTGTTTCTTATTTTCAGGAGAGAGAAAGTCTCCTGCCAGTAACTTCATTAAGAATATTTAACAACATAATGAATATTGCTAAATATTTAGTCCATGTGGCTTTTTTTTTATAACAATCTTCTAAAAACAAAACCTTAGGACATATTTTGTAATTTTTTGTGGGAATTTCTACAGAAAATTAATGTCATCTAAAGCATCAATCGAACTTTCTGGTGGTATTACATTAGAAAATCCAGAAAATTCATGATACACTTATCCCTTGGACCAGATCGTTGGAGACTTTTTCAGACCCACACGTTTTCCTCCAAATGGGCTTGAACAAGCCTATCTACAACTGCAGGAGACCAAGGACTTGGTATCTCTGCATACCCTCAACCCACCTGTGGAAATACCAGTTGAGAAGAACCTTAGATGATGACTCTCAGACATGAAGTGTCTTCATCTGTCTTTTGAGAGAAAAGAATAGTATAATCCAGACCAGACTCTCTGACAAGCACCTAAGACACAAAATAAAGATCTCAGTTGCTTTAAGTACCTTAGTATGCCAGGGACTAAGTTGGATTGTTTCCATAAAAGTTTACAAACCACACTGACTGCAAATAATCTCAGTGTAGCCACTCTAAAATGTCACATTTGTGAGGAGTGTCAGAGTCCAGTACATCCACTTTTGGGGAGATGACTATGGTTTAATGGCTTATGAATTCCACTAGGGAAAGTACAAGAATTCCCACTGTACTCCAACTGTTTTATTCGTGTACTGCTATATACCACCGTATTTCCCATGCTTAGAATGATGCCTAGCTTACAGTAAGTAAGAAATGTCACTTCCAAAATTATTCATTCAATGAATATTTTATTGAGTGCTTACAACACACCAGGCACTGTTCTAATATAGCAGTTCATGACTAGGACACTTGGGATGAGCTATGGATAATGGAAATCTGATACTGATAAATTCTACCAAAACATTTTTTGGCCAGAGTTAGATATTGAAATACTACTGGGGAAGACTTAGTCTACAGAATCACTTGCTTTTTTAAAGAGCTCTTTCAGTTCATTTGCTTCAACCTTCTCCATTTGACATAACAGCCTTAAAACTTGTCATACTCATAGAAACAGAATAGAAAAGTATTTGCCAGGGACTGGGTGGGGAGAGCAGGTGGGAAATAGGGACAGATTGGTAAAAGGGTATGAACTTTCAGCTATAAGATGGATAAGATCTGAGGATCTAATATAAAACATGATGAAAATAGTTGATAATACTGTATTGTATAATCAAAATCTCCCGAGAAAATAGAACTTAAACGTTCTCACCAAGAGAGAGAAATATATAAAGTGATGGATGTGTTCATTAACTCAATAGAGGAATCCTTTCACAATATATACATGGATCAAATCACCACTCTAAATATTTTAAAATTTTATGTGTCAGTTATACCTCAATATATCTGAAATTTTAAAAAAAACAGGCTGATTCTTGGGTCGTCCCCACTGGGATTTAGCAGCCTCCTCAATGATCATCTGCTCACACCAATGACCACTTATTTCATTGGAAATACAAAAAGTCCTCCCAAAACAAAATATAAAACTGTAGCATTTTCCTCAAATGAACAAGAAAATGAATAAGCAAGTTCACTTTTCTATGGAGAGCATTTTTTATCTGTTTAGACTAAAATAATGCAAATATGTCTCCTCTACCCTCCTATTTCTTCAGAACACTTATAACAACTGAAAACATGTTTTGCTTAACTTTTTAGAACCATATTGCTTTCTTCCAAATAAAACCAAAAGTAAGTACCCAATAGGATACAGAGCCTTTTCAATTTAATGATTATAGGAAAATGAATCTAAAAGAGAAGTATCTGCAGCCATGTATTATGCAATGATGAAAAGAGCTAAGTTCAGGATTCCAAAAGAAATGTCTTAGTTCAGAGTACCTAGCGTGTGCTGGGAAAGATGGAGGAAGAATGAGAAGCTGACGCTGAAGCTGAGAAGGGATGCTGCAGCTGAAATATGAAGATTGAAAAGGATATGAGAAGACTTATTTACACTCCTAGAACAAGGCTAAGTCCAGTGAAGCTAAAAACACCCACAAAAATGAAATACCATCAGCGTCCAGAATTTAGTCAAGTATATTTTATTGAGTTCTACCACTCAGGGTGAAATAAACTCACAGAGGGATTACAATCCAGGCTCAGATGCTTTAGATCACCAATTTTCCAAGTGCTAGGACTTGAAACATTCATCATCATGTTTACTTTAGAGGATTTTTCATATATGCAGTTTCCTAGTAAGCCTGGGTTTTTACATTTCTTCACTATTAATGTATACATATGTTGAATAAAGAAAAATCATTACTAAGAAATAGCATCTATCATTATAAAACAAAACAAGGTTGTTTCCAGATTTTGTGCTCTCTAAAGGGATAAATGTATTATGTCAGTTAAAAACTCATGGATGATCTTGGTCTTAGTACTCACTTAGTTGCAGCCTAGCTTCTTATCAGTCCTGGGCCTTAGCCAGGACATAAGTACACACACACAACTTATTATATCCAACTTCACTCGCTAAATTTTAGAGCATTCAGAGACAACAAAAACAAAAAGAGTGTCTTTTGGAAATGATTCAGCTCAGATTTAGGAGGTTAATATAGGACTTCCCTGGAGGTCCAGTGGTTAAGACTCCACTTTTCCACTGCAGGGGGTGCAGGTTCATTCCCTGGTTGGGAAACTAAGATCCCACATGCCACACAGCGTGGCAAAAAAAAAAAAAAAAAAAAAAAAAGTTAAAATAAGCACAGATGTTTTACTGCCAGAGAAGCAATCCTATTACAAGTATTATTTGCGAGGCCCACAGGTTTTTACTAGCACTTTATTATGGGGATGCTTGTAATGGGGCTGAGGCAATGATAAACAGGCACTGTGACTCGAATGCTTTTCTCTCAGTATTAGTCGTATTTTTATGCCTTGTAGTACTTTATAAAGTGAATGTTGTGGGCATTCAATAATAATTTTTAAATTATTGCATGGAATAAAATCAGTGAGGCATAAATCATTCACAGATCATGGTGTTCACTTGAGAGAGGCCAAGTAGGCCTGACGAATCAAGGATCAAATTCAAAACCAAACAATTTGTCAACATTTAGTAATGTAAGTGCCCATGTCTGCTCTCGCTCACAAAATACCTTCACAAGAAGATGCTTGAGATTCAGGCTTTGAGACCCTCGCTTAATGGCCATGAAAAACATTAGAAGCAGTTTTCACATAGATGGAGGTGTAGAATGCTTAGGTTTAACAAAGCCAACGTTCCTAACAATCTCTCTGGTCTAAAGGGTTAACCACATTTACGCAGACCTCTCTCCCTTGCCATTTAGAGATAGGCAAACAATTTAGGTGCTATCCTTGTGACTGAGTAGATTTGTCCATATGAGCCCTTGATGAATGTTTTAGATCAGCTATTCATCTGCTCTGTCATGAATAGCCTCTCACTAAGTTCCCTGCCACTTACCCTCAGTCTTCTACACAGTTCACCAAGTTTATCTTTCATACATGCACACCTGGATTCATCATACTTCTACTAAAGACTGCCAAGTTTCTCCCCTGCCAACAGAGTAAAATCCAAATGTGTTACAGTACTAAACGCTTTTAGACAAACCTAACATTTTAGTCTAATATCCCTGTTTTAAATACACACACGCATATCCAACTCCAGACCCCTCCGATTCCTCAGTTGTTTCCAAGTGTCACAATACTCCTGCTTCCAAGCCTTTGTTTGTGCTATTTTTTTTCCTAGAATGCCCCTTAAAACCTGAAAACACCTATTCATTCTTCAATGCCCAGGTCTAACATTGTCCTCATTGTGAAGCCTCCAGACTTCCAGGCAGAATAAATCAGTTTTCTTTGTTTCCATAACTCTTGGTATCTGTGTCTTGTAGTGAGATAATATAGTTATCTGTCTTCCTAGCTTGATTTTAAAGTGCTTGGAAATGGAGAATTCATTCATTCAACAAATCATTATGATTATCATCATAATTATTTTTAACTAATTATATTTATTATAATTATTATTCAGAACCTACTAAATTCCAGGCACTACTCCTGGAGATGAGGTTATAGCAGTGAACACAACAAGCGAGATCCCTACCCTAATGGAGCTTATATTGTAGTCTGAAGAGAGAGATAAGAAACAAAATAAATAGTACAATAGAAAGTGGTAAGAGCTATGAAAAGAAAATTAAGCAAAGAAGCAAGGTAAGGAGTACTGGTGTTGATGGTTGCAATTTTAATTTGGGTGAGCAGGAACGGACTGCCTGAGAAAGCAATATGTGAACCAAGATACAAAGATGATAAGGCAGAATGCCATGCAGATATTTAGAGGAAGCTTACTGGAGGCAGAAGAAATAGCAAGTACAAAAGCCCTGAGGTAGATCAAAGAAGTCAGAGTGACTGGAGAGGAGTGAAAATAAAGAGTAATAGAAATAAAGTGAAAGAGGTAATGGTAGCCAGATCATGTAGGACCCCTTAACCCATTGTAAAGAGTGAGCTGTTTTTCCGAGTGAGAAGTTAAGTCATTGGAAAATTTACAGCAGTAAAGCAATTTGATTCTTACATTTTAACGAGCTCACTGTGACTGCTGTGTGTTCACCAAATAATTTTATTTCCTCCCTGTGTTCACATTCAAGGCAATTTCTTAGCTTCCCTTGCAGTTAGATAAGACCATGTGACTGACTTCCAGCCATAGGAAGCAGTCAGAAGTGATGGATGCAGCATCCAGGCCTGGCAAGAAAACTCACACATTGTCCACATTCTCTGCCATGTGCAGAGAATCCAGTGGAGAATTTCATGTCCTAGAGAAAGATGGAGAAATCCTGGGTCCCTGAATGACCATGTAGGTCAGCACCCCTTCACCCACTCACTGTCATGTGAGCAAGTAATCAACATTTGTTGCACTAAGCCACTGAGATTTTAGAGTTGTTACAGCAGTTAATGCCATGACTAACACAGGAGGCTATTGCAATAATCCAAGTAAAATATGATGATGGCTTGGATCGAGTGGTAACAGTGATAGAAGCAGTCAGAACCTTAATATATCTTGAAAATGAACCCCATTGGTTCATACAATACTGAGAGGTTGTATTGGGGATGGGAGCTTAAAACACTAGTCAAAGATGACTCCCAAGATTTTTGGCCTGAGCAACTAGAAGGGTGGAGTTACATCTCTCTGAGCTGGAGAAGACAGAAAGGACAGGCTGTGGGGAGAATGAAGAGCTCAGTTGAGGAAATGTAAAGTTTGAGATCCAAGTACAAATGTCGTCTAGACAGTTAGACACATAAGACTGAAGTTTAGGGGCAAAGTCTGGGCTGAGATGTTTAAACCACATAATATATAGCACATATTTAAACCGCAAGATAACAATATTATTATTATATGATATTTAAACCACAAGACCATATAGATCTCCAAGTTTGTTTGTGTAGATGGAGAAGAGGGCTAAGGACAGAGCTCTGGTACATTCCAGTTTCAAACCTCAGGGAAATAAAAAATACCAGGGAGTAAATTGGAAAAGAAAGAGAGTGAGGTAGGAGGGATCCAAGACAGAATGAAAAACAAAGTGTTTCAAAGATGGCAGAGTAATTAACTGCATCACTTAAGAATATTTTTATCATCTTTTTACTGTTTAGCACAGTACCTGATACACAATAAAAATGAATAAATATTAATAAATTTTGGGTGACTCTAAATAATAACTATAAATTTGCTTCAAGCAATGGGAAAGATGAAAGAATGGCATGAGGGACACAAGAGTCCAGAATTATGCTAAGGGAATTGATAAAATGAAATTCACCTAAAAAGCTATCCTTAAATTAAATGGTACTTTCACCAATCCCCAGCAGCAAGACATATTTTTATTATCTAAATGGTAGGAGGGGTTGCTTTCTGGTGGGGAGAGAAGCTTGAGAATGCACAAAGTACTCCGTTTTAAGCATTATGATGTATAACCTCATAAACAGTCTTTTTTGTGATGTATAATATTTTTATTTTGGAAAAAAGGCTGTTTTTTTCTTAAAAGCCTGGCTATTTGAAACTATTATATAAAGAATAGTTTGAATTTTACGTGAGTAATTATTTCATGCATAGCTCTGTCTTCTGTGATAACTACCATTATTAAGCTTTCCAATCTTTGCACACTTCCCATTTTCTTTCTCCTTAATTCTCCTCAATATGTTGAAAATACAACACTGAATTTTAAACTAAAATATTCCTAGGGAATTAATACAAAAGTGAACTAGCATTTCCAGAAAGTTGATAATAAGAGAAATATTATTTAGAGGAATTATCTACTTACATATATACCAAGACACAAAGGATATGAAGCACTGACAAGTACTGACAAACTGACAGTTTAATTTAATAAAATAAAATATTGGGTTGGCCAAAAATTTCATTTGGTTTTAAATAAAAATAAAAGACACATTTTTCATTTTCACCAGGAACTTTATTGAAAAACATACTCATTAACCAAATGAACTTTCTGGCCAACCCAATATAAACAAGTGAATATAAAACAAGGTCAGAAAGCTGTAAGGTAAACCTGAACTATAAGACTAAGCATTAGTATATAGTTATGGATGTTATAGGTTCTAAAGTTATAAAAATTGGGCCACATATTAATTCTAGAACTTCCTGATGGCCAACAAAGGAATAATAAGTCTATAATTCCCTATATGTGCCTTGGATCTTCCTTACAAAGGCCACTCAGTGATGCAGTAGATGATATCTTCAGCTGCTTTCCCAGCTGCTTACAATAAATGAAAAAATATATGCATCCTATAATGTAATTTATGGGAGGGCATATGCAAGAGAAATTTAAAAGGAATTTTGTAAGGAAACCAAAATAATATGGACCACTCCATAGCTCTTTGATGCTCTGGCTTAGTTCACAGAGAAGAATGAGTTGCTTCGAACAATCCTCCATAGAAATCATTTATCTCAGTGGGGCTTAAGAAATACTAAAAATAATAAGTTCTTGAGAATCCTTCAGTTTAACATCTGTCCCAATTGTGTGTCTCCAAATTTCTTGGAGATAATAACTGTCATTTTAACATAATTGTGTAAGTGCCTAACATGACATCTTGCAGGGGCAGAGGTTTTCAAAATACAAAAATAGATGCATTCCTTCATCTAAAAACCTTCTCTGACAAAAAAGTGATAGAGTGCCTCCTCTCAGCTAAGGTGGTTGCGTTCCTCATTGTTCACAACTGGTCCTTGATTGTCACACAATGAGAGTAAATGGAATGGAGAGAGATAATCAAATTACCATTCCTACCATGAACCTTTAGAAAACTGCCACTAAGGCTCTAACCATAAAGTCTTTTTCACAGCTTTAAGCATAAGTTGTAGACTCCATTAGTTCTTGCCCCACAAATTAAATAAACTTGAGCTAATGAGCAGAACTGACCCAAAAATAGAAAAGCTAATTTTTTGAGTACCTGTGTTGCAGTCATGACACATATTTTACTTAATCAATATAAATAACAACCCTGGGTAATATTCAACTCATTTTACATTTGAGCTATTTGAAATTTGTAGAGATGCAATGTTTTTCTGGGGCTACATATCTGGTGAACAGCAGAGCTTGACTCAGATCTCAAAATTTACCCTCCTTCTATGATATCAAATACTGCTCACAGTCTTCCATACTATTTTCTGTTTAGAGATATAAAGGAATGCTTATTAAAATAATACTTTTTTTTCAGAAATAGAGCCTTATATAAAATTATCATGCATCTGAAATATAAATGCACAACTAACAGACTTTAATGTGCATTGCAAGAAGTGACAACTTAGAAAAGTTTTATTCAAAAAAAGTAAGAATCTCCTCCAGAATGATACATAATAAGGTATAATTTCAAAATCTCCTTCTTTATTAAAACATATCAAACAAACATATTTAGGACATTGATAACAGTAACAAAATAACAGACATCTAAATAAATTCATTAAAATGCTTAAATAAATCTTTCAGAGCTAAAAATCAACAACGCATATTTCATTGATATATATGTTTATGTATGTATGTGTGTGTGTGATCAATTTGACAACCTAGAAGTACAGTTATTCCCCTGGGAGATTTGGGAAACAGCTAAAATTGTCTTACATAAGCAGAAGATAGCATGGTGGCCAATGCACATTAGGAATACTGAAGCCCAAACTTGATTAACACCACCACAATATCTGAAATTCAAAGGTTCTATAAAATAAGTAAAGTGACTATGAAATGACTAGGTATAAAATTCCAAAATACTGAGAATAACTTCTCTACTGAATACAGGTTTAAATTGGCATAGTTGAATAATAATAAAGTTAAAATTTTCTATCAGTAAGTTCTGTCTATTCTGAAATACTATTTCACCAAGCTAGAGAAAAGAAATGAATTGTTCCTTTTTCTTTTAATATTGCCCTGTCTCAAAAGATCTTCTTCACAGCTACCAAATTTTGCTTCGTGTAATTTTGAGAACATTTTGAAATACAGATACAATTTCTAATGTGAACTGTTAAGAAACAGTGCACCCTTTGCAATATAAGCTCTTGTTCAATTTACGTCTTTGGTTTCATTGCAATCTCATTGGAAGCGGACCTCAGATTATTCAATGCCACTAAAGCAAAATTTCTTCAGGATTTTCTGATGTGTTTTGTGTTTATAAAGTCTCTTTCAGCTTGTGAAAACATCTTTAGACCCTGAGCTATGTAGTGATTAAGGGATAATTGTTAAATAAGAATTTAAATATTAATGGATATATCATGATAAATTTTTCCAATGACATCATCTGTACCATGCAGTTCCATCTTCTGACAGTAGAGACTGGGTTCCATAACTGATCGTCTAATTCAAAACAAGTTAAAATGATAAGTAAAATATATTTTTAAATCTTTTCAAATGCCTAAGTCCAGCAGGAAAGTAAGGAATATTCAGATGCCAAAAATTAAGTGAGGGCAGAAACCCAGCTAGGTATTAAGAATTTAAAACAGGTTATTCCTTGAAGGAAGCCTATTTCTGAGCTTAGGAATTTTAAGCTTTGGTTTCCATGGTTTTAAAGGTGCAGGAATAAAAAGTAATGCCCAAATAAAAGAGTTCAATAGAAGGAGAGGAGAAAGAGAATGAAGTAAAGACAATATATGAAGAAATAAAGACTTCAGCTTTCTAAAATTTATGGAAGACCCCTCACCACAGAATCAAAAAGCCTCACAACTCTCAAGCAGAATAAAGAGAAATCCACATCACAATGAAACTACCAAAAATCAAAGAAAAAAAGGAGGCTTTAATACAATCAGAGGGGGAATAAAAGGCAGATTACCCTAAAGAGAATCATAATTACTAATAATTACATTGACAGCTGATTATCATCTATGACAATGGAACCCAAAAGACAGTAGAATTACATGTATAGAGAGTTCCCAATTGATGACGATTTGATTTTTGATTCTTTGACTTTAGAATGGTGTGAAAGCAATCCACATTCAGTAGAAACCATACTTTGAATTTTAATCTTTTCCTGGGCTAGCGATATGTGATACCACACTCCCTTGGGATGCTGGGCAGTGGCAGTGAGCAGCAACTCCCAGTCATGAGGTCACAAGGGTGAACAACCAATACACTGACAACCATTCTGTACCTGTGCAATCATTCTTTTTTTCACTTTCAGTAGAGTTTTCAGTAAATTACATGAGATATTCAGTAAGTTTTGTGTTAGATGACTTTGCCCAACTGTTGGCTAATGTAAGTGTTTGAGCATGATTAAGGGATGCTAGGTTAAACTATGATGTTTGGTAAGTTAGGCATATTAAATGAACTTCAATTTAGGATATTTTCAACTTATCAAGGGCTTCTCAGGTTGTAACCCCATCATAAGTCGAGGAAGATCTATCTGCTAAGAAAAACTAGCTGTTAGAATTTGAAACCCAATTTTAAAAATTAATCACATTTATTGATGTAGAATGTATTTAAAATGAACTGTATACATTTAATAAAAACCCAACTCAGTGGGTTTTTATAGATTAGCACAACTGTAAAACAACTGCCACAACTACAGAACATTTCTATCACCCCAGAAGTTTCCTCAAGCCCTTTTGCAGTATATCCCACCCTCCACCAGTAGCACCTGATAACTACTGATATATATTTTTCCTAATATAGCATTTTCTATTCTTTTTTACATGAATGGAATCATACAACATGTATTTTCATATCTGGACGCTTTAACTTAGCATAATGATTTTGAGGTTGATCCATGTTGTATTGTGAATCAGTGGTTCATTCATTTTTATGTCTGAGTAATATTCAGTTGCATAGATATACCATATATTTTTTTATTCATTGATAGACACTTATGTTGTTTCCACTTTTTTTTTTTTCACTGTGATTCCTAGCATTAAGGAATTTTATTATCAGGGGTTTTGTTTGTTTGTTTTTTTAACATCTTTATTGGGGTATAATTGCTTTACAATGGTGTGTTAGCTTCTGCTTTATAACAATGTGAATCAGTTATACATATACATATGTTCCCATATCTCTTCCCTCTTGCATCTCCCTCCCTCCCACCCTCCCTATCCCACCCCTCCAGGCGGTCACAAAGCACTGAGCTGATCTCCCTATGCTATGCTGCTGCTTCCCACTAGCTATCTACCTTACGTTTGGTAGTGTATATATGTCCATGCCTCTCTCTCGCTTTGTCACAGCTCACCCTTCCCCCTCCCCATATCCTCAAGTCCATTCTCTAGTAGGTTTGTGTCTTTATTCCTGTCTTACCCCTAGGTTCTTCATGACATTTTTTTTTCTTAAATTCCATATATATGTGTTAGCATACGGTATTTGTCTTTCTCTTTCTGACTTACTTCAGTCTGTATGACAGACTCTAGGTCTATCCACCTCATTAAAAATAGCTCAATTTCGTTTCTTTTTATGGCTGAGTAATATTCCATTGTATATATGTGCCACATCTTCTTTATCCATTCATCCGAAGATGGGCACTTAGGTTGTTTCCATCTCCGGGCTATTGTAAATAGAGCTGCAACGAACATTTTGGTACATGACTCTTTTTGAATTATGGTTTTCTCAGGGTATATGGCCAGTAGTGGGATTGCTGGGTCATATGGTAGTTCTATTTGTAGTTTTTTAAGGAACCTCCATACTGTTCTCCATAGTGGCTGTACCAATTCACATTCCCACCAGCAGTGCAAGAGTGTTTCCTTTTCTCCACACCCTCTCCAGCATTTATTGTTTCTAGATTTTTTGATGATGGCCATTCTGACTGGTGTGAGATGATATCTCATTGTAGTTTTGATTTGCATTTCTCTAATGATTAATGATGTTGAGCATTCTTTCACGTGCATGTTGGCAGTCTGTATATCTTCTTTGGAGAAATGTCGATTTAGGTCTTCTGACCATTTTTGGATTGGGTTGTTTGTCTTTTTGTTATTGAGCTTGATGAGCTGCTTCTGAATTTTGGAAATTAATCCTTTGTCAGTTGCTTCATTTGCAAATATTTTCTCCCATTCTGAGGGTTGTCTTTTCGTCTTGTTTATGGTTTCCTTTGCTGTGCAAAAGCTTTGAAGTTTCATTAGGTCCCATTTGTTTATCTTTGTTTTTATTTCCATTTCTCTAGGAGTTGGGTCAAAAAGGATCTTGCTGTGATTTATGTCATAGAGTGTTCTGCCTATGTTTTCCTCTAAAAGTTTCCACTTTTTGACCATTGTTATAATGAAGGCTTCTAAAGGAAGTGAGTTGCAGTAAGGGGACAACTAAGTAAAACTGTTGCTTTTTAAATAATTAAGGCATAATCTACACACAGTAAAACCACCCTTTTTAGTGAACAGCTCTATGAGTTTTGACAAGCACATATAGTTATGCAATTTGCACCACAATCAGATATAGGACAGTTCCATTACCACCACTCCCAAATTCCCCTTCCCTCTTTGTAGTGAATTCTCCCTGCACCCCCAGCCCCTGGTAACTACTGATCTATTTTTTGTCTTTTGAGTTTTGTCTTTCTCAAAACATCAAGTAAATGGAATCAAACAGTACGTAGCCTTTCAAATTTGACTTCTTTCACTTAATTTAATGTATAGGAGATTCAGCCACATTTTTATGTGTATCAGTTAGTTTGTTTCCTTTATTGTTGAATTATACTCCATTATATGTGAAACCAAAATTGCAATTCATAAAGGAAAAAATTTGATGAATTAGACTTCAAAATTAAGAACTTCTGCTATCTAAGGGGATCAAGAGGTACAAACTTCCAGTTTTAAGACAGATAATCCAGGATGTAATGTACAGCATGGAGAACACAGTCAATAATATTGTTTTAACTTTCTATGGTGACAGATGGTATCTAGACTTACTGTGGTGATCCTTTCACAATGTATATAAATGTCGAATCACCACGTTGTACACATGAAACTAATATAATGCTGCATGTCAATTGCACCTCAATTTAAAAACTTATAACCACATAAAAAAGAACTTCCACTCCTTGAAAGACACTTTTAAGATATTTAAAAGACAAGGCATGGACTAAGAAGAAATATTTGCAAATAACATATCTGACAAAGGACTTGTATGCAGAATATATAAAGGGCTCGTAAAACACAATAATATTTTTAAATTATTTAATGGGCAAAAAGACTTTAACAACTACTGCACCACGTAAGATATATGGTTGGCAATAAGCACATGAAAGGATTCTCAACGTCATTAGTTATCAGGGAAATGAAAATTAAAACCATAATGAAATACCACTAAACACCTATAGAATGGCTATGATTTTTTTAATTAATAATAACAAGTGATCAGAAATATGCAGAACAAATGTAACTCTCCTCAATTCCTAGTGGGAATACAAAATTTACACCCACCCAATTTAGAAAACAGTGTGGCAGTTCCATTGAACTTAAATACACATTTACTGTACAACCCAGCAATATTTATCCAAGTGAAACAAAAACTTAGATTCACTTTAAAAGCAGTATAAAAATGTTTATAGCAGCTTTATTCATAATCACCCAAAACTGGAAACAACTCAAATGTCCTTCTACTGAGGAATAGATAAAAACTATTATTTTTCAATGCTAAATTAGGCCATTTATGGGTATATAACAAGGGTTCCAAAGTTTGGTATGTGGACAAGTTATCTCATATGAAACTGTAACCTTAGTTCTACACGACTGTTTTAGAAAGTAAAGTTTGCTGTTTTGTTTTCAATTTCTCATTTTGTTGAACTATCACTTCTCTTCAAGGAAACAGTAGAAAGAAGAGAAGAGAGTAGATATCTGGTGGGAATGTGTGAGACTGAAATATCTGTTGGGCTCAGAAAGATGGTGAGACAGATTACTCCAGATGAGACAGTCAGCCACTGGCACTAAGCAATTCAGCTGTGCCCTAGATTCCAAAAGCAAAGTCAATACTCAGTACACTTCTTCAGAAGTTCATGAAGGTCTTATTGACACCTGGGCTATCACAGTGTGTATCCATTTCCCAATCATTAGGCCAAAGTTGCATGCTATTAATACATTCTTAGTTCAAGACAATATTATATGTGAGCCATTCAGAGTTTTGACGTACCTAGGCATAAACCTAAACAACTTGGTTTTAAAGAAATGCTTATTGAATGCTGTCTTTGTCACCCTTAAGTTTATTTTTTTTTGAGTTGTATTTGACATATAACATTAATTTCAGGTGTATAACATAATGATTCAATATTTGTATATATTATGAAATGATCACTGCAATAAGTCTGGTTAACATCCATCACCATATATAGTTCCAATTTTTTTTTACCTGTAATGAGAAATTTTAAGATCTACTCTCTTAGCAGCTTTCAAATATGTGATACAGTATTTTTAGCTACAGTCACCATGCTGTACACTACCTCCCCAGGACTTATAACTGGAAGTTTGTATGTCACCCTTAAGTTTAAGTGCTATATTTTTTGTTCATTTCCAATTTTTAATTATTTAATGCTTCATTTTTTATAATTAATTTTCTCTAATTATTATAGAAATTCCCAATTTAATTCTCCACAACCTACTTACAGAAGTCTATGTTATACATTAGTAAGTGCAAAGCTTGTCACCTATGTGTTGTAAAAGCTTTGACAAGACCTATGTCTCATCTGGTGACAGAATCCTAGGGAGGTGGTTGGCCAGAAATATAAGGAAAAAAAGGACCAGATTTCAGGGAAGCGGGGTTGATGCAAGATAGAAGGTTCTCAACCACATCTAGGGATCATCAGAATGGTTCAAGGACACACGCTGGTGGGGGGGGATCAGTTTCACACCCTAAAAGGAGTTCCCACAGCACAATGAGAATGGGAAAACATAAAGCCGTCATCACCTACTTCAGGAGACAGAAGTCAAGCCATCTCGGTGCCTGGTCTCAGGTAACCACATGGAGGCCTCTTGCATAGATAACATGGGCAGCTGAGCTGTGGAGAAATGCTTGACTGGCACAAGCTCCAGGCTTCAGGTTCTTACGGGGCTCCTTAGGTAAGCACTTCAGGAGTGTGACATCCCTGACATCAATTGGAACACGGAAGGTACATGGCAGTTTGTGTATAACGTCTCAAGGACCACCAATCCCACCGTGCCCAGACATAGAAAGAACTGTATAGAGAGGCTAGGTTCCAGCGACCCCTGGAGGAGACAAACTGACCTGCATGGTACCAGGTTCATACCTGATCCCTGGAGTCTCAAAATCCTGCAACCAGGACAGACAGCCATCAGAAGAGTAATATTTTATAGCTTTTTAGTATTCAGCAAAGAGCAGACAGTTCATTAAAGTATTTACCCTATCTATATGCATGGTAAAGAGCTCTCAGAACATGTCTCCCAAAGCAACCTTGGGCTTATCCTCACAAGCAAATGAAGTCCAGATTTAAAAAGAGATAGTATCCAGTGTTCATTTTCCCTTGTCACTCTTATATTCTTATTTTAACCTCTATAATATAATTGTAAACTAATTGCACTTTTATGGTGAAAGAAATTGAGTCACAGGCAATCGATTCTATTTTGTCAGGTTGAAAACATATTTCCTGAGGGCACAAGATGAACGGGAAAGGTTAACACACTATTTTGATCTTTCTTAAAAATCAACTACACTGACTTAGGTTTCTCCACAGATTACATAACAAATGTTTTCCTACCAAGGTTAACTTTCTCTTAGAATTTACTAGGTAAAAATTATAGGAGAAAACAGAAGGAGAATTCCCTGGATGGACCAATCTTTTAGAAATAAAAATGGATTGTCTCATATTGTCAGAAGAATTTGAAATTAATTCTAAATTGCATCCGTGTTCTAAAATAAAATGGTATTTGGAAATAGGAGTCAACTGAATGACTCTTTTCTTTGGATAAAACCATCAGAAAAGCAACATTTTGAGGAGGTAATATACCACAACAGTTAATGACAGTCTTTAAGGTCAGTAAATCTGAGTTGAAATCCCACCTCCTAATAACACCTCAAACTACGTATGTCTTCTTTAGCAATTTCCTTCTTTGCTCTAAGCTTCACTTTCCCACCAAGGAGACAGTGTTAATACCTACCTCTCAACTGAGCAAGTCCATTAATCTTTGTGATCTGCAGTTCCTCTAGCTATAAAAATGGACTGTTAATGCTGGTCTCAGAGACTTATTGTTAGAACTGAATGAAACCGGTTAAAACACATTAAATATAAAGAACTATATAAATATCATAATTGAGTTGCTTCCTATGATTTGTGGAACATGGTGTTATATAAATTAGTAAGTAATTAAATACTGTTTAAATATAAAATAGATATCAGACTTGGAAATTCTCTTAGCAGACAAATATTTGGGGGGATGGGAGAGTGGAGGGGGAGTAGGGAATACCTTGAGACAGTGTAAAATCCTACTTCTAATTAAACTTTTACCCACTAGTTTTAACACCCATTGATGAGTATTACCTGAAATTATTTTTCCTTTTTTTTTGCCACGCCACATGGCTTGCGGGATCTTAGTTCCCTCACCAGGGATTGATTCCAGGGCTATGGCAGTGAAAGCACAGAGGTCCTAACCACTGGACCACCAGGGAAGTCCCACCTGAAATTATTATTAATGTGGTGGTTACCAAGTGGTGATTTTCAAAAATTTTTTATCAGTCCTTCTATAATTCATTAACTTGAAATTAATTTGTAATATATGTAAACCTGGTTGATTTTTTTAAGATATCACAATAGGTTTATTGATTTTTTTGAGAGATAAGTTACATTTTAAAAATTTTTACTGAGATATAATTGACATATAACACTGTATTAGTTTCAGGTTTACAACATAATGATTCAAAATTTGTATATATTGTGAAATTATCACCACAATAAGTCTAATTAACATACATCACCATAGGTAGTTACAAAAATTTTTTTGCTTTGTGATGACAACTTTTACAATCTACTTTCTTAGCAACTTTCAAATATGCAAGACAACATTAACTATAGTCACCATGCTGTATATTACAACTTCATGACATTTACTTTATAACTGGAAGTTTCTACCTTTTGAGCCCCTTCACCCATTTCACCCACCCCCCCAAACCCCCACCTCTGACAATCACCACACAAAATCATTTAAGCCATATAAACAAAACTAAATCTAGTTTATTTCAACATAAGTGAAACTTAACTTAGATTATTTCTTGCAAATACCTCTGATAATCATGAAAGAAACTTAAATCATCATCCTAAAAATGGTATAAGATAATCACTTTCAACCAGTCTCCTGCCATATGGAGACGCCCTACTGTGATAACCAATCATTGTACAGTTTAATGGACTTCCTGATTTTCACTTTATAAGCCATCCTGTAACTCCAAGCCCCTGAACTTCATATCAGTTTTGAATTTCAAAGCTCCCAGTCGAAAACTGTTCTTACATGCACAGTAAACTTTTACTAAATACTATTTTATTGATCTGGTAGTTTTAATTTTGCTACTTCTGGAGTTTTGACAATACATATAATTATTAACATAATTAGCAGAATTATCTAGTCAGTTGTCAGACAGGGCCTTATGCAAAATAGAAAAGCTGATTTCCATTTGGAAATGGCTTGTTTGCACTATTCTTGTCCTTTCATCATTCAGTGGGTTTGTCATGGAGATAAATGTTTACCAGGCATGAACAGACAAACACATTTTACCTCCTGACCTAGTCAAATATGAATGCAGGTGGGCATGTGAGGTAAAAATGCAGCTGAACCTTGGCATTCACTAGTCCTACTTCATCAGTTTTCACCTCACGTTTCTCCCAAAAGAAAGTTTATTTTTTATTGCTTCATCTCTGCTTCCCAAACCCTAGAGTATAACATTTCTAGAGGTTTCTGCACAGCGATGAGGATTTTTCCCACACACAAAAAATGTCTCAGACTTCTGTTGTTCTGACATGTTCTTTAAATATATTTCTCCTTCAGACATCAATGCTAAACTCGAGGGTCACTTTATTTAAACTTTAAAAAAATATTTCACAGTCATGTAGAAAATTTTAATACACTTATAATGTCCCTTAAATCTTCATTTTTAATACCCCCATGTGATAGCATTCACTACTCTCACTTTTATTACAGTTGTTAAGGATGGGATGTTATTCTTAAATGGGACTTTAAGGGACTATATTACTATATATTATATATATCTATATTATATATATAGATACTACTATATTACTTTAAGGTACTATATTACTATAGACCTTAGACTTCATTGTGTTCAGGAACTGACAAATTCCTGATATTTAAGTATTTTTATGAGCCTCTGCCTGAGCATGTTGTCATCTTTGGAACTTGTATAAGGCAGGTGTAATAGCATACATAAAGGCAGAATATTTTTAATTTTTATAATAAAATATTTAATACATACAAATGTACTATATATACAGTGTAAAGAATAATACTAAAATAGGCACAATATAGCCACCACCCTACCTTTTTTTTTTTTTTTTTAGTTTTTATTGAAATATAGTTGATTTACAATGTTGTGTTAGTTTCAGGTGTACAGAAAAGTGATTTTGTTTATATACATATATATATATATATATATATATATATATTCTTTTTTAGATTCTTTTCCATTGCAGGTTATTACTACATATTGAGTAGAGCTCCCCATGCTATACAGTGTTCCTTGTTGGTTACCTATTTTATATATAATAGTGTGTATCTGTTAATCCCAAACTCCTAATTTATCTATCCCACCACCACCCTACTTTAAAAATAATATCAATATTTAAAAATTTTCCTCTTTGTCCATTTCATGTATCAATTACATATCCCTCCCTCCTCAACAAAACCTCTGAATTTTATAAACTGTTGTATTTATATTTAAAAGGTTGTGTTATGAATAACTTATCATTGAAAAACACTTGAAATACCCATGGAAAAAGAATATAATATCAAAACTAATATCTAAAAGGTGCCACTTTCTAAAGTAATTTTACATTTTATATTTAAATCCAATTTTAATATTATAAATGATATGCAGAAAATGTTGAAAGAGAGGGAAAATTACTCACAAGATAAAACAAAATTTACAGGAAAATATATTTCTTAAAGGCAATTATTTTTCCCCAGCTTTATTGAGGTAAGATTAACAAATAAAAATTGTGTATATTTAAGGTGTACAATATGATAATTTGATACACATATCCTTTGTGAAATGATTACCACAATCAAGACAATTAATACATCTATCACCTCACATAGTTACCTTTTTGTGTGTTTGGTAAAAACACTTGAGGTCTACTCTCCTAGTGAATTTCAAGGATATAATACCTCATTATTAATTATAGTCACCATGGTATACATTAGGGGTCCAGAAATTATTCTAATTGTAGTATTGGGATAATGCTGACCTTATAGGATAAGTTATAAAGTCGTGCCTCTACTTCTATCCTCTGAAACAGTTTGCAGATAATTGGTATAATTGCTTCGTTAAATGTTTGTTAGAATTCACCAGCGGGCCCATGTTGGCCTGGTACTTTCTGTTTTGGAGGGTTATTAATTATTGATGTAATTTCTTTCATAGATATAGGCCTATTCAGATTGTCTATTGGTCTCTCTTTTTTGACTGTTCTTTATTAGAACTTTAGAATTTTCTTATCAATTTGCAAAAAGTTCTTATTTCTTTTCAACAGCTACTATACTCTGGGCCATTGGAAGCACTGATTTTCATGCATGCAGAATTTAACTGGCAGCTTATTAACTCTAAATTATCACAGGTACGTTCTCTAGAAATCTCTTTTTTTTAAATTTTGGCTGTGCCGCGGGGCTTGTGGGACCCTAGTTCCCCAACCAGGGATTGAACACGGGCCTCGGCAACGAAAGCCCAGAATCCTAACCACTGGACCACCAGGGAATTCCCCTAGAAATCTTAATATTAAAGTTATAATGGACCACACCAACTGATTGATCCAATGCCTTCAGGTTCCAGATGAGAATAGGTCACAAGGCCAGGCCAAAGAAAAAATATAAAAGAAAAGTAATATTTGATGAATACTATAAGGGAAACAATTATCACTCACTTATCCAACAAATATTTCCTGGCAGTATTACATGCCAGGCTCTGTGTTAGATGCTGGGGATTCAGACAGCTCTCCCAGACCTTATACAATTGTGGACATGACAAACAACAAACATGTAAACAGGTAGTGTGTTACAGTAATTTTAGTTTTTGGTATGTGCTCTGAAGAAAATTCAAGCAGACTAGAGGGATAGAAAGTGGTTGGAGAAAGAAGATGCTATTTTGGAAAAGGTGTCAAGCTGGGTCATCCTAAACTGATGACATTGAAAGAGAGATTTATATGAAGTGAAGGAACAAGCCATCTTATTTCATCTTAAAAGAAATAGCAAGTGAAAAAGCAAAATCCCTGTCCCAGGAATGAGCTTAGTAAGGTTGGAGACAGCTAGAAGGCCAGGGAGGCTATAATGGAATTAAAGAGAACAGTGGAAAGAGAGATGTCTAACCATTTAGAGACAAAGGACACCAAGCAATTTAAGATTCGTGGCCCAAATATTAGCAAGAGTATAATGGTCACGTGTCAAATTTTTCCTAACAGAGCATGTATCTCAGTTTTCTGCCTGTAGGCGAACGTACTCTGCCGGGACCTGAATCTCCCTGGTCACACTTTTGTTGCTTTTCAGAAGAGGAGCTTCAGGTCAGAGAGAGGTTCCCATGAGTTGTCCCACCCTTGGGGCAGGACTGTCCAGCAACATTGTTGTTTTTGTTGCACTTTTGAGTCCTGCCACTCAAAAGCAAAATTTCTGAAGCTAATGGAATACAGAGGAAGGCATCTTTTAAATCTAATACAGAATATCAGGTCCTGGTGGATGGTAGAGTGGCCAGCAGGGTGTAGGGATTAGGGACCACTGGATGTATATCCCTGGTGGCTTCGTTACTGCCCTGAGGTCCTGTACCATCCAATATTCCCCAGTGGGTATATTTATGGGGAGAATGGGGGTATTACAGGCTGATTGGCCTGGTCTAATAAGGCCCTGCTTAATTAGGTCCTGTATAACAGGGGCAATGTCCAACAAGGCCTCTGGATAGGGTACTGTTTTCTATTGGGCCATGTATGTCTGGGTTTTAGATGGACTATCAAGGGACTGGCTCTTCCAGCTTGTCACACCCATCCCTGGGCCCAGACCCCAGGATTTACTCTGGGGAGATTGACTTATTCTGTCTGGGGAGGTTTGTCCTCAGTCATTAACATTATCATTTGTGCCCTTTATCTAAAGGGATGCCAATCTCCAACTTGTCTCCCATTAGGTGGATAGTAGCCCCCAATTTATGTGATATCTCTTCTTATGAGGGGTAGAAGGCATTCAGGGACACACAGGAAGGGATGGGTGAGTAGTGTGTATTCGTCTAATTTGCATTCTAACGACTCTATGAACGCCCGTTCTTGGGCCTTCCTTGATAGCTGCATAATTTTACAACTCTTGTGACTGAGTTTGCCAGGATCTGGTGTTCAGAATGGAGTAATGGCACCAGCGTAGACTAAGAATTTGACAGGCTCTCCCGCTACGTCCAGTGTCAGCCAGGGCTCTTCCACGGTCAATCAGAGTGCCTGCTTAGGAGCCCCTGGCCCAGCCATTCTTCATCTATTTGGACCACCTGCCTTTGAGGGTAGTGGCCGGGATCTGTTGTTTCTGTCCCCCTTCGGGGGTGGCAAGGACAATCTCCCTTCCAGTGTCCCTCTTGCTTACATATGATGTAACGATTGGGTCCTAGTTTCCTTGGCTTGCTGTCCCTCATTGGGGGCCGGGGGTCACTCAGCAGAGTTGAGAGTCTCCGTGGGCAGTTAGTCCAGATTCCCATGCTGACCGGTTGAAACTGGAGGACAACAGCCCAGAGGTGGGTTTGCCTCCAGGCCTTTTGATCCCCTGACCTTTCCTCCTCTAGATCTCGGTTATTAAACACCTAACAGGCAAAAGTATCTGGTTCCATTTCTAGTTTCTGAAGTTTATGCCTAATGTCAGAAGTGCTTTAGGAAATGAAATACGACCTCGTGATTGCATTCCCTTCCAATGACTCGAGGTCAGCAGTAGAATAGATTCAGAGGCATGCCCGGAGGTGCTCCAGGAATGCCGAAGGGTTTTCTATTGGCTCCCGATTGACTTCCCTTATCTTATTCCAACTGGTTTCTTTCCAGCTGCCTGGATTCCCTTTGGGATCATATTTTGATCAGCCTGTCTCCACCCCTTCTCCATTGTCTTGGTGGTTCGTTAATCTGAAACCGCTTGATCTCCTGGTCTGAAAACAGGATGACCTGCATTGTTTCTGTTCTCTTTGTCGGCTTCCTCTTGGTGGCTTTTCTTCCTCTATTAGGGGTACATTGAGGAGGCTCTGCATGTTAGCCCAGATGGGGTCATGGGTCTGAGAGGTGCCCCTAATCAGATACAGGAACCCCTCTGGATCTTCCCTCAACCGCTTACTATGACTTTTCCAGTTATATAGATAAGAGGTGGTAAATGGGATGTGTACCTGGATGAGGCATCCTTCTCCACTGGGGACCTGCCTCAAGGGGAATGCTTTTCCTGGCAGGTTGTTGGACGCTGGCTGGTAATTAATCCTACTTCATATACTTGCTGGTCTGGGCTCTGGGGAAGGGGGCTGGTATGGAGGGGGGGCCTCGGACCTGTGGCCCAAATCGGGTTATATAAAGGGAGGAGGGAGGGAGGGAGGGAGCAGTAGGAGGAGGGTTAGGGAGGAGATCAAGAAAGTCCTCAGGGGACGGCAAGGACTGGTGTTACTATTACCGCAGTGGGGGAGATCCCACACCCCTTCTGAAAGCCCTTGTTCTGATGTAAGGACACAAAACTCTGAACATGGGGAATTTCATCCATTTATTTTGTCTCTGGCATAGTAGGCCCAGTTATAAAATGGTGTTGTAATTTAGACACCTACTGATGGGCCAGCTTTCTCCATCTCCCAGCAGGTATTGGGCTAGGCTGTATTATATAGGATTTCTGGTTTGGGAAATTGGGGACCAGCACCAAACTGTTAATGGATTCCTCAAAAATCCAAAATAGGAGGCATCCAAATGGCATGAACTCTGATATAACTGGGGGTCCCCCTTGAGTTTGCAAACAGCCTGTGCTTAAGATAGGTAGTCCCTCCTCAGTCAGAATAACCCACAGGAGGTTAGAGAGGACTTGCCTCTGGCCCAGGGAAGCTTAGACATGTCGGCTCCTGACCAACTTGGTCCATTAGGGAGAGGCACCCCAGATCGAAGTGCCAGGTGCAGTATCTCTGCACACACATCATCACCAGCTTGAAATGAGTGTCGTGCGAAGTACTTCGGCACGCAGCCCGCCAAGTTGAAGTGTTGGGCGCAGCCATTTCATGTTATAAACTCTGGTTTGAAGTGCTAGGTGCAAAGCATCTGCACACAGCACCCTATGAGCAAGTGAAAGTAAGCACAAAGGAAAAGAAAAAAAGGTTAGACTTTGTTGTATTACCCAGATTCTATTTTTATTTCCCAGGAATTGTTTTTGTTTTTTTTTTTTTTGGCTGCATTGGGTCTTGGTTGCGGCACACAGGATCTTTCGTTGTGGTGTGCGGGCTTCTCTCTAGTTGTGGCTTGAGGGCTTCTCTCCAGTTGTGGCTCACGGGCTCCAGAGTGCATGGGCTCTGTAGTTGTGGCGCACGGGCTTAGTTGCCCTTCGGCCTGTGGGATCTTAGTTCACTGACCAGGATGGAACCTGCGTCCCCTGCATTGGAAGGTGGATTCTTAACCGCTGGACCACCAGGGAAGTTCCTCCCAGGAGTTTTTAATGGGCTTGGCTAATGACAAGACTGAATGGAACAGGTAGCAAAGGGAATGGAAAACACTGGGGTCATAGTTAACAGACAAAAAGATAGCACTTCCTTAGCTCCTTTTCTTCTCTCTATGGTTGTATGTACTACTTAAAAAGGAACCATGTCAGGTGGGAGAAAATAGACACAATACATTGTTATGTAAACCGCTTTTACAGATTAGATATTATATAAATTAGACTAGCCATTTGATGCTTTCATAAAATGAGTATTCAGTAAAAATTTTTTGATAAAATGAAAACACGGTTTTACATTTGCACACTTTATCCTCGCAAAAATCCTCTGAGATAAAGAAAGGGAAAGTGGCCCCCAGAAGTGATTCTTTCTGATCAAGAGATGTTATCTTTCAATTTACTAGGGGTAAGGGAATCATTTCTAAAATTTTTGCTTCAAAGACAAAGGCATTATTTTTTCCTACTGCTTACGGCATAGTTTCTTTCATATCAAACAGACATAAAATTTATCGTTTTATAATGTGATGCTCTTTTCTTTGATTAGGTTACTTCTGGGCTTCTCATAAAGGAATAATAGAATGACACTTGGGTATAATAAATGACATCAATTTTCTGATTAAAAAGTGTGAAAGGAAAATAAAAATGGAGTCGGTATTGCTAAGAGAGCTGTCCAAAGTGGAGCCAGGAGGCATTGAGAGAGTGTAGCTTACACACATCTCAGCCTGGATGGAATCTGAACTTTGACCACTTATTGTCTTAATGCAGGCATCCAGAACATCTGCCCAATGTTCCAGAAATGTATTGAATGCTTACCCTAAAATAACTCATGATAGCCTATACCCTAAGGACAAATATTTCCTTTCTTGAATCAAGGTCAGTCATAATTCTTGCCAGACAACTCTAACAACCTTGCGACTTTTGCTCCTATAAGCCCCTGACTTTCTCTTCTGCAGAACAGTCTTCTGGTTTTACCCAAATCTGTGTCTCCCAAACTGTGATTATTAGACCCCATATAAACTCTTTTCTTGTTTGCAGCCTTTTGCATTTCTTGGTTGACAAAAGACACTAATTTTCTATTAAAAAGAATTTCAGTATGCATGCTTATACATTTATGAAATACAAAATTATAATGGCTTAATAATAAATCACTTTGTAAGATTAGTGAGTTTTTCACTTAAAAACCTTCAGAATGACAACAATTGATAAATATTAGCCTGATTACTATTCTCTGGTTCCTCAGGACACTTCATACCCTGCAAATTCTTAGAGAAAGGAAAGCGCTCCAACCAGACCACTGTCCCACGTGGTTTACTCAAAACTCCAGGTCAACATTCTCACCATGGAAGGAGAGTCCACTTATTTTTGAGAATATTTTGTCTGACTGATTCCAAATATCATCATTAAAGTTTGAGATTTGGGGAGCCAATAAGTCCATGAAGTTTGTTCAGATACTTTTCAGAGGGTTCCCTCACAGAGTAAGCAATCTTGATCGGATACACACCAAAACTCTAGTTTACAAAAAAATTCACTCCCTAGTGGCCTGAAAGAGTCACTTCAGCTTCCAAATATGATTAAATTACTCCCACTATCAACACTAGGAAAATTATAACTGATAGGGTTTCATGTCTTGAGATCTTTTAAGTAAAGGTTTTTATTTTTATTTTAGAATTTTAATATCTGAATAGATTCTGAATCACTTAATATTTCTTGTCTTGAATTCGCTACATTAAATTTAGACAGATTCAAATAGATACCTGAGTCACTAGATAGCTGGCTTCTGTCCCACGTTGTCCCTATATGAGGTAAACAGTTCCTATATAAAACTGTATATAAATTTAGTCACCTTGAGAATGGTATTAGAAAAGCAATCTCTGGTTTGACAAAGTTCCCCTAAATCTATCCAAAACATCATAACTAACAACATAATTTCATGGGATTTTCGAATTTGTAATGTATAAATGAATGGCTTTCTAAGAGTAAAATGTTCTAAGAAGGTAAGGTTATGACTAAAGATATTATGGTTTAAACTGAAATTTTCATTTTAAAAATACATAAAGGGGGAATTCCCTGGAGGTCCAGTGATTAGGACTCAGCACTTCCATTGCCGTGACCCAGGTTTGATCCCTGGTCTGGGAGATAAGATGCTGCAAGCCGGGTGGCATGGCCAAAAATTTTTTTAATTAAAAAATAATAATAAATAAGGAACTAGACCTTTCTGATACAGTAATTATTTGGCATAAGCAAAATGGGCCTTTAAATTCTAGAATTCTGGCATGAGGGGTGAGTGAAATGGGTGAAGGTGGTCAAAAGGTACAAACTTCCAGTTATAATAGATAAGTCATGGGGATGTAATGTGCAGCGTGGTGACCGTAGTCAGTAATATTGTATCGTATATTTGAGGCTGTTAAGAGAGTAGATCTTAAAAGTTCTCATCATAAAAAAAAATTGTAACTATGTGTGCTGGTGGATGTTACCTAGACCTATTCTGGACACCAATTTCTCATGGATGGTGTATGTAGGCGGGTAAATGCATACCTACAGCTCTCTCTCTTTCTCTCCTTGGCTCTGATAAGCGATAGGTTTGCTGTCTGCTCACGTTTACAGTCTGTTGGAAAGTGAGTAATGCAGATTAGTCTCACCACTGGCCGTACATGATCTTGAGAAAAATAGCAAAAATCCTCAAAGAAATTAATACTGGAAAGTAAGAAAGTAAAGTCCTTGGAAATCAGATTATTCGGCTCTATGATGACCTTTCTAAACTTTTCACATTCTGAATGCTCCCTGGGTTCTGGGAGGCATCAGTAGCTAAACTGAAGCTGAGAACGACGTGGTGATGCAGACACTTGGGACTAGAAGGTGACAAGATCTTGACACCTAGAGTTCAGCAAAAGCGTCAGAGCACAGGAAAGGCTTGCTGTAGATGCACTGAGCCAGGGAGTGGCATGCCCCAGGGAAGGGGGGACAGAGTTTGAGTGACAGCTGGCTTCTGGATGTAAGTCCTGTCTTATCAGATAGTAACTTGGAGTGAATAGCCCAAGAGGTCTCCCAGAAAGAAACTGGGGTGCACATTTGAAGGTGTGTTGGGGCTGATAGGTTTCAGCCCCCTTTCGAGGAGGAGTGTCAGGGAAATTGAAACTCAACTGAAGTGAGACAGTTGGTAGGAAAGAACAGGGTCGAGGATTTTCAGCTTCTGCTGGGTCAGATGAATGGAACCAGTTCTCTTTTTTCTATTTTAAATAGGTCATTTTGTTTGATATAAACTCATTGGTGTGTGTGTGTATATATATATATATATATATATATATATATATATATATATATATCTTTTAAATTCCCACAAAGTACAAAAAGAAAAATTCTCTAAACACACAAATTGACCCAAAGGTTACATAGCTCTCAGAAAAGAAAAGAGTACGTGTTTCTTATCTATTATTGAATAGGGTGTGCTAGTTTCCCATCTTATCTTTCCAGGGTAAGTAAAGGATAACATCGTTGTATTTGTGAAATCTGATTTTCCCAGGATATAGGCAACTCCCTGGGTTAAGAGACATGAACTTGTTCAGGCCTAGGTGTCAGTGCTTATTTAAAAGCCTCCCTAATGATTTTTTAAAATTAATACATCATCTGCAAATACCAAAATCACTAACTGAATTTGAGGAGCCACAAAAATGTCTTGGTACTTGTGATGTTGGGCTAGAACAATGCATTCTACCCAATAACTCAAAGATGCTGAGCCCAAAGCTCCAGGACAAAAAGCATCGGACGTTTTAGAAAGAATTTCCAATAAACACTTGTGAGTTTTCAGACAATAGTATTTCACAAAAAGTAGTTGTTCCATCATTCTAAACGGCAACAGTAATTGTAGCTACAGGCCCCCCAAGTCTTTTGTTAGCACACCATCGTATATCTACCACAAAATGCATATTCACGATGTTTTTGTGCTTACAGTGAGAGTCAGCATCCATTGACTTTTTTTAAACAAGGGTAAGAATTTAAAAAATTGTTTTTCCTGGGCTTACAGTAGCATAAAAGAACACAGGGAAATAACACATTTTCAAAAGCACTTCCGTCACACTTTCAGCTTCTAATAGTAGCATCTGCCCATGAAGATGACATTTTTGTCTTTGCTTCTCTACTCTAAATTGTTTGCCATCACAGTGTCAATCAAAAGCAAATTTTACACCCCAGGAAGATGCACAGCATAGCTTTTTCCATAGTATTTTCGAAGCCAATGAGTCTTGTCTATCAGCCAAAGTCTATATACAGTCTTATTCACACTGCAACAGGAACTTGCTTTTCAGAGTTGCTGATAGCCGTAGTTATTTTCTGCGTAGCAGGATCGCTCCCTCCTAGACTGTAGAAAGGCTTTTTTACCTTTACCAAACTGTAGAATGGCTTTTAGTTCCAATTTTGCCCCCTTGGATCCCCTTGCTTGTTACTACCTGAGCGATTTTTCTCATAAAAAGTGTAGCATTGGCAAAGCCATCCAGCAGAGGATCTTGCTTTTTAAAAAATCTCAGATTCCTTTGAGAATGCAAGAAAAACTTACGAATAATTCCCTAGAAATAAAGACACAAAGAGGATAATTGCAAATGTGTACGTGGTTTCAGGACTTCACATATTCCTGAAGTTCACCTGTTAAAACTCAGTTCGCCTGGTTAAAACTCTTGCCCACAGCTTTTGAAATGGGGTCAGTTGCCCAGGGAGGTTATTGTGCATCTGTTTTATGCTCCCCGTGTCTGCTTAGTGGCTTAAGAAGGTGACCAGTGGACAGAAAACATTTCACTATGAACTACTGTTCAAAGTGGCTGGAGTTTCATTTCCCTACAACCAGTCCCGAACACAGCATTCCATTTCTCACCCATAATTATCATTAAGGACCAAGTTTGAGATAGCCTCTTTCTCCCTCTACACACACCTTTATTTTTAGAAACTTTTCCACCCTTCCAGGAGGCCCTCAGTATCTATTTTAGCTGTGTTTTACCCCCTAGGCTACACACACAGAGACTCACTCTCTAACCCTCTGTGAATTGCTCTACCACTGCTTCCCCAACGTTCTTTTGTGGAAAAATTTCCCTTACTCTAGATTAAGTGCTGGTTGAACACAGAGATTGGCTTTCTTGCTGTGTGTCCCACATAACTCAGTTTTCCTGGTACATCTAGAAAGCATCAAAGAAGTCACTACCAAGCCCTCCGTCAGTGTCCTTTCCCATTCTATCTTGAGGCCTTGACATTGAGAATAAGGATTCTCTTGGTTAATCTATATATCAGGTCTACCCTGCAACCTCTCCTGAACTCCCCTCATAGCCTTCTTTTTAATTTGTACTGTATTATATTGTATTTAATTAGTGATTCGTATTGTCTGATTGACTAATCTGAAGAGACTATACTCTGAATAAACCAGCAGCATTTGTTTTTTCTATACACAAAGGTCTACTCTTAGGTCAAAAGCCAGAGAAACCTGATCTCCTAGGAGTTGATGACGCTAATTGTCAAACTCTCTTCTTTACTACTGTGCAGTATCTGTGGGTTATCAATTAACCATCCAAGAAAAGAAGAAAGAATTTATTCATTTACTCATTCAAGAAATATTTATGTAGCTCCAGACTGTTATTAGACTGGAAGTATGGGAGTAGAGGGTGGGGAGATAGACAATGGCCCTTCTCTGTGGAGGTTACATTCTTGTGGAGGGAGAACAAAAATTAAACAGAGGATTGAATAGGATAATTTCAGATAATGCAAAAAAATATTTAAAAATAAAGGCCAGGGCTTCCCTGGTGGCGCAGTGGTTGAGAGTCCGCCTGCCGATGCAGGGGGCACGGGTTCATGCCCTGGTCCGGGAGGATCCCACATGCCGTGGAGCGGCTGGGCCCGTGAGCCATGGCCGCTGGGCCTGTGCGTCTGGAGCCTGTGCTCCGCAATGGGAGAGGCCACAACAGTGAGAGGCCCGCGTACTGAAAAAAAAAATTATAAAAATAAAGGCCAGGTGACGTGCCATTAACTGGGATCGAAGTTACCCTTAGGTTTGGAAAGCAAGGAAGACCTTACTGGGGAGATGACATTTGAGTGGAGACTGATTAAACAGCCATTCATGCAAAGATCAGGGAGCAGGGCTTTCAGGGCGGTGTGAACAGCAATGGCAAAGATCTAAGACAGGACTGAAGCAGGCAGTTTATCTAGAAAGATGGTCTGTATGATTAGAACAGAGGTTAGAAAGAGCCAGTGGGAAAGTCTCATGAGATGAGCTTGGAGAGAAAGGGTTCATTCTTTTCAGCTTCAGAACAAGCGTAAGGGAGTTCCAATTTTAAATACAAACCGATGGAAAGTCAAAGCAGAGGGTGACATAATCCTATTTACGCTGAGAAGATTACTCTAGTTGTTATATGCAAATAGACTCTACTGGGGTAAGAGTAGAAACAAGAAATTAGAGAAAACGAAACACAACTACTCTGTACTAAGGAGAAACTATTATTCCTCACCCAATTTTTGAAAAGTGAACTTGCTTGGCCTCGTAACAATACAGATCCATAGAACAAAAGTCACCACCAAATCAAAACATTATAAGGATAAAAACTCCAATTGTCACTACTGTCTAATGAAATATTTTTGAATATCAAATCAAAAGGAAGGACCCTTTCTGCATGACCTTGTCAGCCAAGTGTTCCTTGTGGGTCCTTGGAGCATTTAATTGCAGACAATTACTTAATGTTAATCGCTGCTTTGCGGGTTTTTATCAGTTGGCTCCTTTGAAATAAAGCACACATAATATGATATTTTAGTTGTGTTTTGACTATAGATTTTAAGCTTTTAATAACAGTAGATTGCTTATAATATTACATAATTGGATACAAACTTTTAGGAGTTTCCAAATTTTATGCAGAACAGGGATCTAAGTCTGGGTAAAATGGTTTCTACTGCTATTACCGTTTCAGTCATATTAATTGCATTTTGAATAGAAGAAACTGCAGGCACAGCAAGTAGTGAAAAAAAAGAAAAGAAAATGCAAGAATGTGTTGATATGATAAAAGACCTATTTTTCATTCAACACCCCTGAATATCAGAATCTTCCAGAGCCACAGTGGAGCTCTTGCTCTAGAAGGTTTAATATATTTATTTTTGTCCATCCTTCCACTTTCAGCAGAAGTAGTCCCACCTTTTTCATCATTGCCTACTGCCCAGTGCATCCTCATCCTGTTTTAGTGAGTTTTTCTCACTGCTGGGAGGAAAACCGGTAATCTAGAATTTTGATGGTTATTAATGTTTAAGATATTCCTCTGTCCTGATAACAAGAGCATTCAGCAACGCAAATTATGATGCAAAGACATGTGTCATTTTAATAACAGAAACTGCAGACATCACTGAATATTCCAGAAGCATAGTGATGGAAGAGGCCCCCCACACTCTGCACAGATCCTACCTCTAAAGCCCTAACCATGTCCTGCATGGAAGGTTACCTCTATCACTTGCCACGGCCATCACTGTCATTCCCACACATGGAAGAGGCTCAGCATTTGAATGTGGATCAGCTAGAGGAGAATCACCATGCAACAAGCACTGCCATATTTTTCTTCCTTACAGTTCAATCTTCCCCCAAAGTGCTATCTTTGTAACTTTAATGACTTCTTCCTCTTACCCAGTCCTTTTCCACACATCCCTGTTCTAAAATCTCAGCTCTTACAATGCCAAACAGCACTGTAAATTTTTTAGCTAATTTGCTAGTATTTTCATCATTCAGATCCAACAGGCCCAAATAAAAAAATTTAATTTCTGTCTCTGATGACATATAAGAAAAGCCAAAATATGGTGAAACGGTGGCTTTGTCAGTGCTTAATGAATACTGCACGAAAGGAATATCCTGATTTTTTCCCCATCAATCAATAGGCACACTCTCCATTTTTATATTAATCCACTCTGCATTCAGACCTAGAATTGCAGATTGAGGCTTTCAAGCCTCTATACTCATTTCCCAACGTGCTCTATTGGGTAATGTGTTTTTCCTAGACATTGAGCAATTGTCAGTCATCCCTACATTTCACTAGCTCTCTGCTAATAAGTTATTTGCTGACATGCTGATCTTTAAGTAATGTATGAAGAGAGGCACAAGTATGTGTTTTCAATGAGTCACAGAAAGCTTGAGAAAATCCAACAAAGGGTGGTGAGCAAAGGAACACTAAATTAGTTCAAGCGAAACTGACTCAGAGAAAAATGCTAATTTACTGACCCTACCAGGATCCGATTTGCTTGAGAACAGACTTCCGTGGCTGTTTCATCTAAGCTAACTTTTGACTTTTAAATTACATTCGTGACTATAGACTGTCACAGGCTCCACCCTTCAGAGCCAGGATTGGCATGGGGTTGATGACAGAGAAGAGTATCCGGGCAGGAAAGCCAGGTCTGGCTCAATAGGGGCTGTTCTCATGGTCAACCCCAACAGGGCTCCTACTTGGGGGTAGGGGGGAATGTCACCTACAGCTGAGAAGACATAACAAGCAGATGGGAGCAGCTGAGAAGGCATAACAGGCAGATGCCAGAGTTGGTCCTAATCAGGATGTCAAAGTGCAGGTCTGGGCTAGTTGGTGAAACAAATAAAGGGGTCAATGTGAGGCGGGTTGTGTCCATTTCAGATGCTGCTTGGGGGCGAAAGGTTTTCTTCTACCCACGTTGAGGTGACTTTAGGAACCATGGGTCAAGTGAAAATTGCATTGTGATCTGAAGGAAATTCTTCCCAGGATCTTTGAAGAAGCACCTGCCTTGATAAGTGAAAGTGTCTTAGGGCAGGTTGACAGGCGAAAACCTGAGGCTCCAGATAAAAAATATAACGAACATTTTTCTCAGAGCCTTCATGGGAAAAACACATTGCCTGGGTGGTTTTCAGTTCCCAGGACTAAATCCCAAGATGGCTGTGTGGGTCTCTCTGGAGTCTTGTCTGTTGAAACACGTTCTTCAAAATAGCAGGCTCCTCTCCTCCTTCCCCTTTTCTGTGGGGAATTAGCAGCACTGAGGCCTTTGAGGGAAGAGGTGCAGAAGTGGTGGACTGGGGAGACAGCAGTGCGGTCAGGAGATTGGGATCATAGAAGGGGGTTGAGCAAACAAGTCAACCTATCGGGGTTAATGGAAGCCAGGTTTCTCACTATCGGACAAGGAATTTACAGATAAAGTTGGAAAGCCATAAAGAACCCAGGTGTTGAGTTGGAATAAGGGTTATTGGTGTCAACTCATGACTTTTAACATGTACATACATGAGAAGAGATGTAGAAATAGACACTGCTGTATTTGTGTGTATGAGTGTGCATATATATGTATACACATTTTTTCTAGCCAGTCCTCCGAATGTGGGGCAGGGAAGATATAAAATGGGCATCTTTTGAGGCTAGAGTGTAAGAAAGTACTCGAGATGAGTTTAAAAAAAAAAAATGCAGCAGGATGGGGACATGTGAACGGGATACAGGAGACAACCTTAAAGATCTCCCAGTGCCCAGAGCTGGGAAAATTTGAGCAAAGCAATAAACAGTAGTAGTAGATGATAACACAAAGAATAAAATAAATATCTATGACATGAGTAAATGATTGAATACATAAATAAATGGGAACAAAACTTTTTTTACAAAAGGATTCCAAAAATAAATGTAGCAGAAATGACAGAAATAGAAAACCATCATTAGAATGCCACAGTTGTTATTGCTGCAGGAAAATTCCACTGATGGATACTAAAATTAGTGAGCAAAACTTTTAAGGAGAAACAGGATATTAGCATAGCCTCAAAGTATCACCCCACAGTATTTATTAATTATTGTGGTGCCTGTTAATTACTACGGTTCCAGGAGGTGGAATGGGGTCCAGATTTAGTGACTAGCCTCTAATGAACAGAACGTGGAGTGGGAAATTTTGTAACTTTACAGGAGAGAAACCTGGCAGACACCGCCTTAACCAAATGATCAAGGTTAATATCAACAGTATGAGTCATGTTGATGTCGTGTCCCCATTAATATGTCAAGATCAGAAGGTCACCTTACCTCTGTGGTATTCTTCCCCAAACTCCATAACCCCAGTCCAATTAATCATGAGAAATTGAGACATATTCTACAAAATACCTGACTGGTACTCAGGTAAAAGTATTAAAATCATGAAGTACAAGGAGGGACAGAGAAACCATAAAAGACTGGACACTAAGGAGATGTAACAAATAACGCAATGTGATGTCCTCTGTGGTATCCTGGAATGGAAGAGGACATTAGTGGGAAAGCTGGTCAAATCCTAACAGTCTGCAGTTTAGCTAAGTGTTGTTCTGATGTTAATTTCTTAGTTGTGATTATGTATCAATGTTATGTAAGATGTTAACATTAAGGGAGGCTGGGGGGAAGGGTAAACCAGGACTCTGATAACTTTGCAATTCTGCACATCTAAAATTATTTCAAAATACAAATCTTCTTTAAAAGACTAGAAAAGCGGGGACTTCCCTGGGGGTCCAGCGGTTAAGACTCCACACATCCAATGCGGGGAGTGCAGGTTCGATCCTGGACCTGGTCGGAGAACTAAGATACCATATGCTAGCGCAGCCAAAAATTTTTTTTTAATTAGGAAAAAAAGGGCTAGAAAAGCAATCAAGCCACTTAGTATTTTTCAGCAAAAATTTAAAAATATAAACCACACCCTTCTTTGGTTGTTCAAATGTTGTTTCTTGTCACTCTGTTTTAAGTTTCTAATTTAATGTTTTTCTAATTAAAAATTTTTTTAATTTAAAAGATTGACTTAGGTCAGGAGAAAGAGAAAACAAGCCACAGACTGAGAGAAATATTTGCATAAGATATACTTGATAAAGGACTGTTATCCAAAATATACAACAAACCCTTAAAATTCAACAATAAGGCAAATAAACTAATTAAACAATGAGCAAAAGAATAGACACCTAACCAAAGAAGATATGCAGATGACAAGTAATCATATGAAAAGGTGCTCAACACCTTACATCATTAGGGAATTGCAAATTAAACAGCAATGAGATACCACTACAGATCTATTAGAATGGCCAAAATCCAAAACACTGACAACACTAAATGCTAACAAGGATGTGGGACAAGAACTCTTATTCACTGCTGGTGGGAATGTAAAATGGCACAGACACTTTGGAAGACAGTTTAACAGTTTTTATAAAACTGAACGTACTCTTACAATACAGTCTAGCAACTGTACCCCTTAGTATTTATCCAAATGAGTTTAAAACTTATGTCCACACAAAAGTCTGCACACAGATGTTTATAGCAGTTTTTATTTTTATTTATTTATTTTTATTTTTTGGCTGCATTGGGTCTTCACTGTGATGCACGGGCTTCTCGTTGTGGTGGTTTCTCTTTTTGCGGAGCACAGGCTCTAGGCGCACAGGCTTCAGTAGTGTGGCACATGGGCTCTAGAGCTCAGGCTCAGTAGTTGTGGTGCATGGACTTAGTTGCTCCGTGGCATGTGGGATCTTCCTGGACCAGGGTTCAAACCCATGTCCCCTGCATTGGCAGGTGGATTCTTAACCACTGTGCCACCAGGGAAGTCCACAGATTTTTATAGCAGCTTTATTCATAATTGCCAAAACTTGGAAGCAACCAAGATGTTCTTCAGTAAGTGGTTAAGGATTTAGTAAACGGTGGGCATCCATACAATTAACTATATTATTCAGTGCTAAAAAGAAATTAGCTGTCAAGCCATGAGAAGATATGGAGGAAACTTAAATGTATATGACGTATTAAGTGAAAGAAGGCAATCTAAAAAGACTGTATGATTCCAACTATATGACATTCAGGAAAAGGCAAAACTATGAAGACAGTAAAAAGATCAGTGCTTGACAGAGAGTAGGGGGAGGGAAAGATGAAAAGGTCTGGCATAGAGGATTTTTTAAAAATGGACTGTATTTTTTAGAGCAGTTTGAGGTTCATAGCAAAACCGAGAGGAAGGTACAGAGATTTCCCATATACACCCTGCCCCACTCATGCCAGCTTCCCTCACTGCCAACATCCCCCACATCTGTTTCAATCAATAAACCCACATGGGAGGTTGGTTCAAGATGGCGGAGTAGTAGGACGTGCACTCACTTCTTCTTGCGAGAGCGATGGAATCACAACTAACTGCTGAACAATCATCAACAGGAAGACACTGGAACTCACCCAAAAAGACACCCCACATCCAAAGAAAAAGGAGAAGCCGCAATGAGACGGGATGAGGGGCGCAATCACAATAAAATCAAATCCAATAACCGCTGGATGGGTGACTCACAAACTGGGGAACATTTATACCATGGAAGTCCACCCACTGGAGTGAAGTTTCCGAGCCCCATGTCAGGCTTCCCAACCTGGGGGTCCGGCAACTGGAGGAGGAATTCCCAGAGAATCAAACTTTGAAGACTAGCAGGATTTGATTGCAGGACTTCGACAGGACTGGGGGAAACAGAGCCTCCACTCTTGAAGGGCACACACAAAGTAGTGTGCGCATCAGGACCCAGGGGAAGGAGCAGTGACCCCAGAGGAGACTGAACCAGACCTACCTGCTAGTGTTGGAGGGTCTCCTGCAGAGGCGGGGGGTGGATGTGGCTCACCTCGGGGACAAGGACACTGGCATCTTTACTCCAATAAAGATGTTAAAAGAGAAAAAATAAAAGAAATAGTGTATTTCCAATATAGGCAATTTGAACATCACTAATCATTAGAGAAATGCAAATCAAAACTACAGTGAGGTATCACCTCACACCAGTTAGAATGGGCATCATCAGAAAATCCACAAACAACAAATGTTGGAGGGGGTGTGGAGAAAAGGGAACCCTCTTGCACTGTTGGTGGGAATGTAAATTGATACAGCCACTATGGAGAACAGGATAGAGGTTCCTTAAAAAACTAAAAATAGAACTACCATACGACCCAGCAATCCCACTACTGGGCACATACCCTGAGAAAACCATAATTCAAAAAGAGTCATGTACCACAATGTTCATTGCAGCTCTATTTACAATAGCCAGGACATGGAAGCAACCTAAGTGTCCATCGACAGATGAATGGATAAAGAAGATGTGACACATATATACAATGGAATATTACTCAGCCATAAAAAGAAATGAAATTGAGTTATTTGTAGTGAGGTGATGGACCTAAAGACTGTCATATAGAGTGAAGTAAGTCAGAAAGAGAAAAACAAATACCGTAAGCTAACACATATATATGGAATCTAAAAAAAAAAAAAATCGTTCGAAAGAACCTAGGGGCAGGACAGGAATAAAAACTCAGACATAGAGAATGGACTTGAGGACACGGGGAGGGGGAAGGGTAAGCTGGGATGAAGTGAGAGAGTGGCATGGACATATATACACTACCAAATGTAAATAGATAGCTAATGGGAAGCAGCCACATAGCACAGGGAGATCAGCTCGGTGCTTTGTGACCACCTAGAGGGGTGGGATAGGGAGGGTGGGAGGGAGGCTCAAGAGGGAGGGGATATGGGGATATATGTATATGTATAGCGGATTCACTTTGTTATAAAGCAGAAACTAACACACCATTGTAAAGCAATTATACTCCAATAAAGATGTTTAAAAAAAAAAGAATTATTATATGACCCAGCAATCCCACTACTGGACATACACCCAGAGAAAACCATAATTCAGAAAGACACATGCACCCCAATGTTCATTGCAGCACTATTTACAATAGCCAGGTCATGGAAGCAACCTAAATGCCCATCGACAGATGAATGGATAAAGAAGATATGGTACATATATACAATGGAATATTACTCAGCCATAAAAAGGAATGAAATTGGGTCATTTGTAGAGATGTGTATGGACCTAGAGGCTGTCATACAGAGTGAAGTAAGTCATGATCAGAAAAACAAATATTGTATATTAACGCATATATGTGGAATCTAGAAAAATGGTACAGATGAACCAATTTGCAAGGCAGAAATAGAGACACAGATGTAGAGAACAAACATATGGACACCAAGGGGGGAAAGTGGGGTGCAGCAGGGGGGTGGATGAATTGGGAGATTGGGATTGACATATATACACTAATATGTATAAAATAGATAACTAATAACCTGCTGTATAAAAAAATAAAATTCAAAAAAATAAAATAAAAAAATAAAGCTACATGAACACATCATCACCCAAAGTCCATAGCTTGCGTTACGGTTAGCTCTTGGTGTTGTATATTCTAAGGGTTCAGACAAGTGTATAATGACCTGTATTCACTATTACAGTATCATACAGACTAGTTTCACTGCCGTAAAAAATCCTGTCAATGTAGGTTCATCGATTGTAACGTATGTATCATATTGGTGGTGTATGCTGGTAGTCAGGAAGGCTGTGCATGTGTGGGAAGGTGGTTTTGGGAGAACTCCCTATGCTTCTGGTAAACATTCCTATAAATCTAAAACTGCTTTAAAAAAAAAAGTATATTTTTTAAAAAAAGATTGAAGTTGGGTAATGAATGAATAAAATTTACCGAGTAAAGAAAACAACTTCATCTTTATTGATAAAGTAGTAGATTTACTGGCACACAGAGTTTGCTATATCAGGCATATTCAAAAAGCTTAGTATACATAACTTACTTAATAATCAAATTTACTTAATCATCACATTTCGATGAGGTAGCTACTTTTATAATTACTCCGGTACAGACAAGGAAACAGACCAGGGAGGTTAAGAGAGTTGCTGAGGAGGCAGAAAAATACGGAAACAGGTGAAGTCTGGTTCATACTTTCTAAGGAAACAAGAAGACAGAACTGAGGTACATTAAATTTACAAGAGATTATTTGAGCAAACAACCATTTGAATCAGGCAGTGCCAAATAGAAAGCGGTTAGGAGCACTCCATGGATAGAATCTAGGTAAAAGGCTTTTCTAGGACAGAGCAGAAGTAGAGCAAGGAAATTATCTGATTGGCTATAGTGTACTTGGCTGCTTTATTTGGGAAAACCTAATTGGCTGTTTGTGATCGGTTGTTCCTAAGTTTCCTTTCCTTAGATTCGAGTGCATTGCCTCTGGCTTAGGTTTCTGTTTGCTTACATAGGCTCCCAAGGTATTAGAGCCACCTCAGTCTAATGGTCTCCTTATTTGATTACTTTAATAGAATACAGCTAAATTTGGGGGCATTAAATAGAGTCCTACTCAAGCAAGAGTTTGGAAGTTTTATATTTTTATACTAAACTGTAATACTGACCAAAGAATCAATTTACATGGAAATACAGTTGACCCTTGAAAAATAAGGGTTTGAATTGTGAGTCCACATATACGCGGATTTCTTTCAATAAATGTATTAGAAAACTTCTTGGAGATTTGTGACAATTTGAAAAAGTCTGCAGACTAACCGTGTAGCCTAGAAATATCAAAAACATTAAGAAAAAGGTTTGTCATGAATGCATAAAATATAGGTATACACTAGTCTACCTTTATACAGGCATAAAGTAAGTGATATTTAATATAAAATTAATAATGCGTCTGTTTTTTACTGTTTTGTAACTATGCCTCCAGAGAATCACATTACCAGACATTATGCCTCTGTCTCATAATTAGAGAAACTGCTTATCAACCGATCATCACAGGTAAGTGATTTTTTTTTAATGTAATGATATTTCCAATACTGTATTATGAATATGACTGTAATGCTGTCTGCCATAAAAGTTTTATAACCATTCATTAGTGTATAAGCTACAGTGAAGCAATCATACCAATGACACCAGGCGACCATAAAGCAAGCATATTGCTGCCTTTTTGTTATCAATGCATGAATCATTATACCTGTAAACAAATATGAATTTCTTTTTCACATTATCTTTTCATTTTTATTGTCTAGTGTTGTAATATGTACAACATCTACAGTGTTTTGTATCATATAAGACAATATTGATGTAGGTACAGACAGAATTCATCTTATAAACAGGCTTGGTAAACTTATGGTATCAATAAACACAGTACAGTCCTGTAAATGTATTTCTCTTCCATATGATTTTCTTAATAGCATTTTCTTTTTCCTAGCTTATTTTATTGTAAGAATACAGTATATTATACATATAACATACAAAACATGTGTTAATTGACTGTTAATGTTATCTGTAAGGCTTCTGGTCAACAGTAAGCTGTTAGTAGTTAAGTTTAGGGGGAGTCAAAAGTTATATGTGGATTTTTGACTGTGCAGGGGTCAGCACCTCTAACCCCTGTGTTGTTCAAGGGTCAACTGTAAAACAGAAAAGCTCATTGTTTTTTGTAGATTCAGAATGCAGTTTTCTTTCCATATGTAGTGACCTTAAACCTGTGCTTGTTTTAGAGTTGTAATGCGAGTACTCAAAAAGGGAACACTATTTCAAAAGAATGCCTATTTTATGCTAATATAAACCAAAATCCACTAATTAGTTTACATTATCAACATTTGACCCAAGGCCAATTTGATCTACAATGTTTTTATTCAAAAATTAATCATTGAAGAAGCTCAAGTCATTAGAATATGTATTATCGAGAATGTTCTTTTTGAATCTGTCACTGAGAATATGTAGATGTAAGTTAATATCCCCAATGAGAGTAAACAACCTTAACAGAGGATACAGTGCTCCCTGTGCAGAGAGTTATGGCAAGTCTAGTGAGGCAAAGAGAAGGACTAGGTGGGACTGACCTAGTGCTTTAACAAAAAGCAACCCTTTAATCAGTGTTGAAGACGAAGAAGGAACAGGAGAGGGAATAGAACGGAAAGAAAGAAAAAACAATGAGCTATTTTGCCCCTTCTTGTTCTTAACTTTTGATGGCCTCTCATTAAGAGTAAAATAAATTTCAAAGTCCTTAGCATGCCATGCTAATTCTCTAGGAATCACTAATTCCTAGGCTGCATTGCCTACCATCATTACACAGGTTCCAATTTCAAAGAATTACTCAACTTTGTTATAAAGCAGAAACTAACACACCATTGTAAAGCAATTATACCCCAATAAAGATGTTTAAAAAAAAAAAAAAAAGAATTACTCAAATTCTCCACACTCATTCTTTGCTTTCCGGCCTCAGTGCCTTTGCTCACATGTTCCGTCATCTTAAAATGTCCTCATTCAAGTTCTAATGCAAAGTCCACTCTGGCTGAAAAGCTTTCCTGGATTATATTTCATTCTCCTATTGAAATTTATCTTTCCTCCCTCTTCCAGTATTACCAATGCATTTTATACTTTTGTAAGAACCCACCACATTCTGCCTAATGCAGCAATTAGCTAAGACTGTCCTACCTCCTTTGCAGGGCTGTAATCGGAGAGTAGAGAACACATCTTACTACTCATCTTATACTTCCCAGCATACCTATTGTAATGCCTGACATGTAAAAGAATCCTAGAACCTTAAGCTCATAGTTGGAAGGAAACTTAAAGATCAAACAGTAAATGTTATAAGGTATTTTAAGAAATGTTTGATGCAAGAGTGATGGAGAGCAGATTGAGGAGAAGGGTTAGGAAAAGAAGACTAGAAAGGGCAATAGTAATAATAAATATTTATTAAAAACTTACTATGTGCCATGCAATTAGTGTATATTATCTCATTTAATTGTCACAATTCAACAAGGTAGGCACTGTTATCGTTCTCATTCTAACAGAGAAGCAAACCATGACACAAAGAGGTTAAATAATTTGCCCAAAGTTGAGCAGTTAATGAATGATGGAGCCAGAATTCAAATCCAGGCAGTTTGACTCTAATGTCTATACTTGTCAGTAAAATACAGTTCAGTAAAGGGGCTTTTCACACGTGCCGCAAGGAGAAGGAACCTTCAGGAACTGGCGAATGAAATGTAGTTTCCATCTTGCTAACCTTTGGATGCCCACACTAGGTACAATGGGTGTAATTATCTTGATGTTAAAATCCATATCCAAAATGGTCAACATTCACATAATGTTATAAAATATTCATATAATATGACATATTCAGAGAACACCTTTCTGTGGTTTTTAATACACAAATCTCCATGAAAGCGACACATTTAGTAACCAGCTCAGGATTGTAGCCACAACAGAGGAAACGCAGTGAATTTAATCAAAAGCATGTACCCAGCCATCAAGGCCCCTTCGGGAATGCTTCCTAGAAAAACCACATGTAGCTTTCGTTTTCTATCATCTGGACCTAACATAGCCCTTGTTTTTTTTCTGCTCTGTAATAATTCAAAGCACGTTGCTTGTAGGAACAATTTTTAAAAGACTAATTTTTTATAACTTTGATGCTAAGCAAATTTTTAAAATTTTCCCATTCTAATCAAATCTCAATAAAATATTCATAAACTATTGAGGCTGATAGTTTATATTTTTCCTTTTTTAACCAAATGGAATAATGCTGAGTATTGATGTCAGGTACGTTCTCTGTGGTCACAACATGGAGAAATTGTTAAGATTATTTGACGGTAGGGAATATGTAGGTCAGCTCAGGTTTCAGAAACCTTCTTAAATTCAGCCCAGTGTAATAGTAGGGCAAATTTTAAAGTTGAGCATGGAAATGCCTCAAAAACTGCAATAAGAAGTATTTGACAAGGAAGCAAAATATGTCCTCAGGTCATCTTCAATTGAACACAAACACACAGACACACACACATACACACACACACACACTTTGCCCCGACTCCCTGCCCACCACCATGTTGGGCACTTCTGGGCACACCACTCACATTGTAGTCTAAATAAATGCTCCTACTTTGTGTGCCTCCTTTTCTTTCTTGTTTATAGCCTCTTCCACTCTTTCCCAGTGCCCCCTTTTCCTAGGAAAACTAGATCTCTTGCCTTTCGTTCGTATTATACAAATACCATGACAGATTTAGAGCTTAAAGATCTACCCTTCCTGCATTATAACAGGAGGAAAAAAAAACACTTTGACAAGATTAGAGCCTGAGGCTGAAGGCTTTGGAATTTCAAGCGTCAGTTAGCAGGTAGAAGAAAATATCTGGGGATGTCCAAGCATCTCATCTGTAGGGAAGCAAAACTTGCCACCCCAAAATGTCTCTGGCATGTGGATTATTTTGAGCTGAAAACAAACAAGGCCCAAAAGACTCAGAAAGAAACTTTGACCTTCCCCCTTAGCTGCCTACAGAATTTAGATTAAGGGCCTATTACTGGACTAGAGCTATCACCATAGTTAACTATAGCATAAACTAGGTGTGGTAGACAGAAAGGAACCTAGCAAAGTCTGTTTGTTAAAATTCCTCTGTGTGTCCCACTGTCTCTGCCAGGCCCAGCAAACATTTGTTTACCAAACATTTGCTTTTCCATGTCAATTGCCTTCCTCCCCATTAAAGTCCCAAATCTCTACCTCAATGTCCTCTTTGTCTTTAGCTGAAGATGGTACCTAAGGGTGAAGGTTTCAGCCATTTTGGTGAGTTAATCAGTTTTTCTGGGTCTCTCCCATGTAAACAAGCTATTAAACTTTGATTTTGTCCTGTTAATCTGTCTCAGTTCAGTTTAATTCTTAGACCAGCCAGAGGAAGCTAAAAGCGTAAGAGGAAAATTTCTTCCTCCCAACATATCCTTGGTAAAAACTCATACAGATGAGCACCTAGTCCTCTTATATTTAGCCAGCCTTTTGCTCGCTATTTTTCATTGAAACTTCAGGGTCCTCCTCCCCTTGGTTTCTTCCTTCCTTCCTTCCTTCCTTTTCTTTCTTTCATACTGAGAACAATTTTTTTAGAGACTTTATTTATTTATTTTATTTTTGGCTGCACCATGCAGCATGCCAGATCTTAGTTCCCTGACCAGGGATCAAACCCGTGCCCCCTGCAGTGGAAGCACAGAGTCTTAACCCCTGGATCACCAGGAAAGTCCCTGTCCCCTTGGTTTCTGTTGGTGAACTGGAAATATGGTGCAGGGTAAAGAGATACGGGTGGAGAACCAAAAGACCTGGGTCCAGTGTCACTGTCAGTCACTCCAGCCTCAGCCTCCCCACATCCTTAGGCCCTGTATGGGTGGTTGATTCATTGATTCATCCCCTGTTTCTAAAGCTCCAAATGTAAAATGAGAATAAGAATGACTCTCATGGGGCTGTAGTGAGTTTTGGAATTCACACCTGTAAACATTTAGCACCATCCCTGTGGCACTCCATAAATGCTAACTAGTATTGTTAAAGATCTACGAAGTTATTCGGAATTTAATCTCTAAAGAAAATGCCCCACAACTTCTTGTTTACAACAGCTCACATTTACTCTCCCCCAGGTTTTCGTTACTCTGTTCCACTGAGATGACAGGACTCCAGATGTTATTTCTCTTCCTCAGATTACATGATACCTTTGACAGCTCACTTTCAATCAGGACTAATATGCTCTAATTGCAGACATTATCGATGCGAATGGCACTGCTTCCTGATAAATGAGCTGCCGGCACAGGGTGTCTGCCACAACATGTAGATGAGCCCAGGGAGAAGCAGTGTCATTCTGCAAATCACTCTTGGCACCCAGGATTTGGTGGATGGCACCTGGCAGTCTCCATGTTTCAGGTCACATGGCCTTGCCAATCACTGACTGTCATCAAACAAAATACCCTCATATTATTCTGCGGTTTGCTTTTGCAAAGAGATCCTTTCTAAAACAGTCCAGTTGATCCATTTCCAGGCCACTAGCAAACATAGTCACATAGTGCAGACAGAATAATAGAACATTTTGGTAGCTCTCCTGTTTTCCAGAATGAAATCAGGAAAAAGTGAAAGACCGGGTTTTGACTAAAGTTTGAGGATGAGAGTTTCCAGGGTCAGAGGAGAGACACAAACACGGCTTTAGAGTGAGAATTTTACAAGGACTTTGAATCCTCTGATTAACCTTCACAGTGAAAAGTAAGCATCATCTTTACCACAGAATTTATTCTACACCTGTTTAAAGCTTGACCATTTAACCTCTCAACTTCCCCAGCGTGTTAATATGTCACTGATGCTTCTAAATAAATAAAATGTCCAGGAATGGGGAGCTTGAGCCAAGTATTGATACAATCAGCTCAACCATCAGTGAAACTTGAAAAAGAAATAAAAGAAAAGAGTGCATTTGATCAACTTCATTTTCGAGAACACGGACAATATTGAAGAGAGCAGTCAGAATCAGAAAGGAAAAAATTCTTTCATTTTCTCTGTTGAATTTGGAAACTTCTAGTCAGGAGTCTATTTCTTCCGCAAAGCTTCTCTGACCATGATAAGATGCTGTTGGCAGTATTAGGCCCTGGAAGATCCACCTGCCTCCATCCCGGTCTTATTTCAGTTCCTCTAACTCATTCAGTTTTTCCTCACCTCAGAGCCATCACACTGGTCCTCCTCTCAACCTGGAACATTCTCCATGCTCTCCCCCCAAAAGCTAACTCCACTTCTCCTTCAATTTCAATTTAAACATCACTCCCTCACAGTGATTATCTCAGACAGCGCCCCCTTACCCAGGTTTCCTTCCCTCACACCCTTACACTTTCACTATTGCCCCCAGGCCTCCTCTGTAATGCTCTTCATACTTGTAATGGTTTTTCAGCACGTCTCTTTCCCATGACCTATATGGTCCATGATGGCTGAGACCCAGTCTTCTTTATCTTTTCATCCCTAACCCTTAACATAGGGCCCGTCACATTTTAGGCACTTGATAAATATTTGTTGAATTAGTTGATGAAACATGAATGGATGAATTCAAGCATGTTGATGCACTTTTACAGGTGGTTGTGAATTGGCACCAGGAGACGGTTGCTTTTAGAAACATGATATCATAGGGCTTTCTCCATAGAACATTCCATGTCTAGACACCCAGGTGTATAAATGTGGCCTAAAAGATAAAAGTGAAACCAAAAGCCCCACCTTTTATATGGGGTTGTTTCCACACCAATCAAGGCTAGGAAGGAATGTTCTTTGTTAAAGCACATAGCTCCCGTGCCTTTGGCAGTGAAAGTGCAGAGTCCTAACCACTAGGCCACCAGGGAATTCCCTAAAGCACATGATTCTTTATTAAAGCAGATACTTTGACCATTTGTCAGCTTCTAAAGAGCTGAAGCGATCCAAGAATTTAACTATATCCTAAAGGGAAAGCAAAGAAGCACACAGAATAATATTAAAAATCCAGAAGTTTCATATACAAGTAAACCAGTTGTCAAGTTTAGATGGAAATGAGCAGGAAATGCAAGTGACATCAATTTCCATGGCACAGACTGCATCTCAGTCCCCTCTGGACTATGTAACCAGATCATTGTGGAGGACGAGAAGAGCCTTCTCAACTGGAGAAAAATGAAAATACACAATCTGTCCTACAAATTGGACTAGTGATAACTGTATCCACATATAGATCAGTCAGAATACTGAGAAACTGCATTGTGGCTATTCCTGGGTATAGTAACCAGGATCTGCAATAGGCTACACTATGGTAACAAATAAAACCTGAAATCTTAGTGATTTAATTCAAGTTTATTTCTCCCTCTTGCCACATGCCTCTTCTATCCTGGAGTCTTGCCATCTTCTGGCTTAAAGATTAGTTGAAATATTGGGGGAAGAAATAAACCCAGAAGTAAAACAGTTTACTTCTACTTACATTCCATGGGACAGAACTCATAACATGGTGAATCCAACTGTAAGAAAAGATGAGAAATGAAGAGGGAACATGTGAATATGAGTGTTAACTGTTTCTACCACAGTACAGTTTGGTCTTATCAAGCAATTCTGCTTTTTGACACATAGTCTTGATGGTTTAGCTAAAAGGACTATTTCCTTTATGATAATTGGATTTAGTCCAGACACTTTTTAAATATATGCTCAGAAACCCATAGCTTTGCATTTTTATTCTTTGGCATTGTATGCTAGGATATACTTAAAGTATTGTATTGTTTATTTCTACGTAACAAATGACCTTAAAACCTAGCAGCTTGAAACAGCAAACATTCATTATCTCACAGTTTCTGTGGATCAGGAATTTGGATGTGGCTTAGCTGTGTGCCTCTGGCTTAAGACCTTTCCTGAGCTTGCAGTCACACTGGCGCCTGGGGTGAGGACACATTGAGAAGGTCTGATTAGAGGAGGGTCTGCTTCTCAGGTCACTTACATGGTGATTGGCAGGATTCAGTTCCTCTCAGGTTGTTGGGCTGAGGATCCAAGTTCCTCACTGGCTGTGGGCTGGAAGCCTCCCTCAGTTCCTTGCTAAGTGTGTCACCATAGGACAGCTCATCACACGGGCGCTGGCTTTTTCCTCAGAGCAAATGAGGGCAACCAAAGATGGAAGCCACAGTCTTTTGTAACCTAATCTCAGAAATAGCAGTCACATATGTCACTTTCTATTCATTAGAAGTGAATCCCTAAGTCCAACCCACGATCAAGGGGTGAGCATTACACAAAGGCATAAGCGCCAGGAGGCAGTGGTCACTGGGGGGCCATCCTGGAGGCTGCTTACCACAGCTGTTCTTCCAGGCCATCTTATTTGGGGTTATCCTTTTTCAACTCTTATATTTTGTTTCATATTTTCTTTTCAAGTTTAGGCCAGTAGGGTCACTTAAGTGCTATGAATCAGTTAAGTTTTGGAACCTCGGGTGTGACTTTCTTTTCTGGTCATGATGTTGAACGTGGCCCAAAGATGACGGAAATAGTGAAGACTCAGTCTTTGAAAACTGCAGTAGATCCAAGTTGTAAGTCATCTAAAAAGTAAGAAGTAGGGCTTTTCTTCAGCTATCTAGTGCTGTGTTATGTTATAGATACTTTCCTAATAACTCTCTTACAGGACTTGATGGTTTTTAAAATCCCACCTGATAACAGCTCTGTCAATAACAGTATCTTTGGGTAAGTGAAAGGGCCTATTAGCCAAATTGAATGAAAGTGTGACAATTTATTAGCAATAACACTTAAATGGTATTTCCACTCATAGAGAACTTTGTTGCCCCTATTAGGATGTAGGTTATATGGACTAACAAGTAATCTTAAATTTTAAGTGGCATAAAACTACCAAGATTCATTTCCTGTTCCTACTATATGTCCTCCAGAGCTGAGATGGAGGGAATGAGGTTGGGCAGGAGGGTAGAATTTGCTCATTGTTGCTGCTATGAGACTCAAGCTGATTGGGAAACACTACCCCAAGCATTGGTCTCCATGCCAGACGAAACAGCTCTGGAATATCTTGTATGAGCATTAAAGGTTTGGCCCAGAAGTGATGGGCATTATTTCTACTCTCAGTTCATTGGTCAGAATTACTAATGTGGCTTCCCAATCACAAGGAGTCAGAAAGTCCCATTTTTCTCATGTGCCCAGAATGGGAATGAACTAGAAATATTTGCAAATAACACTAATGACAACATTGCCCCCCTACTCCCAAAACCTCAGCAAATATCGCTGTGAGGAAACTTTTATCTTTGTTTTCCAACTTGAAGGTCAAATAATCCTACTACCATGTTCAAATTGGGGGTTTGTAATAATAACAATTAATATTCTTTCTTAACACCCTATATATTCTTGGAACTGCCAGCCAAACTGCTTAGACCTTCAGGTGCCCAGATGTAGGTTTTGTTGAGGCCTGGACATATTTTCTCTTGTCCCCCGTAATCTCAAACTGAGCATCATTGGTGTCTATGCAGTCTGGTGAAGGGCCTGGGTGTTTCTTTTGTACCTAAATTAAGAAATTACTGGGGACTTCCCTGGCAGGCCAGCGGTTAAGACTCGATGCTTCCACTGCAGGTGGGCGCGGGTTCGATCCCTGGTCAGTGAACTAAGATCCCACATGCCACATGGTGTGGCCAAAAAAAAAAAGGAAGAAATCACTGTTTTTTATATGTTCTTTAAATTCTAGAATATCATGTGATATATATGTAGATGTTTGAGTTAGACAACATAAGACAAGGGCTAGCAAGCTTAGAATTTCTTAAAAAGTGTGTGGATTTAACCTCTAAGTATTTTGACAATAGTATATATATAATTGTATATAAAGTATTAAAATATTTTAAAATAGAATTTTATGATAATTTTTATCACTCTTTACAGTAGAGTTTTATTATCTGGTCTCCATGCTTACTCTCATTTCCTCCCTGGCCTTTACTCTATCGATGTGAATCTTTTAACACAAATTCAGATTGTACCATTCCCCTGTTCACAACCCTCCAATATGCCCCAAAAGGCTTGGAATAAAAGCCAAAGTCCTTACCATGGTTTCATATCTGGCTACATGTCTAATTTGTTATCTTACCACTTCCCCTTAGGGGCTCAGCAGAATTGGATCACGTGGCTCCCTCCATGATCATTGCACTCACCCAGCGAGAACCTCAGCTTGTACTTACTGCCCCTCTGCACTCTTCCACAGGTTCTCAAATTAGGTGTCTCCTTCACTTCATTCACATCTCTGCTTAAATTTAAAAAATCCACAGAGAGCCGTTCCCTGACCAGTTTTCCACTCCTGTTACCTTCTCCTGTTTTTCTTTATAGCGTGTATCACTGATATTACACCATATGTATATTCATTTATTCTTTCCCCTAAAATGAAAGACTTAGGAAAGCAGAAACTTTGTCTGTTTTAGTCACTACTGTGTTCACAGCACCTAGAATAACTGTTGGCACATAGGTTGAGAAAGTGGACACAGAAGAGCCATTCAATGAAGTAATTTTAGAGGAGCTCAAATCGAAAAGGAAACTCCAGAAGGGCAAGGGTGTTTTTTCCCAGTGCTGTGGATCCCTCACCTAACAAAGCGCCATGCCGCATAATAGTTTTGAAACAAGTATCTGTGGCTGAGATGAATGACCAAATTCCTCAACTGAAAAGAATCAGTGCTACTGGTCCTTAAAATGTGTAATATTTTCCCCAGCTAATACCTTCTACCTGCCTGCTAACCAGGGAAGAACAAAAAAACAAAACCGAGCAATTGGTGAGAAGCCTGACAAAGCCTTCAGAAAAGCATAAGGAGATTAGAAATTTGGAATTGTTCACCTCTAGCCTAAACTATAAGCAGAGTGGACTCAAAAAGACCTCTTAGTGGAGCTAGTCTAATCATGCAGTCACATTGTTGAATTCCTTTGAAGAAATGAACTTGAAATCCCTCTGATAATGCAGCCAGAACCCAGACGAGAAGGCAAATTTGTGTTCCTGTCCCTCCTCCCTACTCTTTCACATGACAGAAAATGCTCATCAATCATAGTGTCCTTTCCTTCTGAAGCCAGACTTGGCCCCAGAATCCTCAGCAACGCTCTCTTAAACGCCATAGCTGTCATTACTCTAGATGACATTTATGTGTCGTTTTTGCTTATTTTAGCCAGTCTTGGGCAAAATTATCAGAGACTGAGAAAGCACTGTTTTACTACCTAAAACAAAAAATACAGAACGCAGACCTCAATATACGTAAAACTAAAATCCAGAAATTAGCCTTTATTACTTTACCTCCCTATTAGTGGAGAAAGAATGATCTTCATTTGGGAAACGTGAGATCCAAGCTTTCTGTGGCAGAAAGATGATCCTCTGTAAAAGAAAGATTAAACTCGAACTCTCAAGTACATCACCTTGGATATTTCAGATCAAAGCTGTGAATGTGACGTGTATTTAAGTCTGCTCATATGTATAAGTATTTATTGTGTCTGCTGTGGAAAATATATTCCCTGGTAGGAATAGGTTATTAAGAGATGGGAAAGCTAATAGTCCCTGATGGCAACTGTACTCAGAGATGACATTTCATAATATCATAAACTCTTATAAATGATGATTGCTTAAGGAGCCTTATGTAAATTCCATCTTTTGGATGTGACATCCAAAATTCCTAATAACTAAGCCAGGTCTATTCTAAAGTTTAGTGAAATTTCTTTGGGGGAAAAAATGTGTCAGTGAGCAAATTTGCAACATAAAGGGAAATGTAACAACTTTTTTTTTTACATCTTTATTGGAGTTTAGTTGCTTTACAATGGTGTGCTAGTTTCTGCTTTATAACAAAGTGAATCAGTTATACATATACATATGTTCCCATATCTCTTCCCTCTTGCATCTCCCTCCCTCCCACCCTCCCTATCCCACCCCTCTAGGTGGTCATAAACCACCGAGCTGATCTCGCTGTGCTATGCGGCTGCTTCCCACTAGCTATCTATTTTATGTTTGGTAGTGTATATATGTCCATGCCACTCTCTCGCTTTGTCACAGCTTACCCTTTCCCCTCCCCATATCCTCAAGTCTATTCTCTAGTAGGTCTGTGTCTTTATTCCTGTCTTACCCCTAGGTTCTTCATGACATTTTTTTTTCCCTTAAATTTTTTCCCTTAAATATATATGTGTTAGCATACGGTATTTGTCTTTCTCTTTCTGACTTACTTCACTCTGTATGACAGACTCTAGGTCCATCCACCTCATTACAAGTAGCTCAATTTCATTCCTTTTTATGGCTGAGTAATATTCCATTGTATATATGTGCCACATATTCTTAACCATTCATCTGATGATGGACACTTAAGTTGCTTCCATGTCCTGGTTATTGTAAATAGAGCTGCAATGAACACTGTGGTTCATGACTCTTTTTGAATTATGGTTTTCTCAGGGTATATGCCCAGTAGTGGGATTGCTGGGTCCTATGGTAGTGCTATTTGTTTTTTAAGGAACCTCCATCCTGTTCTCCATAGTGGCTGTACCAATTCACATTCCCACCAGCAGTGCAAGAGGGTTCCCTTTTCTCCACACCCTCTCCAGCATTTATTGTTTCTAGATTTTTTGATGATGGCCATTCTGACTGGTATGAGATGATAGCTCATTGTAGTTTTGATTTGCATTTCTCTAATGATTAATGATGTTGAGCATTCTTTCATGTGTTTGTTGGCAGTCTGTATATCTTCTCTGGAGAAATGTCTATTTAGGTCTTCTGCCCATTTTTGGATTAGGTTGTTTGTTTTTCTGTTATTGAGCTGCATGAGCTGCTTGTAAATTTTGGAGATTAATCCTTTGTCAGTTGCTTCGTTTGCAAATATTCTCTCTCATTCTGAGAGTTGTCTTTTGGTCTTGTTTATGGTTTCCTTTGCTGTGCAAAAGCTTTGAAGTTTCATTAGGTCCCATTTGTTTATTTTTGTTTTTATTTCCATTTCTCTAGGAGGTGGGTCAAAAAGGATCTTGCTGTGATTTATGTCATAGAGTGTTCTGCCTATGTTTTCCTCTAAGAATTTGATAGTTTCTGGCCTTACATTTGTAACAACATTTTTAACCTAGAGAGTAAGAGAATAATTTTCAAGGACTCCAGTGATGTTCATTAAGTCGAAACAATAAATGTTGATTAACAACAGGTCTTATCTATCCTTTAAAGCTGGTAGAGCAGGATCTACATTTTGGCAAGATAATTAGCAATTTATTCAAGATAACATGCAACTTGAGAACATCAAATATTTTGGACTTTTAAAAAATGTATTGTTCAGGGCTTCCCTGGTGGCGCAGTAGTTAAGAATCCGCCTGCCAATGCAGGGGACATAGGTTCAAGCCCTGGTCCTGGAAGATCCCACATGCCTTGGAGCAACTAAGTCCATGAGCCACAACTACTGAAGCCTGTGCTCCTAGAGGCTGTGCTCTGCAACAAGAGAAGCCACCGCAATGAAAAGCCCGCGCACCGCAAGGAACAGTAGCCCCCACTAGCTACAACTAGAGAAAGCCCTTGTGCAGCAATGAAGACCCAATGCAGCCAAAAATTAATTAAATAAATAATTTTTTTTTTAAGTAATAAAAATAAAAATGTATTGTTCAGGTTTTCCGTTAATGTACCTTGCCTGTCATTCCTGTGACTTTGGATAGGTGAGATGTTATCTGTAAGAAAAGAAATTTTTAAACTCATATTGAGTCTTTCAGTTACCAAATAACTAAGAACTTTCTGCAATAGGAAACTTCAATTAAATAGCCAAGAGGATTCAACAGTGCAAAGTGAAATCCTTTTCTGCCATCTAGAGGACACACACTAATGGCACAGAAAATATGTCTTTAACGGCCCCTAAAGCTTAAAATAAAAAAAGATATTCTGTTTTTAAAAAGGGTGGAGGGGAGTATTTTGCTCTACGACATTATATCAGATTTCACCATAGAGAAGAAAATAACATTTTTAAAAGCAATTAAAAAAAACCCTGTGGATTAGATATGCACCAAATTGAGGTTTTACACTTTACCAAATTTGCTTGGCCCCATCTGGCCTCCAAGGCGTTGGCCACTTGCAAATGCAGCACCCAGGCCACAGCTACATCCCCTAAGAACACATTCCTGGCCACCATAAGGCAAAGAGCACAGCCTTCGTTGTGCCTGCCAGGGTGTTACCAGAGTTATCTGGGGCATCCAGGTTTGACCTCATCAGACTCAGTCAGGAATCTCAAATATTTCTGATAATATTCTAACTTGACTCTCTCCAAACGATTCATCCCAGAATTCTGCAGCAATTTCTCGTATTGCTAAGTGCAAAAAAACAAGGTGTGCCTGTACTCAGAGAACTTTATAACTGAAACAACAGTAAACATGATCTACTTTAATTTCTTCATTTTTCAGTAGAAGAAACTGAGATCAAGAGACTCTATAACTCTAAGATCACACAGTAGTTATTAGTGGAGTTTTCATGATAACACACATTGCCTACTCTTAAATCCAATGTTTTTCATTTCGTGTATCCGTTCATCCAAAAAATACTTAGCGCTTACCTACTAAGCTAAGCATTGTGATAGACACTGAGCAGGAAATGCCGCGTGGAAAAAAAAACACAGCCCCTGCTCTCTAGAATCTAACAGTCTGCTGGGGATGAAACATTAATCAGAGCCATATGAAATTATGAAAGTACAGGGGACAAAGAAAGAATTTAGTGGGAACAGAACTTGGTCTGGTCCAGAAGAGCAGGTATGATTTCTGTATAGAAGTTTCTTTTTTTTTTTTTTTTTTTTTTTTGTGGTATGTGGGCCTCTCACTGTTGTGGCCTCTCCCATTGCGGAGCACAGGCTCTGGACGTGCAGGCTCAGAGGCCATGGCTCACAGGTCCAGACGTTCCGTGGTATGTGGGATCTTCCTGGACCGGGGCACGAACCCGTGTCCCCTGCTTCGTCAGGAGGACTTTCAACCACTGTGCCACCAGGGAAGCCCTAGAAGTTACTTTCAAATAGAGATCCAAAAGGTAAATAGTTGTTATCTAAGCAAAGCAGGAAGAAAAGTGCATTCCTGGCAGAGTAAACATCACTTGCAAAGGCCTTGAGGTAGGAGGGAAGCTTGATGCTCTGGTGGAGCTAAAATATCAGTGAGAAACAGGTGTGAGATGAGTCTCCCTAGGCTGCATGGGGTCTAATCATCTGGCGAGGAGGAGGCCAATCACAGACAACGAGCAAGCTTTGGAGAGTTTCAAGAAGAGGATTTAGATAATCGGATTTGTGCTTTTGAAAGATTGCACTGGATCCAGTGAGTGCAGAGAGAAAGAGAACAAGAATAGACTGTGCACACGCCCAATTAGGGGACAAATATGACAATAGCTTGCACTACGGCAGTGCCTGGCGCTGGAGAGGCACCATGGGATTGTGCTCTACATTAGCAGTGTCTCCTGGACCGGGCAGCACACTCCCTGCACTGTGGCACTGTAGCAAAAGGACAGACTTCTTTTCTTGAATCTGGAGCATGAAACCTTTTTATTCTCACCTTCATGGGCATATACGCAGATTGTTCCTCCCCTTTCAAAAGGAGGGGTGTCTGGTTTCTCCCAAAAAGATGTGCGTCGAAAGTTGTCTCTTAGCAGAAGATATCACCAAGGGGCTCTCATTAGAAATGCAGGGGTCTACGTGCAGATGGAATCCAGTGGGGGTCTTTGGAAGTCATAACTCACTGGCATCCACTGCTACTGAGGATTTCCCCATTAAGTAACATTTATCAGTGTCAATTGTTTTGATTCTTTGTTTTTCTCTGTTAGCTCAGATCTGAGTTATCTCCATGTCACAAGCTCCAGGAAATAAAAGGGGCGAATAGGAGATCAAAGTCTGTTAGATTTCTCCTTATCCCTGTATCTTATACCCATCACTGGGGAGCTCTGTGGGTTCTTTGCGGGGAGGATCAGTCACAGCCCTAAGCCCACCCTGGGAAAACTTTGGAGGTAGAAGATGGTCTTAAACACATTGAATGAGAGTGGTAGCCATGACCATATGAAGGTGTTTGTTTCCAGGGAGGAATTCTGCATGGACCAAGAGGACAATGACAGGATGTGGGTACATATGTTCATTCTATTAAGTTGTGCGCATTGTTTTATGAACTTTATTAAAGTTAAGAATTCACAAAAAAGGAAATTATAACATTGAGGAAGGAACAAAAAAGACCTGGTTTACATCTGCTTTTTGTTTTGTTATGAAGCAGAAGAATCCAGAGTCCCTATTTAGCTCAGTCAGGGATACAACTGATTTATCCCCAGAACATGAAATCCTTCTCCAAGCGTCTTCTGACCACAGGGTCTCTTTTTTGAATCCAAACTCTCTTGGCTAGACAAGGGGTTTCCATCATGCCTATGCATCTCCTGAACCTTCTTTCTGGACAAAGCATATCTGCAGGGAATTCTTTCATTTCCCCTTTATTCTGTTGATAGGAGAAAATGAATCCAGAGCTAAAGTTTCTAGAACCTTCTCCATTGATAGTTAACAGCTTTAAAATGGCATATAACTCTTTTGAATCCTGGCTCTGCCACTTACTAAACTTGTGACTTTGGGCAGGCCACTTTCCCTCTCTGAGTCAGTTTCCTTATTACAGACTAGGAATAAATACATTTACCTTCATAAAGTTATTGTGGAAAAATGAGTTAATGTAATAGAGTGGTTAGCATAAGGCCTGGTGTGTGGAATGCTCAAAATAGTAGATGTCATTGTTAACTTATGACAGTTATCAGATCCTCTCAACACATTCTTAAATACTGTGGCTTGCATCTCATCTCTCCACCAGTTCCACAGTAACTGGCTATATTTGACTTCCCATCTCCTGTTGGCTCAGCAACTGGATCCAGTGCCAGAAATAATCTCATTTTCTAGTTAGGCAGAATTCAATAGGCTCTAATTTAAATGGAATGTGAAAATAATTCAGCATAGAATCAAGCAATAGATAGATTAGATGATTCCTATCGAGTTAAGATGTACCCTGACTTTGAGTTATACCTCACCTACCAAAATAAAGTGATTAATTTGAAAGAAATGACGAAATAACCAGCCCCATTCGGAGGGCATTGATTCTCTGTCATAGAACTCATGTTGCCTTTGCTACTGTTGCAGAAGAATCCTCCTAGATGACTACAGCACCAAGTCTCCAAATCCCCACAAAAATCTCAGGTCAGAGATCTCAGCCCACTGAAATGATAAATCAGCTTTGCTTAGGATTATATAATTGTTTTCTCAGTGAGAAGGGTCTTTTAAACCAAGACTGAATATATGAAGGATTAAGTAAATCAAACCCATAGTGTAATGCTTTCGTGTTAGGTTTAAGAATATTCCATGCCTATTTAGTATGTAAAACAGATGTAATATTTAAGATTTGTTATATTAGAGACTCTAACATACTAATTTATGATTCTAACTTAAAATACATAAATGGATGATTGATGTTAGATTTGTTGATTTTAAGGTAAAAGTTATTAGAAAATTTGCTGAGTGCATATTTAAGAAAAGGAGGATCTATTACATTAAATACATGTTAGATTTACTAGAATTATCTAAATATGTGAGAAGGTTTAGTAAGATTTGAAGTATTTACAATATTCAAATAATTTAAGAGTACATTTTAAAATTATTTAAGACAACTCAACTATGTTTAATAATGGGATAAATAATAATCGTGAAAATAACTGTTAATAGGTAAATAATTTAGTCCATTTTAACAGTCATTTAGAAGATGAACTTAAGATTTATAAGTGGAACTTATAAAAGTGGACAAAAGGTACAAACTTTCGGTTATAAGATAAATGGGTACTGGTATTTCTTCTTTTTTTTTTTTTTTGTATCTGTATGAGATAATGTTAACTAAACTTTCTGTGGTAATTACCACAATACATGTAAGTCATTATGCTGTACACCTTAAACATACAGTGCTGTGTGTGAATTATATCTCAATAAAACTGAAAGAAAAAAATAGTTGAACTTAAAGATGTAAGGAGCAATTAGGTTTTAAAATTTATAAACCTCAATGTAATACCTACACAGCTTTTTCTGTGAGTAAGAGCTATGGAAACCACAAATTGACTGCTTCACCCCAGTAAAACCTCTGCTAGACCTTCTAGTTCACGGATCTCAAATCGTTTGGGAAAGCAGATGTGGTCCTCTTTTAGTGTCCTCCTGCTGATGTAACTGATCACCACAGATTTAGTGATTAAAAACAGCAAAAATTTGTTCCAGAACTGTATTCTAAAATCAAGGTGCCAGCAGGGCTGCATTCCTTCTGCAGACTTCAGGGGACAAGCTTTCCTTGCCTTTCTCAGAGGCCTCCAGCATTCCTGGGCTCCCGGCCCCTTCCTCACCTCACTCCAAAATCTTGCTTCTTTCTTCACTTCTCCTACTCTTTTTTTTTTTTTGCGGTATCCAGGCCTCTCACTGTTGTGGCCTCTCCCGTTGCGGAGCACAGGCTCCGGACGCGCAGGCTCAGCGGCCATGGCTCACGGGCCCAGCCGCTCCGCGGCATGTGGGATCTTCCCGGACCAGGGCACGAACCCGTGTCCCCTGCATCGGCAGGCGGACTCTCAACCACTGCGCCACCAGGGAAGCCCTACCTCTCCTACTCTTGATCCTGATCCTCCCGGGCCCTTTTTTAAGGGCCCTGGCAATTACATTTAGGTTTACCTAAACCATCCAGGATAACCTCCCCATCTCAAGATCCTTTTACCATGTAAGGTAGCATAGTCACAGGTTCTGGGGAGTGAATCAGTACTTCATGTGAGCTAAAGGAATGTCCAGAATCAAAACAATCTATCGTGCTGGTACTTGGCCACTTTCTGACTCAATTGTAATTTGGGAGAGTGTAGGTTAGTAACCAAACCACTGACCAGAGTTCTCTAGTTTGATTTCCCAGCAGCTATTGGTTGCAGGAGATTCTCTGCATAATCAGCCTAGTTTGAACCATCCTGCACTTTGAAATGGTAAGTCAGAGAACCTGTTCTGCCCTAGTTAGTATTTACATTGGATTTCAGGAGCCAAAAAAGATCTGTCTCTGGTTGGTTGATTCCCTTCTTTGCAACCCACTTTGTATTCCATATTTTGATGGACCAGAGTTTTAATAAAATGAAAAAAAATTTTTTTTAATTAATCCAAAACTTAGAAATAAGGCAAAAAGATTACCATACTCTTTCAAAGTCATACTAGGGCACTGTCCACCAAGTCCACTGAAAGATCATCTGATTTTTCTAGAGGAAGATGTAACTGACTTCTGCTTACTATCACTTAGGCCCCAGACTCCATCAAGTTCGATGGTAATGTGTAGAAAATTAGTTTGCAAGTTTTTCAGATTTATACTCCTTTGAATCAGCTTTGGAGCCTTCTGGTTCCTTAATCCTGACTTAAATAAATCTTTAAGTGATCACGATATAATTACATAAGTTGTTTTTAACTTTTTAAAATTATACTTTGACATCAGGCTTCCCTGCTAAGGAAAAACAAAAAATTTTGCTCCTATGAAGTATGTTCGAAGCCAGCTTGGGTTAACTATTAGAAAACCGCATGGCTATTAAGAGAACTATATAAAAATTACATGTGGAGGCTATATAGGTATCTGTTAGGTAAATTTAACCATGTGATTAGCTATAATCCACATACTGATGCTTTTATATTTGGTCATCTGTAAATTAAGAAGTAGTGTTAAAAATAGGCAGAATGTTAAAAAAAGATATTAAGAGAATGAAAAGGCAAGCCACAGACTGGGAGAAGATTGCAAATAATATATCTGATAACGGCTTCTGTGCAGAATAAACAACTCTTGAAACTCAATCATAAGAAAATCCAATTAAAAAATGAGCAAAATATTTGAACACTTTGCCAAGATCTAAAGATGGCAAAAAAGCACTTGAAAAGATGTTCATCATCATTAGTCATTACAGAAATGCAAATTAAACCCACAACGAGACACCAATTAGAATGTCTAAAATCAAAGAGTGACCAGATCAAATGTTGGTAAAAATGTAGAGCAACTCGGACCCTTATGCACCAACAGTGGGAAATGTGAAATAGTACACTTTGAAAAAGTTTGCCAGTTTCCTAAAAAGTTCAATGTACACTTACCATATGTCCCAGCCATTCCACTACTAATTTTCTTAGTTTACCCAAGAAAAGTGAAAGTAAATGTTTATACAAAGACACATGTAAAACATTCTAGCAATCCAGCCTCTTCATTTGTAATAGCTAGAAACTGGAAACCACCCAAATGTGCACTAACAGGGAGTACATAAACAAATTGTGATACATCTATACAATGGAATACTACTCAGAAATAAAAAGGAATGAACCATTGATACAATGAAATGAATAAATCTCAAAATAATTGTGCTGAGAGATTATATACAATTCTATGAAAGCAACAGAAAGCAACTCAATGGTTATCTGGAGGTTGATAGTGGAATTGAAGGGAGGGATTACAAAGGGCACTAGGAAAATTGGCATGATGGATATGTTTACTATCTTGATTGTGGTGATTGTTTCACAGGTGTATACACACCAAAGCTTTTCAGTTTGTTCACTTTAGGAATTCCCTGGCGGTGCAATGGTTAGGACTACAAGCTTCCACTGCAGAGGGCACGGGTTCAATCCTTGGTCGGGGAACTAAGATCCCACATGCCGTGTGGCTCAGCCAAAAAAAAAAAATTGTACACTTTAAACATGTACAGTTTAATATGTGTTAGCTACATCGACATAAAGCTGTTAAAAAACAGGCAGGATGAAACCTTATTTGGGTATGTTTCTCAGAAGAAATCGGAATGTTCAGCCACTGAAGTCCTAGAGCATAGCATAACTCGTAAGTTGAAGTACCTTAAATTCCTAAACTTCCATACAAAATTTGAACTTTGTACATATGTGTAATTCTCCAACGTAGGTATCATTCATCACATTCTCAAAGAGGTTTTTGAAAAAAGGAGTTAAAAATCACTACTTTAGAGGAATCTATACAAAGAATATAATGAAAATTGCTTATCCCACACAAATTAGAGTACCTCTCAACTTTTTAAACAAGAGCACAACTTAAGTACAATGTGTAGATTATCCCAATTACCTGTCAATGGAGTACATACTCCATTGTGTTTTTTTCCAACACCACCAAGCAATTCTCCACTTCTCAGCAGACACTGATTTGATGTCCTATAATGTAACTCAATTCTGACACTATTTACTTGGATATAGCATCAGATCCCACAGCTTACAGGCTGTACCAAAAACCTTCAACACCCACTCCCCCTCACATGCTAATCCAGAGTTCAGATTGCTACCTGTGCTTCCAACCGAACATAGGGGCTACTCTTCATTGCAATGCACGGACTTCTCATTGTGGTGGCTTCTCTTGTTGAGGAGCACGGGCTCTAGGCACACGGGCTTCAGTAGTTGCAGCTCATGGGCTCAGTAGTTGTGGCTCGCGGGCTCTAGAGCACAGGCTCAGTAGTGGTGGCGCATGGGCTTAGTTGCTCTGCGGCATGTGGCTCTTCCCAGACCAGGGCTCGAACCCATGTCCCCTGCACTGGCAGGCGGATTCTTAATCACTGCACCATCATGGAAGTCCCATCTCATTCTTAATCATAAAAATTCCTCTCTTTGTTTGCCTAGGTGAGTTTCTATCACTTGCAGCAAGATTGTTAAAACAAATTTTATCTTAAAAAAAAAAAACACGGTTCACGTCATATTGGAAAAGTAATTATTTATTATGACAAAAATAAAACTGTTGACTGAAAACAAATGAATGTTACACTGTATTGCACCATGACTGCAAATGAGCCAAAACCTGTCTAAAAGATGAACATTCCAGAGCAAACAGCATCCTTTCACTTGGGTAAGTAGGCATGCAAGCAACTCATTACAGCATAATTGCAGAAATAAAAAATTATGAGTACCAGTAACCTAAACTTAACATATAGAAGCATTTTATGACAGTAATAAAGTTATTAAAAATTTAAAACATGTCTTTTCAACAACCCACCATTAGAAGAACGTGCTTTGAACCACTTTCAAAAAGTGATGATGTGAATGCATTAATTTGTTTGTTCTTTTAATTTTATTAATGCTTATATATTGAACCAACAGCACACATCTCAGTTGTTTGGTTGGGTTTAAGAAGCACAGTTTGTGGCTCTGAAAGACATTTTTTTCCTCTGTACAATACCAGGGGGCCCCCAGAGAGATCCAATTCGTAATTTGGGGCTTATTAACACCATCTTCATTTGACCAAGCTGATTAGCTAAGATACTGTTACAGTGTTTGCAGAAAGCCTGAAGCTTGATGGATAACAATAATTTGTATTTAAACCTTAAGAAATGAACATAAATATAAATAGACACTTTAATGTAGTTTTACATTCTGAGGCAAGAAGTATATAGGGCCTGCTGTTTCCTCTTTAATGCTCTAAAGCACCAATTTATGTTAAGATGCCAATGTGTAATTATAATCATTATATTCTGATAGAACAATCGCAAGAGCAAGGCTGTAACTGCTTTTAGTTTTAGTTTTTGTTTTTTTAACCATGCTCTGTACAATAGATGAATAGGGTAAAATTTATAACTATTACATAATTGGAAATATCATAACCGTCATTTTATTTCACACTTTTAATGAAATAGCAGCTCAACTTTTTTAAAAAGTCAAAATGAAAAGTTTTCATAACTACACTGAACAGTTTACTCCAAGAGAACAAAACAGGGGTTGTAGAATCCCTGCATTTCCTGAAGGAAAATGTAAGAAGATTAAAATGATTATAGTCTCTTCTGAAAAGGGCTAAAATATGCAAATAAATTATAAACATAACCAACACCAACTGATAGCCATTTGATATCTTACCAACACTGATGGAAATATATTCACAGTATAATAAAATCAATCAAATTTTAGAGTTTTTCCTTTCCCTTACTTGATTTTAATTAAACTGATTAAATATTGACTATGCACTTACCCATGTGCTTTAATGAAGACAGTATGTGGATTTGCTACACCATGTTAGCCCTGCGAGTGGTAAACAAGAGTAAAAGAAAACAAAATCTCCAAGGAATGCTATCTCTTAGTTGTGAATTTTGCATATTTCAAATACAGTTTGGGTGAAGGGGATTTTTATGGGATTGTGCAACATCCCACAGACTGGAGCAAAGCACCTTATGTATGGACTGAAAAATGAGGTAATTTTTTAATTAAAATTTTACAAGTTTGTGCAAGAGAACATTTCCATTCTTCTAGAATTTTGTTTTCTATTCCAAAAGATATGCACAGCACATTTTATTATTTCTCCATTTCTAGGGAAGAAGGTAGATTACTGGTTTATAAAAATGCAAAAGGTGCCACTCTCTGACTACGCTCCCAAATTCTAGAAACCTGATCAGTCTTCAGTCCTTTGGTCACATTAAAAATAATATAGGCCATCCAGTTTTATAGTAAAAGACCGAATTTTCTAGTAATTTTAAGTCCTTGAATGGGGGCAATTCAGTGTTTTCATTCAAATTTTCTATTGGAGATTTTTTATCTCATTAATCTTTACTGTCAAGTTCTTTGACTTTTGTTTCTAGGTATGCCTCTAAATCTCCAATTAACATTTCCCAAACATTTCACTAGACCTTATACATTTAAAGCTGATTTTAGGTCTGTGGAACACAATATTTTTTCTACTTTAAATTTAAAACAAAGTAGCTGAAAAAAGATTATTTTTATTGGCCTTCTCTATTTAGCTCTGGTTACCTGAAACTCTTAAAAAATACTTTTTGGGAAACTGCCTTTTAGATTTCAGTCTTCACAATAATGCTAAATGAATAAGGATGAGACATTACTGAAAAAAACTAACCTTGAATATAAAGTACTTCCAGATTTATACAGACATTTGTAAAATATTGACATCCTCACTGCACTATCCTTTTCACTACTGGAAAGTCAAACAGAACTGGAGCTTGGGGCAGCCTCTAAAGCCAATAAACTCTGAACAAACTAACCACTTGCATCCAGTTAGTAAAAGCCAGGAAAACAAGCAAGATATTTTCTAGAAGAGAGTATTTCCAATATACACTGGTGTTTTATAAGTAGATTAAATATCATCTTCTTAGCAATATGGCTTATTTTCTTATTTGCATTGTCATTAACTATTAGCTCAATTTAAGTGGAGTAGCACTTACTAGTTGATGCTTTGTTTTCTTATTTGTATTCATATACTAAATGAAATGATAATGAGGTGGGAATCAAATAATAGATAAAAATAAACGTAATTTCATATTACATGTCTTTCCCTCATTTGGTTTGGTTTTTTTTGTTTTTTGTGTTTGTTTTTTAGTTTTTAGTAGTAGTGTATAAAGGTTCAGGATTTTAAAGCCAAAAGATGTTTTGGTGCTCTAGTTTAAGTTCCTCAGTATGGGAAAAATAGTAGGAAGGCCATGAACGATAGTAATTGTCTAAGGTAAAACAGGTCACGGCCAAATTAAGATTCAAACCTACTTCTTTAGATAGCCAGCACAATATTCTACTGGATACAAGTCATCATGCTGTATCTTGAAGTGACTTTATCCTGACAAAATATAAAAGATCCTTTAGAAGGGAACTAGATATGAAATGTTTTGGATCCAAAGCCATAGATGAAAAGCTAGGCTCATTAAGTTGGTCTTCAAAGATAAATGTCAATGGAATTCATCTATTCTAGGTATAATACCAGTACATTTTTTCTACTGGTATTGTTTTACATAGTTAAGAATTTAAATGAGTGCTAGTCAGAGACAATTCCATTTATAATTTGTCCTAGGATACTACATCAAAAATATTTTTTTAAAAATAAAGCTTTTATTGTTTTAAAATTTTCTTTGCCTTGTGACTCCCCATAACTCTTCAGAGAATAATGTTTACAGCACTGCCTATATCACTCACTGTTTCCATAGGAAAATAATTATTTTCTCTTTATGCTATAGGTAATGAAAGTTAATTTATACTTAATCAAAATGACTACAGCTACAGAAGTAGCATCCATTTCAAAAATGATTTTTAACAATGAAATTTCAATTTATTATCATTCCTCTAATGAATATAGAATAAAATTATACCTTTAAGCTACTACCAAAGAACCTAAAAGCAAAACTTTGTGTTTAATCGTGTTATTCAATAGATTATAGATATATTATTTCAAATTTTAAGGAATTAAATTAACTAACAATACAAAATATGCAGTATGTTCCCATATAAAAGGGCTTATTAATTCTAAAAGAGTTCTCAGATGGGCTTCAATAAGAAAGATGGTTAAATATGAAGAATGCAACACGTTCAAAATTAAGAAAAATGCCTTGAACTTACAAGGGTAGCAGTTACATTTTAGTTATAACAAAAGGTTTGTTAAAATTTAGTTTCTTTATCTTCAAATTAAAAACAAAATGTAGAATAATCTCCTGAAAGTAACACGGGTGGATCCCCTGCTTTCCACCACTTAGAAACTTCCGCTAGGCAATTGAGGGATTGATTAGGGAGGGTGAAAGCTGAACTATTTCATTGTTAAATTAATTACCTGCTAATATGACTTCTAAAGAACAGGTATAATACAAAATTGAGAACTTATATCAAAATATGAATAAAGGCACTAATCACAAATTTACATTTTTCATCAGACAATATCTTATAGCTGGTTGATTTTCAATAAATGTCAGAATCAATGCTTTAGTGTTAGATATGTGCTTGAGTCAAAACATTCTCTTGGAGTAAAGGGTAATCAGTTTTCATATTACTGTAAGAGGAAATATCTAATGAGAACCTATAAAATACTTTTTAAAAGTCTTACATGAATTTCCTAATTGAACTTTTCCCAATCGTTGGCACAAAACCTAGTTGGATGTTGATTTCCTCTTCAACACACAGCTAACATAAATTATTTCTAATCCAAAAACAACAAACTGTTTTTCAAAAAGGATTTAGAAAATAAAATAAATTGTATTTTAAAAATCAAATTGAAAACTTGAGTTTATACTAGTAGTTTGACAAAATACAATCGACTATTAACACTTTCAATATAATGCTGATGCGGTAATATAAAAAAATAACCATATAATTTGACAGAAGAAAATGGAGCCAGCCAATCTTATTAGATACAAGAAAGATTTCATAATAACAACGAATACAGGAATATTAAATATGATTTTTCTCAGGACAGAATTCAGAGAATTATCCTCAGTATTCATGGCTAAACTATACAACCAAGATAGAAATTCTGGCAAAGTGTACTATCAGAATTTCTCCTGCCCCACCACCACATACACAACACAAAGCATCCATATTGATTCATGTCTGCTTTTCTCTCATGTTCTTGATTATGCATTGTATTAAAAACAAAATTTATCCTCTACCTGGTATAGAATCACTAAGAAAAAGGTTCAGAACAAGTTTAATGAACAACTGCTTCCCAAAGCCCAGAAAGCTTTCCTCTGGTCATTTCCAGTTCCAGGGTGTGCTACCACTAAACAGAAATCAGAAAAATGCTACCACATTCAACTACATTAATTAGGCTAAATAGAATAAATCAAGTATAACTGAAAACAGCAAAATTTAAACCAACTTACGATAAAAAATATTAAAGTATCACTTTTGAACAGGTACTGATGTTCTTATGAACACTGAATCCTATTTTTGACCCAGATGAAAGAAAAATACTGCAAAAATAAAGTATTATTCTCTATGTGTGTTTTATCCCTTTCATAATAGCAAAATCACACATTTGAAATAAAGAGGATCAAAATTACAATACCTGTCCTCCCTCTTAAGGTATGCACTATTTAGATTATTGTTCATATTAGACGACTGCCTTGAAAATGTTTTAATGCTATCCAATAAGTATACTTTTGCTAGATTATGAGTTTTTAACTATTTAAAAAATTTTTAAGTTGTTAGTGTATTAAACTTGAGTCTCATAGTAATATTCTAAAACATGATTAAATTCAGCAGTTTCCTATTATCCAGCAAAAGATCTTAGAACATGAGGCATAATTATACAAATGTCAGTTGTTTCAAGCCTATTACACTACAACCTCTAACAAATTCAAGGAAAGCCATATGGTTTTTTAAGTAATATACTGCTGGTGATAGAAATGCTGTAATAGACACGATTTCAAATTCTAAGAAATAAAATGAACTGTTTGCATTCCTGCTTTAGCTATTGCCCCAAGCAGATGCGGTGCCCCTTGCAAATGGAATAGTTGAAATTTTTGCTGATAATAAAGTTGTTTGTAATTGATAGTAAAATATATTCCAAGTGTCTTGGTTTAATTTTAGTGCTGGTATGCTTTAGTAACTTCCAATTGTTATATATGCATTGAATAATGTGACATTCTTAAAAATACCAGATTTATTCAAAATATTTACTGTCAAAGTTGGGCTTTGAAATAAATATTTTATTTTGATTCATTTTTAACCAAAACGAATCCTGTGCTGCAGGAAGAAAAGTGAACTTAATGCTTTTAGATAAATAGCCTACTTAATTTCCATGCTAACAGAAACTTAAAATTATTCCATGACTTGCAATAATGTGGGGGAAATTAACTCATTTAAAGGCAGTTCTCGTGATGTTTCATCCTCCCCCTTAAATATATATCTTCTAGGCATATTTCTTTCTCATTTACAATAAGTTCCGCCCAAAAGATAAGTAGTTTACAGAGGGAGCAAATATTTAGTGCTGGGTAAGTTTGCAAACAGTACCTGATAATTTCCACTACTGCTCTGCCAAGCCATTGGTGGGGTGAGGGGGCAGTCAAGAAATGAAAGGAACTGGTCATTAAAGTTATTACAATACTTCAGAAAACATTAAACATATGATAAACATTTCTTACAAGGCAGTCGTTGAATAATTAGAATAAGCAGTCAGAAGAATTCTGTTGCTGAAAACAGTTACACATTATGTTCATCCAACTGAAGATTAGTGCATTAAAAAAAAAAAGTTAAGAAAAAATCTTTTATGTTCCAGTTCAGCTGCACTTGATTCAAGTGTTGCTCATAGAGGTTTGTGTTGTTATAAATTAAACATGCTGCTGCCTTAGCAGCCAAAGGTACTAGGAAAAATGTTCATGTCACAGAATAAATAGTCTCTTTCGAGCAAAAAGTTATCTCACACCAATCCGGGAGGTCATCCACTCTAGACCTTGGCATAACCTGAAACAAAAGACAAAAGTATTTTCAAAATGAAAAACTTTATACTTAAAAATTGAAAGTATACTTATTTTTAAGTCTTAATGCAAAAGTCGGTACTACAATAATTATTCATACATTTAACTGCCAACATTCAGGTAACACTACAATAAGTAGACTTTCTAAGTGTAAGATTATCTAAACAAAATGATACTAATCAGTTGAGAATTGTGGGAAACTGCTTTAGTCTCATCTTGAAGATACAGCTTTGGGGGTTTTGCCATTAAGACTATAACTATCCCACCCCCACCTTAAGATTAACTAAACTGGGGGCGCGGGGTTCGGGGGTTTCTGCTCCCACTGGTGAGGTGTGCCTAGAATGGTGGATGTCGCACTGCGTGCTTGGTGGCTTGGTGAATGGATGCGGGAGAAAATGGTGGCCACGTGGCTGAATGACCAGCCGGAGGTCTCCCACGCTGCAGCCACCTTGCCCAGATCAGGCCTCTGCTGATCCTGATGTGATGCCGCCTCCCTGTTCCTCCTCCTTGGAAACTTGTGCAAAGAGCTACAGCCATTCCATGGCCAGAAGATGGAGGCACCAAGATTTGGACGCAGTATACATTTTTACACTGACACTTCTCTGTCTGGCCTGATTCCCCTTCTTTTTTTTTTTGCGGTATATGGGCCTCTCACTGTTGCGGCCTCTCCCGTTGCAGAGCACAGGCTCCGGACGCGCAGGCTCAGCGGCCACGGCTCACGGGCCTAAATGCTCCACTGCATGTGGGATCTTCCTGGACCGGGGCACGAACTTGTGTCCCCTGCATCGGCAGGCAGACTCTCAACCACTGCGCCACCAGGGAAGCCCCTCCCCTTTTTAAAAAATTTACTGAAGTATAGTTGATTTACAATGTTGTGTTACTTTCTTCTGTACAGCAAAGTGACCCAGATATATACATATATATAAATTTTTTCATATCCTTTTCCACCATGGTCTGTCACAGAATATTGAATATATAATAGTTCCCTGTGCTGTATACAGTAGGACCTTGTCGTTTATCCATCCTATATATATCCATCCTATATATATTAGTTTGCCTCTGCTAACCCCAAACTCTCATTCCCTCCCTCCCCCTACCTTGGCAGCCACAAGTCTGTTCTCTATATCTGTGAGTCTATTTTTGTTTTGTAGATATGTTGATTTGTATTGTATTTTAGATTCCACATATTAGTGATATCATATGATATTTGTCTTTCTCTGTCTGACTTACTTCTCTTAGTATGATAATCTCTAGGTCCATCCATGTTGCTACAAAGGGCATTATTTCATTATTTTTAATGGCTGAGTACTATTCCATTCTTTAAAATGGCTGAGTACTATGTACCACATCTTTTTGTCCATGCATCTGTCGATGGACATTTAGGTTGTTTCCATGTCTTGGCTATTGTAATGTTTCCCTTTTTTGAACCATCAGACTGTGAATTCATCAGACTGTGAATACAGATGATATCTTATTCATTTTGATGATCCCAGAACCCAGAGCTAGCACTGAGTATTTATGTTGAATTGGTTCAGCCACTATGGAGAACAGTATGGAGGTTCCTTAAAAAACTACAAATAGAATTACCATATGACCCAGCAATCCCACTACTGGGCATATACCCTGAGAAAACCAAAATTCAAAAAGAGTCATGTACCAAAATGTTCATTGCAGCTCTATTTACAATAGCCCGGAGATGGAAACAACCTAAGTGCCCATCATCGGATGAATGGATAAAGAAGATGTGGCATATATACACAATGGAATATTACTCAGCCTTAAAAAGAAACGAAATTGAGCTATTTGTAATGAGATGGATAGACCTAGAGTCTGTCATACAGAGTGAAGTAAGTCAGAAAGAAAAAGACAAATACCATATGCTAACACATATATATGGAATTTAAGAAAAAAAAAATGTCATGAAGAACCTAGGGGTAAGACAGGAATAAAGACGCAGACCTACTGGAGAACGGACTTGAGGATATGGGGAGGGGGAAGGGTGAGCTTTGACAGGGCGAGAGAGAGTCATGGACATATACACACTAACAAATGTAGTAAGGTGGATAGCTAGTGGGAAGCAGCCGCATGGCACAGGGATATTAGCTCGGTGCTTTGTGACAGCCTGGAGGGGTGGGATAGGGAGAGTGGGAGGGAGGGAGACGCAAGAGGGAAGACATATGGGAACATATGTATATGTATAACTGATTCACTTTGTTATGAAGCAGAAACTAACACACCATTGTAAAGCAATTATACCCCAATAAAGATGTTAAAAATAAATAAATAAATAAATAAAATGCATAACTAATATAAAAAAATATTTATTAATAAATAAATGCTTATTTATGAAAAAAAAAGATTAACTAAACTGAAACCACTATAGAAAGACGGCAGGAATTTCACCCTACTCTCCTAAATGCTAAAGAATGGAGTGCTTATGGCCTAGTCTTAAAAGTACAGATCAAAAAACTCAACATACAGCTATTATATTACAAGCTATTTCTAGTATGAGAAATAATGAGAAGGTCAGTTTGATTTGAAGATAAATAAGTTCCTAGAGGGCTTCCCTGGTGGCGCAGTGGTTGAGAGTCCGCCTGCCAGTGCAGGGGACACGGGTTCGTGCCCCGGTCTGGAAAGATCCCACATGCCGCAGAGCAGCTGGGCCCGTGAGCCATGGCCACTGGGCCTGCGCGTCCGGAGCCTGTGCTCCGCAACGGGAGAGGCCACAACAGTGAGAGGCACGTGTACCGTAAAAAAAAAAAAAAAAAAAAAGTTCCTAGAAATAAACTGGGTAAACCATATATAACACACTGGGTTCTCCTTGGCCTACTATGTCCAAACTCAAATTCTTAGGAAAGGAGGAATACATTAGAATGGCGTTTATCTTAAATGTTTGTTGTTTAGAAGCATGCCTCCAAAAATGACTTCTGATATATAAAGAAGATGCACTCTTGTGGAAAGCTGGGAGTTTAGGCTTAATTAAGCTCTTGCAGAAAACGTGAAATTTTTTTGAAGCTTCCTCTTTCATTCAGGTGACATTACAGTTTTTTCCCAGTTAGTGAATGATAAAAGCAAGAAATGAACAACTGAAAATCTAGACTGTGAAAACTTAATTCAAAAGTTTGTTCTTGCCCTTTTTTGGTGAAACATTCCATTTACACGAAACGTTACAAAAAATTTGTCAGTAACTTTGTTAAATTGTAATTTAACAATAGTAATTGACTAAAATTATTCCAACCTTGTAAGCCTGAGACACAATATAAAAACTATCTTTAAAAACAAAAATGGAACAGGATTAAAAGAAGAAAGAAAGTTGGCCGAAAAAAGTTGCAAGAAATTTGAAAGAAGTCATACCTCCGCTCACACGGATGAGTACTTACCCTTCTCCTGTTAAAGCACAGCAGGACTGAATGTGCCATGGATGATCCTTAATTGAACTGAGGGTGAGGTATTTAGAGATTTCAGCTGCTGTCATACACCCTTTCATATCCTGTTTATTGGCGAAGATAAGGACTGCAGCTTTCCGTAAATCCTGCAATCAACATGAAATATTTCTAATATGTGAAATATCATAATTCAAATTAAAGTAATGAAGCAGGAGGATAAAATATGCCCTACTGAACAATTATAATGAAATCTTTCTACTTTAAAATAATCAGGCACTACTATGTAATATAAAAATTTTGTTGAAATAAAAATAAATGACCTCAAATAACCATGATTTAATGATTTACTCTAACAAAGACAGATTAATATAAACTAGATATTAAAAATTATTTTTCTACTATTGGGCCAAATGGGTCAAACTAAAAGTAAAATAAACCTGAATCTGAAATAATGACTTAAAACTATACGAGCAATATTCTAATAGGCAAGTATAGTATACACTGCCAAATACTACAGAATTTCTCCAAAATTTAAAGGAGAGTACTGAAGGTAAGGGCTGAGCAATACTTACTACTTAAAGTCTTTGTACAACCTAAGCTCAGTGATTAATGTTCACTGCAGAATTGTTTATATTATCAAAACATTAGAAGTAACTTAAATGTTCATTAATAGAAGAACAGATCAAGTGTGGTATCTTCTTACAGTGAAATACTATGTAGTTGTTAAAAGGAATGAACTAGGGCTTCCCTGGTGGTGCAGTGGTTGAGAGTCCGCCTGCCGATGCAGGGGACACGGGTTCGTGCCCCGGTCCAGGAGGATCCCACGTGCCGCGGAGCGGCTGGGCCCGTGAGCCATGGCCGCTGAGCCTGCGTGCCCGGAGCCTGTGCTCCACAGCGGGGGAGGCCACAACAGTGAGAGGCCCACATATCGCAAAAAAAAAAAAAAAAAAAAAAAAAAAAAAAAAGGAATGAACTAAAGTTGTACATACTACCATGGATAAATCACAGTGTTGTGCAAAAACCCTCCAAAACCAAGTTACAAAAAGATTACACATACACACACACACACACACAGACACAATACCATCATATAAAGTTTTATGAACATGAAATATAATATTCTGTAGAACTGACAAGTACATAAAAATGTAGCAAAAAGATCAAGCTACGCACAGGAATAATAATCACTACTTTTAGGATGGTGGAATTCTTTTAGGATTCTCTGAGAAGCAAGGGAAGGAAATCAGATTGAAGAGGTCTCATAAGATAATTAATATCTTATATTGACTAGTGGGTGCATGAATGTGTTTTATTATCTAAGTCTTTCGTATATATGAACTATTTAGAATTAAGTGATCCCAAATTATTCACTAAAGAATTTTCAGTTATTATAAACTGTAGGGAGGAAAAAAACCTTAAATTTTCCTTTCTCTTGCCTCAATTTATCAGACTTTTAAAGGCATGACTAAGTAGTTTTAACTTAGAAAAATATTTTCAGTAATGGTATTAGTCTCCAAATTAATGTGTTCGGTTTTCTTAAGTTTGAAAAAAGTATTAAAAATTTTTGACCTCATGACTTTCATCAATTTGATATATAAAACTTTGTTAATGATGAAATAATCAACAGCAGAGGACATTAATCTTTGTGAAAAAGCTAAACCAGTGTACAGATACCTTACTCCATTTGTTTTACGTTTGCTTTTCAAAATTTACCTCGTGAGCCAACATTCTATATAATTCTTCTTTCGTAATAGCTAGTCGTTCCCTGTCAATGCTGTCAACCACAAGAATGATGAACTAGAAGACAAGTAAAAAGAAAGAAAATTAAATGGGATGTTGAAGTTTTCTGCGAAACTACTCTAAGTGCTAGAAGTACTTTCTATTATGACATCATCACTATAAAATGTCCACTGCTTTTTCATCATAGTTTATGTTATACTGAATCACATCAAGCAGTAAAATCCAAATGTTAATAAGAAAAATAACTCACAACTTCAACAAATAAGAACCATGCTGGTAAAGGTGATGTTTGAATATACAATACGCCCTAATATGTACTAAGATTTATTTTAAAATGCAGGTAAAAAAACTAATTTTTAAGAAGAAAGTTACAGTAATTTATTCTTTCACTAAAACTTAAAAGTACTCTGTAGTGGGCTTCCCTGGTGGTGCAGTGGTTGGGAGTCCCCCTGCCGATGCAGGGGACGCGGGTTCGTGCCCCGGTCCGGGAGGGTCCCACATGCCGCGGAGCGGCTCGGCCTGTGAGCCATGGCCGCTGGGCCTGCGCGTCCGGAGCCTGTGCTCCACAATGGGAGAGGCCACAACAGTGAGAGGCCCGCATACCGCAAAAAAAAAAAAAAAAAAGTACTCTGTGGTCATTCAAGCAAACAATAATTATTTAAGACAGTCTCCTGCCTACTAGAAAGAAGTTAATTTCAAAGAAAAAGAGACACATTTTTAAAACAACTAATGAATAAGACATTTTTACATAAAATATCAACAATAAAAAGGCAAGAAAAATGTGCTAAATAGAAATATATATATATACTTGGGTGTTAATAATACTCTAAAGAAGATGCAGGTGAAATTAAAGAAGAGCACAAAGAGAACAGGAGAAAGCTATTGGTAATGGTGTAAATGAAAAAAGGTGTGTTACACATTCAAAATAAAGCATCTTTGTGGGCTTCCCTGGTGGCACAGTGGTTGAGAGTCCGCCTGCCAATGCAGGGGACACGGGTTCGTGCCCCGGTCCAAGAAGATCCCACATGCCACGAAGCGGCTGGGCCCGTGAGCCATGGCTGCTGAGCCTGCGTGTCCGGGGCCTGTGCTCCACAACAGGAGAGACCACAACAGTGAGAGGCCCCGGTACCGCAAAAAAAAAAAAAAAAATCATCTTTGTTAAGAAAAATAAGAAGATACAATGAGAAAGGGCCCCTAAATTGAACATTTTATGCAGAAGAAAAAGTTAAGAAATGAGATTAAATGGTTTTGAGGGTTATAGAAGAGGAGTGAGTAAAATAAACAGACAGGAAGGGTAGAATCAGATTGTTCAAATGACTACAATTTGGGAAAGAGACAACTCGAGTAACCTGAATATAAACTAACAAGGGCTTAGAAAGAGATACAAGGAAAGAAAATAGAGGGGATAAATATAAGAAACATGGCAAAGTCAGAATAGACAGAATATGGGGAAGTAACTCTGTAAGTTAATGAGAGGAAGATGTCAGAAATTAGTCAACAATTGTAACTTGCTGTATTAAAAGGGAGACTTTTCAGCTTTTGGATGATGCCTCCATGCAAAGAATTTAAGAAGCGAGATAAGTAGGGTGAACAAAGTGGTCGGAGAAACACCACATAGATAAGATCCCTACCTGGAATCTAAGACTGCAAATGCTATGTGCCATGCTGGTGTGCTACATGAAAGGTCAAAGGATCTTTGTAGTAATTTTGATATTCTTGTAGAAATAGTTTATAAGAACATTTCATATAAATGGCATCACTAACAATGTATGTCTTTCTGGACCCATGTGAAATCTTCTAGAGTGTTGACAATTTCAAAAAACTACCATTTAGTAATGCTATCAATATACAGGGATCAGTTAGAACCAACTTTGACCTATTCACCAAAGATAACTGGTCTTTTCACACTTGGGGTTAATTCTGAGCTCTGAAAAAATAACAACAGCTATGCTAAAATGTTGTTCTTCCCTCACTCTCTAACACATTTTAGTTTCAGAATGTTATTTTACTGTAGAAATATATATTAAACTAACCTATAACCATAAATATTATCTTACCAACCTATCCTCCCCCGCAAATAGAAAAACAATTAAGTGCGGCCACAGCTGCTGCTTATCTATGATATGCCGTCTGGTTTGACCAGTCATACACTGCACTGGAACATATACACACATACACATAGGCTATTACAATGTAAATCTAGAGGAATGCATGTTTTTTTATTTTAAAAGGCAACTTATTCACCAAAAATTCCTTGCATCAACACTTCCACCTCCTCTGCAATCCCCCTCAAAAAAAACAACCTCAAATTTTAAGAGGTTTCATTATAGAAAAAGTAATTGGCTTGGTACCTCTTTGTAAAGAAAAATTATGAATGCAATTGTGCATTAGTATTCCTGAAGATAAACCTCTCTCAATAGCACTGCATGGTTTAAAAAAAAAAACTGAGAAGAAATAAAAACAGATATAGAAGATATTCCAGATTTGTTCCCCGGGTTGACTCCAATGATGAAAATAAGTGACAAAGAATGCTAGGGGGATGGCTTGCAAATCATTTGCTTTTTAACTATAATCTCACCAAAAATTTGAATGTGCAATTCATGTTATTTGAAAATCCTATATTAAATTATGCTTAAAATATTTTATTCCTCCTCTAACTAGGGCCTCTTATAAAGTTGGGAAAGGTTATATAATTTATCTTAGTGTCTGCTTTCTCCAACAATGGAGATATTATAGTATTGCCCTGAGGATGAATTGAGAGAGCCTGACAACAGTAAGCACTCCACTAATAATAGCTCCCATTACTCTTCAGACTTGCCTTTTTTCTTTTATTTGAAAACCTCAAATTCCTTACAAAAAACGATCTTATTAAAAGGGAACTGTCACTATGCCTTATGTACAGCCTATCTGTCTTCTGGGTTTACCCGTTAATTCTTTTCATTCAGATTCTGAAGTAACTTTAGTATACCTCTGTGTTTGAGTAATACGTGTTCCAGGATGATCGCAGTGACTCTTGACCACCAATATCCCACATAAGAAAATGAGTGTTCTTCACAACTATTTCTTCAACATTGCTTCCTATGGTTGGAGATGTATGAACCACTTCATTCATTAAGCTGTTAAAAGACAGACACCATAAAAGCTCTTTTGTAAATCTTGAGAACCTGAAGCAAGTTTTATCTCTGTATTTTTATACGAATCAACCTTCCTTACCTGCACCAATGATGGTAATCACTAGCAACAAAACTAGAACCTTGGAGAACATTTGTGCAGACAAATACCTAGACAAAGAACAACTCCTGAAGAAAGGCAGTTTTTTTGTTCTTTTAATGGAATAAACTACAGACTTGATCTGGACAGAAGGGAACTGTGTGGTGTGAGTTTGCATTTTCGTGGCCAAAATGCCAATAACCCCATGCCCTGTTATCGGTTAGAGCAGAACCAATCCCCCATCCTGAAAGAGCAAGTTTCCAGGGTACTGTGTCATCAACACTTGCAAAGTAGTAACCACTGAATAGTAGGCTATCATTTTAAAGACTGTCTATGTGAGAAAAGACACTTAGCTCAACCATAAAAATCAGTGCATGCCTATTAACGAAAACTACAGTCTATGGGCAAATGAAAAGTTATTTAGAACACTGATACTCATATCACATGTATTATCATACTCATTGGTTAAGCTACATTAATTAATTCAACAAATACCTATTTGCCTATAACATGTCAGTACTATGTTGGAAGAAGTCTGCAACTCTCCCTTGGGTTTAATATATGTATTTTTGAAGCTGTGTGCAAAATTATTTCAACAATGATGACAGGTTTCTGAAATGTTCATTTCTAATGTCCAAAGGCTGTGTCATATTAAATTACACAATGGCCAATGAATGAATGTTTTAAAGAAAAATGAGTAGTTATTCAACTCTGAAACAACAAGCCATAAGTTTGTGGCTTTTTAGCAGAGTAGCTGAAAAAAACATTAAGCACTGCTTAAGTGAAGTATTTCTGGAGAGCTGCCAGCTGATGTACTTAAGATGAGGTGGGAAGAGATAAGAAGCACACAATGGAGCACTGTATTTCATAACTATTTGTTAAATGCCTGGGACACAGATCCATTTCCACTGTTTAACAAGGGTCATTTCACTGGCACTGAAAGGATAACGGGAGGTTGTCTGACAAGTGGCTGCTAAAAAATTTCCTTAAAGTATTAATGTATTTCTCTGAAAGTCTCAAGCCTCTCCCTGTTGCAAGCTACCAAAGCAATATTTTCAGGGGCGATCTTCATTTCTTTTGATTTGACAAGTCTGGGTATGTTAAAGAATTCCAGAACTATTAGTCAGGAGAGTAGCAATAGCTTCCTAGATCGATATCAGTCTATTTTACATGGACTTCAGAGGGGGAAGAACTAAGCAAAATGTACTTTATTCCTTCCTTCCAGCACTAGAATGTGTGCTTCATTTATTTTTAGTTTAATATTAATTCTTTCTTTCAAGGCTGGAAAAAGATGAGTGTTTTTGACTGTAGCAAACATATGGCAGTTTACCTTACTCACTTTTTAATAAATTTTGTGTTTGGTAAAACACAAAACCATGTGTTTAAGTTTTCCCATTATATTATAATGGTGTCTCATTCTTATTAATGATACAAAATTAGCTCCAATAACAAAAATAATAAAAACTGTTTAAATAAACACCCATACTTACAATTGATAAAGAATGGTGGTTTTCCCTGCGTTATCCAGTCCCACTATAATTACTTTGTGTTCTACAAAAAGAAAGCAAACCATAAGCATTTAACACTGCTGCATACTTCAATTACATGCTTTCAACAATGATTATTAGTTAGCCCTCTAATGAGAATCATTCACTGGATATTTACTCCTGGAATAAGATACCAGAAATAAAGAGAACTTCATGATGTCAAGGCTACTTGCCTTAAGTGAGGCAATCTATTAGGACGTTCTCTATCCATCCCTTATAAAAGAATGAGGGAGATGGCTAAGAGGGAGGCACAAGAGAACTTTGTCACTTTTGCTGAATTTGGGGGGAAAAACCCAAATACTAAACTTGATGAGACATTATGACTTAAAATGTAAGTAAAAATAAGTGTTTTACACACCTGCTTGCCCTCTCTACCAATCACATTTGCTTTTTATCAAGTTGTTTTTACAGCCAGATGTTTTCCTACCTAAATGTACCAAGATTTTTTCTTTTCACTTTAAAATACAATTGAAAACATAAAGAGTTTTCCCTGTCAATAATAAGACACATAATTTCAACCAGTTTTCATTCCTTCCATTAATTTACAGATAAATAAGCAATTACTTAGTCTTCAAGGCTTTTTCAATCTGGGTTTTATAACTCTTTTGAGCAGATACTGTTTTCACTCTTTGTATACAACAAAAACCTCTTCAGTTCCCTCCTCTGGTGCCATCGGCTAAAAGTATCATTTCTTTCATAAGGATTTTTAAGGCCCATCTAATTATTCTGTTACTTGGTAGATATTTTGAAACATCCTTAGAACTCACAGGTCATCTTTTCTATATTTTAAACTATACAGAATATATTGAAGATTCCTTTTCCCCAGGACAGAATGCTTAAAAAGTTACTAGTGAAACTCAGCAGGGTATGCAAGGAAGTCACCATAAGAACCTCTGCACATAATCAACTGATTTGTAGTGTATCTGACACATTTCATACCAGATCCCTGCTGCTCTTGTTAACCTCTGATGAATATCAAAATTCTGATTATACATCTAATCAAATATCAGCTGATATTCCTAAAGTATCAATATTACATCAGTCAAAAAGAGGAGCCACAGTTCACAGACAAGTTCTTATATGACAAACCATCTTTCTATCTTCTCATGACCTGCATGCTATAGGCACTGTCTATATTAATGCAGGACAAATGACATGGTCCTCTGGAAGGGCTATTTTCACTATGGCAGGAGCTACTTTGTAAAAAAAAAAATAAAACTTGTTTGCTTATTATAACTCAGTATCATTCTCTCTTTCTGACTCTTTTGATTTGTATCCCCTAATTTCTAATGGAGCCAATCGAAGTGTTGCCCTGTTTCTGTCCCTTACAGTGTAAGAATGAGAGCACTCTTACCAGTGGAGGAACAAACATTCTAAATTTTGGTGACAGCTGGAAACTCCACCCACCCACGATCTGGAGACCACGTGGTCCCAGCGGCTTGAGAAGGAAGCCACTAGTATAAAGGTAATCTCAACCTGGGTGCAGATACTCCTGCTGGGAGGAGGGAATGGAAAGATAGTACCAAGTAGTACCATCATTGTTGAACTCAAGTGAACACCAGGGCCATTTTCAAACGTGCCTGCCCCTGGCTTCACATTTGTATTATAACGATGATCACAGTACTGAAGGCCTGTGATGGTAAAACTCATAAATAATACATCATTTTGAAAGATTGGTCCCCCGTTTAAACTAAGTCAGGAATGACAAACCCTGAATGTAGATAGAGTATGAATTTCATTAAAGTTTCAAATGTTTGATTAACTTAAGGTTTTTTAAGGTGACTTTTCCTCCTCATTGATAGGCAAGTCTAGGAATTAAGACAAAACACAAAATTTCAACTCTGTCTTATGATGAAGTATGGATATCTATCCTTCAGGTAAACTGAGACCTATCTTCTGATGTTAAAATTGAGTTTATATAAAAAAGTAACAGTAAAGGAACAGCTAAGTGCTTAAAAGCATGAAATAAACAGAAGTTTATTTTAAATCTTTTCTTTGAAAGCTGTCTTTAACATTATCTATACAATAAGAGTAAAGTCAAGTTCAAAGAGCATTTACTAAAAAACCAAGTACAAAATAAAAGCTATTTGTACTCTATGCACAACTGTAGTTCTTCCTTCTTTTTTCAAATGGCTCTGTTGTACTTAGCTGCTACTTGAGTATGTCAGTGACCAAAGACTTCATTCAGTTCACAAATGTTAGTAAAGTTTTTACCTCTTCAAGGAACAATGAGAAAAATATGGTAAGTGACACATATTCTCCTGTTATTGAAAATAAAATTAATGTTGCTTTAAATGTCCCCAAGTGGTGGTATCTAGATTAATCAAGTATAAAGTTTCTTGAAGGTATTATTGAATCACAGTGCTCTATCAAATGTTCACATCAATACATACCAAAAGCATAACTACGATCACACAGTAGTGCATATTACTTGATGTTAAAAGGGGGCCCTCATGCTTGAAAAACATGACACAGGGGTGCTTGTTCTGTACTGCTGTCTTTCTGGTTGGGCATAATCAACAGGCCATATACAAATCTTATCTTATGTACTGAAACACAAAAGATCAACTAAGCTATGTAACTGTCAGAGTGATTTCCTATAGAGTAGCTTTGATAAAAACAATTTCCTTTGCCTGTCATAATTAACTAAAGCAGATGTGGAAAGATGGTTTTATTATGTATCTATCTAATAGGTTAAAAAAAAAACTTTCAAAATATATCAGTTATGGTTCAAGTCAGTCTCAAATTAAGGTGAGAAAGGCTTTATGCCAAAGGTAAAATTGAATTGAATTGCTGCCACTGAGAAGAACATGAACCGTTTTAACATCATTTTTATTTACAGAGCAGGAAGCAGAGATTTCCATTTCACTAAAATTGACATTTCTAAAGTTATGAGGAGAAAATTATACAATTGTATACTTTTACAACTTCAACTGCTCCTCAATATGTATATCTAAGCCATATATTCTTAACTTCCAACTCTTCAAATTACTCTCCATGAAAACAAAATATTTAGTTGACAGACTGAAACAGTTATTTCTCAGTTAACCTTAAAGAGGGCAAACTATAACATGGATAATACTAAATTCTTTATTTAGAATGGACTTCACAAATGTAATTATAGAAAATTTATTTTTTCCCAATGTTTACCAATAGCATTATTAAAAAATATATGATGTTAGAGTAATAGGCTGACCATGCTTAGGGGTAGGAATGTGTGTGTTAGGGACGGGGTGTGTACAATTTAAGATGATTTGTGGATAGCTAAATAATTTGGGGTTAAGCATTACCATAAGAATCAGAGTTATAAGGAATCCAAATGTTATAAAAGTGTCTGCACACCACGAGATGGTCACTTTGGGCATCTTATTTCACGAGAAATCTCTTCCAGGAGACCAAGCTGCACCTCTCCTCATAACAAAGGTGTGAGAAGAGTATTTCCAGTGTTACTAATGATGCATCTTCAGAGCCCAACACAAAGCAAGTTTATTTACATCAAATGAAGGAAAAGGTCCCATCACAGAGCTTTTGTTTAATTTTGACCAAGTGTTTACACATAAGTTTCTCTATTGGCTTGGCTTTGGTGTTTATTCTCTTGGATTTCCTTAAAAGCCGGCTTTACTTTTCTTTTCTTTTCTTTTTTTTTTTTTAGGGAAGGCATAAAGACATGCCTTTACAGGATGAAGCTTCAAAGCAAATTAGTAAGCTCACTTGCTTGTAGACAAATACAGGTTAAATGGCTAACAAGAAAAATGATGAAAAAGGAACTTGAAAAAAAATAAGTAGAAGAAAAAAACAAGAAAAAAAAGTTTCTCCCTCTACCCAATTAAAAAAATTTTTTTTATAAACTCAGTTTGTAGTTTTAGTACAGATACCAAACAAATAGAATTTGTAGTTTTAGTACAGAATACCAAACAACGAAAACAGACTCACATGAGAAAAGCATTAGAGAAGCACTAAATATTGGCAGTGTTAATAAACTGTGAAATAATATGTTAACATTTATTTTATTATGTTAAAATTGGATATTGTTAAAATGTATGACAAAATGACTAACTTTTAATTTTGGGATATAAGATAGCCACCCAAATATCATGAAATAGGGATTGCTACCTTCTAGATACATAATACCTGCACTAAAATTGTTATATAATGAGGACAAGCCCTATGTGAACACAGAGTATGTAAACAACTATATAACTAAACAAATAAAAATGCCCTATGCCAAATCTGGTGACTTAAAATTTGAAATACTGCATTTACAGAAAATAAGTTTGCATTATTGCAATAGGTAGGTAGTAAAATGTCAGAGGATGTGATGTCACAACCTGAGACCTGAAGGCCTGGACAGCAACGAGGAGCAGTCTGCCTCTTGGAGAGAAAAGAAAGAAAAAGGAGAGCTATAAAAAACTCTGTCTTATATTATACTAATTATAGAATCATAAAATACCATAGCTTAGAAGAGACTGCAGAACGTGAGATCTACTCCTTCTCTCCCACTTCTTCATCAACAAATGTGTTACCTATATGGCAACTTTGAGGAACCCAGGTCTCCAAAAATGCACAAAACTACTGACCTGGGCCACCTTGCATATTTTACAGATCGAGAAATTACAGGCCTATGAAGTTAAAAAAAAAAAAAAAATCAACCCAAGATGCTATTTTCAGCAAAAATACACTTCAGGAATGAAGGGGAAAAAAGACATTTTCAGATAAAAGAAAACTAAGAGAATTCATTTACCTGCAAAACCACACTACAAAAATGGTAGAGTTCTTCAGCTTGAAAGGAAATTCACAAGACGGAAATTCAAAACATGAAAAATAGTAATGTGGGTAAATATAAGAGAAAATTTTACCCTCTCTTAAAACTTTAAAGAACATGTGATCGTCTATGGCAAAAATTATAACACTGTATTGTGCAGTTTATAACATATGTAGATACAATACAAATAACATGTAAGCTGTATGGTTATAAACGACAAGGAAGGAGAGTATGCAATTACATATACAGTTTCAAGGTTCTTACACTTTACAAGTGTTACATTATTAACTCTAAGTAGACTGCAAAAAGGTAAGAACGCATGTTGCGATCCCTAGAAGAACCATAAAAATAATGTGAAAAGGAATTGCTTAGAAAGTCAATAAATAAATTAAAAAAGAATTCTTAAAAAAATTAACAGTCAACCCAAAAGAAAGTGGGAAAGGAAGAATAGAGTAATAACAAAACAAACACAGATGGGACAAACAGAAAACAAATGGTAAAACAGTATACCTTAATATTTCACCATGCCATAAATCTAAGCACACTAATAAATTGGATAAACATTCCAATTAAAAGGGAGAGAATTTCACACTAGACAAAATAAACAAGATCCCAACATATGCTCTCTATAAGAGATGCACATAAAGATATAAAATATCTAAACAAAATTAACAACCACCTTAACCTAATAAACATTTATAGAACATTGCAGACAAATGCAGGATGCACATTCTTTTCAAGCACAAATGGTATATGCACCAAAACAGACCATTTAGATGAACTATAGAAAGTCTCAATAAATTTGGGGGGAAGAAAAAAAGTAAAGCTTACAGAGCATGTTTCTGACCACAATGGAATTAAATTTGGAACCAAAAATAATCTATCAAGAAAAACAAGTATGTGGAAACTATAACAACACTCATAAATAAGCCATAGTTCAAAGAAGAAATTAAAAAGAAAAAATTTTAAAAATGTTTCCAACTGAATGAAATACAATATATTAAAATCTATGGAATAAAGCTAAGGCAGTACTTAAGAGGAACATTTACAGCCAGCTGTTTATATATGAAAGGAAAAAGAAACAAAAACAATGATGTTTATATATGAAAGGAAAAAGAAACAAAAACAATGACACCCAGCTAACCCTTAAGAAGGTGGGGGGAGGGGAGTAAAGCAAACTCAAAGTAAGCAGATGGAAGGAAATAAACAACAAGAATTAGTAAATTAGAAAACAGAGAAAATTAAAATCTTTTCTTTGAAAAGATTAACAAAACAAAGATGGGACTGACACCACCTTTAAAATTTACCATGAAGTCACTGCAAGAGAAGAGAAAGTCTAGAGATGAGAATCATCTGAGTTTCAACAAAGACTCCAAAGTAATTCACTGGTAAAAAAAAGTCTTCAGTAAATTATACTGGGACAAGCAGATACCCATGTAAAAAAATAATGAAGCCCAACCCCTATTCACATCATAACCTCAAAATAATCTGAGATGGCTCACAGACCTAAGCATAAAAGCTAAAGCTTCTAGATGAAAGGAACAGGACACAGAAAATAACAGCCATTAAAGAAAAATAATACAGAGAGAAATTGAGACTTCACCAAAACCAAAAACTTCCACTCAGCAAAAATCGCTATTAATAAAATGAATAGGGAAGCCACAGGATGGGGGTGGGGATGGAGGTATATTCACAAAACATATCTGACAAAAGACTCAATTCCGGGATATAGAAATAATTATAAAGAATAACTTTTTAGACCCCCCCCCAAAAAAAAAACTGGCAAAGGATTTGAACATTTTGCAAAGGAAGATATACAAATGGCCAATTAGCACATGAAGAAGTGTTTAACACCCAAAAATCATCACAGAAATGCAAATTAAAACCAAAATGAGATAATAACAGTACACATCCAACAGAATAGCTAAAATTAAAATACTGGCAACGAAGCCTCAAATGTTGCTGGTGAAAGTATAAAAATGGTATAACCACTTTAGAAAACAATCTAACAGTTTCACAATATTATAACTCATCATGATGCAAATGAATAGACAACTGTGGTATATTCATGCATGGAATTACTTATAACAGATCTATGGGGAAAGCTTCCAGTGTGAAGGGCTAATATAAAAATAAATAGAAACAAACAAAAAAAAAACTAAGACACTTAGAAGACATAGCATTATGAAGCAACGCCACAAGAATAAAAAAATGTAGCAAATAAAAAGTTTTTATAAATTAGAATTATGATAGCTGAAAATAGTCAATAGGATTGGAAGACAAAGGAAATATCCCAGAACTCCAAAAAAAAGAGCCAGAAAAATGGAAAAGGATAATTGATAATCAATTTAGTGCCATATGACCAATAATATTTCCAGAAAAGTAGAGGAAGAAATCCTAAATTTAAGAAAGGAAGGGAGGGAGGGATGAAGGAAGGAAAGAATTCCTACAATGGAAAAAGGTGCAACTTTGTGTTGAAAAGGTCCAATGAATGAAGACACAACAAGGCACACCTCTTTCAAATTTAAAAATACCAGGGATAAATGGAAAATTCTAATATCTACTACAAAGAGAGGGACAAAATCAGAAAAGAATGATACTGGTCTTAACAACAACACTGGAAGCTGGAGGACAATGACAGTACCTTCAAAATTCTGAAAGAAACGTTTTCAACTTAACTATATCCAGCCCAATTATAAATCAAAAGTGAGGACAGACCAATATATCTTCAGATATTTGGAATCACAAAAAAAAATGACCACTTTGGGCAACTTTGCAGGAAATTTCTGAAGGATGTACTTCATCAAAGTAAGAGTAAAGCAAGAAAAACGTTAAGTTCTAATAAAACAGAAAAGCAAAGGAAATTTCTAGAGTGATAGATAGGAAGGACAAGTCCAGAACAGCTGTGTGGCGGGCACAGAGGAAAAACAGGTCCAATTTGGAGCAGAATGGAATACTGAGAGGGCGGGTAGGAAGGATAAATCATCTGATAGGTGTGATGTGTGTAAACTGTACAGAGAGCTTTTGGATGGCACGAAATGACTTAGCCAAATGTACAAAGAAAACTAAGGCAATGAGATATGATTATTTACTCTAGGGGGGAAAAAGCTGTAGAAAAAAGGGAAACATAATTACAGCACATTGTGGCTCAGTAGTAACAAAACTTTATAGTCACAAAAATGAAAAGATAGAGTGTGGATTAAGCCAAAATACTATACTGGGATAACAAATATAATGTTATATGTTGATTTATATCTCAATTCTTAAAAAAAAAAATTACAGTGTTTAAAATTTCCACATACGTATATTATCCAGAAATGTGGAAGTATATGCTGGGAAAAAAGTTAAGAGATTAAAGAGAGCTGACGAACACACATCATTTTCAGACTTTAGCATTATATAACTTTTTAAAAAGAATATGTATGTGTTACTTCAATATAAACTTTTTATGTTTGAAAAACAAAACAAAAAATTGAACAAAAGCCTTTGTAATGAGGATACAACAGCGAATAAGACAAAGTTCATGCCTCAAGAAGTTTATTTCTATTGAAACAGACAACAAGTAAACAAATAAACTTATCATATGATTACAGGTAGTGATAAACGTTACTCTGAATGTTGGGGAGGTAAGAGTGGTCAGGGGAGGAAAGGGCTCTCTGAGGAGTGACATTTGATCAGAAGTCTGAACCATTTGAAGGTATGAATAAAGTGGGCTCTGGAAAACAGGGAGCAGACAGTGGTAAGTTTAAGTTTGGTGTGTTTGAAACTAGCAAAAAGAACAGAATTAAGAGCAGAATACTAACAGGAGACACCAGATGTAAGCCATCAGAAGTGAAGAACAATAACGATGACATACAAATTGGATATCAGTGCTCAAAATGATACCATGAAATTCACCAATGAGAAAGAAATGATGAGATAATGAAATTAAGTTAAAATGTCATTGTTTTTGGTTCTGAAAATGAACTACAATTAAAATCATATTCCATTCATTCTTAAGTCTGGATAAAACAAGAAATAGCTGACAGAAAAAGACCAAGGTCTATGAAAGTTTAAAAAGAAGTTTAAAAAAAAGGAACACTCAACTTCTGAGGTGAATCTAAAGATAGATATACACGTATGTATTTTATATAGGCATAACCTCATTTTATTGCACTTCGCAGATATTTCGTTTTATACAAATTGAAGGTTTGTGGCAACCCTGTGCTATCAGATGATAGTTAGCAATTTTTAGCAATAAAGTATTTTTAAATTAAGATATGTACATTGTTTTTTAGACATAATGCTATTGCACATTTAAAGACTGCAGTATAGCCTAAACATAACGTTTATATGCACTGGGAAACCAAAAGAAATTGTGTGACTTGTTTTATTGCAATATTCGCTTTATTTTGGTAGTCTGGAACCGAACCCACAATATCTCTGAGGTATGCCTGTACAACACACATAAACAAACACAAAGCTATATACAATAATGTCTAAAAAGATGATCAGATTTGAAATTATTTCCTTCAATTGATAAGTGCATTCAAGTAATCAGTCTTCTAGCTTAAAATCAAGCAATACAAAATCACAGAGACTAAGAACATAGTTTGTAACAGCTTTATTGAGAGGATGCATGCTTTTAGTATACTTATTCCCAGAAAGGTATCAAATTTATAAGAAGATGCTTGGTGCTCTAAAATACTACAGGGAAAAATGTTGGAAGAAAGATAAGGGAAAGGAGTATTTAAGGTAATATAAGCCGTCGTCAACTCTGCCTGTACATTTGAGTCATCTTGGCATTGATGCCCACGGCACTCCACCCCATTCTGATTTAACTGATCTGAGGTGGGGCATTGGGCATACTATGCGACCAAGACTGAGTGATTAGATGTGTCACTCTAATCACTGGATTAGATGTGTCACAGTGGTAAAAATGGAAAATGCTGAGATTGTCAGGTGATACATATAGAAAGTAAAAATACAGGACTAAAGTATCAATCTGATCACATTATTCCCCTGCTTTAAAACAACATACATGACCAAACTCTAATGGCTCGGCTCCCATGGCTTGCAGTTCAACGTCTTAGTCTACACGCAAGGCCCTCTGTGATCTGGTTCTCCTAGCTACCTCTTCAACCTCATCTCCTCTAACTCCCCCACAGGCAAACTAAAATACAGCCAAACTAAACTATTTTCAGCTTCCCTCAATGCACCAAACTATTTCATTCCTCTCCTATTTGCGTATTAGTCCTTCTGCCTAGAATAACACAGAATGCCTTGTAAACACCTACTTATCGCTAAAGTCCAAGTATACCTTTTTTTGTAAAGTCTTCCAGGAACCACCTGAGAAAAAATTAATCACTTCCTTCTTGTTGACCATCACCATGCTTTTATACATACCTGTGAAATAATTTACCATGCTACATCTTTTTTTTCCCCAATCTGTCTCATTTACTGTTTCTTGAGTACTTTGAGAGCAAGTTATATGTAACTTTTCTGTATTTTAACCTTTGCGTCTCCTAGGCCTAACTCTGATGACTGGGTTATGGCCTATGACTAAATGTTAGTTGCATGAATAAATGGGAATAAAATGACAGAATAACCACTATGTAGTTCTAAATTTTCAACAAGGAAGTTAAAGGGAAAGAAAAATTCTAAACAGTAATGGGGATTTAAGAGGACTAAACAATTGTGTGACTACAAAAGTAGCCCATGAATGTCTTTCATCATCTGCCGAATTTTCCCTCTACATCTTTCACTCCCTTCTAGTCTGATTAAGAAAGCCTAAAAAAAACACCGAAACCAAAAAGATACACAACAGTAATAAAACAGAGAGGAGAGAAAAGGGAATGGGACAAGTTACACAGGGAGAACCAACAACTTTGGTAATGTTTTATTTCTTAAACTATGGGAAAAGATAAGCAGGTGATTATTAATCTTCATACTTTTAAACATGTCTTAAAAAGCTGCTTTACATAGTAAATTCATGTACCAAGGATTAGAAAATATAAACTACTGAAAAAAATGTATTAAATTTATGGATAATATCTATATGGAAAAAAAATGTATGGAGTTAAATTCTGGCCACTTTGAAATTACTTGATAAGTGCTATCTGCAGTAATTTCGTTTATACACACACATGTATATGCGTATACGTGTATATGCATATGCATATATCTATCTTTATTAACTTGTAACTTTGAAAAAGGCTATTTTAGTATTCTTATCGACCTACGGAAAAAGTGACTAAAACCATTTCATTCTGTTCATAACTTCTTAAATCCAAAGAAAAAATACCACATTAGCAGTAACAAATTGGTATCATCATAAAACACTGGCTTTTATTACGCCCGGATATTAAATGCAAAATGAAACTATTTGAGTTTTAAAACTAGTTTCAGTTACTGAGAAAACACTCTGTTAAAAGAATGCCTAAAACTTTACCTATTCCCGGCCCTTTTTATCTGGGTATTTTCTCTCTTCAGAAGCCATCACATCTCATTCACTCTGACTCAGAACAGGTTTTACAACTTCTTGGCCCTTTGGACTTGCAACTTTTAGACGTCTCAGAACCAGTTCTAGACTAATTACGGATACGCAATATCCTACATAGAACCAAAAGCATTTCGTTTTCCAACATCGAAGAAAGGAATGAAGGGTTTAGGACGAAGATTTCCAGAAACTGGTGTATCTCAATAGGACAACTCATTCCCGAGTCCTGGAAAGCAGGCGAAATCAGAGAGAACGTGAAGGCGCACTAGCTTAAAGAGCAGGGCGCAAAACAAAGCATCATTAGTAATTAAAAAAAAAAAAAAGTTGATTGCTTTCTGGGTGGACACTTATCCTGGGGCAAGACTTAGGATGCTTAATAGAGATGGGAAAGGCCCTCCAAGTGCCTCCGGGTATCATTAGGTGCTTTCCGCTTTCCTCCTCTAAAATCCCCAAATTCTTGGTTTGGATCCAGGGACACCAAATGCCCCCTTTTCTGACATTCCATTTCTCCCAACCATCACGTTGCACCTTCTTCCAGCCTAAAATAGTGAGTTTCTACCCACCTCCTCGACTAAGTCACTTCTCTGAGTCTCAGAACGTTTGTGTCCACCTAGAAACCTGTCTCCCCTCGGCTGTCCCCTTCGGCGGCTAGACCTCTGCCTCGGATTCGAGCCGTTGCGCAGCTCCATCCTTCTCACCTTGGTTACAGAAGAGGCTCCACAGTTTAGCGAAGATCAGCCCCATCATGAGCACCTGGGCGGGCCACGGGGTTCCCTCAGCAGCAGGTGCCGCTGCGCCGGGCCCCCCACCGCGGCGCTGGCCGTGGGGAACCAAGGAGAAGCCGACTGGGACCACGCGACGACAGCACTGGTTGGCGGAGAAGCCGCGATCGGCTGCTCAGCTACCCGTCAGAAAACGCCGTGCCAAGTCCCTGCCCGAGAGTCCTTTGTTCGAGTCCACTGAGCCCAACGCCGACCCGTAGTCCCTTCGGTCTGAACCCACCTACCCACCAGAGCCTCAACCAGCCTCAAGCCCCGCCTCCACTCCACCTCCCCTCCCGATCCCAGGACCACCCATCTCCGGAAGGACGGGGCCGGAAGTCGGCGCGCTTACGTCAGCCCAGTCCTTCGAAGTGGCGTTTCCTCAGTTTTACTTCCGGGGGGTGAGTTCCGAGCTGCCAGAGGGGTGGAAGGTGGGGGTGTGCGTGGGAGTCGCGGAGTTTCCCAGGGTGAGCGTCTCGTCCTCCTGTTTAGAAGCGGTTGCTGGTTCCCTTTCTTGAGTTTCTGCTGTTTAGCAGGTGCATCCCTGGCCCCTAAACCAGGAGACAGACTGCAGTTACTCTGAGTAGCCGCCGTTTGCTGCACGGAAGTGGGGGGTGTTTTTTCTCAACTCTCACCCAGTTCAGGCTGGCGAGCAGGCTTGGGCTTGTGCCGTGATTCTTAGTTCTAGATAGAATTGATTGCGAGCCGATCCATGGAATGCCAGTAGCCACAGTTCAGCTATGTGATTAACTTAAGGTCCCCCAATTTTGCTGTTATTCGGTATTTTCTTGGATTCCTCAGTCCACAAAATAAGAAAACGTATTTTGTGAAGTGTTGATTGGAAATAACTTCCTTTAATTAAAATGGAATCCTAGGAATCGCTCTTTCCAGTCAACAAAATAGAAGAAAAAGCTACAAAGTGCAAAATAGAAACTGAAATTTCAACGAAAAAATTTGAACAACTAGGGAATTTAAAAATGCATATATATAATATTCTTTAGTAAGAACTATTGTAAACTAATTTCAGAAAATTCTTGGAATAACTGGCTGCACCTGGAATTGAATTCAATTTATTACTCGGTTAACTAAGAAGTCTGCATATATATAAGACAATTTGCTACGTAATAGTTTCGTTTCCATTTTCTTTTCCGTGGTTAGAGTTTAACAAATTTAAAAGCTTCACAGACTAGGATGGAACCTAACAAATTCCCCTGAAACCAGTTGAAGGAGAGATATTAATTGAAAAGACTATGGACGTAAGTCAAGTGGTAGATTTGAACCCTGGCAGCGTGGCCTTTTAACACCCCAATATCGTTACCTGTACAAGTAAAAGTGTATGACTTATGATGTCCTCCCAGTGTTACGGTTCAAAGACCCTTTAAGACTTATACGCAAGGTAGTGTGCTTCAACATTCTGATACTAAATATTCTGATACTAAAGGCAAGTATGTACTAAGCCTATGAAAATTAACATTCACGACCATGTATTGGCCCATATATTTATGGGCCAATTATATGTATTATATATATAAGTTTATATTTAATGATTTTGTGTTTGTGTAAATAGAGGCTTAAAGGGACATTTCTAGTCCTAGTTTCAAGAAAAAAAAGTCAAACAACTAGGGAATGAAAAAATTTTTTAAACTATGTATATCTAATATTCCTCAGAAGGAACTATTAGAAACTATAGATAAAACTTCGAAGAACTGGCTACAGCTGGAATTGAATTCAATTTATTACTCAATTAAGAAACATTGCGTGCACACGTGGAATGTTCACTGTGTCTTTAGAATTCTCCATGAGTCTTTTCATGTTTCTGATTATCTTCTGATACCTTTTTGTTCTGGACTATCTTTTCAAGGATATTTGTATAGCAAGTAGTTTTGAAAAATCTAGCATCTCTCTCTGGGGCAGAGGACGGATTTATTGGCTGATCATGATAATAAAGACAATGTCTCCCACCGGAAAAATTATGAGAAGGTTTGCTAGCAGCGTTTTCAGAAAAGATTAAGGATAGGGTGGAGGGAAGCTCATGGGTGGGGCCGTGAGCTGAGTGGGTTTAGTCACTCTACCCCATGGCTCATGGGAAGGTGTGAGACTAGGGCCAAAATCGGCCCCAACAGGGCCCTCCTTGAGCTTAAGGGAGGTGAGTTCCCAGAGGGGAGGGGGGGGAAGATCAGAGTTTGCTAAACAGGGCTCCTCTCAAGGAACCCAGCTCACTGAGTCTACAGGCATCAGCTGGCCACTGTTGCTTTGCTCTACAGGAGTCAGGGCTTCGGGAACCAGCACAAATGTTGTTACTCTGGCTGCTGCTATTGCTGTGATTAATAAACGGTTCTTTGTCTCTGGCCCAGGAGTCTCATATCTTCTGCCAGTGTCTATGATACTGTGGTAGGCTGACTTGTTTTCTAACAAATAAGGAAAACTGTAGACCCTTCACAGTTCTTGACAGTTTCAGTGACGAAGATGGAATACTGACACAACATGGCTTCCTGGAACAGGAAATACAAGAGCCTCTCCACAGTCCATTTAGTTCACTTAACATGATTTGAGGGAAGTCCTTGGATTTAATAACAGCCATATTATTCAATCCAGCAATAAATAATCCTCCACTCCATTCTCTGTCACTGAGGAGGAATTAGGGAGATGGCTGCAGGCTGAGTACTGGGAGGCAGGTTCATGACTTGATTCTTGTTATCTCTCCTTGGGGTGAGGGCTAGAGTGTCGATCTGATGGTCAGCCTCACACCCATCCGATGATTACAACCAATGCTAAGCTCCACCGTGGGTTAGAGGAAAGTTCTGATCCTTTTCATCCAACAATTACAGAGATACTCACCAATGCTAAATGCAAAAAGAGGGAATTTTATGTCTGCTGTGGGCAGAAACCTTGCAAATCTATAGAACTTTGGCTGGTTAGCTTGGGAGATAAGGGGAAGGCACACACATTTGTTAGGAGGGATGGGAATAGCTTGGCCCTCTTACAGCTCAACTTCTTCTGAATTCTATCAAGCCAATCTTATATCCTTTCAGAGATGACAGTAAAAAGTCAGAGTTTTCTTGAAGTGGGTTTTGACCGTAAAGGCACTCTCTGGCCCTCTTAGTGAGAGTTCCTGAGATAGAGAAAATCCCATGGGAAATCACAGGTGAAGCACTGAATAGCATTGGGGCACTTATTGCCCTGCGTTGCATCTATGCTCTCCCCTGTCCTGGCCCCCACAGGCTGAAAGATGGGGACATAATGGGTCTTTATAAGTTTTATGAAAATCCTCTTGTCCCTCTTGCTCCTGACTGATTCTTCCAGATGAAAAGTTTGGGTGAAAGTAAAGTATCATTGGAAAGAAATATCAATAGTTTTAGTTCCTGGAATGGGACACATTTATTTTGTGGCAATGGAAGGATAGAAAAAACAAGCACCTGGGGAGGGAGCACCTTAAACACTGGGAAGTACAGAGAAATGAAGGGACATTAATATTCTTTTGTCTTTTAGAACAGCTCCAAGACTCTTCCTCACAGAGGAAGATGCCTTAGTGCAGCTCTCCCAAACTATTGCAAGATCCTTGAATTTAACTGACTCCTGGGTTGCTATCTGATACACAGCTTTGATTGCAGTTTGATTGCTATTCTCTTAATCGTACTTCTCTGTATTGGAAATAGAAGCAAATGGCCCCAGCTTCTTCACCTCCCATGGGTATCTTTAAAATTCCATTTTAGCTCCTTTTTATTTTTGAGTCACTGGCTACAACTCTTTTCCGTTTTATTTTATGGTTCAATTTAGGTTTTAGAGCATACATCTTTAACTTATTACATGTATTAGTTTCTTATGACTTCTGTTACAAATTATTACTTGGTGGCTTAAAACAAAATAAATATATCCTCTCATGAAATGTGAAATATTTCATTGAGCTAAAGTCAAAGTGTTGGCAGGGTTACACTCCCTCCAGAAGCTCTAGAAGGGAATTTGCTTCTTTCCTCTTCCAGTTCCTGGTGGCTGCTGACGTTCCTTGACTTATGACCATGTCACTCCCGTCTTTTGCCTCCCTGGTAATACTGCATTCTCTTTTTCTATGTCAAATCTCCCTCTGCCTCTTTTTTTTTTCTGGCTGTGCCACGCAGGATCTTAGTTCCCTGAACAGGGATCAAACCCGTGCCCCCTACAGTGGAAGCGTGGAGTCTTAACCACTGGACTGCCAGGGAAGTCCCCCTCTGCCTCTTTCTTATAAGGACACTTGTGACGCCCAGATTATCTCAGATCTCCTCATATCAAAATCCTTAATCACATCTGCTGAGTCTTTGCCAGTAAAAGGTAATGAATGTTCACAGGCTCTAGAGTTTAAGACTTTTATCTTTGGGGGCCATTATCCAGCCTACATCACAGACTGCTTTCAAATGGTATTATAACAGTTCACATATAGAATAAGAACTTTACAATGTTATATTTCCATTTCTCCCAATTGGCTTTTGTGCTATTATTGTTATACATTTTACTTTCACCTATGTTCAAAATCCTTCATCACATTGTTACTGATTTTTCTTTAAACAATTACCTTTGAGGATTTAAATAAGAAAAATATCTTTATGTATACTCACATAGTTTCCATTTTTAGTGCTCTTCAATTCTTTGACAGATCTAGATTTGCAACTGGTATCATTCTCCTTCTGGTTGAAAGACTTCCTTCAATATTTATTTAGTGCAGGTATGCTGTTGATTAATTCTTTCAGCTTTTGTGTGTCTGACAAATTCTCTGTTTCACCTCGTTTTCTGAAAGATAATTATTCTGGCTAAAGAATTCTAGATTAACCATTTTTTTCTTTCAGTACTTTAGTAATGTTGCGCTGTCGTCTCCAGTATTGCATTTTAAAATTTTTGAGGGAATTTCCTTGCAGTCCAGTGGTTAGGACTCTGTGCTCTCACTGCTAGGGCTTGGGTCCAATCCCTGGTCTGGGAACTAAGATCCCATAAGACGTGGGGAAAGGCCAAAAAAGTAAATAAATAAAGTTTTGAAACATTTATATATTGTAACATAATTGCCACTGTGGCAATATTTAGCACCTCTATCATGTTATATAATCATAATATTATTGTCTGTATTCATTATACTGTGCATTAGATCTCTATGGCTTATGTACTACTAAGTTTGTACGCTTAAACAACATCAAACTATTCCCCTATCCTCTGGTAACCATGATTTTACTGTTTCTTTAAAAGTTTGACTTTTTTAGATTCTATATGTAAATGATACCGCACAATACTTGTCTTTGTCTATCTGGCTTATCTCACTTAGCATAACGTTGTCTTGTACTGTTTTGGAAAAAAACTCTGTGGTCATCTTTGTCTTTGTTACTTTATTTTTGTAATGTGCCTTTTTATCCTTACGGTTTATTTAAAGATTTTCTTTTTTTCACTGCTTTTAAGCAATTTGATTATGATGTGTCATGCTTCCTGTGCTTGGTGTTCACTGAGCCTCTCAGATCTGTGGAGTTATACATTTCATCATACTTAGAAAAATAGTTAGGAACCCACATGCATGTATATTATGTCATTTGAAGTTGTTCTATGGCTCACAGAAATCCTGAATTTTCTTTCCCCCCCACAGAATCTTTTCTGTATCTTTCTTCCTGGGTGGTTTCTCTTTACTATTAGGTTTATGAATCTTTTCTTCTGTGATTGCTAACTTACTGTTTCTCTTAGCCAGTGCATTTTTTCTTCTAAGACATTTTCATTTCTGGAACGTTGATTTGAGTGCTGTCATATCTTCTATGTCTCCACTTAACATGTTCAATCTTTCCTCTAGATTCTTGAATATATGGAATACAGTTGTAGTAATTTTTTTGTCCTGTCTACCAATGTTATCATCTGTCATGACTGGGGTCATTTTGACTGATTGATTTTTATCCCATTACATTAGTATATTGTATTTTCCTCTTTCTTTGCATGATTTGCAACTTTTTATTTTTTTGGTTGTGCTGCACAGCATGTGGGATCTTACTTCCCAGATCAGGGATCGAACCTGTGTCCCCTGCAGTGGAAGTGCAGAGTCCTAACCACTGGACTGCCAGGGAATTCCCCTGCAACTTTTTTTTTTTTTTTTTTTTTAATTTTTGCTGTGTTGGGTCTTCGTTTCTGTGCGAGGGCTTTCTCTAGTTGTGGCAAGCGGGATCCACTCCATCGCGGTGCGCTGGCATCTCACTATTGCGGCCTCTCGTTGCGGAGCACAGGCTCCAGACGCGCAGGCTCAGTAGTTGTGGCTCATGGGCCTAGTTGCTCTGCAGCATGTGGGATCTTCCCAGACCAGGGCTCGAACCTGTGTCCCCTGCATTAGCAGGCAGATTCTCAACCACTGCGCCACCAGCGAAGCACCCCCCCCCCCCCCCGTGCAACTTTTGATTGGATACTTGACAGTGTGATTTTTACCTTGTTGGGTGCTGGATGTTTTGATATGCGTATAAATATTCTTGAGCTCTGTTCTGGGTCTCAGTCAAGTTATTGGAAATGTTTGATTCTTTCAGGTATTACTTTGAAGATTCATTTGTCAGGTCCAGAGAAGTGTTTAGAGTAGAACTAGTTTTGACCACCTCCTGTGGCAAAATCCTTGTGAGTACTTAGGGAGTACCCATAAATTATAAAGCTTTTCACTCTAGCTGGAGAGAATATAAAATATTTCCAGCTCTTTGTGAGCTATGAATATTGTACCCTTTGATGCTTTTAGGTGGCTCTTTCCCTAGCCTAGCATGTATGTGCCCATACATGCATACGGTGACATTAATCCGCTGTGGACTTGAAGGGGGTCCCTCTGAGAATTTATGGAGCTCTCTCACTCTTTTTCAATCTCTTCTTTAGTATTCCCTCCTCTTAACTCGAATTTCCTTGGCCTTACTGGACATCTTTTCTTCAACTCAGGGAGACTTCTGGGGTCTCCCTGGGTTCCCCCCTCTTTGCATTATGATTTGGAAACTCCTCTCTTCAGAAAGTAAGTTTAGGAAATCACAGGGCTCATCTTGTTTGTTTCCTGTTACCCAGGGATCACTGTCATTAATTGCCTGATAGCCAATATCTTGAAATTCATTGTTTCTTATATTTTGTCTGATTTTTTAGTTGGTGAGCTAGGAGGATAAACCCAGTCCCTGTTACACCATTTTGGTTGGAAGCAGAAATCTTCCTATTATCCCTTGAAGAATAACGTAAGTGGTACATGTTCATGGTACGACATGGTATTTAACATACGTACCTGAATCACTTTGTTGTACACCAGAAATTAACACATTGTAAATCAACTATAGTTCGACAACAAAATATTTAATAGTCTAAAAAAAAAATTTTGACTCCACAACACCTCGCAGTGAAACATTTAGACGGTGTCAGAGGAGGGCCTGGGGCTCAGGCTTTGTCGGTGTAGCCCAAGCTCTTATAGCACTAAACGGGACGTTATTTCTCGAGGCCAAAAGCCTGTAATCATCTCCGCGTGTGAGGCGTCTGGAAGTAATCGCATAGGATACCGAGGGCGCGGTGGAGGCGCGCAGCCTCTCGAAGGCCCCGCCGTTGCCGGAAGCCCTCGCCCCTCTCCCCGCGCGCGTGGGATGGGCGGCTCCCGCCCGCGGCGTCTGACGTAGGACGTCGGCGTCGTGACGTGGCGTCAACGGCCGTCCGGCGGCTGGCGTCTTATCCTCGCTGCGGCCGCCCGGGGACGCTGAAGCCCGGCGTTTCCTGGCGGCACAAATGTCCGTTTGTAAAGCAGCAGGGCTGGAGTCTGCAGGATTTGCAGGCTTCCGTCTTGAAGGAAGTCTGGGAGGCTCAGAATTTCCAGCGTTTTCACCTTTGAGCCAGCCTCGCCAGGGCCAAACCACCCAGTAGCCTGACTGCCAGCAGCCTCGGCAGGTATACCGAGTGGTGGGGGACTTACCTCGTCAGCTGTGAGCGTGTTCACAGATTGCCTGGCCAAAGCATCCTTGCTTCTCTCTTCATTCCCCCCCCCCCCCCCCCGCGTGACTGCCTCAGCTGCGGCTGAGCTTCTCTTGTCTTGATGGAGAATTTAAGGACCGTAAACCCTATGCCTCCCACCCCCACAGTTTTGTATAATGTGTCGTTAAAGGGCTTGAAATGGATATCAAGCTAATCCTTGAAGGGAAACCAGAAAACGTTTGTCTTCGTGGTGGAAAGTGACTGATAAACTTGGGTAATTTTATGGTGATAGAGTATCCACCTCCTGGCATTGTTAGGAGAGTTAAATGGAGCAAATGTGTAAAATCCTTAAGTATTTTTTTATGTGTTCACTGCATGTAACTTTTTTTTTTTAAGTTTCTGTGAACTTTCATGGATCCATTTATTAGGCTGTTTTCTAGCACCTGGTGAGTGCCCCATCCTTTTCTGTTGGTTTCTTGAAGTAGCCCACATCTCTGCCTTCCTGTCTGCAGCCTTAGGTAAAGTTTCCCTGTTCCTGTCTAAAGTGAGTTGGCGCATTCGTGCCTTAAAACCCATTTCTTCTTGTTTACTCAAGGGTATCATCACAGCAATTCCCTCTCTCCCAGTCATACTTTTTGCTTTCTACTGAATCATTTCCATCAGCAAATTAGTTTCCTAGGGCTGCCGTAACAACGTGCCACAAAAAGGGTGGCCTAAAACAATTTGTTGTGAGAGAAATTTACTATCTAACAATTCTGGAGTCTAGGAGTCTGAAATCAAGGTGTTGGTAGGGCTGTGCTCCCCCTGAAGGTTTTTCCCAGCTTCTGGTGGGTGCTGGCAATCCTTAACATTCCTTGGTTTGCAGCTGCACACCTCCAATCTCTGCCCTTGTCATTTCGTGGCCTTCTTCCCTGTACATCTGTGTACAAGTGTCATCACATGGCTTTCTTATAATGACGCCAGTTATTGGATTTAGGGCCCACCCTATTCCAATATGACCTCATTTTAACCTGATCACATCTGCAAAGACTGTATTTTCAAATACAGTCATATTCCCAGGTACCAGGGGTTAGGACTTGAACATATCTATTTGGGGGACACAGTTCAACCCACAACAATGGGACTAGTCTATGTGTGGAGCACTGCAGACAACAGAGAGCCAATGCTATTCTATCTTAATTTTGCCAGTCTGTCAGATAATTCCCATGGGAGGAGGAATTGTTCTGCGTCTTAATCAGCTTTGGAAAGAGAGAAGTAGGAGAATGAAAGCTTAATAAGTCCTACCCAGTCTATACTTCCTTATTCTAGCATGACATTGGTGCTGCCCCGGTATTACTCTGCTGATACCCTGGGATCAGCAAATAATAGGCTATTACTGCTTATGGAAATAGTGATATATATAAAGGGCCTATATTAGCTCAAGAATGGTGGGGAAAGGTAAAAATAAAATTTTAAAGTTTTCTAAATACGTTCTTTCACTACTGCCACTGTCTTCTTCCCTTCCTTCAGCTCCTGTGCTAAATGCCCACACATAAATCACATGTCTAGGGGTTTCTTATAGGTTTGTTTTTTTTTTCTTTGTTTTGTTAGGAATGTTTCCCTCTCCATTTTGTAATTTCTCCAGAGTTGATTTTGGGATTCACCATCTTCATGGCAATTGATAGTCTGGCTATCATTTTTTTTTCTTTTTAAAAATTTTTATTTTATATTGAAGCATAGTTGATTTACAATGTTGTGTTAGTTTCAGGTGTACACCACAGTGATTCAGTTTTATGTATATATATCTATTCTTTTTCAAATTCTTTTTCCATTTAGGTTATTACAGATTATTGAGAAGAGTTCCCTTTGCTATACAGTAGGTTCTTGTTGGCTATCTCTTTTACTTATTCATTTATTTTGGCTGCACTGGGGCTTAGTTGCCGCATGCGGGATCTTTAGTTGTGGCATGTGGACTTCTTAGTTGTGGCATGCGAACTCTTAGTTGTGGCATGCATGTGGGATCTAGTTCCCCCACCAGGGATCGAACCCAGGCCCCCTGCATTAGGAGCACGGAGTCTTACCCACTGGACCACCAGGGAAGTCCCTGGTTATCTATTTTAAATATAGTAGTGTGTATATGTGAATCCCAAAATTTATCTACCCTCCCCCCCACCCACCTTTCCCCTTTGGTAACCATAAGTTTGTTATTCTAAGTCTAGGAGTCTGTTTCTGTCTTGTAAATAAGTTCATTTGTATCTTTTTAAAAATAATAATTTCCCCATATAAGCGATATCATATGATATTTGTCTTTTTCTGTCTGACTTGCTTCACTTAGTATGATAATCTCCAGGTCCATTCACGTTGCTGCAAATGGCATTATTTCATTCTTTTTAATCTGCCATCATTTTTAATCTGAAATCTTAATGTTTTATTTACAGGGAGGAATAAAATTTTTTCATCTATAATTCAGAAGCTAAGTAAATAACAAAATGAAGCCAGTAAAGCATCTGTTGGCATCTAGTAGTAAATTGTCAAATGTTCCAGAATTAACATATATAAAAGGAGTATTTAATTCACCATTGTCACCTAAACCAAAGGAAAAACATAGTGCAAAATTAGTACGTGATAAACTTGAACCAGTGGTCTTAAGATCTCCACCAACAGGGGAATCCATCATAAGGTATGCTTTGCCCATTCCATCAAGTAAGACAGAGGAGTTAATAGCAGAAGATGAATTGATCAGGAAAATTACCAAACATCTGAAGATGGTAAGATACTTGTTGGTGCCTGGGTTGGGGGTCCCCATGACCATCGTCAGGTTTAGTGATTTCCTTTGAGGACTCACTGGACTCAGTATATAGTCATATTGATGGCCAAGATATATTATAGTGAAAGGATTAAAAGCAAAATCAGCAAAAGGAAAAGGCACATGGGGTGAAGTCTCGAGGAAACCAGGTGCAAGTTTCCAAGATTTCTTTCCCTTTAGAGTCACACAGGACTTGCTTAATTCCTTCAACCAGTTGTTACAGCACATGTGAAATATCTACCAGAGGAGTTCACTAGAGATTCAGTGCCCAGGGTTTTATTGGAGGTTGGTCACCTAGGTACTCTCTGCCTAGCATGTACCAAAATTCCAGACTCCCTGAAGGAAAGCATGTGTTCAGCATAAATCATATAGTTGGTACAATAAGTTTAGGGACAGTGAGCCACTGTCATCAGTCAATGAATAGTGGGAACCCTCCTGAAATCCAAGTTCTGAGACACAAGCAGATCTTTCTAAGGATAGGCTTTTCTCAGTCTCATGCCTGCTCTGTAGCTCTTCTCTGCACTTTAGAAACTCTAGCTGTTAGTGTTGGGGAAAAAATATCTTCCTTTTTTCTGAGTTCCTTGCACAGTGATCCAGAATTGAGTTGTAAATGTACCAAATACCAAGTGAGAACAATGATGAATAGCACAAATATACAAAAAAAATACAGTTCATCAAACTTCCAAAATACAAGTTTGCCCTAAGTTCAGGGGGTTAGCTCAGAGAATTTCCTTTAAAAATGTATTGCTTTCTGGTCTCTATCTCCCTATTTTCCCCACTCTCTTCAAAGAGGAAAGCCAAGTCAATTAGATTTTGAGGTAAACTTTGATGGTAAGTAGAGTTGATGCTTCAGCTGTTCATAGACTCCCTTCAACACAGAAATGGAAGAGTCATAGGGCCTATCTTCATTGCTAGGGAGGGATCAAGGCCTATTGCTCATACTCCTTCTTCAGGATAATACGAGGTGGGGCATGAGACGGAAAATTTAAGTTTATGGTACTGGTAGAAGTAAGTCTTACTGCTAAAATGGTTCTGACATAGTTGATTAAATATCTTTTTAGATTTAATGTAATATTTTTACCCTATATAAGTACATAATTTGCTTTGATTTTTCTCATAGGTTGTTTCTACTTTGGAAGAAACCTATGGATTTAACATTCCAAGTGGAGAAGAACCAGTTGTGAAGCCTGAACATGAAGGATTAACCTTTCCTGTAAGTATATGTAATGCTAATGTAGAGACATTAATACTGAAAAGGGCTAAGATTTTCTTTTAGAGTCTGTATATGTTCCTCCTAGGAAACTTGAAAGTAGTGTACTGATTTTTCCATTCTCTGCCAACACTTATCTTAAAGTTTAATTAAGGCATGTCTATATCTTTTTTTTTATTACTGAAGTATTTATTGGATTTCAATTTTAAATTTGTTTTCATGCATTTGTATATGTTCTTAAACATTTTATTTATTTATTATTTTTTTTTATTCTTGTTAGTCATCCATTTTATACACATCAGTGTATACATGTCAATCCCAATCTCCCAAATCATCACACCACCGCATATCTATATCTTGAGCCTACTTTTGTTGCTAATGCATCTCTTGTTTAATATGTAAGCTTGTGGTTGGCTGTTGGTTTGCAATGTATATTCTTTATTATGTTAAGAAAGTATTCTTCTATTTATGGTTTGCTAAATAAAAAACCCCCAACATTGAAAAGATTACTGAGTTTTAGTAAATGTCTGTGTTGTGTATATTGAAATGATATAACTATTAAGGTGATTATGTGCTTCACCTTCAGTCTATTGATGAGACGAATTATTTTTACATATTTCTTAATAGTCGACTATAATACACTGTACTCGTTGGTCATTCTTCTATTTTATAATTAGTTTTGTTAGTTATGGATTGAGTTTGGCTTCATGTAATAAAATACCTATGTTGGGTCTTTCAAACCATAAACATAGTATGTTTCTCCATTTATTTGATTGATTTCATTGTCCTGTTTGATTTCTTTCTTCAGCATTCTGTAATTTTCATCATAAAGATCCTGTATATTGTTTTTCAGATTTATACATTAATATTTCATGTTTTTTGGAATGATTTTTAATGGCATTATATTTTTAATTTCAGTTTCCACCTGTTTGTTATTAGTATATAGAAATATGATTGATTTTCGTGTGTTGATCATACATCTTGCAACCTTGCTCAATGTACTTCTTTATTCTAGGAATCTTTCGGTAGATGTTTTGGGGTTTTATACATAGACAATTATGTCATCTTCAGATAAGGACAGTTTTACTTCTTCTTGTCCAATCTGAATGTTTTTATTTCCTTGTCTCTCTCTTTTTCTCTTTTTTTTTTTTTTTTTTGGCTGTGCCATGCTGCTTGTGGGATCTTAATTCCCTGACCAGGGACCGAACCTGTGCCCTCTGCAATGGGAGCATGGATTCTTAACCACTGGATTGCCAGGGAAGTCCCCACATATCTTTTTTTTTTTTTTTCGGTATGCGGGCCTCTCACTGTTGTGGCCTCTCCCATTGTGGAGCACAGGCTCCGGACACGCAGGCTCGGCAGCCATGGCTCACGGGCCTAGCCACTTCGCGGCACGTGGGATCTTCCCGGACTGGGGCACGAACCCGTGTCCCCTGCATCGGCAGGCAGACTCTCAACCACTGCGCCACCAGGGAAGCCCCCACATATCTTTTTGAATTAGAGTTTTCTCTGGATATATGCCCAGGAGTGGGATTGCCGTATCATATGGTAACTCTATTTTTAGTTTTTTGAGGAAACTCCATACTGTTCTCCATGGTGGCTGCACCAATTTACATTTCCACCAACAAGGTAGGGGGGTTCCTTTTGCTCCACAGCCTCGCCAGCATATGTTATCTGTAGACTTTTTAATGATGTCCATTCTGACTAGTGTGAGGTGATATCTCATTATAGTTTTGATTTGTGTTTCTCTAATAATTAGCGATATTGAGTATCTTTTCATGTGCCTATATGTCTTCTTTTTCATATGCCTATCTGTATGTCTTCTTTGGAGAAATGTCTATTTAGGTTTTCAGCCCATTTTTTGATTGGGTTGTTTGTTTTTCTGATATTAAGCCACATGAGCTGTTTGTGAATTTTGGAAATTAATCCCTTTTTGGTAGCATCATTTGCAAATATTTTCTCCCAGTCTGTAAGTTTGTTTTGTTGATGGTTTCCTTTACTGTGTGAAAGCTTTTAAGTTTAATTATGTCCCATTTGTTTTTGTTTCCTTTACTCTAGGAGAGGGATCCAAAAAAATATTGCTACGTTTTATGTCAAAGTGTGTTCTGCCTGTGTTTTCCTCTAGAGTTTTATAATGTCTGCCCTTATATTTAGGTCTTTAATCCATTTTGAGTTTATTTTTGTGTTACAGTGTTAGGGAGTGTTCTAATTTCATCCTTTCACATGTAGCTGTCCAGTTTTCCCAGCACCACTTATTGAAGCGGCTGTCTTTTCTCCATTGTATATTCTTGCCTCCTTTGTTGTAGATTATTTGACCATATGTGCTTGGGTTTATTTCTGGGCTTTCTGTCCTGGTCCATTAATCTATATGTCTCTTTTTGTGCCAGTACCATACTGTTTTGATTACTGTAGGTTTGTAGTATAGTCTGAAGTCAGGGAGAGTGATTTCTCAAGCTCCATTCTTCTTTCTCAGGATTGTTTTGGCTATTCGGGGTCTTTTGTGTTTCTATACAGATTTTAAAATTTTTTTGCTCTAGTTCTGTGAAGAATGGCATTGGTAATTTGATAGGAATTGCATTGAAAGCATAGATTGCCTTGGGTAGTATGGTCATTTTAACACTATTGAGTCTTCCAATCCAAGAACACAGTATATCTTTCCATCTGTTTGTGTCACCTTCAGTTTCTTTCATTAGCATCTTATAGTTTTTGGAGAACAGGTCTTTTGTTTCCTTAGGTAGGTTTATTCCTAGGTACTTTATTTTATTTTATTTTTTGATGTGATGGGGTTGTTTCCTTAATTTCTCTTTCTGATCTTTTGTTGTTAGTGTATACAAATGTGACAGATTTCTGTATATTAATTTTGTATCCTGCAACTTTACTGAATTCATTGCTGAGCTTCAGTAGTTTTCTGGTAGTGTCTTTAGGATTTTCTATGTATACTATCATGTCATCTGAAAACAGTGACAGTTTTACTTCTTCTTTTCTAATTTGGATTCCTTTTCTTTTTCTTGTCTGAGTGCTGTGGCTAGGACTTCCAAAACTATGTTGAGTAAAAGTGGCGAGGGTGGGCATTCTCACAGTTGAGTATTATGTTAGCTGTGGGTTGGTCATATATGGCCTTTATTATGTTGAGGGTATGTTCCCTCTATTCTTACTTTCTAAAGAGTTTTTTTTTTAATCATAAATGGATGTTGAATTTTATCAGAAGTTTCTTCTGCATCTATTGAGATGATCATATGGTTTATATTCTTCAATTTGTTAATGTTGTGTATCACATTGATTGATTTGTGGATATTGAAAAATCCTTGCATCCCTGGGATAAATCCCACTTGGTCATATTGTATGAACCTTTTAATGTATTGTTGGAGTAGGTTTGCTCGTATTTTGAGGATTTTTGCATCTATGTTCATCAGTGATATGGGGCTGTAATTTTCTTTTTTTGTGGTATCTTTGTCTGGTTTTGGTATCAGGGTGATGGTAGCCTCATAGAATGAGTTCAGAAGTCTTCCTTCCTCTCCAGTTTTTTGGAATATTTTCGGAAGGATAGGTGTTAACTCTTCTCTAAATGTTTGGTAGAAGTCACCTGTGAAGTCATCTGGTCCTGGACTTTTGTTTTTTGGGAGTTTTTACGTTACTCTTTTAATTTCAGTTCTGATAATTGGTCTGTTCACATTTTCTCTTTGTTCTTGGTTCAAGAATTTGTCCATATCTTCTGGATTGTCCATTTTATTGGCTTATAGTTGCTTGTAGTAGTTTCATGATCCTTTGTATTTCTGTGGTGTTGGTTGTAACTTTTCCTTTTTCATTTCTGATTTTATTGATTTGGGCCCTCTCCCTTCTTTTCTTGAGTCTGGCTAAAGTTTTATCAATTTTGTTTGTTTTTTCAAAGAATTAGATTTCAGTGGTCTTGTCTATTGATTTTTTAATCTCTATTTCATTTATTTCAGCTCTGATCTTTATGATTTCTTTTCTTCTACTAACTTTTGCTTTTGTTTGTTCTTTATTCTAGTTGCTTTAGGCGTGAGGTTAGGTTGTTTGAGATTTTTCTTGTTTCCACAGGTAAGCTTGTATTGCTGTAAACTTCCCTCTGTAGAACTGCTTCTGCTGCATCCCATAGGTTTTGGATTATCATGCTTTCATTTTCATTTGTCTCTAGGTATATTTTGATTTCCTCTTTGATTTCTTCATTGAGCCACTGGTTGTTTAGCAGCATATCATTTAGCATCCATGTGTTTGTGTTTTTTGCAGTTTTTTCTTGTAGTTGATTTTTAGCCTCATAGTGTTGTGGTCAGAAAGGATGCTTGATATTTCAGTTTTCTTATATTTAGCGAGGCTTGCTTTGTGGCCCTGCATGTGATCTATCCTGGATAATGTTCTGTGTGCACTTGAAAAGAATATGTATCTTGATCAAATTGATGTTCATCGTCTATTTGTGGCACCTGAATGTGGGTGGAAGAAAATCCCCAAGTCTGCTAATGGTCTCACTTTATATTTGTGATTAGTAACTCTAGTTAATTCATTTTCCCACTCTCCTGAATGACTATTTTAGTTTCCCCCTCTGTCTCTTATATGATTATAGGTTTTACCATGATAAAAAAATATGAACCTCTGAGTATGTTTAAAATGTAATGTTGAGGGATCATATTTGTCCTGGAGAACATTCTGTCAGAATTCTAACTGTATATAAGCATCTGAGGTTTATTTATCTTTGGTCAATTCTCGGATTTACAGATCACTGCTCTACTAAAAGAGATTCAGTCATTGTGACATTTTAATATGTAACTTTTTTTCCTCAAAATTTTCTATTGCTCATTAAGTAAGGGTGAAAGACTATTATCTCTTGGCAAGTATAGTTATAATCAGAAGTCATAATTAGCATTCATTTTTTAACACAAAGCATTATTTAACGTATATTTAAGTGTGTACTTTTTCTGCTACCCCTAAATTTCAGAAGGCTAAGGCTGGAATGCTTGATTTTCTACACCTGTGTAGAGGAGAATGTGAAGAGAGACATAGCTGGGTATATGTCATTACTGAGCCACTACCCAGAATGTACTTTCTTTCTGGGAAAATTTGCTGGTATAGCATTTGGAACATGGTTTCTCATTTTATGCATTTCAAGGGACAGAAATTACATACACAAAACTATTTTCAAAAGTAGTTAAATATTCTAAAATATAGATGGATATGCATATGAATTCTGAAATAAAAGTAACTTTCTCTTTTTTTCATAAGGTTGAGAATGATCTGAATTCATTCTTGGTATGTTGTTCACAACTTGCAGCTCAGTTAGAAGCAGCAGCTAAGGAAGAACGTAATGTACGTATTCTGTGGAAACTGCTAAGCATAAAATATTACTTAATATTTTAATTATAAGCTAATAATAATAAAACAAGATAAACTGATAATAATTACTATTCATTATTATTAATCATTTTAATAATAAAATATTTAAAGTTATATTGGTTGTTTGATCTTGAATATGATAATCCAGGCAGCAATATTAGTCTAGATATAGTGCCTTAAGTAGTTATAAAGAACATTGGAGGGCTTCCCTGGTGGCGCAGTGGTTGAGAGTCCACCTGCCAATGCAGGGGACATGGATTTGTGCCCTGGTCCGGGAAGATCCCACATGCCGCGGAGCGCCTAGGCCCGTGAGCCATGGCCGCTGAGCCTGCGTGTCTGAAGCCTGTGCTCTGCAACGGGAGAGACCACAACAGTGAGAGGCCCGCGTAACGCAAAAAAAAAAAGAAAAAAAAAGCATTGGAAAGCATTATTTATCGTAGGCATTTATGTCTGTGAATTGTCCTTTATGTACAGCATTGACTGGGTCATTAATATTTTCATATGTAGTATTTATATTTTACTGTGTTTTTTAAGTAAGTACATTTATATTACAAAAGTAATGGCATAAATAATGAAAATTTAAAAATGAAGGCATACAAAAAGAAAATAAAAGTCATCATAATCCTGTTTCCCTGAGATAACTCTTGTCAACATATTTTTGTTTACCTTCTTATTTTTCCATAGTTATACATATTATTCTTTAGAAATTAAATAATGCCATATGTATTATTTGGTAATACATTTTCTTATTTTGTGAGTTTTGAAAAATAACATTCATTGTGTTTTAGCTGATTTTGAAAGTATTATTGTGGAACATTTAAAGAAGTATGAAAAGTACATAGGAAAATAAATTATGTGTAATGTTACTCTGATGCATAAGCATTAGTAACATTATAAAATATACTTTCTCGTGTTTTGCTATATATATACACACACACACATATATATATTTATATACACACTTTTTCTAATTTTTTAATTGGGAAATGAACATAAAGTATACTCTCTTAAGCATTTTTAAGTGTACAGTTCAGTGGTGTTAAGTACATTTATATTGTGTAACCATCACTGCCTTCCACTACAGAGCTCTTTTCATCTTGCAAAACTGAAACTGTATGCATTAAACAATAACTTCCTGTGACCCCCTCTGTTTGGCCCCTAGTAATCACCCTTCTACTCTCAGTTACTATGAGGGGTTGTTTTTGTTTGTTTTGATTTCATGTATAAATGGGGTCATGAAATATTTTTCTTTCTGTGTCTGGCTTGTTTCATTTACCATAGTGTCTTACAGATTCATCAATGTTGTCACAAATGGCAGGTTTTCCTTCTTTTTTTAATGCCTGAATAATATTCCATTTTGTATGTATATCACAGTTTCTTTATCCATTCATCCATTGATGGACACTTAGACTTTTTCTATATCTTGGCTATTGTGAATAATGCTGCAAAGACCATGGGAGTGCAGATATCTTTTTGAGATACTGATTTTGTTTCCTTTGGATATATACCTGAAAGTGGGACTGCTGGATCATATGGTACTTATATTTTTAATTTTTTTTTAGAAACCTACATACTGTTTTCCATAGTTGCTATATCAATTTACACACCCACCAACAGTGCATGAGGGTTCCCTCTCTCCACATCCTTATCAGTGCTTATTTTCTCTTAATACACATTTTCACAGGTATGAGGTGATATCTCATATGATTTTAATTTGCATTTCCCTGATGATGAGTGATGTTGAACACCTTTTCATGTACCCGTTGTTCATTTGTATGTCTTATTTGGAAAAATGTCTATTCATTTTTTTATTTCTTTGCCCATTTTAAAATCAGGTTATTTGTTATTTTGCTATTGAGTTGCATGAGTTCCTTATATATTCTAGATATTAAGCCTTTTTACAGTAATATATATGGCTTGCAAATATTTGCTCCCCTTCCATAGATTGCCTTTTCATTTTGTTGATGGTTTCCTTTGATGTGTGGTGACTTTTTAATTTGATGTAGACCCATTTGTTTATTTTTTTCATTCTTTTTCAAAGTTTTATTTTTTTCTATGTATTTATTTATGTATTTATTTTGGCTGCACTGGGTCTTAGTTGCGGCATGCAAGCTTCGTGGTTGTGGCATGCAGACATCTTAGTTGTAGCATGTGGACTTCTTAGTTGTGGCATGTGGACTCTTAGTTGTGGCATGCATGTGGGATCTAGTTTCCAAAACAGGGATTGAGCCCAGGCCCTCTGCATTGGAAGCGCAGAGTCTTACCCACTGGACCACCAGGGAAGTCTTGCATTAGTTTAATTTTGCTTTTGTTAAGCTTGGGCTTTAGGTGTCATGTCCAAGAAATCATTGCCAAATCCAATTTCCTGACGCTTTTCCCCTGTGTTTTCTTCCAGCAGTTTAATAGGTTTAGATCTTGTATTCAGGTTATGGATCCATTTTGAGTTAATTTTTATACATAGTGTAAGGGAAGGATGAACTTTATTCTTTGCATGTGGATATCTAATTTTTTCAGCATTATTTGTTGACGAGATGGTTCTTTCCCCATTGGTACTCTTGTATAAAATCATTTTGCCATATATAATAGGGTTTATTTCTGGGTTTTCAATTCTGTTCCATTGGTTTATGTATCTTTTAAATTATTTTTTATTTTTATTTTAAAAAATTTCGATATTGGGCTTCCCTGGTGGCGCAGTGGTTGAGGGTCCGCCTGCCGATGCAGGGGATGCGGGTTCGTGCCCTGGTCTGGGAAGATCCCACGTGCCGCGGAGCGGCTGGGCCCGTGAACCATGGCCCATGAGCTTGTGCGTCCGGAGCCTGTGCTCCACAGCGGGAGAGGCCACAACAGTGAGAGGCCCATGTACCACAAAAAAAAAAAAAAAAAAAAAAAAAAAAATTTAGATATCATTCACATATAACCCTGTATTAGTTTTAGGTGTACATATGTATCTATCTTTATGACAGTGCAGCACTGTCTTAATTACTTTTGCTGTAGGGTATCTTGAAATCAGGAAGGTTGAGGCCTATGACTTTGTTTTGATTTTTTAAGATTGTTTTGGCAATTTGGGGGCCCTTGATATTCCATATGAATGATAGTATTTTTTCTATTTCTGCAGAAAATGCCATTGGGATTTTGATAGGGATTGCACTGGCTATTATGTACATTTTAGCAGTAGTAAGTCTTCCAATCCATGACCATGGGGTGTCTTTCCATCTATTTGTATCTTGTTTAATTTCTTTTAGCAATGTTTTATAGTTCCCTCTGTTAAAATCTTTCATCTCCGTGGTTTATTTTATTCCTAAATATTTTTATGTTTTTTGATGCTATAGTAAATTGGATTATTTTCTTAATTTTCTTTTTGGATTGGTCATTGTTAACATACGAATGCAACTGACTTTTTTTCCCCAACATCTTTATTGGAGTATAATTGCTTTACAGTGTTTTAGTTTCTGCTGTATAACAAAGTGAATCAGCTATATGTGTACATATATCCCCATATCCCCTCCCTCTTGCATCTCCCTCCCACCCTCTCTATCCTACCGCTCTAGGTGGTCACAAAGCACTGAGCTGATCTCCCTGTGCAATGCGGCTGCTTCCCACTAGCTATCTATTTTACATTTGGTAGTGTATGTATGTCAGTGCTACTCTCTCACTTCGTCCCAGCTTACCCTTCCCCATCCCCGTGTTTTCAAGTCCATTCTATACCTCTGCATCTTTATTCCTGTTCTGCCCCTAAGTTCATCAGAACCATTTTTGTTTTTTTAGACTCCATATATATGTGTTAGCATACGGTATTTGTTTTTCTCTCTCTGACTTATTTCACTTTGTATGAGAGACTCTAGGTTCATCCACCTCACTACAAATAACTCAATTTCGTTTCTTTTTATGGCTAAGTAATATTCCATTGTATATATGTGCCACATCTTCTTTATCCATTCATCTGTTGATGGACACTTAGGTTGCTTCCATGTCCTGGCTCTATTGTAAATAGTGCTGCAATGAACATTCTGGTGCATGGCTCTCTCTTTTTTTTTTTGCGGTACATGGGCCTCTCACTGTTGTGGCCTCTCCCGTTGCGGAGCACAGGCTCCGGATGCACAGGCTTAGTGGCCATGGCTCATGGGCCCAGCTGCTCCACGGCCTGTGGGATCTTCCCGGACCGGGGCACGAACCCGTGTCCGCTGCATCGGCAGGTGGACTCTCAACCACTGCGCCACCAGGGAAGCCCCATGACTCTTTTTGAATTATAGTTTCCTCAGGGTATAGGCCCAGTGGTGGGATTGCTGGGTCATATGGTCTATTTTTAGTTTTTTAAGGAACCTCTATACTGTTCTCTGTAGTGGCTGTATCAATTTACATTCGCACTAACAGTGCAAGAGGGTTCCCTTTTCTCCACAGCCTCTCCAGCATTTATTGTTTGTAGATTTTTTTGATGATGGCCATTATGACTGGTGTGAAGTGATACCTCATTGTAGTTTTGATTTGCGTTTCTCTAATGATTAGTGATGTTGAGCATCCTTTCATGTGTTTGTTGGCAATTTGTATATCTTCTTTGGAGAAATGTCTATTTAGATCTTCTATCCTTTTTGTATTGGGTTGCTTTTTTTTAGATATTGAACTGCATGAGCTGGTTGTATATTTTGGAGATTAATCCTTTGTCAGTTCCTTCATTTGCAAATATTTTCTTCCACACTGAGGGTTTTCTTTTCACCTTGTTGGTGGTTTCCTTTGCTGTACAAAAGCTTTGTAAGTTTCATTAGGTCCCATTTGTTTATTTTTGTTTTTATTTCCATTTCTCTAGGAGGTGGGTCAAAAAGGATCTTGCTGTGATGTATGTCAAAGATTGTTCTTCCTATGTTTTCCTCTAAGAGTTTTATAGTGTCTGGCCTTACATTTAGGTCTTTAGTCCATTTGGAGTTTATTTTAATGCATGGTGTTAGGGAGTGTTCTAATTTCATTCTTTTACATGTAGCTGTCCTGTTTTCCCAGCACCACATATTGAAGGGGCTGTCTTTCTCCATTGTATATTCTTGCTTCCTTTATCAAAATTAAGGTGACCATAAGTGCATGGGTTTACCTCTGGGTTTTCTATCCTGTTCCGTTGATCTATATTTCTGTTTTTGTGCCAGTACCATATTGTCTTGATTACTGTAGCTTTGTAGTATAGTCTGAAGTCTGGAAGCCTGATTCCTCTATCTCCGTTTTTCTTTCTCAGGATTGCTTTGGCTATCCGGAGTCTTTTGTGTTTCCATACAAATTGTGAAATTTTTTGTTCTTGTTCTGTGAAAAATGCCATTGGCAGTTTGTTTGGGATTGCTGTGAATATGTAGATCGCTTTTGGTAGTAGAGTCATTTTCACAATGTTGATTCTTCCATTCCAAGAACATGGTATATCTCTCCATTTGTTTGTACCACCTTTAATTTCTTTCATCAGTGTCTTATAGTTTTCTGCATACAGGTCTTTTGTCTCCTTAGGTAGGTTTATTCCTAGGCATTTTATTCTTTTTGTTGCAGTGGTAAGTGGGACTGTTTCCTTAATTTCTATTTCAGATTTTTCATCGTTCGTGTATAGGAATGCAAGAGATTTCTGTGCATTAATTTTGTATTCTGCCACTTTACCAAATTCATTGATTAGCTTTAGTAGTTTTCTGGTAGCATCTTTAGGATTCTCTATGTGTAGTATGTCATCCACAAACAGTGACAGCTTTACTTCTTCTTTTCCAATTTGGATTCCTTTTATTTCTTTTTCTTCTCTGATTGCTGTGGCTAAAACTTCCAAAACTATATTGAATAAGAGTGGTGAGAGTGGGCAGCCTTGTCTTGTTCCTGATTTTAGAGGAAATGGTTTCAGATTTTCAACATTGAGAATGATGTTGGCTGTGGGTTTGTCATATATGGCCTTTATTATGTTGAGTTAAGTTCCCTCTATGCCTAGTTTCTGGAGAGTTTTTATAAATAGATGTTGAATTTTGTCAAAAGCTTTTTCTGCATCTACTGAGATTATCATATGGTTTTTATCCTTCAATTTGTTAATATGGTGTATCACATTGATTGATTTGCATATATTGAAGAATCCTTGCATTTCTTTTTTTTTTTTTTTTTTTTTTTTGCTGTACACGGGCCTCTCACCGTTGTGGCCTCTCCTGTTGCGGAGCACAGGCTCCGGACGCGCAGGCTCAGCGGCCATGGCTCACGGGCCCAGCCGCTCCGCAGCATGTGGGATCTTCCCGGACCGGGGTACGAACCTGTGTCCCCTGCATCAGCAGGCAGATTCTCAACCACTGCGCCACCAGGGAAGCCCTGCATTTCTTTATCAAGTGGATAAACCCCATTTGATCATGGTGTATGATCCTTTTAATGTGCTGTTGGATTCTGTTTGCTAATATTTTGTTGAGGATTTCTGCATCCATGTTCATCAGTGATATTGGCCTGTAGTTTTCTTTTTTTGTAACATCTTTTTCTGGTTTTGGTATCAGGGTGATGGTGGCCTCATAGAATGAGTTTGGGAGTGTTACTCCCTTGGCTATATTTTGGAAGAGTTTAAGAAGGATAGGTGTTACCTCTTCTCTAAATGTTTGATAGTATTTGCCTGTGAATCCATCGGTCCTTGGCTTTTGCTTGTTGGAAGATGTTAAATCACAGTTTTCAATTTCAGTGCTTGTGATTGGTCTGTTTATATTTTCTATTTCTTCCTGGTTCAGTCTCAGAAGGTTGTGCTTTTCTAAGAATTTGTCCATTTCTTCCAGGTTGTCCATTTTATTGGCATTGAGTTGCTTGCAGTAATCTCTCATGGTCCTTTGTATTTCTGCAGTGTCAGTCATTATTTCTCCTTTTTCATTTCTAATTGTGTTGATTTGAGACTTTTCCTTTTTTTTCTTGATGAGTCTGGCTAGTGGTTTATCAATTTCGTTTATCTTCTCAAAGAACCAGATTTTAGTTTTATTGATCTTTGCTGATCTTTCCTTTATTTCTTTTTTATTTACTTCTGTTCTGATCTTTATGATTTCTTTCATTCTGCTAACTTTGGAGTTTTTTTTGTTCTTCTTTCTCTAATTGATTTAGGTGGTTTATTTGAGATTTTTCTTGTTTCTTGAGGTAGGATTGTATTGCTATAAACTTTCCTCTTAGAACTGCTTTTGCTATATACCATAGGTTTTGGGTCATCGTGTTTTCATTGTCATTTGTTTGTAGGTATTTTTTTATTTCCTCTTTAATTTATTCAGTCATCTCTTGGTTATTTAGTAGTGTATTGTTTAGCCTCCATGTGTTTGTGTTTTTTTACAGTGTTTTTCCTGTAATTGATATCTAGTCTCATAACGTTGTGGTCAGAACAGATACTTGATACTATTTCAGTTTTCTTAAATTTACCAAGGCTTGATTTGTGACCCAACATATGATCTATCCTGGAGAATGTTCCATGAGCACTTGAGAAAGAATGTGTATTCCATTGTTTTTGGATGGAATGTCCTATAAATATCAATGAAGTCCATCTTGTTTAATGTATCATTTAAAGCTTGTGTTTCCTTATTTATTTTCATTTTGGATGATCTGTCCATTCGTGAAAGTGGGGAGTTAAAGTCCCCTCCTATGATTGTGTTACTGTCGATTCCCCTTTTATGGCTGTTAGTATTTGCCTTATGTATTGAGGTGCTCCTGTGTGCATAAATATTTATAATTGTTATTCTTGGATTGATCCCTTGATCATTATTTTGTGTCCTTCTTTGACTCTTGTAGTAGTCTTTATTTTAAAGTCTGTTTTGTCTGATATGAGAATTGCTACTCCAGCTTTCTTTTGATTTCCTTTTGCGTGGAATATCTTTTTCCATCCCCTCATTTTCAGTCTGTATGTGTCCGTAGGTCTGAAGTGGGTCTCTTGTAGACAGCATATATATGGGTCTTGTTTTTGTATCCATTCAACGAGCGTGTGTCTTTTGCTTGGAGCATTTAATCCATTCACGTTTAAGGTAGTTATCGATATGTATGTTCCTCTTACCATTTTCTTAATTGTTTTGGGTTTGTTTATGTAGGTCCTTTTCTTCTCTTGTGTTTCCCACTTAGAGAAGTTCCTTTAGCGTTTGTTGTAGAGCTGGTTTGGTGGTGCTGAATTCTCTTAGCTTTTGCTTGTCTGTATACCTTTGATTTCTCCATCGAATCTGAATGAGATCCTTGATGGGTAGAGTAATCTTGGTTGTAGGTTCTTCCTTTTCATCACTTTAAATATGTCATGCCACTCCCTTCTGGCTTGTAGAGTTTCTGCTGAGAAATCAGCTCTTACCCTATGGGAGTTCCCTTGTTTGTTATTTTTCCCTTGCTGCTTTCAATAATTTTTCTTTGTCTTTAATTTTTTGCAATTTGATTACTATACATCTTGGTGTGTTTCTCCTTGGGTTTATCCTGTATGGTACTCTCTGCTTTTTCTGGATTTGGGTGGCTGTTTCCCTTCCCATGTTAGGGAAGTTTTTGACTATAATCTCTTCAAATATTTTCTCGGGTCCTTTCGCTCTTTCTTCTCCTTCTGGGACCCCTTTAATGTGAATATTGTTGTGTTTAATGTTGTCCCAGATGTCCCTTAGGCTGTCTTCATTTTTTTTTATTCTTTTTTCTGTTCTGCAGCAGTGAATTCCACCATTCTGTCTACCAGGTCACTTGTCCGTTCTTCTGCCTCAGTTATTCTGCTGTTGATTCCTTCTAGTGTATTTTTCATTTCAGTTATTGTATTGTTCATCTCTGTTTGTTCTTTAATTCTTCTAGGTAAATATTTCTTGCATCTTCTCGATCTTTGCTTCCATTCTTTTTCCGAGTTCCTGGGTCATCTTCAGTATCATTTTTCTGAATTCGTTTTCTGGAAAGTTGCCTATCTCCACTTCATTTAGTTGTCTTTTCTGGGGTTTTGTCTTGTTTCTTCATCTGGTACATAGCCCTCTGTCTTTTAATCTTGTCTGTCTTTCTGTGAATGTGGTTTTTGTTCCACAGGCTGCAGGATTATTGTTCTTGCTTCTGATGTCTGCCCTCTGGTGGATGAGGCTATCTAAGAGGCTTGTGTAAGTTTCCTGATGGGAGGGACTGGTGGTGGGTAAAGCTGGCTGTTGCTCTGGTGGGAAGATCTCAGTAAAACTTTAATCTGCTTGTCTGCTGATGGGTGGGGCTGTGTTCCTTCCCTGTTGGTTGTTTGGCCTGAGGTGACCCAACAGGGGAGCCTACCCAGGCTCTTTGGTGCAGCTAATGGTAGACTCTGGGAGGGTTCACGCCAAGGAGTACTTCCCAGAACTTCTGCTGCCAGTGTCATTGTCCTCACGGTGAGACACAGCCACGCTCCGCCTCTGCAGGCAACCCTTCAACACTAGCCAGGTAGGTCTGGTTCAGTCTCCTGTGGCATCACTGCTCCTTCCCCTGTGTCCCGATGCACACGCTACTTTGTGTGTGCTGTCCAAGAGTAGAGTTTCTGTTTCCCCAAGTCCTGTCGAAGTCTTGTAATCAAATCCCACTAGCCTTCAAAGTGTAATTCTCTAGGAACACCTGCTCTCATTGCCAGATGCCCAGGTTGGGAAGTTTGATGTGGGACTTGGAACCTTCACTCCAGTGGGTGGACTTCTGTGGTATAAATGTTCTCCAGTCTGTGAGTTACCCACCCAGCAGTTATGGGATTTGATTTTACTGTGATTGGGCCCCTCCTACCATCTCACTGTGGCTTCTCCTTTGTCTCTGGATGTGGGGTATTTTTTTTGGTGTCTTCCTGTCGATGATTGTTCTGCAGTTAGTTGTGATTCCCAGAGATCTCACAAGCGGGAGTGATAGCCCGTCCTTCTACTCCGCCATCTTGAACGCAGCCTCTCCTTTAGCTCTTGAGCATGTTTAAGGCGGTAGATTTAAAGTTTTTGTCTACTAAGTCCAATATGTGAGTTTCCTCAGGGACAATGTTTGTTTATTTTTCCAAGGAATTAGTCGTACTTTCTTGTTCTTGTGAATGCTTCATAAGTTTTGTTGAAAACTAGACATTTTTAATTTTATAACTCTGGATATCAGATTTTCCTCTCCTCAAATTTTATTCTTATTTCTTGCTGTGAGTATTGATTGTTTAGTGATTTTCCTAAACTATTATTTTATAAAATAGATTTTATTTTAAGAGCAGTTTTATGTTCTCAGCAAAGCTGTGCGGATAGTACGGAGAATTCCCATATACCCCTTTTTCCCACTTGCACAGCCTCCCCTACTATCAACATTGTGCACCAGAGTGATATCTTTTTTATGAATTATGAACCTATATTGACAGCATTATCACCCAAAGTTCATAGTTTACATAAGGTTTCCTCTTGGTGTTGTACATTCTGTGGGTTTTAACTAATGTATGATGACATGCATCCACAATGATGCTATCATACAGAATAGTTTCACTGCCCTAAAAATCCTCTCTGCTCCACTTATGCATCCTTTCCTGCCCCCTAAAAATCCTGGAAGCTTCTGATTTTTATGTTTCCATAGTTTTTCTTTTTTACCATGTTGTATAGTTGGAATTATACAGTTTGGAGTGTTTTTGGATTGGCTTATTTCACTTAGTAGTAAGGATTTAAGATTCCTATATGTCTTTTCATGGATTGATAGCTCATTTGTTTTTAGTGCAGAATAATCCATTGTCTTGTGCCACAGGTTGTTTATCTATTTACCTACTGAAAGGCAGCATGCTTCCTTCCAAGTTTTAGCAATTACAAATAAAGATGCTATAAACATCTGTGTGCAGGTTTTTTTATGTCTATAAGTTTTCAATTCATTTGGGTAAACACCAAGTAGTAAGTGTATGTTTAATTACTAAAAAAATCCCTGAAAACTTGGCCCCATCCCCAGAATTTTTAACTCTCAAGCTTGTCCATGCTGAGCCTGCAGCGATTCATCATTTACACTTTAGGTTTTTGTACCCCAGTACTGTGGAAGTTTGTGCTCACAGATTTCTGCTCCAGTAATTTGTGATCTTCTGTATTGCCTGTCTCTCTAATTTTGGAGGCCATGGTTTTTGCTCTGTGACTTTAGTACTGTGATAGATTTAAGAAGATTTGTTGATTTTTAATTTGTTCAGCTTTTTACTTGTTGTTAGGACAATGTGGTGGATCTAGTCTCCTTACATGCCAAATTGGAAAATAGAAATCTAAACTATTTATTTTTCAAGTCTGTAGTTTTTGTTGTGTTTCTTCTCTCAGGTTTCTGTTCCTATAGATGGGGTCAACTAGTGGGTTTGACAAGAGATTTCCTTAAGTGCCTGGAGCCACAAAAACATAAAGAAAAGGAGGAAAAAATATTCTCCTGGCATTTGAAGACTGGCTCTGTTTTGAGGCACTTCTTTAAAACTTAGCCAGGCTGTTTACAGAACTGCCTTAGCCTTAATTTTCTACTTGTGTGGAGCTAAAGACGAGGCAGAGGTGAAAGTTTAGTGTCTACTACGATATTTTCTGAGCATGAGTCCTGCCCTGGGCAAGTGTGTAGCTTACTAGATTCCCCCTAATATATGGGAATTTCAAAATCCTTATTTTTCCAAAATAACTCTCTCCAGTTTTTACTTCTAGGCTTTGACATGTATATCGTTTGCCTCAGCTATAATCATTTTCTCCAGGGAGCAGTGGCTTGTTTAACTACCTTTCAGTTTTTTTGAGGAATACTCTCCACTTCGCTGGTTTTCTGCCCTGAGAGAGTTCTGAGATGAAACAAAGGTAAAAGCTACAAGTCCGTCAAGCAACCTCTAGACAGGACAAAATAGAAAAACACAATTCCTCTTTTTTCCTCCAGAACTGTAATATATACCCACACCAGGAATGGAGGCTGCTGTCTTTAAGACTGCCAGTGCTCTGGGGAAGTGGGTGGGGCAAGGCTAAGTTTAAATGCCGCAAAGGTCTCCTAGCATGTTTAACCTGCATTTTTCTTGATCCATCACTATTTGGCTCCTGTAAAGCCTTCACTGTTTCCCAGAGTTTTCACAAAGTTGATTGTAACAGTTTTTGCTCACTTTTTCTTCAGTGTTTTCTGTGAAGGATAGGCCCTTGGAACTCCCTACAGCCATTTTTGCTGTCATCACTCCCTAATTCCCCAAATAGGTTTATCTTTCTGGTGGAAATTTGCAACTGACTGTGAATTTTATATAGAAGTTAAATGGACCAAGAATAACCAAGTGAGTTCTGAAGACAAAGAACAGGTGAGAGGACTTGCCCTAGCAGATATCAAGACTTGTTAGAAAGCTATATTAATTATGGTTGTGTGCTTTTGGTACAAGGTTAGATAGACCAATGGAATTGAATAAAGGCTCAGAAATAGACCCTTTTATATATGGAAAATTTTATTAATGATAGAGAAGTAGTAGCATAATAAATGGCCCTGGAACAGTGGTTATTTATAAGATAAAAATAGTTTATTCTTTATAGTATATACAAAGATCATTTTCTGATGGACTAAAGACCTAATAAAAAATCAAAAGCAATAACATATTTAGAAACAGATATAGGAGACTGTCGTTATGACCTGGAGCAAGGAACAATTACAGAAGAATATATAAGTCATAAAGAGAAAGATCGCTAAATTCAACTATATTAAAACCTCTATTGTGTAAAAAATTCATAAAGAGAAGTGCAGGAGAAGTTTCAAATAGCGGAAAATACTTAGATCACATATATCAGACAGAGGAAATCCAGAGTATATAGATAACATTTACCTGTCAGTAAGTATAAGGTAAATCAATACAAGATGCTCAAAGGAGATAAAAAAGGTGTTTGCAAAGGAGGAAATACAAGTAGCCCATAAAAATATCAAGATGTATTCTACCCTTTTAGTAATTTTTAGTATCCAGGGAATGTGATTATGGATGTTAACATCATAAAAAAGTAAAATGTTGACTTTTAAACAAGGTTTTATAAAATTCTTCCATTGAGTGCATATTTCCTTCCAGTACTGACCAACATTGCTCTACCTTTTCCCACACAGTACTCTTCAAAAATATTCTTATACTTACTTCATATTTCTCCCATTTATCTGTACTTCAGTTTGCCTTCTGCCCCCAATGTCCACTGAACTAGCCATCTGAAGATAGTAATGACTCCCCTAGTGTTAAATCAAGTGTGCATCTTTCTTGACACCTCAGCAGATTTGACATTGTTGACCATTTTGTTCTTGAAGTGCCTTTCCCTTGGCTTCTGTGGCACCCTGTGTCTATCTGGTATGTCAGTTTCATATTACTATTATTTTCCTTTTTTTTTTTTTTAAACATTATGCTATCTATCTTCCCTTTAGGAAGCTTTTTATAACAGCTACGTTAAATGCCAGCCCCATTAACAATTTTGTAGAGTAGGGTATTTCCTTGTTACTTTGCTTATAGCTTTTTCTTGTGTTCACTTTTCTGAGATTAACTTATTGTTTTGCTAGGTTAGAATGTGTGGTAAAATAGTTTCTAAATCTCTGAATTCTTGAAAATAGTTGCATTTTGGCTTCACATTTAAATGATAATATCTTTAAAATTAGAATGGAGGTTTAATATTTCCCCCAAGAACTTTATAGACGTTGCTCCGTAGTATCATATAATTTTTTTTCTGTTTAGTGTTATGTGTCTAATGTTGGTTTTCCTCACTTCTGGGCAATTTTCATATTCCACTTATTTTTATCAATAATGTCCTACATTCAGCAGTACCAGTAATAATTGATGATGTGTTATTGATGGTTCAGTATTTAAGAAAGCCACTGTTCTCTAGGCTTTAAGTGGTTTAAGTAATTGTAGAACCCTGACTGCAATGAGTGGATGAATTGATACATACAAGGGATTCCCATTACGTTCCCAGACAGGAAAGGAGATTTTGAGAACCTTGGAATCTCTCCACATAGTGGAAAGAATGACTTTATTGCAAGGTAGTATGCCTTATTGGCATAAATCCTTATACAGCTGAAAATATTTTCCTTCAGACGTGGACATTAATTTGCTGTGGTATGTTTTCTTGAGGGTCTCAGCCCTTTTTGCTTAGACTTATGCTTTCTTATTACTTAGTGCAGTGATTCTTAAACTTTAGCATGCAAAGGAATCAACTGGAGGGATAGATAGTTTAAATACAAATTACTGGTCCTACTTCCAGAGCTTTGGAGTCAGTAGGCTGGGGTGGGGCCTAGTAATCTGCATTACTAACAAATATGGTTGTTTAGGTGATGCTGATGCTTTTGGTTGTGGTGTCACAGTTTTTGAACTGTTGATCTAGAGTTAGTGTCAAAGAAGAGAAATTTAGACTAGCCTGATTTTTTTCAGTTAAGCAACTTTTCTTCTGCCTGAATGCATGTAATACAATTTTTCTTTAATAATGTAATTCAAAACTTTTATTTGGTTGTAATAGGGTGGGTTTGGTTGTTTTTTGTGGCAAATGTAATCAGGTTAGCATTACATTTAGTAAATGGTAAATATTGGTAGTTCGGACCGTGTGATAGGTTTTGTATATTCATTTTCTCTCATAATCTCCCAAACCAGTTCTTTGCATTTTCCATTTAAAAAATCAAGTAGTAGTGTAATATTTTATATCTTGATTCTTAGACCTTTTAGCATAGCAAAGTTATATTGAAGAAATAGTGTTCATAAGATAATGCTTTTCATTATTGTACTCTCAGCTCTATGAAAAAAATAATGCTCTTCTGAGAACTTAAATTTTATTTCTTACCTATATTAAGAAAATATATGAAATCATATATGTGAATTATTTTGGGTTTTTTAATGTAGATCTGTAACAATGGAAGATTCTTTTTCTTTTCTAGAACTAAGATGTCTATGCAAGATGTACTAAAAACTCTGTAAATATAAAAATATTGTGATTGGATTATAGATTTATAGTTATATTTTAGAAACTTGTGTATTTTGGTGATTGAAAATTTCAAGAGACTTGAATTAAATATTTTATTATATCATACATTGTGAGGAATTTTATTTTTAAATGTTTTCATTAAAACTTTATTTTCAGATTTTGGAATCTCTTTTTAAGGTATGTTCAATATATTGCCTACTAAAATTTAATACAGAAATACATATAAGTGAAAAAGAGTTTTCTAAGTTTTGAGGAAGTAAAAATAACTCCCAAACTTGCTGCTATATATATTTAAAAATTTTACGTTTCAGTTACATGTTGCCTTAGCCCCATTCTGAACCCTAAGATAAAATGATGTTTGGTGTAGGACTAATATTTGATACACACACACACACACACACACACACATACTCATTTATTTCACTGCAGAAATTGACTTGTCAATATTGTTTCCTTTCTGTTCCTTCTTTTATTTAAAGTGGTTTCAGCGACAGGTCAATCAGATGGAAGAGGTAAGTGTAGCATTTCTTGTTAATTAAGTTAATATTTTGTCTCATTTGAAAACCAGTTTGAGGTATAAGTTAAAAATTTTTAATAACCATTGGTTATAATCTTTTGATTTAGGTAAAGAAGGAATAAATGGGTAGACTAAAATGTTTCTTAGTGATTTATATACAATACTTATGCATGTATGTGGTCTACTCTGAATTTGACCAATTCTTTCTCCTAAAATTGAAAAATGGAAAATTAATTATTATTCTTTCCATAATTTACACAAAATAGTAAATAAGTGGCAAGACAAAACTTATCAACTTAAATATTTCTCCTGTATTTAAAAAGTCATGCATAATATGCTTATTCATGAAATTATATATTTGTTTTCTTTAAATTTAATGTTATTTTAATGAGTTTTTTATACTTTTATGTTCACGTGCTTTGCCACCAGTTTGAGAAATACTGGTCTCTATCCTTATTTTGGAAAAGATTTTATGTATGCTGTTAATACAGCAGAATGATTTCCAGGATAGCCTTAGGGAATTAGAGAATTATTCTAGTTCTACCTTGGCTATGTTTGTGGTTTAGTCCTTAAAGTTCTGGGAGAAGCTGCCTGTGGGGAATGTGCCATGCCAGGGACCTTGCCAGGAAACCATCCATAGGGGTGGTGCTATTGAAATTTGCTGGAGGTGAGTACTACTAGTTACACTGGGTACTGCCCTAGGATTAAGCAGAGAGAGATGACAGAACTTGGAAGAAAAGCTTCTTCCTCCTCTAGTGTCTAGGGCCCTCTGCTGACAAAAGTTAACATCATGCTGCCTGTCAAGATAGAAATGTTCCACTACTATAAACAGGACAGTGAAGAATGGATTTTAGATGAGAGGCAATAAATTGATAATTGTAGCGATTGCTATGTCACTTTTTAGGTTCAGTTTATGATTGATGTCCTCTTATTAGGGATCTTGCCTTTGTCCATAGAGTATTCATACAACTTCAGCTTCCCTTCCACCTGTTCTGCATCCCACAGTCTCAGACTTCCAGTACATTACCCAGTACTTACTTCCTGCTGTTATATCTTAATCCCATTCAGGTAACCATTACTAAAGTGAAGTCTCTGTTTTAAATTCCCAATGTTAGAATTTCTATTTGCTATGTCCTAAGACTATGGCTTGCCTACTTTTCTTTTTTCAGCTCTTCCTCCCATCATAAGGATTAGAGTTCTCTTTTAAATATTTTGAATTGCCTTTAACTGATCCTGTTATAATTGTTATTTAACTTGCTTAAAATTCTTATATATTAAAATAATAAACAGAAGATTGAATTTGAGCTCTGACATGTAAAAGCCAACACTTAGCTATAATTCTGTTGCTAGGCAATTGCTCATATAATTTCACTAATATTGTGAAATATTAGTATGTGATTATAGCTATAGATAGATAAGAATAATACAATATTTATTTATATATGATAAATGAAATGATGAAATTTCTTTGAGGTATGGGAGAAAAATGAGTATTTCCTAAGTAACTGGCTAATTTTATTATTTTAGATAAGTAAAGATCAAACTTTTCCAGCAGAGTTTCCAGCACCTGATAAAACAGTCAGTGTAAGCATTGCACAAATAGTAAAGCAGGTGCACAAACTTGAAGAACTGAAAAATCGCCTTAAAGAAAGGTCTAAATTCACCTTCAAAGACATGTCATCTAAACCCAAGTAAGTAAAATGTAAGAGTTAAAAGAATTAAACAGTAAGAGTGGGTATATAATTAGTAATGAATGGAAGATAATGGTTCAGATTTTATACTATACATAGAGCTTCTAAATCAAATCAGAAGATCTAGCCAGCTTGTTCCTGTTTGAAATTTTTAATAGTTTGAAATGGGACTAGGCACTTGTGGCTATGAAAATTAAAGTTCAATTAAATTTAATTAAAAAACCAATTCTTTAGTCACACTAGCCACATTTCAAGTGCCTAGTAGCCACATGTGCCTATTGTTTGAAAGTTCTATTGGACACTGCTGGCTTTGAAATATCTGGCTTATAAACTCTTCTCTCAGTTTGATTAGGTAGCTTCCTTAATATATTTAAGGTGTAGTGAAATAGTTCATTGTTCAAGAACACCGTCATTAAAAATTGCACAGGGACAGGGGTATGTTCCAAAGATTAAATTTGTACTTTTTAGTTGAGAAAATCCTTTTTTTGGTAGGTGGGAGGAAGATTCAGATGAATGATTACAAGAATACTTCCATTATCTGTTGACACTCATGTTTGATATTTGAGGTTTATCTGTCTTGAAATTAAATAGATGAATAAATCATCATCATAGAATATCTTCAGTGATTTTTTTGCACCTCCATAGTTATTTTTTCTTGTGGTGAGAACTCTTCAGATCTACTCTTTCAGCAAATTTCAGGTATACAGTACAATGGTATTATGAACAGTAAACACCATGCTAATGTTCTAAACATTAGATCTTTAGAACTTATTCAACTTATAACTGGAAGTTTGTACTTTTTGACCAACATCACATTTCCCCAATCCCCCTCAGCCCCTGGCAACCACCATTTCTGCTTTCTGGTTCTAAGAATATATATATATATATATATATATATCTCATTTTGTTTATCCATTCATCTATTGATGGTTACTTTCATATCCTGGTTATTGTAAATAATGCTGCAATGAACATATGAACATTGGGGAGAATATATATTTTTGAATTAGTTTTTTTGTTTTCTCTGGAAAAATACCCAGAAGTGGAATTACTAGATCATATGGCAGTACTATTTTTAATTTTTTGAGGAACCTCCATACTGTTTTCCATAGTGGCTACATCAGTTTGCATTTCTATCAACAGTGCATGAAGGTTCCCTTTTCTGCACATCTTGCCCACAGTTATTTTTTTGGTCTTTTGGATGGTAACCTTTCTGACAGTTGGGAGGTGACTTCTCACTGTGGTTTTTGATTTGCATTTCCCTGATGATTAGCAGTGTTGAGCCTCTTTTCATGTGCCTGTTGGACATCTGCATGTCTTCTTTGAAAGAGTATTTATTCAGGTCCTCTGCCCATTTTTAACTGAATTGTTTTTTTGCTATTGTATGAGTTCTTTGTATATTTTGAATTTTAGCCTCTTACTAGATATATCATTTGTGAATGTCTTATCCCATTCATTAGGTTGCCTTTTTGTTTTGTTTTGCAAAGCTTTTTTTTTTTTTAGTTTGATATAATTCCACACGTTTATTTTTGCTCTTGTTGCCTTTGGGGACAGAGATCCAAAAAAATATTACTAAGACCACTGTCAAAGAGTTTACTGCCTGTGTTTCTTCTAGCATTTTTATGGTTTCAGGGTTTATATTTAAGTCTTTAATCCATTTTGAGTTTATTTTTGTATGTGGTGTAAGAAAGAGGTCTAGTTTCATTCTTTTTCATGTAGCTGTCCAGTTTTTCCAACACCATTTATTGAAGAGACTATCTCTTCCCTATTGTATATTCTTGCATCCTTTGTTGTAGAAAATTGACCATATAAGCATGGGTTCATTTCTGGGCTTTCTATTCTGTTCCATTGATCTATGTGTCTCTTTTTGTGCCAGTACCATACTGTTTTGATTACTATAGCTTTGTAGCATAGTTTGAAATCACTGAGCGTGATACCGCTAGCTTTCTCAAGATTGCTTTGGCTCTTTGGGTTTTTTGTGTTTCCATACAAACTTTAGAATTATTTGTTCTGTGAAAAATGCCATTGGTACCTTGATAGGAATTGCAGTGAATCCATAGATTGCTTTAGATTATTATGGGCACATTAGCAACATTAATTCTTCCAATCTATGAGAATGGTATATCTTTCCATTTATTTGTGTCATCTTAAATTTCTTTCATCACTCTCTTAGTTTTCATAGTACAGGTCTTTCACCTCCTTAGTTAAATTTGTTCCTAGGTATTTCATTAGTTTTGATGCAATTGCAAACGGGATTGTTTTCTTAAGTTCTCTTTCTGATAGAGCTTTATTAATGCATAGAAATGCAACAGATATCTGTATATTAATTTTGTATTCTGCAACTTTACTGAATTTAATTATTAGTCCTAATAGTTTCTTGGTGGAGTCTTTAGAGTTTTCTATGTATAGTATCATATCATCTGCAATCAGTGACAGTTTTAAGTCTTCCTTTGCAGTTTGGATTCCTTTTATTTCTGATTGCTGTCTGATTTGTGTCTGATTCCTGTGGCTAGAATGTCCAATATTATGTTGAATAAAAGAGGCTGGATTAGGCATCCTTGTCTTGTTCCTGATCTCAAACTATTCCAAACTTGAAAAGGTCCTGACAGGAAATAAATGGAAGACTCTTTAGGTCTTCTTAAAAAGAAATGGGTTTTATTCTGATTATCATTGGGGAGGGTTTTGAGCAGAGCATAACATGATCTGACATATGTTTCAAAAGGACCATTCTGACTGCTGTGTTGAAAATTGACTATACAGGGTCAGGAGTAGAAATGGGGAGTCTAGTTGGGAGACTTTTGCAGTAATCCATGGAAGAGATGATGGTGGTTCAGATCAGGGTAGTGGTTGCGGTGGAGTTGGTGAGCTTTGAGATTCTGGACATACTTTTTTTTTTTTTTTTTTTTTTTTTCTGCGGTACGCTGGCCTCTCACTGTTGCGGCCTCTCCCATTGCGGAGCACAGGCTCCAGACACACAGGCTCAGCGGCCATGGCCCACAGGCCCAGCTGCTCCGCAGCATGCGGGATCCTCCCGGACCGGGGCACGAACCCGTGTCCCCTGCGTCGGCAAGCGGACTCTCAACCACTGTGCCACCAGGGAAGCCCCGAGATTCTGGACATACTTTGAAGGTGGAGTCAGTAAACTCTCCTGATGGATTGGATATTGTGTGTGAGAGGAAAAATAGCCAAGAATGAGTTCAAGACTTTGGACTTGAGCAGCCAGAAGGATGGAATTGATACTACCTTCACTGGGGTAGGCTGTAGGTGAAGCAAGTTTTGAGGAGGCAGATCAGGGGTTCTGGTTTGAAGATACTGGAAATTCTGAGTTGCCAGAAATGTTGTTAGGCATATTTGAGGGAGCCATTACATATATGTTTTGGTGTTCGGGAGATGTGAGTTGAAAATAGGAATTGGGATGCCGTTTACATATGGATGGGACTTAACGGTAGATATATAGTGAAGGAAGTGAGTGTAAATTGAGAAGAGAGGACCAGGGACTGATCCCTGGTGCCCTTCCAACATTAAGAAGTCTGGGACAAAAGGAGGGGCTAGCAAAGGGGAATGAGGAGTGACCTAGTGAGGCAGAAAGAAAACCAGTAAATGTGCTGTCCTGTAAGATAAATGAAGAAGGAAGACTATGCAAAGGGACTGTCAATGATGTCAGGTGCTGTGGGTCAGTCAAGAAGATTAGGACTAAGAACTGACTAGTGGATTTAGAAAGGATGTCATTTGTTGACCTTGAGAAGAGCAGTTGTTTTGAGAAATCTCTGGACAGAGGGCAGTTGGGGACAGTAACCATAGACAATGCTTTGGAGTGGTTTTGTTGAAAAAGGGGGAAAAGAATAGCATAGTAGCTGGAGGGAAGTGGGGACAAAATAAGGCTCTTATAAATTAGGAAAAATAACAGAATGTTTGTATGCTAATAGGAATGACCCATTAGACAGGAAAAGATTTATGATATAAAGAGTCAAAGAGGAATTGCTGGGACAGTATCCTTGAATATGTGAGTGGAGATGAAATAGGGGCTTGAATAATTATGTATGAAACCAGGTAGGAAGGCAGAGTATCAGGGTACAGATGCTGATATAGGGTAGATGTGGTGTAGAAGCCTGTGGAAGTTCTTTTGGTTGGTTTAGTCTTCTAAGGGAAGTAGAAAGAAAGGTTATCAGGTGAAAGTGAGGATAGGATAGGAGTTTTGAGAAGAGAGATGAGGATTTGTAATAGTCACTAAATGGAAGAGTGAATGGACAGGGACATATCTTTTGATTACCTGGTGATATTGAAGGCCTACTTGAAATCATGCATTTGGGTAAGATGTCCCTTTAATACTGTTGTCTCTGTTCAACCAATTTAGTTACCCAGTTATTTCTAATATCTTGTCTGTTGTAATGAATCATTCATAAAATCACCCTTAGCCAGCCATATAGAGTGCAAGAAACTATTTTACTATGGTATCAGATATTTTAGGAAAATGTATAATTCTATTTTACTTAGTTTAACAGGAATCTTTAGTATAGCTTTATTTCCTTGGTTTGCTGTAATTTTTATCCATTGCTTTGCTGCCAGCCTTTCTTAGTCTATTCCCTTCTTTATTTGACAGTTCTACTCTGCTTTTATTTCCAGTCCTTTTTTTTTTTTTTTTTTGTGGTACGCGGGCCTCTCACTGTTGTGGTCTCTCCCATTGCGGAGCACAGGCTTCGGACGCGCAGGCTCAGCAGCCATGGCTCACGGGCCCAGCCGCTCCGCGGCATGTGGGATCTTCCTGGACCGGGGCACAAACCCGTGTCCCCTGCATCGGCAGGCGGACTCTCAACCACTGCACCACCAGGGAGGCCCTCCAGTCCTTTTTAAAGTTTCCTTTTTAAAGTTTTTTTGACACTAGAAAAAAAATGGTGTGCATGTGTACGTGTATGTAATTTATATTCTTCAGGCATATACTGTCTTGTTCTTGGTGGTAATACTAAAAATATGAAGAACCAGGATAATATGGGCACCAACTCATTAGAATAAATATTAGCAGTGAAGCAGGGTTCTGTATACCATTTGTTGTGCTAAAGATTACTCCTTTAGGTTCTGGATCCTAGGAAGGTCAAGGGGTGAGGGCAGTTGGCAGACACTTGATTGGCTATTTACCCATTTACCATGGGGCAGAGCTATTTACCGATTGGATCAGAATTTCAGTGTTACTGTCATACTAGTATATGAATATCTGTATGAGTATCAGACCTTTTCTCCCTTAGCAAGAAGTCAGCCTGAACAGAATTCATATTTGAGATGTCTCACTTAGTAGATCTGAGTTATAATCTTTATAAACTTCATAATCTGCCCAATTCTTTCCAATTCATTCCGCTAAACTTCTTCGGTACTTTCTATCCCCTTTCATTGTTGTATCTTAAAAACTATTTTTTAAACATGCTTTTGTTTACATTATTGGCAAGCAGTCAGGCAGCCCCAAAGTGGCAGCACAGTGGCAGCTATGCGATTGGCTTGTCATACTTCCAAATATTAGGCTGGTATGGAGACAGAGGGCACAAATGGTGTTGAATTACTTATACAGACAGCAAGAACAAGGTCAGCGTGGTGTCAGCTCCCTGTGTTCCTGGTTCCACAGGACGACACAGAGCAGCAGGGACCAGATGACAGGCCACACAAGCGATTTGTTGCTCTGCCATGAAGGAGCAAAATGTAAACTACATCCATGCAGCTTTATAGGTTTTTTTAAAATTATTTTTTATTGGAGTAGAGTTGATTTACAATGTTGTGTTAGTTTCTGCTGTATGCAGCTTTATAGTCTTAACAGAGGGCTTCAACTGGGCTGTAAAGAAGAGTGAGGTAGAAAGCTCTGTGCTCAACTGAAATTAGGGAGACAGATGAGAAGTGAGCTTGTGTTAGTCTTCCACAAGACAGGAATGGAAAACTGCCTCATGGAGACTCTTCACCAGGCTTATCTTCTCTTTCTGCAGCAGAAATTTCAGGGCATTCTACTATGATTTGGGTCTGACTGCTGTCAAGCCTATGTGGATCTGTGTAATGTTGATAGAGTGCCATGGTAGAGCTCTTCCCTTATAGCATTGATTCTCAAATGGGGGATACTTTGTGCCCCAGAGGACACTTGTATGTAGACATTTTGGTTGTCACAACTAGGAGTGGGAGAATGCTACTGGCACTAGGTAGAGGTCAGAGATGCTGCATTGTAAAATGCACAGGACAGTCTCCCACAACAAAGAATTATCCAGTCTAAAATGTTGGTAGTGCCGGGGTTGAGAAACCCGTCCTACAGTGATCTCTTCCTTTGTTACTTCTTTCTTGTCCCCTATTGGTTGGCATCAAATAATATACCTAATAATTTTATTATGAATTAATCAATAATTAGTTACCAATTTAACTTAATAAACTGTTAATTTAATCATTCACATGTAAGTTTTCCTGTCAAGACTGTCACTTCCTCAAGATCAGAACCAGTCACGCACATCTACATATTTCCTATCACATGTAATAAACAGTAAATAAATATGAGTAATTTTTATGAATACCTGAATTAAATCAACTCCAAGTCATTTGTTCCCCTATCCCTAACCATATCTAGTATAGTAACTTATCCAAGTAAAACTTTACATTTATAAACAACCTTTTTTTTTGCATTAAACATACACAAAACCCTTTTATTTTACAGTTAAAATAGAAAGTACCCATAATTAGGATGGGCTACTATTTATTATGCAGTTACTTCATTGATCTCTCCATCTGTCAATGACTAGACTTAAAGGAATGAAGGCAGTGATACTTGAGTTGGCTTCAGTGGGAGCTGCATAATAGAGCCTTGGTTCAGAGGTTCAGATATATTAACCTGAGCTATCTATTGTGAGGCGTGAAATTAATTTCAGGCCATATATTAATATTAATACCTGAAATTTACATGTCTGATATGTGCTAGGTATTTTCCTAGTAACTTTACGTGTGTTCTTTGGTCCTTACAACTATAATACTTTATGAAATAAGTACTCTAATACCCCAATTTTGATAGATGAAGAAACTGAGGCTCAGGTTAAGTGACTTACGCAAGGCCACATATTTAGTAAGTGGGTAATTTACAGCAGGTTTTGAGCCAAGCAATTTGACTCTAGAACTTGTGCTCTTAACAATTGATTACACCATTAATAATATATTGGTAAAAAGAAATCTCATGGTTCTACCAAATACAGTTTTATTATTTTTGTTTATGTTGTTGTTGGTATACCTAATTATATTCATGGAATACACAGAATTCATAGAATTACATAGTTTGACTTTTTTACTTGTTTTCTTGCTACTAGATAATTTACCTTAATGTCTGTGAATAAAGGTTAAAGAACATGTTAAATTTTATTTTACAAACTGCATATGTCTAGAGCATATATTCTAGTTCTTAAGTGTAATTTAAATGCTTAATCTTTGATAATAAATAAGTATGTTTTATTTATTGAAATCTTAACAGGGACAGTGAAATTCCACCAGAACAAGTGCAAACTTATGAAACTGTACAGCAGAAAATTGAAGGTGATAATATTTTATACAAGTCCAGCCTTTATAGGGTTTCCTAAATGCACCAACATTTTGAGACTTAAAGTTTAAAAATTTATAGCCATAAAAATTATACAATGATAAATTCAAAGATATTCAATAACAGTTGATATTTTCAATAAAAGTTCTTATTATGTTCCAGATTCTGGGAGTGTATAAAATGAATAACACTTGGTTGTTACCCTCAAAATCCACAACATAGTAAGGATACAAGCACATTATATATCATTTTAATATAGTGTAATGCATGATAAATGTATGTGTAATTTGCAGTGAGTCCATAGAAAGCCAGCTTGTTCAACCTGAGGGAGTTATTTAGGTTTTATGCAACCTTGAAGGATGAATAGGACTTTGTCAAGTGAAGATGGGAGATATTTGGTACTTTAAGAAGAGGGTATAGCATAAGAAACAGCATAAATAGGGAAATACCACTGGAATGGTTATGTTATAAAGTATGAAGTAATAGGTAGGGGTAAGATAAGAAAGAGCCTAGGCAGAGGGATTAAATGCTTTAGGAATACTTTCTTTTTTCCCCCATATATAATAGGGAATCATTGAAGATTTTTTCTAGGGAAGTGACATGTTGAATTTTACTTTAGAGAGATTATTCTGGCCACATTGAGAAGCTAGATTTGGGGATTGAGAGTAGGAGATGGAAGTTACTGCTGTACCTTAAATGTGTGATAGGTGCCTATATTAGAGCACAAATAAAGAGAGGAAAAGGGGAAGATTTGAGAAATATTTACTGGATAAAATTGGCAAAACATGGTGATTGGATATGAAAGGAAGGGAGATTAGATGATGGTAACATTAACTAGGAGAATACAAGAGGAAAAATAAGTTTTGTTGAGAAAATGATGAGTTCATATCACTCAGTTGTTACACACATTTTTTTAGATGCTACACTTTGTTGCCTGATTGGGAAGGTCTACAGTTGTGGACAGCTCAGTTGTTTTTCTTAAAATTTTTGTTCTCTTGAATGAGTTATTAAAATAAAAACTATAAAATTTAAACTCAGTTAATAAATATAATTCATATTGAAACTCATGACAAATTCACTGTTATTTCAGAATTCATAAAAACACACTCAACTGAAGAAATTACAGGTGTTTCTGCGACTGAGCCACGTAAGTTTCCACTCATTAAGCATCTTTGTATTAATAACTTCTGTTGAGTGTATTAATTTCTATAATTTTCTATAATTTAAAGTAATAATTATGAAGTTACAACATAAATTCCCTGGAGTTTGGAGCCATACAGTTGAGCTGGCGATCAAGCAAATACTGAAATTCCTAGTTAGCTACTTGCTACCAAAAACAGACTCATTTTTAAAGAGTAACATGTTATTACTAGGAATGGAGGATTTTTTATTGTGATGAGAATATGCTACAAAAATGTTTCAGAGGTGGTAGGCCTTTGAGGTGGAGCAGTGATAAATTTAAGAGGTCATTTGCACGTCTTGTTACTATGAATTATAGATTATCTCATATATACTGGTGGTTTGACTGCAGCTGAGTACCTATCAGTTCGTGAATATAAAGAGCTGCTAGAACTTAAACTTCTAGAATTCAAACTTCTGACTACAGAAAGGAGAAACTGCCTTGCTTATGTCTTAATACTGGAGAGAATTTTGAAACAATCATATAATGTATGCTGTGGAATATATTTTTAGAAGTAGAAAATAAGATTTGGTTGAAAAAAGTTGATGGAAATCCTTCCCTCTTTCAAATTCAGCTTTAAACCCTAACGTTGCCATGTTTAAATGAAGGGTAGCTATACATTCTACATTACTCCCAAGACCTATAGAGGCTTCTGATCTGAGGCAGCCCTGCCTGACTAGGTGGGGTAGAAAGGTGCCTAGAGCTTTGGAGTAGATAGTAAAGGCCTCTCTCTGCATCAAGGGGAACCCTCTGCACATCTGTGCAGCTCTCTCTCCCTCAATCTGTGCAGCTGTCTTCCGTCTAATACTGTGCCCTGTGAATTCTAGCTGCTTTGGCCTCCCCAGGCTCTAAACTTTGTCTCTGAACTCATGGAAACCAGTAAACTTTGTCTGGGTTTCCCTTCCTTATGCTGTGGCCTGGAAACTCCAGGCAGTAAGCTGGGGTCATCATAGAGCCATCCTTTGTTTTCCTTCTGTGAGGAATTACTGCAGTGCACCTTCTGTTTTCCAGTGTCTGAATATTGCTGTTTTATATATTTTGTCCAGTTTTTAATTGGTTTAAAGTGAAAAGGTAACTCTGGTCCCTGATGAGCCATCATGGACAAAAACAGAAGTCTCTGTGCCCACTTATAGGCCAGTGGAACACATTGTCCAATCACAAAACCAAGTTCTAAAATAATAAAATATAATAGTAGAAATTTTACTCGTATTTTTTAAGGGAAGCAGAGGACAGGGTTGCATTGTACAATGTGGAGAAAACCCTTTTGCAAATTCCTCAGTTTCTTTTCCCATGGCAGCTCAGTCCCTGGGCTCCACTGGTATATGTCTACTCTTTCTCAGTACTGCCTGTTCACTTGTATACTCTTTTTCTCTTAAAAGTACCCTTTTTCATCTTCTCCAGTGAAATTTTATTCTGTTCTTCCCTTTTCATTCCCTAAATTCTATTAGATTCCATAGCCTAATCAATAAGACAAGTTACCTTTGAATTTCATTCTGTTTTTTGTACTATCATTTAATCTTGATGTTGCTTCATTTCATAATTAATAAACTCTTGTTTTAGAGAAGTTTTAGGTTTATAGAAAAATTGAGCAGAACATACAGAGTTTCCATATACCCATTTTCCACCCCACTCCTCGCACAAAATTTCCTCTGTTATTAAATTTTGCATTAGCGTGGTACATTGGTTAAAACTGATAAACCAGTATTTATACATTATTATTAACTCAAGTCCATAGTTTACATTGGGTTCAATCTTTGTGTCATACAGTTCTATGGATTGTGACAAATGCATAATGTCATGTATTCACCATTACAGTATCATACAGAATAGTTTCATTGCCCTGAAAATCCCATGTTCTCCCTATTCATCTCTCCCTCCATCCACTGAATCCCTGGTAACCACTAATCTTTTTGTTGTCCCTAGAATATTGCCTTTTCGAGAATACCATATATTTGAAATTATGCAGTCTTTTACTTAGCAATACGCATTTAAGGTTTCTCCATGTCTTTTTATGCTTTTATAGCTCATTTATTTTTATTGTTGAATAGTAATCTGTTGTATGGATGTACCATAGTTTATCTATTCATCTGTTGAAAGACGTCTATGTTGCTTCGAAGTTTTTTCAGTTATGAATAAAGCTACTATAAACAAAGGTGTTTCTACAGACAGAAGTTTTTCAGTTCATTTGGGTAGATACTAAGGAGTACAATTGCTAGATCATATAGTAAAAGTATGTTTAGTTTTGTAAGAAATTGCCAAGCTGTCCTTCACAGGGACTGTATCATTTTGCATTTTTACTAGAAACGAGCATGAGAATTTCTGGTGCTCTACATCTTTGTCAGCATTTGATGTCAGAATTTTGGATTTAAGACATTCTAAAAGGTGCATAGTGTTATATCATTTTTTAAATTAAATTTTATCTCATTGTTTTAATTTGTGATTCCCTATAATGTTGAGCATCCTCTCATATGTTTATTTGCCATCTGTATATCTTTGGTGAGGTATTTGTTCAGATCTTTTACCTATTTTTAAATGGGGGGATCATTTGCTTCCTTATTGTTGAGTTTTAAGTTTTTTGTATATCTTTGACACAAGTTCTTCATCAGATATGTGTTTTGCAAAGATGTTTTTCTCAGTCTGTGGTTTATATTTTCATTCTCTTAACAGTGTCTTTTGCAGAGCAGAAGTTTTGAATTTTAATGAAGTTGAACTTTTCTTTCGTGGATTGTGCTTTTGTTGTTGTGCCTAAAAGTCATCTTCAAACCCAATGTAACCTGGACTTTTTCCTATGTTATTTTCTAGAAATTTCATAGTTTTGCCTCTTATATTTAAATCTATGATCCATTTTGAATTGAGTCTGTGTCTAAATTAATTTTTCTTGCGTGTGAATGTACAGTTTTTCTAGCACTATGTTAAAAAGACTAACCTTTCTCCATTGAAATGCCTTTGTTTCTTTGCCAAAAATCAGTTGATTGTATTTGTGTGGGCCTATTTCTGGGATCTCTGTTATGTTCCATTGATCTGTTTTTCTGTTCATTGCCAATACCATACTGTCTTGATTACTGTAACTTTTTTTTTTTTTAAAGCTGTGGTTTTCTTTTTGTTGTTGTTTTTTTTTTTTGAAGATGTTGGGGGTAGGAGTTTATTAATTAATTAATTTATTTTTGCTCTGTTGGGTCTTTGTTTCTGTGCGAGAGCTTTCTCTAGTTGTGGCAAGCGGGGGCCACTCTTCATCGCAGTGCATGGGCCTCTCACTATCGCGGCCTCTCTTGTTGCGGAGCACAGGCTCCAGACGCACAGGCTCAGTAGTTGTGGCTCACGGGCCTAGTTGCTCCGCGGCATGCGGGATCCTCCCAGACCAGGGCTCGAACCCGTGTCCCCTGCATTAGCAGGCAGATTCTCAACCACTGTGCCACCAGGGAAGCCCCTGATTACTGTAACTTTATAGTAAGTTTTTGAAGTTGGATAGTGTCACTCCTCCAACTTTGTTCTTCAGTATTGTATTCTATTCTTTGGATCTGTTGCCTTTTCACTTAAAGTTTAGAATCAGTTTGTTGATACACTCAAAATCACTTGCTGGGTTTTTGTTGTTGTTGTTTTTTTTGTTTTTCCATGCTGTGTGGCATAGGGGATCTTAGTTCCCCAACCAGGGATTGAACCTGCACCCCCTGAAGTGGAAGCCTGGAGTCTTAACCACTGGTCCGTCAGGCAAGTCCACTCCCTGTGTTTTTTTTTTTTGTTTGTTTGTTTTTTTTTGCTTGCTGGGTTTTTGATTGGGATTGCATTGAAATCTACAGATCAAATTGATGAGAACTGATGTCTTAACAGTAATGAGTCTTCCTATCCATGGACATGGAATATCTCTCCATTTATGTGTATCTTCTTTGATTTCTTTCATGAGATAGTTTTTTTTCTTAATATAAATCCTGTACATATTTATTTAGATTAATACCTAAGTATTGAGTTTTTTGGTACTAATAATGTAAATGGTGTGTTTTTTTTTTTTTTTTTTTTTTTTTTTTTTTTTTTTTTTTTTTTGCGGTATGCGGGCCTCTCACTGTTGTGGCCTCTCCCGTTGCGGAGCACAAGCTCCGGACGCGCAGGCTCCGCGGCCATGGCTCACGGGCCCAGCCGCTCCGCGGCATGTGGGATCTTCCCGGACCGGGGCACGAACCCGTGTCCCCTGCATCGGCAGGCGGACTCTCAACCACTGTGCCACCAGGGAAGCCCAAATGGTGTGTTTATAATTTCAAATTCTACTTGTTTATTGTTGGTATATAAGAAAGGAATTGCAATTTACTTCTGTATATTACTCTTGTATGCTGTAATCTTTCTGTAATCACTTACTCATTGCAGGAGATTTTTGGTGATTCTTTGGGAATCACCTTTTTTATACAGGCAGTCATGCCATCTGTGAAAAAAGACAACTTTACTTCTTCCTTCTCAAACTTTATATTTTTCTTTTCTTTTCTTGTATTATTGCATTAGCTAGGACTTCTAGCATGATGTTGAGTAGGAGTGGTGAGAAGGAACATCCTTGTCTTATTCCTGATCTAGGGGGAAAGCATTTAGTATCTTAACATTAAGTATGGTGTTAGCTGTGGGTCACAGACTTAGAAAACAAACTTATGGTTACCAAAGGGAAAAGGTGGGGGGAGGGATAAATTAGGAGGTTGGGATTAATATATATACACTACTATATATGATATAATCAACAAGGACCTAGTGTATAGCACAGTGAACTCTACTCAATACTCTGTAATAACCTTTATGGAAAAAAATCTGAAAAATAATAGGTATATGTATAACTAAATCACTTTGCTGTATACCTGAAACTAATGCAACATTGTAAATCAGCTATACTCCAATATAAAATAAAAATGTTAAAAAAGTATCGTGTTAGCTGTAGGTATTTCGTTTGATTTTCTTTATCAAGTTGAGGATGTTTTATTCTGTTTCTAGTTTGCAAAGAGTTTTATGAATGGGTATTAGATTTTGTCATATGCTTTTTCTGTATCCTTTGAAATGATCATATGGACTATTGATATGATAGGTATATTAGCTGATTTTCAAATATTGACCCAGCCTTGTATAGTTGGGATAAATTTCACTTGGTTGTGGTGTATAATTTGTCCCATACCTTGTCAGATTAAATTTGCTAATATTTTGTTGGGGTTTTTGCATCTGTGTTCATGAGAGATGTTGATGCGTGGTTATCCTTGTTTGGTAATGTCTTTGTCTTGTTTTAGTATTAGAGTAATAGTGGCCTCATAAAATGAGTTAGGAAATGTTTTTCTGCTTCTTTCATCTGAAATAGATTGTAGGTAACTGGTATAGTTTTTCCTATAGGTTTGGTAGCATTTGCCAGTGCAGTTATCTGATCCTGGTGCTTTCTGTTTTGTAAGGATATCAAATTATTGATCCCGTTTATATAAGATATATATTCTATTAAGAATATCTTTTTCTCCTTGTGTGAGTTTTGGTAAATTGTGTCTTTCAAGGAATTGGTCCCTTTCATCTAAATTATCAAATTTGTTGGCATAAGTTTTTCATAATCTTTTTTATTATTTTTTGATGTCCATGGGATCTGTTGTGATGTCCCCTCTTTCATTTCTGATGTTAGTAATTTGTGTCATATCTCTTTTTTCTTAGTTAGCTTACTCATTTTCTTGATTTTTTTCAAAGAATCAGCTTTTGGTTTAATTGATTTTCTGTAATTTCCTATTTTCATTGATATCTGCTCTAATTTTTATTTCTTTTCTTCTGCTTACTTGAGATTTAATTTGGTCTTTTTTTTCCTAGTTTCCAAAGGCAGAAGCTTAGATTATTGATTTAAGATCTTCCTTCTGTTGTGATGTATTCATTAAATGCTATAAATTTCCCTTTTACTGCATTTCACAAAATTTGATGTTACATTTTCATTTTAATTTAGTTCAAAATGTATTTTAGTTTCTCTGAGACTTCTTTGTCATATGCGCTATTTAGTAGTATGTTACCTAATCTCCAAAATATGTTGGGATTTTCATGTTGTCTTTCTGGTACTGATTTTTTTTTTTCCTGGGACCTAACTATATATTGTCTGCAACTTTAAATATAAAGTTAATAATAAATAATAATAAAGATAATGGTAACATTTACCAAAAGAAAGCAGGAGTACCTATATTAATTTGAACAGAGCAGACTTTGGAGCAAAAAAAATTTATTAAGAATAAATAGGGGCGTTTAATGCTAAACGAGTCAGTTCTGCAACAAGACACAATAGTCCTCAATGTGTATGTGCCTAACAACAGAGAGTCAAAATAAGTGAGGCAAAAACTGATGAACTGCAAGGAGATATAGATGAACCCACTATTATAATTGGAGACTTCAACACCTTTCTATCAGAAGTAGACAGATGCAGCAGGCAGAAAATTGGTAAGGACTTAGTGAACTCAACAACACCATCATTCAGCTGGATAAAATAGACCTCAATAGACTACTTCATGCAACAAGAACAGAATATACATTATTCTCAAGCTCACACGGTATGTACACCAAAATAGATCATATTCCAGGCTATAAAATACACCTTAACAAATTAAAAAGTAGAAATCATATAATGTCTGCCTTCAGACCCCAAAACAATTAAATTAAAAATCAGTACCAGAAAGGGAATTCCCTGATGGTCCAGTGGGTAGGACTGCATGCTTTCACTGCTGAGGCCACAGGTTCAATCCCTGGTCAGGGAACTAAGATCCCTCAGGCTGTGTGGTGTGGCCAGAAAAAAAAAGTCTGACAACAGTAAGTGTTTACAGGGATATGTAACTGTGAGTGAGGTATACATCGGCACAATCACTTTGAAAAATAACTTTTCTTTATCTAATTAAGTTGTGGATGTGCATACCTTTAAACTCTTTTTCTTTTTAACAGCTTTACTGAGATATTATTGACATACAACATTGTACAAGTTTAAGGTGTTTATCATAACGATTTGATACACATATATATTGTGAAGTGCTTACCAAAATAAGGTTTTTTACATATCCTTTATCTAACATAATTACCATTTTGTTGTTGGCATTGTTATGGAGAGAATATTAAAGCTCTGCTCCCATAGCAGCTTTTAAGTATACAATACAGTATTAACTGTAGTCACCATGCTGTGACCTTAGGTCCCTGGAACTTAATCATCTTATAACTGAAAGTACTCTTTGACCAATATTTCCCAATTTTCTCCACCCCACAGCTACTGGCAATCACCATTATGCTCTCTGTTTCTATCATTTCAGTGTTTTTAGAGTCTACATATAAGGAAATTATACAGTATTTGTCTTTCTCTGTCTGACTTATTTAACTAAGCATAATTCCCTCAAGGTCCATCCATGTTGTTGCAAATGGCAAGATTTCCTCTTTAATGGCTGAATAATATTCCACTGTGTGTGTGTGTGTGTGTGTGTGTGTGTGTGTGTGTGTGTGTGTATTTATCCATTCACTTGTCTGTGGACATTTGGGTTGTTTCCATGTCTTTGCTATTATAAATAATGCTGCAGTCAGAGTTCCCTGGTGGTCCAGTGGTTAGGACTCATGGCCTGGGTTCAATCCCTGGTCGAGAAACTAGGATCCCACAAGCCATGCAGTTTGGCCAAAAAAATGCTGCAATGGACACAGGAGAGCAGATATTGCTTTGAGATAGTGATTTCATCTTCTTTGGATATATACCCAGAAGTGAGATTCCTGGATCATATAGTAGTTTTATTTTTAATTTTTCAAGGAACCTCCATACTGTTTTCCATAGTGGCAGTACCAGTTCGCATCCCCACCAATGGTGCATCAGGGTTCCCCCTTCTCCACATCCTCGTCACCATTTGTTATCTCTTGTCTGTTAGATAATAGCCATTCTAACAGGTATGAGGTGATATCTCATTGGGTTTTCATTTGCATTTCTCTGATGATTTGTGTAGCTGAGTACCTTTTCATGTACCTGTTGGCTATTTGTATGCTTTCTTTAGAAAAATGTCTATTCAAGTTCTCTGCTCATTTTTTAATCAGATTATTATTTTTTTGCTATGGAGTTTTATGAGTTCTTTGTGTAGTTTGGATATTAACCCCTTATCAGATATATGGTTTACAGATATTTTCTCCCATTCGGAAGGCTGCCTTGTCAATTTGTTGATGGTTTCCTTTTCTGTGCAGAAGCTTTTTAGTCTGAAATAGTTCCACGTTTTTAAAAATATGTATATTTCATTGTATTCTTCAGCTTGAAAAGTTGTTTGGTTCTTTTTTATGTTTTCTATCTCTTTGTTGAACTTCTCATTTGTTCTTGTATTATCTTCCTAATGTCATTAAATTGTTTTTCTGTGATCTCCTAGCTCTCTGAGCATATTCAGAACAATTATTTTGAATTCTTTGTTGGGCGCTTCCTGTATCTTCATTTCTTTGGGACCAGTTACTGGAGGCTTAATGTATTCCTTTGTTAGAGTCATGTCTCCCTGATTTGTTGTGATCCCTGTGTCCTTGCGTAGGCACCTGCACATTTGAAGAAGCAGTCATCTCTTCCTGACTCTATGGAGTGACTTCAGTAAGGAAGGATTTCCAACCACAGGTGGGGGAGTGCCCAAGTACGCCATCACCCCACATGTAGTGCTGTGGGTGCCAGGTGTGGGGACATGTGGTGGGATTGGCTGGGGGCATTGTGACGCACTTGCTCAGGCCATTGTAGTCCATAGCACTGACAACCGTGTGGTCCTTGGTATGTGTCTTGGGGGTCTTCAGAGGCTTCACAGGCTGTTGGGGTCCTCAGCATTGTCTGCAGGTACAGCAGCAAGGAACCAGGGCAGGCAGTGGGAGTGGCCAGAGCTGGTGGTATGCACACGCTCAGTTGTGAGGGCCAGCCGCAAGTGCCTGTGTAGCGGCAGTGGCCAGGTGCAAACACACACATTGTGGCGGGGGCCAGAACAGGCAGCAAGGGCTGGAGTCAACTATGGGCACACGGGCAGCTCAGGAGTCCTGGTAGTCAGTGTGCACCACTGTGGCTTTTGGGTCTCACTACAGGCATACAGCAGTGGAGGCTGGTGATAGGCCACGGGTGTGCAGGTGCACAGGTGGAGGGGCTAGCTGCAAGTGACTACAGTGATGCAGGTCGGTGACAGAAGACAGGGCCTGATCTGGGCCCACAAGCAGCTATGGGGATCTGGCTGTTGGTGTGCTCTCCTGTGGCTGCACAGTCTCCTGATGGGTATGCATAGGGCAGTGGTGATTCGTGACAAGCTGGGCTGGGAGCATGCAGGTGTACAGCTGGAGCGGCTTAGCCCTGTGTAAGCACGTGATGGTCTACGTGAGCCACAGAGGTTTAGGCTGGTGTCTCACACTCACTCAGCCACGGAAGCTTGGGCTGGCTGCTGGCATGGTTCCTGGGCTGCAGTGATGGTGGTGGTTGGGGCAGGGAAGTAGGGAGGGACTCAGGCAGCTGGCAGCAGCTGTGGGGTGAAAGCTGGTGAGTTTTGCGGGGGTCTGCGGTGGCTGTGCTGGCCATTGGTTTCTTCAGCCGTAAAAGCTGCTGGGCTCCTCAGTGGAGCAGTCACTGGGAACTGTTGATTGTTAATCTGTTAAACTGTCAATTGTTGATCTTTGTTGGGGGACAGAGGCCAGGGTCTCCTACTCTGCTGTCTTAGTGATGTCATGTTCTTAAACTCTTGGACTACTTTCATACAAGTTTTGTTTGTAATAGTCCCCAAATTGGAGCTCTCAAATATCTGTGACGAGTAGAATGGATAAGTAAGTTGTGGTCTATTCATATATTGGAAAAGCATATCATAATGAATATGTTTGAAATCTAGCTGCTGATAACATCATTCATCTTACAAACATATTATTGACTGAATGAAGTCCTAAATATGTAGAGTATTTTCATTTATGATAAATTAAAAGCCACGAAAACTTAACTGTGTTCATTAAGGATACTAACAAGGGTAGAAAAGATATAAAGATGAGAAAAAAAAGGATAGTAGGCACCTGTAGGGTGAAGGAAAGGGTTATGAATGGGGTGGGCCACATAGAGAGCTTCTAGGATATTGACAGTCCCAGGTGCCTAATTGTTGACCTTGAGTGGTGGTTGTGTGGATGTTTGCTTTGTAATTATTCATTAAACTATAAATATATTTTTATTTATGTTTTGGTAAATATAATATAGCTCATGATTATAAAATACAAATGAATATTAAGAGAATTTATTTATATTGGGACTTTTAAAGAATGAAGCAAAGCCTAGAAACTATAGAACAAAAAAATCAGTAGATTTGGTTAAGCATAAACATTCTGTACATTAGAAAATATCAGTAAGTATATAATTAATACTAGATTGTTAACTGTATTACACACTATATGCTAGTATTAATTGGCCCCTACAAATGAGTAGTAAAAAGGCAGACAACTCAGGAGAAAAATGGACAAACATACGAACAGGCATGTTACAGAAGAAGAAATAAAAATGTCCAAAATATATGAAATGATGCTTGACCTAACTAGTATCGGGGAAATGCAAATTAATGCATGAATGTATAAGAGGCTTAATGGCCATATAGTATTCCATTTTATGGTTATGCCATAATTTATTTACTGTTCTTCTGTTGATGTTCATATAGATGATTTCTATATTGCTATTTCCATAAACAGTACTACTGTTAGCATATTTGTAAGAGTAAAAACATAGTAACAACGTGCATTTTTAGGACTGGCTAAATGAATTACAGTACATTCATAGCAATGGAGTGCTGTGTAGCTTTTAGAAAGAATAAGATAATTTTATATAAAATGCTTAGAAACATTTTCCTTGATATTTAAAATGATAAAACAAGATAAAAACACTATATGTAAATTTTATCCCATTTTTATAATCATTCTATATAACATGCATTCTAGGTGCTGTCTCATATATTTTCCCAAGAGGAAAAACCTGTCCATTGATAAATAATATGCATGCATTATTAATATTTTTTACTTACTAATAAAATACTGAAGCTTTATTATAATAGAGAAAAGAGGTCCTCCTCCCTCCACAATACACAGCAAACAACTGGATCTCCCTTTACCATTTTGGCTTCTTCAGAATGACTGTATAAGCCACTTTGTTAACCAGAGGCACTCTGCTCAGGAAAGGGCCTTAACTAGAACAGTTCAATAAGGCATGGGTTCTCTGATCTCTTTTCTTCTGTTTTAAAGTTATTCATAATGAGAACTTGAGGAAGAAGCAATTGGACCCAAGCTGTTGCATTTGGCAATGGAAGTGTAATGTTCCCATCTATACATTCTATGTTACTGAGTTGTAATTCCCAAACTAGTAGAATCATAGAGATGGGCCTGTTTTAGGGGCCTCCATAACAAATTGCCATAGACTGAGTGCATTAAACGACAGAAATTTATTTCTCACAGTTCTGGAGGCTGAGAAGTTCAAATCAGGGTTCTAGCATAGTCACGTTCTGGTGAGAGCCTTCTTCCTGTATTGCAGATGGCTGTCTTCTTGCTGTGTCCTCAAATAATGGAGAGAGAGCAGGGAGAGAGCAAGCGAGCTCTCTTGTGTCTTATGTGGCTCCATTCTCATGATTTAATTACCTCTCAAAGACCCCCATCTCTAAATATCATCATATTGGAGATTAGGGTTTTAACATATGAATTTGGGGGAACACAAATATTCAGTCCATAGCAGGGCCTTTTCTCCCTCCTGCGAACTGTAATTTCAAATTGTGACAAGAATAATAGTTAATGTTCTTTGTAACCCTTTACTGTATACAAGGCATAATTTAAAATTATGTTCTATACTATTATCAGATTAATTTTAAAATATTGTTTATTGTGCCATATTACTTTCTATGCAAGTATTTTTAATTACTCTCTCTTGCCTGTAAGCAATTCTGAATTTGATTCTTTCTTCTAAAGCTGACTTCTCCCAGTATACTCTTTGACTATTTAGGGAGTACTGACCCTCCCAAAGCAAGGCCTCTGGTTTACTTGGTTTCTTGATATACTTGATTTATTTTGTCCCCTTGATATATGTTGCACATTTCTGTTGTCTCCTCTTTATCTAGTTCTCACATATAGCAGTGAGTTATATCAGCATACAGGTATAACTTCTGCCATTTATAATACCTTTAAATGTTTTCTTTTTTTTTTTTTAAACAGTAGAAACTTCTACAATGACTAATCGATTGAATACCATGTTGAAAATATTTGAAAATCAGGCAGATAAATTAAAGAGGTAAGCTTTTAAAATAACTCCTTTTCATCATTATAAATACAGGTGCATATTTATTTCAGATAAATTGGAAACAGAAAAGAAAATAAAACCACTATTAAAAAATTTAGTGTTGTTAACTTTTATGATATATATAATTTTAAAAGTTAAAATTATAATCATAAAGAATGTGAAATTGTATAACCACAACGGAAAATAGTATGTTAGTTCCTCAAAAAATATGATCCATTTTTTGGATCATGGAATGGAAATCCAGCAATTCCATTTCTGGGAATATACCCCCCAAAATTGAAATCAGGGTCTTGAAGAGATATTTGTACAGCTATGTTGACTGTAGCATTATTCATAGTAGCAAAGAGGTAGAAGCAACCCAAGTGTCCAATGATGGATGAATGGATAAAGAAAATGTGTTATATACATACAATGGAATAGTATTCAGTCTTAAAAAGGAAAGAAATTCTGACATATGGTACAACATGGATGCATCTTGAGGATATTAATGCTGAGTAATTATAAGCCAGTCATAAAAAGACAAAATTGTATGATTTCACTTATATGAGGCATTTAGAGTGGTCAAATTCATAGAGACAGAAAGTAGAATGGTAGTTGCCAGGGTCTGGGAAGAATCAGGAATGTGGAGTTATTTTTAATGTGTATAGAGTTTCCGTTTTACAAGATGAAAAGAGTTCTGGAGATTGATTGTACAACAATGTGAATATAATTATCACTACTGAACTGAACACTTAAAAACGGTTAATATGGTAAATTTTATGTGTATTTTACAGTTTTAAAACAGTAAAAAAATATAATCATACAAAATGTAGTTTGCGTATAGATGTTTCACTTATAGTTCTTTGTAAACTCATAAAATTCTTTTTAAAATAAATGTTTTAAATTAAAGTAAAACATATTCAGACAAGCTCACATCACAGCATTTTCAAAGAACTTTCTTTAGCATTGAAAAATTGAGAAAGTTTACATGATCAGATTTTTAAATTATCAAGTCCAAGGATCAAGATTTAATAGAAGAATATAACATAAAATGTAAAGAAAAGGATATCCTGGGCAGCTGTTGAAAATGGAACTAAAGAACTTAACGGCTTACATTAATTGGTGGTCAGGTACTTGGTATGTAATCAAGTTAGGCCTTATTTTACTTTTTCCCTCTTCTATCTCATTAGAGTCCTCCCTATCAGAAGGGTAGGGTAAGAACTTTCACAAATTTGTCAGATGAAAGCTTTTAGCATGTTCTAGGGGCATTCTTAAAGTAGGAGGCTGATTTCCATGAATATTCTTTCCTTTGGAACAGGGTATTAAAGCAGTCATATGTATTACTATTATTTATTCTAGCTCCTCATATTAGACTATGGGTACTAGTTATAACTGGTTTTAAAATTCCTGGGTGTAAAAGAAAGCAGTGGGAAGGATTAGCTGAATGGATTACTATAAAGGTGAGGATTTCCAACTTGAATTGTCTTGTACACAGAATAAGCTTTGTATAATTGGTCAGAATATGCTCAGTACGTTGCTTGCTTGTCGAGAAGCATCTTGAAAGTCATTGTGGATGACCTACAGTTCTTACAGGTGGCTATATTAGTTTCACAATTGTTATATTGAAAAGCATGTCGTGTAGAATAAAATCACAAAGCAACTTTTTTCAGACTCCTTATATTCATTTATATTCACTTACTGGGGCTAGTTTTCCCTCTGCTCCTAGAAAAAGACTAGGGCAGTACCATGAGTTTTCTGATCACTCTTAGGTGATTAATTTAAATATAATTATAAGCACTGTCCTGAATTGGAAATTAAAATCCCCTGTCGGATATTAGTCAATATTTTCATTTTCATTCAAAGTTAGGATTCTCTCCCCTTTCCCTAGAGCCTACTGGGGGATGTGGTTGGCTTTTCTCTTTTCTTACCTCCTTTCTCACTAACTATTTGTATTTTCTGTTCTCCATGTTTTTGGGAAGAAAGGTAAGGTACAAAAGAAAGGTCTTATTTGACTGTCACTGCCTTCCTTCTGCATAAATTCAAATAACATAAACCAGTTTTCTGAGTATTCTCCTTAAGGTGCCTCTCTCTAATAATGGCTATCATATCCACCTCTCCCTTAAGTATTTGAGTAGGTCTCAAGGCACCAGACAGCTCTCTGTAAAGAATATTTAGAAGTACTCTTTCTAAATCTTCTTTCCTGACCCTTTTATGTTATCCATGTGGGTGAAAGGTTTTAACACTCTCCCTTCCTTGGCTGCCTACTGTTTTCTTCAGTGGTAATGGTCACCTGCCTCATTTCTTCCTCTTTTTTTTTTTTTTTAATAAATTTATTTATTTATTTTTGGCTGCATTGGGTCTTTGTTGCTGTACGCGGGCTTTCTCTAATTGCAGCGAGCGGGGGCTACTCTTCTTTGCACTGCACAGGCTTCTCATTGCGGTGGCTTCTCTTGTTGTGGAGCACAGGCTCTAGGCACATGGGCTTCAGTAGTTGTGGCACGTGGGCTCAGCAGTTGTGGATCGTGGGCTCTAGAGCGCAGGCTCAGTAGTTGTGGTGCACGGGGTTAGTTGCTCTGCGGCATGTGGGATCTTCCCAGACCAGGGCTCAAACCCGTGTTTGAGCATTGGCAGGCGGATTCTTAACCACTGCACCACCAGGGAAGTCCCTCTTTTTTTTTCTTTCTTCTTGTTTTTTTTTTTTTTTGCATTTTTTTCCACATCTTTATTGGAATATAATATTCCTCATGATATAAGCAGTGGGCTTAGAGTCTTAGTTGATGCCTCCATTTAACAACCTGTTACAGTTGTATCCTTTAACAGGCTGTGGCAAAAGTCTTAGTGCAGTTTTAAGAATTAATAATTTGGAGACTATAATGATACAACTGTTCAAAAGACACCATTTTGAAATTTGATTATGTACATTTCTTTTGTACTTATTTAAAAATTTTTGAATAGTAAATTTTTTTTGGTTAAATTCTGTTTGGGTCAGCATTTTCCATATTCAGTCAGACTGAAAAAAATTAATTTATTGTTTAAAATACACAAAACTAAATGTATTAAAGAATGGAAATAATTAAACTTTCAAATGTTTATTTTTGGGGGTAAGTCTGTAGCATTTATACTTCTGAAGTCATTGAAGCTTAAAACTACACTAACATTTTAAGAGTATCTTGTATTTATTGAACTTCTGTCATGTGGCTGAGTGCTTGGGACAAAATCCCAACTCAAATTGGTCTGAGCAAAAGATGAATTTTATTAAGAAGACAGCAGCAATATGGCTCAATTTCAGAAACAAGTATAAACCAGAACTTGAACACTATCAAGACACTTTTTCCCCCTCTGTACAAGAGCTTCATTTTCTCCTATTGCAGATCTCTTTCTTCCTTCTATTTTCTTTTTTAACTTTTTGCCTATAGGTGGGAGGCCCTGATTGCTGACAATTCCTAAATCTAATCTTTCAGTTTTAGTTACTCTGAGGGATAATATTTGAATTTCCCAAGTCTAAAAGTCCTTGGTGAGAAAATTGTCAGTGCAGCCAGAGGCAGGTGCCTATTTCTGGACCAGTCAGCTCTAATCGAAGGCTTATGGTCATGTAAGCTTTCTTAGGAATTATACTAATTCAGAGGGGTGGGGTCAGGGGGTTCCCAGAAAAAGGAGTGGGGTCTACCTATGAGGTGCTTAGTGGTAAGCAGATGTGGTGGGATGAAAACCATAATATAGGATAACATTTAGAAAAAAGGATTGTATTTCGTTATTATGGATGAATTATATAGTAACAAGTTAGGGCAATCATGCTAGTCCTTGGGGAAAGCTAATATACCTTTTTTTCAGGATCTGGTCAATGCATTGTCTAGCCATTTGGCCTGTGGATAGTGGGAAATGGACAAGTAATCATAGACTCAGAGGACCTTGAAAAGTTCTTTCTTCAATTATGGGCCATATTGGGATTACAAGTAGAGATTGGATTGCAGGGTATTTTTTCCAAGGCATAGTACCTCTTTGGTGAAGAGAGTGTTTAGATCTGGTGACTAATCTTGGGAATGAAGTTGTCAACATCGGTGACAATATTGCCCATCATCAGAAACGTGTAGTCCTGAGGGGACAGCAGGCCTATTAAGAAATCTATCATGATGTGTTTTCTAAAGAGGCAGAAGAGTCAGAAGGAAGGATAATAAGCTGTCTTGCCTTTCAAACTGTCTTTAGCCCAGGTACATGTATCACAGGTAGGTATGTTATGTCAAAGGTGGAATTATCATAATTCCAAGGTGGCAAATTCAAAGTCTTGAATGAATTTCAGTGACCAGTTAGGGCACTGGCAAGGCAAAAGGCATCCATTTGGTTAGAAGATAATGACAGAATCTTCACTCCATGCAAAAAGTTAAATTTAATGTTTATTACAGACATAAATGTCAGAAAACAGAATCATAAATATAGGGAAGGCATTTGACTATTGAAATTAAAAGTATCTTCAGAAATGAATCAAAGTTAAAAGGTAAGCAGTGGATGAGAGAAAATATGTGTGCATATAGAAGAAAGGAGTGATAATAAGAATATAATTCCACAAAAAGGCAAACAACCTTCAAATAATAGGCAAAGTACATATATATATAGAGATATTTAAGGAAGAGACAAAAATGGCCAATAAACATTTTAGGAGATGCTCAATCTGCTATGTAATCAGGGAAATAGAAAGCAAAGCAGCAACAATACATTTTTTTCCCCATCAGTTTAACAAAAAGTAGAAGTTTTCTAATATCAAGTCTTGACAGAGATGTAGTGTAATAAATACTCTTAAATTGCTAGTACCATAGAAATTGCCCACCTTCAAGAACAATTTAGCATAGTTTATTTAACAATAGCAACAAAACGTTTGCCTTATTCTTTTAATCTACCCTAGAGAAAGGACTATTCTCAAGGAGGCATATGTAAAAAGAAATTTATCATATCACTGTGATAATAGCAAAAATCTAGAAAGAATTTCATTTTTTGTTAGTAGGAGTATGGCTCAATCATCTCTGGTAAAAGGATTGTAAGGGAATTCTATGAGCAACTGTATGACCACAAATTAGACAACTTACATGACCTGGACAAATTTCTAGAAAGACAGACTATACTGATTCAAGAACTGGAAAATCTGAGTATAACTGAAACAAGTAAAAAGATTCAATTACTAATTAAAATATTTCCCAACAAGAAATTCTCAGATGGCTTCACTGATGAATTCTATCAGATATTTAAAGAAGAATTAATATCACTGTTTTACAAACTCTTTCAAAATGTAGAAGAGGAGTTAATACTTCTCAACTCATGCTATGAGTCTAGTATTACTCTGATACCAAAGTCAGACCACAGTGTCACAAGAAAACTGCAGACCAATATATTATGAATATGAACACAAAAATACTCAACAAAATGCTAGCAAATAGAATCCAACAACATATAAAAAAGGTTATATACCACAAGCAGGTGGGGTTTATCCCAGGAATGCAAAGTTGGTTCAAAATGCAAATATTGTGCTTCTCTGGTGGCACAGTGGTTAAGAATCAGCCTGCCAACACAGGGGACACGGGTTTGAGCCCTGGTCCGGGAAGATCCCACATGCCGTGGAGCAGCTAAGCCCATGCACTACAACTACTGAGCCTGTGCTCTAGAGCCCATGAGCCACAACTACTGAAGCCCGCACGCCTGCACTCTGCAACAAGAGAAGCCACTGCAGTGAGAAGCCTGTGCACCACAATGAAGAGTAGCCCCCACTCGCTGCAACTAGAGAAGGTCCGCATGCAGCAACGAAGACCCAGCGCAGCCAAAAATAAATAAATAAAATAAATAAATTTATAAAAAAATAATAAAATGCAGATATCAATAAATGTAATACATGATATTGATTGAATAAAGGAGAAAAAATCACGTGATTAGCTTACTAGACAAAGTAAAAGCATTTGACAAAATCCAATAGCCTTTTATGATAAAAAATACTCCACAAACTAGGCATAGAAGGGAACTTTCTTAATCTGATAAAGACTATCTACAAATACCTATAACTAACATCATAATATATTCTCTCTAATATATTAAAGAAAAAACTTAATGGTGAGAAAACTTAATATATTCTCTCTAAGATCAGGGACAAAATAGGACATTCTTACCACTTCTGTCGACCATTGTAATAGAGGTTCTATCTAGGGCATTTAGAGAAGAAAAGGAAATGAAAACTACCTCTTTTTGCAGATGTCATGACCTTATCTATTGACAATCCTAAGGGATCTATTAGAACTATTAGAAGTAAATTAATTTAACAAGGTTGCAATATACAAAATTCATAAATAAAAATCAATTATATTTTAATACACTAGTTGTTATGGGTTGAATTGTGCCCCCCCCCCACCAAATACATGTTGAAGCTCTAACTTCTAGTACCTCAGAATGAACTTAATTGGTATAGGGTCATTGTAGATGTAATTAGTTAAGATGAGGTCATAGTGGAGGGGGATGGGCCCTTAATCCAATATGACTGGTATCCTTATAATAATATTGTAGAAGGCAAATACACACAGAGGGAAGACAGTCATGGAGGCAGAGATTGGAGTTATGCTGGGAGTACTAGAAGTTGGAAGAGGCAAAGAAGGATTCTCCCCTAGAGGTTTCAGAGGGAGCATGGCTGTACCAACACCTTAATTTTAGATTTATAGTCTCCAGAACTGTGAGTGAATAAATTCTTGTTGTTTTAAGTCACCAGTCACCCAGATTGTGACACTTTGTCATAGCACAGGATAGTAATACACTAGCAAGGAACATTCCAAAAATGAAATAAAACAATTCCATTTACAAAAGCACCAAAGAGAATGAGAATAAATTTAACAAAAGAAGTGCTAGACTTGTGCACCGAAAACTACAAAACACTGAAAGTACTTTAAAGAATACTCAAACAGGTAGGCATCCCATTTTCATCGACTGTTAGACTTAACTATTCTTAAAACAGCAATATTTCCCAAGTTGATCTACAGATTTAATGCAATCTCTATCAAAATCCCAACTTTGTTTTTGCATGAAATGGCAAGTTGCTTTTAAAATTCACGTGGAAATACAAGGAACCCAGAATAGTCAAATCTTAAGAAGAACAATGTTGGAGGACTCATACTTTAGTGATTTTAAAACTAAATACACCTGTAGTAATTAAGACAATGTCATACTGGCATGAGGATAGACCTATGTAGATCAATGGAATAGAATGAATGGAAATGATGTCCAGAAATAAACCATTACATTTATTTATAGTTAACTGATTGTCAGCATGGAGGCCAGGATAATTCAGTGAGGAAAGAATAGTTTTTTTAATAACTGTGCTTGGAGAACTGGATATCCATATGCAAAAGAATTAAGTTGGATCCTTTCTTTGTGCCATGCACTAAAATTAACTCAGAATTACCAAAGACCTAAATTTAAGAGCTAAAACTATAAACCTCTTAAAGAAACACAGGAGTAAATATTTTTGACTTAGAGTTAGTCAATGGTTTCTTTCTTTTTAAAATTTTTTTGGCCATACTGCATTGCACATGGGATCTTAGTTCCCCAACTAGGGATGGAACCCAGGACCCCTGCATTGGAAGCGCGGACTCTTAACCACTGGACCACCAGGAAAGTCCCAGTCAATGGTTTCTTAAATAAGATATCAAAAGCACGACCAACAACAGAAAAAAAATAGATAAACTCAACATAAAAATTAAAAATTTGTGCTGCAGGTTCTTAATACCATTAAGAATGTGAGAAGACAACTCATAGAATGTGAAAACTATTCATAAATCATGTATCTGATATGGGACTTGCACCCAGAATATACATAAGAACTCTTACACCTCAGTAATAAAAAGGATAAGTAACCATGTTTAACAATGGGCAAATAATCCGAATAGACGTTTTGCCACACAAGATATACAGATGGCCAATAAGCACATGAAAAGATACTCAACATCATTAGTCATTAGGGAATCAAAACTACAATGATATACCACTTCACAACCACTAGGATGGCTATAATAAAAATGACAGACAATAACAATTGTTGGCAAGGATGTAGAGAAATTGGTACCCTCATACATTGCTGGTACATCATGTAAGTGGTACATCTGCTATGGAACACAGTTTGTCAGTTGCTCAAAATGTTAAATATTTAGTTAACATATGACCCAGAAATTCTATTCCTATGTTTATACCTAAGATAAATGAAAACATAGGTCCACACAAAAACTTGTACATGTATGTTCATAGTAGCATTATTCATAATAGCCCAAAAGTGGAAACAACCCAAATGTCCATAAACTGATGAATGAATAAATAAAATGAGCATATTCATACAATGTAATATTATTTGGCAATAAAAAGGAACAAAGTACTGATACATGATACAAACACTATGCTAGGTGTGAGAAAACAGTCTCAAAAGACCACATACTGTGCAATTCTGTTTGTATGAAATATTCAGAATAGGCAAATCTGTGGAGACAGAAAATAGACTGACGGCTGCCAGGGCTTAGGTAGTGCTGGGAGAAATGGAGAGTGAGTGCTAATGGCTACAGCATTTCTTTCTGGGGTAATTAAAATGTGCTAAAATTAAATAGTGGTGATAGTTACTCAACTTAGTGAATATATTAAAAGCCATTGAATTGTATATTTTAAATGAGTGAATTTTATTATATGTTAATCATATCTTAATAAAGCTTTAAAAAATTCTGATTATAATGAATAAAAAAAGTCATTAGTCAAAAAAATATTGTTTATCCATACTATGGAACAGCTGTCAGCAAACTGCAGTCCATGAGTCAAATCTAGCCTGCAGCTTATTTTTGTAAATAAAGTTTTGTTAGAACATAGCCATACCCATTCATTTACCCATCATCTGTAGCTGCTTTTGCAGAGTTGGGTAGTAGTGACAGAGATCACCTGGCCTGTAAAGTCTAAAATAGTTACCATCTGACTCTTTACAGAAGAAGTTTGCCAAACCCTGCTATGGAATAAGAAGTTGTATTTAAAGGGAGTGAGAGAAATCTATGCTTACCGATATAAATAGATCTCAGAAATTGTGTTAAGTGAAAAAGTTGAGAACATCATATACAATATCATTTATGTGAAAAAGAAAACAAAACAGACATCCAGCCCACTAACAAAAAGTATAGAATTGAAAGGGTACGTGAAGTGTTATGTAAATCCATGGAACAAGTTCTGGGAAGAGACACAGCAAGCTAACAGTATCTCTAGGAAAAGCAGTGAATTTTTGGAATGCTAGTCAAAGTTTACTCTAACCTTATTTATATTAAGGTTTTTACAAAGAAAATATATAAGCATATTACATAAAAATATAAATTTAAAATTATAATACATTATAGATATTTTTGGTTTGTTTTTCAGAGCTATGGATGAGCAAGTTTTGTTAGAGGCTGTAAGTATAGTGCTTTTAGTTTGAAATTGCACTTTGTCCTTGATGTCGTTAATACAGTCTAGAAATTGTCAGGATACGTCAAGAGAGTCAGTTTATTCAAGAGATTTTTATGCATATGTGAGCTGGAAAGCTTTGTCTGTTCTTCTGATTTTATTAGATTTTATTGTCACTCAGAAACACTTCACTTCTAAAATACTGAACTATAACATCCCACAGTCTTTTTCTTTTTTTAACATCTTTATTGGAGTATATAATTGCTTTACAATGGTGTGTGTTAGTTTCTGCTTTATAACAAAGTGAATCAGCTATATGTATACATATATCCCCATATCCCCTCTCTCTTGCGTCTCCCTCCCACCCTCCCTATCCCACCCCTCTAGGTGGTCACAAAGCACCGAGCTGATTTCCCTCAGCTATGCGGCTGCTTCCCACTAGCTATCTATTTTACATTTGGTAGTGTATATATGTCCATGCCACTCTCTCGCTTTGTCCCTGCTTACCCTTCCCCCTCCCCGTGTCCTCAAGTCCATTCGCTATGTTTACATCTTTATTCCTGTCCTGCCCCTAGGTTCTTCAGAAGAATTTTTTTCTTTTTTTTTTAGATACCATATATATGTGTTAGCATACGGTATTTGTTTTTCTCTTTCTGACTTACTTCACTCTGTATGAGACTCTAGGTCCATCCACCTCACTACAAGTAACTCAATTTCGTTTCTTTTTATGGCTGAGTAATATTCCATTCCCACAGTCTTTTTGTTTTTTTGTGGTATGTGGGCCTCTCACCACCGTGGCCTCTCCCGTTGCGGAGCACAGGCTCCGGACGCGCAGGCCCAGCGGCCATGGCCCACGGACCCAGCCACTCCGCGGCATGCCGGATCCTCCCGGACTGGGGCATGAACCCACCTCCCCCATATCGGCAGGCGGACTCCCAACCACTGTGCCACCAGGGAAGCCCCTCCCACAGTCTTTTGAAATTCCACTATCACTGATAGTTCCTTTGCCTCTTTCAACACCAATTATAACTTCACTATGCAGATTAATACCAATGGTTCATTATTTTTATGAGTTAATGAAGACTTTCTTACTTTAATAATTAAGTGCCCAAATAACCTCTCTATATTGATATGTTTGCTTTTCATTATTAATGAAGTTATAATATTTCTTTTAGAAAAACACACAGATTCAAAGTGACCTCCAAGTATTGTCAGAGGAGAAACTGATGCTGGAAAATGAACTACAAAAGTTGAAGAGTACAGAGGTTAGTTAATTTTAGTGTCTGAAAATGGTATACATACCAGTATTACTAATTGGTAGCAGCTGTACTTTAAAAATAAGATAATGCTATATTCTAAATTACCATATATTTTTAAAAATTAATTTATTTTATATTTATTTTTGGCTGCATTGGGTCTTTGTTACTGCATGCAGGCTTTCTCTAGTTCCAGCGAGTGGGGGCTACTCTTAGTTGTGGTGTGCGGGCTTCTCATTGTGGTGGCTTCTCTTGTTGCAGAGCACGGGCTCTAGGTATGTGGGCTTCAATAGTTGTGGCATGCAGGCTCAGTAGTTGTGGCTTGTAGGCTCTAGAGCGCAGGCTCAGTAGTTGTGGCACACGGGCTTAGTTGCTCTGCGGCATGTGGGATCTTCCCGGACCAGGGCTGGAATCCGTGTCCCCTGCATTGGCAGGCAGATTCTTAACCACTGTGCCACCAGGGAAGTCCTAAATTACCATATTAGCTATCAAAACTGAAAGGATGCTAATGAAAAGCAGACATAAAATTGAAACATTCTGAAAGGTATGTCTAAGCCAAATATTTAACTTTATTAAAATATCAATAAATTAGGTTTACAAATATATTTTAAATGCATTTTATTGTATTCTTTGCAACTGTGTAATGTGTGTGTCCCAGTTCACTCTTACTACATAGAGTGAATAGAAATACCAAGGATAGAATTTGTTTCCTTTTTTTTCCCTCCTCCTCTGCCATTTTTGTATAGCTTATAAATTTCAAACTATATACAATGAAGTCAAATGGTGGATTAGAAGCAAATTTTTAACTATGTAAAAATATAAGATGTATGTTTTGACACAAAATTAACATAGAATGAAGAAAAATACTCTTGAATCTACTAATGTTGGTAACTTGGTATTTCCTCCTTAGCAGAGGAGGAAGCAGAAGTAGTACCAGATTTGCTACTTAATCAGTTAGAGAAGCAGTGATCCTACATAAGTGTCAAATGTAAGACCAGGGCTGTCACATAAGTTGAATTAGGAATAGCTTCATCTAGGTATAGGTCCCAGTAGGAATAAAAAAAAAAAAAAAAAAAAAGCAGTAAATTGTCATAGTAAATGATTGAATAGTCTGGCCAAGTGTAAGGATTCAACACTTAATCATGCACTGTTAGATCCACATTCAAAATCTTTGGAGCTTCGTACATGACTTGAAAATGTTGCAGCAGTTTCTGGTTTTACTTTCTTGTACTGTTTCTTTAGATTTTGTATGTGAAAACCTAAACAAGTATGGAAGTGTGAATGAGAAATGTGGAAGGAGCATTACTGCATATACAGTAGCAATATTATATCCACACAAAGGTGGTGACCAAGAGATCTGAGAGATAGCCTGTTTTCAGAGAAGGGGATGGTAGGAAGAGAATAATGGCTACAGAATTATGTTAAAGTCAGGATTTCTAATAACAACTATATCAATTTTCTTCCAGAGTAAGCTTTCTTTACTAACTGATATTATCTCTTAATAATTTTATTTTCATAGGCAACCAACTTTAGTAATCAAGAGCCATGTCTGCCAAATGTTAATGTGTGTCTGTTAAGGGTTTTATTTTACTTTTTGTAAGCAGGAGAAACTGACACTATTTAAAGCAAGAAATTTATTGGATGGCTAGTAGGGTAACTCAGAGAATTGAGGGAAAATTGAACAACATGTTTGGTGAGAGAACCAGGACAACTCTTAGAGTTAAAATAACAGAAATTCATGGATAGCCACTACTTCTGTCCTTTCAGGGAAATTTTAGAGAGGGAGTTTATGACTGTTTTCTTCCCATCCCTTTGGATACTGGTTCTGGAATTACTAAGCTCTACTACTTCCCTTCTACAATGTCAGTTTTTAGATGATTGTATCTTATTGGCCTTGCTTGGGGTCAGATGTCACCAACACAGTTTGAGATGAGGGAGTTGAAGAACACTTCTAAATCTGGTGCTGTTTCTTAACAGAATGGAAAAAGGATACTGGGCACAAATATCTGGTGTCCACTGTACTTGGTAATGTTTTCCTAATTAATATCTTAGCCATTTACTTATTTCAGGTGTCAGAAAAGTTTAATGTAAAGGCCAAGTATTTTAGGTTTTGTAGAGCATAGGGTCTATGTTGCAACTACTCAAGTCTGCTTCTGTGATATGAAAATAGCCACAGAAAATACATAACTGAATGACTATGGCTGTGTTACAATAAAATATTATTTACAAAACAGGCAGCAGGGCAGATTTGGCCTATACTTGGCTGACTCCTTATTTTCTCTTTTTTGAATTTTACTTTATTTTTTTAAATACAGCAGGTTCTTATTAGTTATTATTTTATGCATATTAGTCTATATATGTCAATCCCAATCTCCCAGTTCATCCCACCACCACCACCACCACCACCACCCCACCCCCCCGCTTTCCGCCCTTGGTGTCCATACGTTTGTTCTCTACATCTGTGTCTCTATTTCTGCCTTGCAAACAGGTTCATCTGTACCATTCTTCTAGATTCCACATACATGCGTTAATATACGATATTTGTTTTTCCCTTTCTGACTTACTTCACTCTCTATGACAGTCTCTAGGTCCATCCACGTCTCTACAAATGACCCAATTTCGTTCCATTTTATGGCTGAGTAATATTCCATTGTATATACGTACCACATCTTCTTTATGCATTCATCTGTCAGTGGGCATTTAGGTTGCTTCCATGACCTGGCTATTGTAAATAGTGTTGCAGTGAACACTGGGGTGTAAGTGTGTTTTTGAATTATGGTTTTCTCAGGGTATATGCCCAGTAGTGGGATTGCTGGGTCATATGGTAACTCTATTTTTAGTTTTTTAAGGAACCTCCATACTGTTCTCCATAGTGGCTGTATCAATTTGCATTGCCACCAACAGTGCAAGTGGGTTCCCTTTTCTCCACACCCTCTCTAGCATTTGTTGTTTGTAGATTTTCTCATGATGCCCAGTCTAATTGGTGTGAGGTGATACCTCATTGTAGTTTTGATTTGCATTTCTCTAATAATTAGTGATGTTGAGGAGCTTTTCCTGTGCCTCTTGGCCATCTGTCTTAGACATGTCTTCTCTGGAGAAGACATGTCTTCTCTGGAGAAACGTCTATTTAGGTCTTCAGCCCATTCTTGGATTGGGTCGTTTGTTTTTTTAATATTGAGCTGCATGAGCTGCTTGTATATTTTGGACATTAATCCTTTGTTGGTTCATTTGCAAATATTTTCTCCCATTTTGAGGGTTGTCGTCTCATCTTGTTTATAGTTTCCTTTGCTGTGCAAAAGCTTTTAAGTTTCATTAGGTCCCATTTGTTTATTTTTGTTTTTATTTCCATTACTCTAGGGGGTGGGTCAAAAAAGATCTTGCAGTAATTTATGTCAAAGAGTGTTCTTCCTATGTTTTCCTCTAAGAGTTTTATAGTGTCTGGTCTTATATTTAGGCCTTTAATCCATTTTGAGTTTATTTTTGTGTATGGTGTTAGGGAGGGTTCTAATTTCATTCTTTTACATTTAACTCTCCAGTTTTCCCAGCACCACTTATTGAAGAGACTCTCTTTCCTCCATTGTATATCCTTGCCTCCTTTGTCACAGATAAGTTGACCATAGGTGCATGGGTTTATCTCTGGGCTTTCTATCCTGTGCCATTGATCTGTATTTCTGTTTTTGTGCCAGTGCCATATTGTCTTGATTACTGTAGCTTTGTAGTATAGTCTGAAGGCAGGGAGTCTGATTCCTCTAGCTCCGTTTTTTTCCCTCAAGATTGCTTTGGCTATTCAGGGTCTTTTGTGTCTCCATACAAATTTTAAGATTTTTTGTTCTAGTTTTCCAAAAGATGCCACTGGTAATTTGATAGGAATTGCATTGAATCTGTAGACTGCTTTGGGTAGTATAGTCATTTTCACAAAGTTGATTCTTCTAATCCAAGAACAAGGTATATCTCTCCATCTGTTTATGTCATCTTTGATTTCTTTCATCAGTGTCTTACAGTTTTCTGAGTACAGGTCTTTTACCTCCTTAGGTAAGTTTATTCCTAAGTATTTTAGTATTTTTGTTGCAGTGGTGATGGGATTGTTTCCTTAATTTTTCTTTCTGATCTTTCATTGTTAGTGTATAGGAATGCAAGAGATTTCTGTGCATTAATTTTGTATCCTGCAGCTTTACCAAATTCATTGATCAGCTCTAGTAGCTTTCTGGTGGCATCTTTAGGATTATCTATGTATAGTATCATGTCATCTGCAAACAATGACAGTTTTACTTCTTCTTTTCCAATTTGGATTCCTTTTATTTCTTTATCTTCTCTGATTGCCATGGCTAGGGCTTCCAAAACTATGTTGAATAATAGTGGTGAGAGTGGACATCCTATGGATTTTATTCTCAGTTTGTTAATATGGTGTATCGCACTGATTGATTTGCACATACTGAGGAATCCTTGTATCCCTGGGATAAATCCCACTTGATCATGGTGTATTATCCTTTTAATGTGTTGTTGGATTCTGTTTGCTAGTATTTTGTTGAGGATTTTTGCATCTGTATTCATCAGTAATATTGGTCTGTAATTTTCTTTTCTTGTAGTATCTTTGTCTAGTTTTGATATCAGGGTGATGGTGGCCTTGTAGAATGAGTTTGGGAATGTTCCTTCCTCTTCAATTTTTTGGAAGAGTTTGATAAGGATGGGTGTTAGCTCTTCTCTAAATAGAACTCACCTGTGAAGCCATCTGGTCCTGGACTTTTGTTTGTTGGAAGATTTTTAATCACAGTTTCAATTTCATTACTTGTGATTGGTCTGTTCATATTTTATGTTTCTTCCTGGTTCAGTCTTGGAAGGTTATGTCTTCTAAGAATTTGTCCATTTCTTCCAGGTCTTCCATTTTATTGGCATAGAGTTGTTCGTAGTAGTGTCTTATGATGCTTTGTATTTCTGTGGTGTCCTTCTTTTTCATTCTAATTTTATTGATTTGAGTCCTTTCCCTCTTTTTCTTGATGAGTCTGGCTAAAGGTTTATCAATTTTGTTTATCTTCTCAAAGAACCAGCTTTTAGTTTATTGATCTTTGCTATTGTTTTCCTTGTTTCTGTTTCATTTACTTCTGCTCTTGATCTTTATGGTTTCTTTCCTTCTACAGACGTTGGGTTTTGTTTGTTCTTCTTTCTTTAGTTGCTTTAGGTGTAAGGTTAGATTGTTTATTTGCGATTTTTCTTGTCTCTTGAGGTAGGATTGTATAGCTATAAACTTCCCTCTTAAGAACTGCTTTTGCTGTATCCCTTAGGTTTTAGGTCATCGTGTTTTTATTGTCATTTGTCTCTAGGTATTTTCTGACTTCCTCTTTAATTTCTTCAGTGATCTCTTGGTTATTCAGTAACGTATTGTTTAGCCTCCATGTGTTGGTGTTTTTTACGTTTTTTCCCCTGTAATTAATTTCTAATCTCAAAGCGTTGTGGTCAGAAAAGATGCTTGATATGATTTCAATTTTCTTTAATTTACCGAGGCTTGATTTGTGACCCAAGATGTGATCTGTCCTGGAGAGTGTTCCATGTGCATTTGAGAAGAAAGTGTAATCTGCTGTTTTCAGATGGAATGTCCTATAAATACCAATTAAATCTATCTGGTCTATTGTGTCATTTAAAGCTTGTGTTTCCTTATTCATTTTCTGTCTGGGTGATCTGTCCATTGGTGTAAGTGAGGTGTTAAATTCCCCCACTATTACTATGTTACTGTCAGTTTCCTCTTGTATAGCTGTTAGCATTTGCCTTAAGTATTGAGGTGCTCTTATGTTGGGTGCATATATTATAATTGTTATATCTCCTTCTTGCATTGATCCCTTGATCATTATGTAGTGTCCTTCCTTGTGTCTTGTAACTTTGTTTATTTTAAAGTCTAGTTTTCTGATATGAGTATTGCTACTCCAGCTTTCTTTTGATTTCCATTTGCATGGAATATCTTTTTCCATCCCCTCATTTTCAGTCTGTCTTTGCCCCTAGGTCTGAAGTGTGTCTCCTGTAGACAGCATATATATGGATCTTGTTTTTGTATTCCATTCAGCAAGCCTGTGTCTTTTGGTTGGAGCATTTAATCCATTCACATTTAAGATAATTATTGATATGTATGTTCCTCTTACCATTTTCTTAATTGTTTTGGGTTTGTTTTTGTACGTCCTTTTCTTCACTTGTGTTTCCCACTTAGAGAAGTTCCTTTAGCATTTGTTGTAGAGCTGGTTTGGTGGTGCTGAATTCTCTTAGCTTTTGCTTGTCTGCAAAGCTTTTGATTTCTCAATCGAATCTGAATAAGATCCTTGCCAGGTAGAGTAATCTTGGTTCTTCCATTTCATTACTTTAAATATATTGTGCCACTCCGTACTGGCTTGTAGAGTTTATTCTGAGAAATCAGCTGTTAACCATACGCGAGTTCCCTTCTATGTTATTTGTCATTTTTCCCTTGTTGCTTTTAATAATTTTTCTTTGTCTTTAATTTTTGCCAGTTTGATTACTATGTGTCTTGGTGTGTTTCTCCTTGGATTTATCCTGCCTGGGACTTTCTGCGCTTCCTGGGCTTGGGTGGCTATTTCATTTCCCATGTTAGGGAAGTTTTCAAATATAATCTCTTCAAATATTTTCTCAGGTCCTTCCTCTCTCTCTTCTCCTTCTGGGACCCCTATAATGTGAATGTTGGTGTGTTTAATGTTGTCAGAGAGATGTCTTAGGCTGTCTTCATTTCTTCTCATTCTTTTTTCTTTTGTCTATTTCATGGCAGTGAATTCCACCATTCTGTCTTCCAGGTCACTTATCCATTCTTCTGCCTAAGTTATTTTGCTATTGATGCCTTCTAGTGTGTTTTTCATTTCAGTTATTGTATTGTTCATCTCTGTTTGTTCTTTAATTCTTCTGTGTGTTTGTTCTTTATTTCTTCTAGGCCTTTGTTAAACATTTCTTGCATCTTCTCGATCTTTGCCTCCATTCTTTTACCGAGGTCTTGGATCGTCTTCACTATCATTATCCTGAATTCTGTTTTCTGGAAGGTTGCCTATCTCCACTTCATTTAGTTGTTTTTATCGGGTTTTGTCTTATTCCTTCATCTGGTACATAGTCCTCTGCGTTTTCATTTTGTCTGTCTTTCTGTGGATGTGGTTTTTGTTCCACAGGCTGCAGGGTTTTAGTTCTTCTTGCTTCTGCTGTCTGCCCTCTGGTGGATGAGGCTATCTAAGAGGCTTGTGCAAGCTTCCTGATGGGAGGGACTCTTGCCAGTTTTTTTATGGCATCTTCATCATTACACAGGGCAAAGTCTGGGAAAATAACAGGAGAGCTGAGACTGTACCTGCAGCTCCCCTTGGCTCTGCAGAGTGCCAACCACAGTTACATTAGCCTGACTCCTTATTTATTCCACTTCTGCCATCACCTGGCTTTCTACTATAGCTTCCTAAATAGGAGCTCCTAGATATATATATTTTGGTATGCTATTGCTAGAAAATATTACTGCATAAAAAGATTTGTTTCTGTTCTTTCTATTCTGTTCTATTGGCGTTGTGTATTCCTACACCAATGACTGAGATCTTTAATGATTATATATTTATAGTAAGTCCTGGTATTTTGTGGGCAAGTTAACCCACCTTGTAATATATGAGAATTTTTTTGTTTTTGGTCTTTGCACTTTCTTGTAAATTTTAGAGTTAATTTGTCAAATTCTACAAGTGCACTCAAGCTGTACATCAAATTTGAGAGATTTACATATAGGATATCAATATACATCTTTTTGTTTACAAACATTAAATGCCGCAATTTTGGAAAGTTTTGTAATGCTTACAATCAGTGTTTATGATTTTCTTCATAAAGCTCTTATTCATTTTTGTTAGGTTAATCTTAGGTACTTTGTATTTTTATGCTGTTATTTGTATCTTATAAAATATTTTAAAGCTATTGCTAGAGAAATGTAACAAATTTCTGTATATTGATTTTCCATCTACAAACCTAGCTACACTATCATAATGGTTAGATTTTTATTTCCTACTTTCATAATTGAAGTATCTGTAAATGATTGCCTAAATTTTCTTGCTTTCCAACTTGTAATACTTTCTTCTTCTTGCCTTGCTACACTGGGAAAGACCTCTAGAATAATACTGAATGGACAGTATGAAAGCAGGCATTTTGTTTTGTTTTGTTCCTGATATTAAGGGGAATGTTTTCTTGTTTCTTGTGATTAGTCAGCCTGCCTTTCTGTCTCTCTTTCTCTTTCAAAACCGTGTATCAGGTTAAAGGATGTTTCCTCTTCCCATAATATTTTTTCATGAATATTTGTTTTTATGCTTCCTAAAATTCTTCCAGCCTCTGCCACTATTGCCTTATTTCAAAGCCATTTCTATAGTTTTAGTTATGTGTTGCAACAGCACCCTACTTTCAGGTAGCAAAATCTGTATTACTTTTTAATTTGCTGCTCAGTGGGTTGCTTTATTGGCTGCTTTAGGGTTTACAGTCTTGTTTTTAACTTACTGTAGTTTCTATTCAAATGACATTGAATCACTTCATGTATAAGAATCTTGAAACATATTTTCATTTGTCCCTTTCTGGCCTTTGTGCAATTGTTTTTATACATTTTACTGCACAACACATTGTTATTAATTTTGCTGTAAAATATTACCTTTTATAGAGATTTAAATAACAAGAAAACAGTCTTTATATTTACCCACATAATTATCATTTGTTCTTCTTTGTGTATTTTCTTATTTCTGTCTGGTATCATTTTTCTTCTCCTTGAAGGATTCTTTATCTTTTTTATTGTGCAGGGCTGCTGCTGCTGAATTCTTTCACCTCTTTGATTTCCAGACAAAAAAAAATTTCTTTTGCCATCAGTTTTGAAAGATATTTTTCCTGGATAAAGAATTCTAGGTTGAGTGGTTTAAAGATATTGCTCCTTTGTCTTCAGGCTTGCATTATTTCTTAAAAGAAATCTGTTTTCTTGTTTATTCTTGTGTGTATTCTGCTTTTCTCCGCTGTCTGCTTTTAAGATTTTCTTTTTATTGCTGCTTTTAAATAATTTGATTATGATGTATCTTGGGGGTAGTTTTTCTTGTACTGTTGTGGATTTGTGGACATACAGTTTTCATCAAAGTTGGAAAAAATTGGCCATTATTTCTTCAAATAGTTATTCTTTTCCCACCCCTTCTCTCCATGAATTCCAACTGTAAGTATATTAATCCACTTGAAGTTGTCCCACAGCTTACTGATGATCTGTTCATTATTTTTCAGTCTTTTTTCCCTTTCGTTATTTTAGTATGTTTTGATTGCCAGTATATTAGATTTTTCTTAATAGGAAATATGTACCAAAACTCGTGTTTAAACTGGAAAATTATTTGGCAACCTTAACAATTCTCATTAAAAATGTATTATTATACTTATTTTCTATATTTTATAGGAATTGTTACACTTGGGGTTTAACTTGTGAGAACTTTGCTACAGTGAATTTGGTATCTGTTGGAGGTTGTGGTCTGAAATAGGAAATGATCTCCCAATACCTAATAGTGTCTATTATTAAGCTCATCTAAAATTTTCAATACTCTAATTGTCAAATTTTTTCTATACTTTCTTGTAGAAAATAATCCAGTACTACATAGTAGTTGAAGAATACTTTAAAACCTGTGGTCAGTTCTGCTCTAATATTTGTTTTGAAATGCAGATTTGTTACAACATGACAGAACAGTTTGAGCATAATGTGAATTTTACATTTGCTTATGCACAAATTCATCTGAAAATAGTACTAGGTGAATGTAGAAAAACAGCTTCTACAAGCTTCTTCGGTTTACCATGTGTATTGTGTACCACACCAGTCCACATATGGTGTTACAACTTTTCATCCAATTTCAGATAGCCTTCCTTCCCATACTGCATAATAACTCACAAGTTGAAATCTGTTTGATGCTCATTTCCAAAAACAAGCTTCATGTCTTATTCAAGATAAAGAGCTATGTTTCTTGTAGTATGTATTTCTTAATCATTTAACTGTATAAAGCTGGATTAATGTTCTTATTAAGTTTTTATTTTTTTAATGTATCATCGACAGTTTTTTTGTGTTCTGTGCACCTTACCCCATTTTCCTCATATATCCTGCAGTTTTTATCATATGATTTTTCACAGTGAGGTGATTTTCAGGATGTTGTATGCAATGTTATAGCAGAACTGACTGTAATTTGTCAAGGAATTTAATTGTTTGATATGTATTAGCTTATTTGCAACTTACATTCTGTAAAGCACTATAACAAACATTCAGCCTATATCATTAATTTTGTTTTGCTTTTATTCAGATAATTTCCCTTGAAACATAGTATAGTGATTCTCAGAGTAAAATGGCAATCTTAGTAATGTGTATTATCATGTATTTACCTATAATTTATGGTCTCCTTAACTGTTTATTTCTGGCTTATATAAAACTACATAGAAAACAAAGGCTACAAGTGAGCGACAAAAGAAAACTATGAAAATGGAGAAGAAAAAAGACGAAGGAATATCTGAAGATTCAGAAGAGTAAGACATAAAGATACTTGTTAATATTTTTTACTTATAAACTTATATTTTCATTTTATACAATTTAGGATCATATAAATATAACTTATTAACAGGTTTCTAAAAAAGCATAGCATTAGCAAATATATAGTTTTATAAGCAGACCAGGATATGATTATGGGAGAAAGCTGAGAAGGGAAGAGCAAAGAACTAAAAATGGGTTAGAGTAGAATAAATCACAAGATATTCAGGAATAGGTAAACAATTAAATACAAATAATTTTAGGGAAAAAAGGATTTACAGTGTTTTCTTGATGGTTTAGCTAATGATTTGTAATTTGTATGTTAATCCCTCTCCCCATTCTGGGCTCTTCCTTTTTACTGTACTTCTTGGTTGTCTTATTTTATTAAAAAAAGTATCTGTTTTTAATGTATATGGGTTATTGTAAAGTGGCCTTACCAAGAGAATATTTTCTTTACTAATATAAAATAACTTGTGCAGTTGGAATTTGCTTGATCAAACCCTCATATAAATATGTAGCTTATTAACAAAACTATGAATTCAAACTTTATAGAGTTCCACAAATTCTGAAAAGAAATTCATCAGACAAATGGCCTTTTCTTGAGAAAAGAAAAGATGACCAGAGAAGAAAAAATGACCAATGTACTTTGGAAATCCTTTTCCCATCTCAACGTACCATATTTTAATCATACCAACGAGATGTCAGTTTGAGAAATGTTATTCAATTATTTATCATTTAACCTTTATCAATTTTATAGCTTTTAAAAATATGAATTTCTTATGAAATTTTACTTTCTTTTTTATGCAAGTATAATTGGCTTATTATATTAGTTACAGGTATATGACACAGTAATTTGATATTTTAATACATTACAAATTGATCACCATGATAAGTCTGTCGCCACACAAAGTTATTATGATGTTAATGACTATATTCCCTATGCTATACATTACACCCCATGACTTATTGATTTTATAACTGGCATTTTGTATTTCTTTATCTCCCTTACCTATTTAAATTATTCCCCTTCCCTCCTCCCCTCTGGAAACCACCAGTTTGTTCTCTGTACCTATGAGTTTGCTTCTGTTTTGCTATGTTTGTTCATTTGTTTTTTAGATTCCATATATAAGTGAAATCATACAGTATTTGTCTCTTTGTCTGACAATCCATGTTGTCGCAGATGGCAAGATTTCATTCTTTTTGTTGGTTGAGTTATATTACAACATATATATGGTATCTATATCTATATCTGTATATACACACATACATACCACATCTTCTTTAGCCATTCATCTATTGATGGGTACTTAGGTTACTTCCATATCTTGGCATTTATAAATAATGATGCAATGAACATAGGGGTGCATGTATTTTTTGGGGATAGTGTTTTTGTTTTCTTTGAAAAAATACCCAGAAGTGGACTTGATGGATCATATGGTAGTATTATTTTTAATTGTTTGAAGAACTCCCATACTTTTTTTTGTAGTGACTGCACCAGTTTACATTTCCACCAACAAAGCACCAAGGGTTCCTTTTTCTCCACATCCTTGCAACACTTGTTATTTGTTGTCTTTTTGATAATAGCCATCCTGACAGGTGTAAGGTGATATCTCATTGAGGGTTTTTTTTTTTCTTTCTTTTTTTTTTTGTGGTACACAGGCCTCTCACTGTTGTGGCCTCTCCCGTTGCGGAGCACAGGCTCCGGACGCACAGGCTCAGCGGCCATGGCTCACGGGCCCAGCCGCTCCGCGGCACGTGGGATCTTCCCCGACCGGGGCACGAACCCATGTCCCCTGTATCGGCAGGCGGACTCTCAACCACTGCGCCACCAGGGAAGCCCCTCATTGAGGTTTTAATTTGCATTTCCCTGGTGATTAGTAATGTTGAGCATCTTTTCATGCACCTGTTGGCCATCTAGACACCTTGTTTGGAAAAATGTCTATTCAGGTTCTCTGCCATTTTAAAATCAGATTTTTTGGTTTTTTTGATGTTAAGTTGTAGGAGTTCTTTGTATTTGGATATTAACTCCTTATCACATGTATCATTTGGGAATATCTTCTCCCATATAGTACGCTGACTCTTCATTCTGTTGATAGTTTGCTTTGCTGTGCAAAAGCTTTTTCCAGTTTGATGTAGTTCCATTTGTTTATTTTTCCTTTTGTTTCTCTTGCCTGAGGAGACATATACCAAAAATATGGCTAACACCAATGTTAAAGAGTGTACCACTTATGTTACCTTCTAGGAGTTTTATGGTTGCAGGCCTTATAGTTAAGTCTTTAATCCACTTTGAGTTTACTTTTGTATATGGTGTGAGAATGTAGTTCAGTTTGATTCTTCTACAATACATGTTGCTGTTCAGTTTTCCCAACATCATTAATTGAAGAGGCTGCCTTTTTCACATTGTATATTCTTGCCTCCATTGTCTTAGATTCATTGACCATATATGTATGAATTTATTTCTGGGCTCTCTACTCTGTTTCATTGAACTGTGTGTCTGTTTTTGTCCAGTGCCATGTTTTGATTACTGTATCTTTGTAGTATAGGTTGAAATCAGGGCACATGCTACCTCCAGCTCTGTTCTTTCTCAAGATTGTTTTGGCTATTTGGGGTCTTTTTGTGTTACCATAGAAATTTTAGAATTATTTGTTCTAGTTCTGTGAAAAATGCCATTGGTATTTTTATAGAGATTGTACTGAGTCTGTAGACTTCTTTTGGTAATATGTCATTTTAACAATGTTAATTCTTCCACTCCATAAGCATAGAATATTTTTCCATTTGTTAATGTTATTTTTAATTTCTTTTATAACTTTCTTACAGGTTTCCAGGTTCAGGTCTTTTACCTCCTCAGTTAGATTTATCCCTAAGTACTTTATTCTTTTTGATACAATTATGAGTGGGATTGTTTTCTTAATTTCTTTTTCTGAGAGTTTGTTGTTAGTGTGTGAAACCCGAGAGATTTCTGTATATTAATTTTGTATCCTGCAACTTTACTGAGTTCACTTATTGTTTCTAATAGTCTTTTTTGGTAGCATCTTTAGGATTTTCTAAATGTAGTATCATGTCATGTGCAAACAATGACAGTTTTATTTTTTTCTTTTCCAATTTGAATTCCTTTTATATCTTTGTCTTGTCTGATTGCTGTGGCTAGGGCTTCAGTTTCAACATTATGTTGAATAAAGGTGATGGGCATCCTTGTCTTATTCTTGATGTTAGAGGAAATGTTTTCAGCTTTTTCTTGTAGAATATGATGTTGGCTTTGGGTTTTTCATATAGTACCTTTATTATGTTGAGGTATGTTCCCTCTGTATCTACTTTGTTGAGAGTTTTTCTCATAAATGGATTTTGAACTTTGTCAAAAGCTTTTTCTGCATCTATGAAGATGATCATATGATATTTATTCTTTGTTTTGTTAACATGGTTTATTATGTTAGTTGATTTTTGGATGTCAAATTATCCTTGCAACCATAGTTAGAATCCCACTTGATCATGGTGTATGATCCTTTTAATGTATTGTTGAATTTGGTTTGCTAATATTTTGTTGAGGATTTTTGCATCTATATTTATCAGTGATATTGATTTGTAACTTTCCTTTTTTGTGGTGTCTCTATCTGGTTTTCATATCAGGGTGATGCTTGTCTAAGAATGAGTTCAGAGTGTTCCCTCCTCTTTAAATTTTTTGAATAGTTAGAGAAGGGTAAGTGTTAACTCTTTCTTAATGGTTGTTAGAACTCACCTTTGAATTGATCTGGTCATGGACTTTGGTTCATTGGGAGTTTTTTGATTAATGATTCAATTTCATTTCTGGTAATCACTCTGTTCATATTTTCTGTTTCTTCCTGATTCAGTCTTGGGAAATTGTACATTTCTAGGAATTTATCCATTTTTTCTAGGTTGTCCATTTATTGTATACCGAGGTCCAGCCTCAGCAGAACAGGATTGCCTGAGGGGAGACGGAGTCGGCGAGGACAGAAGACACAACACCTCTTAGGATGCAGGAATTCTGACAAGCTTTATTGCACACACTATACTTTTTTTTATACTTTCAAAACAATAAACTGATTTTAGTTTATTACTTTATCAATCATCACCATCATTTTCTCAGACCAAAAAGAACCTTTTACATAAGCCTTTCACATACGCAGTTTACATAATTTTCTTATTATATCTGTAATTATCCCTTGTGATTGAGAGCATTTGTCCCTTGTGGCTAAAAACGTCCTTTGTGGTTTCCTCAAAATTCTCAAAAGTCGTCATGTCCTTTTCCTTGGTTCGCTTTGCTTCAGTGCTTTACTCCCACATACTCTGCGTCAGCGCCCTTTTCTTTGTACGTTTCGCCTCAGTGGTGCAGGTAAAAAGCCTTGTCACGTCTCACTCTTGGCTTAACCTAAAGACTCTTAAAGCTTTTTAATATTTAATCATCATTAAATCAAAAGCATTTCATCAAAGCATTCTTAAAACTTCTTAATTTTATTTATATACATTTTCATAGAACACGAAAATATATACTAACAGGTGGACACAATGTATGTGGCCACTCACTACACGTACGGGGAAGCCAAAGCGGTGGGTTTGGGGGCCATGGTGGTGAACATTGAATCTTTAATCTAGACTTTAGATCTTCCTAAAAATATTTACAATAGATCTATTGTCCCTTATACTTATTAATATAAAACCCAGGTTTACAATTTAACTTTAACGTTGCAGCTGTATGTTCCATTAAAAAGTGTTTCATCATAACTTTATTTCTTATTAAACTTCCCTTGTGCCAATACCAATGTACTCCAAATATATCTTGCACTCCCCATTTTGGTCATATATCATCTAACTTTTCCATTAACGTAGGCTGTTGCAATATAAACATTCCTATAGCATTACTTTTAATCCAATATGCAGGTCAATAAGTAGGAACAGCTGGTGTAGTTGGAGGGGGATTTTTAGGTTTTTCCCACTTTACTCTATATAGAAGCCTTTCTTTAAATCCCCCATGAGTAATGGGAATATTAGTACTAATACAAGCAAATACTCAGAGCTTTTATTATATACATGGGAAATTGAGGGAATCCACGCTGTGGGAAGCTTTGCTTTCCCATGACGTACATACCCGTGCCTGCCATGCAAGCACTATTGTTCTCAGCCTTGCTGAGGCACAGCAGCACTTTTCAGGGTCTCAGCCTTGCTGAGGCCCAGCAGTACTTTTCAGGGGTCTCAGCTTTGCTGAGACCCAGCAATACTCTTCAGGTGGCTCTCCACAATTGTATATAATTGTTTGTACTAATCTCTTATGTATTTCTGTGGTGTCAGTTGTAATTTCTCTTTCATTTTTTATTTTATTTATTTGGGACCGCTCTTTCTTTTTTTCTTGTTTAATCTGGATAAAGTTTTGTCAGTTTTGTTTAACTTTTCAAAACCAGCTTGTAGTTTCCTTGACCTCTTTTATATTTTCTTTTAGTCTTTATTTGATTTATTTTTGTTCCGATCTGTATTATTTATTTTCTTTTACTAATTTTGGGCTTTATTTGTTCTTCTCTTTCTAATTCCTTTAGGTGTAAGGTGAGATTGTTTATTTGAGATTTTGTGTGTTTGTTTCCTGAGGTAGGGTGCCAGATCCTGCCTCATGTGGTGGTTGCTGGCCTGCTGGTGGGCAGGGCTGGGTACCCAGGCTGGGGGTCAGGGGCTCCTTGGGCTAGTGTCAGCCTGCTGGTGAGTGGGTAAGCCCCTGGTACTAATAGTCTAGAGGGAGGATTCCAAAATGGTGCTTGAGAGCACCTTGTCCTCATGGTAGAATGAGCTCCCCAAAATGGGTGTTGCCAGCCTTTGTGTCCCCAAGGGGAGTCCCAGTTGCCTCCTACCTCTCCAGGAGGCTCTCCAAAATCAGCAAATGGGTCTGACCCTGGCTCCTTTTAAATTACCACCACTACGCTGGGACTCAGCATGTGAGATTTTGCATGTCTCAGAAGAGTGGGATCTACGTTTCCTGCAGCCCTCCTGCTCTCCAATATGCAAGCCCTGTTGGCCTTCACAGGCCAACAGGGCTTACATATTGTTCTTGGGGCTCATCTTCTCACTGTTGGACCCCTGGGGTAGGGAGTCTGATGTGGAGCTCAGACCCCTCACTCCTTGGGGGAGAACAACTGCAATTGTGATTATCCTCCCATTTGTGAGTCACCTACCCAGGAATGTGGGTCTTCACTATACTGAGTCTTTACCCCTCCTATCCATCTCATTGTGGTTACTTCTTAATATCTTTACTTGTGGACAGTCTTTTCTGGTAGTCTTCATGTCATTCTCATCAATAGTTGCTCTGTAAATAGTTGTAATTTTGGTGTGCCTGTGGGAGGAGGTAAATTTGGGGTCTTCCTACTCCATCATTTTGGGTGCACCTCTCAAAATTTCATTTCTTTAAAATGGTTTAAGTACTCATCAAGAAAGCAACGTAGTCATGCAAATATCATAAAATATCATGATATATTTAAAAACATTTTTTTTTTTCAGGAAGAAGTCTATAGTGAAAGAGCTTAAAGTAAAAGAAGATATGCCTCAAGTCCAGGTAACACAGAATCTCTCTCTGTGCATCTAAATGTGATTAATAAGGCTCTGATAATTGTATATATAGACAATATTAGTATGTATATGAATATAGGTGTGTATGTATGTGTGTTTGTGAGTGTATATGTGTACTAAATTTCTTCCTAAGATACTTCTTTCTTGTCAGTTGACTTTTCTCAGCAAGTTTCGAAAACCAAATGTTAAATTTAGACACACTTACTGTCAAGGTTATGAAAATTACCATAGTTCACTCAATTATAGGCAGTATCATGGAGGAAAGAACATCATATTATGAGTCAGAGCAGACTTACTAGTTAAGTGACATTAGACAAGTCCCTTTAACCTACTTGAACTTCATATTTTTCATCACTAAAATGGGTAAAACAATAACTTCCCTATCTATTTTAAGAAGGTATAAGAGATGCAAGAAGCAAATAGGAAAAATTTTCAGAGATTGTAAATATAGCCCACTCTTTTTTATGTGATCCAATGAAAAGAATACAAGTAACCCTTTGTTTCATCTTGTCTTTGGTAAACTTTCTTTTGCTACAAGTTAACTTCTTAACTATCAGAGCGTCATGTCACCCATTTGGTCACTCTCATCCCATGAGTGGCTGGACTTAAGTGTCCTACAAGTATGTACCTGCATGATTCAAGAATCAAATAACATAAATTTGCAAAGAAAATGAGAGTACTGCTTGAAATACTGAATATAAAATGAACAACTTTATGGTATTAGTTTTCTATTTCTGCATAACAAGTTACCTCACATTTTGCAGCTTAAAACAATTTAAATTGTCTCATAGTTTTGAATGGCTTAGGAGTCTGAGCATGGCTAATCTGTGTCCTATGCTCAAGGCCTCACCATACAGCAGTCAAGGCGTTGGCTAGGCTCTGCTTTTTTTGGTCACTTGGGGTCCTCTTCCAAGCTTAAGTAGATGTGGCAAATTTCAGTTCTGTGCAGTTGTAGGACTGGGGCATTTAGCCATGTGGCCTTCTCCATAAGCAGTTTACATTATAACATCTCACTTCTTCTTTAAGGCCAGCAAAGAGTCTCTCTTTCTTGCTAAGACAGTCTCATGCAATATAATATGATCATAAGAGTGACACCTTATCACCTCAGCTATATAGTTGATCCTTGAACGACATGGAGGTTAGGAATGCCATCCCCTCCCTCACAGTTGAAAATTTGCATACTGCTATCTCTGCCTCAAAAACAAAGGAATTGATAAATGACTCACCAAAGGGCAGGAAGGCAAAACAGCTAGGGTAGAGTCAGGACTCAAACCCTAGTTATTTTATTTTATTATTTTTTTTGCGGTACGCGGGCCTCTCACTGTTGTGGCCTCTTCCGTTGCAGAGCACAGGCTCCGGATGCGCAGGCTCAGTGGCATGGCTCATGGGCCCAGCCGCTCCGTGGCATGTGGGATCTTCCCAGACCGGGGCATGAACCTGTGTCCCCTGCATCGGCAGGTGGACTCTCAACCACTGCGCCACCAGGGAAGCCCCAAACCCTAGTTCTTTTGATTCCACATATTGTGATCTCTAATCGAACACACTTTTCCCTATATGTAGTTGATATAAAGATCTGTAAAATGAAAATATAGGTACAGTATTCATTGAAAAATATCCTTGTATAAGTGGACCCAGGCAGTTCAAACCCATGCTGTTCACAGGTCAAATATATAATACAGTCTAGTAAGTGGATTGGCATCTCATCACTGTGCAATATTCTGTTGGCTAAAAGCAAGTCACAGGTTGTATTCACACTAAAAGGAGTGGATTATACAGAGCATAACTTTAGGGATGGAGATCATGGAGGCCATTTTAGAATTCTGCCTACCATACCAGGTGATTTTATATAGAACAGCATTTTGTGTGTATTTTAAAAACATTTATTATAATTCCATTTTTTAATTAATATTGTAAGTCTTGAAACTAGTGTTTTAGTTCATTTGGGCCATGTCTTAGTCCCTTCAGACTGCTTTAACAAAATGTCAGGGATTGGGTAGCTTATAAACAAAAGAAATTTATTTCTAACAGTTCTGGGGGCTAGATGTTCAAAATCAGAGTACCAGCATGATGGGGTGAGGGTCCTCTTCTGGCTTTCAGAATTCTTGTATTCTCATATGGCAGAAGGAGAGCTTTCTCAGGCCCCTTTTATAAGGGCGTTAATCTCATTCATGAAGGCTCTGCCCTCATGACCTAATCACCTCCCAAAGGCTTTGCCTCCTAATATGATCACAGTGGGCATTAGGATTTCAACATAATGAATTTGGGGGCAGGACACAAACATTTGGACCATAGCAGGCTTCTGTAACAAAATACTTTAGACTGGGTAGCTTAAATAACAAACATTTATTTCTCACAGTTCTGGAGGTAGGGAAGTCCAAAGATCAAGTCACCAGCAGATTTGGTGTCCAGTGAGAACCTGATTCCCGGTTCATAGATGGCCATATTCTTGCTGTGTCTTTACATGGCAGAAATGGCAAAGGAGCTCTCTAGAATCTCTTTTATAGGGTGCTAATTCCATTCATGAGAGTACCACCCTCATGACCTATTCATCTTCTAGTGGCTCCACCTCCAAATACCATTACATTAGGGATTAGATTTCAGTATATGAATTTTGGGGGGCACAAGCATTCAATTTGTCGCAGATAGTGTCATTTAAATTTTTTTTCTGAATTTAAAATTAAAATTTTCTGTGTGGGTATAATTTGTTCTGGAGAAGGTCTGTGGATTTAATGAGAATTTTAAAGGAATTTGGGAATTTATCTCCCTCCTCCAAAACTCCATTATGAACTATCACTGATCTAGACCATTTTACAGAGACCAATAGAAGCTAAAATGTGACTTGCTTAGTTTAGAGAACAAATTGGTACTGAAATCTGAACTGCAAACATGGCTCTCTTAATCCTGCTTAGCATTTGCAATTATAGTCAGTCCTTGAACAACATGGGTTTGTGCTGTGAGGGCCCACTTACACATGGATTTTTTCCAATAAATATGTACTGTAGTACTACACAATCTGTGGTTGGTTGAATCTGCAGGTGTGGAACCATGTATACAAAGGGCCAGCTGTAAATTTATATGTGGATTTTCCATTGGGTGGGTTCCTGTAACCCCCATGTTTTTCAAGGGTCAGTTATAGGGAAAATGTATTCGGTTTTGCTTCCTCAGGCAGGCATGGGTATTAGAATCAGTTGGTATTATTATCTATCTGTCCAAGTAAGTATAATGTTTGTAAAATTTTTTAATAAGTCATGTAAAACTATATTTTAGTTTTTTTACATGACATAGTTTTTTTATTAGTTGTTCATTAGGGTATGGATTGGATTTTGCAGTCAGGGAGAACAACTAGAGAGTTTTTGCAATAATTTAACTCAGTGATAAACTAGTTAATTATAAGTTAAATGTATTAAGATAGAAATGTAAATAACATTTCTTATAATCCAAATTTTACTGTTGCCAAATGGAAAGGTTTAATTTTATAAAAATATTAATCCCTTAAAATTAATAAATTTACTGCATTTCTAGTCAGAATTCAAAAAGGACTTTTTTAAAAGGGAGAAATGATTTGAAGATTATGTAGAATTTACCTGTAAAATTATCTAGGAGCCTTTTAAAAAATGGTAGTTCTTTGACCAGTTTCCAAATTCCTTTTGAGATTATTGGTGCATCTATTTTTGTAGTTTATATTTTCATATAAATTTATCCATTTCTAATGGTTTTTCAAGTGTACTGCTTGAATTTTACGTTATATGTTTTTTTTCTGTATCTCTATTTCTAACTTCTTTTTCCATTTACAGAAGTATTTGTTGTTTTTTTTTCCTTTCCTTTTAATCAGGTTTGTTAGGGGATTATAATTTTTATATAAAAATAGGTTTAGAGTTTCACTTAGCTATTTTACTGTTTTATTTCTTGTTGCTGTTACTGTTTGTTTTCTACTTAATTACTCTAACCTTTATTGTTATTAATTTCTTCTGCCACTTCTTGTCTTTGGTTTATTTTTAGTTTCTTTTCAAATCTGTATTAGTTATATAGGTAGTTTATTTATTTTTACATTTGTTTAATTACAGTAAACAATATTGAGGCTACACATTTTTCACTGAATACAACTTCATTTGTACTTTATAGGTGTTTGAGTTTTTCTTTGTTTCACAAAAATGTTTTTAGTTCATCTTTTCATCGTTGGTTTACCTTTTTATAGAATTAACATCAGAAAATAGTACATAGAAAGTCCATACTTTTTGAAAGTTTTAGAAGGTATATTTTGTGGTCAAGTGCATATGTTTATTTCAGTTTTCTATTACTCTATAACAAAGTACACTAATATTTAGAGGTTTACTACACCAATAGTTAATTATTTCTCATTGATTTTTGGGTTGGCTGGGCTTATCGGGATGATTCTTCTGCTCCATGTTGTCCTGGGGTCACTCATGTAGCTTCATTCAGCTTTAGAATGTTTAAGATGGCTTCCTCAAATGTCTGGTGGTAAGTGGAATGGCTAAGGGCTGAGTCTTTCTTTCATGTGGTTGATCATCATTTAGTAGTCAAGCCCATGTATCATTACACAGAAGCTGGACTCCAGTAGGTCAAAAGAAACTGCAAGACCCTTTAAGACCTGCACTCAGAAGCCTTGGAACATAATTTCCCCACATTTTACTGGTTAGGGGCCAGCCCAGACTCAAAGGGAGGGAAAATATATTCTACTTTTTGATGGGAGAAAGGGCATATATAGGTAGGGGTGGTACAAATTATAGATGGTCATTTTTGGAAATAGTCTATGATAGTCTTCCCTCTGGCTACATGTTAATATTTCTCCCACATGCAAAATGTACTCACCTCTTCCTTCTAAAATCTCATTACATTCTAGTTTTATCTTGAAGTCTAAGATCTTATCATCTATACCAGGTCTAGATATGGATGAGGCTTCTTGGCACAGCTCCTTTTGATCTGGAGATGTGTTATCTAAAAAGGCAAGTGGTGCAATCACTGAGGAAAACAGTATGAAGGTTCCTCATAAGACTGAAAATAGAACTGCCACATGATCCAGCAATTCCACTCCTGGGTATATATTCAAAGGAAACAGGAATATTAATTTAAAAGATACATGCACCCCAGTGTGTTCATAGTAGCATTATTTACAATAGCCAAAATATGGAAACATCCTAAGTGTCCATCAACATATGAATAGATATTATTGATATATATATCAATAATATATACGTGGTATATATATATATGTGTATATATATATATTTATATATAATGGAATACTATTCAATCATAAAAAAAGAATGAAAACTTGCCATTTGCAACAACATAGATGGACCTGAAGAGTATTATGCTTAGTGAAATAAGTCAGAGAAGACAAATACTGTATGTTACCATATATATTGGAAATCTAAAAAATAAACAAATAAATATAACAAAACAGAAACAGACTCACAGATATAGAGAAAAAACTAGTGTTTACCAGTGGGGGGCAGCATAGAGGTAGCGGATTGAGAGTTACAAACTACTGTGTATGAAATACATAAGCTACAAGGATATATTGTACAGCACAGGAAACGTAGCAGAAAAAAATAAACAAACAGGCAATTTATTGTATTTTTACCACCCTCCAACACATGCCTAACATGTTACTGAGAAAAGAATAAGATGACTGCAAGAGACACTATTATTCAAAAGAGGGGAAAACAGAAAGCACATGATTCAGGGCAATTCTGAAATCCAGCCAGACACTTGTCACTAGTTCTCTTGACTCTCAGGGTGGGGAAGGTACCTAGATTAGGGTCTAGTTTTGCTTCCTGGGAATGATTTCCTAATTCATTGTTATAAGTAGCCCTTGATTTTATGGTATGGTACATTGAATCCACTGTCTGACTCATCATTCTTTTTCTGTAAGAAATGACCCATGTTTGCAGTGGAATAATTCTCTTAGCCTGCTTTCTGCTCATAAAAAATTAGGGATCTGGAGATTTCATTTTGAAATGTCCCTGTCCCTTTTAGTCTAGTATGATGGTGTTTCTCTTAAAAACTGTTTTCCCTGTATGTTATTGTGGTGCATTCTTTTTTTAATTTATTTTATTGAAGTATAGTTGATTTACAGTGTGTGTTAATTTCTGCTGTACAGCAAAGTGATTCAGTTATACATATATACATACATACACACTCATATATGTATATATATTATTTTTCATATTCTTTTCCATTATGGTTTATTACAGGGTATTGAATATAGTTCCTTGTGCTGTACAGTAGGACCTAGTTATTTATTCATTCTGTATATAATAGTTTGCATCTGCTAATCCCAGACTCCCATGGCATCCCCACCCCCACCCCTTGGCAACCACAAGTCTTTTCTCTATGTTTATAGTCTGTTTCTGTTTCATAGATAAGTTCATTTGTGTCATATGTGTATTCTTTTACCCAAAAGTCAACATACATGATTCTTTCTAAGATAGATCTTATTTTACTTAAGTTGTTTTAGGCTTCTGCAGGACAGTACCCTCAAGATTATAAGTTCTTTTGTCTAATTAGGAGCATTTTTGAAGAATATTTAAATCTTTCTGAGATTTTAACAAAGGGTTTTATAGCACACCCTTGATTTGACTTTTACTCTGAAGCTACATTTCATTGTCAATACCATGGTTTTGATCTTTGTCCTAAAGTAATTTCTTTCTTTGAGAATTTTTTTTGAGAACGAGAGATAGTGTCCTGGACCCTCTATATATTTTCTAATTTTTGCTTTAAAATTGATCAGTTCTTTCTTTAACTCTTCTTTCTTCTTTCAGTACCTTATTATATATCCAACCCTAATATAAGCGAAACAGTTCTTTTATCATTCTGGCTGGAAATTTCCTCAGCCACATCCACAAGTTTAGTAGGTATCTTTTTAACCTTGCAAGTTACTCCAGCCCCGAGTTTTGTGAGTTGTTCTGTCACTGTGTAAAAGAGTTCCTTCCCCCCTTTCCAGCCCCCAGTATCAGTTTTCCAACCTCACTGCCTTTTATAGCCTCCACTAACAGATTGTTTGCCATTCCTCCAGGCTTCACCTATAGCCTTCTTCCTACTTTTCTGGTATCCAACAATAGCGTCTTTCCCACCCTTCAACTTCTGCTTACCTGCTGGACCCAAAGCCAGTGCTAAATGTTTTTAGTTTTTGTTGTTGCATCACCTTGCTTGCAGGTGTTTCTATTACTGCATATCAAACTACCCCCAAATTTAGTGAATTAAAACAGTAATGGTTTATTATTTCTCACAATTCATGGGTTTGCTGCACTCAGCTGGGCAGTGTCTCTGTTTGATGTCATGTTGCTTAAGGTCTGTCAAGTGGCTGCATTCATGTGGGAGCTCAGCTAGAGCTAGAAATGTCCAAGATAGTTTTTCTCACATGTCTGTTGCCCTGTCATTCACTAGTCTAGCCCAAGCTTCTTTATATGGTGACTGGGAACCGAGCAGACAAAAGCAAAAACAGTTAAGCTTGTTACAGGCTGGGATTATAAACCCTTGAAGTTTTTTCAGCTTATTCTGTAAGGAAGTCCTAGTCATTAGGCTAGTCCGTATTCAGGGGGAGGAGTGGCATAGAGTAGGAGAAATTGTCTGCAGCCATTTATGAAAGTAATCCAACACAATATTCAGTTTTTGTAAATGTTCTAATGACATAGTGCACATTTTCTATTGCTAGATATACCAGTCGACTTTTCCTTAATAACAAATTGCTCCAAAACTTAGTGATTTAAAATAGCAGATAGTCATTGTTTCTCTTAGTGGCTGGATAGGTGTTCTCTCTGGGCAGGCATGGTATGTATGGAATCCCAGCTGGGGCATCTAGGACAGATAGGACCTCTTTTAGTCTTATCTTCCAGGAGACCAGCCCTGGGTAGTCTACAGAAGGATTCTCAGTAGAAAGAGAACAAAACAAAGCTGGAAGACTTTCTTGAGGCCTAAACTCAGACCTCAGATAGTGCTATTTGCATTGCATCCTATTGGCCAAAGCAAGTCACAGGCTAGCCTATTTTCAAGGGGTGAAGAAATAGATTTCACCTTTGGGAGCTACTGCAGAGAATTTATGGCTATTTGTAGTCTACCACAGTGGGGTATATATTTTTTCCCTTTCTTTCTGTCCTCCTCTTATTTTCTCTCTTTACAAAATTCAATTACATCTAGGTTATTTTAATTCTCTGTACCTTTATTAGTTAGAAAATAGGCTAGACTGCTATATAAAGAGATCCCATATAGTTCAATGGCTTAAACAAGATAGAATATTATTTTCCTCTCATTGAAAGTTTGGGTAAGTGGTTTCAGGTGGGTATAATAGTTTGATGTTTCTGGGACCCCGTCTCTTTACTTCTTGCTCTTATTTCTCATTGAAGTCTAGAAATTTTTTTTTTTTTTTTTTTTTTTTTAATGCGTTACGCAGGCCTCTCACTGTTGTGGCCTCTCCCGTTGCGGAGGACAGGCTCCGGACGCGCAGGCTCAGCGGCCATGGCTCACGGGCCCAGCCGCTCCGCGGCATGTGGGATCCTCCCAGACCGGGGCACGAACCCGTGTCCCCTGCATCGGCAGGCGGACTCTCAACCACTGCGCCACCAGGGAAGCCCCTAGAAATTTTTATTACATCTTAAATTTTAAAATTTATCTCAAGGAAGTTTTATTTACCTATTTATTTTATTATTGTTTATCTTTCTTCTTCTTTTTATCCCTCTGGAACTGATATTTCAATATTATAATTCCTAGGTATGTTCTTTTATTTTTCCCCTTTCATTTCTCCTGAAGCAATTTGTATATGTATGTTTGTGGGGTTTTTTTAAAATTATAGTTGATGTACAGTATTATGACAGTTTCATGGGAGCTACATGGTGATTCCACATTTACATACATTATGAAATGATCACCATGATAAGTCTATTAACCACCTGTCCCCACACAAAGTTATTACAATGTTATTTACCATATTCCTTCAGTGTATGTAACATTCCCCATGGCTAATTTATTTTTTAACTGGAGGTTTGTATCTCTTGATACCCTTCACCTATTTCACTCCCCCCAACCTGGTAATCACCAATTTGTTCTTTGTATCCAAGTCTGTTTTCATTTCATTTTATTTTGTCTGTTTGTTTTGTTTTTTAGATGATAATATAAGTGAGATCATATGGTATTTGTCTTTCTCTGTCTGACTTATTTCACTTAGTATAATACACTCTAGGTCCATCCATGTTGTTCCAAATGGCAAGATTCCATTTTTTATGGCTGGGTAATAGTCCATTGTGTATGTGTATATATGTGTGTGTGTTCATCTTGCATTTTCTTTATCCATTCATTTGTTGATGGACACTTAGTTTGCTTCCATATCTTGGCTATTGTAAATAATGCTGTAATGAACATAGGGGTGCATATATTATTTGAATTAGTGGGGTTTTTTGGCAGGGTAAATACCTAGAAGTGAAAATACTGGATCATATGGCACTTCTATTTTTAATTTTTTTGAGGAATCTCCCTGCTGTTTTCCACAGTGGCTGTACCAATTTACATTCCCACCAACAGTGTATTAGGATTCCCTTTTCTTCACATCCTTGCCAACCCTTGTTATATATATATTTATTTGTTTATTTTGGCTGCACTGTGCGGCATGTGGGATATTAGTTCCCCAACCAGGCATTGAACCTGTGCCCCTTGCAGTGGAAGTGTGGAGTGTTAACCACTGCATTGCCAGGGATATCCCCAACCCTTGTTATTTCTTGTCTTTTTGATGATCATTCTGACAGGTATAAGGGAGTATCTCACTGTGGTTTTTGTGTGTATTTTCCAGATGATTAGTGATGTTGAGCATCTTTTCATGAACTGATTGGCTATCTGTATATCTTCTTTGGAAGAATGTCTTTTTAGGTACTCTGCCCATTTTTTTAATAGATTGTTTGTCTTTTTGATATTGACTTGTATGAGTTCTTTGTGTATTTTGGATATTTACCCCTTATCCGATATATCATTTGCAAATATCTTCTCCCATTCAGTAGATAGCCTTATTGTTTTGTTGATACCTTCACTTTGCAGAAGCTTTTTAGTTTAATGTAATTTCGTTTGTTTATTTTTGCTTTTGTTTCCCTTCCCTGAGGAGACATATACAAAAAATGTGGCTAAGAGCAGTTTCAAAGAGGTTACTGTCTATGTTTTCTTCTAGAAGTTTTATGGTTTCAGGTCTTACATTTATGCCTTTAATCCATTTCAGGTGGATTTTTTGGTATATGGTGTGAATAATAGTCCAGTTTGACTCTTATTCCATGCAGCTGTCCAGTATTCCAAACACCAGTTATTGAAGAGGCAGTCTTTTCCTCATTGTATATTCTTGCTTCCTTTGTCATAGATTAGTTGCCCATATAAGTGTGGCTTTAGTTTGGGGCTCTCTGTTCAGTTCCATTGATCTATGTGTCTGTTTTTGCTCCAGTACCATCCTGTTTTAATTAGTATAGCTTTGTAGTACAGTTTGAAATCAGGGGATGTGATACCTCCAGCTTATTCTTCTTTTCTCAAGATTGTTTTGGCTATTCAGGATCTTTTATGTTACCATAGAAATCTTAGAATTATTTGTTCTTATTTGTGAAAAATGCCATTGATATTTTGATAGAGATTACATTGAACCCATTGAATTCCTGGGGTGGTATGGTCATTTTAACAATATTAATTCTTCCAATCCACGAACACAGAATATTTTTCCATTTGTGGAAATTCTTTCATCATTCTTATAAATTTCAGGGTATGAGTCTTTTATATTTTTGGTTAGATTTATTCCTAGGTATTATATTCTTTTTGAAGCAATTGTAATTAACATTGTTTTCTTAAGTTCTCTTTCTGATAGCTTGTTATTCTGTGTACTGATTTTGTATCCTGCAACCTTAATAGTTTTTTGGTGAAGTTTTTGGGGGTTTTTATAATAGTACTACATCATTTGCAAATAATGACAATTTTACTTCTTCCTTTACAATTTGGATTACTTTATTTTTCTTGCATAATTGCTCTAGCTAGGACTTCCAACACTATGTTGGATAATGTGGTGAGTATGGGCATCCTTGTCTTGTTCCTGATCTTAGAGGAAAGGCTTTTAGCTTTTCACCATTGAGTATTATGTTATCTGTATGTTTGTCATACATAGCCTTTATTACATTGAGGTACATTCTCTCTATACCCACTTTGTTGAAATTTTTTATCAAAAATAAATGTTGAATTTTGTCAAGTGCTTTTCTGCATCTGTTTAGATGATTATATAATATTTATTCCTTGTTTTTTTTTTAATGTGGTATATTACATTGATTGATTTTTGGATGTTAAACCATCCTAGCATCTCTGTTTGGAATCCCACTGAATCATGATGTATTATCCTTTTAATGTATTGTTGAATTTCATTTGCTAATATTTTGTAGAGAAATTTTGCATCTATGTTCATCAGTGATATTGACCTATAATTTTCTTTTTTGGAGTGTTTTTGCCTGGTTTTGGTATGGGGTAATGCTGGCTTTGTAAAGTGCATTTGGAAATGTTCCCTCCTTCTCAATTTGTTGGAGTAATTTGAGAAGGATATGTATTAACTCTTAAAACATTTGGTAGAATTCACCTGTGAAGCCATCACATTTGGAATTTTGTTGGGAGTTTTAGAATTTTTATTTCAATTTCATTATTATAAATTGGTTTATTCATATTTTCTATTTCTTTCTGATTCAGTCTTGGAAGATTGTATGTTTCTAGAAATTTTTTCTAGGTTGTCTAATTTGTTGGCATATAATTGTTCATACTGTTCTCTTATGGTTATTTGTATTTTTGCGGTGTCAATTATAATTTCTCCTCTTTAATTTCTGATTTTATTTATTTACACACTCTTTTTTTTCTTGATGATTCTGACAAAAGTTTTGTCTGTTTTGTTTTCTTTACAAAGAACCACCTCTTAGTTTCATTGGTCTTTTATGGGTTTTTTTAGCTTCTATTTCATTTATTTCTGCACTGATAATTATTATTTCCTTCCTTCTACTAACTTTTGCTTTGTTTGTTCTTTTCCTAGTTCCTTTATATATAAAGTTATATTGCTTATTTGTGATTTTTCTTGTTTCTTAAACTAGGCCTGTATTGCTGTGAATTTCCCTTTTAGAACTGCTTCTGCTGTGTCCCATAGATTTTGGAAAGTTGTTTTTCATTTTTCTTATTTCCTCTTTGATTTCTCCATTGGCACATTGGTTGTTGAAGTAGCATGTTGTTTAGTCTCCATGTGTTTGTGTTTTTATCCAGTTTTCTTCTTGTAATTAACTTCTGGTTACATACCACTGTGGTCAGAAAAAATGCTTGGTATGCTTTCATTCTGCTTACTTTTATCTAGACTTGTTTTGTGGCCTAATATGTGATCTATCCTGGAGAATGTTCCATGTGCACTTGGAAAGAATGTATATTGTTTCTTTTGAATGGAATGTTCTGTATATATCTAGTAAGTTCATCCGATTGAATGTGTCATTTAAGGCCTGTGTTTCCTTATTGATTTTTGTCTGAATTTTCTATCCATTGATGTAAGTGGGGGTATTAAAGTCCCCTACTATTATTTTATTGCTGTTTATTTCTCTCTTTATTTCTGTTAATATTTGTTTTATATATGTAGGTGCTCCAATGTTGCATGCATAAAGTTTACAAGTGTTATATTCTCTTGTTGGATTGATCTCTTTTGTTACAGTCTTTTTAAAAGTCTACTTTGTCGGATATAAGTATTGCTACCCAGCTATCTCTTTGTTTTCATTTGTATCATGTATCTTTTTCCATTCTTTCACTTCCATTTGGTAGGTTTGAGTGAGTTTCCTATAGACACATATATAATGTTTTTTTTTTTAATCCATTCAGCCACCTTATATCTTTTGAATGGAGAGTTTAGTCCTTTTACATTTAAAGTAAATTTGACATGTATGTACTTACATGTATGTTTTTTAGTTCATTATAACTTCCTGTTTGGTATTTTCTTATATTTTTTGTCTCTTTGTTGAAGGTCTCACTATGCTCATTCATTCCTTTCCTGAAATTGGTGAGCTTTTTTATGATCATTACTTTAAAATCTTTTAGGTTGAAACTCTTTTAGGTTGGTCATCTCTGTTTTATTAAGGCCTTTTTCTGGGGATTCGCCTTGGTCTATAGTGTTGAACATATATTCCTCTGTCTCTTCATTTTGCCTGTCTCTCTGTGTTTGTCTATAGGTATTAGGGGAAGTAACTACCTCCTGCAGTCTTGAAGGAGTGGTCTTGTGTAGGAGCTGTTCTGTGTGGCCTAAAAGTACAATCTTCCCTGACCACAAGAGTCAGGCACTTCATGGGCATCCCTCACAGTGGGCTGCATCAACCAGCTGTGATGCAACCAAGGCTGGTGCACAGGTTTGAGTCACTTGGCTGTCCTGGTTGTAGCTAGGTCTCTGTGTGGGCTAGGTAGAACTTGGGGCCCTTGCCTGGCCAAGTTGTGGCCTGTTTACTGCATGGGCAGAGCAGGGTTCAGAACGTTTACCCATCCTGGTTTTGTGGGGGGTGCTGTTTGATTAATTCTTGAAGTGTTTCTGTTATCGATGGTGTGCCATGCCCTGTCAGTGTTCCAAGGGGAGGAATCTGATTTAACACCTAGTTTCAGGTTGATTGGATGCCAAGCCCTCAGGTAGTAGCTTTTAAAGTGTGCAGATATATACTACGCTGTGGGGCCACAATTGTAATCCCTGCTGGTCTCCAGACCAGGAGATCTGGAGGTGTCCCCTGGACAACATTTGCAAAAAGCAAAGCTCCTGATGGGTATATAAGCTCCTTTCTCGGAAGTCTTGTCAAGCTGTGGTGAGGCCAAGGGGGTACACAAACCTGATGTCTCCCTGGTTACGTTTCCTGGGAGTGTGTCCTTAGCCTCCGAAAGTGTGGTAAACCTGAAGCCTGTCCCTCAGGGTGAAGCTCCAGGCTGAGGGTGGTGGCCTGCCAATAACTGTCTCCATGTTACAGTCCCATGGAACTCAGGAACACCAGCCCCATGGGCCACTGGGGCTAAGTGATCAGGGGGTTTCCCTTGTGTGGATTGTGTACTCCCACTGGCTTTAGCTGGGTAGCTGGAGAGTGTAGGGGGTGGGTCTTGCTCTCTTGCTTCAGGAAGGCAATGGGAAAATGACCTGACTGCCTGCCCACAGGCTTTAGCAATGCAGCATTGAGAGTGCCTTGTCTGTGTGCATGCATTGGGTTTAGACCCTGACTTCTCAGTCTTGCCACCCTCAGTTTAGGGGGCAGGGGAGTGTTGAGTCAGATTTAGGCTGGGAGAGGGATAATACCATGACTGCTTGCATTCATCAGCCCCAGCCAGAGGGAGGGGGAGTATAGTAGTTGCCTGCACTTGCAGACTTTAGCTAGGTTGCAGGAAAATGCTGTGACCATTCGTTCCTGTCCATCCTAGCCAGGGAGTGGGGGAACACTGCAGCCTCTGGAGCTCTCTGGCTTCAGTAGTGCAGTGGGGTATTGCCATGATTGGCTCACCCCTGCATCCAAGCTGTAAGCCTGTGCTAGCAGGTTACGTGGGGAGTGCAATAATGGTGTCTGACAGTGCTTCTGTTTCTGGGGAGTGTTTCTGCTGTCCACCACCCCTCCAGCTGATGCTTTTAGATTTGAAAATGACTCCCCTTCACATATAATCATGACACTTTTCAGACTGCTGTTATTTCCCTGGGTCTCCAGGTGAGTGAGACCACATGTCAACCCTTTGCGGGGAGGGAGTTCTCAGTTTTCTATAGCACTTTGGGACCATTGGATGTCAGCCCCATTTGTTTTCAAAGCAAGGCATTTCAGGGGTTCCTCTCTATGGTGTAGATCCCAGGAGCCAGGGTGCTTGATATGGGAAGCATCCCTTGCTCCTCTGGGAAAAGTGCCTGTCTGGTGAGATCCCTCTCTAAAGTGTGCTGTCATGCTGGGGGTAGGGTTTCTGGTGAGAGTGTTTCTTTGCCTCTCCTACCTGTCTTGATATAGTCCCTTTTTATTCTTTGTTGTGGAGCGCTTGTTTGGCTAGTTCTAAAGTTCTTTTCAGAGGGAACTGATCTGTATGTAGGTATATATTTGCTGATTCCATGGTAGGAGGTAAGTCCAGGCTCTTGCTGTGCCCCATCTTTAACCACCTTTCCTGTAAATTTTCTTTTCTTTTAAGAGTAAGTCTCATTTTCCTGTTTCTTCAGATTCAAATAATTCTTAATTGTATCTTGGATATTGTGAATGTCATGTTGTTGAAGCCCTGGATTCTGCTATATTCTTCTTATGATTGGTACTATTTTTGTTGATTTATTTTGCTTTAATTTATTATTAACATGATTGGGTGTAAAATGAAAATTCTGTATTTAGGCAGCAGCTTAAATCACATTTAATTTCTTATAGCTTTTGCTAGGCTGTTTAGAATCTTCCTTATGCATATATGCTTAAGGGGTCAGGGGTAGATTTGTGTAGTTTGTACAAATGGTTTGGGGCACCCTGTCTCCAGCTCCCTTCTTTGTGTGATTTCCCCTAACCTTTCCAGTGGCTGTGGTTGCCCTGAACTCTGTACCCTGGTTTGTAAGGTCTAAAAACTCAGGTTTGTTTGTTTTTTTGTTTGTTTTAATTAGCTATTAGGGTTCTGCCTGGCTCAGTGGGTTTGCCCTCAGATTAGAAGCTGGGAAACAAGGATCTTATGTAGGACTCTTCCCTTCTTCCAAGTGTCAGCTTCTCTCAAGAATCTACCTACTCTTGTTTGCTCTCTAGTGTTGATATTTGTATTTTGTTTAGAGTTTGTGGTTGTTATGTGTGGCAGGGTTTGTCCAGTAGGAACTTGCTCTGCTATACCAGAATCAAAACCGGGGACTTTTTATTTTTAACTTTTTATTTTATATTGGAGTATAGTTGATTAACAACGTTGTGTTAATTTCAGGTGTACAACAAAGTGATTCAGCTACATATACATGTATCTATTCTTCAAATTCTTTTCCCAATTAGGTTGTTAATAGAATATTGAGCAGAGTTCCCTGTGCTAGTTCCTTATTGGTTATCCATTTTAAATATAGCAGTGTGTACATGTCAATCCCAAACTCCCTAACTATCCCTTCCACCCACCCTTCCCTTATAGTAACCATAAGTTCGTTCTCTAAGTCTGTGAGCCTGTTTCTGTTTTGTAAATAAGTTCACTTGTATCACTTTTTTTTTTGCAAATGATGTGACAAGTGATTAATCTCCATAATTTACAAACAGCTCATGTGGCTTAATATCATCAAAACAAACAACCCAATCAAAAAATGTGCAGAAAACCTAAATAGACATTTCTCCAAAGAAGGCATACAGATGGCCAAGAGACACATGAAAAGATGTTCAACATCGCTAATTATTAGAGAAATGCATCAAAACTACAATGAGATATCATCTCACACCAGTCTGAATCATCAAAAAAAAAGGAAAAAAAGAAACTGGGGATTTTAGATATGGTTCCTCAAGCTGTCTTCCATCTGATGGAGAATTCTTGAGACTTTCCATGCATAGTAGAATCTACTCATTCTCACAAAATCAGAACTATATTTCTTTCGTGTTAGGAGTAGAGTTGCTTCTTTTCTTAAAATTTGAAATATTTGTATTTAAATATTTCAGGCCTTGAGAAAAGGAGTAATGAAATGTTTACTGTAGTTATAATTTCGTAGATTCAAGGTCACTTTTCCTATGGAAAATCAATAGGAAGCTATAGCTACAGAAGTTATCCACCATTCTGCCTGAGAAGTGTGCAGTAAATGTTTATGCTCAAATCATCATCTTGGCTATCTGTGCACTTTAGAAGAGTAATAATTATGATAATAAATTAATAAAAACAAAAATACCAATGAATACTTTCCCCCCATATTACATCCTAGGAAGTAGCACATGCTCTGAAAATTGAGAACAGAGTTCTTCGGGAACAACTGAAACAAGCTTTACAGGTAAAAAGATATCATGTTCCTTTGAAATTGTTAACAAGGGAAGAAAATATCTATAAACAACTTTTTAAATGAATAATTTTAACTTTATAAACTAATAGGTCTATATATTGTATGATTTTGCCAGGTTTACAGTATTCTCATTTTATGCAATGGAAATATATTAATAAAATTTAGTATGTATTCTTTCCAAAACAGTAAGCTAGAAAGAAAATTGATATACAAGCTTAAAGCAATTTATTTCTAGATACAAATGGGTTTTTTTTTTGAAATTAGCGTAATTATCAGGATATATTGAGATAAGAAACTGGTGATTTCTCAGAAGAACAATTAAGGAGGATTTGCTCATCCAAAAATCAATATAAAATATAAAAACACAGTAACTAAAGCAGTGTGGTTCTGGATTTGGTACTGAATGAAAAGTCCAGAAACAGATTCAAATGAATATAGTAATTTTATAGTTTAAGTTATTAAAATTTTTTCATAGAAGGATAAAATAGTCACAAAAGTAAACTACTGTGAAAACATTGTTGAGTTTCTAGTTAATGTAATACACTAAAATAAGTTGCGGATTGCTTTAGGATCCAAAAGTAATAAATGAACTATTAATATATTGGAAGAAACACTGAGTAACAATTACATGTCTTGGCTAGAACAAGGCTTCCTAAGCATTATACCATAAAGGAATATGTTAATATATTTGGCTATATATAAAATAAAACTTTTTATGGTTAAAAAATTCATGAGATACAAAGATAAATGGAATATCTTTACAAAATGTTTTATATCAAGATCTTTTACAAATCTACAGGAAATATGGATATTCTTCCTCCTAAATAGGCAAAGGGCACAAATAGGCAAGTCATAATTGAGAAACACACATGGTCAATAAATGCATACAAATATATTCATCCTTACTAGTTATCAAATAAATGCATTTTAAAATAGCAGAGGGATACATATTTTTTACCTACCATTTTGTTAAAAATTTAAGGAACAGAAATAACCAGTATTTGTGGATTTATGCTGCAATGAGCAGTCTTTCACATACTTCTATTGTCAGTATGGGTTGATACTTTTCTGGAAGAAAATACATAACCAAAATCTTGGAAAGACATAGTCTTTACAGTGAACCATTCCATTTCTAAAAACTTATTGTAAAAAAGAAAAAAATGTACAAAGATTTTGTACAAGTATGTAGAATAGAAAAATTTTAATAGCAATTTTTAAAAATTACCAATATGTCCACTGATAAGAAATTTGCTAAATTCATTAAGGTATATTATTAAAATATATTTCTGTTAGCTATTCTGATTTGGATGTATATTTATCATCATGAAAACATACCTTATGACGTTATTTAATGAAAAGAGCATATTATGCCTCTATGTATAGTATGATCCAATCTAGATAAAAGTTTAAAAATACACATATGCACTAGCTGTAATTAGAAATACTTAAAAAGAGTATATATCAACATGTTAACAGTGAGCTTTCTGTTTGTGGTGAGACTGTGAACTTTTTTCTTTCTTTCATACAAATAACTTTTGTTAATATTAAAAGTGATATTAAAAAATTTATTCTAGAAGAAATAAATTACTTTTCACATTTTCTTTTATTATTTGGCATTACAGATCTTAATTATCTTGGGTACATTCTTGTATAATATATGCATTTTATTAACTTTTATTGTACCTGTATTATAATTAGAGCCTTAAAAAACAGTGGCCAGTAGAACCTCTTACGTATAAAAATAGCCCTTTAAGTAGAAGAGGTTTCTTCATAGTTTTTAATTTTAATTTGGATCTGTTAAACTATGGATTATACCAGTGGTTTAACTTAGTTTCCTCTAACTCTGTAAAAATAAAATTAAGAACCAGTGTGGCCATGAATATATGAAGATTCCTGAAAGTTGTCATGTCGGCAGGAAAATGTCGTAGAAATAATGCTTGACAAAGTTACTTTTTTAAAAACAGGAAGCTGAAAGAGCTAAGGAGCAACTTGGCTATTTCCAAAATCAAGAAATGGAGTTACTTAAAAGTGAGAGAAAGACCAAGACAACAGCAGAAATGCGTACTGATAAAATAAAAGTTAAAGGTGAAGATTCAAAATATATACCATTGGAGAAAGACACAAGAAAAACACTAGTGGCAGATGCAGGTGGACAAAAAGAAAATGATAAAATTAAACATCCACAGGTAAGGAAATAACCAAAACAGTAATAAGTGTTGTAAGAAGTTTAACCTTTTATATTATTATTTACTTCACTTGTATATTATTATTATTATTATTTTATTATCTTTTTTTTTTTGCGGTATCTGGGCCTCTCACTGTTGTGGCCTCTCCCGTTGCGGAGCAACAGGCTCTGGATACGCAGGCCCAGCAGCCATGGCTCACGGGCCTAGCCGCTCCGTGGCATGTGGGATCTTCCCGGACCGGGGCACGAACCCGTGTCCCCTGCATTGGCAGGTGGACTCTCAACCACTGTGCCACCAGGGAAGCCCTGTATATTATTTAAAAATTTTTTCTATGCACTATCTTTTGCTTGGAATTTTGCCTTTTGCTTTTCGGTTATATCAGTTCATTATTATATGGAATTTGAATCTATAAATTAACTGTGTATTGATTTTTGTGGGTTTTTGGTAATCCAGATATTTCCTTTTTTGTTCAGGACAGCTGATCCAATACAGACTTGTCAGATATAAAATAATGTTTTATCTTTAAAAATTTTTTATTGAGGTATAATTGACATATATTATATTATTTTCAGGTATACAATATGATGATTCAGTATTTACATATATTGTAACTCAATCACCACAAGTCTGGGTAACATGAATCACTATACATAATTACAGAACTTTTTTTCTTGTAATGAGAACTTTTAACATTTACTCTGTTAGCAACTTTCAAATATGCAGTGTAGTATTATTAACTGTCGTCACTATGCTGTACATTACATCCCCTAGACTTATTTTATAAGTGGAAGTTTGTACCTTTTGACTCCCTTCACCCATTTTGCCCAGCCCCCACCCCCAGTTCCTGCCTCTGGCAACTACCAATCTGTTCTCTGTATCTATGCGCTTAGTTTTTGTTTTATTTTGTGTTAGATTCCACATGTAAGTGAGATCATATGGTATTTGTCTTTCCCTGTCTGACTTATTTGACTTAGCATAATCCTCTCAAGGTCCATCCATGTTGTCACAAATGGCAAGGTTTCATTGTTTTTCATGGCTGAATAATATTTTACTGTGTGTGTGTGCACATATGCGTGTGTGTATGCACTTAGTATGTGTGCGTGTATATATATATATATATATAATATTTATCTGTTCACCCAACAGTGGACACATAGGCTGTTCCCATACTTTGGCTAATGTAAATAATGCTGCATTAAACATGGGACTGCATATATCTTCTCCAGTTAGTGTTGTCATTTACTTTGGAAAAATATCCAGAAGTGGATATTTCCTGGATCATCTAGTAGTTGTATTTTTAGTTTTTCTGAGGAACCTCCATACTCTTTTCCATAGTGGCTGTACCAATTTACATTCCCACCAACAGTGCACAAGGGTTTCCTTTTACCTATTCTCACCAACACTTTGTTATTTCTTGTCTTTATGCCAATAGCAATTCTGACAGGTGTGAGGTGATGTCTCATTGTGGTTTGGATTTGCATTTCCCTGTTGATTAGTGATTTTGAGCATCTTTTCATGTACCTATTGGCCATATATATGTCTTCTTTGGAAAAATGTCTGTTCAGATCATCTGCTCATTTTTTACTCAGATTGATACTATTTTTTTTTTTGCAATTGAGTTTTATGAGTTCTTTATGTATTTTGGATATTAACCCTTTATTAGATATATGATTTTCTCCCATTTAGTAGGTTGCCATTTCATTATGTTGATAGTTTCCTTTGCTCTGCAGAAGCTTTTTCGTTTGATGTAGTTCCACTTGTTTATTTTTGCTTTTGATGTCTTGCTTTTGGTGTCAAACCCCCCAAATTCAGTAAGACCTATGTCAGGGAACTTACCGTCTATGTTTCTTTTAGAAGTTTTATAATTTCATGTCTTACATTCAAGTCTTTAATTCGTTTGGAGTTAATTTTTTTGTATGGTGTAAGAAAGTGGTCCAGTTCATTCTTTGCATGTGGTTTTCCAGTTTCCCAACACCATTCTTCAAAGAGACTCTCCTTTCTCCGTTGTATATTCTTGGCTCCTTCATCATAAATTGATTGACCATATATGTGTGGGTTTATTTCTGGGCTCTCTACTCTGTTCCATTGATCGATGTCTGTTTTTCCCCCCATATCATACTGTTTTGATTTCCATAGCTTTGTAATATCATTTGAAGTCAGGACACATGATGCCTCCAGCTTTGTTCTTCTTTCTCAAGATTGCTTTGACTATTCAGGGTCTTTTATGGTTCCATACAAATTTCAGGATTGAAATGGTCATGTTTCCTCTTTTATTTCTGATTTTATTTATTTGAGCATTTTATCTTTTTTTCTTTGTGAGTCTAGCTAATTGTCATTTTTGTTTATCTTTTCAAAGAACCAGCTCTTGGTTTTATTGATTATTTTTTGGTCATTTCTTTAGACTCCATTTCATTATTTCTGATGGGATCTTTGTTATTTCCTTTCTTCTACAAAAGTTGGGCTTTGTTCTTCTTCTTCTCAGAGTGTAAATTTATGTTATTTATTTGAAATTTTTCTTATTTGTGAGTTAAGCATTTATTACTATGAACTTTTCTCTTAAAACTGCTTTCATTGCATCCCCTATATTTCAGTATGTTGTATATCCATTTTCTTTTGTCTCAAGGTACTGTTTTAATTTTGGTTTTGATTTCCTTTTTGACCCATTGGTTGTTCAGTAGCATGTTGTTTCATCTTCACATATTTGTACATTTTCCAGTTTTCTTCTTGTAATTTATTTCTATTTTCATAATATTGTGGTTGGAAAAGATACTTAATATGATTTTACTCTAATCCTAACTTTGTTAAAACTTGTTTTGTGGTCTAACATGTAATCTATCCTGGAGAATGTTCTGTGTGCACTTGAGAAGAATCTGTATCCTGTTTCTTTTGAATGGAATGTTCTATATATATCTGTTAAGTTAATCTGATCTAATATGTCATTTAAAGACAATCCTTTCTTATTGATTTTCAGTTTGAATGATCTATTCGTTGATGTAAGTGGGGTATTAAAGTCCCCTACTATTATTGTATTGCTATATATTTCTCCCTTTAGGTCAATTAATAGTTGGTTTATATATTTGTTGCTCCTATATTGCATGCATAATATTACATCCTCTTGTTGGGTTGACCCCTTTATCATTATGTAATACCCTTCTTTGTCTCTTGTTATGGTTTCTGTTTCAAATTTTGTCTGATAGAAGTATAGCTACTCTAGCTTTCTTTTGGTTTCCACTTGCATGGAATATCCTTTTCCCATCACTTCACTGTCTGTGCCTTATTTCTCTCTTCCCTTGTGGTTTGCTTTCTTTAGTGGTATGCTTAGATTCATGTCTTATCATCTTTTATGTATCTACTATAGGTTTTTGCATGGTGGTTACCTTGAGGCTTTCATGTAACAAGTTATATTTATAACAGTCTATTTTAAGTTGATAACAACTTCAGTTTAAATAAATTCTAAAGCTCTACATTTTTACTCTCCCCCTGCCATGTTTCATGTTTTGGATGTCACATTTTACATCTTTTTGTCTTGTGTATTTCTTAACTAATTATTGTGGTTGCAGTTATTTTTACTGCTTTTGACTTCTGACTTTCACACTAACTTTATAAATGATTCATTCACTACGTTTACTATATATTTACCTTTGTCAGTGAGATTCACACTTTCACATGTTTTCTTGTTACTAATGAGCACCCTTTCTTTTTAGCTTAAAGAAGTCACTAAACATTTCTTGTTAGTCTTGTTTAGTGGTGATGAGCTCCTTTGGCTTTTGCTTGTCTGGAAAACTATCTCTATTTCAATTCTGAACAAAGATGTTGCCAGGTAGAGTACTGGATGGGAATCTTTTTCTTTCAGCACTTGGAGTATATCACAACACTCTATTCTGGCCTGTGATGTTTCTGCTGAAAAATATGCTGACTCCACTAAGTGGAGGTGGGAGATGGTAGAGCTGAAGGATCAGAAATAGGAGAGGGAGGGCAAGCTGCATTTTCACTCACGCCTGACATTGATGACACAGGTTCTGGTTCCTTGCTGGATTCAAGTCTAACTATCCTCTTGAAAAACGGTTCCAGTGATGTCTAGTTAGTAGTTCTTTTTTTCTTGTCATAGATGACATGGTAGCTCTGGATTGCATTCTGAATGGCTGCTGCAACCTTCATGTGTACTGTTCTACATTCAGATCCTATGCCTCAAAAGCTAACATTGCTTCCTCAAATAAAGAAAATCCCCTTGCCATTTCCTGCATTGTGAATCTCTTCAGTTCTTCAGTACTTCTTCTTCTTGTCACTCCACTCTCTCAATTATTTTCACTTTTGTTTCCATTATTATCACTTGGTGCTTCTTAGCAGTACCAGCTACATCACCACTGCTTTTACACTTGCTTCCGGACATCCTGGGCTTGAAATAAAGATACTGTACTGCTGTACTCTATATAGTACTGTACAGTAAAGTACACAAAAGCACAACCACTTGTAGAGGATGCACGCACATGACAGTTTACACCAGACATGTGAACTAACTTACTTGATTGGACATGCAAACGCATGTTCACATCTTTGAAAGTTCGCAATTTGAAGGTTCATATGTAGGGGACTTACTGTAGTTGATTTACAATGTTTTGTTAATTTCTGCTGTACAGCACAGTGATTCAGTTATATGTGTGTGTGTGTGTATATATATATATATATACACACACACACGCACGCACACACACGCACATACATTCTTTTTCATATTCTTTTCCATTATACTTTATCACAGGTTATTGAATATAGTTCCCTGGGCTATAAATTAGGAGCTTGTGGTTTATCCATTCTGTATAATTTATCCCTCCCCTACCCTCTTTCCCCTCTGGTAACCATAAGTTTGTTTTCTGTGTCTGTGAGTCTGTTTCTGTTTTGTAGATAAGTTCATTTTTGTCACATTTTAGATTCCACATATAAGTGATATCATATGGTATGTCTTTCTCTTTCTGACTTCACTTAGTGTGATAATCTCTAGGTCCATCCATGTTGTTGCAAATGGCATTATTTCATTCTTTTTTATGGCTGAGTAATATTCCATTGTGCATATGTACCACATCTTCTTTATCCATTCAGCTGTCGATGGACATTTAGGTTGTTTCCATGTCTTGGCTATTATGAATAGTGCTGCTATGAACATAGGGGTGCATGTATCTCTTTGAATTATAATTTTGTCCAGATATGCACCCAGGAGTGTTCTGCTGGATCACATGGCAACTCTATTCTTAGTTTTTTGAGGAGCCTCCATACTGTTTTCCATAGTGGCTGCACCAGTATGCATTCCCACCAACAGTGTAGGAGGATTCCCTTTTCTCCACACCCTCTCCAGAATTTGTTATTTGTAGATATTTTTAATGATGGCCATTCTGACCAGTGTGAGGTGATACCTCATTGTAGTTTTGATTATCTTTCTCTAATAATTAGAGATGTTAGCTCTATGACTTCTGTTTGGATTTTTCTTGGATTTTTCTTACATTTTCTTTCTCTTTGTTGAAGTTCCTACTGTGTTCCATTCTCCTTAGTTTGGTGAGCGTATTATTATGACCATTACTTTGAACCCTTTCTCAGGTGTTACTTATCACTGTTTCATTAATGTTTTTTCTGTCTATTTAAAATTGAAGTATAGTTGATTTATAGTATTGTATTAGTTTCAGATGTACAACATAGTGATTTAATATTTTTATAGCTCATAATCCATTTAAAGTTATTACAAAACAATGGCTATATTTCCCTGTACTATACAGTGTATCCTTGTTGCTTATCTATTTTATACATAGTGGTTTGTATCTCTGAATGTTATTTTTGTTTGGATGGCCTTGTGTAAGGTGACCTTGTCGTTCAACCCTGCCTTAGGTCTGGGTTGTCTCTCAAACCTTTGTTGTTGTCCAAGCAGCCTATTTTAGTTGTAATAATTCTCAGTTATTGAGGGTGTTCCTAGACCAGCGTCTTAGAGGGGAGATCTCATTCCTAGATTCAGGCTGATTTGAAGTGAGACCCTCCGCTAATAGCTTTTAAAGGATGCAAATATGTACAGCCCCATGTGACTGCAAGTGTAAGCCCTGCTGGCCCCCAGAACTGGGCAAACTAGAGGTGTCCTGGGCAGCAGTCAAAAAATTGGGGCTCCAGACAAGTGTACAGGCTCCTTTCTGTGAGATACTGTTGCTGACCAGGGTCCTTGGACTCTTTAATGAATAGAAATTGATGAGGTCAGACAAGAAATTGAGGCAAGGCTTTATTGGGACTCATGCTGCAGCATGAGGGAGTAGAAACAAGTCCATGTGGTCTAATGTAGTGGTGGTCTAATGTGTAATCTAAGGCAGTGTTTCCGTATTGATTTTCTGTCTGGATTGTCTGTCCATTTATGTGAGTGGGATGTTAAAGTCCCCTACTGTTATATTGTGTTACTGCCAGTTTCTCTCTTTATGTTTATTAATATTTGCTTTACGTATTTAGGTGCTCCTATGTTGGGTGCATATATATTTACAGTTGTTTTACCTTCTTGGGTTGATCCCTTTATCATTATTTAATGCCCTTCTTTGTTTCTTGTTATAATCTCTAAGTCTATTTATTTTTGATATAAGTATTGTTACCCCAGCTTTCTTTTGCTTTCCATTTTACATGGAATACCTTTTTACATCCCCTCACTTTCAGTCTGTTGTATGTCTTAGATCTGAAGTGAGTCTCTTGTAGCCACCATATATATATAGTTTTTGTATCCATTCAGTCAGTCTGTGTCTTTTGATTGGGGCATTTATTCTGTTTACATTTAGTGCGATTATTGATTAGTATGTTCTTATTGCCATTTTGTTAATTGTTTTGGATTTGGTTTTGTAGGTCTTTTTTCCCCTTTCTTCTTTTGTTCTTTTGTGATTTGATGACAGTATTTAGTGTCATGTTTGGACTCTTTTCTCTTTGTGTGTGTGTCTATAATAGGTTTTTGGTTTGAGGTTACCATGAGATTTATATATAGGAATCTCTCAATATATATATGATTATTTACAATTTCTGATTTCTTAATTTCAAATGATTTTAACAACCCTGTATTTTTACTTCCTTTCCCCCATGATTACTGTTTTAGACATCATCTTTTACATCTTTTTGTTTTGTGTATGCCTTAAATGCTTATTGTGAATATAGATAATTTTACTACTTTTGTCTTTTAACCTTCCTGCTAACTTTGTCTGTGGTTGATTTACTACCTTTACTGTATATTTGCCTTTATCAATGAGCTTTTTCCTTTTGTACTTTTTATGTTTCTAGTTGTTGTCTTTCCTTTTTCACATGGAGAAGTTCCCTTAACATTTCTCATAATGCTAGTTTGGTGATGCTGAACTCTTTGCTTTTACCTGGTTGTAAAACTTTTGCTCTCTCCATCAAATCTGAAAGAAAGCCTTGTGGTGTAGAGCATTTCTTGTTGTAGGTTTTCCCTTTCATCATTTAAAATATACCATGCCACTCCCATCTGGCCTATAGAGTTTCTGCTGAAAAGTTAGCTGATAGACTTACAGAAGTTGCCTTGTACCTAACTTGTTGCTTTTCCCTTGCTTTTAATATTCTCTCTTCATCTTATATTTTCTCATTTTAATTACAGTGTGTCTTGGTATGGTCCTCTTTGGGATGATTGTGTTTGGGACTCTCTGTGCTTCCTGGACCTTGATGTGCATTTCCTTTCCCAGGCTAGGGAAGTTTTCAGCTATTATGTCTTCAGTTATGTCCTCTGCCCCTTTTTCTCTCTTCTCCTTCAGGGATGCCTCTAATGCCAATGTTAATAGACTTGATGTTGTCTCAGAGGTCTTTTAAACTGTCTTAATTTCTTTTTTATTCTTTTTTCTTTTCATTATTCCTTTTCCAGCTCACTGTTCCATTTCTCTGTATCATTTAATCTCCTATTGATTCCTTGTAGTGTATTTTTCATTTTAGGTATTGTATTTTTCAGCTCTATTTGGTTCTTCTTTTTATCTTCTAACTTTGTTAAGCTTCTCACTGTGTTCATTCTTCTCCCAAGTTGTTTGATTATTTTCATGATTATTACCTTGAACTTTTTGTTGGGTAGATTGCCTATTTCCATTTAACTTAGTTCTCCCTCTGGGACTTTATCTTGTTCCTTCGTTTGGAACATGTTCCTCTGTTGCCTCATGTTGCCTAGTTTTCTGTTTTTCTTTCTGTGTATCTTGGAGAAGGAGCCTTTTGTAGGAGACGTCCTATGCGTCCCAGCAGCACACTCCCCTCTGGTCACCAGAGCTGTCTGTTCTAGGAGTGACCCCTATGTGGGCAGGCTGGCTACCATGAGTAGTGTCCTAGGTGTGGCTGGGCCCTGGTCTGGTTGGTTGCCAGGCCTTGCCATGTGTGGAGGCTCTCAGCCATTGGTTGACAGGGCTGTGTCATGAGGTAGCTGGCTATGGAACCCTGGGGGCTTTTAGGGCTAGTCCTGGCCCACTGGTGGGCAGAGCTGTGTTCTGGGGTGGGTGTTTGCTGGGCTGGTATTCCCAGATCTAGTGTCAGCATACTGCCACGTGGGGCTGGTTCCTGACAGGGCTGGCTGAGGGGTCCAAAGTATCTCATAACTGGTGTTGGCCTGTTGGTGGATGGCACCAGGTCTTGGGGTCCTGGAGCTGGTGTCAGTGTGCTGATAGGCAGGGCTGGGGCCCAAGGTGTCCTAGGGCTAGTGCTGGCTCACTGGTGGGCAGAGCTGAATCCTGGGTAAGTCCTGGGTCTCTGGCTGTAGGTCCCTGGGAGTCCCAAAGCTGGTGTTTACTCACTGGTAGGTTGGGCTAGATCCCAGAGCCACTGGCTATGGAGCCCATGGTGTCCCAGTGCTGGTGTTGGCCTGCTGGTGAGTAGGTCCAGGGCCCAGGGGGTTGCAGCACAGGTGCTGGCCTCCTGGTGGGCAGCTGAATCTTGATAAGGTAGGCTGCAGGGTTGTGATGATCCTGGGCTGGCATTTGCCCACTGGTGGTGTGGGTCAGGGCTCAAGGGGTCCCTGGGCTGGTGCCCACCCACCAGTATGTGAATCCACATCCTGGGCCTAGTTCTGACCCACTGGTAGGTCCTGGTGTCTCTGGCTGTTGGACCTAGGGGTACCGGAAGTGGTGTCAGACTGCTGATGGGCAGGGCTGGTTCATGACATAGCTAGCTGTAAGGTCTGGGGTGTCCTGAAGCTTGTTTCAGTCTGATGGTGGGTGGAGCCAGTTGTCTGGGCAGCTGGCTGATGGGCCTGAGGTGGCTAATACCTGGTGTTCGTCTGCTAGTGGGTGAGGCTGGGGCCCAGGGGGTCCCAGGGCTGGTGTCTGCCTGCTGGTGGATAGGGCTATGTCCCAGGGTGGCTGTGGGCTCAGGGCATCTTAAGGCAGCTAGTGGGTATGTCCCTGCCTGGCTAGTTACTTGGCCTGAGAACCTTGGTTCCAGTTCTGACAGACTGGTGGCCAGGGCTGGGTCCCAGTGCTAATAAGCTAGAGGGAGTATTCCAAAGTGACATTTGTTCTACCAGTGTCCATGTGGTAGAAAGAGCTCCCCAAAATGGATGACACCATTTGATGTGTCCCCCATGGTGAGCTCCAATTTCCTCCTGACTTTCTGGTAGGCTCTCCAAGATCAGCAGGTGGGTCTGACTCAGGCTCCTTTCAAATTATTGCTTCTACCATGACTCCTGGACCACGTGAGATGGTGTTTGTGCCCTTTAAGAGTAGAGCCTCTATTTCCCATAGCCTTGTGACTTTCCCGAAAGTAAGCCCCATTGACCATCAAAGCCAGATATTCTGGGGGCTTGTCTTCTTGGTGTAGGACTCCTGGGCTGGGAAGCCCAGTGTGGGGCTTGGACCTCCTGTTTCTCAGGGATAACCTCTGCCATTGTAATTATCCTCCCATTGTGGGTTACTCACTTGGGGCTATGGATCTTGACTGTACTGTGATTCCGCCCCTCTGACCTGTCTTGTTGTGGTTCCTTCTTTGTATCTTTAGTAGAAGATCTTTTCTGCTAATCATCCAGTTTTTCTCATCAATGGTTGCTCTATAAATAGTTGTCATTTTAGTGTGCCCATTAGAGGAGGTGAGCTCAGGGTGTTCCTACTCTGCCATCTTGGCCAAGCTGAGCCTCTGTGTGCCTTTTAAAACCCAGGAGATATATTATCCTTAGCTTGTTATCTAGCATCAATTTCACATTTGTATTACTATTACTGAATAATTATAATTGCTTATTTACTATTCTTATAGATTATGAAAATGATTCTTTAGTTACAAATAAATGTTGTTCATATAATCTAATAGCAGATGTTTCGTAATTCTAAAGCTCAGAGAAGGAAAGGGCTAGCCCTGCTATTTCAGATCTTTCACAGATCCTCAAGTCTCAAGATGGATCACCTTTTTTAAACACTTCAAATGAAATTTTAACTGATGAAGATCTGTCCCATCTACTTTCATCAAAGACCCATGATAAATCACTTACAAGAATATTATTGAGCAAAGAAATTCAAAATTCACAGTCTGTTGGAACATTGCTTCAAGGGAATGAAACAGCAACAGCATCATTCATTTCACCCCCTGTTGTCAAAATGAAGACTCTGGCTGCTGACATCTCAAAGGCAAGATACAGTAAAATAACTTGAAAGCTACTTATTTTAATTGCTATACTCCTTCAATATTTTGAATAAATGTTAATTAAAAACATCAATATTTTCTTATTTAAGTGGAATAAAAAGTTTGTCTTTTGATACAACCTGTTTTATATTTAGGATTTTTTTTTTTTTTTTTGAGGTACGCAGGCCTCTCACTGTTGTGGCCTCTCCCGTTGCGGAGCACAGGCTCCGGACGCACAGGCTCAGCAGCCATGGCCCACAGGCCCAGCCGCTCCGCGGCATGTGGGATCTTCCCGGACTGGGGCACAAACCCGTGTCCCCTGCATCGGCAGGCGGACTCTCAACCACTGCGCCATCAGGGAAGCCCTAGAAAATTCTTATTTTAAAATTTGGGGAAAAAGGGAAATGATCAAATTGCTGTACATATTTAACATATATTCACAATTTTTTTATCATGGAAGTTATTAAAGTGGCCTTATAAAAATAATTTTTTAAAGCCATTTGAGTTTCTCTAGAGATTGAATCAGGTGAAAATATAAATCTAAACTAGAATCATAATAAAAAATTATTAACATGATGTATTTGGAATTATTTATGAGGAAGAATCACAATATTGCTTGGTGGGTCCCTCCACACCATTAAGTGTTCCCAGATGTCTCTCAGATCCATTAATTGTTCTCATTTTTAAATTTGATACATTCAGGAAATAATGAAAAGTAAAATGTTGCTGTAATGACATTGTAGATATAAAAGAAGGTAATTAGAGTTCTAAGATGTATGATTTTTAATTACTTATTTTAACTTTTGTAATTAAGGCTGATATTTTAGAAGAGAATTTACGAAGTAAGATTAAAAAACAAACTTACGAAGAAGCAAGAGAATTTCAAGGTAAAAAGATTTTCTGTTTTGTAAGATAAAAATGTTAATGATTGTGTGTTCCCATATTATAAGTAAATTACTAAATGTAATTTAATAATAAGTAACATTATAACACACACATATATTCTTTTCTTTTTAAATCTATTTTATTTATTTATTTTTGACTGTGTTGGGTCTTCATTGCTGTGCACAGGCTTTCTCTAGTTGCGGTGAGTGGGGGCTGCTCTTCATTGTGGTGCACGGGCTTCTCATTGCAGTGTGCGGGTTTCTCATCATGGTGGCTTCCCTTGTTGTGGAGCACAGGCTCTTGACGTGTGGGCTTCAGTAGTTGCAGCACGCGAGCTCCGTAGTTGTGGCTCACAGGCTCTAGAGCACAGTTCAGTAGTTGTGGCACATGGGCTTAGTTGCTTCGCAGCATGTGGCATCTTCCCAGACCAGGGCTCGAACCCATGTCCCCGCATTGGCAGGCGGATTCTCAACCACTGCGCCACCAGGGAAGCCCCACACATATATCCTTTTTCAGATTCTTTTCCATTATAGGTTATTATAAGATATTGAACATAGTTCCTTGTGCTATACAGTTAGCCCTTGTTTTTGGCAGTACACGGGCCTCTCACTGTTGTGGCCTCTCCCATTGCGGAGCACAGGCTCCGGATGTGCAGGCTCAGCAGCCATGACTCACGGGCCCAGCCGCTCCGTGGCATGTGGGATCTTGCCGGACTGGGGCATGAACCCGTGTCCCCTGCATCGGCAGGCGGACTGTCAACCACTACACCACCAAGGAAGCCCAGTTAGCCCTTTTTTATCTATTTTATATATAGTAATGTGTATCTACTAATCCCAAATTCCAAATTTATCTCTCCCTGCCTTTTCTCTTTGTTAACCATAAGTTTGTTTTCCATGTCTGTGAGTCTGTTTCTGTTTTATAAATAAGTTCATTTGTATCATTTTAAAAGATTACACAAATAAGTAAGATCATATGATATTTGTCTTTCTCTGTCTGACTTACTTCACTTAGTATGATAATCTGTAGGTCCATCCATGTTGCTACAAATGGCATTATTTCATTCTTTTTTTATGACTAATATTCCATTGTGTGTGTGTGTGTGTGTGTGGATACATATATACACACCACCTCTTTATCCATTCTGTCGATGGACATTTAGGTTGCTTCCATGTCTTGGCTGTTGTAAATAGTGCTGGTGTGAACATTGGGGTCCATGTATCTTTTTGAATTAGAGTTTTTGTCCTTTCCAGATATATGCCCAGGAGTGTGATTGCTAGATCATATGGTAACTCTATTTTTAGTTTTTGAAGGGTCCTCCAGACTGTTCTCTATAGTGGCTTTACCAGTTTACATTCCCACCAACAGTGTAAGAGGGTTCCCTTTTCTCCACACCCTCTCCAGCATTTATTATTTGTAGACTTTTTGATGATGGCCACTTTGACTGATGTGACATGATACCTCATTGTAGTTTTGATTTGCATTTCTCTAGTAATTAACAGTGTTGAATATCTTTTTCTGTGTGTGATGGCCATCTGTATAACTTCTTTGAAGAAATGTCTATTTAGGTCTTCTGCCCTTTTTTGATTAGCTTGTTTGGTTTTTTGATATTAAGCTATATGAGCTGTTTATATATTTTGGAAATTAATCCTGTGTTGCTTGCATCGTTTGCAAATATTTTCTCCCATCCTGTAGGTTGTGTCTTCATTTGGTTTATGGTTTCCTTTACTATGCAGAGACTTTCAAATTTAATTAGGTCCCATTTGTTTATTTTTGCTTTTATTTCCATTACTGTAGAAGACAGATCCAGAAAAATATTGATGCAATTTATGTCAAAGAGTGTTCTGCCCATGTTTTCCTCTAGGAGTTTTATAAATAGTATCCAGTCTTACATTTAGGTCTTTAACAACATAATGATTTGATATTTGTGTATATTGTGAAATGATCACCACAATATGTCTAGTTAACATCCATCACCATGCATAGTTACGAAACATTTTTTCTTGTGGTGAGGACTTTAAAGATCTACTCTCTTAGCAAACTTTCAAATATTCAATACAGTATTTTAATTATAGTCATCATGCTGTACGTTATGTTGTGGTTTTGATTTGCATTTCTCTAATGATTAGTGATGTTGAGACTCTTTTCATGTACCTTTTGGCCATCTGTATATCTTTTTAGGAAAAATATCTATTCAGATCCTCTGCCCATTTTTTAATCAGATTAGTTTTTGTTGTTTTGCTATTGAGTTGTATGAGTTTTTCACATATATTACATATTAACCTCTTATCAGATACATGATTTGCAAATATTTTCTCTCATTTGATAGGTTGCCCTTTTGTTTTGTTGTTGGATTTTTGCTTTGCCAGAGCATTCCAGTTTGATGTAGTCCTACTTGTTTATATTTGCTTTTTTTGCCTTTGATTTTATTGTCAAACCCCAAAAATCATTTCCAAGACCAATGTCAAGGAGCTTACTGCCTATGTTTTCTTCTAGGAGTTTTATCATTTTAGGTCTTACATCAAGTTTTGAGTTAATTGTGTATGGTGTAAGATGGTAGTCAATTTCATTCTTTTGCACATGGCTTTCCAGTTTTCCCAGCATCATTTATTGAAGAGACTGTCCTTTTCCCATTGTATATTCTTGGTTCCTTTGTCATAAATTAATTGACCATATATGTGTGGGTTTGTTCTACTTTCCCTTTTGGCTTGTTTTTGATTTCACTAGTTGTTTAAAAGTGTGTATTTAGATTCCACATCTTTGTGAATTCTCCAATTTTTTTGCTATTAATTTCTGTCTTTTTAATATTTATTTATTTATTTGGCTGCCCTGTGTCTTAGTTGTGGCATGCAAGATCTTTTGCTGTGTGGCATGTGGGATCTTTTTAGTTGCGACATGTGGGATCTTTTTAGTTGCAGCATGCAGGATCTTTTAGTTGCAGTACACAGGATGTTCGTTGTGGCATGTGGGATTTTCGTCACAGCATGCGGGCTCTTAGTTGCAGCCTGCGAGATCCAGTTCCCTGACCAGGGATTGAACCCAGGCCCCCTGCATTGGGAGCACTGAATCTTAATCACTGGACCACCAGGGACCTCCCTTTGCTATTAATTTGTGGTGTCATTCCAGTGTGGTAGGAAAATATACTTGAAGATTTTAGTCTTCTTAGATTTGTTAAGACTTGTTTTTGACCTAACATGTAATCTATCCTAGAGATGGTTCTGTGTGTACTTAAGAATAATGTGTATTCTGCTGCTGGGTGAAATGTATGTACATTTGTTGGACTATAGTGGTGTTGAAATCCTCAACAACTTTATAGAGTTGTTTTCCAGAGACTTCTTTTGTTCCTTTTTTGGGGTCATATTTCCCTGTTTCTTGTTGTTCCTCGACACCTGTGTTGCTATCCGCATATTTGAAAAAACTATTTCCTCTCCTTCTCTTTACAGACTGGCTTTCTATTGTTTATTTTCTTGACTGATTTTCTTTAATTTATTTATTTGTTATTCAGGTATGATTAACATATAAGACTTCTGTTTCCTTTATTTTCACCCTCTTACACCCCCCAGCTTTATTGAGATATAATTGACATGTAACATTTTGTAAGTTTAAGGAATAAAACATGGTAATCATACACACATATGTTGCAAAATAATTGCCACAATAAGGTTAGTTAACACATCAATCATCTGAAATATTTTTTGTGGTAAGAACATTTAAGATCTACTCTTTTAATAACTTTCAAGTATGTAATACACTGTCATTAACTATAGTCACCAGGCTGTACATTAGCTCCTCAGAACTTATTTATCTTTTACCTGGAAATGTGTACCCTTTGGCCAATATCTTCCCATTTCCCCCACTTACAAGCCCATGGTAACCACCATTTTACTCTTGGTTTCTGTGAGTTTGGTTTCTATGATGTTAATATGGGCTTGTCATATAGCTTTTATTATGTTGAGGGATGTTCTTTCTATGCTCAATTTGTTGAGAACTTTTCTTGTAGTATTCTTATCTGGCTTTGGTATCAGGGTAATGCTGACCTCATAAAATGAATTAGGGGGTGTTTTCTCATCTTCAGTTTTTGGAAAACTTTTTGAAGCGTTGGTATTCTTCTCTAAATGTTTCATAGAATTCACCAGTAAACCATCTAACCCTGGGTTTTTCTTTGATGGGAGGTTTTTATTACTGATTCAGTCTCCTTAGTATTAATTGGTTTGTTCAGATTTTCTGTTTCTCCATGATTCAGTGTTGATAGACTGTATGTTTCTTGTAATTTATCAGTTTCTTCTTGATTATCCAATGGTGATGTACAATTTTTATAGTATTCTTATCCTTTTTATTTCTGTGGTGTCCATTATAATTTCTCCTCTTTGATTTTTTATTTGCTTGAGTCTTTGTTTTATTATTTCTCAGTTGAAAGGTTTCTCAATTTTGTTTAACTTAAAAAAAAACAGCTGTTACTTTATTGATTTTTGTATTATTCTTCTAGTCTCTATTTCAGCCTTGATATTTATTTCCTTTCTTCTGATAACTTTGGGCTTGGATTTTTTTCTTCTTTTTCTAGTACTTGTAAAGTTAGGTTGTTTTTTCTAAATATAGATGTTTATTGCTTTAAACTTTCTTCTTAGAACTGCTTTTGATGCATCCCATAAATTTTGGCATGTTGTTTTTATTTTCTTTTTTCAAGATAATTTTTTATTTTATCTCCATTTGTTCTTTGACTCACTGGTTATTTGAGAGTGTATTGTTTGATTTGCTCTTACCTGTGAATTTTCCAGTTTTTCTCCTGTTATTGATTTCTTTTCTGCAACCATTGGGTTCAGAAAATATACTTGGTATGATTTCAGTGTTCTTAAATTTGCTAAGATTTGTTTTGTTACCTATCATATGATCTACTCTGGAGAATGTTCTGTGTGTTCTTGAAAAGCATGTATATTCTGCTGCTGCTATTGGTGGAATGTTTTGTATATGTCTGTTAGAGCTCGCTGGTCTAACGTATAGTTCAAATTCAATGTTTCCTTATTGATTTTCTGTCTAGATGATCTATCCATTGTTGAAAGTGATGTGTTGAAGTCCCCTTCTTCAACAGAACTATTTTCTCTTTTTTCCCTTCAGATCTGTTAGTATTGCTTAACATGTTTAGGTGCTCTGATGTTGGGAGCATTTATATTTATTGTTTTATTTTCTTGATGAATTGACCCCTTTATCATCATATAATTACCTTCTTTGTCTCTTGTTACAGTTTTTGAGTTAAAGTCTATTTTTTCTGATATGAGTATAGCTATACCTGCTCCCTTTTGGTTTCCATGTTGCATAGAATATCTTCTTCATCTTTTCACTTTGAGCCTATGTGTCCTTAAAGATGAAGTGAGTCTCATGGAAGCAGCATGTAGTTGAATCTTATTTTTTTATTTATCCACTCAGCCACTTTGAACATTTTGATTAGTGAATTTATTCCATTTACATTTAAAATATTTATTGAGAGGCAAGGACTTGCTAATGTGTCTTATTGTTTTCTGGTTATTTTGTATTTCCCATGTTCTTTTCTTCCTCTCTTGCTGCCTCCCTTTGTGAATTAATGATTGTCTGTAGTGGTACACTTTGATTCCCTTTTCTTTATTTTTTATGTATCAACTGTAGGATTTTGCTTGTCATTTTCATGAGGCTTACATAAAACATATTGCAGGTATAACAATCTTTTTAAGCTGATAATGTCTTAGCTTTGATTACATATAGAAATGCTACCCTTCTACTACCCCCCAATATTTTATGTTTTTGATGTAACAGTTTACCTCTTTTTGTATTGTGTATCCACTATCAAATTATTATAACTATACTTATTTTTAATAATTTTGTCCTTTAGCTTTCATACTAGAGCTGAGTGATTAACACACCACCATATTACAGTATTAGAGTTTTCTGAGTTTGCCTATATATCTATCTTTATTAGTGTTATTATATGTTCATGTATTACTAATTAGCATTCTTTCATTTCACATTGAATAACTTTTTTTTAGCATTTCTAATATAATGCAAGTCTAGTGATGATTGACTTCCTCAGCTTTTGTTTGTCTGTGACAGTCTGTCCTTCAGTTTTGACAGATACCTTTACCAGTTAAAATATTCTTGGTTGCAAGTTTTTTTTTTCTTTCAGAACTTTGAGTATATTATCCCACTATCTTCTGGCCCACAAGGCTTCTGCTGTGAAATCCACAGATAGCCTTATGAGGACTCCCTTGTATATGAGGAATTTTTTTTTTCTATTGCTGGCTTTAAAATTCTCTATTTGTCTTTGATTTTAGACATTATTTAGATAATGTCTTAGAAATGATCATTTGGGGTTGAAATTTTGGGGTGACTTATTAGCTCATGAACCTGGATGTCCAAATCTCTCTCCAGATGGGAAGTTCTCAACCATTACTTTAAAATAAGCTTTCTACCCTTTCTCCCACTCTTCTCCTGAAATTCCAATAATGCATAGATTCTTTTAATGGTATACCATAGTTCAGGTAGGCTTTCTTCACTCTTTCTTATTCTTTCGTTGTTGTTGTTTTCCTTTTACTGGATAATTTAAAACAATCCATCTTCTACTTCACAGATTTTTTTCTTTAGCTTGATCCATTCTGATGTTGATACTCTTTATTACATCTTTCATTTCATTAATTGTATTCTTCAGCTCCAGAATTTCTGTTTGATTCTCTACTATGTTTTCTGTCACTCTGTTAAACTTCTTATTATGTTCATGTGTTGTTTTCCTGATTTTATTGGATTGTCTGTCTGTGTTTTCTTGTGGCTCACTGAGATTCCTTAAACATTTTTTTGAATTATCTTTCAGGCTAAGTGTAGATATTCATTTCTTTGGGGTTGGTTACTAGAGAATTATTTGTTTCTTTGATAGCGTCATGTTTCCTTGATTTTTCATATACCTTGGCATCTTGCTTTCCTGGCTTTGCATTTGAATAAGCAGGCACCTCCTTCAGTCTTTACTTATTGGCTTAATGAGAGACATACCTTCATATGTCCAATCTGCTTGGTATTCTGGGGCTTTCTCAGGCTTTTTCTAGGGATGTGCCCACTCCACACTTCTTGTCACATTTTTAGGGAGGGGGAATTCTTAAGATTATATGCCTTCTCTCAGTCCTACAAAGCCAGGCTATGTGCTGACACCCTCCCATTTGTTTACTTTCCCCAGAGTGGTGCTGAATGATAAAATTTTATGTGCTTCCTCCCAATATGGCAGAATTGAGGAAGCTTTCTGAACATGCTCACTATCTACAAAGGCTCAATCTTGCTCCCACTGAGTGTACACAAAGTGATCCAGCCATGTGGTGTGTGTGTGTGTCTGTGTGTGAGGTACACTTAGTGTTGATGGTGCCCACGGCAACTTGAGGGTATCCACAGGTGAGGCTTTCCCAGTGGCTTGTGGATGGGCTTCCTGATGATTCCACAAAGTGGTTAGTAGGATTAACATCCCTCTGATGCCTCCAAGAGTCCTGGATGCTGTTCTCCAAGCACCTCCCTACCTTCTAGTTTTTCAGTAAACCTCACCTTTCTGGATAGGGTAAGAAAGAAGTTGGGCTCTTTGGCAGCATCCTGAAGAGCTGGGAAAACCAGTCACTCACTCACATGCTCTCACTTTCTCCCATGGGAGAAATCATAGGCCAAGAAAGTCTCTCTTGGAACTGAGCTTTGCTTCCTTGGAGTGATGTGGTTAAAGAGAAATTAGTCTTCTTATCCTCTTTATTGCATCAAATCTTGGATTTTTGTTGTTGTAGTTGCTCCAACACTGTGCCAGAACTTTTCTGCTATACTCCCAGACTTCCACAAAGACACTTTCATCTGTGGGTAATTGTAAAACTTAGTGTCCTTTGGGGGGAAGAGGGTAGAAAAGTCTTATTTTGCCATTTTGATGATATCACTCCTCTGTTTTCTTATTGATATTTTGTTTGGATGTTCTATCCATTGTTGAAAATGGGTATTGAAATCCACTGTTGTGGATTTTAGTTGTCAATGTTTGCTTCATATGTTTGGAGGTTCTGATATTGGGTGCACATATATTTATAAGTGTTATATCTTCTTGATGAATTGGCCCTTTTACTTTTATATGATGTCCTTCTTTGTATCTTTTGATAGTTTTTGTTTTAAAGTCTGTTTTGTCTGGTACAAGTTTTGTCACTCTTTCTCTCAGTTAGCATTTTTATGGAATATCTTTTTCATTACTTCACTTTCAGCCTGTTTATGTCTTTAAACATAAAGTTATTTTCTTATAGATGGCATATAGATGGGTCTTTAAAAAAATTGATTCAGTTTTTAAAAATTGGTATCTTTCTGTGTGTGTGTGTGTGTGTGTGTGTGTGCGTGAAAAATAGGTATCTTTTGACTGGGGAGTGTATTTAAAGTCATTATTGATAGGGAAAGATTTACTCTGATCATTTTGTTAATTTTTTGGGTCTCTTTTTAGCTTTCTGTCTCTGTTTTCCTCTCTTGCTCTTTCCTTTTTGTTCTATTGATTTTTTTTAAATTTTCATTTTCATTACTTTCTTATTTTTTCCTACATATCTTCTATAGATATTTTCTTTGTGGTTACGATAGGGCTTACATAAAGCATTCTACAGTTATAACAGTCTATTTTATATTGACAACAATTTGATTTCAATTTCACACAATAACTCTACTGTTTTACTCTCCTTTTAATGTTCTTGTCACAAATTATATCTTTTTTATATTTTGTATTTATTAACATGTTTTTATAGTCTGTGTTTTGTATACTTTTGTGTTTCTGTTTAGATTCCATTAATTTCAGTTTGAACGACTCTCTCTGGTATTCCTTATAGGGCAGGTCTAGTGGTGATAAGCTCTCAAGCTTTTGTTTATCTGGGAAAGTCTTTATTTTTGCTTTGTTTTTTAAGAATTGTTTTGCTGGATAGAGTATTATTAGTTGGCAGGATTTTTTTTTCTTTCAGCACTTTTAATATATCATCCCACTCCTTTGTTGTCTTCAGGGTTTCTACTGAGTAATCTGTTGGTAGTATTGTAGGGGTTCCTTGTATGTGAGAAGTCACTTTTCTCTTACTGATTTCAAAATTCTCGCTTTGTTTTAGACTTCTGATGCTTCGATTATAATGTACCTTGGTGTGAACTTCTTTAGGTTTCCTTTTTGGAGACATTTAGGTTTCTTCAAACGGGGTATCAATTTTATCTCCCAGATTTGGGGAGTTTTAAGCGATTATTTTCAAATAAACTTTCTTTCTCTTTCTGTCTTCTTCTGAGACTCTGTAATGTGTATACTGGTTTGTTTTATAATGTACCATTTGTCCTTTCAGTTCTTTACTTTTTCATTTTTATCTTTATTCTTTCTATGATAGGATAATTTCAAATGACCTGTCTTCAAGTTTGCTGATTCTTTCTTCTGTTTTATCAAATCTCGTATTGAACCCCTCTACTGAATTTTAAATTTCAGTTACTGTATTTTTTAGCTCCAAAATTTGTGTGGTGTTTTTTAAAGTGTTTTCTCTCTCTTTGTTAAAATACTCATTTTGTTCTTGCAACATTTTACTGAGGTAGTTAAGAGTTTTTATGATGAGCATTTTGAAATCTTTGTCAGGTAATTCATATACATACATTTCTTTAAGATCAGTTTCTGGAGCCTTTTATTGGGCCATGTTTCTTTCTTCTTGCTCCTTGACACTATGTGTTAATGTCTGCACACGTGAAAAATCTACCACCTCTGTACAGACTGGATTCATACGGAGGAAAACCTTCTCCAATCAGCCAGGCTAGAGGTTCTGGAGACCTGTCACACCTATTGTGTTGATGTGTCTTCCCTGGACTTGTGTATGTAAATTCTTAATTAGAAGGGGTTCTCTTTTTTACAGGAGTTCATGATCTCTTGCTCCCTCTGGTATCTCTCTGCTGTTCTGCAGACCCTGTGGAGCAGCAGCCTACCACCCAACTCTTGTTTGTTGGTTTTGTTTTCAGCAGTCCCCAGGCTTGTAGTGTATGTGGAGGCTGGTCAGTGCTCTGAGAGATACAAGACAGGTAACAGTCCCTTGGCATAGTTCTTTGAAAAGTCTGAACATTGGACATATATTTGAGTCTTCTCCTTCCTTCCCCAGGGAGAATCTTGAAACTGTTTCTCAAATGCATTGTTCTGAGCTGGGGAGAGGAGCTTTGACTTTTGAGTGCATTACTAGTCTTAAACTGTCATCTTTGTTCTTAGTGGTCCCTAAACAACTAGAATATTCTGGGTCCCATTAGTACATCAAGACAGGCAATACAGAAGCTAGGGCCTCAGGCATCCCCCTGAAAAGCTGAAATGTGGGTGAATGTTCCAATTCTTACCCTCCCCAGGAAGAAGCTGGGATTGGGGGGGGGGTTGCCTGCTTGTGTACTAGCTCATATTGAGTATACTCATTGAGTGTATACTAGCTCATATTATCACCTTTGTTCTCAGCAGCTCCCAACCTTGGGCCCTTTCCTTTCAGTGTTGAGATTCAAGCCAGACAGAAACCAGTCCCACAGTAGCCCCCCAAAAAGTCTGAGCTTTGGACACATGTTTTAGTCCTTTTCTTCACTTCCCAGGGGCAAGCTGGGAGCTGACATTTTCCTCCTGATTAGTGGTGCTGAGATAGGAGGAAGAATTATTGCTAGAGGGCGTCACAAATTTACCTTCTGGCTTCTGTGTTGCTGGTTCATCTTCGACCCATTCTGCAGGAACCTCTCACCTGGTCTCTGCATTTCTCACAAAGAGAATTGGTCCTTGTATTGTTGTTGAATTGGTATCTCCATGGGGAGGAGAGTCTAGGGTTTTCTGTTCTGCCATCTTCCTGATGTCACCGTCTTGACTTCTTAACTTAGATGTGGCCATGTGATTTCCTTAGGTCAGTTTAGCATGAATTGGTCATGTGTGGAAGCATTAGGGGCCAGTATGTGCTTCCCTTCATTCTCTCTTTTCCTTTGCTGCTGTGGCTAGGAATGTTGCAGATAGTAAGATTTATATCAGCCCTAGTTCCAAAGTGATAATGTTGAGCAGAACCTCTAGGTAAACTTTAATGAACATGGAGTAGGGACAGGAAATAGATCTTTGTATTTAAGCCACTGGAATTTTACAATTGTTTGTTACTTCAACATAATCTCACCTATCTCAGTTTATACAGTTTGCAATGATACAATCATAAATGATATGGCCGATTTTTTGTTCTGTTCTTCTTTAGTTTGGGCATCAGGGTACTGTTAGCATTGTAAAATGAAATGGAGAAAAATGTGTCTTTTTCTAAATTTTTTATAGGTTATATAGCATAGATATTCTGTAATCCTTGATGGTTTCATAGACATTTCCCCTAAAACTCTTTAGCCTTATGACATTTTTAGCAGTAGATTTTCAGTATTTTCCCCTGAGGATATTAGTCTTTCCAAGTTTTTTTGTATTTCATTAAATATATTTGGCAATATATTTTGTGAGAATGTTATTTACTTTGTCTAGACTTATATCACTTTTGATACAAAGATATATAAAATATTGTCTTATAATTTTAAAATATCTTCTATTTTCTATAGTTATATTCTTTTTGTATTTCTTGTATTTACTGGAAGAAGTAAAAGTAGTAGTTTAGAGCTCAGGCTCTGTAGCTGAACTTCTTGGGTATGAATTCAAGCTCAGCCAGTTATTAATCATATAACTTTGGTTAAACTAATTACCTTCTCTGTCCCTCACTTTTCTCATGTACAGATGAAGGAATAATATTTTGTGCTTCAAAGAATCATTTTGATAATTAAGACATAAACTCGAGAACTTAAAGTGGTCCCGGACAGACATTTTCACAAGTTTCTGATGGAATCCAACCTAGTTCCTTCCCTTTTAAAAAATTCAGCTTTTTACAGAACAATAACAACACTGATAACAATAGTACTGTGTTATTGACAGGCTTCTAGTGCTTCTTCAAATCCCAGAGCAATCATTCTCCTGAAATCAGAGTAGACAGAAATCATGAATTCTAATTCTAACTGGTGAATAGTGGACTGTGCCCTTGGCACTCTCTTCTTTTAAACTTCTAATTAAATTACTTTGTATGATTTTATAACTCATACTATTCTTCTTTTTTTAGTTCTAAGATTATCCTAGCATTAGCAAGTAGGAATTTATCCAAGATAATTACTATGGCTTTATGACATGACCCTAGTATGAGTAGTCATTGAGAAATTCCCGACCGTTTAGTTTAGTATGACAAGATGTCCCATGCTGTCTTGCACATTTCCTGTCTTGCACATTTCCTGTCTCATAGCTGGAATCAGCTCTTTTTCCTAGGAACCGTGATTTTTTAAAATGGGAAATGTTATTAGAAACCAAGATCTGAAAACTACTTGTGCCCATTGGTACTGGGGTAGCTTTGAGGTACATTGAGCAGTCAGACTAGAAAATACAAATACACGTGTGTGTCTATATGTGTATATATATATTTATACACACATACATATACGTATTCATACATACATATACCTACAAACACACACGTGTGTATGTGCATGCATATATACATAGACATATTTAGAAATTACGAGTTTCTTACAGATACTTTCAATTCTAATCTGTCCCCTCAAGGCTTGTTCTTCCACTTCTGTGTGCATGTCCCTTCTTTCATAGTGTAAATCCTGACTTCGCACAACATCAGCCTATTTACTTGTTTGCTCAATCCTGTAAAACTCTAAAAGTGTTTTAGAACTGACTGATTAGCTTATATCATTAGAAAAATAAACCATGTAAAATATTTCATGATTTTATTTCTCTTACCCAAGATTGAGCGTGTAGTACTGTATTCATGAGTTAGTTGGATTAGTGCCTTTTTAATTTAAGTTCAGTTGATTTATTTCTTAAGTTGCTTTCCTGTTTAGTGTACTCGTCATATTCTTGTTAATATAATTTTTTGGAATATATAGAATATCAACCTACTTTCAAAAGAGACCGAGAGAGAGGGAGAGGGAGAGGGAGAGGGAGGGACGGAGAGAGAGAGAGAGAGACCATCTTTTCCTGAATCCCTTCCCCTACATTCCCCAGTTTACCCCTTCTGTTGCAAGTAACCATCTATTATATCGTTTTCTGGTTTATTATTTCTGTATTTCATTTTGTAAATGTAAGTGTCTCTATTTTTCTTAATTTTCCCCCTTCCCCTTCTTTCTTACCTCAGAGGTAATATGCTAGATATCTGCTTTTTCACTTTTATTTTTCACTTAACATTCTTTCTTGGAAATTCTTTCATGTCAGTTTCTAGAAAACTTTTTCATTCATTTTTACAGCTGTATATTTATAGTTTATAGTATATTTCTTAGGTTATTCAAGCAATAGTCTGTGAATATTTAGCTGGTTTTGAATATTATGCAATTACAAATGATGCTCTGGTAAGTAACCTTGTGCATATGTGTCTTCATTGTTTGGCCTATGATTGTAACCTAAAGTATAAATAACCGAAGAAAACTAGAGACTAATAGAAATATATTCAAAACACTCATTAAAACTTTTCTCACAATTTTCATGTCATACCTAGCATTATGGTAATTTATTTTTAACTTTATCAAAATGAAAGAAAGTTCTGCTGTACACTTGTATAAAGTTGAAGTTTAGGTATTTCACAATAGATATATATTTTCTATTCAGTGGGCTAAATGCATTTCTTGATGTAGGTTATGATGAAGCATCAGATGAAAAGCTTATGCTTAACCATCAGGATTCAGTGTCAAAAAGCCAAACACAAGTAAAGAAACAAAGAACTTTCAAAAGGGAAAGACTCTCTAGTAAGTACAGTAATTATAAATAACTTCATATTATTTTAAATTAAACTCATCAGAAGATCTTTTTTCTTTGCTCCCTGAAGATAATATCTCAGCATATGTTTTGCAGAAATTTTACATGTTGATTTTTTTTTTCTGCGGTACGCGGGCCTCTCACTGTTGTGGCCTCTCCCTTTGTGGAGCACAGGCTCCCGACGCGCAGGCTCAGCGGCCATGGCTCACGGGCCCAGTTGCTCTGCGGAATGTGGGATCTTCCCGGACCAGGGCACAGACCCGTGTCCCCTGCATCGGCAGGCGGACTCTCAACCACTGTGCCACCAGGGAAGCCATACATGTTGATTTAAAGTATGAATACCCTAAGACAACTAGAGAGCAAAACTGAAATTATTGATACAATTTGGTTGGAATTTCTGATCATAAGACTATTTCATTCTCAGTATCCATTAAGGGCAATAATAGGTCAATAATTGTCTCACTAAGGCTGTGTACCTTTCAGCCAACCTGGGAAATTTCTGCTCCAAAAGATCAGTGGTTGCCTCTCACCTATGTCAGTGTCTTTTTGCTATAGGCTTCGATGGGTGAAAAGAGGTCAGTAACTTAAAAACCAAATGGGGATCAGGTGGGTCCGAGGGAAGGCAACTTGAATGGCCTGATGGAAGTCCTCCAGAGCATCCTGTTGGTTGGGTCTCCACTCAGAGGTAATAGCCTTTATGCTAACCCCACAGATATGTGCCATCAAACCCCTGTGAGCAGAATGCAAATGTGTTAGTAGTCAGAGAGTCCCATCAATATTCAGACTTTTTTTTTTTTTTAATAATTTGGGGAAGGGAGGGCCAAAAGATATGCAAACATCTCCTCTAGAGTAAGATTTTTATCTGCTACCCTGGAATTTCACTTGGATACTAAGTCCTTGTCTATATTAATGACCCAGCCATGTTGCCACATATGGATCAACAGGGTGTGCAGTCCTGTGGGATGGTGCCTTTGCCTGGGCCCACCAGAAGGATGTCATCAATATAGTAGAAAGCTATTATTCCCTCTGTGAGTGGGACTTTTTCTAAGTCATGCTCTATCCATTGAAGATAGGCAGATGGGGAATTTAGGGAGCCCTGTGGAAGGACATTAGTGGCATATTTCAATTAATTCTACATAAGGGTGAACTGATCCTGGTCATTTGCACGGAGAAGGATGCTGAAAAGAGAGTTCAAGTTGTTGGTTGCTGTATATCAAGTTCCTTCACCTTGGGCAATAGCTTCTGTGACAGTCACAGTGCCAGGTTGGTACTAACACTCTGTGCAGCCTTAATTACTTAGTCTGTAGGCACCTGACGTTTTGTGCACAGGCCTGTTAAATGGAGAAATAGTCTATGGAATTTGTTGGCTTCTTTAAGCTCAGCAACAAGGGCAGTTATTTCTTTTTTACACCCAGGGAGTCAGTATTGTTTTTGGTAGATACGGGCACTAGATTCTGGTAGTTGGGTCGCTCAAGATCTTCCACCTGCCCCATTAAAATATCCTAACTGCAGCAAATCCCGTCACAACATGAGAGTGGATGCGAGTGGTGGGTCATGTAAATAATACATCTATACCGACAATATATTCAGTAGTAGAGGCCGTAACAATGCACTGTACGGTAGTGTGGGCTGGAAAAGGTTTCTGTTTGTGGTGGTGGCCCCAAACCAGACAGCATTATCTGTTTTCCCCTCATCCTGGCGCCAGGGCTTGTGGGGATTACAGTTATCAGTGTACCGCCATCCAAAAGGCCCAAGAAATGTAATTCTCGCCTGCCTGCAATTTGTACTGGAATAGGCCCTCATATATCTTCACTGGGGATGTAGGAACCTTGGTATAACCCTATCTTGTTTTTTATTTATTTTTATTTTTTTTGTGTGGTATGCGGGCCTCTCACTGTTGTGGCCTCTCCCGTTGCGGAGCACAGGCTCCGGACGCACAGGCTCAGCAGCCATGGCTCACGGGTCCAGCCGCTCCACGGCATGTGGGGTCTTCCCGAACCGGGGCACGAACCCGTGTCCCCTGCATCAGCAGGCGGACTCTCAACCACTGCGCCACCAGGGAAGCCCTTGTTTTTTATTTTTGAAAGCTGTGATCAGGGTCAGTGTATGTGGAGTTCTTTGATCCATCTCAGAATTCACTGATAAAGGTAGCGAGAATAGCACTTGCATTATTCATAGTGGCCACCACAAAGTGGACTGTAGTGGGGGCTACATGCTGGGTCCTCATGGCCCATCATCTAACAATGAGTACCTTGGTGGAGAGCATTAGTTTACCACTGTATGGTAATCAGGCCCATAGATTTTTAGGTAAGGTCATTGCCCATAACATCCAGTAGAGGGAGCATTATTACCATTTTTACATCACTTTTTCTTTCTGGGCAGCAATTTCTGCATGCCTGAAAATTTGCCAATTAGGATCTGCCTGTGTCACAACTGACTGACACAACTTATGAGGAAATTTGATTGAGCTTGATAACCAATAGGATTCACAAAAGTGAACTTAGAAATCTGAGTCTGGTAAGACCCAAGTCTAAGTTCTCTCCAGGTCACTGGGCAAAGTGATTCCAAAGTCCTATACATTCTTTTGTATTAAAGGCATGAGTCTCGGTGTCAGGACTTAGAACTAACAATAGTCATAGAGTATAACTCAGCTTTCAGGGTCTCTGATGACTTTTAGGTCTGTCTCTGGAGAACCATAGCCATTAGCTAGGGAATTGTTTCCCTAGCTCTCTTAAGAGTCCCTCTGTTAGATCTCTAATTTGACTCATCAGTGGAACTTGACCAGAGTTTGGAGGCTAAAGTGAAGGTCCAATGTTCCCTTCAAACTGAAAGTCTTATTTAACAATTTGTGAGAACTTCCTAAGAGTGCTCTGTGGCCTCCACCAGCACTTTCTGAGGCTCACAGGCTAAGTGTCCCATTGGATCCTCACACTCTTGCAGTTGATCCATTTGCAAAGTCCAAGGGTGGCCCAAATCTCTCACACCTCCTAAAAGTGTGTAGGATCTACAGCATTTGTAGGATCTACAGCATTATATTGATCACTTTGCTCACTGTACCAGTTTCTCAGAGAGCTAGAGAGCTGCCGGTTGTCGTTGGCCAATTAAGATAACAAACTAAACAAAGTAAAATTCTGCCTTTTTTCACTTACTCTGATAGTATAAGCAAGAATCTAAACAGAAGAGGGCTGAAGCTCTACCAGTCTTCCATTTTCCCCACAGAACAGCACTAGGCAAGGGTCAGGTGTATCATTATAGACAGGAGAGAGTGGGGGCAACATCTCACTGCCCCAAACAAAAGGCTTCTGCTGTTTTAAGGACACTGGGCCCAGGGGAAGGATGAGGAGGCAGAGTTTGGAGCAGATAAGTACTTTACACCGAATCAGACTGAGAACAGTGTCTTCCAGATCTATCTTTAAGGTGGTGTAGGTAGAGGCATCTGAATAGTACAGGTTCAGTACATCTGAACCTCTGAATGGAGGTTCCTAGGCCAGAATGCAGATAAATGTAAGATCATGGTCATCTAGAAGTGGAGGTTAAGGGTCAGCCTGACTGCAGCTACTTCTAGTGCCTGCAGTGTATACATCAAGTCAGTGTGGGGTTGGAAGCTTTTCCCTATAAGAACTGCCAGGTAGGTTTGTAATTGCTTATGGGGCTGAAAGATCATATACAGGGTTTTGACTTGCAGTTGGAACCTCAGTGTATGTATACACACACACACACACACACACACACACACGCACGCACACATTCATACGTACCTATACCTACATACACATAAAAGTGAACATATATATGCATATACACATACATAGGCATATTTAGAAATTATGAGTTCTTACAGGCACCTTCAATTCCAGTTAATACCCCTAGGGCTTGTTTTTGCCTGCCTTCATTTTATATGTGGATGTCCTTCCACAGTGAGAATCCTGACTTTGAGTAACATCAACACATTTATATATTCACTCCATCCTATAATGCTTCTAAAATTGTTTCAGTCACTTAGCTGATACTAGGGAAAAAACCTACTAAATTTTTTGTGATTTTTTTTTTTTTTGCATCCCACTCTACCAAGTCTTTTACAGAAAAGGTTTCTTTTTTGTGTGTGTGGTACGCGGGCCTCTCACTGTTGTGGCCTCTCCCGTTGCGGAGCGCAGGCTCCGGACGCGCAGGCTCAGTGGCCATGGCTCACGGGCCTAGATGCTCTGCAGCACGTGGGATCCTCCCGGACTGGGGCACGAACCCGTGTCCCCTGCATTGGCAGGCAGACTCTCAACCACTGCACCACCAGGGAAGCCCTAGATATTCTTTATTTCAGTTTTTTTTTCATTTATTGTTGCCTCCTAGAAATCCCTCCAATTCGTTTTATAGAGACCTTTTGCATTTCTTTTACAGTAGTAGGTACACTTGTTATACTACAGCATATACCATAATTTATACTTCACCGTAGTTTATAATATATACTTTAATTTATTCACCCAATCTTCTATGCTTATATATTTTGTTGCTTTTAGCTATTTTGCAATTACACATAATACTGTAATGAAAAACTTGTACTTACACATTTTCTTTTTTTTTTTTAAGAAGTCAACATAGGTTTGTGTTTTTTTTAACATCATTATTGGAGTATAATTGCTTTGCAATGGTGTGTTAGTTTCTGCTTTATAACAAAGTGAATCAGCTATACATATACATATATCCCCATATCTCCTCCCTCTTGTGTCTCCCTCCCACCCTCCCTATCCCACCCCTCTAGGTGGTCACAAAGCACCAAGCTGATCTCCCTGTGCTGTGCGGCTGCTTCCCACTAGCTATCTATTTTACATGTGGTAGTAGGTACACGTTTTCATTGTTTGGCCTATAAATATGTATTTACCTAAAGTATAAATAACACAAGAAAACTAGAAACTAATATAAAACATATTTGATGCCTAGGAATGTTTATGAAACACTGAGACCGTTTCAACATACATCTATCAAAAATGATCTCGCAATTTTCATGTGGATCTAGCATTGTGGCAATTTACTTAAAACTTTATAAAAATGAGAGAAGATGCTGCTGCATAATTATTATAAATTTGAAATTAGAGATTTCACAATAAATCTATTTTCCCATTTAAGTGGAGTGAATGTATCTCTTTTTGAAGCTCATGATAAAGTACCAGATAAGAAGCTTATGCGTGAGAATCAAGATTCAGTGTCAAAAATCCAACAGCAAGTAAAGAAAGAAAGAAATCTCAGAAGGGAAGGACACACTAGTAAGTATAGTAATTATAGAAAATTTTTAAATATTTTAAATTAAACTCATCAAATGAGCTTTTTTGTTTGGTTCATGGATATGTATTTGGGCATGTATTTTATTTTATTTTATTTTTTAAATTAAGTTAAGTCAATTTATTTATTTTTAATTTTTTGACCTCACTGCATGGCATGTGGGCTCTTAGTTCCCCAACCAGGGATCAAACCCGCGCCCCCTACAGTAGAAGTGCAGGGTCTTAACCACAGGACCAGCAGGGAAGTCCTGGGCATATATTTCATAGAAAATTTCTACTTTGACCTAAAGTGTTAATACCCTAAGATAATTAGAGAACAGAAATAAAAGTATTGATACCTTTTGATTGAGATTTCTAGTACTAAGATTATTTTAAGGCCTTGGGTTATGTACTCAGTATGATTCAATAACAGACCATCAACTGACTCTTAAAGGGTGTACACACTTCTGAGCTCTCTCCAGGAGATTTGGGTCTATAAGTTCAGCAGTTAACTGACCTGTCTGTGGCAGTGTCCTTTAGTCATAGTTCATAGTTGGTGAAAAAAGAGGTGCTGAGACCTGTAACTCAAACAGGAGATGTGGATCACAGGGACCAAAGGGAATGGTCAAATTCAACATCATGAGATTTTTCCATATGTTTTCTTCAAGAAATTTTATAGTTTTAGGTCTTAAGTTTCAGTCTTTAACCCATTTTGAATTAATTTTTGTGTATGATGTAAGGTAAACATCCAACTTTATTGTTTTACATGTAGATATCAGTTTATTCACCTATTTCTTGGAGACACTGTTCTTTCCCCATTGATTGGTCTTGACACCCTTATTAAAGGTCATCAACTATACATGGGAGGGTCTAAGCTCTTTAATCTATTCCATTGGTCTGTATGTCTGTCTTTATGCCCCTACCACACTATTTTGATTACCTGTGCTTTGTAATAAGTTTTGAAATTAGTAAATGCTAGACGTATAAATTTGTTATTCTTTTTCAAGATGTTTTGGCTATTTGGGATCCTTTGAGATCCTGTATAAATTTTAGCATGCGTTTTTCTACTTCTTCTGCAAAAAATGCACTTGGACTTTTATAGGGATTACACTGAATCTGTAGATTGCTTTAGGTAGTACTGAGACCTTAACTATATTAAGTTTTCAAATCCAGGAACATGGGATGTTTTTTCATTTATTTGTCTCTTCTTTAATTTCTTTCAGCAGTGTTTTTTTAAATTAATTTTTATTGGAGTATAGTTGCTTTACAATGTTGTATTAGTTTCTACTCTACAGAAAAGTGAATCAGCTATACGTATACATATATCCCCTCCTTTTTGGATTTCCTTCTCATTTAGGTCACCACAGTGCATTTAGTAGCGTTCCCTGTACTATACAGTAGGTTCTCATTAGTTGTCTATTTTATACATAGTATCAATAGTGTATATATGTCAACCCCAATCTCCCAATTCATCCCATCCCCTTCCATTCCCCCTTGGTATCCATATGTTTGTTCGCGAGTCTGTGTCTCTGTTTCTACTTTGCAAATAAGATCGTCTATACCATTTTTCTAGATTCCACATACATGCGTTAATATACGATATTTGTTTTTCTCTTTCTGGCTTCACTTCCATGTTGTGGCTATCGTCAGTAGTGCTGCACTGAACATTGGGGTGCATATAGCTTTTTTTTTTTTTTTTTTTTTGCGGTATGCGGGCCTCTCACTGTTGTGGCCTCTCCCGTTGCGGAGCACAGGCTCCGGACGCGCAGGCTCAGCGGCCAGGGCTCGCGGGCCCAGCCGCTCCGCGGCATGTGGGATCCTCCCAGACCGGGGCACGAACCCGTGTCCCCTGCATTGGCAGGCGGACTCTCAACCACTGCGCCACCAGGGAAGCCCTGCATATAGCTTTTTGAATTTTGTTTTTCTCTGGGTATATGCCCAGTAGTGGGATTGCTGGGTCATATGGTAGTTATATTTTTAGTCTTTTAAGGAACCTCCATACTTTTCTCCATCATGGCTGTATCAATTTACATTCCCACCAACAATGCAAGAGGGTTCCGTTTTCTCCACACCCTCTTCAGCATTTACTGTTTGTAGATTTTTTTGATGATGGCCATTCTGACCAATGTGAGGCGATACCTCATTGTAGTTTTGATTTGCATTTCTCTAATAATTAGTGATGTTGAGCATCTTTTCATTTGTTTGTTGGGCATTTATATGTCTTCTTTGGAGAAATGTCTATTTAGGTCTCCATTTTTTGATTGGGTCGTTTTTTTGATATTGAGCTGCATAAGCTGTATATTTTGGAGATTAATCCTTTGTCAGTTGCTTCATTTACAAGTATCTTTTCCCATTCTGAGTGTTGTCTTTTCATCTTGTTTATGGATTCCTTTGCTGTGCAAAGGTTTTAAGTTTCATTAGGTCCCATTTGTTTATTTTTGTTTTTATTTCCATTTCTCTAGGAGGTGGGTCAAAAAAGATCTCACTGTGATTTATGTCAAAGAATGTTCTGCCTATGTTTTCCTCTAAGAGTTTTATAGTGTGTGGCCTTACATTTAGGTCTTTAATCCATTTTGAGTTTATTTTTGTGTTATGGTGTTCTAATTTCATTCTTTCACATGTAGCTGTCCGTTTTCCGAGCACGACTTATTGAAGAGGCTGTCTTTTCTCCATTGTGTATTCTTGCCTCCTTTGTCATAGGTTAGGTGACCATAGGTGCATGGGTTTATCTCTGGGCTTTCTATCCTATTCCATTGATCTATGTTTATGTTTTTTTGCCAGTACCATGCTGTCTTGATTACGGTGGCTTTGTAGTGTAGTCTGAAGACAAGGAGCCTGATTTCTCTGGCTCCGTTTTATTTTTATTTTTTTACTGTTCCTTTTTTTTCTGGCTCTGTTTTTCTTTCTCAAGATTGCTTTGGCTATTTGGGGTCTTTTGTGTTTCCATACAAATTGCAAAATTTTTTGTTCTAGTTCTGTGAAAAATGCCATTGGTATTTGATAGGGATTGCATTGAATCTGTAGACTGCTTTGTGTAGTATAGTCATTTGCACAATATTGATTCTTCCAATCCAAGAACATGGTATATCTCTCCATCTGTATCATCTTTGATTTCTTTCATCAGTACTTTATAGTTTTGCTTGCACAGGTCTTTTGCCTCCTTAGGTAGGTTGATTTCAGCAGTGTTTTATAGTTTTCAGTTTACATGCATTTTGCCTCCTTGGTTAAGTTTATTCCTACATATTTTATTATTTTTGATGAATTGTTTTCATAGTTTACTTTTCATATTGTACATTAATAGTTTGTAAAAATGTAACTGATTTTTACATGTTGATTTTGTACCCTGAAACTTTGCTGAATTCATTTATTAATTCTGCTGGGGTTTTTTTGTGTGTGTATGCATGTGTGAATCTTTAGGGTTTTCTATGTATAAGGACATTTTATCTATGAACAGATAATTTTACTTCTTCCTTTCTAATTTTTATATCTTGTATTTCTTTTTTTGCCCAGTTGCTATTGTTAGGACTTCTAGTACTATGTTGAATAGAAGTGGTGAGAGTGGGCATCCTTGCCTTATTTTTGATCTCAAAGGAAGTTTTTAGTTTTTCACCACTGAGTGTGATGTTAGCTGTGGGCTTTGCTTATATAGTATTTATTATATGTGGGTATTTTGCTTTTAATCTTAGTTTGTTGAGTGTTTTGTTTAATCATAAAAGGATGTTTAATTTTCTGTATCAGTTGAGATGGTCATGTGTGGTTTTTTTTTCCTTCATGCTATTAATGTGATGTGTCACATTAATTGATTTTCATGTATTAAATCAACCTTGCATTCCAGGAATAAATCCCACTTGGATGTGGTATTTAATCCTTTTAATGAGCTCTTGAATTCTGTTTGCTAGTATATTGTTGAGTTTTGCATCTGTGTTCATCAGGTATACTGGCCTGTAATTTTCCTTTCGTATAATCCCTTTGTCTGACTTTGGTATCAGGTTAATACTGGCTTCATAGAATGAGTTTAAAAGTTTTCCTATTCATTTTTTTGGATGAGTTTGATGAGGACTAGTGTTAATTTTGTTGTTGTTGTTAATGTTTGGTAGCATTCTGCAGTGAAGCTGTCTGGTCCTGAGTTTCTATCTGTCGGGAGGTTTTTGATTACTGATTTAATCTACTAGTTACTGTTCTTTCAGATATTCTGTTTATTCATGATTCAGTTAGTAGGTTGTGTTTCTTAGAATTCATTTTTTTCTAGGTATTTCAGATAGTTGGCATACAGTTCATAATGTTCTCTTATAATAAGTTTTATTCCTATGGCATTGGTTGTAATGCCCCTTCTTTCATTTCTTATTTGAGTCTTTTCCCTTTTTTCTTAGCTATCTAACTAAATGTTTTCAATTTTGTTGGTCTTTTCAAAAAACCAACTCCTGGTTTTATTCATTTTCCTTATTGTTTTTCTCTTCTCTGTCTCACTTACCTCTGCTCTAATCTTTATTATTTCCTTCCTTCTGCTATCTTTGGGTATAGTTTTATCTTCTTTTTCTAGTCCCTTGAGTTGTAAAGTTAGGTTGTTTATTTGAAATATTTCTTCTTTTTTTTTTTTTTTTAGTTTCTGCCCTTTTAATTTTTTTTTTTTTATCATCTTTATTGGGGTATAATTGCTTTACAATGGTGTGTTAGTCTCTGCCCTATAACAAAGTGAATCAGCCATACATATACATATGATCCCACACGTCTTCCCTCTTGCGTCTCCCTCCCTCCCACTCTCCCCATCCCACCCCTCCAGGCTGTCCCAAAGCCCTGAGCTAATATCCCTGTGCCTTGCGGCTGCTTCCCCCTAGCTATCTACCTTACTACGTTTGTTAGTGTGTATATGTCCATGACTCTCTCTCGCCCTGTCAAAACTCACCCTTCCCCCTCCCCATATCCTCAAGTCCATTCTCCAGTAGGTCTTCATCTTTATTCCTGTCTTACCCCTAGGTTCTTCTTGACATTTTTTTTCCTTAAATTCCATATATATGTGTTAGCATATGGTATTTGTCTTTTTCTTTCTGACTTACTTCACTCTGTATGACAGACTCTAGGTCTATCCATCTCATTACAAATAACTCAATTTCATTTCTTTTTAAGGCTGAGTAATATTCCATTGTGTATATGTGCCACATCTTCTTTATCCATTCATCCGATGATGGGCGCTTAGGTTCTTTCCATCTCCGGGCTATTGTAAATAGAGCTGCAATGAACATTTTGGTACATGACTCTTTTTGAATTTTGGTTTTCTCAGGGTATATGCCCAGTAGTGGGATTGCTGGGTCATATGGTAATTCTATTTGTAGTTTTTTAAGGAACCTCCATACTGTTCTCCATAGTGGCTGAACCAATTCACATTCCCACCAGCAGTGCAAGAGTGTCCCCTTTTCTCCACACCCTCTCCAGCATTTATTGTTTCTAGATTTTTTGATGATGGCCATTCTGACTGGTGTGAGATGATATCTCATTGTAGTTTTGATTTGCATTTCTCTAATGATTAATGATGTTGAGCATTCTTTCATGTGTTTGTTGGCATTCTGTATATCTTCTTTGGAGAAATGTCTATTTAGGTCTTCTGCCCATTTTTGGATTGGGTTGTTTGTTTTTTTGTTATTGAGCTGCATGAGCTGCTTGTAAATTTTGGAGATTAATCCTTTGTCAGTTGCTTCATTTGCAAATGTTTTCTCCCATTCTGAGGGTTGTCTTTTGGTCTTGATTATGGTTTCCTTTGCTGTGCAAAAGCTTTGAAGTTTCATTAGGTCCCATTTGTTTATTTTTGTTTTTATTTCCATTACTCTAGGAGGTGGGTCAGAAAGGATCTTGCTGTGATTTATGTCATAAAGTGTTCTTCCTATGTTTTCCTCTAAGAGTTTGATAGTTTCTGGCCTTACATTTAGGTCTTTAATCCATTTTGAGCTTATTTTTGTGTATGGTGTTAGGGAGTGATCTAATCTCATACTTTTACATGTACCTGTCCAGTTTTCCCAGCACCATTTATTGAAGAGGCTGTCCTTTCTCCACTGTACATTCCTGCCTCCTTTATCAAAGATAAGGTGTCCATATGTGTGTGGGTTTATCTCTGGGCTTTCTATCCTGTTCCACTGATCTATCTTTCTGTTTTTGTGCCAGTACCAGACTGTCTTCTTTTTTAATGTAAGCATTCATAGCTATAAATTTCCCTCTTAGCACTGCTTTCATTGCATTGCATATATTTTGTTATGTTGTGTTTTCATTTTCATTTGTCTCAAGATAATTTCTAATTTCTCTCGCAATTTCTACTTCACCCATTGTTTTTTTTGAGAATATGTTTTTATATTTCCCACATATTTGTGGATTTTCAAGTGTTTCTGCTACTATTAATTTCTAGTTTCTTTCCATTGTGATCAGAAAAGTTATTTTGCGTAATAACAGTATCCTGGAGGATGTTCCATGTGTACTTGAGAAAAATGTATTCTGATGTTGTTAGGTGGAGGGTTTTTTGCATATATCTATAATGTCCAGTTGGCCTATAGTGTTGTTCAAATCCTCTAATTTTCTTATTGATCTTTTTTCTGGTTGTTCTTTCCATTATTGAAAATGAGGTATTGAAGTCTCCTACAATTTTTGTTTTATGGTCTATTTCTCCATTCAGTCTGGTTAATGTTTTCTTCATGTATTTAGGAGTTCTCATTTCTGATGAATATATGTTTATATATATATATATATATATATATATGTTTATATAATGTTTATATTAATAATGTTACATATTCCTGGAGAATTGACCTTTTTATTATCATATAATATCTTACTTTGTCTCTTTAACAGGTTTTGACTAAAGTCTTTTCTGTCTGATATTATAGTATAGCCATCACTATTCTCTTTTGGTTATCAATTGCATGGGGTATCTGTTCCCATCCTTTCACTTTCAGTCTGTATATGTCCTTAGACCTAAGTGAATCTCTTGTAGACAGCATTATAGGTGGGTCTTATTTTTTATACGTACAGCTACTCTGTGTCCAGGGAGTTTAACCCACTTACATTGGTAGGTTGTGTGTTTCTAAGAATTTATCCATTTCTCTAGGTTATCCAATTAGTTGGCATACAGTTGGTTAGGAAAGGACTTACTTTTGCCATTTTGTTAATTATTTCCTGTATGTCTCATAATTTTTTGCTCCTCATTTCCTATTTTACTTTCTTCCTTTGTCTTTCACTGATTTTTTTTTTGGCAGTGGCATGCTTTAATTCTCTTCTCGTTTCCTTTTGTGTATTAATCTTCTCAAGCTGCCATAACTGAAAGCCATAGACAGGGTCACTTAAAAAAAAACAAAACAGAAAATTATTTATTACAGTTCTGTAGGTGAAGTCCAAAATCTAGGTGCCAGTAAGTTAGATTTCATTCTGAGATGTCTTTTCTTGGCTCATAAGTGTCCACCATCTATTGTGTACCCACATGACCTCTTTGTGTGCAAATGGAGAGAGAGAGAGAGAGAGAGAGAGAGAATGAAAGCTCTGGTGTCTCTTTTTATTAGGGCAACAATCACATCAGATCAGGGTCTTACCCTTATGATGTCATTTAACCTTAATTACTTCCCTCCCCCCATCTCCAAAACCATCACATTGGAGGTTAGAGCTTCAACATATGAATTTTGGGAGATACAAACATGTATCCATAACATGAATAGTCTATAAATGTTTTCATTATGGTTACAATAATATATTTTATACCAGTAACAAGTTAACTTCAAACACATACATACTTCAGTCACTAAACTGTACTCCTTTAAAGCTCTTTCCCCTCACTTTATTTATTGGTGTCACAAATTACATCTTTGTATACCTGTGTGCCCATTAACATAGATTTATAGTTATTTTATGCTTTTTCTCCTAATTCTATATAAGAATTAAAAGGGAAGTTGTGCCTCAAAATTTCAGTAATATACGTTTCTACATTTGTCCATATATTTATCTTAACCAAAACCTTTATATTATACAGCTTCATGATGCCATCTAATATCCTTTCATTTCAACTTGAAAGACTTCCTTTAGTATTTCTGGCAGAGCAGGTTTAGTGGTATGAACTCCGCCAGCTTTTGTTTATCTGTGAAAGTCTTAATTTCCCCTTCAGTTTTGAAGGACAGTTTTGCCAAATATCGTATGCTTGGTTGACAGTTTTTTTCTTTTGGCACTCTAAAAGTATCATCCCACTGTCTTATGACCTTCAAGGTTTCTGAGAAATTCATTTATAATCTTATAGAGGCTCCCTTGCACATGACAAATTGTATTTCTCTTGCCTCTTTTAAGATTTTCTCTTTTTCCTTGACTTCTGACAGTTTGACTACATTGTGTTTCGGTGTTGGTCTCTTTGGGTTTTTCCTAGTTGGACTTTATAAAGCTTATTGAATTTGTATATCCATTTCTTTTTAAAATTTGGTAAGTTTTGTCATTTCTTCAAATAAACTCTCTGCTCCTTTTTTTCTTTCTTCTCTTCTGGGACTTTCATAATGCATATCTTGGTCCACCTGATAGGGTCCCATAAATCCTTCATGCTCTCTACACTTTTCTTAATTCTTTTTTCTTTTTGCTCCTCAGATACAATGATTTCACATGACCTGTCTCCCAGTTTGCTGATTTTTTTTCTGCCTGATCAAGTCTGATGGTGAACCCCTTTAGTGAATTTTTCAATTCAGTTATTATATTGCTCAGCACCAGAGGTTTTTTTTAATAGTTTCTATATCTTTGTTGATATTCTAATTTTGTTCATGCTTCATTGTCCTGATTCATTTAGTTTATATTTCTTTCAGCTCATTGAGAATCTTTAAGGCAGTTGTTAAAATTCCTTGTGAGGTAATTCACAGACCTGTGGTTTTTTAGGGTTGGTTTCTGGAACTTTATTTTCTTCCCGTAATTGGACATGTTTCCATGTTTCTTTGTATGCTTTGTCATATTTTGTTGAGATTTGGGAATTTGAAAACATAGCTGTCTCTCTCAGTCTTTTCAGATACAGGGGAACACCTTGACTAATCAGCCTGACATGGAGGTTCTGATACTTCTCAAACCTTCGCTGGGGATGTATCTTCTCTGGGCTTGTGTGTACTTTTATTCTAGTATATATGACTTTTTAATTTTTATTTTATTTTTTTTTTGTGATACGCAGGCCTCTCACTGTTGTGGCCTCTCCCGTTGCGGAGCACAGGCTCCGGACGCACAGGCTCAGTGGCCATGGCTCACGGGTCCAGCCGCTCCGCGGCATGTGAGATCTTCCCAGACTGAGGCACAAACCCGTGTCCCCTGCATCGGCAGGCGGACTCTCAACCACTGCGCCACCAGGGAAGCCCTATATGACTTTTTTTTACTCTCCTAATTTCCCTAAGAGGATCTCTCCTGTTTCTTCTCAGGAGATTTTTGTTTTGGTTTCTATTGTATTCCTCTACCTGTAATCTCTTGCTCCTCCATCATTTGCAGAACTTCATAACCCCTACAGCTCTAATGTGTGACAGCACTTGCCTTTGTTTTCAGCAGTCTCCAACCTGGTATCTAACTATGGAACTGTCCCCATCAGCTTTCCAGATCAGGCAAGACAGCAACCAATGAGTCAGACAGTGCCTAGACATGCCAGAAAGTTGGATGCAAGTTTCACTCTTTTCATCCCAATGGAGGATCTGGAAATTGCGAGACTTCCTTGTGACTGTGGCACACTGTGGCACACTCTGCCAGGGAGATGGTGGGGCTAACTAAGCTGGGCAAAATGCCATGACCCTTCCTACCCTCTTTGGTACAGTTTTTCTTGGTTAGTAATTCACTTGGATGATGCAGCTTCTTAACTGGTTTCTAGAGTTCTCATAATGATATTTTGGTCTGTATATTGTTATTAACTTAGTGTCTCCATAGGGTAATGAGGGTCTGGAACTTCCTAGTCTTCCATCTTCCTGATATTTTATCCTATAATTAAGTTTTAACTTAAGTATAAAAGTCCTACGTAGGAAATATAGAGAATGATAGAAAGCACATGTGATGCCTAGGATTATTAATGAAATAATGAGACAGTTTCAATGTATACCCATTAAAACTCTTCTCTTTTCATATTAGGTCTAGCATTATGGTAATCTACTTATAAGTCTATAAAATTGAGAAGAATTTATGCTGTACATTTGTTATAAATTTGAAAGTTAGGGGTTCACAATAGATCTGTTTTTCTATTTATTTGATTATATGCTTCTCTTTATGTAGCTCAGTTTGAAGTACCAGATGGAAATCTTCTCTATGAGGATCAAGACTCAATATCAAAAGCACAAATGCAAGTAAATACACAGAGAACATTCAAAGGTAAAACATACCTTAAGTAGTATGATAATTACAGATAACTTTAAATTATTTCAATTAAACTCAGTAGAAAATATTTTTCTTTGGTTCATGAATATGCATCTGAGATTATATTTTATGCAACATTTATAGTTTCTTTGATGTTAGTTGTAAATACCCTAAGAAAATTAGAGAGCAAAAGTCGAAGTATTCATAACTTACATTGGTATTTCTGGTTGTAATATTATTTCACAGTCATAGGTCATATACTCAGACACCAAGGCTCAATCATAGGCCAATAATTTTCTCACAAAAGATGCATACCTTTCAGCAGACTGGAAGATTATAGGTCCAAAACTCCAAAGGGTGTCTGTCTGTGACCTATGGTAGTAGCCTTCTACCACAGACTGTACTTGGTGAACAGAGATGTTGCTGAGAGCTGTAACTCTAACAGCAAATGAGGATCAGAGGGCCCCAAGGGAAGGATAGCCTGAGAGGCCTGGTGGAGGGCCTCAAGTGTGTCCTCTTGGTTGTGGCCCCACTGAAAAGAGTGGCCTTTGAAGTAATCTAATAGTAATGGATGCCATCAAGAACCACACATGGGGACTATGAGAGTGCAAATATCCAAATAGTCCCACCAATAGCTGGGCCTCATTTTCAGTTGTTCAAGTAGAGTGTGTCAAAGCTTGGCAGTCTTCTCCTTTGGAATGAGATGTTGTGCCCCTCACAGATTTTGACCAGTGATTTCAGTTAGGTACTGGGTAACTATGTCTTATCTGTAATAATGGTCCAGCCATGTTGCTACATATTGGTCTGTAGGACGTCTAGTTCTTGTTAAGTGGTGCCCTTGTATGGACCTATTTGGATGATGTCATCAATAGACTGGAAGGCTAGTGCTCCCTCAGGGTGTAGGACATTTCTAGGTCAAGACTGTTCGGTGAAAGATAGTTGGGGAATTTATGTAACTTTATGGAAGGACATTAGTGAGGCATTGCAATCTATTCCCCATATGACGAACTGATCCTAATCATCCATGTGGACAGAGATACTGCGTAGGGTATTTGCACTGTCTATTACAGAATACCAAATTCTCTCACTATGGACAGTAGCTTCCATGACAGTCACAATATCAGATATAACTAGTGCCTGGGGACTACATCACTGAGCTGCCAATTATCACTGGAGTCTCTACACACACAAGGACATATGCCCAGGTCCACTGAGCTACTGAATGAAGAAACAGTCTCAGGGAGAATTTTTGCTTCATTAAGCTCATCAGTAAGGACAGTTATTTACTTTTCTTCTTCAAGCATTTGTTTTTGAGGAACAAAATACTAGATTCTGGTAGTTGAGTAGTTTCACAGTCTTCCACTTGTCTTGCTAAAGTGGTAATTTCTATCAGGGTTTGGGGTGAATGCAAGTAGGGGTTCATGTAAACAGTACTTCTATACCAATAATGCATTCAACAGTGGGGGCTATAACAATGGAGTTTTGAGGTGGCCTGAGTGGGTACACTGTTGTGGGGTCTGGGTAAGTTTCCCATTGGTGGTGGCCGTGGAGTACCACCTCGGCATTATCAGTGTCCTCCTCAGCCTGGTGTCAGGGGTTGTGGTGATCACAGTCACCTATGCACCCATGTCCCACAGGCTTGGGAATGCAATTCTGCACATCTCCATCGAACTCTAACTTTATCATAAGTCCTCACATTCCCACTGGATATATGGGGCCCAGCCTAACCCATAGTCTTGTTTATCTTGAAAGCCGTAAAGTCTTGGTAAAAGTTGGCAGAGCATTTTGATTCATGGCAAGGATCACTGGGAAAAGCAGAAACATAGCACCTGTGTTAGTCATAGGCCACAGTAGTGGCCTGTTGGGCCTCCCTTATCCCACTACCTGGCCTTCGGGTCCTTGGTAAATATCCCATCAATCTACTCCTTTGAGACCCTGTTTTGGGGGTAACACACCCTTTGATCTCTTTAAGGCCTTTGCCCAGATGGTCCGGGGTGGTTACTAGACTACCATTTTTACATCATTCTCTCTTCTGGTCAGTCATTGCTATCTTGGCATTATTCACTATTTCTTGTCCAGAAATTTGTCAGTTAAGGTCCAGATTGTGTCGTAGACCAATTGCCCTGACCTTATTAGGGTGTTTATCGAGCTTGATGTCCAGCAATAGTGGCACAAATGAACCTAGGAACCTGAATCTGGTAAATAAAAAAAAAACAATCTCATCATCTGCTGTCCTCATTCCCTCATTGTATATCTTAGGCACCACCAGGGTGGCTCATGGAGTCACTATTGCCTTTTCACGTATGGTTAAAACGTGTTTTACAAAGGCAAGGATGAGCCATCTGTCAGATCCAAAACAGTACCCAGCTGAGGAAAGAGAGTCTTGGATGTCTGTATTTTTTCATACTCCTTTATTCCACCTCCTTGTGCAGTGTGGCCATTGTCAAGGTTCTCCAAGAAATGTTTCTGTATTAGCAACCCGGCAAGGTTGCATGATTACTTCTTTAACAAGATACTCCTTTAAATGTGAAGATGAACGACCCACGTCTATAAGGTCTCTTCAGGTCACTGGGTAAAGTGATCCTCAACACTCTACATTCCTTTTCATTAAATCATGAATTGCAGTAACCACTATAGCAAAGGCTGAACATAAGTTCCAGAAGCATTAGATCTAACAGTAGTCATTGAGTGCAACTCAGCATGCAGGGTCACCAACAACTTTTGATCCCATTATTTTTTTTTTTTTTTTTGCGGTACTCGGGCCTCCCACCGTCGCGGCCTCTCCTACTGCGGAGCACAGGCTCCGGACACACAGGCTCAGCGGCCATGGCTCACAGGCCCAGCCACTCTGCGGCATGTGGGATCCTCCCAGACCGGGGCACGAACCTGCGTCCCCTGCATCGACAGGCGGACTCTCAACCCCTGCGCCACCAGGGAAGTAGTCAAGGAATTGCTTCCCCAGTTTTGTCAAAATCCCTGTTTGATGTTTAATTTGACCCACCCACTGGGCATCTTGGCCAACAAAACAGGACTATTAAAATAGAAGGATCATGGGGCTTCCCTGGTGGCGCAGTGGTTGAGAGTCCACCTGCTGATGCAGGGGACACGGGTTCGTGACCCGGTCCGGGAAGATCCCACATGCCGTGGAGCGGCTGGGCCTGTGAGCCATGGCCTCTGAGCCTGCGCGTCCGGAGCCTGTGTTCCGCAACGGGAGAGGCCACAACAGTGAGAGGCCCGCGTACCACAAAAAAAAAAAAAAAAAAAGAAGGATCATGTAAACAATGAAATAACACTCTCCTAAGCATGTCACACAATCTGTCAGCAGTTCCTGAGACACGTTGGCCTGAATGGTCATGTGCCCTGTGGGAACCTCAGACTCTAACAAATGACTCAGTAGTGCCCCCTTAGAGAGCCCTGAGTACTCACTAGTGCTCCTTCCAGAAAGGAATTGTGCTTCATTGACCACATTGCTCACTGTGCTAACTTGTCAGGGAGCGAGCTGCCAGTTTTTGAGTTGGTCAAGTAAGACAGCAAGTAAATTGAAAGTAAATTTAAGCATTTATTCACTTACTGTAATAGTATAAGAGTCTAAACAGGAAAGGTTCCCAGCCATACCAATATTCCATTTTCCCCCACAGAACATCATTGGTGAGGGTCAGATACATCAGTGCTGACAGGGCTGGGGTAGGGGAACATCATCTCACAACCAAAGGAGCTCCAAACAAAAGGTTCTTGCTGTTCTATAGATCTGAGAGGAGATGGAAGTGGGAGGTCTAGGAGGAGTGCAGAAGTACTGAAAACAGAGTCAGAGATAATAAAAAGGTCTACAAGGTCCAATGAAAAGGTGGTCTATATACAGGGTCTCAGCTGAGTCCTCCCCACATAAGAATGCTTCAGAATTGAGGCACTCAGACTAGAATGCAGATATGGCCTTAGTCCATGACTGCACTAATTCCAGTGTCTGCAGTGCACTGGCTATGTCTCAGAGTCTAGTGTGGAGTATGAAGATTTCCCCCATGACAGCTGCCAGATCAAGCCTTTGTAATTGTCTAAGGTTGGGCCTGACAGATCACGCAGAAGATTTTGGCATGTTGTCAGTGCCTCAGTGTAATACATATGCATGTCCACATACAGGTACACATGATATACATATATGGATATACATATCCAATAGTCATCTTCACGTATGCTTACATACGTAAATGTGCACATATATGTGTATATGCATATTCACAGACATATTTAGAAATCATGGTTTCTCAAAGACACTTTCAATTTCATTCTCTCCCCTCAAGACTTGTTCTTATCTTTCTCTATTTCCGGTGTGTATATCTTTCCTTCCACAGTGTGAATCTGACTCTGATCAACATCAGTACATTTACTCATTTGCTCTACCTTATAATGCTTCTAAAATTATTTCAGAATGTAGAACCCTAGAAAAACAAATCTACTAAAAGGATTCTGTGATTTGCAAACATAGAGAACAGATTTGTGGTTGCCAAGGGAGTGGAGGGTGGGGGTGGGATGGATTGGGAGTTTGGGATTAGCAGATGCAAACTATTATATATAGGATGGATAAACAACAAGGTCCTACTGTATAGCACAGGGAACTATATTCAATATCCTGTGATAAACCATAATGGAAAAGAATATGAAATATATATATACATATATAACTGAGTCAATTTGCCATACAGCAGAAATTAACACAACATTGTAAATCAACTGTACTTCAATAAAATAAATTTAAAAAATAAATTCTTCAATAAACATCTTAACTTACAGTTGAAAAAGAGGAAAAAGATTTTGTGATTTGTTTACAGTTCACCCCTCTACTCTTTTGCCGAGGAGTGAGGGTGTACGTCAAATACTATATTGATGATTTACTTGCATTAGTGCTTTCTTATTTCCTTCAGTAGATTCAGTTCTTTAAATTTAGTTTCAGTTTTAGTTCCTTTTCTTACCCTTTGTAATTTAACTTTTCTGTTCATACATAATTGACACATAACATTAGTTTCATATGTACAACATACTGACTCGAGATATGTATATATTACAAAAAATATCACAATAAGTTTAGTTATCATCTATCACCACATATAGTTAAATTTTTTTTCTTGTGATGAGAATTTTTAAGATCTACTCTCTTAGGAACTTTCAAATATGCAATGCAGTATTAACTGTAGTCACCATGCTGTACATTTTATCTCCAGTACTTATTTATTTTATAACTGCAAGTTTGTACCTTTTGACCACCTTCACCCATTCACCCACCCTCTACCCCCTGCTTTTGGCAACCACCAATCTGTTCTATGAGTTTTGATATTGGTTTTGTTTTTGTTTTAATTCCACATATAATTGAGATCATACAGTATTTGTCTTTCTTTCACTGAGTTCACTTAGTATAGTGCCCTCAAAATGCATCCATGTTGTCCCAAATGGCAAGATTTCCTTCTTTTTTATGGCTAAATAATATTCCTTTGTATATATGTATACTACATTTTCTTTATCCATTCATCTGTCCATGGACGCTTAGGTTGTTTCCATGTTTTGGCTATTATATTATTATTATAAATAATGCTGCAGTGAACATAGGGGTTTAGATATCTTTTCAAGTTAGTGTTTTCATTTCCTTTAGAAAAATACCCAGAAGTGGAATTGCTGGATTGTAAGGTAGTTCTATTTTTACTTTTTTGAGGAACCTCCCATAATGTTTTCCACAGTGGCTGCACCAAATTCCCTTCCCACCAACAGTGCACAAGGGCTCCCTTTTCTCCACATTCTCACCAACACTTATTTCCTGTCTTTTTGATAACAGCCATTCTAACAGGTATGGGGCGGTATCTCATTGTGGTTTTGATATGCATTTTCCTGACGGTTAATGCATTTGGTTTTGATATGCATTTTCCTGACGATTAATAATGTTGAGAACCTTTTCATGTACCTGTAGGCCACCTGTAATGAAACATGTCCTTTCAAATCCTCTATCCATTTCTTAATCAGATTTTTTTTCTGCTTTTGAGTTGTATGAGTTATTTCTTTATTTTGGATATTAACCCTTTGTCAGATATATGATTTGCAAATACTTTCTTCCATTCTGTAGGTTGCCATTCATTTTGTTGATATTTTCCTTTGCCGTGCAGAAGCTTTTTAGTTTGATGCAGTCTCACTTTTGGTGTCAAATCCAAAAAGTCTTCACCAAGACTGATAATGTCAGGGAGCTTACCGCTTATGTTTTCTTCTAGGAGTGTTATGGTTTCTGGTCTTACATTCAAGTCTTTAGTTGATTTTGCATTGATTTGTGTGTGTAAGATAGTGGTCCAGTTTCATTCTTTTGCATGTAGCTGTCCAGTTTTCCCAACATCATTTATTGAATAGACTATCCTGTCTTCACTCTGTATTCTTGGCTGATTTGTCATAAATTAATTGACCGTATATGTGTAGGTTTATTTCTGGAATCTCTGTTCTCTTCTATTGATTTATATGTCCATTTTTATGGCAATACCGTACTGTTTTGATTACAGTAGCTTTGTAATACACAACTGACCCTTGAACAACACAGATTTGAACTGCATGAGTCTACTTATACACAGAATTTTTTCAGTAAATACATGCTATGGTACTACATAATCTGTGGTTGGTTGAATCTGTGGATGCAGAGCCATGGATATAGAGGGCCAACTGTAAAATTCTGTGTGGATTTTCGACTGTGTAGGTGGGAAGGGAGGTCAGTGCCCCTAACCCCCATGTTGTTCAAGGGTCAGCTGTAGTTTGAAATCAGGAAGTATGATACCTCCACCTTTGTACTTTTTTCTCAAGATTGCTTTGACTATAAAGAATCTTTTGTGAGTCCATACAAATTTTAGGATTTTTTTGTTCTATTTCTGTGAAAAATGCCATTGGAAATTTAATAAAGATTGCATTTAATCCATAGCTTGCTTTGGGTGGTGTGGACATTTTAAAAATATTAATTCTTCCAGTTCACGAGCATGGAATATCTTTGCATTATTTTTGTCTTCTTTAATTTGTGTCATCAATATTTTATAGTTTCAGTATATGAATACTTTATCTCCTTTGTCAAATTTATTTTTTTCTTTTTGATGTCATTGTAAATGGGATTATTTTCTTATTTTCTCTTTCTCATAGTTTGTTGTTAGTGTATAGAAATGCAATTGATTTTTTATATTGATTTTGTATGTTGCACCTTTACTGAATTCACTTATTAGTTCTAACAGCTTTTTGGTGGAGTCTTCAGGGTTTTCTACATATAGCCTTTATTGGGTTGAGGTAAATTCCTTTTATCCCTAATTTATGGGAGTTTTTATCATGAAAAAGTATTGAATATTTTCAGATTTTTTTCTGCACCTGTTGAGATGATCATGTAATATTTATCCCTTGCTCTGTAATGTGGTGTATGTGTCACATTGATTGATGTTAGACCATCCTTTCCTGAGTAGAGTAAATACCATTTGGTCATGGTGTATGATCTTTTTAATGTGCTGTTGAATTGTTTGCTAGTAGTTTGTTGAGAATTTTTGCATCTGAGTTCATCAGGGATATTGGCTTGTCATTTTCTTGTGGTGTCTTTGTTTGGCTTTGGTATCTAGGTAATGCTGGCCTCATAAAATGAATTTGGAAGTTTCTATCAGTGAATGTTTGTGTCCCCCCCATAATTCATGTGTTAAAATCCTAATGTCTAATGTAATTGTATTAGGAGTGGGGAGGTGCTTAGGTCATGAGGATGGAGCCCTCATGAGTGGGATTAGCCCATTCATGAATGGGCTAAAATTTTAGAAAAATTTTCTGCTTTTCTGTTTCATTTATTCCTGCTCTAACCTTTATTATTTCCTTCCTTCTGATAACTTTGAGTTTAGTTTATTTTTCTCTTTCTAGTTCCTTGAGGTGTAAAGTTAGGGTTTTATCTGAGGTCTTTTTTCTAGCTGCCCACAGACAATCCAGCTATGTTGATTCCTTCAGTGTTCTAATTAAGGTGAGATAGAAGTGGGCCTCTCAGGCAGCACCCTGAAAGGCTTTGAGAACCTTATGCTCACTTCCCTCTCTCTTTCTCCCATGGGAAAAATTGTGGGTGAGGGAATCTCTCTCTGTGTTGAGCTGTGCTGACTTGGTGGAGGGGTGACATAGGTAAAGCAAAACTGTTCTTCTTACCCTTTTTAATGCAGCTGTCTAGGATGTTATGTTCCACCAGCATGCTGGAACTTCTTGAGTGGACTCTGAAGCTCTCATGAATGTATTTCATCCATGAATTGTTAAATCAGTGTTTCCATGGGCTACGGGACTGCAATCTCTTACCCTGCCGTTTTGCTGATGTCACTCCCTAAGTTATTTTAAATTAAAGTGATCAGAAGATATTTTTCTTTGGTTCATGAATCAGTATTTAAGCATATATTTTATAGCAGTTTTACACTTAGACTTCAAGTGTGAATACCCCAAGATAACTAGAGAATAAAGGCCAAAATATTCATAACTTTTGGTTGGTATTTCTAGTCATAAGACTATTTCATGGCCATGGGTCATATACTAATTATTCACCAAGGCCTTATAACAGGCCAATAGTAGTCACTTAAAGGGTTTGTACCTTTCATCTGACTCCAGGTGACTATGATACCAAAAGCCTAATGGGCGCCTCTGGCAGTGTCCTTCTGCCATAGGCTCTAATCAGCAAACTGGGAGGTTGCTGAGATCTGTAACTCAAACACAAATGTGTATCAGAGGAGCCAAGGGGATGGACAGAGTCCGAAACCTGTTGGAGGGCCTCTAGGACATCCTGTTGCCATGTCCTACTTAAAGGTAGAGACCAAAAATGGTATCCTAATAGACAAATGCCATCAAGATGACCACATGGTGAATGTCAAAGTACTAGTAGCTGAAAAGTTCCACCAATCTTTGGACCTCCTTTGTGTTTGTGGGGGCTTAGAGGAACTAAAGCTTGGCAGTTGTCTCCTATGGAATGACACATACTGCCTCTTCTCAGTTTACTCCCAGAGATTTCACTTGGGTACCAGGTCCTGGTACTTTTTCTATATTAATGGCCCAGACTTAACTCACATGTAAGTCCACATGCTTTCTGTGTTTGTTGGGTAATTCCCTTGCCTAGGCCTAGTGGAGATTATTGTTAATATAGGGGGAGGCTAGGGCTCCATGTGGGAGTGGGACTTTTTCCAGGTCATGGCCTTATGGAAGGACATTAAAGGTACGTTGCAACCCATGACACGTATGGCAGACTGATCCTGATCATCCCTGTGGACAGGGATTCTGAAAGAGACATTTGTAATGTCAGTTGCTTTGTACTTGCCTCAGCTTGGGCCACAGCCTTTATGGCTGTCATAATTTCAGGTAACACTAGTAGTGCTCAAGCTGCGTGACTGCATTGAGCCTCTAATAATCAATTGAATCTCCATACACCTGAAGCCTAATCCACAGGCCAGATGGGGCTACTGAATGGAGAAATAGTCTCACAGAGAATTTTTGCTTCATTAAGCTCAGTAATGAGGAAGCTGTCTCTTTTCATCCTCTAGGGAGTTGCTTTGGTAGTCAAAGGGACTAGGTACAGATAGACTGTTAGGTTCAGACTACCTAACAGACTACCAGAGCCACTGAAATGGCCTCAGTTGTAGTATTTATGATCATGGCTTGGGGATAAGGATGGGGTGTTAAGGACGCACACTTAGACTATATAAATATACATACATATATATATATATATTGTTTTCCCTCATCTTGGTACAAAAGGACCAGGGAATGAAATTCTTCCTCACCTCCCCATTGAACTGTGACCTTGGCAAACGTCCTCATGTTCCCAGTGAGGACATAGGGACCTTGGCCTAACTCATAGTCTTGTTTATTTTTAAAGTTAAGAGGTTTGGATAAAAGTAGAGAGATTTCAGGTCAAGATTCACTGGGAGGGTTGGAAGGAATATTATTTATATTAGTCATAGGAGTTGTCAGTATGTGGACTCTGTTGTGCCCCCAGTGGCCATTATCTAGTCACAAGTATCTGAAGGAGAGTCTATCAGTCTCCTCCTTGAGACCCATTGTTGGGTAACAAGACCCATAGATGTCTTTGGGAAAGACCTTAACCCAATGATCCAGGAGTAAGTACCCAATTACCATTTTTACATCACTCTGACTACTAGTGAAAAGTTAGTGTCTTGCCAGTAGCTGCTTTTTCTTTGCTTGGAAAGTTTTCATTTCACACATGGATTGTGCCATGAACCAAGTGACATCACCTTGTAAGAAGGTTTAATTGAGATAGGTGACCAGTGAGAGTGGCAAGAATGAACTTAAATCTGAGTCTGGTAAACAATCTCATCATTTACTTTTCTTACTTCTCATTGTCAAATCAAGAAACTATCAGGTGGCTTGCAGAGCCCCTTATAGGTGGCCGTAAGAGTAGACCAAAAAAGTTTTCCAGTGTCAGAGAGCTCACCATGATTGGACCAAACCAGTCCAAGAACAAATAATAGCTAGTAAAGGAAGGAGAAGGTCTCAGGTGTACATGACATTTCTCCCACCTACCTCCTTCTTCATCCTCCTTGGGCAAAGTGGTCATGGAAGATGTTCTGAAAGAGGGGGTTCTGCAGTAACACACCAGAAAAGGTGCTTCTGTCCTTAAATAATTTTAACAAGATTACTTTCTTTGTGGTGGAATCAAACTATCCAGATCTCTTTGGTTTCTTTGGGTCACTGGGCAAAGCAATCCTGAGGGCTCTACCTACTTTCTCATTAAATATGAGAAACATTTGTTGCATCAAGGATGTCATCACTGCCCGGGACATGTTTAGATTTAACAGTAGTCCTTGTGTCCTATTCTGCATGCAACTTTAGGTGACCAACTACATTGTTTTCTGGTTTATCTTTCCTGTATTTCCTTTTCTAAAGGTAAGTATCTTATATTTTCTTTTCATTTCCCATTCTTTTCTTTCCTAAAAGATAGCATACTTGATACCTTCTCTTTTCATTTTTTCTACAATTAACCTATCACCTAACAGTCCCTCCAAGTTAGGTTATAAGTATCTTTTTATAGCTTTATGTGTAACTCTTTGTACCACATCATACACCATAATTTGTGTTACCCTAATTTATAGTATGTACCTTGTTTTTCAACCAGTCTCACATGCTAGTACATTTAGGTGCTTTTGAGTATTTTGCAATTAAAAATGTGTAATGAATAACCTTTACATATACATTTTCATTATTTGGTCTGTGAGTATATATTAACCTAAGTTATAATAATCTAAAACAAGTAGGGACTAATATAAAATATATTTGATGCCAAAAAATATTTATGAAACAGTGAGTCTTACACACATTAAAATTTTCCTCACAATTTTTATGTCAGGTCTAGCATTATGGTAATTTACTTATATTTTATGTTTATAAAAATGAAAGAAAATACTGCTAAACATGTGTATAAATTTGATATATAGGGATTTCACAATAGACCTGTTTTTCAGTTTAATGCACTAAATGTATCTCTTTATGTAGCTCATGATCACGTGTCAGATGAAAATCTTATGTTTAAGCATCATGACTCAGAAACAGAAATGCATGCAGAGAAACAAAAATCTTCTGGAGATGAAAGTCTCATTAGTAAGTTTAATAATTATAGATGACTTTAAATTATTTTGTACTCATCAGAAGATCCTTTTTCTTTGGTTTGTGAATATGTATTTGGGCATATTTTTTTTGAACTAGTTAAAAGAATCCTTGTATTTATTTTTTACACAGCACAAATGCAGGTGACACAGTAACTCCATAATTCCTCACAAAACTTATTAACTTATCAACTGAGAATCTATGTTCTTAAAATCTGCATCATTCATAGCTATACACTCTATGGAATCCATTCCATAGTAGCAGAGGAGAACCTTAACTCAAAGCACCAAGTTTCCAGGCATTACTGCAAATGTCTTGTTTTCATTCTCTGATACATGCAGTCAAACTGCCTATGAAGCAAATACCAATTCACCTTAAACGCCAATGGATAAGGGAAAACAATTGGGAAACCAACATTATTCTTACATCTAAAACTGATTCTACTTGTTTACCTTGTTATATTTCTTTCCATGAACATTTTAACTTTTAATGTAGCTATAATTAATATGAATATAAATTGAAACTTAAACATAATCTCTTTCAGATTCATCTAACAATTTAGGGCGTTCATATCTGTTTCATAAGTCCTAAGGAAAACAAAATGTGACCTCTAATCTAGAATATTCTTGTAATCTTTATTAAAAGTTAAATTAGAATTTTATAGCAAAGTAATATGGTCTGTATGTCCAAATTATGGATTTAAAAATTCCTTAATTTATTTAGATTAAGATACAAAGCTGATTCCCAGTATATTTCATAGAAGTGTGTTTTCATTTTTTGAACAAGCAGGGTTCAGTGGACATTTTAAGGATCTTGCTCGCATCAGCCCTGTATATACCCAGAGATTACTGGATCCACTAAATGGACAATGAAAATTGGTCGAGGGCTTCCCTGGTGGCGCAGCGGTTGAGAGTCCGCCTGCCGATGCAGGGGACACATGTTCGTGCCCCGGTCCGGGAAGATACCACGTGCCGCGGAGCGGCTAGGCCTGTGCGCCATGGCCGCTGAGCCTGCGCGTCCGGAGCCTGTGCTCCGCAATGGGAGAGGCCATAGCAGTGAGAGGCCCGCGTACCGTAAAAAAAAAAAAAAAAAAAGAAAATTGGTCGAGGCTGTTGATGAAAGCTTCAACAGGAATCTGATACACAGACACAGACTTTATTGTTATAGCCAGTGAAACTGAAGTCTTCCTTAAAACTGTGCTTCTGATAGGCTGAAGATAGAGTAATGGACTGTTAGTTCTTTAAGCCAAAAATGCATGGATCTGTTCTACAAAGGCTTCATTCTCTGCCTGTGGTCAGTAACTTGAGGGTCTTCTGTGGATTCTGCACTGCTGACATCTTCATACTGCAAAGCTCTGCCAGCGTTATTTGCAGTATTTCTGAGGTCTAGCAAAGTCCTCTGATGTTAGTTGGGTACCTCCCTGGGAAACTGTACTGAAAAGTGCAGGATCAATGGCCGTAATAGTCTGTGGAGTAGGCTGGATAGTGTTACTTGTTACACCTGTGCTGGGAGGAACTTCTTCTGGGGTATTAGCAGGAATGTGGGCACCGGGAGGAATTTGTATTCCAGTAAAGCTGCTTGATGTCATGTTGCTTGGGTCATAAGTTGAAGATGACGGCTGAGGGGCTGAGTGGGCAGAGAGGTTGCTCCAGAATTTTCATTTTCTCCAACATCATTATCTTCTTCAATCCCACCAGGCCCTGCTTGAGGAGTCTCTCCATTCTTTAAAAAATTATGAATATATGTTGCTTTCCACCTTGCATACTTTCTGTGTTTGACGTTTTCATTAGTGAGTTCTCAAACTGCTATTTTGACATCTATTAAAAGACTTTCAGTGTAGAAGAACTTGATCATGTTTCTGTGAAATCACCCAGCATGATCTTCATTATCTACATACAAAAACATTTTCAAAGCATAATTCTCCAAATGGGCAGAGCCAACTATTTCTTGAGTAACAGCTTCATTATCACCCAGCTGTTTCATAAGAGCTAACTGATCCATTAGCTTTGGTGAAAACGTACGAACTTTCAGGAGTTTTACTATCAACATTCATTCCTGTTTGCATTGCATACAAATGACAGTAATAAGCCACCACAGGGGGTCCCCGCTTGTCATGCTCCTGAGCCGTCCTCAAATGATGCTGTACGCTCTAAAACTGTGGGGGCAGTGGGGGCAGCGGAGCAAGCATGGACATCTCCACTCCAGGAATCCTATTTGGGCATGTTCTTATAGAAATTTTGCACTGACGTAAAGTATGAATGCCCTAAGATAATTAGAGTACAAAAGCAAAACTGTTGATAACTTTTGGTCGGAATTTGTTGTCTTGAGACTGTTTCACAGTCGTGGGTCATGTGTTCAGTATCCCCTGAAGCCCAATAATGGACTAATAATTGTCTCTTAAAGGGTGTGTACCTTTCAGCGAGCTGTTCCTAGAGATGATGAATTAAAAACCCCAACAGATGCCTCTGACCTGTGGCAGTGTCCTTCTGCCTTAAGCTCCAGTTGGTGAATAGATAGTTGCTGAGATCTGTAACTCAAATGGCAAAATGGATCAGAGGGGCCAAAAGGAAGGGTAGCCTAGGTGGCTTGTTGGAGGGCTTGCAGGTCATCCTCCTTGCTGTGGCCCCACTGAAAGGAAATGACCTTTCTTGTAACCCTTTAGATGGATGGCATTAAGAATGCAAGTAGATGAAGAGTTCCATCAGTCCCTGGGCTTCCTTTTTAATTGCTGGAGCAGAGAGGATCAAAGCCAGTCTTTTCCCATGGAATGAGACAATGAGACTCCATACCCAGGTCAAGCCCAGGAATTTCACTTGCGTACTTGTACGGTTTCTGTAAAAGTGGCCCAGCAAGTTGCCACTTGTGTGTCAGCAGGGTGTCCAGCCCTTGTTGGGCTGTTGTCCAGCTCCCTTCTCTGGACTCAATAGGATGACATTATCAGTAAAGTAGAGGGCTAGTCCCTCCTCTGGAAAATCTGGAGATTTTCCAGGCTTTGATACATTGATGACAGATAGGAAATTCAGATAGACTTGTGGAAGGATATGAATGGTGAATTGTACCCATTCCACATAAAGATGAACTGACTGGAATCATTCCCATTCAGAGGGATACTGAAAAGGGCGTTTGTGATATCCATTGCTGAATAACAAGTTCCCACACTCTGGACAAGTTACTACGACAGTCACACTGTCAGATACCACTGATGACAAGGTTGTCCTGTTGATTGAACAGCCAAAATCAATTGAGTATCTGTGAACTCAAGATCAGGTACACAAGTCAAGTGAATTATTGAATAGGGATATAGTCTCAAGGAGCCTTTTGCTGCGTTAAACTCAGTAAAGAGGGCAGTTTTTCCTTTTTCTTTCCCAGGCAGATTTTTGGGAGATAGAGGTACTAGGTGCTGGTAATCGGGTAGGTTCACAATATTCTTATGCTCCTCTAACATGGCCTTAAGTGCAGTAATTTCCACCAGGGCTTGGAAGAATGAGAGTAAAGTTACGATGGTACTCTCCTGGAGAGCCCCATGGTGTCCACTAGCACTTCTGGAGGCACATTAGCCTGGCTGGTGATGTGCCCTGTGGGACCCTTTGACTCTTGCAAATGATCCAGCAGTATGCCCTGAAAGAGTCTCACTAGCACCTCTCAAAGTGCTCCTTCCAGAAAGGAATTTTTTACTTTATTGACTACTTTGTTCTCTATGCCAGTCTGTCAGAGAAAGCTGCCTGTTTTGACTTGGTCAATTAAGATAGCAAGCCAAACTGAAAGTAACAATTAAGCTTTTATGTACTTCCTATAATAGTATAAGCAAGAGTCTAAACAGGAAAGGGCCCCAGCTCCACCAGTGTTTCATTTTCCCCGTGGAACCAAACCAGGCAAGGGTCAGATGTCAGTGCGGATGGGAGTAGGGGTTGGCGGAAGATTATCTCATATCTGAAGGAGCCCCAAACAAAAGGCTCTTGCCCTTTTATGACCTCAGGAACCTTGTGGATATTGATGTAGGATGGCTAGGAGTGTAAAGTCCTGAATACTGTGTAGTAACTGAGGAAAGTATCTTTAGGTTCCCCCAGTAAAGTGGTCTACACAGAGGCACCTGAAAAGCACAGTGTATCAGCTGACCCCTCCCCCTTTCACAAGGAGGCCTCTGATGGAGGCACCTGTATAGGAACCCAGAATGCATAAGAGCATGGTATGGATGGATGGGCCTTAGTCCTCCACTGAAACTACCTCCAGTGTCTAAAGTTCACTGGGTATGCATCAAATTTGGTGTGGGGTGAGAAGTATTCCCCCATGAGAACTTTCAGGTAGAGACCTTGTAATTGTCTGTGGTTGGACCTGCAAAATCAAGCAGGATTTTGAACTCCTGTATATACATATGTATACATATATATGCACATATATATACAGATATTCATACACACACCTACACTGAGTATCCTTTGTGTTTGTTGTGGTAGAGATAGAAATAAACTTGGCTCTTTGGAGTGCTTGAAAAAAGCTTGGCCTCCTTTGTATCTTGGTGGGGGATGGAGAAGGAAAACTTAGTTTCCTTGGAGCTTGGAGTGACAGTGAACCCCTTTTCACTTTGCCCCCAGGGATTTCAGTTGGGTATTAGATCTTTATACCTTGTTTACATTAATGACCCAGCTGTGCTGTCACATGTGGGTCATCATAGAATCCAGTCTCTGTTGGGTAGTACTCTTATCTGGTTCCAGTGGAGGATGTCATCAATATAGTGGAAGTTTTAGTACTCGATCTTGGAGCAGGGCGTTTTCTAGGTCATGGGCTTGTGGAAGGACATTAAAGGTATGTTGTAACCCATTGCACATAAGGTAAACTGATCCTGGCCATTTGTGTGAACAGGAATGTTAAAAAGGGCACTTGTGATATCAGTTGCTGCATACTTACGTGACTCACCTTGAGCAGTAAACTTCTGTGAAGGTCACAGGACCATGTGATGCCAGTGTCTGGAGCTGTACTATGGCATTGAGCCAGCGGTAATCAATTGAGTCTCTAGGCACCCAAGGCCTTACACACAGAGCGCAAGGGCTTATGAATGGAGAAATAACCTCATGGAGAACTTTTGTTTCATTAAGTTCAGCAATAAGGGCAATGAGTTGTTTTTGGTTGGTAAAGGTGCTAGGCACTGGTTTTCCACATGCCCCCCTAAAATGGCCCTAAAATGCAGTAGTTCCTATCAGGCCTTAGGGGTGAGATGCACATAGAAAATACATCTAAACCAGTAATACATTCAGTCATGGAAGCCATAACAATGGAGATTTTTAGTGGTGTGTAGGGACATGCCTATAGTTGGATTTGGATAAAGATCCCATTTGGTGAGCTCAGACCAAAAACCAGTGAGCATTATCTGTTTTCTCCTCATCGTAGTGTCCGTGGTTATAGAGATCTTAGTCATATGTGCATCAGTGTCCAAAAGGCCCAGATATGCAACTCACACCTATCTCTCCATTGAACCTTAGCTCATATCCTCATATTACAACTGGGGAGATAAGAATCTTAGCCTAACCTTAATTCTTATTTATATAGAAAACGGAGAGGTTGGGTAAAAGTAATGGCAGGGGGGTTGTGTCTCGGGTTCATCTCAAGATTCACTGGGAAATGCAGAGGGAAGAGCACTTGTGTTAGTCATAGGTGTCATCATCATTTGGACTCTAGAGTGTCTGTGTGTTGGGTCACCTATGAATTCCTTGGTGGAGAGTCCATCAGTGTTCTCTGTGAGTTCCCATTGTTGAGTAACTAGACCCAGAGATTTCCTTGGGAAACCACTTAAACAGGTCATCCATAAATGGGTTCCTGATTACCATTTTTAGGTCACTTTCTTCACTGGCCAGATGATATCTATCTGTTGGTGGTTCTTCCTTTCCCTGAAATTTGTCAGTGAAGATCTGGATTGTCTTGTAAACCAATTGACATCACCTTATAAGGAGGTTTAATTGAACTAGGAAAACAGCACAGGTGGCACAAATGACACTGGAAATCTGAGTCTGGTTACCAGTCTCATCATCTACTGTTCTTGCTGCTCATTGTTGAACAAAAGGACCATCAGAGTGGCTTATCAGGCACCTTCCAGATGGTTATACGGGTGGTTAAAACACCTTTTTTCACTGTCAGGAAACTCATCATAAGTGGGCCAAACCTGAGAAAGGAGCTGGGGAAGGAGAGGGAATCAAGTGTTCACATCATTGCCCTCCCCACTTCCTTGGGCAGAGTGGCCGCTGTCAAAGCACTCTGAAAGAGGGAGTCTGTTGTGACACATCTCTTCACCAAGTTTCACAAATTACCTCCTTTTTTTTACTGGGGTATAGTTGTTTTACAATGTTGTGTTAGTTTCTACTGTACAGCGAAGTGAAGTAGAGTTCCCTGTGCTATACAGCAGGTTCTCATTAGTTATCTATACATATTAGTGTATATATGTCAATCCCAATCTCCCAATTCAGCCTGCCCCCCATTTCCCCCCTTGATGTCCATACATTTGTTTTCTGCATCTGTGACTCTATTTCTGCCTTGCAAACAGGTTCATCTGTACCGTTTTTCTAGATTCCACATATATGCCTTAATATATGATATTTGTTTTTCTCTTTCTGACTTACTTCACTCTGCATGACAGTCTCTAGGTCCATCCACATCTCTACAAATGACCCAATTTTGTTCCCTTTTATGGCTGAGTAATATTCCATTGTATATATGTACCATGTCTTCTTTATCCATTCTTCTGTCTGTCGATAGACTTTTCTCCAAAGAAGAAATACAGATGGCCAAGAGGCACATGAAAAGATGCTCAACATCACTAATTATTAGAGAAATTCAAATCAAAACTACAATGAGGTATCACCTCACACCAGTTAGAATGGGCATCATCAGAAAATCTGCAAACAATAAATGCTGGAGAGGGTGTGGAGAAAAGGGAACCCTCTTGCACTGTTGGTGGAAATGTAAATTGATACAGCCACTATGGAGAACAGTATGGATGTTTCTCAAAAAACTAAAAATAGAACTACCATATGACCCAGCAATCCCACTACTGGGCATATACCCAGAGGAAAGCGGTAATTCAAAAAGACACATGCATGCCAATGTTCATTGCAACACTATTTACAGTAGTCAGGTCATGGAAGCAACAAATAACCTCCTTAATGATAGAGGAGAAGTACCCCGGTCTAACTGGTCTCGTCAAGTCACTGGCAAAGCAATCTTTTTTTTTTTTTTTTTTTGCGATACACGGGCCTCTCACTGTTGTGGCCTCTCCCATTGCAGAGCACAGGCTCCGGGTGCGCAGGCCCAGCAGCCATGGCTCACGGGCCTAGCTGCTCCACGGCATGTGGGATCTTCCCGGCCGGGGCACAAACCCGTGTCCCCTGCATCGGCAGGCGGACTCTGAACCACCGCGCCATCAGGGAAGCCCTGGCAAAGCAATCTTGAGAGCTTTACATTCTTTTTCATTAAAAATGAGTCTCAAAAAATCACTGCATTATAGGCTGTCTTATCAATGCCAGGGACAGACTTAGCACTAACAGTAGTAGTTCAGTGAGCATGGTCTTCAGTGTCTTTGGTAACAAACTATTTTGTTTTCTGGTTTGTCTTTCTTATGTTTCATTTTGTAAAGGTAACTATCTCTCTATTTTTTTTGTTTTCTTTTTGTTCTTTCCTAAAAGATAATATACTATTCTATCAGTTTTTTATTTCATTTAACATTATATACTAGACGTTCCGCCATGTTAGTTTATGGGATCTTTTTCATTCCTTTTACAGTTGTATGTGCAGTTGTTTGGACCATACTGTACAGCATAGTTGATATTACCATAGTTTATAGTATATACCTTGGTTTATGGAACCAATCTCCTACATTTCCACATGTAAGTGGTTCTGAGTATTTTACAATTGCAGATATGCTGTAATGAATAATCTTGTGCATATACCTTTTTGTGGTTTGGTTTATGACTGTGTTTTAACCTAAAGTGTTAAGAAAACTGGAGACCAAACTGGAACATATTTGAAACCCATGAATATTAATGAAATGATGAGACAGTTTCAGTACACATCCATTAAAACTCTTCTCACCATTTTCATATCAATCCAGCATTATGGTAATTTACAGACAACTTTTGAAAATGTGAGAAAATGCTGAGGTACATTTGTCAGTAACTTGAAAGTATAGGATCAAACAGTGTATCTATTTTTCCTTTTATTGGACTAAATGCCTCTCTTTGTGTAGCTCATCGTAAAGTACCAGATGAAAATCCTGTGCTTGAGCATGGAGACTCAATGTCAGAAACTCAACTGGAAGTAAAGAAACAAAGACCTTCTAAAGGAGAAAGACTCAATAGTAAGTATAATAATTATAGATAACTTTATTTTAAATTAAACTATCAGAAGATTATTTTTCTTTGGTTCATGAACATGTATTTTATAGAAATCTTATACCTTGACTTAGAGTATGAACACCCTAAGATAACTAGAGAACAAAGGCAAAATTATTCGTACCCTTTGGTTGGTATTTCTGATCCCTTGGTCGTAGGTCAGCCACTCAGCATCTACCAAGACCCTATAACAGGTCAATAAATGTCTCTTAAAGGGTGTTTACCTTTCAGCTGACTCCTAGAGATATGGGTTTGAAAGCCGAAAGGGGTGCCTCAAGACCCCTTGTGTCAGGGGTCTTCTGCCACAGCCTCCAACTGGTAAACAGAAATGTTGCTGAGTTCTGTAACTCAAAGAGCAAATGGCGGGGGGTGGGTGGGGAAGGGCAGCCTGGTGGCCTGTCTGAGGATCTCCACGTCATCCTCTTGGTCGTGACCCCACTGAAAGGAAGAGGCCTTTCTAGTTACTCCATAGATAGGTGCCATCACGGACCATACATGGGGAATGTGACAGTGTAAGTTGCTTAATTGTCCCACCAATTGCTAGGTCTTCATTTCATTTGTGGAAGTACAGAGGACCAACGCTTGGCACACTTCTCTGGAATGAGATATCATGACCCTTACAGATCATGCTCAGGAATTTTATTAGGGTGCCAGATTACTACCTTTTCTATAATAATGACCCCACTGAGTTGCTATATGTGGGTCTGTGAGGCATCCAGTCTTTGTTTAATAGTACCCATGTTGGGCCCTAAGACAATGTCATCAATAGAGTAGAAGTCTGTTGCACCCTCTGAGAGTGGGATGTTTCCATATCATCACTTTTGTGTTGATGACGTATTTCGAGAATTTTGGTAGCCTTGTGGAAGTATGGTTGTGGTGTATGGCAGACCAACCCGCAAAAAGGTATACTGATCATGATCATCCACAATAAAGGGAGGCTGAAAATGGCTTTCGTTATATCAACTGCTGCATACCAAGTTCCCTCAACTTCAGACAATAGCCTGTATCACATTCACAATGTCAGATACCATAGATGTAAGGGCTACACTATGACACTGAGCTGTGTATATCAAATGAGTCTCTGTGCATCTAAAGCTGTGGGCACAAGTTGACTGAGTTATTGAATAGTTAAATAGTCTCATGGAAAACTTTCACTCCATGAAGCAGTCATTTTTCTTCCTCAGGTAGGTATTTGGGGAGAAAAAAGCACTAGGCACTGGTAATTGGATTGGTTCACAGTCTAACACATGCCAACTAAAATGGCCCTAACTGCAGCAATTCCTGTTAGGAGTTAATACAAAGCAGGGATTCACATTGACAATTCATTTATAGTAATGATAACGTATATTAATGGGGCCATAACAATGGAAATTTATAGTGATCTAAAGGGAAACACCCATCGTTGGATCTGGATAAGGATCCCATTGGTAATGGCCTCAGACCCAATGACCTGTGACCCTTACCCAGATCCCTCACCCTTACCCAGTGAACATTATGTGTTTCTCCATCATGCTGGTGTCAGGAGTTGTGATCACAGTCACATAGCCCCAGTATCCAAAAGACCCAAGAAATGCAGTTCTTTCCTACCTCCCCATTAAACGCTGACCTTAGCATAGGTCCTCATGTTCCTACTGAGGACAAAGGGACTTGGTCTAACTCATAGTCTTGTTCATTCTTGAAAGCAGAGTGTTCTTGATAAAGGTTGCTGGGCTCTCAGTCTCACGTCAAAATTCAATGGAAAGACCTGAGCAATAGCACTTGTATTAGTCATCACCCCCGCGTGGACCCCAGTTCAGCTTCCTTTCAGGCATCCCTTGGCCCACTACCAGGCCATGAGTTCCTTGGTAGTGAGCCCATCAGCCTACCTCTTTGACACCTCGTTATTGGATATTCACCCATAGATCTCTTATAGAGATCTAGGTCTAGATTGTCCAGGAGTAGGTTATTGATTACCATTTTCACATTGCTTTTACTGTTGGTCAGTCACTGCTACCTTGGCAGTAGGTGCTATTCCATGTCCAACAGTTTTGCAGTTAATGTCTAAATTGTCTAGTGCCAAATGACCTGACCTTATGAGGAGGCTTACTTGAGCTTGATACCTACCTAGCAAGGGTGGCATGAATGAATCAAGAAATCTGAGTCTGGTTAAGAATCTCACTCTCCTCACTCTATCAGTGTAGACCCTGGGACCACCAGCGTAGCACAGAGGGACACTGTCACTTCTGCAGTGGTGATCCAAACATGTTTTTCAGTGGTATAGAACTCATCACAGATTGGTCATCCTGTCAGAGCCAAAATAGTACCCAGATGAGGAAGGAGAGAGTCTCAGATGTTTGCTTTTTTTATTCCCCACTTTTCTTCCACCTCCTCAGCCAATATGACTGCTGTCAAGACTCTCTAAAGAAGTTGTTTTGTAGTGACAGGCCCAACAGTGTGTGTGACCTTCTCCTTCACCAAGTTTAACAAGATTAATCCCTTTAATATGGAGGCAAACTACCAGGTTTCTAAGATTTCTTTTGCTACTGGGTCATGCAGGGTCTCCCACAACTTTAGATCCCATCACTGGTGGACCATAAGCAGTAGCCACAAATTGCTTCCCTAGCTTTCTCAGAGTCCCTCTGGTGAATCTCTAATTTGATTGACCCAGCAGGTGTCTCAGCCAGTGAATCGAGGTCTAAAGAGAAGGAACTTTGCTCCCCCCTCAGAACTGAAAAGCCTATAAAAATAAAATAGCACTCTCCTAGAGCACCCTGTGTGGTCTGTTAGCCCTGTCCAAAGCACATTGGCCTGGCTGCCCCAGGAGGCTCTCAGACTTCTGTCTAATGATCCTATGGTACCCTCTCCCCCATCACTCCAGAAATGTCCCACTGATTTACTGAGCACATCCCAAAGTGTGCCTTCCCAAAAGGCATTGAGCTTCACTTACCCTGCTTGCTGCTCCAATCTGTCTGAGAGAGAAATGCCAGTTTTTGAGTTGGTCAATTAAAATAACAAGCCAAACTAAAAGTAACAAACCTTTGTTCACTTACCTCAATAGTTCAAGCAGTAAAGGACCCCAGCTCTAGCAATGTTCTGTTTTCCCACTTGAAATAGCAGTGGGTGAGGGTTAGATGTATCAGTGCAAACTGGTATGAGATGTAGGAGAGGATCATCTCACAGCTGAAGGAGCACCAGACAAAAGGCTCTTGCTATTTTATGGGTCCTACGCCCTCAAAAGGTAGTGGTGGGAGGGATGGGAGTAGAAACATCCTGAATACTGAATCATAACTGAGAAAAGTTTCTTCAAGCCCCGCCCACCCCCCATAAGGTAGTCTAGGCAGTGGCAGTGCCCGAACAATACAGTGTCCCAGTCAAGTCCCACCCCCGCCTCCATTTGACGGTGACTGGGCTAAGAATGCAGTGTACTTGAGAGAGTGATGGGGGCGGGAGGCCTGTGTCCCCTGCAGTGCACTGGCTATGCATCAAGTCTCTGTGGGTTGAGAAACTTCTTTTCCCCATGGTAACTGCCAGGTAATGCCTTTATAATTGTCTGTGATTGTGCCTGAAAGATCACACATGAGATCCAGCCTGGCGTCAGGTTTCTTAAGTATATTCACACTTTTATATATGTACTTGTATATACATATGTAGTTATACACATATATTAGCCTGTATACCTACACGTGTGTATATAAACCTGCATAGACATATTTAGAATTTATGATAAATCTTGGAAACCTTCAATTCTACTTCATCCCCTCAGGGCTTGTTCTGCCTACTTCCATTTCATGTGTGCATGTCCTTTCTTCCACTTCGTGAATACTCTCTCTGAATAATATAACACATCTACTCATTTGGTCCATCTTGTTATGCCTATAAAATTATTTTGGAATTTCTTCGCCTATAGGTATGGAAAAACAATCCTGAAAATATTTTGTCATGTGTTTACAGTCTCTCCACACTTCTGCCCATGAATGAGCGTATATGTCAAATATTGTATTGATGAGTTACTTGCATTAGTACTTTTTTTCTTTCAGTAGGTTCATTTCTTTAAGTTTGCTTTCAGTTTTAGTTCCTCTTTTGTTATTTAATTTTATTTTTGAAACATGTGGAACCTGACCCTGCTTCCAAAAGTAAAAACTATACAAAAAGGTATACTTAGAGGAGTAGCATTTCTTCTTCAGTTCTCTCCCTTTTACCCTATGGGTAACCAACTACATTGTTTTCTATCTCACTTGTTTTTCATTTTGTAAAGGTAAGTATCTCTCTAATTCTCTCCCTCTCTCTCTCTCTGTCTCTCTCTGTCTCTTATTTCCTTATTTTCCCTTCTTCCTTACCTAGAAGGTACCATACAACTTTTCACCTTTGGGTTTTTTTTTTCCACTTGATATTATCTTCTTGAAATCCCTCCAAGTCAGTTTATAGAGGTTCATTTGATCCTTTTTACATGTCTACATACAACAGTTTGTACCATGTTATTTACCATAATTTACCAAGTTTATAGTATATGTATTAGCTTGTTTATCTATTCTCCCATGCATGAACATTTATATGCAATTACGAATAATGCTGTAATTAGCAAATTGTACACTTGCATTTTGTTGATTGGTCTATGAAGTCTATGTGATCTGTAAAATATAAATAACCTAAGAGAAATAGAGACAAATGTAAACTATGTATAATGCCTGGAAATGTTTATGAGATAATGAGAAAGAGTCAAAACACATCTATTTATTAAACTCCTCTCACAGTCTTATCAGATCTAGCATTATGGTGACTTCACTATAACTTCAGAAAAGTGAGAATGTTGCTGTATTCTTATTATAAATTTGATATATAGGGATTTATAATAGTTGTATTTTTCTATTCAGTGGACTAAGTATATCTCTTATGTAGCTCATGATAGAGCATCAGATGAAAATCTTATATGTGAGCATCAAGAACCAATGTCAAAAACCCAAATGCAAGTAAAGAAGCAAAGAGAGAAAAGACACAGTCAGTATACTAACTACAGATAACTTTAAGTTATTTAAAATTAATTACAGCTAAAGACCTTCTTCTTTGGTTCATAAATCTGTATTTTAATGGATATTTTGGAGAAATTTTATACTTTAACCTAAAGTATAAATACCCTAAGATAACTAGAGGATAAAAGCTAAAGTTATGAAACTTTTGGTCAGTATTTCTGATTGTAATATTTTTCATAGTCATGGTTCATGCACTCAGTATCCACTAAACCAATAATAGGCACATAATTGTCTCTCAAAAGGTGTGTACCTTTCACCCTACTACAGGAAATTAGGCATACGGAAGCCTAAATTAATCCACTATCTTGTGGAATTGCCTTCTTCCAAAGACTCTAAATGATGAACAGAGAAGTTGCTGAGAGCTGTATCTCAATTCATTATCAGAGGGGCCAAGGAGAAGTGTGACCTGGGAGGCCTGTTGGATGGCCTCCAGGCCATCCGCTTGAGATCCATTCAAATGTAGGTGCATTTTTGGAAACTTAATAGTTGGTTGCAGTCAGGATCCCACTGAGGGGAATGTAAGAGTGTCAGTAGCAGAATAGCTCCACAGATTTTTGGGACTCTTGTATTTGTTGTGAGTAAGAGGACAAATATTGGTGGTTATCTCCTCAAGATGATACGTATTGTGCTTTCCCACACAGTCCTTGTCCATGTCCCTGTTAATGACCCAGCTGTGTTGCTGAGTATGGGTCAACATAGCATCAGTCCCTGTAGGGTAGTACACATGCCTGGGCCCACCAGGAGGATGCCACCAATATAGTGGGCAGCTAGTTGGGAGTGGGTCTTCTTCCTGCTCATGGCCTTGTGGGAAGGACATTAAAGGTGTGTTGCAATCCATTACACAAGAGGCAAACTGATCCTGATCATCTGTGTGGACAGTGATGCTGAGAAGGGCATTTGCAATGCGAATTACTTTATACCTGTTTCCCTCAGCTTGGGCAAGAGCCTCTATGGCAGTCACAGTATCCAGTAAGGCCAGTGTCCTGATCTGTACCACAGCATTAAGCTGCCTGTAATCCAGTGTGTAGGCATGTTAGGCCATATGCACAGGTTCATTCAATTATTGAATGGAGAGGTAATCTCACAGAGATGTTTGGCTTACCTAAACTCAGCAAAGAAGGCAGGCATTTGTTTTTCTTTGCTTAGTAGTTGTTTTTGGAGACGAATCTCTAGGCACTGGTAGTCTGGTAGGTTTACAGTCTTCCATATGCCCCACTAAAATGACCCTGAGTGCAGTAGCGCTCATCACGGCTTGGTGCTGATGTGAGTTGGAGTTCACATAGAAAATACACCTGTACTCGTTAAATATTCAGTAGTGGGGGCCATAAAATAGAGGTATATAGTGTCCAAAGGCACCCCCCACCATGGCCAGGTGTAAGTCTACGTCAAAAAGCATTAACTGTTTTCCTCTCATCCTGGCGTCACAGTTGTGGAGGTAACAGTCATTGGTAAACTAGTAGCCAAATGGCCCAAGGTATGCAGTCTCCCCCCACTGCCCCTATGAACTCTGAGTTGGTATATATTCTTAGGTGCCAAAGGGGACATAGGGACTTGGCCTAATCCCTAATTTTGTGTAATTTTATAAGCCAAGCATTCTGGGTAAAAATAGAGTTCTCCATTTCATCTTGAGACTGCTGGGAGGAGCAGAAGGAATAGCATGTGTATTAGTAATAAGTGTCATCACCATTTTGGTTCTCGTGGGGCTGTGTGTTGGCCCCCATGGCTCAGTACCTGTCCACAGGATGCTTGGTAGAGTCCATCCATCCCTTCCTTGAGCCTCCATTGCTGGGTAACTAGACAGTGTTTCCAGCAGCAGGGAACTCACCATGGGTGGGCGGAAATTTTCAGAAACCAAATGTCAACCAGAAGAGGAAAGGGAGTGTCTTAGGTGTTTGTGTCTTTTCTTCCCCACCCCCTTCCTTGTCCTCCTTGGACAAAGTGCTCCATGTCAGGGAACTCAGAACCAGGGGTTCTGTTGGGACACCGCCAACAAGGTGCCACTGTCCTTCACGAAGTTAACAAGAGTAGCTCCTCCATGGTGGAGTCTCTGTAGTCTCCTCAGGTTGCTGGTCAAGTGAAACTGAGAAATCTGGATCCTTTTTCATTAGACATGAGTTTCAAAACCTCACTGTTTTCATTAGACATGAGTTTCAAAACCTCACTGTATCACGGGCTATCCATCAGTGCCAGAGACAGGCTAAGAGTTAATAGTAGTCACTGGGTACAACTCAGCCAGCACTTTCTGCAGTGACTTCTGTAACCCTCCAGGTTGTCTTTTGGTTTATATTTTCTCTGTTTCATCTTTTGAAGATAAGTTATCTTTTGTCTTTTTTTTTTCCCTTTTCTTCTTTCTTTCTTAAAAGTTAGCCTGTTAAAATTCTCTCTTTCAGGTTTTTTTCCTTCATTAAGCCTTACATCCTAGAAATGCTCCCAAGTCAGTTTGTCAGGATGTTTTTCATTTCCTCTTATACCTATTTGTACAGCTGTGTGCGCTACATTATATCCCATAGTTTATATTTTCATAGTTTACATACACTACTTTAGCTTACCAATTCGTATGCTTGTATGCTTAAGTGGTTTTGAGTATTTTGCAAATACAGGTATGCTGCAGTGAATAATATTGAACATATCTATTTTCCTTGTTTGATCTGTCAGTGTGTATTAACTGAAAACATCAGGAAAACTCAGAAAACGAGAGACTAATATAAAACATATTTAAAATTAGGAATATTAATGATATGAAAAAATACTTTCCACACACACTCATTAAGACTCATAGTTTTCACATCTGATCTCGCATTATGGTGATTTACTTATAACTTCATGTAAATGGGAGAAAATACCACTGTTCTCTGCTTTAAATTTGAAATCTAGGGATCTCTTTTTTTATTTAATGGACTAAATCCTTCTCTTTATGTAGCTCAGGATGAAGTACCAGATGGAAATCGTATGCTTGAGCATCAAGATTCTGTGTCAAAATCAGAGATTCAAGTGAAGAAACAAAGCCCTCACAAAGGGGAAAGACATATTAGTAAGTACAAAAGCTACAGAAGACTTCAAGTGATTTTAAATTAAGCTCATTACAAGATGTTTTTATTTTGGTTCACGGATACATGTTTTTTGAGCATATGTTTTATAGAAATTTTACACTTTGACTAAAGTGTGAATACCATGAGATAACTAGAGAAAAACAGCAGAAATATTGAACCCTTTGGTTGGAATTTCTGTTCTTAAGATTATTTTATGACCAGAAGATGAATGCCCCAAGGCCCAATAGCAGGTGAATAATTGTCTCTCCAAAGTAGTGTGCCTTTCAGCTGACTCCAGGTAATTATGGGTACAGAAGTCCAATGGATTCCTCTACGTTTCACAGCAGGCTTTTGCCATAGGCTCCAATGGCAAACAGATGTTTCTGAGATCTGTAAATCAAGCATCAGATGGGGGTCATGGGACCTGTTGGAGGGTCCTTAGGGCACCCTCTTGGTTGTGTCCTCACTGAAAGGAAGCAGCCTTTCTGGTAACCCCATAGATGGGTGTCATCAAGGGCTCCACATGGGCAAATGAGAGTGCAAGTGGTCAAAGAATGTCACTAATTGCTGGACCGCTTTTTATTTATTGGAGTTGATTAGCCCAAGTGTGGCAGTCTTATCCTCTGGAATGAGATGTCATGCCCCTTAGAGGACATGTCCAGGAATTTCACTAAGTTACCAGGTAACTAACTGTACCTTGTGTGTACTGATGGCCCAGCCAAGAGCTACTGGTGGGTTCACAGTGCATCTAATCCTTGTTGGGGGTGTCCTTGTCTGGGCCCACTTGAATGAAAACTAGTCCTCCCTTTGAGAGCAGGCTGCTTAGACGTCATGGGCTGTGCCCTGATTATAGATATTTGAGCAATTTGGTGGCCATGTGAAGGACATTAGTAGGATATTGCAACTCCTTTCATATAAGGTTAAACTAATAACTGGGATCATTTATGTGGAGAGGCATGCAGCAAAGGGCATTTGGTTTGCATATTGAGGTCCTTCAGTTTGGAAAACAGCCTGTATGACAGTTACAGTGTAGGTACCACCGGGTCTCACCGCTGTACTATAGCACTGACCTACCAAAATCAATTGAGTCACATGTACTTGAGGCTGTGTGCAAAGATCACGTTAGTTATTCAAATGGGAAATAGTCTCATGGAGAAATTTCTGTTTATTAAGCTCAGCAGTGAGAGCAGTTTATGTCTTTTTCTTCCCAGGAATTAGTTTAGGGAGACACAAGTGGGAGGCACTGTTTAGTCTGGAGGTTCTCAGTCTTCCACGTGCCCCTCTAAAATGCCCCTAAATACAGCAGTTCCCATGAGGGAACTGAATTCGAGTGTGGGTGCACATAGAAGATACATCTACATCATTACACATTCAGTAGTGAGGACCATAAAAATGGAGTTTTGTGGTTGCCTGAAAGGATACACTCACAGTGTAGTGTTTGACCAAGGGTGTCCTTGGTGGTGGCCTCAGATGAAAAGCCAGAGAGCTTTATCTCTTTCCCCCAGCACCTGGTGTCAGAGGCTATGGAGATCATGGTCACCTGTGCACCAGTAGCCTAAGGGCTGTAGAAATGCAGCAGTGCCCCACCCCACTTTGAATTCTGACCTTGGCATACATGCTCAGATCACCACCCGTGGCAGGAATATTTTGTGTATGTATGTGTGTGTGTATATATATTTATATATATATATACACACACACACACACACACATACAACAGATATATATAGATAGGTAGATCAATAGATATTGCCTAGAAATGTTAGTGTTACACCTTCTTTAACAAATGCCCATTAAAAATATCCTCTCAAATTTTATGTCACATCTGACATTATGGTAATTTACTTATAACTTTATCAAAATGAGAGAAAATTTTGCTGTATATATGTTATAAATTTGAAATCTAGAGATTGCATACTAGATATGTTTTTCCATGGAGGAACTAAATGCATCTCTTTATGTAGCTCATGATGACACACCAGACAAAAATCCTGTGCTTAAACATCAAGAGTCAGTGTCAGAACTCCCCACGCAAGTACAAAAACAAATAACTTCCAGAGGAGGACAACACAGTAGTAAGTATAACAAATATAGGTACCTTTAAATGTTAAAAAAGTAATCACATCAGAACTTATTTCTTTAGTTCATGAATATGTATTTGAGCATATAATTTATAGGAATTTTACACTTTGATCTAAATGTGAATACCATAAAACAACTAGAGAAGAAGAAACATTTAACATTTGGTTGGAATTTCTTGTTATAAAACTACTTCATGGTGGGACTTCTGCACTCAGTGTCCACCAAGATCCGTAACTGGTCAGTAGTCTTTCAAAGGGTGTTTACTTTCAGTCAACAATAGAAGATTATGAGTCCAAAGCCAGCTGGCACCTCTGATGTGTGGCAGTGTTCTTTTGCCAGAGGCTCCAATTGGCAAACAGAGAGGTTGCTGAGACCCGCAACCTAAAAGGCGGTAGATTCAAGGGGGCAAGGAAAAGGGTTGCCTGTGTAGCCCGTTGGAGGGTCTCTAGGGTATCCTGTTGTCAGGCCCCACTCAGGGTAAAGGTCTTTTTGGTTACCTGATTGATGGGTGCTGTCATCAAGGTGGCCTTGTAGGGGAAGTTGTGAGTACCAGTATCTGAATACTCCCACAAGTCATTGGGCATCCTTTGTGTTTGTTGGGGCTGAGAGCCTGAGCATGACTAAAACTAGGCAGTTATTGTCTCCGGACTGAGAGCTACTGTCCCTTCCCAGTTTATTCCCAGAAATTTCCCAGGATTCATAAGCCCTTGTGCCTTGTCCATAGTAATGTCCTAGACATGTTGCTACATGTGCGTCAAAATGGCATACAGTCCTGGTTGAGTAGTACCCTTTCCTCAACCCACTAGGAGGCATTCATTAATATATGGAAGGCTAGGGCTCCATCTGGAAGTGGGACTTCTTCCTGCTCATGGCCTTGTGGAAGGGCATTAAAGGTGTATTGCAACACATTGCACCAAAGGCAAACTGATCCTGATCCTCTGTGTGGACAGGGATGCTGAAAAGGGCATTTGCAATGTGAATTGCTTCATACCTATTTCCCTCAGCTTGGGCAAAAGCTGTGTCAGTCAGTGTCAGGTAATACTATTGCCATAGTTGTACTACATCACTGAGCCTGATTTTTGCTTGAGTTTCCAGGTACCCAAGGCCTTTTGCAAAGCTCAGATAATGAACCTTGGCTTCCTTAAGCACAGCAATGGGGGCAGTTTTGTTTGTTTGTTTTTGAATTCCTGAGGCAATTAATGCTGTTTTTGAGAGACAATACTGCTAGCAGGTAATAGTTTGGTAGGTTTACAGTCTTCCATATGCCCCACTAAAATGGTCTTAAATGCAATAATATCCTTTAGGCTTTAGAGTAAGTGTAATCTGGTATACATATCGATAATATATCTATAACAATAATCCATTCAGTAGTGGTGCCACAATAATGATATGTTACACCTGTAGTCAGGCTGGGTAAGGATCTTGGTGGTGTTGGCTTCAGACAGAAAATCAGAGAGCATTATCAATTTTCTCATTCTCATTCCAGGGGATTGGGGGTCACCATCAACTGTGGACCATTACCAAAAGGCCCAAGAAATGCAATTCTCCCTCATGTGTACTCTGAACTTTGACCCTTGGCATAGGATCTCACTCCTTCACTCTGGACTTAGGAACATTGGACATTTCATAGTCTTGTTTAATCCAAAAAGTTTGGGTAAAAGTTGGTAAGGCTCTATGATTCATTTTAGAATTTACTGGAAGAAGGAAAAGAAATAGCACTTCTGTTAGTCATAGGGGTCATTATTACCTGGCATACCCTATAGGGGTTGCCATTTGGCCCCTTAAGGTATGCTACTTGGCCATGAGTTTCTAAGTAGAGAACCCATTAATCTCTTCTTTTGAGCTCCCACTGTTTAAAAAACAGACCCAGAGGTATTGGGAGAGCACTACCCAAATTCTCCACTAGTGTGTTCCCAGTTACCATTTTCATGTCACCTTATGTGATAGTCTCTCTCTGTTATTTTGGCAGTAGTTACATTTTCCCTGCCCAGGAATTTGTCAGTTAAGTTCTGGATTATGTCACTAACAGACGGACCTGATGTTATGAGGAGCTTTAATTGAGCTTGATAACCAGCAGGAGTGGCACTAATGAACCTAGAGTCTTGTTAACAATCTCATCATCCACCACTGTCACTCTCTCATTGTAGAACCAAGGGACCACCAGTGTAGTTTGCAGGGCTGCTATCCTCTGGAAACTTGTTCTAAACATGTGTTTTAGTCATAGAGAACCCATCACTGGTGGGCCAAAGCTGTCACAGCCCAAATGGTTTCTAGCTGAGGAAGAAGGACTTGAGTGTTCCTCTTAGCCTCCTTGATCAAACTTTCTGCTGTCAGACACTCCTAAGGAGGTCCACCCACGAAGTGCCACTGATCCTCACTAACTTTAAGAAGAGCTAACACCAGTCCTTCTCAAACTCTTCCAAAATTGCAGAGGGAGAAACCCTCCCAAATTCATTCTACGAAGCCACCATCACCCTGATACCAAAACCAGAAAAAGGCATCACAAAAAAAGAAAAGTATAGACCAGTATCACTGATGAACATAGATGCAAAAATCCTGAACAAAATGCTAGCAAACAGAATCCAACAGCACATTAAAAGGATCATACACCACAATCAAGTGGGATTTGTCCCAGGGATGCAAGGATTCTTCAATATACACAAATCAATCAGTGTGATACACCACATTAACAAATTAAGGAATAAAAACCATATGATCATCTCAATAGATGCAGAAAAGGCTGTTGACAAATTTCAACACCCATTTATGATAAAAACTCTCCATTAAATGGGCATAGAGGGAACCTACCTCAACATAATAAAGGCCATATATGACAAACCCACAGCAAGCATCATACTCAATGGTAAAAAACTGAAAGCATTTCCACTAAGATCAGGAACAAGACAGGGATGTCCACTCTAACCACTCTTATTCAACTTAATTTTGGAAGCCCTAGCCACAGCAATCAGAGAAGAAAAAGAAATAAAAGGAATCAAATTGGAAAAGAAGTAAAACTGTCACTGTTTGCCAATGACATGATATTATACATAGAAAATGCTGAAGATGCCACCAGAAAACTACTAGAACTAATCAATGAATTGGGTAAAGTTGCAGGATACAAAATTAATGCACAGAAATCTCTGGCATTCCTATACACCAACAATGAAAAATCAGAAAGAGAAATTAAGAAAACACTCCCATTTACCATTGCAACAAAAAGAATAAAATACCTAGGAATAAACCTGCCTAAGGAGGCAAAAGACTTGTATTCAGAAAACTGTAAAACACTGTTGAAAGAAATCAAAGATGACATAAACAGATGGAGAGATATACCATGTTCTTGGATGGGAAGAATCAGTGTTGTGAAAATGACTATACTGCCCAAAGCAATCTACAGAGTCAGTACACTCCCTATCAAACTACCAATGGCATTCTTCACAGAATTAGAACCAAAAACCTTACAATTTGTATAGAAACACAAAAGACCCCGAATAGTCAAAGAAATCTTGAGAAAGAAAAACGGAGTTGTAGGAATCAGGCTCCCTGACTTCAAACTATACCACAAAGCTACAGTAATAAAGACAGTATTGTATTGGTGCAAAAACAGCCATTCTGGCTGGTGTGAGGTGATGTCTTATTGTGGTTTTGATTTGCATTTCTCTCATAATTAGTGATGTTGAACATCTTTTCATGTACCTCTTGGCCATCTGTATGTCTTCTTTGGAGAAATGTCTATTTAGGTCTTCTGCCCATTTTTTTTAATTGGGGTTGTTTGTTTTTATGCTATTAAGCCACATGAGCTGTTTGTAAATTTTGAAGACTAATCCCTTGTTGGTTGCTTCGTTTGCAGATATTTTCTCCCATTCTGTGAGTTGTCTTTTTGTTTTGTTTATGGTTTCCTTTGATGTGCAAAAGTTTGAGTTTAGTTAGGTCCCGTTTGTTTATTTTTGTTTTTATTTCCATTACTCTGGGAGATGGATCAAAAAAGATATTGCTGCCATTTATGTCAGAGAGTGTTCTGCCTATGTTTTCCTCTAAGAGTTTTATAGTGTCCAGTCTTACATTTAGGTCTTTAATCCATTTTGAGTTTATTTTTGTGTATGGTGTTAAAGAGTGTTCTAACTTCGTTTTTTTACATGTAGCTGTTCAGTTATCACAGCACCATTGATTGAGGAGACTGTCTTTCCTCCATTGTATAGTCTTGCCTCCTTTGTCACAGATTAATTGGCCATAGGTGCATGGGTTTATTTCTGGGCCTCCTACCCTATTCCATTGATCTATATTCCCATTTTTTTCCAGTACCATACTGTTTTAATGACTGTAGTTTTGTAGTATAGTCTGACATCAGGGAGCTTGATTCCTCCAGCTCTGTTTTTCTCTCTCAAGATTGCTTTGGCTATTCGGGGTCTTTTGTGTCTCCACGCATATTTTAAGATTTTTTGTTCTAGTTCTGTGAAAAATGCCATTGGTAATTTGATAGGGATTGCATTGAATCTGTAGATTGCCTTGGGTAGTATAGTCATTTTGACAATATTGATTCTGCCAAGCCAAGAATATGGTATATCTTTCCGTCTGTTTGTGTCAACTTCTGTTTCTTTCATCAGCATCTTATAATTTTCAGAGTACAGGTTTTTTGCCTCCTTAGGTAGGTTTATTTTCAGGCATTTTATTCTTTTTGATGTGATGGTAAATGGGATTGTTCCTTTAATTTCTCTTTCTGATCTTTCATTGTCAGTGTATAGAAATGCAACAGATTTCTGTGTATTAATTTTGTAACCTGCAGATTTACCAAATTCTTTGATGAGCTCTAGTAGTTTTCTGGTAGCATCTTTAGGATTTTCTATCTATAGTATTATGTCATCTGCAAACAGTGACAGTTTAATTTCTTCTTTTCCAATTTGGATTTCTTTTTCTTCTCTGACTTCTGTAGCTAGGACTTCCAAAGCTATGTTGAATAAAAGTGGTGAGAGTGGGGCTTCCCTGGTGGCGCAGTGGTTGAGAATCTGCCTGCCAATGCAGGGGACACGGGTTCGAGCCCTGGTCTGGGAAGATCCCACATGCCGTGGAGCAACTGGGCCCGTGAGCCACAACTACTGAGCTTGTGCATCTGGAGCCTGCGCTCCGCAACAGGAGAGGCCGCGACAGTGAGAGGCCCACACACCGCGATGAAGAGTGGCCCCCGCTCGCCACAACTAGAGAAAGCCCTCGCACAGAAACGAAGACCCAACGCAGTCAAATAAATAAATAAATAAAATAGATTTATAAAAAAAAAAAAAGTGGTGAGAGTGGACATCCTTATCTTGTTCCTGATCTTAGAAGAAATGTTTTCAGCTTTTCACCGTTGAGTTTGATGTTATCTGTAGGTTTGTCGTATATGGCCTTTATTATGTTGAGGTATGTGCCCTCTATGCCCACTTTCTGGAGAGTTTTTATCACAAATAGGTGTTGAATTTTCTTAAAACCTTTTTCTGCATCTATCGAGATGATCATATGGTTTTTATTCTTCAGTTTATTGATGTGATGTATCACACTCATTGATTTGTGGATCTTGAAAAGTCCTTGCATCCCTGGGGTAAATCCCCCTTGATCATGGTGTACAATCTGTTTACTATATTGTTGGATTCAGGTTGCTAGTATTTTGTTGAGGATTTTTGTGTCTGTGTTCATCAGTGATATTGGCCTGTAGTTTTCTTTTTTGTGTGGTATCCTTGTTTGGTTTTGGTATCACAGTAATGGTGGCCTCATAGAATGAGTTTGGGAGTTTTCCTTCCTCTGCAGTTTTTTGGAACAGTTTCAGGATAGGTGTTAACTCTTCTCTAAATGTTTGATAGAATTTGTCTGTGAAGCCACCTGACCCTGGACTTTCGTTTGTTGGGAGTTTTTTAATCACAGTTTCAATTTCAGTACTTATGATTGGCCTGTTCATATTTTCTGTTTCTTCCTGGTTCAATCATGGTAGACTGTACGTTTCTAAGAATTTGTCCATTTCTTCCAGGCTGTCCATTTTATTGGCATATATTTGCTTGTAGTAGTCTCTTACGATTCTTTGTATCTCTGTGGTGTCACAACTTCTCCTCTTTCATTTCTAATTTTAGTGATTTGAGTCCTCTCCTTTTTTTCTTGATGAGTCTGGTTAAAGGTTTATCAATGTTGTTTATCTTTTCAAAGAACCAGCTTTTAGTTTCATTGATCTTTGCTGTTGTTTTTTTCATCTCTATTTCATTTATTTCTTCTCTGATCGTCTACTAGCTAGGTTTTGTTTGTTTTCTTTCTCTGGTTCCTTTAGGCATAAGTTTAGGTTGTTTAATTGAGATTTTTCTTGTTTCCTGAGGTAAGATTGTATTGCTATAAAATTCCTTCTTAGAACTGCTTTTACTGCCTCTCATAGGATCATTGTGCTTTCATGTTTATTTGTCTGTAGGCATTTTTTGGTTTCCTCTTTGACTTCTTCAGTGAGCCATTGGTTGTTTAGTTGCATATTTTTAGCCTCCACGTGTTCGTGTTTTTTACAGTTTTTTTTTTCTTGTAGTTTATTTCTAATTTCATAGTGCTGTGGTCACAAAAGATGATTGATATGATTTCAGTTTTCTTAAATTTACCAAGGCTCGCTTTGTGGCCCAGCATGTGTTCAGTCCTGGTGAATGTTCTGTGTGCACATGAGAAGAATGTGCTGCTGCTTTTGGATGGAATGCTCTAGAAATATCAATTAAGTCCATCTGTCTAATGTGTCATTTAAGGCCTGTATTTCCTTATTAATTTTCTATCTGGATGAGCTGTCCATTAATGAAAGTGGGGTGTTAAAGTCCCCCACTATTACTGTGTTGCTGTTGATTTCTCCCTTTATGGCTGTTAGTATTTGCTTTATATATCAAGGTGCTCCTATATTGGGTGCATATATATTTACAGTTGTTATATCTTATTCTTGGATTAATTCGTTGATCATTATGTAGTGTCCTTCTTTGTGTCTTTATTTATTGTAGTGTCCTTCTTTGATTCTGTAAAACAGTCCTTATTTTAAAGTCTATTTTGTCTGATAGGAGTATTGCTATTCCAGCTTTCTTTTGATTTCTATTTGCGTGGAATATCTTTTTCCATCCCGTCACTTTTAGTCTGTATGTGTCCCTAGATCTGAAGTGGGTCTCTTGCAGACAGCGTGTATATGGATTTTATGTTTGTATCTATTCAGCCAGTCTGTGTCTTATGGTTGGAGCATTTAATCCGTTTATGTTTAAGGTAATTATCGATATGTATGTTCTTATTGCCTTTTTGTTACTTGTTTTGGATTTGTTTTTGTAGATCTTTTTTCTTCCCTCCCTCTTTTGTTCTCTTTGTGATTTGATGACTAACTTTAGTGTTGTGTTTGGATTCCTGGCGGGTATGGGATTTGATTTTGTGATTGTGCCCCTCCTACCATCTCGTTTTGGCTTCTTCTTTGTCTTTGGATATAGGGTATCTTTCTTTTGGTAGGTTCCAGCTTTTTTTCATTGGTGGTTGTTCAGCAGTTAGTTGTGATTTTGGTGGTTCTGTAAGAAGGGGGTGAAATCATGTCCTCCTACTCCACCATCTTGAGCTAATCCCAAGTCCTTTTCTATAGAGTTTTAAATTAAATACATCAGAAGAACTTTATCTGGTTCATGAATGTGTCTTTGTACATATATTTTATAGACGTTTTAAACTTTGACATAAAATATGAATACCCTAACAAAGCTATAGAACAAAAGCAAATGTATTCTATGTTTTGGTTGGAATTTCTTGTCCTAAGATTATTACATGACCAAGGTCATGCTCTCAAGGCCAATAACAGACCAATAATTGTCCCATAAAGGATATGCACCAACTGTCTCATAAAAGATATGCAATTTTTAGCCAGCTCTGGCAGATTGTGGACCCAAAGTCCATTGAATGCCTCTGATGTATGGTAGTGGCCTTCTGCCATAGATTCCAGTAGGCAAAGAGAGATGTTACTGAGAGTCCTAACTGAAATAGCAAACGAAAATCAGAGGGGTCCACAAAAAGGACATCTGGGGTAGTCAGTTGAATGGCTTCCAGGGGATCCTGTCCATCAAGGCCCCAGTCAAATGTAGTCATCTTTATGGTAACCTGATTGTCGGGTGCTGTGTGATCCCTGTGAGAGTGTGGTGGTATCCGTATAGTCCCACCAATTGTTCAGATGGTTTTTATTTAGGGGGACAGAGAGGGCCGAAAACATGACAGTCATCTTCCCTGGATTATGCCCTTACAGATCATGCCCAGGAATTTTACTTCATTTTTAGGTCCATGTACCTTGTTAATAACAGCCTAGCTACATGATACTTGTAGGTGAACAGGACATCCAGTTCTTTTTGGGTAGTGCCCTTGTCTGAGCCCACTAGGATGATTTCATCAATAGAGTGGAAGGTTAGTGCTCCCTCAAGGAGCAGGACTTTTTCCAAGTCTTTACCTATGCATTATTACAGGTAGAGAATTTAGGGAGTCTCATGGAAGGACATTAGTGGTGTAATACAACCCATATTGCGTACAGCAAACTAATTCTGAACATGCTTATGGAGAGGGATGCTGAGAAGGGCATTTGTGATGTCAACCACAGGACACCAAGATTCTTTATCTTGGATGATAACCTCTATAACTGTCACAATGTCAGGTACCACTGGTGCCATAGGTAGCTCTAATGCTTTGTGTAACCCTAATCAGTTTAGAGTCTGGGCACCAAAGGTCTTGCACACAGTCCAGGTGGAGTTACTGAATGGAGAAATAGTTTACAGATATTTGTTGGCCTTTGAAAGCTCAACAATGAAGACAGTTGCCCCTTTTTATTACCAAGGCCTGTGACTTTGTTTTTGGTAGACAGAGGTGCTAGTTGCCAGTAGTTTGGTAGATCATAATCTTTCACATACCCCACTAAAATACCCTAACTTTAAATCTTATCTTGGTGGGGGGTGGTTAGTGCCGCTTGATATAAAAAGTACTTGATATAAAAAGTACATTTCTACCAATAACATATTCGGTGGTAGAAACCACAATAATGGAGGTTTGTAGTAGTCCAAAGGGTATTCACTCATAGTTGGGTTTGGAAAAGAGTCCTAGTGGTGGGTGGACTAAAACTACAGAGAATTATCTGTTTCCTCCTCATCCTTTTATAAGGGGCTGTCGAAATCCCAGAAATTTATTCACCAGTATCCAAAAGGCCCAAGAAATGCAATATTTCCCCTCCACAGTTTGAACTCTGACCTTAGCATATGTCCTCAGTTCCCCACTGGCGACATAGAGACCTTGTCTAACCTCTAGTCATGTTTATTTATGAAAGCTTAGAGGTCTGAGTAAAAGTGGGAAGGATCTGTATTGTTGGATACCACCAGGCACCATTCTTGCTAAGTTTATTAATAAGATTACCTTCTTCATTAAGGAATCAAACTACCCAAGGCTCTAAGGTCTCTTCAGGTCACTGGATAAAGTGATTCCAAAGGGCTCTACATTATTTTTAATTAAAGGGACAAGCTTTAATAACTGCTGTGTTCTGGGCTCTGTTTTGGCACCAAGAATGTGCTTGGAGATAACAGTAGTCATTGGATACAGTTCAACTCACAGAGTCTCTGATTGTTGGATCCATCATCAGAGAACAATAATCAGCATCTAGGGAATTGCTTCCCTAGCTTTTTTAGAGTCCCTCTGTTGGTTCTGTAATTGGACTTACTATGGGAACTCAGCCAGGGAGTTGGGAGCTCAAGGGAAGGACCATTCCCCTGAGAACTGAAAATCTTATGTAAACAATCCATTAGCACTCCCCAAGAGTGTTTTGTGGCATCCACTGTCACTGTCTGAGAATCACTGGCATAGCTGATAATGAGCCCTGCTGGACTCATGCAGACAATCCACTAGTACTATGTCAGAGCACCCCCAAAGACTTTTTTCATATCTCCCAAAATTGCCCAGTAGAAGTTTCAGTATTTTGCTTTTCTAGAAGAGCATTGTGTTTCATTGACCGCCTGCTCAGTGTGTCAGTTTGTCAAAAAGTGAGCTGCCAGTTTTTAGTTGGTAAATTAAGACTAACTGAAAGTAACAATTAAGTATTTATTTATTTACTGAGATAGTATAAGCAAGAGCCTAAACAAGAAAGGGCCCTAGCTCCACCAATGTTTTATTTGCCCCACAGAATGGCCCAGAGGTGGGTCATGTGCATCAGAGCAGATGAGAGGAACATCTTACTGTGGACTAAGTTCCCCCAAAAGCCTCTGATGTTTTATGGACCCAAGTGCCATGAGGAAGTAGAGGAGAGAGGGCTTAGAATGGAAAAGTGTTGAACCAGAATGGAGAAAGAGTTTTTAAGGCCACCCAGTGAGATGGTCTAGGCAGAAGTTCTGAACAGTATAATGCCTCACCTGAGGTCTCCTCTGCCTCATAAGGAGTTTTCCCAATGGATACACTTGGGCTAGAATGCAGATATGCCAGTCCGGATGGATCTTAGTCCATGACTGCAACTACCTCCAACGCCTGCAGTGCACTGGCTGTGCCTCAAATATAGTATGGGGTGTGAAGTTTTTCCCCATGACAGCTGCCAGATAATTGTAATTGTAATTGAGCCTGAAAGATCACACATAGAATTTTGGCCTGGAGTCGGACTCTCCCCAGTTTTTATATGTATACTTATACCTATTCCTATATCTATAACTATCCTGATCATCTGTGTGGACAGTGATACTGAAGAGAGAGTTTGAGATGTCAGTTGTAGTACACCAAGCTTCTCCATCTTGGGCAGTAGCCTCTGTGACAGTCCCGAAGTCAGTTAGTGCCAGTGCCCAGGGCTGCACTACAGCATTGAGCCACGATCAGTTGAGTCTCTATGCGACTGAGGCCAGGTGCACAGGTCAAACAGGGCTACTGAATGGAGAATTAGTCTCAGAAAACTGTGGCTCCATTAAGCTCAGCAATTAGGATAGCTATATCTTTTCTCTGCTAGTCCATTGATACCTTACTGGTAAACAGTAGAACTGCACAGTGTTAGGAGGGTAGGTTTATGGTCCCCACATGCCATAAAATGTCCCTAACTGCAGCAACTACCTTCAGGACTTTGGAGTGAATTCAAGCAGGGATACACTTAGACAGTACATCTGTACCAATATATATTCAATAGTGGGAGCCATTACAATGGTGGTCATAACAATTGTAATGCTGCAGTGGGGCCCACTTATAGTTGTATCTCGTAAAGGTTCTGATGGTGTTGGACTGAGACTCAAAACCAGAGAGCATTGTTTGTTTCTTCTTTGTATTAGATTCCTAGCACTGCTGTAACAAAGTACCACAAACTCATTGACTTAAAACACAGAAATTTATTGTCTCAGAGTTCTGGAGGCTAGAAGTCTGATATCAGGGTGTCAGCAGGGATGGTTATTTCTGAGGGATTGTTATTGATAATCTGTTCAATACTTCTGTTCTAGCTTTTGGTGGTTTGCTGGCAATATTTGGTGTTCTTTGGCTTCAACATTTTAAAGTATTTTTTTACAGCAGTAGCCCACTTCCCAGTACCAGCAATCTATATGAGTTTGCTTGGACTGCTATAACAAAGGACCACAAACTGAATGGCTTAAAAAAATATTGTCCTACAATCAGGATGGTAGAAGTGTGGGATTAGATATTGGTAGGGTTGTTTTCTTCTGAGGACTCGAGCAAAAAACTTTTTTGCCTCTGTCCTACCTTCTGGTGGTTTTCTGGCAACATTTGACATTCCTTGGCTTGTAGATTCATCACCCTGATCTATGCCTTCATCTTCACAAGGTGCTCTCCCCATATGTTTGTCTGTCTCTGTGCTCAGATTCCCCATTTTTATAAGGACTAGGACCCACTCTAATAACCTCATGTTAACTTGATTACCTCTGTAAAGACCCTATTTCTAAATAAGGTCACATTCTAAGGTACTGTGGGATTAGAATTCCCTCTTGGTAGAGGAGAAGTGGGAACAATTTAACCTATAACCTCCTCGTTGTAGTGTCAGGGATTGTGGAGGCCATAGTTAACTATGCACCAGTATCCAGGAGATCCAATAAATGAGGTTCTCCCCTAGCTCCCCATTGAACTCTTAACCTGATATAGGACCACTGTTCCCCACTAGAGACATAGAAACCTTGGCCCAACCACTAGTCTTACTTATTTTTAAAAGCTGAAAAACTTGGTTAAAAGTTAATAGGGGATTTTAATTCCCCATCCCTACCCCCAGGTTCACTGGGAGGAGCAGAGGGAATAGCACTTGTATTAATCGTAAGGCCATGACCTTGCAGACTCTAGTGGAGCAGCCTAGTGGATCCCATGGCCCACTCACTCTATGACCATAAGTTCTTGGTGGGAAAGTGCATCAGTCTCCTCTTTGGGAAGCTTTTGTTGAGTAACCTAGATCCAGAGATCTCTTTGGGAAGGATCTAGCCCAAATGGTCTAAGAGGGGGAACAGGCTTACCATTTTTACATTGCTCTTTCTACTGGTTGGTCTTTGCCTTCTGGGCAGTAGCCACATTTTTTTAACTCAGTGATTTGTCAGTGAAGATCTGGACTGTTACAGAATGGTCAACGTGGCCTTGTGAGGAGGTTTAATTGAGCTCAGTAACCAGAAGAAGTTAATGTGAACAAACCTGGAAATCTGAGTCTTGTTGACAGTCTCATCATCTATTGTTCTTACCCCACATTTGTACATCTAAGACACCACTAGGGTGGCTCACAAGGAAACTATATTCACTGGAAGTATAATTCAACCATGCTGTTTAGTGGCAAGGAACTCATGGTGCATGGGGTCAAATCTCTCAGAGCCCAAATGATCTTGAGTGCTTGTATCCTTTCATCCCAGTGCCATCTTCTTCTTTAGGCAAAGTAGCTGCTGTTTTGTACTCTGAAAGTGGGGGTCACATACCAGAGGTACCATTCTCTTAGTAAGTAAAACAAGATTACCTCCTCCATCTTGGAGGCAAACTACCCAAGTCTCTGAGAGCTTCAGATTGCTGGGGTGAAGTAATCCCAAAAGGCTCTTCATTATTTTACATTTTAGGCATAAGTCCCAACAAAAATTCACTTTGTTTTAGGCTGTCTTTTGGTGCCAGGGACATGCTTACAGTTAACAGTAGTATTGGGATGCAATTCAGGGTCTCTGACAAATTTTGTTCCCATCACTGGAGGAACGAATTTTGTTCCCATCAGTAGCTAGAGAATTGCTTCCCTATGAGTGTCTCTTTTGGATCTGTAATTTGACTCATGGAGTTGAGTCAAGTTTGGGCAAGGGGGTGGAAACTAAAGGGAAGGACCACTGTTCCCCCTTATACCTGAAAAGCTTATGTAAAAAGTCACTAGCACTCCCCAAAGAAACCCCAGGGTCCACTAGTCCTTTTTGAGACACATTAGCATGACTGATGAAGCACCCATGTGATCCATTAGTATCACTTGAGAGTGTCTGATGGACCTCTCTAACACCTCTCAAAAGTGCCCCATGGGATCTTCAGAGTTTTGCTTTCCTAGAAAGGCACTGTGCTTTACAGGCATACCTCATTTTATTGCATTTCGCAGATACTGCATTTTTTACAAATTGAAGGATTGTGGCAACCTTGCATCAAGCAAGTCTATCGGTGCCATTTTTCCAAAAGCATTTGCTCACCCCATGTCTCTGTGTCACATTTTGGTAATTCTTACAATATTCAGTCTTTTTCATTATTATTATATTTGTTATGGTGATCTGTGATCAGTGAGCTTTGATGTTATTATTGTAGTTGTTATGGGACACCACAAACCACACGCATATAGATGGCAAACTTAATTGATAAGTGTTATGTGTGTTCTGACTGCTCTACCGTCTCTCTCCCTCTCCTCCAGCCTCCCTGTTTCCTCAGACAGAACAATATTGAAATTAGGCGAATTAATAACCCTACAATGGCCTCTGTATGTTCAACTGAAAGGAGGAGTTGCACGTTAGTTTAAATCAAAAGCTAGAAGTGATTAAGCTAAGTGAGGAGGGCATGTCAAAAGCTGAGAAAGGCCAAAAGCTAGTCCTCTTGCTCCAAACTATAGCCAAGTTGTGAATGCAAAGGAAAAGTTCTTGAAGGAAACTAAAAGTGCTACTCTAGTGAACACACAAATAATAGGAAAGCGAGACAGCCTTATTGCTGATACGGATAAAATTTCAGTGGTCTGGACAGAAGATGTGAAACCAGCCACAACATTTGCTTAAGCGAAAGCCTAATCCAGAGCAAGGCCCTAACTCTCTTCAATTCTGTGAAGGCCAAGAGAGGTGAGGAAGCTACAGAAGAAAAGTTTGAAGCTAGCAGAAGTTGTCTCATGATGTTTAAGGAAAGAAGCCATCTCCATAACACAAGTGCAAGGGGAATCAGCAAGTGCTTACGTAGAAGCTGCAGCAAGTTACCCAGGAGATCTAGCTAAGATCATTAATGAAGGTGGCTACACTAAACATTAGATTTTCAATGTAGATGAAACGGCCCCCTATTGGAAGAAGATGCCATCTAGGACTTTCAGAGTTAGAGAGGAGAAGTCAATGCCTGGCTTCAAAACTTCAAAGTACAGGCTGACTCTTGTTAGGGGCTAATGCAGCTGGTAACTTGAAGTTGAAGCCAGTGCTCATTTATCATTCTGAAAATCCTAAGGCCCTTAAGAATTATGCTAAGTCTACTCTGCCTGTGATCTGTAAATGGACAGCAAAGTCCAGATAATAGCACATGTGTTTGCAAAATGGTTTACTACATATTTTAAGCCCACTGTTGAGACCTACTGCTCAGAAGATTTCAAAATATTACTGCTCACTGATAATGCACCTGGTCACCCAAGAACTCTTCTGGAGCTGTGCAACAGGATTAATGTTTTCATGCCTGCTAACACAACATCCATCCTGCAGCCCATGGATGAAGGAGTAATTTCAATTTTCAAGTCTTATTATTTAAGAAATACATTTTGTAAAGCTATAGCTGCCATAGATAGTGATTCCTCTGATGGATCTGGGCAACGTAAATTGAAAACCTTCTGGAAAGGATTCACCAATCTAGATGCCATTAAGAACATTCACGATTCTTGGGAAGAGGTCAAAATGTCAACATTAAGGGAAGTTTGGAAGGAGTTGATTCCAGCCCTCATGGATGACTTTGAAGAATTCAAGACTTCAGTGGAGGAAGCAACTACAGATGTGGTGGAAATAGCAAGAAAACTAGAATTAGAAGTAGAGACTGAAGAGGCAACTGAATTGCTAAAATCTCATGAGAAGATTTTAATGAATGAAGAGTTGCTTCTTATGGTTGAGGAAAGAAAGTGGTTTCTTGAGATGGAATCTACTCCTGGTGAAGATGATGTGAAGATTGCTGGAATGACAACAAGGGATTTAGAATATTATATGAACTTAGTTGATAAAGCAGCAGCAACTTTTGAGAGGATTGACTCTCATTTTGAAAGAAGTTCTGCATGTTATCAAACAGCATTTCATGCTACAGAGAAATCATTCATGAAAAGAAGAGTCAACCAATGAGCCAAACTTCACTGTGGTCTTATTTTAAGAAATCGCCACAGCCACCCCAGCCTTCAGCAACCACCACCCTGATCAGCCAGCAGCCATCAACATCGAGGCAAGACCCTTCAGTGGCAAAAAGATTAGGACTAGCTGAAGGCTCAGATGATGGCTAGCATTTTGTAGCAATAGAGTATTTTTAAAATAAGATATGTACATTGATTTTTATAGACATAATGCTATTGCACAATTAATAGACTACTGTATCGTGTAAACATAGCTTTTATATGTGCACTGGGAAACCAAAAAATTCGTATGACTCGCTTTATTGAAATATTCGCTTTGTTGCGGGGGTCTGGAACTGAACCCATGACATCTCCAAGGTGTGCCTGTACTATCCATCCTGCTCACTGCACCAGTTTGTCAGAGAAAGCACTGCCAGTTGTTGAGTTGGTCAATTATAACAAGCCAAACTGAAAATAACAATTAAACCTTTATTCGATTACTGTGATAGCATAAGTATGAGTCTAAACAGGAAAGGTCCCAGCTTTATTATTCCATTTTTCCCCACTGAAGGCCCCAGGTAAGAGATGTTTTATCAGAAATGGTTGGGGGGTTGTCTCATTGCCAAAGGAGCCCTAAACTAAAGGCTCTTGCCATTTTATGGACCCAGGAGGTGGGGAATGCAGGAAGGTCTAGGAATGGAAAAGTAGTGAAAACTGAGTCAGATAGGAGAAAATTGTCTTCAAGGCTCCCCAGTAAGGTTGTCAAAGCAGAGTCACCTGAACAGTACAGTGTATCATTTGAGCCCTTAACTGGGGCTGTGTAAGACTGTAGTTGGCCTGGAGGGGCCTGAACCCATGAATATACTGGCTGTGCAGTCGGTCTAGTGTGGGTAGGAAGCTTTCTCCCATGGTAACTGCCAGGTAAGATGACACATAGGATTTTCACTTGGATCCACACTCCTTAGTTTTGACACACACGTACATATATTCATACACACATACATGTGCATGTGCACACATATATGCATATGTTATATGCACATATATTTTAGAAATCATGAGGACTCTCAGACACCTTCAGTTCTAGTCCCTCAGGTCTCCTTCTTGCCTTCCTCCATTTCATATGTGTATGTCCTTTCTTCCAGGGTGTTAATCCTGACTCTTAAAACATCAGCAGAGTTATGTATTTGCTTAACTCTACAGTGCTTCAACCCTTGTTACAGAATTACTTAGCACATACCACTAAAAAAAAAAGCCTACTAGGAAGATTTAGTGATTTGCTTTCTGTCTGTACCCCATACTCTTGCCCAAGTCTGAGGGTATGTTTCAACACTATTTATGACTAATTTGAATCAGTTTTTTTTTCACCCTTCAGTAGGTTCATTTCATTATGTTTTTTCATTTCTTCTTCTTATCCTTGTTGATTTAGTTTTATTTTTGGAATGTATGGAACATTGACCTACTTCCAGAAGTAAATATTATACCAAAGGTATACTTAAGAGCGTCATTTCTTCCCCAGTCCTTCCCATGCATTCCCCAGTCCTTTCTCCCACCCTGTCTTCTGGCAGGTAACCAACTACATGATTTTTTTGCTTATCTTTTCTGTGCTTCATCTTGTAAAGTTAATATCTATTTCTCATTTCTTCCGATTACTGCTTTCTGAGCCAAAAGTTAGTGTACTAGATAACCTTTAAAATTTTTTTTCCACTTAACATTACCTCCTAGAAATTCCTCCATGTAGTTTATAAAAATCTTTTAAAAATTTTTACATAAATATGTAAAATAGTACCACATTATATACCATAGTTTATACTATACTGTAATTTATTGTATACACCTTGGTTTATTCAACCAATATCCTATTCTTGAACATTTAGGTGGTTTAAAATATTTTGCAATTACAAATAATACTGTAATGAATAACCTTGTACGCATGTATTTTTATTGTTTCATCTACTATTGTGTATTTATGTAATGTATACATACCCCAAAAGTAGAGATTAGTATGAAATATATTTGATTCCTCAAGATATCTATGAAATAATGAGACAGTTTCAGTAACACCCATTAAAATTTTTCTTACTTTCATGTAAGACCTAACATTATGGCAGTTCATTGATAACTTTAAAAATGAGAGAAAATGCTACTGTACACTTGTTATAAATTTGAAATCTAGAGATTTCACAATGGATCTGTTTTCCCATTTAGTGGACTAAATGGATCTCTTTATGTAGGTCATATTGGAGTACTGGGTGAAAATCTTATGCTTGTAAATCAAGATTCAGTGTCAAAACCCCAAATGCAAGTAGAGAAACAAATACCTTACAGAAAGGAGAGGAGTCATAGTAAGTATAATAATTATGGGTAACTCTAAATTATTTTAAACTCATCAGAAGATCTTTTTTCTTTGGTTCATGAATATGTATTTGAGTGTATATTTTATAGAAGTAAAAATAAATGACCTAAACTGTGAATACCCTAAGATAACTAGAGAACAAAATCAAAAGTGTTAATACCTTCAGATTGGAATTTCTAGTCATAAGATTATTTAACAGCCATAGGACATGCACTCAGTATCCACCAAGGACCAATAACTGTCCAATAGTATCTCAAAGTGTGTGTACCTTTTAGATGATTCTGGGCGATTACAGGTTCCAGGAAATTATGCCCAGTGGGCACTTCTGTCCAGTATCATTATTATTCAATTGACCATAGAAATACATGCTATATAGTGTATCATATATACATATAGGTATACATAGCATATACAACGTGTTTGTGTATGTATTCTCCATTAGGTGAAGTTAATTATGTTTCTAAAGCTTTATTATAAATAAAAATATACAGACACATAATCTGTATTACATATAGATTATATATTACATAGAGATATATATATAATAAATATACACATTTTAAATTGTTATCTATTCTTAGTGAACTGAAATTTCTGTCTTTATGATGGACATTTTGTAGTAATTTTTTTGTGCCTTTAGTCTATTTTGTCTGATGTTGGTGTGGTATCTTTCTTTATGTAACTACTTGCATAGAATAATTTTTTCGTCACTTTATTTTTAACCTTTTTCTATTATTATGACTTAGCTGTATATAATTGGTTATTTTTTAATCCAATGTAACACTCTTTGTGCTTTAAATGGAGCATTGAATACATTTGTATTTACTGGAAGTATGGATATTTTGGAGGTAAGTATACCATTGCCTGTATTTTCTGTCTTTCCTACCTGATCTGCTTTTGAATCTTCTAAATTTATTTTGAATGTATTATTTATCATTTCTTTTTTTTCTCACTCATATATCTGTTATGAAAATATTGCACTTAATCTTAAAATGTGAATACCTTATAAAGCTATTCTTTTTGAACAGTACTCCCATTGTCTCTACACTTCACATACTCACTCTGTAATTCACTATCTCAATAATGTGGTATTTGACTTTATTGTTTCAAACCATGAGAAGAAATATTCCTGGATAATTGACATGTGTTTGAATTACAGAGGATTTTCAATAAATCCAGTTCTCTATTTAATGGATTAAAAGCATCTTTCTCGTAGCTCAGAAAGCAGAAGACGTATTACCCGAGGATGAAGTTGAATTGTCAAAAAGCCAATCTCAAACTAAGAAACTTAGAGCTGTCACAATGAAAGCACTAAATAGTAAGTACGATAAATTTCAATATTATTGATTTATTTTTAATTAAGTGAAAAAAAACCCCTCTGTCTTAGGTTTATGAATGTTTACTCATATCTTTTGTATAAATCTATTAGATCAAATATATTTACTGTGTTAGTCAATTCTTTTTCAATTCCATTGAAGTTTCGTTTATTCTGTGTTGCTAAGAGATGTATGTTAAATTTTCCCACTGTGATTACGGACTTCTTTGTGTTTACGGGTAGTTTTGCCAGATTGGTTTATATATTTGGAAATGATGTTATTAAATGTGTACAAATTTATACTTGTTATATCTTCCTGGTAAACATGAGCTATAAAAGTACACTGTTTATCTCTGTAAAAGTACACTGTTTATCTCTAAAAATACATTTCTTTTGCCTAATGTTTATTTTGTTTGATAATAATATAGCCATGTTTGCTTTCTTATGATAAGTATTTACACAGTCTTCTGTAAGCAATTCAGACAGAAATTCGTGGTGTTTTGCATGGTCTCAGTAATTTTTTCATAATGATCCTAAACCACAAGAGAAGCCCAACAGTTTCCTTATTAATTAGTTGTGTAGAAACAACTTAGTACCTGTTGGTTACTGCATAACTTTTGTGGGAACATAAATTTTCAACACTGTTAGATAAGTACCTAAGAGCACAATTGCTGGATCATATGGTAAAACTATAATTTAACTTTGTAAGAAACTGCCAAACCGTCCTCAAAGTGGCTGTAGTGTTTTGCATTCCTACCAGCTACGAATCAGGTTTCCCATTGCTCCACATTCCTGACATCATTTGTTGTTTTCAGTGTTTGAATTTTAGCTATAGGTATGTAGTGATATCTCACTGTTGTTTTAATTTACAATTGCTTAATGATTTATATGCTGAACATCTTTTCATATGCTTATTTGCCATCTAAATGACTTCTTTGGTAGGTTATTTGTTCACATCTTTGCCCACGTTGTAATTGTGTTATTTGTTTTCTAATTGTCAAGTTTTAAGAGTTCTTTGTATGTTTTGGATAACAGATCTTAGATATCTGTTCTGTAAATATTTTCTCCCAGCCCGTGGCTTGTATTATCACTCTCTTAACAGTGTCTTTCACAGAGCAGAAGTTGTGTGTGTATTTTTCTTAATGAAACCCAGCTTATCAATTTTTTTTTTGGATTGTGCTTCTGGTGTTCTATCTGAAAAATAAACACCAAACGTAAGATCACCTAGATGTTCATCTATGTTACCATCTAGGAGAATTATAGTTTGCATTTTACATTTAGGTCTATGAGCCATTCTGTGTTAATTCTTGGTAAGGTGTCAGGTCTAGATTCACTTTTTTTTTGCATTTGACTGTCCAGTTGTATAAGTACTATTTGTTGAAAAGACTGTCGTTTCTCCATTGAATAGCTTTTGCTTTTTTGACAGAGATCATTGACTGTATTTTTATAGGTCTATATCTCTTTGTTCTGTTACAATTGACTTACTTATCTATTCTTTCACCAATTGTCTTGATTTCTGTAGGAAGCCTTGAAGTTGGGTAGCATCAGTCCTCTGACCTTGTTTTTCTTTCTTCAATATTTTATTGGCTAATGTAGGTATTTTGCTTTTCTATATAAACTTTAGAACCAGTTTGTCAATATCCACAAAATAGCTTATTGGAATTTTGCTTGGGATTGCATTGAATCAAGTTGGAAAAAGCTAACAGCTTAACAATATTGAGCCTTCCTATCCATGAACATGGAAAATCTCTACATTAAATCTTTGATGATGCTTGTGTCTGAAGAGTTATACTTAAGTATTTCATTTTTGGTGCTAATATAAATGGTATTGTGTTCAATTTCAAATTTCACTTGTTCACTGCTGACATACAGGAAATCAATTGACTTGTGTATATTAACCTGTATCTGGAAACCTTGCTATAGCCAGCTTATAATTCCAGGAGTTTTGTTGCTGTTGTTGTTCAACAAGAATAGTTTTGTTTATTTTTCTCAATTTATATACTTTTTCTTTCTTTTTCTTGTCTTATCACATTAGCTGTGAGTTCAAGTACGATGTTGGATAGGAGTGGTGAAAAGAAACATCCTTGATGTATTCCTAATCTGAGGATGACAGCATTTAGTTTCTTACCCTTAAGTGTGATGTTATCTGTTGGTTTCTTTGTAGATGTCCTTTATCAAATTGAGGAAGTTCGCACTATTCTTGGTTTGCTGACAGTTGTATCATGAATGGATTTTGGATTTTTTTGAATAATTTTTCTGCATTTCTGATTGATCAAATGATTTTTTCTTTAGTCTGTTGAGTTACGTTAATTGATTTCCAAATATTGAGTCAGAATTGCATACCTGGAATAAATCCTCCTTGGTCATCATATATAATTATTTTTATACATTGTTTCACTCAATTTGTTAATATTTTGTGGAGGATTTTTGCATCTTATTTGTGAGGGATATTTCTTTGCCTAGTTTTGGCATTAGAGTAATATAGTTTAAATCTATTGTGATCTGAGAGTATACTTCATACAATTTCTATTCTTTTAAATTTGTTAAGGTATGGATTTTCAGCCTGCTGTATCTGTCTGTTACTGATAAGATGGTATTGCAAGCTGCAACTATAAAAGTAGATTTGTCTGTTTCTCCTTGCAGTTCTGTTTTTGCCTCATGTATTGATATTCTGTTGCTCTGTTGTTAGGTGCATACTCATTAAAGACTGTTATGTTTTCTTAGCTATTGACCCCTTCATTATTATGTAGTGCTCTCTTTACCCCTGGTAATTTCCTTGCTCTGAAGTCTGCTTTGTCTCAGATTAATGTAGCTTCTCTGGCTTTACTTTGATTAGTATTAGCATGATACACTTTTCTCCATCCCTTTATTTTCAGTCTACTTTATCTTTATATTTAAAATGAGTTTCTTGTTGACAGCTTATAGTTGGGTCAGTTTATTTAATCACTCTGACAGTCTCTGTCTTTTAATTAATAGACCATTCACATTTAAAGTGATTATTGGTATTTCATTTAATATTAATCATATTTGTAACTATTTTCTCTTCAATGCCCTAGTACTTTTTCACCTTCCGCTCTTTTCCTACCTTCTCTGGCTTTAACTACATGTTTAATATGATTCCGTATTCTTTTCTTTCTTAGCATATCAATTATATTTCTTTAAAAAAATTTTTAGTGATTGTCTTAAAATTTGCAGTATACATTTACCACTAATGTAAGCGTACTTTCAAATAACACTATGCCACTTCATGGGTAGTGCAGGTATCTGATAACAGTGAAATCCCAATTCCTTCCTCCTGTCACTTATAGCATTGTTGTCATTCATTTCACTTACCTATAAGCTATAATCACTGAATACATTGTTTCTATTATTATTATGAATAAACTGTTATCTGTTATATCAACTAAGAGTAAGAAAAGTTTATTTTACCTTCATTTATTTCTTCTCTAATGCCATTCTCTTTATATAGATCTAGGTTTCTGATCTGTATCCTATTCCTTATAGATATACAGATCTATTCTGATCTGTATATCTACTCCTAAAAGAACTTCTTTTAACATTTTCTTTCACTGCAGGCCTACTGGCAACAAATTCTTTTTTTTTTTTAATCTGAGGAAATCATTATATCTCTTTCAGTTTTGAAGGATAGTTTTTCTGGATACAAAATTCTAGGTTGGTTTATTTTTTTCTTTCAACACTTTAAATATATCTCTCCATTCTCTTCTTGCTAGCTTAGTTTGATGAAAAGTATAAGATATTTTTATCCTTGTCCCTCTATAGATAAAGTATATTTGTGTTTTGTTTTTGTTTTTCTCTGGAGTCTTTCAAGATTTTCTCTTTGTCTTTGATTTTCTGCAATTTGAATATGATACGAATAGGTATAGCTTTTTTTTTGGTATTTATCCTTTTTGGTGTTCTGTGAGTTCCTATGATCATTGATTTGATGTCTGTTATTATTTTTGGAAAACTCTCAGCCATTATTTAAATATTTATTCTGTTTCATTGTTCTCCTTCTGATGTCCTCATTATGTGTATATTACACCTCTTATTATTGTCCAAAAGATCTCTGATATTTTGTTCCTTTTTTTCCATTTATTTTCTCTTTTCAATTTGGGAAGTTCCTAATGTCATATCTTCAAGCTCACTGAGTCTTTCCTTGACTGTATGCAATATACTGATGAGCACATCAAAGAAACTCTACATTTTTGTTGCAGTGTTTTTGATTTCTAACATTTCCTTTTGATTTTTTCTTAGAGATTCCAGATTTCTGCTTACATAACTCTTCTGTTCTTGCATACTGTCTCTTTTTCCATGAGAGCTGTTAGCATATTAGCCATAATTACTTCACATACACAGTATGATAAATCTAAGATCTCTGTCGTGTGAGTCTGGTGCTCATACTCTTTAGACTAGGTTTTTACTTTTAGCGTGTCTTGCATTTTTGTTGTTGAAATCCAGACATGATGTATTGTGTAAAAGGAACTGAGGCTTATATAGGCCTTTAGCGTGAGGCTTCATGTTTATCTGGTTAGGTATTAGGCTGTATTTTTTGTTTACTGTAGCTGTAGGTATCAGATGCTAAAAGTTCCTGTATTATCCCTTTTTTTGTCTCCCCTGATATCTTTGGATTTCCCTTTAGATTCCTTAAGTAGGGTCTGAGGCTTGCTGTCCTTTTAGCTGTAACTTGCAATTATATAGGAGGCTTATTAATGTGGTGGTAAGGTGTCAGGGAAGGGGAAGCATTCTGTAATCCTCTGATTAGGTCTCAGTCTTTTAGTAAGCCTGTGTCTCTAGGTTTCCACCTTCACAAGTGTTTCTCATGTCTCTCCTACTTGTTTGGTAAGACAGGAAGGCTAGAAGGGGCTGAAATTTTATATCTGCTCACCCCCATATTGAACATTTCCCTTCCCTAAGGTCTGTTAGGTTCAGGTAAACCGTGTTTTGGTTAAGCTCTGGTAAAATAGATTCCCTTGAGGGCAGTCTTTTGTTAAGGAGAACAGAAAGCTCTGGGCATGATTAAAAACAGTTACTTTCCCCTCCCCCTATTGGAAGCATGTGGCAGTTTTCCTCTGATCTTCATCCTGAGAACCTGGTTGGGTTTCCTAGACATGAAACTCATAGTAACATGGGGGTACCAGTAAGATTCAAGCTAGTATATACTGAACTTTCAGCAATTCATCAATCACAGTTTAAGTGTTCCTACTAGTCCTGACTCTGTCAGTAGTGGGCTTCTACTCCTGGGGTTCAGCTGCCAATAAACTATGCTTCTTTTATCCACCTCTCTCTCCAATTTGGGGGACAGCATTTTGCCTTGACTTTGATAAGAAAAAAAATGTTTAATTTAAAAAGTTTGCTAGGCTTTTTTCTTATTGTGAGAGTGGAAGTAGTGACTTCCAAGCACTTTACATGTCATACAAGAAATAGAAGTCCTCTCACTACTATTATTTTAACATTTCAACATCCTGTATGATTTAAACTCTATTATTTATGATTTAGCAGCCCTTCATGTACACATTTTTTTGTTTTTCATTTATTGTACATTTGACATAAAACTGTACATTTAAGGTATAAAACATGTTAATTTGATACATTTATATATTGTTATATGATTGCCATTGTAGTGATAATTAGCACCTGTATCACATTACATAGTTATTCTTTCATTTTATTGGTTGGAATAATTAAGTTCTAGCCTGCAAGTTTGATGATTTTAGTACAATATTGTCTATATTCGTTATACTATGCATTAGATCTCTACTACTCACGTTTGTATACTCTTAAACAACATTGATTCTGTCACCCCACCCCGTGTCCTGTGGTTAACCACAATTTCTTTCTCTGTTTTTACAAGTTTTGCTTTTTTAGATTCCACATGTAAATGATGTCATACTGTATTTTCCTTTCTCTGTATGACTTATTTCTCTTAGCATAATGTACTCATGATTCATCCATGTTGTCTCAAATGGCAGGGTGTCCTCCTTTCACATGGCTGAATAATACTCCATTGTATATATATACACCACATCTTCTTTATCCACATCCACTGATGGACTCTTAGGATGTGTCCATATCTTCCTGTTGTGAATAATGCTGCAATAAAAATATAAGTACATATATCTTCTCAAAATCCTGTATTTATTTCTTTTGGGTATGTACTTAGAAGCAAAATTGATGAATCAGATGGTAGATCTATTTTTAATTTTTTGAGGAACCTCCATATTGTTTTCCATGGTGGGTAGACCAATTTACATTCCCAGTAGCAGTGTACAGAGATTCCGTTTTCATTATATTTTTGCCAGCACTTGTATCTCTTGTTCTCTTGATGATAGCCATCCCAACATGTGTGAGATGATATCTCATTGTAGCTTTGATTTGCATTTCTCTGATAATTAATATTGTTGATCATCTTTTCACATATTTGTTGGCCATTTGCTTGTCTTATTTATTTATTTCAATTTATTTTATTTTTGGTTGCGTTGGGTCTTCATTGCTGCACACAGGCTTTCTCTGGTTTCAGCGAGTGGGGGCTACTCTTCGTTGCAGTGCACGGGCTTCTCATTGCAGTGGCTTCTGTTGCAGAGCATGGGCTGTAGGTGCACGGGCTTAAGTAGTTGTGGCATGTGGGCTCAATAGTTGTGGCTCGTGGACTCTAGAGTGCAGGCTCAGTAGTTGTGGCGCACGGGCTTAGTTGCTCCGGGGCATGTGGGATCTTCCTGGACCAGGGATCAAACCTGTGTCCCCTGCATTGGCACGCAGATTCTTAACCACTGCGTCACCAGGGAAGTCCAGTTGTCTTTTTTAGAAAAATAACTTGTTAGTTCTCTGCCGATTTTTCAATTGGATTGTTTGGTTTTTTGTTATTAGGCTGTATGAATTCTTTATATATTTTAGATATTAACTCTTTATCTGATACATGGTTTCCAAAATTTTCTCCCATTCCAAAGATTGCCTTTTCACTATATTAATTGTTTCTTTTACTGTGCAGAAGGTTTTAACTTTGATGTAGTCCCATTTGTTGAGTTTTTCTTTTGTTGTTTGCGCTTTTGGTGTTATATATTAAAAAAAAAAAAAATCATTCCCAACACCAGCGTCAAGGAGCTTCTTCCCTACATTTTCTTCTATAGTTTCATCATAATTTCTGCTCCATATATTTATCATACCAACTTCACCAGAACTAGGTAATTGTTAAAATGATAATGATTCACATTCTGGTTTTGTTTATAATTTTAATAAGAATATTTTTTGGTGCTTCACCATAAATCAGGGTGTTATCTGTTGGATTGAGACAGAAATATATTCTATATTAAGAGAGTAATGTCTAGGAGTATATCTATAGTTCTAATTTTTCACAGTTTTATCAAGAGTAGATATTGAAATCTATTAAATGAACTTCTGACATTTATTGAGTAATCATTTTTCTCTTCTCACTTGATGTAAGAATATCTTCCTAACCTCTAGACATTATAATCTTCTTGGAATTAGGCCGCAGTATGTGGTTTTCAGTAGTGTTTCTGTATTTAGTTTACTGAAAATTTTCTTCACCTTGGTAGATCAAGATGCGAATGAACTCTCAGATGAGAATTTTATACTTGAAGATCTAGTACTAGCTAAAGGATACAAGGATAAAATTCAAACAAGTGGAGTTTATGAGTCTCAAAAATTGAGAGGTATGAATGATATTGATAAACATATTTTACAAGTCATCATAGAATACTTGACAATTTAAAAATATATTTTAAATGTGCATCAATTAATTTATGTTTTATAGTTGAATTTTTTCCTTAGGTTAGATATTTTAGAATACAATTTAACAAAAATTGGAATTCTGCCGAACTAATAAATGCTGTAATGATATTAGCACCCCCCATTCCTTCTTGTAGTCTTTAATATTCTAATTATTATACTGTATTTCTTAAATTTATTGAGCAAGAAACCTTGCCTTTCTCTTTTTATGGAGCAGTGTTTCATAGAGAACAAGTTTAGGACATGCTTTTCTAGGAATCTTATGGAGCTATTACAGTTATTTCATTTTTAAAAGTATGACTTATATCCAGCATTCACATTTCAATTCTTATCAAGTACATTATCTGCTAAAAATATTTGTTATTATCCAGTAGACCTATTCTTTATATTGTTATACGGTTTCAAGAAGAGAAAAGGAACATTTGTTTTTTATCTACTGGATCTTACTCTTGATATCATTATATATTTTCTACTATAGTTCTTTGATATTAGTGTATTTTTTGTTGTATATTTTAAATAAATTTATCTGTTTATTTTTTCTGTTTGCTTAAAAAATGGATTTGAGGAAAGATGGACATTATTAGAAAGATTGGAAAATTTTTATTTGGATTTTTGACTTAGTGTAACAGAAGATTTGGTTTATCTTTGTGCTTCTTAATTGGAAGATTGGGATTGACATATTTACACTATTGATACTATGTATAAAATAGATAACTAATGAGAACATACTGTGTAGCACAGGAAGCTCTACTTAATGCACTGTGGTGACCTAAATCAAAGGAAATCCAAAAAAGAGGGGATATATGTATATGTATAACTGATTAATTTTGCTATACAGTAGAAACTAACACATTGTAAAGCAACTATACTCCAATAAAAATTAATTTTAAAAAAAGAATATTTTCAAGTGAAAGAGAACCAAATAAAACCTAGGTGTTTTAGGTTGTTTCTGTTACTTTTAATTTATTTTGAAATATAGAAAGGTATGATAAGAGTTAATGTAATGAACACTTGTGTGTCTGTTTCCCAGTTTAATGAACATAATATACGTTAAATATTGAAGTCCGACCCTCTCTATTCCTCTCAGATTATTGCCTCCTTCTGTTCTGAATTTGATGTTTATCATTACCATATATATTTCTTTATACTTTTGTTAGGTATGTTTTCATCTGTAAAGGATTTATGCTATTGTTTTGTTTGTGGTATGCTGTATGCTTTCTTAAGCAACTGGCTTTTTAGGTTCAAGATCACTGTTGATAATTCTAGTCCTTATTTATTTTTATTGCTGTATATTGACCTGGTTTATGAATATATTATAATAAATTTGCCCATTCTCCTGTGGATGAATATTTGTGCTGTTTCCACTAGGAGATGCCTATCTTCTTATGAGAGGTAATGGTAGGGGTAGTGTTTAAAAGTACGGATGCTGGAAATAGACTGCCTGTCTTTGGTGCCTACCTCTGTCTCTTACTAACTGTGTAAGCTAGTTAATCTCTCCATGTTTCAGTTTCTTCATCTGAAAAATAGGGCTAGTAATAGTATGTACCTCACAAAATAATTGTGGGAATTATATGAAATACTTTAAAACAATGGATGCCTGAGAACCACCAGATGGTACTGAACCCTGTATATACTGTGTCTTTTCCTGTGTTTCCTGTCCATAATTTATTTGATGGTCAATAGGTCATTATTAGTATAATAAGGGTTACTATAGCAGAAGCACTGCAATACTATGACGCTCAATCTGATAACCAAGATAGCTACTAAGTGTCTAATGGGCAGGATATACAGCATGGATACGCTGGACAAAGGGATGATTCATGTCCCAGGCAGGACAGAGCAGGACAGTGTGAGAGTTCATTACCCTACTCAGAACAGCACGCAATTTGAAACTTATTAATTGTTTATTTCTGGAATTTTTTGTTTAACATTTTTGGACCAGGGTTGACCACGGGTAACTGAAACTGCAGATAAGGGGGGACTACTGTATTTTTGACCTTGTGAAAGAAATAGAAAATTCCATTTTTATGTGCTATAGCATAGGATTTAATTCTTTAAGATTTATGAAGAATTCTACCCATGAAAATATTTGTTCTTGGCAGTTTTCAAAAGTGATTAATTTAATTGCACATTTTAATTTTTAATTGTTCTTTCCATTTTTTTCCTGGCATATCTTTTTTTTTTCTTCTTTTGAAAGTACCAATTTAATCTAGATTTTAAATCTTATTTCTGTTCCTAGATGATAGAGATATATTGGTGGATAAATGATGATGTTTTCCAAAGAAATATAACCAGTTATTGGCTTTCAAATCCCACCCACGTGTTAGAATTAATCCTTTCCCAAGTTAGGTAATTCTCTTGTGTCAATAATTGATGATTTGTTTTATCCTACGAACATGCTTAAAACTTTTTAATTACTTGCAGATATTTTAAAATCTTGGAGTTCTTGTAACTAACTACCTTTCTAGGTTCTCTTGCGAATTTAGATGACCCAGGAACCTCAGACCTACATTTGTAACAATCAATGGGAGTAATAACTTTATATAAGATATGTACAGGCATACCTCAGAGATATTGTGGGTTCGGTCCAGACCTCTGCAGTAAAGTGAATATCACAATAAATTGAGTCACACAAATTTTTCATTTTCCAGTACATATAGAAGTTATGCTTACACTATACTGTAGTCTATTAAGTGTACAGTAGCATTATGTCTAAAAAAATGTACATACCTTAATTTAAAAATACCTTATTGCTAAAAACTGCTAACGATCATCTGAGTCTTCAGCGAATTGTAATCTTTTTGCAATAGTAACATCAAAGATCACTGATCACAGATCACCATAACAAATATAATAAAAATGAAAACATTTGAAGTATTGCCAGAACTACCAAACTGTGACACAGAGACATGAAGTAAGCAAATGCTGTTAAAAAAACAATGGCACTGAAATATAAAGCAGAAACTAACACACCATTGTAAAGCAATTATACTCCAATAAAAAAAAAATGGCGCTGATAGAGTTGCTCCATGCCCAGTTGCCACACACCTTCAATGTGTGAAAAACGCAGTATCTGCAAAGTGCAGTAAAGGTGAAGCCAATGAAATGAGGTATGCCTGTACTCTCCATTTCATTTCTGCTATTCATGCCACTCCAAACATCATCAGGTTTATTTCACTCATATTACATTCTCAATCTCAGTAGACATTTGAGTTTACTAGCTAGAGTGTAGGTTTTAGAGTCTAAAGGAACAAAATTCATTTCAAACTTTGTGCTTAATAACTAAGTGACCTTCCAAAATATGCATAAGCTCTATTTTCCTCATCTGTTAAATGAGAATAAAAATACCTACTTCCTAGAATTCTTATGAGGATTAAATGAGATAATATTTGAAAAGTACAGATATAATAATATCTGGCAACTAGTAGCTAGTAAATTTTTAAAAATTTTTAGACATATTTGTATTTAATTGAATAAGCAGTATGTTAAATTGTTAATTAAACAAAATTAAATAATTATACGGTAAATCGCTCTTACTAACTTTATAATTTTACCCCAACAAAATGTTAGTTTTAAATCAACTAATCTGGCAATCTATTATTATTACAGTTAAAAATGAAGCAGCCTCAGAACATCCAGATACAGCAGAAAATCTTCCAGCAGTGAATCCATCAGTTAATGACCTAATATTTCAATTAGGTTTAAACAAAGTGGTAGGTAAGTAGAGATTTATAATGTTTGGGCACAGCAGAACAGTTACTAAGAGTTAAAGTATTTCAACTGTGTAGTACAGTTATTAAAAAAAACAAGAAATTCAAACATAGGACAACCTTTCTCAATTTAATACAGTTGGCCCTCTGTATCCATGGGTTTCACATCTACAGATTCACTTGACCACAGATCAAAAATATTCTGAAAAGAAAATTTCAGAAAGTTCCAAAAAGCAAAACTTGGATTTTCCATGCACTGGCAACTATCTACATAGCATTTATGGGTATTTATATAGCATTTACATTGTATTAGGTATTATAAGTAACCTAGAGATGATTTAAAGTATACAGGAGAATGCATAGGTTATAGGAAAACATTACACTGTTTTATACAAGAGACTTGAGCATCTTCAGGTTTTGGCATCCACAGGGGATCCTGAGACTAATCCCCTGCAGATACCGAGGGACAACTGTAATAATTTCATTATTTTATTAACCAATCGATATATCAGTTAATATGTATCTTTTTTTCTTTTTTTTTTTTTTTTTAGTGGTACACGGGCCTCTCACTGTTGTGGCCTCTCCCGTTGTGGAGCACAGGCTCCGGACACACAGGCTCAGTGGCCATGGCTCTCGGGCCTAGCCACTCCGCCACATGTGGGATCTTCCTGGACCAGGGCACAAACCCATGTCTCCTGCATCGGCAGGCGGACTCTCAACCACTGCGCCACCAGGGAAGTCCAATTAATATGTATTTTAAAAGAATTTATCATGTGCTCATTACTCCACCAAACAAACATTAATTAGGTAATGCTTAAGAGTTTATCTGCTCATAAAAAATATATATATAGGCTTTTCCCTACATTATGAATTTTCATGACATAGACTAGATGCTATATTATCAGTTCCTCAGGGAACACAATTTTCGTTACTTATATCATCTTTTATGATAACAAGACAATGAAAAAATGGAATTATCACTAGATAGGCAATATGGCTGCTTTGTGATCTTCCTATCACAAAGTTGGCAAATTTCTAATAGTTAAAAAACCTGTGCTAGGGAATTCCCTGGTGGCCTAGTGATTAGGATTCAGGGCTTTCACTGCCATGGCCTGGGTTCAGTCCCTGTTTAGAGAACTGAAATCCCACAAGCCATGCAGCACGGCCAAAAAAAAACTATGTTAAAGCTGATGTGGCCAAAGGACTAAGTACTTTGCAATAAGATAAATTTAAGTGTTCTGTAGCAGCTTTCAAACAACCACTTTAAAGCAGATGTCAGCAAAATGGCAGACTAGGAGGCCCTAAGCTCTTGCTCCCTGACAGAAACATTAAAAAAAAAAAAAAAAAAGAGGGCTTCCCTGGTGACGCGGTGGTTGAGAGTCCGCCTGCCAATGCAGGGGACATGGGTTCGTGCCCCAGTCCGGGAAGATCCCACATGCCGCAGAGCGGCTGGGCCTGCGCGTCCGGAGCCTGTGCTCTGCAACAGGAGAGGCCACAACAGTGAGAGGCTCGTGTACCGCAAAAAAAAAAAAAAAAAGAAAGAAAGAAAACAAAAAGCAGAAAGCCATCAGAACCAACTTTGTCAGAGTACTGGGAAACAGTGAAACGTTTACAGTAACCAAGAGAATTCATAATTAAGAAAAAGCCATCTTCAAACTGGTAAGAAAATTTTGTGGAAATGAGAAGCAGTGCCCAGCACAAAAAAAATCTACAAAGAATAGGAGCACTCCTAGCATCGAAGGGATTACCACTAGACCTGCTCTATAGAAAATGCTAAAGGAAATCCCTGAGGTTGACGTGAAAGGATGTTAGACAGTAGGTTGAAGTTGTATGAAGAAAGATCTACGGTATAGGTAAGTACATGGCAAATATAAAAGCCAGTATTATTGTAATTTTAGTTTGGAGCTCTACTTTTAATTTTATATAATAGTTTAAAGAAAAATAATTATAAGTCTATGTTATTGGGCACACAGTGTGTAAAGATACGATTCATAACATCAGTATCAAAAAGAGAGGGATTGAGCCGTATAGGAGTACAGCTTTTGGATGTTATTGAAGTTAATTGGCATCAATTTAAACTAGATTTTTTATAACTTTACGATGTTGTACATAATCCTCTTGGTAACCAAAAAGAAAATATCTGTAGAATATACACAAAGGAAATGAGAAAGGAAACAAAACTAGTCCCTTAAAAAAAATCAATTGACAGACTTCGCTGGCCATCCAGTGGTTAAGAATCTGTGCTTCCAAGGCAGGGGGCATGGGTTTGATCTCTGGTTGGGAACTAAGATCCCACATGCTGCATGACACAGCCAAAAAAAATCAGTTGAACACAAAAGAAGGCAGTATTAGAGGAAATGAAGAAGAAAAAAAAATAAGAAATACAGAAAACAAATAGCAAAATGACATAAATAAGTCCCTTAAATATAAATGGATTAAACTTTCTAAACAAAAGGCAGAGATTGACAGAATGGATAAAAAAAAAAAAATCCAACTATATGCTATCCATAAGAGACTCACATTAGATCAACAAAATTGACAAAACTTTAACTAGACTGTTGAAGAAAAAAGAAAGAAGACTCACGCTATTAAATCAGAATAGAAATTGGGAACATTACTGCCAATTTTACAGGAATAAAAAGCATTATATTTATTGAATAAGGAAAAAAAATCATTAAATCTCAATAAAACACTCTTCATAATATTTCCTTATTCGACATTTGTATCTTTAAAAAATACAAAAGAATTTTAGCAATTTTATAGTAAAATATTTCCTCCAATATTGGGAATGAGATAAACGTGTATTATCACTATTTCTACTCATTTTTGTACTGGCAACCATAGTTATTACAAAAAATTAATAAAACTTGTAAGCATTCAAAGAAAAATAAAACTCATAAATTACAGACGATGTAACTGTGCAGGTATGTAATCTAAAAGAATCTGTAGTCTACAGATAAACTCTTAATCAACTGGATTTATTAAAATTACTGAATATAAAGTAAAAATGTATAAAACCCAGTTTTATTTCTATATACTAAGAACACAAAATTAAAAAATGAGCATTTTTTAGGAATGATGAAATTTTGTATTAGCACCAAAAAATCTAGGAATAATTATTTTTTTAAGATATGCAAGACTTCTGTCTTCCACTTTAACATGTAAAGAACTTGGAAGTCCTCACTTCTGCACTCCAAACCAGTAAAAGCTGAAAAAACAGACAGTCAGCAACTCTTCTTAGCCCCATCAGAGAATTGAAGTCACAGGGCAAACTGCCACTCTCAATCTGTGGAGATAGATGAATACTGAAAATTACATACTCCTGGGAATAGAAACCAACACTGGAGCCAGCAATTAGGAGGAAAACTTAAGAATAATTGAATAATTGCCAGAAACTGAACATGAACTAGGTTGAGCAATAAAAAAGTTCTAGGACACAGCCTTGGATATGCCATACACTTTCATGAAATTTGCCTCCAGGAGCCCTACCAGGTACCTTAGCTGAGTATCAGAAATAAAATCTACTCATGCTTTCAGCAAAGGGAGGAGAAAAGTAAACATTTGAAATACACCAATAGCATTCTTCTTAACAAAGGCCTGCCTTCAAGAAAAACTACTTTACTAGAACCTAACAGATGTGAGGTAAAGGAAATACCAAACTCCAGCCTCTTGGACTTTAAGCATTGGGGAAGGGAGATATCCAAGTCCAGCCTTCTTTAGCCTTTCTGTCTAAAGAATCTTGAAGAATCAAGAATCTCGTTTCTGGGGGAAACAAGCTGAGAAGCAATTGTGAAAGTCACAGACCAGAGGAGACTGCCAATAAAAGACCAAGATCTAATCATAGGATTATAGAATGCTTTTCTGCTCCCACATACCTTACCACCACTTCACCAAGGCCCATGGATAATGGGTTACAGATGGAAAAACTGCAATTCTCAGCTTCCATTAAAGAAGTATTTTCTAGGGAAAGCCAAAGACAATAGGGGAGACCAAAAAAGGAAAATAAAGGAAATTTTAGCCTGTGACACCAGCTACAATAAAACAGAAAACACAGTCTAACTCGTCTCCAGTTGAACATAAAACATCATAATAAAAACGTATATACTTCAGTTCTTTTACCTGATATATCATGTCTAGCTTTAAACAAAAAATTATAAGGCATGATAAAAGCAAAACACACAGGCTGAAGACACAAAGCAAGCATCAAGACCAGATGCAGATGTGGCAGAAATTTTGGAATTTTCAAACTGGGAATTTAAAATAAATATAATAAGGGCCCTAGTGAAAAAGTAGACTACATGAAAGAACATATACATAATGTATGCAGAGATTAAACCTCTAAGAAATAATCAAAATGAAATGTTATAAATCAAAAGCACTATAACAGAAATTAAGAATGCCTTTGATGGGCTCTATAGTAGACTGGACACAGCCAAAGAAAGAAATCAGTGAACTTGAAGATATGGCAATAGAAACTTCCCAAACTGAAAGGCAAAGAGAAAAATAATGAAAAAAGTGGAACAGAGTATTTTAAAAACTGTCAAAAATCAAAGGTATAACATACTCGTAATGGGAATACCAGATATATTGCAGAATAAGGAGACATGGAGGGAAAAATAAATATTTGAAGTAATATAGGCTGAGAATTTTCAAAAATTAATAACAGAAACCAAACCACAGGTAGAGAAAGCTCAGAGAACATGAAGCAGGATACATACCCAAAAGTCTACACCTAGACATATTTAAATTGCAGAAAATCAAAGACAAAGAGAAAATTTGGAAAGAAGCCAGAGGGAGAAAAACCCACCTTAACTGTGGAGGAACAGGTAAAATATTACGTAGGACTTCTCTTCATAAGCCATGCAAGCAAGAAGAGAATGGAGTGAAATATTTAATGTGTTCAAAGCAAACAAACAAACAAAAAACCTCACCAACCTAAAATTTTTATACAGCAAAATTATACTTAAAAAAAAAGAAAAAATAAAGACTATCTGGGTCAAGTAAAAAGTGATTAAATTTCTTGCCAGTAGAACTGACTTGCAAGAAATTGTAAAATAAACTTTTTTTTCAAGGAAAAGAAAAAATGTATCAGTCAGAAACTCAGATCTACATAAGGAAGAGAATTAGAGATGTAAGAAGTGAGGGTAAAATAAAATTTTTCTTTTTTTTCTTCTTAATTGATCTAACAGATAAAATTTTGCTCAAAATCATAATAGCAGCAATATATTGGGGAAATTATTGCTTATGAATAATTTCTATTACAAGGTTCCTGACTACCCATGAAGTGCTATAGTGTTATTTGAAAACAGACTTGGATTAGTTGTAGAAGTACACTTCAAACTCTAGGAAAACCACTTAAAAATATAAAAAAAGAAGTATAATTGATAAGAAGAGGGAAAATGTAATATTTTAAAAGAGAAACAGAACATGGGCCTGCATAGAAAGCAGTAACAAATATGGTAGATATTAATCCAGCTGTAACAATAATCACTTTAAGTGTTAATGGTCTAAATACACCAATTAAAAGACAGAAATGTCAGAGTGCATTGAAAAAAAGATCCAACTATATGTTGTTTATGAGAAACCCACATTAAATATAATGACACACGTAGATTTAAAATAAAGGGATGGAGATAAGGGAACATCAGCAAGATGGCAGAATAGGAGGCTTATTACTTTCCCTCCTCCCAGAGATTGCACTGAATACAAGCCTACATACAGATGAATTCCCTCTGGAAGAAATCTAGTAACTAGTTGAGGGACTCCTGTACATCAGTCAACTGAGAAAATACCCACATTGAAACAATTAGGAAAAGCTGATACATAGCTCATGCTATAAATCCCACCTCTGGCACAGACACTTACAACTGGGAGGGAACAACTGGAGGGAGCAAGGGGTCTGGATCACACATCTAGAACCCTAGCTTGTAGTGCTGCCACCCAAGTGCCTGGCTCCCTAATTACCTAGCTTGGAGAGCCAGTGTGGCTCAGAATTCACAAGTTCTTCAGAGCAAATTTTAAAAGGGGGCTATTTTGAAATGGGTGCATGAGCACTTCACACAGCTGTCCCCCTGGGCTCAGTACAGAAGAAATAGGCAAAAATGCAAGGCTTTCAGTTTCTTCCTGGAAGAGATTTGGCTGCATTCTTTCCCAGCTGCTGCCTGAAGATCAAGCTTCTAATCAGCTTCTCATCCAGGAGCTGATTAGGATCCTCCTGGGAGCCTGAAAGAGCTTGTGGGCATTTCCCCTACACTCTCCCTGCAGGTTACTCTAACAGTAAAACTAAGTCTCCAGCTTCTCCTTAAAAGGAACTTGTTCACACATATAGTGCCCCAATTTTTACAGCTGCCACCCAAGGTGTGGGTCCCCAAATCACCTAGCTCTAAGAACCAACAGTGTTTGGCTTTTGTGAGTTTCCCACAACCACATTAAACTAATTAGTAGTCCTCTGGAGGCTGGAAAGGGTACATGGGGGCTCCCTGTGCCTTCCCATAGCTCATCTCAGGGTTAAAACCTAGTCTCTAGCTTCTCCCTGAAAGGAGGTGTCTAACATCCCAACTTATATGTCTTCCACCCAAGGGACTGACACCTAAGTCACCTAGCTCTGGGAGCTGATGGGGCTTGGCATTTGTGAGTCTGCCAGGCCCAGAGAGATCAAAGATGAAGTTATATATAGGTACAAAAGCACTCTCAGTGCCTAGTCTCTCTAGATCAGCACAGAATGAGTAGGCAAAACCCCTCAGCTCCCAGTTTCTCCCTGATAGGAGCAACTATATTTCTAATATTCTAACTTTCCCAGCCTCAGCCTGATGGTTGGGCTTCCAGTTAGCCTGTATTGATAAGGTAAAGGCGAAGGCAGTTAGTAGTCATCCAAAAGCATGAATGGGTATGGGGGAATTTCCATGTCTTTGGGGCACTGACTAGGCTTGGCACACACTAATCTCCTGGGAACCACTAAGAACAAAGACAGCAGGTTGGGCAAACAAAGGTTTTATGGGCAACCAGAAGATCAAGTCAGGCTGATTGGCAAGGTTCACCTACTACACAAGGCCAGTCTGTCGTGACTGGGAGAGGTAGATGTTTTATGTAATTCACACAAATCAACACCGAGAATCAAGGAAACTGAAGAAATAGGGGAATATGTTCCAAATAAAGGACAAATCTCCAGAAACTGACCCTAAGGAAACAGAGATAAATGATTTACCTGACAGAGAATTCAAAATAAAGATCATAAATATTCTCACTGATGTTGGGAGAGCAATGTATGAACAAAGTGAGAATTTCAACAAAAAGCTAGAAGACATAAAGGAATATCAAACAGAAATCATGACGCTGAAGAATAAATTAACTGACCTAAAAGAAGTCAATAGAGGGATTCAGTAATGGACTAGATCAAGCAGAAGAAAGGATGAGTGAACTCAAAGATATGTCAGTGGAAATCATTCTGTCAGATCAGTAAAAAGAAAAAATATGAAAAGGAGTGAAGATAGCATAAAGGACTTATGGGATACCATAAAGTAAAATAATATATGCTTATGGGAGTCACAGAAGGAGAAGAGATAGAGAGAAAGGGTCAGAAGGCTTACTCAAAGTAATACTGGCTAACAATTACCAAACCTGTGGAAAGAAACACATTTAGATCCAGGGGGCCCAAACAATACTGAGGATGACTACAAAGAGACCCATATTGAGACACATTGTAATTGATAAATGGAATATTGCCTGTCATACCAGTAAGCATAGGATGTCACAGTTGTCAGTGATTGCAGCCTTCCAACATGAGCTGGTGAACCCTGAGGAAACTCAGGAAGGAAAGAATACCTGCCATCTAGCAGCCATCAGACTGTAGCCGCTCTCTACAGTGAGCCCTGCGGAAACTCAAGATGTGAAAACACAGGACACTGGCCCCAGATAGCTGAGGTGCGTATCAAAGGAATGATTTCAGTGAGCCCAGACTCTTGCCTCTTCCCATACATAGAAAAGCGCTAAATTCCTTAACTTGGGTCATCTGGTTTTCTTTAATTAACAATAATCTTGAAGTTCAGACTACCTGCCCTTTGTTACAAAACTTCTATATAACCTAGCTCCCCACCTCACCTCCTCGGAGCAGTTCTCACAGGGTTACTTGAAATGCTGCCTCCCAGGCAGCCACTATGGAAAGCAGTATGAAGTTTCCTCAAAAAAGTTAAAAATAGAACTACCATATGGTCCAGCAGTCACACATGTGGGTATATTTCTGAAGGAAATCAAATCACTCTCTTGAAGGGACATTTGTACACCCATGTTTATGATATGTATACACATATATGTATGTATGTATATGTGTTATACACACACACACATAATCTAGCCATAAAAAAGAAGGAAATACTGCCCTTTGCAACAATATGGATGAAACTGGAGGGCATTTTGCTAACTGAAGTAAACCAGACAGAAAAAAACAAATGCTGTATGGTATCACTTATATGTGAATCTAAAATAAGAGTCAAACTCATAGAAACAGAGAGGAGAATGGTCGTCACCAGGTCCTGGGGTGGTAGGTTAAATGGAGAATGGTTGATCAAAGGGTTCAAACTTTTAGTTATAAGATAAATAACTTCTGAAGATTTAATGTACAGCATGATGACTATATCCAGTAATTCTGTGTTGTATACTTGATACTTCCTGAGAGTAGATCTTAAGCATTCTCACCAAAAAAAAAAAAAAAAAAAAAAAAAAGAGATAGTAACTATGTAAGGCCATGGATGTGCTAATTAACTGGATTGTGGGAATCATTTCACAGTACATATGTATATCAAATCATCATGTTGTATACTTTAAATATATTAACAATTTTTTTTGTCAATTATACCTTATTAAAGCTGTAAAAAAATAAATACATGCACAAAGAGGCACGCACACACACAGAAGGTAAAGGCTTAGAGAAAGATATACATGAGTAGCTGTATTATTACCAAAGTAGACTTCAGAGCAAGGAAAATTACTAGGAATAAATACATGCATTAGGTAATGATAAAGGAATCAGTTCTTCAAGAAGACGTAACATTCTTTAATGTGTTTATACCTAACAATAGTGTCTCAAAATACATGAGGCAAAAACTGATAGAACTACAAGGAGAAATAGACACATCCATTATTATAGTTGGAGACTTTAACACCCCTCTATCAAAAATGGACAGATCCAGCAAGCAAAAAATATCAGTAACAGCAGCTGAGTTCAACAACACCATCAATCAACTGGATCTAACTGATGTCTATTAGAATACCTCCTCCAACAACAGAAGGATACATATTGCTCTTAAATTCACATACTCTGCTCACAAAGATAGACCTCATTACAAAACAAATTATACCTTGAAGATTTTAAGAAATAGAAATCACAAAAATTATGCTCTCAGCCCACAATGGAATTAAACTAGAAATCAATCATAGAAAGATAACTGGCAAATCCCATAATACTTGAAGATGAAACAATACACTTCTATAGCACATGTTCAAAGAAGTATCAAAAGAAATAAAAAATATTTTGAAGTAACTGAAAATGAAAATACAACTAATAAAAATTTATGTGACACAGTGAAAGAAGTGCTTAAAAGGAAATTATAACATTTGATGCATATATTGGACAATGAGAAAGATCAAAAATCAATTATCTAAGCTCCACCTTAGTAAACTAGAAAAGGAATGGCAGAAAATTTTTGATAAGATGGACTTATTTAAAATTAATACTTATACTCTGTGAAAGACACTTTTAAGAGAACGAAAAGACATGCCACATATTGGGAGAAAATATTTACAAAACACATATCTTAAGAAGAACTTGCATTTGAAATATATTTTAAAAGATTGAATTCAACACTTAAAAAAGAACCCAATTTAAAAACTCTCAAAATTTCTGAACAGACACCTCATCAGGGATGATGTGAAGATGGCTAAGTGTGTGAACTCATATGTCATTGGATAATTGCAAATTAAAACAACAATGAGATACCTAATGAAACACACCTAGGAGAATGGCTAATCCAAAACACTGACAACACCAAATGCTGTCAAGAAAGTGGAGTACAGGAACTTTTGTTCATTCTTGTCGGGAATGCAAAATTCTATACCCACTTTGGAAGACAGTTTGCATTATTTTAAAGCTCAACATACTCAAACCATACAATCCAACTGTTGTGCTCTTAGTATTTACCCAAATGAGTTAAGGTCTTACGTTCATGCAATAACCTGCATTAATGTTTACAGCAGCTTTATAACTGCCCCAAACTGGAAGCAAACAAGATGTTTTTCAGTAAGTGAATGCATAAACAATCTGTGGTACATCCATATAATGGTAGATTATTCAACAATAAAAATAAATGGACTATCAAGCCAGGAGAAGACATGGCAGAAACTTAAATGCATATTGTTAAGTGAAAGAAGCCAGTCTGAAAAAGCTGTGTAATTTCAACTGTATACCACTCTGGAAAAGGTAAATCTATAGGCAGTAAAAAGATCAGGAGTTCCCAGGGGTTCAGGGTGAAGGGAGATAAATGGTTGGAGCTCAGGGAATTCTTAATGTGCCAAAGCTATTTTGTAAGATACTGTAGTAGTAAACACTTGACATTATGCATTTATCAAAATGCATAATGTACATTTATGCACATTATGCATAATGTACTGTACAAAATAAGAGTTATCTCTCATGTAAATCATGGGTGTTAATTATTAGTGATGTATCAGTATTGGATTATCAATTGTAACAAACGTATGATCTAGTACAAGATGGTAATAATAGGGAAACTATACCAGTGGAAGCGAGTGCAGAACTCTCTAGTTTCTGCACAATTTCTCTGAACTCCTAAATTGCTCTAAAAAAACGAAGTCTATTAAAATGTTTAAAAAGATGTTAAAAGTCTCAACACAGCAAACTGCAAAACATTATTTAGAGAATTTTAAAGAACTAAATAAATGGAACTATATTCCAGGTTTATAGATTAGAAGACTCAATATTTTAAAGAACAAATTTCTTGAAAATTAATCTATGTATTTAATGCAGTCAGTATCAAAATTTTAGCAATAATTTTTCTAAAAATTGACAAGGTAATTCTAAAATTTATATGGAAATGCATAGGGCCAAAGTAGGAAATATAATCTTGACAAAGAAGACTAAAATTGAAGGATATAAAGTACCTGGTATCAGGTATTATTATAAAAATACAATAATACAAGCAGTTTGCTACTGGTACAATGATAGATAAATAGACTTAAATGTATTGAAGACAAAGAAGAAAATATGTAACAACAGTAAAAAAAATATTCTTTTCAAAATAATTCTATTCATATGCATATTATAAAATAATAGTCCTCCTAGAAAATGCTATAGGAAAATATGTTCCTGTCTTTGGACTAGATATTTTTTAAACAGGATACAATTGACACTAACTATAAATGTAAGTGTTTTAAAACTGGATTTAATCTTCAGAATTGTATCCATTAAAATACACCATTAAGGGGCTTCCCTGGTGGCGCAGTGGTTGAGAGTCCGCCTGCCGATGCAGGGGACAAGGGTTCGTGCCCCGGTACGGGAGGATCCCACGTGCCGCGGAGCGGCTGGGCCCGTGAGCCATGGCCGCTGAGCCTGCGCGTCCGGAGCCTGTGCTCTGCAACGGGAGAGGCCACAGCAGTGAGAGGCCCATGTACCGCAAAAAAAAAAAAAAAAAAAAAAAAATACACCATTAAGATATTTAAAAAGCAAATGACACTCACCATTGCAACAAAGAGTAAAATACTTAGGAGTAAACCTACCTAAGGAGGTAAAAGACCTGTACTCAGAAAACTATAAGACACTGATGAAAGAACTCAAAGATGACACAAACACATGGAGAGATATACTATGTTTGTGGATTGGAAGAATCAATATTGTGAAAATGACTATACTACCCAAAGCAATCTACAGATTCAGTGCAATCCCTATCACATTACCAATGACAGTTTTTAAAGAACTGGAACAGAAAATCTTAAAATTTGTATGGAGACACAAAAAACCCTGAATAGCAATCTTGAGGGAAAAAAATGGAGCTGGAGGAATCGGACTCCCTGATTTCAGACTATACTACAGAGCTACAGTAATCAAGACAATATGGTACTGGCACAAAAATGGAAATACAGATCAATGGAACAGGATAGAAAGCCCCAGGGATAAACCCATGCACCTGTGGTCAACTAATCTATGACAAAGGAGGCAAAGATATACAATGGAGAAAAGACAGTCTCTTCAGTAAGTGGTGCTGGGAAGGTAGCTACATATAAAAGAATGAAATTAGAACACTCCTAGCACCATACACAAAAATAAACTCAAAATGGATTAAAGACCTAAATGTAAGACCAGACACTATAAAACTCTTAGAGGAAAACATAGGGAAAACACTCTTTGACATACATCACAGCAAGATCTTTTTTGACCCACCTTCTAGAGTAATGGAAATGAAAACAAAAATAAGCAAATGGGACCTAATGAAACTTAAAAGATTTTGCACAGCACAGGAAACTATAAGCAAGATGAAAAGACAGCCCTCAGAATGGGAGAAGATATTTGCAAATGAATCAATGGACAAAGGATTAATCTCCAAAATACATAAACAGCTCATGCAGCTCAATATTAAAAAATCAAACAATAGGCAGAAGACCTAAATAGACATCTCTCCAAAGAAGACACAGATGGCCAAGAGGCACATGAAAAGCTGCTCAACATCACTAATTATTAGAGAAATGCAAATCAAAACTACAATGAGGTATCACCTCACACCGATTAGACTGGGCATCATCAGAAAATCTACAAAGAACTGCTGGAGAGGGTGTGCACTGTTGGTGGGAACGTAAATTGATACAGCCACTATAGAGAACAGTATGAATGTTTCTTAAAAAACAAAAAGTAGAATTGCCATATGACCCAGCAATCCCACTACTGGGCATATACCCAGAGAAAACTGTAATTCAAAAACACACATGCACCCCAGTGTTCATTGCAGCACTATTTACAATAGCCAGGTCACACAGAAGCAACCTAAATGCCCATTGACAGACGAATGGATAAAGAAGATGTGGTACATAAATACAGTGGAATATCACTCAGCCATAAAAAGGAATGAAATTGGGTCATTTGTAGAGATGTGGATGGATCTAGAGACTGTCATACAGAGTGAAGTAAATCAGAAAGAGGAAAACAAATATCATGTATTAATGCGTATATGTGGAATCTAGAAAAATGGTGCAGATGAACCTGTTTGCGAGGCAGAAATAGATACAGATGTAGAGAACAAACATATGGACACCAAGGGGGGAAAGCAGGGGGGTGGAGGGATGAATTGGGAGATTGGGATTGACTAATATGTATAAAATAGGTAACTAATAAAAAAAAAGAAGAATTGGCTGTTCATCCACAATTCCACAAAGTAGAAACTCAGCAGGTCGTCTATGAAAGAGCTGCAGTAAAGGTTAATTAGCACAAAGGGAATTATTCTTTGTTGCTGTGGAGTTAAACTTTAGCCTTAAATTCCTGGTTTGTTAAAATAGTTTCAGTACTTAATTTTCAGGGCCATGATTGATCAGTATGTTCCCTTATAAACTGAGTTTTAGCTAGCCAGTCCCAATGCTGTAAAGAAAACATTAAAAATAAATCATTTCAACCGTTAAGAGAAAAAAAAAGCAAATGACAGAGTAGGTTTGCAGCACAAATATCCAACAGAAAGCTTTCAACCAGATATTTAAAGAATTTCTAGCATAGAAATAAATTGAAAACCCAATAGAAAAATGGTCAAAATCTTAAACATGTACTTCACCAAAGAAGATATCTAAATGACTAATAAATATTTGAAAATTATAGTCCTATTAATAATCTAGAAAATTGGAGTTAAAATCATGAAGATACTATGACATACCATCATTGAGCCTAAATCAGAAAGAATGACAGAATCAAGTCATGATAATGTTGTAGAGCAACTATTACAGAACTTTCAGAAACTGCTGGTAGTAGTATAAACTGATACATGCACACACTGGAAAACTGTTATTTCTGCTCCTTATTGGGAACTCCAATAAGATTTATGGCTGACTTTTCATCAGAAACTGTGGAGACCAAAAGGCAATAGGATGGCCTATTCAAAATGCAAAAGAAAAATAACTGTCAACCCCAAATTTTATATCCAGCGAAATTATCTCTCAAAAATAAAGGTGAAGTAAAGAGATTTTAAAACAAATAAAAAATTGAGAAAATTCATTGCTAGCAGATTCACTTTATGACAAGTACAAAGGAAAGTTCTTCAGGCTGAAAGCAAGTGACCTCAGACAGTAATTTGAATCCCCTAAAAAAGAGACTGGGTAAAAGTAATTCTGTAATTATAAAAGGTAGTATAAATACATATATGTAAAGAAATAAAGCAATAATTAAACATAAATAATGTTAAGTTTTAAAAATGACTTTATATTTATAGCTTATAGGTTATTATATTTATAATATGTATAACAGCAGTGCAAAAATGTGGAGGAGGGAATAATGGTATATGAGGGTAGCATTTCTATACCTCACTGGAATTATTGGAATTTACTTAGTATAATTCTGATGTAGATTCTTCTTTCATTGTGAAAAAAATGACCTATAACATTGTGTATTTAACATTTACAAGGTGTTGATTTGATACATTTGTATATTGCAACATGATGACCACCCTAGTGTTAGCTAATGCCTCCATCGTGTCAGATAATTATCATTTCTTTTTTGTGGTAAGAACATTGCCTAGTCTTTTTTAAAATTGACTGTGGTGATGGTCATACAACTCTGTGAATATATCTTTAAAAACATTGAAATGAACACTTTAAATGGGAAAATTGTATAACGTGTTATATATGTTTTAAAGCTAGCTCAATGAATGCCAAGAAGAATAGGATAAAAAAGGATTTCAAAAGTGGGAGGGTATGATAAGGGAGAAAACTGTGACTTTTACTAGATTATACATTTCTCCAGCACATACTTTTTAATTGCTAGTACTTAACCTAACCTTCCTTCAGATGCTGTTTTCATTGCCTCTTGCTTATTTAAGTATTCTTTGCTTCCTTAATTCAAATGAGCAAGTCCTTCTTACATATACCAGTTGCAGAAAGAACTAGAGAAGCTAAAATATAACTGCTAATATTCCCCAGTTTTGTTTTGCTATAGATCTTATTACTTTCACAAAATGTTGCTACTTAATTATTGAAAACTTGTTCTGCCTAATCTGACACACCTGTTTCATTTTGGTAATGGTGCTGCAGCAGGTAACCACCTCTACACAGATTGCACAACCTTTAATACTTACTGACTCATCTGTTTCTCTGAAAAAAGACTTCCATCTGGGTATCTTAGTCATGACAGGTTTCTAACTTCAGGTACATGTTCTGCTAGAAACAAATTCACCACAAAATTTTAGACCCAATAGTTGATCATTTCTAATTATTCCTTTTCAGTATAAACTCTCCTTTAATAATGTTCATGTATTTTTCTTGTAATTAGACCTAATTGCAGTTACTAAATCAAGCAAAAATTTTAAATGACATAGGAACTCAAATGGTAAGAGACCCAATCTCAATCCAGGTACTTCTACAAATTTAACCATTTCTTCCTCCCAAGCAACAAGGTCTACATGCTAAAAGGACCTGGGAGAGCACGTTTTTTCAGTCTATAAAACATTTTGTTATTCTTTTCCATCACTGATGCCTACTTTGTTTATGCTTAAGTAACATAAAAAGGGCATTAAAATATTCCTGGATGAGTCCAAGTATTTCTGCTCTGTGGTAAATTTCCATGGAGACCCTAGTTTGCAACATAATCTGAGGAAAAAACTGTTATATTCCACATTACTGGGTATATACCCCTACAGTATGATTATGAGTTTAATGTACACTTAAGAGTTATATTATTATCATAACTCTCCCAGATATTTTAATTTAGCATAAGAGATAGCATTGTATGGAAAAAGCACTGGTTAAAGAATTATAAGTTGGAAGGTTGTACATCAAGTTTGTCATTATCTAGATACACAATCTTGGTCAAGTCATTAACATCTCTAAGCCTCAATATATGGAGGCTTAATGATTGCTAACGGCCATTCCAATTCTAAGGTTTAATGATTCTTCAACCCATGTAATCCATTATAATGCATATTTATTAATAACAAGGCTAATTATGATAGTACCACACATGGGGCTTTCTTGGTGGCACAGTGGTTGAGAATCCACCTGCCAGTGCAGGGGACACGGGTTTGAGCCCTGGTTCAGGAAGATCCCACATGGCACAGAGCAACTAAGCCCATGAGCCACAACTGCTGAGCCCATGTGCCACGACTACTGAAGCCCGCACACCTAGAGCCCGTGCTCCGCAACAAGAGAAGCCACCACAATGAGAAGGCTGTGCACTGCAATGAAGAGTAGCCCCCACTTGCCACAACTAGAGAAAGTCCACGTGCAGCAACGAAGACCCAACACAGCCAAAAAAAAAAAAAAAAAAAAAATATATATATATATATATATATATATATATATATATAAAAGATAGTACCACACATGAACACACAGACACACACTCGTGTTAGGGTTACTTTACAAAGTGTTTTGATACCTGTTTATTTCTATAGAAATTGATCTAGAACACTTGAAAGATACTGTTGGAAGACGTATATTAATGGCAGAAATGAAGATACAACCAAAGAGTGTCCGTGGTAAGTCTAATCCTTCCAAGTCTAATCTTTATGGTTTATTTACCTTCTTTGGAGTTTATGTATGAATTGTTTAATGATAAGAGTACTTGTATATTATTATTATATAGGTAAAGTCTTCGTGACTACCCTCATAATTAATTGTACTGTGGTATTTACTAGAACTTTAAAAGTTAGCTAGACATTATGATTTTTAGAAATGAGCCATTTAAAAATTAAATCATAAAATTAAATGCTATAGTGGCCTTAGAATATACTTGATGCAAGTATGTTCAGTTCTGTTCTAATCTTTTTCTATTACTGGCTTAGATAGAAGGAAAAGGAGAAAGGTTTCCGGATCAATGTGATAACAACAAGGGGAATTTAACAGATAGTTAATTCATTGGTTACCATTTCTCTCTATTTGATGGAAATATCAGGTATATTATCCTAACTCATCTGTGGTAGAGTCATTAGTTGTGTTACGTAGTTCAGAGATTGTACTACAGCCTTTACTCTTGTAACAGTGATAGGCACACTGCCCTTGACTTCTGCTGTGACACCAAAAGAGGTAGACAATTTAACAGAGATGTAACAGAAAGAGACAAAGACAACACTCCTAAAACCACTATTATCCAAGGCTTTTTCCCTTGGGGAGCAACAGTTATGCTTTCAAACTGCTAAGAGAAATGACTTCAGTAAAATATTTTAGCCAAATAACTAAATATATAAACAAGAAAACAATAATAATATGCCCTGTTAAGAGGAAGAAGTCAGTACGCAGAGATGCCATATTATATATCTAAAATATTCAGTTTTCAGCATAAAATTATGGGTCATGTAAAGAAACAGTAAAATGTGACATATAGCAAGGAAAAAGACATGCAACAAAAAACTGCCTGTGAGAATCCTAGATATTGGACAAAACTAAAACTAAACTAAACTAAAAAGCAGTTATTATAAATATGTTCAAAGAACTAAATGTAAACATTATTTAGAAGGAAAGGAAGGTCTGATAGTGTTTCATGAAATAGAGAATATATACAAAGAGAAATACATTATTTTGAAAAGGAACACATGTAAATCCAGGACTGAAAGTACAATAACTGAATTTTTTTAAATCCAATAGGGGTTGTTCAGTATTTTAACACTGTCAGAAGAAAGAATCAGCAAATTTAAAGTATGGAAATATAGCATGGACAGCAGAGGCATTAAAGAACAGAAAATATCATTTTAAATAATGACAGAAAAGAAAACCAGATATTATAAATAAAATGGTTAAAATAATAAACACTATACATACATGCTTTGTCTTCTATCAGTTTCTCTGTGTAGCATAAAGTTATGTAAATAAATAATTTAAAAAACAATTGTAATAAATGAATTTATGTTTATATGTTTCATATATAAAAATGGGAAAAAATTATAAGAATTAAGTTATAAAGAGAACTATAGATGTAGAATATGAAAATAACATTTCTAAATCTTCCTGGAATTTAATCTGTTTAGTATAAGTAAAAGTAGATTCTAAAATTGACTATGGTGATTGTTACACAGTTCTATGAATATACTGATAAGCATAGAATGGATATTTAAAATGGGTCAATTGTATAGCATGTTACATGTTTTTTAAAAAATAGTTCAGCGAACTCCAAGCAGGGTAGGATTTTTTTAAAGACTTAAAAGCAATAGGAGAATGTTGTGAAGGAGGAAAATTGTGGCTCTTAATAGAATAGGTTTCTCCACCCCATATCATTTATTATGCTCCTAGTTTTTAATTCAGTCTGCCCTCAAGGGCTGTTCTCACTGCCTCCTTGCTCACCTAAGGATCCTTTGCTTTCTCAGATCAAATGAATCAGTTCTTCTAATTATATCTGTTGGAGAAAGACCAGAGGGCTAAAGTTTGTCTGCTGATGTTCTCCAGTTGTGTGTTGCTATAGCAGACATTACTTTCACAAATGCTGTAACTTAATTACTAAAAACTTGTTCTGCCCAATCCAATGTGTCTTTGATTTTAGTAGTGACGCCCCGTGTGGTCTTTACCTCTGTTTAGATTGCAGTGGTGATAAATTTGTGTTGCCTCAGTGATAGAGCATGTTTGAAATATTCATGGGCTCAGCCATTTCTCCAAAGGAAGACTTCCAATCTATAAATTCTGGATATGACAGGTTCCAACTTCACTTACATGCTGTGTTAGAACCAATTTTTGCCCACACAAAACTTTACGCAACAGGTGACACAGAGTCACCAATTCTCATTATTCCTTTTGCAATATAAAATTCTTTTAAATAAATTTTTTTCTGATATTGGACCTAGATCATCATTTCTGAATCCAACAAAAAGTAAAAACCATGTAAAGACTCAGATGGAAAGGGGTACAGTATCAGTGCTCACATTCCTGCAAATTACCCATTTCCTCCTGCACAGGGGAGAAAAGGTCTACATGTTAAGAGAACCTGAGAGGGTGCTTTATCTCTGTCCACAAATTACTTGTTTTTCTTTTCCATCAATGATGCCTACTTGACAAACAGTTACATAACCTTAAAAAAAGGGAATTAAAGTGTTCCTGGACAAGTCAAAGAATTTCTGCCTCACAGTAAAATTCTGTGACTGTGATGCCCATTGTTTGCAATTTAACCTGGGAAAAAAATGTCATGTCTGGCCTCACCAGGTATATCTTTACGATATGAATATGCTTTTAATGTAGAGAAGAAAGTTATATTTATTAAAATAAACTCTCTAGGATGACTTAAATTTGCAAAAGACTTTGTATTTTATGGATAAAACCCTAGTTAAGGAATTATGAGGTATCAGTTTATGGATCAGTTTTGTCGTTACCTAGATTTGTGGCCTTGGTCAAATCACTAACCATTTCTAGGCCTCAATATAATGAGGCTTGTATGATTGCTAACGGCCCTTCCAACTCTAAGGTCCTGTGAGCCTACAGTCCAGGCATTTCATTGTAATTGTTGTCCTATAATTTTAAAATGCTAATTAAAGGAGTACTATACACACATAAACTCACACACAAAAACACATGTTAATATATACCTTACAAAAGTGTTTTGAAACTGTTTATTTCTATAGACACTGATACAGAGAGCTTTCCAGATGCTATTGGAAGAGGTATAATAAAGGGTGAAATCAAGACACAATCCAAGAGTCATCCTGGTAAGAACAAGAATATTTCAAGTCTATTTCTGCTTTATTTATCTTCTCGAGTTTATTTAAGTTTGGATCTAAATGACTATAGTACCTATATGCTATTACTATAGGATGAAACGTTTTCACTAATTCTCTCCTATTATTATTGGAACTCTAGCAGTTACTAACAATGGAAAATTAGCTACATAGTGTAAGTTTTAGAACCCATTCATTTAAAACTTATCCATAAAAATTCAATGCTGTAGTAAGCTTAGAATATGCTTGATGGAAGCATTTCAAATGCTGCTCTACTCACTTTCTTTTTCAGGCTAGAAAGATGGTTGCTTTGTACTTGCAAAAGCAGAAAGGCTGGTTTATGAATGGGATTAAAAGAGAGATTTCATTGCTTACTAATTCCCTCTATATAATTAAAATACCAGGCACATTTTCAGTATCTCAGGTGAAGTAGAGGTGTTTAGTTTTGTTACATAGTCTGTAGTTTACACTACTGCCACTTGTCTTGGTGTTACAGTGTTTGACACACTGCTTCTTGATCTTTGGTGTGATATTAAAGGAGGCAGAGAGCTTAACAGAAAAAGGAAAGAGACCGTCAACAGGAAAAACAAGTGTCATCCAAAGGTGACTGTTCGCATGCCCAAGTCTGTGCCCCCAGGGGAGCAACATTAGAAGATTCACACTGCAGAGAAGGAGACTTCTCTACAGTAGAATATATTCCAGCCAAGTCACTAAATAAATAATCAGGCAAACAGCAACAGCAAGCCTCCAAAGGGGAGGGGAACTCAGTATCCAGATTTCTTACAAGATATTGTCTAGAATGCCCAGTATAAACCCCCCCAAAATATGAGACATGCAAAGCAACAGTAAAGTGTGAATCATATACTAGGAACTTCAGGAAGGGTAGGCTTAAAAAATAATTTAAGCAGTGGGAGGGTATTATGAGGAGGGAAATTGTGATTCTTACTAGATTGCAGATTTCTCTAGCACATACTCCCTTTTCCCTCGTCCTTAATTCTATCTGCTATCAAATGCTCTTCTTAATGCTTCCTTGCTTATATAAGCATCTTTACATGCTTCTTTCAACTGGGCCTGTCATTCTTAACCTATACCAGTTGGAGAAAAACCAGAGAGCCTCAATTATATCTACTCAATTGGATCTTTAACACTTACTTCTGGTCTCAGCCATTATGACAAAGTAAGATCCACCTTATGGTGTCAGGTTCAGGATAGGTTTCCAACCTCTGGTGCATGCTCTTCTGTAACTAGCTTTCATTCACAAAACACTGGACACATAATTTGACCCAAGTCAGCAATCCTACTTAACCCCTCTTTCAATATGAATTTTTCTTTAATAACTTTCATGTATTAAAACAAAATACATGAATGTTATTTCTCTCCTTTGACCTAGTTAGTACTTTCTAAATCCCGCCAAATGTCCAAATCACATAAAAACTCAGATGGGATGGGATGCAGTCCCAATGCTGGTACTGCCTCAGATTTACCCATTTCCCCCTCCCCAGTTACAAGGTGTACATAGTAAGAGGACCTGATAGGCAGTTCTTCTTAGACTACAGAATATCTTGTTACTCTTCTACATCTTTGATGTCTACTTGATTTACATAGCCTTAAAAATGGCATTAAACATTCTTGAGAGAGTCAAAGAATTTCTACCTGGTAGTAACTTTCCATAATGTGGGACCATGGTTTGTCTCTTGACCAGTGGGGAAAAAATGCCACGTTCCACTCATAGGTATATCCTCACAGTATGAGTGTCCTCTTAGTGTAAACTTGGCAGTTATATCATTTACACGAACTCCCCAAGATGATTGAAGTTTGTATGGGACAGTGCATTGTGTATGAAAAGCACTGGTTAAGGAATTATGGGGCATCAGCTTGTACTTAGTTTTGCATTATCTTGGTGTGTGTTCTCAATCAAATCACAAAACATCTCTAAGCTTCAATATCATGAGGCTTATGTGATTGCTAAGAGCACTTCAAATTCTAATGTTTTATGATTGTGCAATGCAGACATTATATTATTTCTCTTTTGTAATACAAGTACTAATTAAGTTAGTATTACACACAGACACAAAGACACACATACATGTGTGTTAATGGTTACCTTACAATGTGTTTTGAAATTTGTTTTCTATCTATAGAGACTGATATAGAACGCATGAGAGATACTGTTGGAAGAGAAAAAGCAGTTGGTGAAATCAAGACACATCATCAGAGTCACCCTGGTAAGAACAAGAATTTTCCAAGTCTAATAATTTATGGTTTATGTCTTCTCTGGGACTTAATTAACTATGAATCATTAATGATAACAGTAACTGTATGTTAGTATTAATGGACAGTAATCTTCATGAATTTCCTCTTATAATTAGTTAAACTCTAGTATTTACTGTCAATGGAAATTTAGCTGGATATTTTTCAGTTGTAATCTCATCCATTTGGAAAGTAATCCATATAATCCAATGCTCTAATGACCTTAGAATATGCTTGGTTTAAGTATTTATAACTGTGATTCTACTCACTTTCTTGCTGGCTTAGAAAGGAATATTGCTTTGAAATTGAAAAAGCAAAAAAGCTAGTTGATGAGTGGTATAAGAAGAGGAACATAACAGTTATTTCACTGATTAGCAATTTCCTCTACATAATTAAGTTGGTATGTAAATTTATATCTCTACTAGAGTGGAGTTCTCTAGCTGAGTTTTATTATTCACAGATTACTGCTTTAGTCCTGGAGTAACAGGGTTCGATACATTTCTCTTTGTTGCAAGAAATGCTGTCGTTATGAACTTTTTACAGAATTGATGCTGAAAGCTAGCATTGGAAAGTAACTGAATCCTCAGATATAAGCACCAAAATATGTGTTTTCACTGAAATTTAAGGCAAGATTTCTGAAACTTTGCTTTTGAATGCTTTATTATATTCTCGCTTTTATTCCTGTAAAAAAATAGTGTTGTAAATGAATCAAATAAATATTACTTGCTCCAACAGCTTTTAACTGGGGAAAAGCTGGTGGTGTAAAAATGAAATTGTTGGAACCAAGCAGTTAAATTTGGTATTACGATAAGCCATTTTTCCATGTCTTTAATTTTCAGAGTATTTTTGGTTAGGTTCTTTCAATTAATTTTTGCTTCCATGTTGCTTATTAATAGGAGTCCTTGTCAGTTTTGAATAACAGCCTTAGACACAGCAACAAAGTGCTTTCATTTACATCCGTTCAATTCTGGGATGAAGTGAGAGAGTGGCATGGACTTTTATATACTACCAAATGTAAAATAGATTGCTAGTGGGAAGCAGCTGCATAGCACAGGGAGACCAAGAGGGAGGAAATATGGGAATATATGTATATGTATAGCTGATTCACTTTGTTATGAAGCAGAAACTAACACACCATTGTAAAGCAATTATACTCCAATAAAGATGTTTAAAAATAAAATACAAAAAAGAGTCATGCCTTTTAACAACAAAATTAATTATTTTATATTTATTAATGGTAAATTTATAATTAAACACTAAATAAAATCTGAAAGACAGAAACTGCTACGAGGAAAGGAGTTGAAATGAATGTAGTAATCAAATACAAAAATGAAGAAGTGTTTTGTCCCACCTCACCGGGTACATCCCTCCCATATGAATGTGTTTTTAGTATACACAAGAGTTATATTTATTAAGAAAAACTCTCTAGGATGACTTAAATTTGTGAAAGACTTTGTATTTTATGGAAAAAGTCCTAGTTAAGGAACTATGAGGCCTCAGTTTATGAGTCACTTTTGTCATTGCCTGGATATATGGTCTTGGTCAAATCACTAAGCATTTCTAAGCCTCAATATAATGAGGTTTAAACAACTGCTAATGGCTCTTCCAATTCTAAGGTATTATGTCTGCAGTCCAGACATTTCATTATAATTCTTCTTCTATAATAAAAAGATCTAATTAAAGGATACACACATTCTACAAACATACACATGTGAATACTTAGCTTACAAAAGTATTTTGAAACTGTTTATTTCTATAGAGAGTGACACAGAACGCTTCCCAAATGTTGTTGGAAGAAGTATTATGAAGGGTGAATTCAAGACACAACCCAAGAGTCGTCTTGGTAAGAAGAAGAATATTTCACGTCTATTTCCTGTTTTTTATCTTCTCTGAAGTTTATTTAACTTTGGATCTTTAGTGACTACAGTACCTATATGCTATTATTACAGGATAAAAAGTCTTCACAAATTCCCTCCTTTAATTACTGGAATTCTAGCAGTTGCTATCAATGGAGAATTAGCTGCATATTTTTAATTTTAGAATTCATTCAATTAAAAAAATGATCCATAAAAATGGAATGATACAGTGAGCTTGGAACATGCTTGATGGAAACATTTCAAATGCTGTTCTACTCACTTTCTTTTTCAGGCTAGAAGTATAGTTGCTTTGTATTTGCAAATGCAGAAAGTCTATTTTATGAATGGGATTAAAAGAGGGATTTAGCATGTAGTTATTTCATTGGTTACTAATTCCCTCTATATGTTTAAAATATCAGACACATTTTCCATATCTCATGTGAAGTAGACACCGTTAGTTCTATTATATAGTTTATAGTTCACACTGTTGCCCCTTGTGTTGGCATAACAGTGTTTGACACACTTCTTCTCGATTGGTGTGATACCAAAGGAGGCAGAGCGCTTAACAGAAAAATAAGGGAAAGAAACAGTCAACAGAATCCTTTTTAAAACAACTGTCATTGAAAATGATAGAGTAATAACCCTGAGCTCACCTTAGCTCATGGACATAGCAAAATTACAACTATTTACAGAACAACCATTGATGTAAAAGACTGGAACCTACCAAGAAAGGTCTTCTAGAACTAAGGATATAAAAAAGGGATCACAGCAAGGCAGGTAGTAGGGGCAGAGTCACAGTATAATCAGTTCCCTGGCTTGGGCAACTCATGAATGGGAGAATAATTACAGTTGCAGAGATTCTCCCCAACGAATAAGGGGTCTGAGCCCCACATCAGTCTGCCCAGCCTGGAGGTTCTGCAACAAGAAGATGAGTCCCCAGAACATTTGACTTTGAAGGCCAGTGGGGCTTGCTTTTAGGAGTTCCAGAGGGCTCTGCGAAATAGAGGCTTCACTCTCCAAGGGCACACACAACATCTCACATGCTTCAGGACCCAGCATAGAGGCAGTAATTTAAAGGATTTGGGGTCAAACCTACCTGCTAATCTTGAAGAATCTCCCTAGGGACATAGACACTGACAGTAGCCATTCTTGAGAGTTCATTCTACCACTGGTGCTGCAGCACCATTTTGGAATCCACCCCACCAACAACAACCAACCTGTAGGCACCAGTACTGGGAAGCCTCAGGCCAAGCAACTAACTGGGCAGTGACACAGCCCAACCCATCAGAAGAGAGGCTCCTTTAAGACTTTCTGAGCCAAAAGCCACCCCTGGACACATACCTGCACACCAGAGGGTCTAGGACCTGGCACCACACACCAATGTGCAGGCAGTAGACCCAGGACCCCCAGGGCCCTGCAGCCAGAGATCCAGATCCACCCACCAGTGGGCAGGCACCAGCCCCAGAATCACTGGCTCCACCCACCAATAAGCTTGCTCTAGCTTCGAACCAGACCCACCCACCAGCAGTCCATTGCCATCTCTGGAAGCCCTCAGCCCTGCAGCCAGACCCCAGAACCTGTCACTGCCTGCCTTTGGGCCAGCACTGTCCCTTGGATCTGGCTTCACCCATTGGTGGGCTGGCCCCAGCCTCAGGATCTTCTAGACCTGACTCCATCCATCAGTGATACAGAGCTAACCCCAGGGCTCCCCAGGGTTCTACAGCCAGCCACCTTGTGACCCAACGCTGCCAACCAGTGGCCGGCAGCCTCCACACAGGAAGGTCCTGGCAAACAACCAGACTGGGGGCCAACCAAGCCAACCAGGCCACCCATAGCCGTCAGCTTACCGCAATAGAAGGACCCGCACAACACACATAGGGGCACTCCTAGAGTATATAGCTCTGATGACGAGAGAGCAGTGTACTGCTGGGATTCATAGGAAGTCTCTTGCAAAAGGCCTCTTCTCCAAGGTTGGGAAATGGAACCAACCTCCCAGATACATAGAAATATAAACATTAAGTTAGACAAAATGAATTGACAGAGGAAAATGGTCCAAATGAAGGAATAAGATACAACCCCAGAAGAAGAGCTAAGTGAAGTAGAGATAGACAACTACCCAACAACGAATTCAGGGTGATGATCCCAAAAAACTTGGGAGAAGAATGGATGGAAAGAGTGAGAAATTAGAAGTTTTTAACAAAGAGTTGGAAAATATAAAGAACCACTAAACAAGATGAAGAATGCAATAACTGAAATGAAAAATACACTAGGGGGAATCAGCAGTAGACTAAATGGTACAAAGGAACAGATCAGTGGGCTGGAGGACAGAGTAGTGGAAATCACTGATGCTTAGCAGAAAAAAAGAATGGAAAGAAATGAAGACTGTTAAAGAGACTTTTGGGACAACATCAAGCATATTAACATTCACATTAGAGGGGTCCCAGAAGAAGAAGAGAGAAAAAAGGTGACAGAGAACATATTTAAACATAATAGCTGAAAATGTCCCTAACCCCAACAACCTGTTGTTGTCCCTAACAACCCAAAAATCCCAGTCCAGAAAGAACAGAGAGTCCCAATCCAGAGGAACACACCAACACACTTTGTAATTAAAAATGCAAAAATTAAAGCTAAAGAGAGAATATTAAAAGCAGCAAGGGAAAAGCAACAAGTTACATACAAGGGAACACCCATAAGGCTATCAGCTGACTTTGTAGCAGAAACTTTGCAGGCAGAAGGCAGTGGCAAGATATATTTAAACTGATGAAAAGGAAAAACCTAGAACCAAGAATACTCTATCCAGCAAAGCTCTCATTCACATTTCATGGAGACATCAAAAGCTTTACAGGCAAGCAAAAGCTGAAAGGGTTCCACACCACCAAGCCAGCTTTACCAGAAATGTTAAAGGGACATCTCTAAGCAAAAAAGAAAAGGCCACAACTATAAACATGAAAATTATGAAAGGAAAAGCTCATCAGTAAAAGCAAATATATAGTAAAAGTAGAAAATCAACCATATGCAAAGTTCATAGGAAGGATTAAAGACAAAAATGGTAAAGTCATCTATAACCACAATAAAAAGTTTGCAGATACACAAAATAATTAGATGTAAAATATGTCAAAAATAGTAATCATGAGGGGAGGAGAGTACAAATGAAGCATAGTTAAAATGTGTTTGAAATTAAGAGATCGAACTTTAGATAGATAGATAGATAGATAGATAGATAGATAGATAGCTGTATATAAACCTCATGGTAACCACAACCAAAAATTTGGTAAGATACACAAAGAAGAGAAAGTAATCCAAACATAACACTAAAGATAGTCATCAAATCACAAAAGGACAAAAGAAGAAGGGAACAAAAATACCTAGAAAAACAACCCAAAAACTATTAACAAAACTACTATTAACTATTCTTTTGGCAATAAGAACACACATATCAGTAATTACATTTAAATGAGCTAAATGCTCCAATCAAAAGACATGGAGTTGCTGAATGGATACAAAAGCAAGACCTTTGTATATGCTACCTAAAAGAGACTCACTTCTGATCTAAAGACACAGACTGAAAGTGAAGAGATTGAAAAAGTCATTCCAGGCAAATGGAAATCAAAAGAAAGCCCAGGTAGCAATAATTATATCAGACAAAATAGACTTTAAGACAAAAGAAGGACATTACATAATGATCAAAGGATCAATCCAAGAAAAAGATGTAACAACTGAAAATATATATGCACCCAACATAGGAGCTCCTTAATAAATAAAGCAAATATTAACAGACATAAAGGGAGAAACAGACAGTTACACAATAATAGTAAAGGACTTTAAAAGCCCACTCAAGTCAACAGACAGATCATCCAAAAAGAAAATCCATAAGGAGACACTGACCTTAAATGACACATTAGGCCATATGGACTTAATAGATAGGTATAGAACATTCCATCCAACAGCAGCAGAACACACATTTAAGTCCACATGGGACATTTTCTAGGAATGTTAGGCCACAAAAGAAGCCTTGGTAAATTTAAGAAAACTGAAATCTTACCAAGTATCTTTTCCCACCACAACACTATGAGGCTAGAAATCAACTAAAAGAAAATACTGCAAAAATCACAAACACACAGAAGCTAAGCAACATGCTACTAAACAACCAATGGATCATGAAGAAATCAAAGAGGAAATCAAAAAATACCTAGAGACAAATGAACAGAAAATGATCCAAAAATCTATGAGATGCAGCAAAAGCAGTTCTAAAATAAAAATTTATACTGGTACAAACAAACCTCAGGAAACATGAAAAGTCTCAAATGAACAACTTAACTTACACCTAAAGGAACTAGGAAAAAGATGAACAAACAAAACACAAAGTTAGCAGAAGGAAAGAAATCATAAAGACCAGAGAAGAAATAAATGAAAGAGACTTAAAAATGGAAATTATCATTGAAACTATAACCTGTTTCTTTGAAAAGATAAACAAAATTGACAAACCTTTAGCCAGATTCATCAAGAGTAATATGCAGGGCCCAAATCAATAAAATCAGAAATGAAAAAGATGTTACAACCGATACCACAGAAGTGCAACTGATCATGAGACATTAGTTGGAAAAACCGTATGACAATAAAACATAAAACCTAGAAAAAATATACAATCTCCCAAGACTGAACCAGGAATAAAAAGAAAATATAAACAGACCAATTATCAGTAATGAAATTGAACCAGTAATTTAAAAAAATAACCAAAAAACTTAAGTCCAAGAACAAGTGGCTTCATAGGGGAATTCTACCAAACATTTAGAGAAGAATTAATACCTATACCTCTCAAAGTATTGCACAAAGTTGCAGAGAAAGGAATGTTTCCAAAGTCATTCTATAAGGCCAGCACCACATGATATCAAAATGAGACAGAGGTATCACAGAACAGAAAATTACACGAGTGAAAGTAGATGCAGAAGCCCTCAACAAAATATTAGCAAACTGACTCCAACAATACATTAAAATGATCATACACTATGATTAAGTGGAATTTATCCCAGAGATACAAGGATGTTTCAGTGTCTGCAAATCAGTGTGATACATCACATTAACAAAGAATAAAAACTATATGATTATCTCAATAGATACAGAAAAAGATTTTGACAGAATTCAACATCCATTTATGATAAAAACTCTCCAGAAAGTGTGTATACAAGGAACATGCCTCAACATAATAAAGGCCGTATATGATAACCCCATAGCTAACATTATACTCAACAGTGAAAAGATGAAAGCATTTCCTCTAAGATATGAAACAAGGATGCCCACTATTGCCACTTTTATTCAACATATTATTAGAAGTCTTAGCCATCACAGTCAAACAAGAAAAGAAATAAAAGGAATCCAAATTGAAAAGGGAAAGTAAAATTGTCACTTTGTAGACAACATGATACTAAACAAAGAGAATCCTAAAAACAGCTACCAAAAAAATACTAGAGCTCAAGGATAAATTCAGTAATTTTCAGGTACAAAATTAATATAGAGAAATACATTGCAATTCTATATACTAACAACAAACTCAGAAAGAAATTAAGGAAACAGTCTCATTTACAGTTGCATCAAAAAGAATAAAATACTTAGGAATAAACTTACGTAAGGAGGTAAAAGACTTGAAATCAGAAAATTATGACACTGATGAAAGAAATTGAAGATGACACAAACAGATGGAAAGATATACCATGTTCATGGATTGGAAGAATTAATATTTGTTAAAATGACTGTATTGGGGCTTCCCCGGTGGCGCAGTGGTTGAGAGTCCGCCTGCCGATGCAGGGGACACGGGTTCGTGCCCCGGTCTGGGAAGATCCCACATGCCGCGGAGCGGCTGGGCCCGTGAGCCATGGCCACTGAGCCTGCGCATCCAGAGCCTGTGCTCCGCAACGGGAGAGGCCACAGCAGTGAGAGGCCCGCGTACCGAAAAAAAAAAAAAAAAAAAAAAAAAGACTGTATTACCTAAGGCAGTCTACAGATTCAGTGCAATCCCTATCAAAGTACCAAAGGCATTCTTAGAATTAGGAGAAATAATTTCAAAGTAGTATAGAAACAAAAAAGACCCTGAATAGACAAAACAATCTTGAGAAAGAAGAACAGAGATGGTGGTAGCATGCTCCCTAACTTCAGACTATACTACAAGGCTACAGTAATAAAAACTGTATGATACTGGTACAAAATTAGACACATAGATCAAAGGAACAGAATAGAGAGCCCAGAAATAACCCCACACACTTATGGCCAATTAATCTATGACAAAGGAGACAAGAATATACAATACAATGGAGAAAAGAGAAGTATATTCAATAAGTGGTGCTGGGAAAACCAGACAGCTACATGTAAAGGAATGAAATTAGAATATTCTCTAACACCGTATACAAAACTAAACGCAAAGTGGATTAAAGATCTAAATGTAAGACTGGAAATCATAAAACTTTGGAAGAAAACTTAGGCAGAACACACTTTGACATAAATGGTGGCAATATTCTTTTGAATATGTCTCTTAAAACAAAGAAAACAAAAGCAAAAATAAACAAATGGGAACTACTGATGGGAGCAAATACTTACAAATGATATAACTGTTAAGGGGTTAATATTCAAAATATATATACAGCTCATACAACTCAATATCAAAAACATGAACACACAATTAAAAAGTGGGCAGAAGACCTGAATAGACATTTTTCCAAAGAAGACATGCAGTTGACCAACAGATGTATGAAAAGATGCTCAACATCACTTCTTAATATACTGATACACCAGTCAAATCACAATATCACCTCACACCTGTCAGAATGGTTATCATCAAGAAGACCACAAATAACAAATGTTGGCAGGAGTGTGGAGAAAAGGGAACCCTTCTACACTGTTGGTCAGAATGTAAATTGGTGTGGCCACTGTGGAAAACAGTATGGAGGTTTCTCAAAAAACTAAAAATAGAGCTACCATATGACCCAGCAATTCCACTTTGGGGTATATGTCCAAAACAAACAAACACAGTAATTCAAAAAGATACATGCACCTGAATGTTCATAGCAGCATTATTTACAATTGCCAACATATAGAAACACCCTAAGCATCCACTAGCACTAACAGATGAATGGATAGAGAAGATGTACGTATGCACACACACAATGGAATACTACTGACCATAAAAAAGAACAAAACTTTGCCTTTTGCAGCAACATAGATAGAGGGCATTATGCTAAGTGAAGTAAGTCAGACAAAGACAAATACTGTATGATATCACTTACATATGGAATCTAAAAAATACAACAAACTAGTGAATATAATAAAAAAGCAGATTCACAGATATAGAGAACAAACTAGTGGTTACCAGTGGAGAGAAAATGGTGGAGGAGCAAGATAAGGGTAGGGGATTAAGAAGTACAAACTACTATATTTAAAATAAATAAGCTATAAGGATGTATTGTAGTACACAGGGAATATAGCCAATATTGTATAATAACTATAAATGGAGTTAACTTTTTAAAAATGTGAGTCACTATGTTGTACACCTGAAACTTGTATAATATTGTAAATCAAATATGCCTCAATAAAAAATTAAAAAAAAAAAACTGTCATCCAAAGGTGATTGCATGCATGCCCAAGGCTGTGCCCACAGAGGAGCAACATTAGAAGCTGCACACTGCAGGGAACGAGACTTCAGTAGGACAGAAGATAGTTTAGCCCAGTCACTAAATAATTAATCAGGCAAACAACAACAAGCCTTCAAAGGGGATGGGAGCTCAGTATCCAGATTTCCTACAATATATTAGATACACTGCCCCCCCCTCAAAATATGAGATATGCAAAAAAACAGTAAAGTATGAACTAAGGAAAAAAAGCAGACCACAGTGTGGTTCCGGATGTAAGATACTATAAAACAATTATAAATATTTTTGAAGAATTAAAGAAACCCATGCTTAAAACAGAAAGGAATATTGATGACAATGTCTAATCAAATAGAGAATATTAACAAAGAGATAGAAATTATTTTTGTTAAAAAAAACACAGTGATAACTGTGGAGTTGAGAGTACAATAACTGTAAGGAAAAATTTACTAGAGGGGTTCAGGAGTAGATTTGATTGTCAAAAGAAAGAATCTCCACACTTAATGACTACAGAAGAAGTAGAGCTGAGAGAAAAGGGGGCAGAAAAAATATTTGAAGTAATTATGGCTGACAGTTTGGAAGCACATTTGATGAATATGAATCTGGATATCCAAGCCAAATGAAGTCTAAGAATAAGCACAAAGAAATCTACAACCAGATACATCAAGTAAAAGTAATGGAAGACAAAGACAGAAACTCTCGAATGTCACAAAGGGAAAGCAACACATCATTAAAAAAGAGAACCCTGGTATGATTAACAGCTTACTTAGCATCAGAAACTATGAAGCCCAGGGGCTTCCCTGGTGGTTCAGTGGTTAAGACTCTCCACTTCCATGCTTCCACTGCAAAGAGGCATGGGTTCAATCTCTGGTCAGGGAAGTTCTGCATGCTGTGAGGTGTGGCCAAAAAAAGAATGAAACTATGTAGCCCAGAAGGCAGTGGGATGCCATATTAAAATGCTGAAGGAAGAAATTATCACCATGAACTTTTTCTTTCAAAAGTGAAAGTGAGATAAACAGATTCCCATATAAAGGAACACTGAGAGAACTGTTTGTTAGCAGACCTGTCTTTTGAGAAATACTAATGAGAGTTCTTCAGGCTGAAAGCAGTGGACCTTAGGCAGTGATTTTAATCCGTTCCAAAAAAGAGCATGTGTTAAAAGAATTCTGTAATTCCAAAATCTGAATATACCAGTCACTAGTACAGAGATTGAAACAGTAATTAAAAACCTCCCAAAAAACAAAAGTCCAGGAACAGACTGCTTCACAAGTGAATTCTACCAAACATTCAAAGATTTAATACCCAATCCTTCTAAAACTATTTGAAAAAATTGAAGAGGAGGTAACACTTCCAAACTCATTTTATGAGGTCAACATCACCTTGATACCAAAACCAGAAAAATACAACACACACACAGACACAGACATACACACAAAGGATATTATAGGCCAATATCTCTGATGAAGATGGATGCAAAAATCCTCAACAAAATATTGGCAAGCCAAATTCAACAATACATCAAAGGGTCATACAAGTGTGATTTATTCCAGGGATGCAAGGATGGTTCAACACCCACAAATCAATCAGTGTGATACACCACATTAACAAAGAATAAAAACCACATGATCATCTCAATAGATGCAGAAAGAACATTTGACAAAATTCAACATCCATTTATTATAAAACTTCTCAATTAAGTGAGTATAGAATGGCCCTACCTCAACATAATATAGGATAAACCCACAGCTAATGTCATACTCAGTGGTGAAAAATTAAGAGCTATGCCTCTAAGGTCAAGAACAATTCAAAGATGCCACTCTCACCCCTCTTATTCAACATAGTGTTGGAAGTGCTGGCCAGAGCAATTAGGCAAGAAAAATAAAAGTCATCCAGATTGGAAAGGAAGAAGTAGAACTGTCTCTATTTGCACATGACATGGTTTTGTGTATACAAAGCCCTAAAGATTCCACCAAAAAACTATTGGAAATAATAAACAAATACAGTAAAGGATACAAAATCAGTATACAAAAATCTGTTCCATTTCTATATGCTAACAGTGGGCTAGCAGAAAAAGATATTAACAAAAACAATCCCATTTACAGTCTCAACAAAAGGCAGAAAAAGCCTAGGAATCAGTTTAACCAAGAAGGTGAAAAGACTTATACTGAAAACGATAAGACATTGTTAAATTGAAGAAGATACCAACAATGGAAAGATATTCCATCCTCATGAATTAGAAGAATTAACATTGTAATAACTGTCCATATTACTTAAAGCAATCCACAGATTCAGTGCAATCCCTATCAAAATCCCAAGGACATTTTTCACAGACACAGAGCAAAAAATTCTAAAATTTCTATGGAACCACAAAAGACTCCTCCAAAATAGCCAAAGCAATCCTGAGAAAAAATAACAAAGCTGGAAGTATCACACTCCCTGGTTTCAAACTATATTAGAAAGCCATAGTAATATAAAGCAGCCTGGTGTTGGCAGAAAAACAGATATAAAGATCAATGAGGCAGAACTGAGAGCCCAGAAATAAACCTATGCATATATAGACAATTAATTTAGGACAAAGGAATAAAGAACCTACAATGGAGAAATGATAGTCTCTTCAATAAATGATATTGTGAATACTGGACAGCCACATGGCAAAAAAAGTGAAACTAGACTACTGTCTCACACCATACAGAAAAATTAACTCAAGATGAATTAAAGACTTGAATGTAAGACCTGAAACCATAATCTCTAGAAGAAAACATGGGCAGTATGCTCTTTGACATCAGTCTTAGCACTATCTATTTGTGTCTCTTCAAGCAAGGGAAACAAAAGCAAAAATGAGAAAATGGAGTTGCATCAAACTGAAAAGCTTCTGCACAGCAAGGAAACTATCAATAAAATGAAAAGACAACCTAACAAATGGGAGATATATTTGCAAATGATATATCTGACAAGGGATAAATATCCAAAATATATAAAGAACTCATACAATTCAAAAACAAAAAAGCTAACAACGTCATTAAAATGAGCAGAGGAGCTGAACAGAAATTTTTCCAAGAAGACATGCAGATGGCCAACAGGCACAAGAAAAGATGTTCACTATTACTATTAAGGAAACGCAAATCAAAACTACGAAGAGATGCTACCTAACATTTGTCAGAATAGCCATTATCAGAAAGACAAAAAGTGTTGGAGAGGATGTGGAGAAAAGGGAACCTTAATACACTGTTGGTGAGAATGTAAAAAAGATGTGGTATGTGTATATACAATGGAATACTACTCTCCATAAAAGATGAAATCTTGCGTATGCAACAACATGGAGGAACCCATAATACCCTTGATGGTGTTACGCTAAGTGAAATAAGTCAGACAGAGAAAGACAAATACGTACCACATGATTTCACTCATATGTGGAATTTTAAAAGTTAACCATGTATTACTTTAATAATCATAAGAAACAATAAGGTGTTTCACTTGGGAACCAGAAAACAAACCTGAAACAAAAATAGTGCTCTGAAGTTCTAGACCCCCAAGTAATTAGAGCAGCCCTGATGGCCAAGGTATAAACTGTTTTTACACAGTAACCTAAACTATAGTCTGAAGAGCAAGACTCTTGGGTTGTATTCTCTTTTGTTCCATCATGCTTTCTCCTTCCCTTTTGCAGCTTTCCATAAGCAACGATATTTTTTCAGTTTTTTCTCCTTCTTTGTGAAACAAAATATATGTTCCCAATATACTTTATGGCTACTGCATGAACAAGTTCATGTAAAAAATAGAAGTAAATAGATTAAAGTTTAAAAAAGGAATTCTGTACTTCAAAGGACAATATGAATGCATATTTTGTGTCCTTTCTTCTCTTAATTGATTTAAAATGTGATTGTATAGAACAATATGTATATCATTGTATTGTCGGGCCTATGAAAATATGGAAAAGTGATATATTCTGTAGTACCTGTGCAAAGGAGATGTATGAGAATGGTGATATATTTGAGTAAAAAATGATAGCAGATGTTAACTTGAATCCACAGGAACAAATGAAGAGAACCAGAAATTGTAAACAAGAAGGTTAATATAACAAACACTGTAAATATATACTTGCTCTTCTTTCTTCTGTCAGCTTTTTTCAAGGGCACAGAGTTATATAAAGAAATAATTATTACAAACTCTTTTATATTTAAAGGTATAATATGTATAACAATAGCACAAAAATGGGGAAGAGATAACAGAGCTATATAGGAGTAATATTTCTATATATAATTGGAATTTAATAATATAAATCTGAAGTAGACTCTAAAATTGACTGTGGTTATGGTTACACAACTCTGAATATAATTTTTAATGAAATCATTGATTTGGACACACTTTAAGTGGACGAATATTGTGGTATGTTATATATTTTAAAAATAGCTTAGTGAACTACAAAAATTAAGAGATTTTAAAAAGATTTAAAGCAATGGGAGGATACTGTGAAGGAGGGAAATTGTGACTCTTACTCGATTAAAGATTTCTCTAGTGCATACCTTTAATTCCTAGTGCTTAACCCAGTCATCCCTCAAATGCTGTTCTGATTACCTCCCTGCTTATCTGAGGATCCTCTGCTTTCTTGATTCAAATTATTCCATTCACCTTAGTTATATCTGTTGAAGAAAGACCAGAGTGGCTAAAATATATGTGCTAATATTCCCTAATTTTGTGTGGCTATAGATTTTATTACTTTCACAAAATGTTATTTATTGAAAACTTGCCTGCCTAATCCGATGCATCTTTGTTTATTTTGTTAATGATGCCCCAAGTGGTATCCTCTCTGTGAAGAATGCAATATGGTACATTTGGGCTGCCAAAATCATAGTGTGACCTTTTACATTTATTCATGGGCTCAGCCCTTTTTTCAAAGCAGTCTTCTACTAGACAATGTCAGGATCATGACAGGTTTCCAACTCCATTTACATGCTCTACTAGAACCAACTTCACTAAACTTTTTGGGGGGGGGGTCTTGCTCTTTTATTTATTTATTTATTTTTAACACTTTATTGGAGTATAATTGCTTTACAATGGTGTGTTAGTTTCTGCTTTACAACAAAATGAATCAGTTATATATACACATATGTTCCCATATCTCTTCCCTCTTGCATCTCCCTCCCTCCCACCCTCCCTATCCCACCCCTCCAGGCAGTCACAAAGCACCGATCTGTTGTCCCGGTGCTATGCGGCTGCTTCCCACTAGCTATCTACCTTACGTTTGGTAGTGCATTCACTAAACTTTTAACCCAGGGAAACAGGCATTCAAACAGAGCCCCGTTAAAAACACTAACATCAAAAGGTAACTGTGTGCATGCCCAAGGATGTACCCTTTAGGTCCCCAGTCCTAGTTATCGCTTTCTCAGTGTGAATACCTTTATAATAACTTTCATGTATTTTTCATGTCATCTAACATTGTTAATTATAGCAAAAATTTAGACCACATAAAAGCTCAAATGGAAATGGATCCAATCAGAGTCCTGCTTGTGGTACAAATTTCACCATTTCCTCCTTGCAAGACATAAAGTGTACATGCTCGAGGAATCTCAGAGACACTTTTTCTCAATTCAGTAAATATCACGTTACTCTTTAAATCAGTGATACCTACATGGTTTACAGTTACATAGCCTAAAAGGGAATTAAAATGTCCAGTAAGTCAGAGAATTTCTGGCTCATGGTAAGTTACTGTGACTAAGAAGACTATGGTTTACATCTTGTCTTGTTGGGAAAAAAAAAAATGTTAAGTTCTGCCTCGTTGGGTACATCCTTGCAGAATAAGTGTTCTTTTAATATAAATCTGGAAATTATATTGCCATCATAAATTCTCTGGGATGATTTCCACTTATGTAAGAGATAGCATTATATTGAAAAGCACTGATTAAGGAATTAAGTACTGGTTAAGGAATTATAGAAAAGTACTGGTTAAAGAACCTCTAAACTTCAGTATAATGTGACTTATGTAATTGCTTTATCTGTTCTAATTTAAGGCTTCTGATTCTCCAAACCAGACATTTCAACAAAACTCATCTTCTGTAATAAATGCTAATTAAGTTAGTGCTACACACACACAGACACACACACACATGCAGACACACACACGTTTGTATGTAAATGGTTACCATGCAAAGTGTTTTGAAATTTGTTGTTTCTACAGGGACTAATGTAAAAGGCTTGACAGATAAAACTAGAAGAGGTGTAATAAAGGGACAATTCAAGATACAATCAATGAATCTCCCTGGTAAGGACAAGAATTTTACAAATCTAAGATTTCATGTTTCCTTATCTTCTCTGGAGTTTAATTAAGAATCATGAATAACATCAGTATCTATGGTTTATTATTACACGGGCAAAAGTTTTCAAGAACTCCTTCCTTTAATTAGTTGAATTTTTATATTGAATATCAATGTAAAACTAGCTACATATTGTTAGTTTTAGAGCTCATTTGTTTAAGAGCTAATCCATAAAAACCAGTCCTTTAATAAACTTAGAATATGCTTGGTACAAATAAATATGCCCAATTACATTCTATTCACTTTCTATTTTCAGCTTAGATAGACAGTTCTGAATTTGCAAATGTAGAAAGGTTAGTTAAGGAATGTGATAGATGAATATAACAGGTGGTTATCAATTCCCTCTTTATTAGACCTGAAGTAACAGTGCTAGACACATTTCTCTATGGTGTTTTCTGTGATGTTGAAAGAAGACACCTAAATAGAGAAAAAAGGGAAATAGACATTCAAACAGAGCCCTGTTAAAACCACAAACATCAAGAGGCAGCTAGCTGTGTGCATGCCCAAGGATATGTCCTCTGGGAGCAATGTGCGAGGCTTCACACCTCAGGGGAAAGATATGTTAGTAAGATAACTCTGAGAAATCACTGTACACAAACAAGCAAGAAAGCACACTAAACAACAAGGCTCAGAAAGGGAAACAGAAATCAGAGTCCAAAGATGCTATGATATATTATCTTAAATGTCCAGTTATTAGTAAAAAAAAAAAAATTAAGACATGAAAGGAAATAGTAAATTGTGACCCAAGCACAGGAAAAAGCAGGAAACAAAATATGCTTGCGAGAATCCTAGATGTTGGACTTAGCAGACAATGACTACCTAGTAGTTATTATAAATGTGCTCAAAGAATTAAAGGAAAACAGATACAATAAGGGTCTTCACTGGTGGTCCAGTGGTTAAGACTTCACCTTCCAGTGCAGGGGGTGTGGGTTCGATCCCTGGTCGGGGAGCTAAGATCCCACATGCCTTGCAGCCAAAAAACCAAAACATAAAACAGAAGCAATATTGTAACAAATTCAGTAAAGACTTTAAAAATGGTCCACATCAAAAAAAAAAAAAAACTTTTACAAAAAGAAGATACCATGAAAATATTTTGTCAAATACACATTATCAACTAAAAATAAAAATTAATGTAAAAGAACCCAAAGCAAATTCTGCAGTTGAAATGTACAGTAATGAAGTGAAAATATTGCCTAAGGGGTTCAAGAGATTGGATTAGTCTGAAGAAACAAACAGCAAACTAAAGGTATGGGAATACTAGGAGAATAGAGAGAGAAAGGAGCAGTAAAAATATTTGAAAAGGTGGCTGAAAATTGTGAAAACTATTCAATGAAAATTATTAATCTACACATTCAACCTCAGTGAAATTTAAATAGAATAAGCACAAAAGAATCTACAACCAGACCCATCATAGTAAAAATGTTGAGAGACAAGGACAAAGATAAAATCTTGAAAGCAACAAGAGAAAACCAACTGATGGTGTAAAACAGAATCCCAGTAACCTTCATTTAGCAACAGAAGCTATGGAGGCCAGAGGCAGTGGAATGGAATATTGAAATGATGAAAGAAAAATCTGTCAACCAAGAAACTTATATCAGGCAAACTATCTTTCAAAAATGGTGAAATTCCCAAGTAAAAAATTCCAGAGAATCTACTGCTAGCAGACGCACTTTACAAGAAATGCTAAAGGAAGTTTTTCCCACTGAAAGTGAATGATCTCACACAGTAATTTGAATACACAAAAAAGAAACAAAAAATAAAACAAAAAAACATGGCTTAGAATAATTCTAGTATTGCAAAAGACCATATAAATGCATATTTGTCTCTTTTCATCTCTTAACTGATTTAAAAGGCAATTGTATAACACAATAGGTATAAAATGTTGGGCCTCTTAACATATAGACATATATAATATATTTCACAAGAGCTGTGCAAAGAAGATGGTGTGAACAAGGATGAATTTAAGTAAGAAAATGACACTAGATGGTAACTTGAGTCCATAGGAACCAATGAAAAGAACCAAAGATTGTAAATAAGAATGCTAATATAACAAACAGTGTAAATATATACCAAACTTGCTCTAATTTTTTGTCTCTCATCTTCTTTAAAAGTTATAAAGGTTCATAAAGCAATTATAAGAACAATTTTAACAATGTCTTTAATTTTATATGTGTAACATGTAATTCAGTAGCACAAAAATGGAGATAAGAGAATAAAACTATGTGTCAGTCATGTTTCTGCATTTACCTGGAATTTAATTAGTATGAATCTGAAGTTGATTCTAAAATTGACTATGGTGATTGTTACACATTCTATGAATATATTAATAACCATTTGATTACACATTTTAAATGGGCATATAGTATAGTATGTTAAATGTTTTTTTAAAAAATAGTTTAGTGAACTCCAAGCAGGATAGGATTTTTTTTAAATACTTAAAAGCAGTGGGAGGATGTTGTGAAGGAGGAAAATTGTGGCTCTTAATAGATCAGGTTTCTCCACCCCATATCATTTATTATGCTCCTAGTTTTTAATTCAGTCTGCCCTCAAGGGCTGTTCTTACTGCCTCCCTGCTCACCTAAGTCTCCTTTGCTTTCTCAGATCAAATGAATCAGTTCTTCTAATTATATCTGTTGGAGAAAGACCAAAGGGCTAAAGTTTGTCTGCTGATGTTCTCCAGTTATGTGTTGCTATAGCAGACATTACTTTCACAAATGCTGTAACTTAATTACTAAAAACTTGTTCTGCCCAATCCAACGTGTCTTTGATTTTAGTAGTGACGCCCCGTGTGGTCTTTACCTCTGTTTAAATTGCAGTGGTGATAAATTTGTGTTGCCTCAGTGATAGAGCATGTTTGAAATATTCATGGGCTCAGCCATTTCTCCAAAGGAAGACTTCCAATCTATAAATTCTGGATATGACAAGTTCCAACTTCATTTACATGCTGTGTTAGAGCCAATTTTTGCCCACACAAAACTTTACCCAACAGGTGACCCAGAGTCACCAATTCTAATTATTCCTTTTGCAAAATAAAATTTTTTTAAATAAATTTCAATTTTTTTTCTATCATTGGACCTATATCATCATTTCTGAATCCAACAACAAAGTGAAAATCACATAAAGACTCAAATGGAAGGAGTGAGTGCAATACCAATGCTGACATCCCTGCAAATTACCCATTTCTTCCTTCCCACGTAGAAGGTCTACATGCTAAGAGAACCTGAGAGGATACTTTATCCCAGTCTACAAATTATTTGTTGTTTTTCTCATCACTGATGTCTACTGACATATAGTTACGTGGCCTTTAAAAAAGGAATTAAAATATTCCTGGACAAGTCAAAGAATTTCTGCCTCACAGTAACATTCTGTGACTATGATGCCCATTGTCTGCAATTTGGTCTGGGAAAAAAATGTCATGTCCGGCCTCACCAGATATATCCTTATGATATGAATGTGCTTTTAGTGTACACAAGACAGTTATGTTTATTAAGATAAACTCTATAGGATGACTTAAATTTGCAACAGACTTCGTATTTTATGGAAAAAGTTCTTCTTAAGGAATTAATGTGGCATCAGTTTATGGATCAGTTTTATCACTACCTGACTATGTGGTCTTGGTCAAATCACTAACCATTTCTAAGCTACAATATAATGAGGCTTATATAGTTGCCAATGGCTCTTCCAATTCTAATGTGTACTGATTCTGAAAGTAAGACATTTCTTCTATAATAAAATAATGCTAATTAAAGGAGTATTACAAACAAACACAACTACATGTTAATATTTACCTTACAAAAGTGTTTTGAAACTGTTTATTTCTATAGAGGCTGATACAGAGCACTTCCCAGGTGCTGTTGGAAAAGGTATAATAAAGGGTGAAATCAAGACACAATCCAAGAGTTATCCTGGTAAGAACAATATTTCAAGTCTGTTCTGGCTTATTTATCTTATCTAGAGTTTATTTAAGTTTATTTAAGTTTGAATCTGATTACAGTACCTATAAGCTGTTATTACATGATGCAATGTCTTCATAAATTCCCTCCTATAATTAGTGGAACTCCAACAGTTATTATCAATGGATTTACATATTGTGAATTTTAGAACTCCTTCATTTAAAAAGTGATCCTCAAAATTTCAGTGGTATAGTGAGCTTGGAATATGCTTGATGGAAGCATTTTAAGTGCTACTCACTTTCTTTTTCGGGCTAGTTGCAAAAGCAGAAAGGCTAGCTTATGAATGGGATTAAAAGAGAGATTTCATTGCTTACTAATTCCCTCTATATAATTAAAATACCAGGCACATTTTCAGTATCTCAGGTGAAGTAGAGGTGTTTAGTTTTGTTACATAGTCTGTAGTTTACACTACTGCCACTTGTCTTGGTGTTACAGTGTTTGACACACTGCTTCTTGATCTTTGGTGTGATATTAAAGGAGGCAGAGAGCTTAACAGAAAAAGGAAAGAGACCGTCAACAGGAAAAACAAGTGTCATCCAAAGGTGACTGTTCGCATGCCCAAGTCTGTGCCCCCAGGGGAGCAACATTAGAAGATTCACACTGCAGAGAAGGAGACTTCTCTACAATAGAATATATTCCAGCCAAGTCACTAAATAAATAATCAGGCAAACAGCAACAGCAAGCCTCCAAAGGGGAGGGGAACTCAGTATCCAGATTTCTTACAAGATATTGTCTAGAATGCCCAGTATAAACCCCCCCAAAATATGAGACATGCAAAGCAACAGTAAAGTGTGAATCATATACTAGGAACTTCAGGAAGGGTAGGCTTAAAAAATAATTTAAGCAGTGGGAGGGTATTATGAGGAGGGAAATTGTGATTCTTACTAGATTGCAGATTTCTCTAGCACATACTCCCTTTTCCCTCGTCCTTAATTCTATCTGCTATCAAATGCTCTTCTTAATGCTTCCTTGCTTATATAAGCATCTTTACATGCTTCTTTCAACTGGGCCTGTCATTCTTAACCTATACCAGTTGGAGAAAAACCAGAGAGCCTCAATTATATCTACTCAATTGGATCTTTAACACTTACTTCTGGTCTCAGCCATTATGACAAAGTAAGATCCACCTTATGGTGTCAGGTTCAGGATAGGTTTCCAACCTCTGGTGCATGCTCTTCTGTAACTAGCTTTCATTCACAAAACACTGGACACATAATTTGACCCAAGTCAGCAATCCTACTTAACCCCTCTTTCAATATGAATTTTTCTTTAATAACTTTCATGTATTAAAACAAAATACATGAATGTTATTTCTCTCCTTTGACCTAGTTAGTACTTTCTAAATCCCGCCAAATGTCCAAATCACATAAAAACTCAGATGGGATGGGATGCAGTCCCAATGCTGGTACTGCCTCAGATTTACCCATTTCCCCCTCCCCAGTTACAAGGTGTACATAGTAAGAGGACCTGATAGGCAGTTCTTCTTAGACTACAGAATATCTTGTTACTCTTCTACATCTTTGATGTCTACTTGATTTACATAGCCTTAAAAATGGCATTAAACATTCTTGAGAGAGTCAAAGAATTTCTACCTGGTAGTAACTTTCCATAATGTGGGACCATGGTTTGTCTCTTGACCAGTGGGGAAAAAATGCCACATTCCACACATAGGTATATCCTTACAGGCAGAGAGCTTAACAGAAAAACAAGGGAAAGAGACAGTCAACAGGAAGAACAAGTGTCATCCGAAGGTGACTGTTATATATGAGTGTCCTCTTAGCATAATCTTGGCCGTTATATCATTTACTTGAACTCCCCAAGATGATTGAAGTTTGTATGGGACAGTGCATTGTGTATTAAAAGCACTGGTTAAGGAATTATGAGGCATCAGCTTGTACTCAGTTTTGCAGTATTTTGGTGTGTGTTCTCAATCAAATCACAAAACATCTCTACGCTTCAATATCATGAGGCTTATGTGATTGCTAAGAGCACTTCAAATTCTAATGTTTTATGATTGTGCAATGCAGACATTATATTATGTCTCTTCAATAATACAAGTACTAATTAAGTTAGTACTACACACAGACACAAAGACACACATACATGTATGTTAATGGTTACCTTAGAATGTGTGTTGAAATTTGTTTTATATCCATAGAGACTGATACAGAACGCATGAGAGAGACTGTTGGAAGAGAAAAAGCAATTGATGAACTCAAGACACATCATCAGAGTCACCCTGGTAAGAACAAGAATTTTCCAAGTCTAATAATTTATGGTTTATGTCTTCTCTGGGACTTAATTAACTATGAATCATTAATGATAACAGTAACTGTATGTTAGTATTAATGGACAGTGATCTTCATGAATTTCCTCTTATAATTAGTTAAACTCTAGTATTTACTGTCAATGGAAATCTAGCTGGATATTTTTCAGTTGTAATCTCATCCATTTGGAAAGTAATCCATATAATCCAATGCTCTAATGACCTTAGAATATGCTTGGTTTAAGTATTTATAACTGTGATTCTACTCACTTTCTTGCTGGCTTAGAAAGGAATATTGCTTTGAAATTGAAAAAGCAAAAAAACTAGTTGATGAGTGGTATAAGAGGAGGAACATAACAGTTATTTCACTGATTAGCAATTTCCTCTACATAATTAAGTTGGTATGTAAATTTATATCTCTACTAGAGTGGAGTTCTCTAGCTGAGTTTTATTATTCACAGATTACTGCTTTAGTCCTGGAGTAACAGGGTTCAATACATTTCTCTTTGTTGCAAGAAATACTGTCATTATGAACTTTTTACAGAATTGATGCTGAAAGCTAGCATTGGAAAATAACTGAATCCTCAGATATAAGCACCAAAATACATGTTTTCACTGAAATTTAAGGCAAGATTTCTGAAACTTTGCTTTTGAATGCTTTATTTTATTATATTCTCGCTTTTATTCCTGTAAAAAAATAGTGTTGTAAATGAATCAAATAAATATTACTTGCTCCAACAGCTTTTAACTGGGGAAAAGCTGGTGGTATAAAAATGAAATTGTTGGAACCAAGCAGTTAAATTTGGTGTATTATGATAAGACATTTTTCCATGTCTTTAATTTTCAGAGTATTTTTGGTTAGGTTCTTTCAATTAATTTTTGCTTCAGTGTTGCTTACTAATAGGAATCCTTGTCAGTTTTGAATAACAGCCTTAGACACAGCAGTAAAGTGCTTTCATTTACATCCATTCAATTTAAAATGTCATGCCTTTTATCAACAAAGCTAAGTTAATTAATTTATACTTATTAATGGTGAGTTTATAATTAAATGCTCTAAAGAAAATTTTATATTAGCAATATAAATTCCTAAGAGAAAAGGTATTAAAAGGAGAGTACAGATCAAATATAGAAATAAGATAAAATGTGGTTAGATTGAAGGTCAAAAGTAAGATGGTACCTAAGAACACAGAACAAAGAAAAGGAAGAGAAAATGAAGAATTAGTTTATAGAAATTGGAGTGATAGAGAAGTAACCCCTCAAATGTGGGAAGACAAACTGCAGAAACAAAGACTAATACATGGAGTTTGGGAAGTAGTGTGCAAATAGTAATGGTGTCTATGTGATTTTTTTTTTTTTATTTTACTTTAGGTGAGAATTTATTTAAAAACAAAGATATGTCCACACAACATCAAACAGAGTTTTTTTACTGGCACGTTGCACCAAGTAAATTCTCAACAAACGTGATCAATTTTTTACCCTTTGACAATCAAAATAAGAGATAGACCAATATAAAATAAATATCTAACTACTTAGAATACTTTTTGTAGTATGCTTTTAAAATTTTACTCTTTATGAAATATTTTAAACACCCAGAAAATATGTAACACTAACATAAAATACACAACATTCTAATGGTTCCCTATCTATGATGTTACAATCCCAATCTCTCCCTTCTCAGCTTTTATCATATGCAGTCATAAAGAATATATAATGATGCTCTATACAAATATATTCCAAAATATTTTATTGTGCCCTCTTTATTTCTTACTATTCTTCATTATGGAATTTCCCACCTTGTCTTCCTCCCCACTACCCACATTACTGCAGGTCAGTCAAATTTATAAAAAATGTGTGTGCACGCACACACACATACATACACACTCCTTTTTAGTAGAAATTCCCAAGTTAACTGCTTTTACTTCCTTTTTGGTCTCTAGAGTATATTTTTATGCCATCTCAGCAATACTTTTTAAAGTACATTTTTTAATCTAGCATTTTAGTTCTTGGAATTAGAGAGGTCATTTGGGATGGCTAGTGTCCTATACTACTGGATTCAAAATTACATTTAAATTGGAATACCAAGCTGTACCAAAATATTTTCATACAAGCAATCTAGGCTTGATGCTTTCATGAAAATAAAATCAAGAATAAACATAAACATGACAGTATGGCCCCATTACCCTAACATGCCTTAAGGCTTTTATTTTTAGTAATTTGAATATCCTCCACAGAGTGTACTCTTATTTGACAAATATGAATGGCTAGCTTAGAGTCATGGCTTCTGGAGTAAATTGTGTCAACAATATTTTATTTTCTCAGTAACAGCCTCTCAGGCTGTGGCTTCAGTTTAATCTCTAGCCACTGATAAAATAAGATGAGGTTTATAATGTTTGTTTAAATGGGAGTGTTCTACAATAGCACATATTACTTTTATAATAAGTAGGATATATGAAAAGTAAATCTTATGAACATTGATTGAATGGGGTGAGGGGAAGCCAGTGTTTCATGCATAGAGCTCTGATCTCCAAAACTATTCTTATAAATGCATCCTTCTAAATATAGTGTACAGATCAAATAAAGAAGTGAATATTCTGCTTCAAAGTAAAACAGGGTTGGGATACAGGTCGAAATTAAGGAAGATGCTAAGAATGGAAACTGTCCATCAGAGAAAAGCCATGTGTGCCACCCTCCGTATCCGTTTAAAAAAAAAAAAATGTGAGGGCTTTGCTGCTAATTAATTTACCCATGAAGAGTAGGAAGAGCTCTTGTACATGTGCATTTGCAAATACTAAAAATGTTACTCCATCAAAATGCTATAAAAGGGCTTCCCTGGTGGCGCAGTGGTTGGGAGTCCGCCTGCCGATGCGGGGGACGCGGGTTCGTGCCCCGGTGTGGGAGGATCCCGCGTGCCGCGGGGCGGCTGGGCCCGTGGGCCATGGCCGCTGGGCCTGCGCGTCCGGGGCCTGTTGCTCCGCGGCGGGAGAGGCCACAGCGGTGAGAGGCCCGCGTACCGCAAAAAAAAAAAAAAAAAAAAAAAAAATGCTATAAAAGAAGAATCTTCCTTTACGAAAGAATCTTTCTCAACCAGAAGGAAAAAAGCTCTCTAAATGACTTTGAAAGAATTGGACAAATCAGGGAACTAAAGACAATGAGTGAAATTCCCTCTAGAATATTTGGCAAGAGAGAAGGAATTTTACAGTGGTGACATCAACAAGGTAGAACAGGAGTTTTCTACCATCTTCCACCCAAAGAAAATCAACTTGACAATCACCCACAGACAAGAGAGCCTTTGTGGAAGTCCAGGAGTTAAAGCAGAAAAGTTTCAGCACACTGTTGGAATAAAAAACAAAAACCCAAGATTGGAGGCATTGAAGAGGGTAAGAAGAACAGTTTACCTGCATCACTCCTCCCCCAGGACAGCAAACCTTGGTGCTAAAAGAGCCCTTCTCCTCCCATGATTTATCCCATGGGGGAAAGTGAGAACATGAGTGACTGCCCAGCTTCTCTAGCTGTATAGGACACTGTCAAGAGACCCATTTCTCTCTTGTCCCATCCAGAGAACTGTGTCATGAGCTGCATGACTAGGAGTGGTGAGTGGCTGAGAAAACAGCAGCCAGGAATAGAATATATGAAAGGGATGTGGTTACTGCTAACCATGTCAAGGACTCCATTGAGAGTCCCACACATCAGCTGCTGAGAACACCTCACCTGTGAACCTGCTAAAACTGGCCCATACACATTTCCAACACTCCATGCACCTCACCCACAAACCCTCACCCTGTGATTGGCTCCCTGTGTGTGTTCCCAAAGGCAGCAAAAATGAGCTTTCACAGACAGCTAGTGAGCACCCACAGAAAGCAGGCCCAAATCTGAAGGCCTTGGAGAAACCACAAAATGGAACATACGGCACTGCCAGAGGGAAGGCCAAATGGAAGCTGGCAGCAACCAGTCTGGCATTACAGGATAGGAAGAAGGCATACAAGCTTACCAATTCTGCCACAAAAGATAGCAAGAAGTGTAGAGCAGATGTACTCATAGGAAAGGTCTAAGAAAGTCTCAGAATTCTCAGCAGGGCTGATAGAAAGGATTTATTTCTGAAAAGTCGTCAGTAAAGCAAGGAGGAGGTGACTGCTTCTTCAAATGCAATGACAGCAGTACAAACATCAAGGAACATGAAAAATCAAGGAAACATGATGATGCCATGAACGAGATACAATAATTTTCCAATAACCCCAGAGAAAAGGAGGTTTGCAATCTAACTGATAAAGAATTCAAAATAGCTGTTTTAGGGAAGCTTAGGGAGCTACAGGAAAACACAGAAAGACAGGTCAACAAAAGCAGGAAAACAATGCATAAATAAAATGAGAAGTTTAGCAGAGAGTAGAAATCATTAAAATCGAATCAAGTTCTGGGGCTGAAGAATACAGTGAATGAAATGAAAAATGCAATAGAGAATTTTTTTTTTTTTGCAGTACGTGGGCCTCTCACTGTTGTGGCCTCTCCCGTTGCGGAGCACAGGCTCCGGACGCGCAGGCCCAGCGGCCATGGCTCACAGGCCCAGCCGCTCCGCGGCATGTGGGATTTTCCCGGACCGGGGCACGAACCCGTGTCCCCTGCATCGGCAGGCGGACTCTCAACTACTGTGCCACCAGGGAAGCCCTGCAATAGAGGATATTAACATCATAATGGATCAAGCAGAAGAATGTGTGAAGAAGAAGGCAGTACCTTTGGAATTATACAAAGAAGAGTAAAGAAAAAAATTTTTTAAACAATGAAGTAAAACTGTGAACTATAAGACAATAAGCTAAATAATGTATAAATGATTGGAGTCCCAGAAGGAGAAGATAAGGAGAAGGCGGCAGAACACTTATCTAAAGAAGTAATGGCTGAGAACTTCCCAAATCTAGGGAGAGATTTGAATGTCCAAGGTCATGAAGCTAATAAATCACCCCCAAATTTCAATTCACAACAATATCTGCCATGAAATATTATAATAAAACTGTCTAAAATCAAAACCAAAGATAGAATTTTTAAAGAGGAAAATATTTCTCTCACACAAGTGAATCCTTATCAAGCTATTAGAAGCTTTTTCTGCAAAAACACTGCAGGCCAGGAGAGAGTAGGATGATATATTCAAAGTGTTGAAAGAAAAAGAAAACTGCCTAAAAAGAATACTTTACCAGGCAAGGCTGTCCTGTAGAAATGAAGGTGAGATAAGGCTCACAAACAAAGGAGAGCTGGGTGAATTCATCACCGTTAGAACTGCTTTATAAGAAATATTGAAAGGAGGTTTTCAAGCTGAGATGAAAGCACACTAATTGGTGATATGAAAATACATAGCACCCTAGTAAAGTAAGTATATAGTCAAATTTCAAACACTCTGATGCTGTAACACGGTGGTGTGTTAACTCTGTCATAAAGGTGAAAGGACAAAAACATTAAAAATAACTACAGCTACGGTAGTGGATACACAATATAAACGAAAGGTACATTATGACATCAGAAACATAAAAGGTGAGGAGTGATGGCACCAAGATGGTAACATAGGTCATTCCTGATGTCACTCCTCCTCACAAGAAGAATTACTAAAAACTGTTCATGGACCAGACACCACTGAAAAAATCCTAGAACATAGGAGTGAGGCTGTAGCACACCCCCTAAACAACAGAGACCAAAACATACCACATTAGACGGATAAGAGGAGCGGCTACACACTGACCATGTTGCCCTTCCCCCAGGCTGGTGCAGCACCACACCAAGAAGTCTCCCCTCAGCCCTCAGTTCCTCCAGTTTGAAAGAAGAGCCTAGCGTGGATTTCCAGCTCTACCAGCATTGTGGGTCACTTCTTGAGAGCCCTCGATTCTTACCACAGGGATTTCGGGGTAATCTGCTGGGCCTGACTACTGGGAATCTGATTGTGACAGAGAAGGGGGAGGGGCTTGCAACAACCAGCACTGGGATCTTGGCAGACCAAGTTCTTACCCACAGTACCCAAGCAGTAGTCCTGACCAGCAGCTTTGCTCACCTGGAGAAACAAGAGGGTGGCACAGTCTCACCAGGTGACACACTGAGATGCAGGTCTGTATGGTTTGGTTCCTCAAATGAAGAGCTTGACAGCTCTGGAGCCCTGTCTACCCCCTCCAAGCAGGGGAGCTGAGTCCTAGCTTGATATACTGCTGAGTAGCTCCTTGCCCCACCTTACCAGGCAGATGAGTCAGAACACCTGGAAACTATGGAGCACTTCCTGAGTGAAGAGTATGGCAGGCAAAGCTGATTGTCCATAGAGCAAGTCCAGTGGCACCATTTAACCAGGGAACTTGGGGAGCAGGTCAGCTTGAGTCAAGACTTCAAAGAGCCTTGGAGGGATTGAAGTCAGTTTCCCTGCTTGGCACAGGCAGGGAGCTAATTAATAGCCCCCACCAACTGTTAGACAAAGCTCCTGGCCCTTCTTGACCAGAAAGCCTGATCAGGAAGACCAGGGGGCCTGCTTGCAGGTGGCCCTCCCATTCTGTCCAGGCAGGGGAGCTCAATTTTGCCTCACTCCTGAGTGTAGCTCCTGGCCCTTCCTGGCCAGAAAGCCTGGCCAGAACACTTGGAGGATTTGTATCCAAGCAACACTTGAGCAGAGAGTACAGCAGGCAAAGCTGATCTTCAGCAGAGCAAAGCCAGTGGCACCATTCAGCCATGAAATCTGGGGCTCGTATTGCTTGAGTCAAGACCATAAAAAAAGAGCCTTGCCAAATGATGCGGCTGACAAGGGCTTAATTTCCAAAGTATACAAACAGCTCATATATCTCAATATCAAAAAAACAAGCAACCCCATCAGAAAATGGGCAGAAGACCTAGATAGACATTTCTCCAAAGAAAACATAAAGATGGCCAACAGGCATATGAAAAGATGCTCAACATCACTAATTATTAGAGTAATGCAAATCAAAACTACCATGAGGTATCACTTCACACCATTCAGAATGGCCATCATTAAAAAGTCCATAAATGACAAATGCTGAAGAGGATGTGGAGAAAAGGGGATCCTCCTACACCATTGGTGGGAATGTAAATTGGTGCCACCACTATGAAAAACAGTATGGAGTTTCCTCAAGAAAACTAAAAATAGAGTTAGCATATGATCCAGCAATCCCACTCCTGGGCATATATTTGGACAAAACTGTAATTCAAAAAGATACATGCACCCCTACGTTCATAGCAGCACTATTCACAATAGCCAGGACATGGAAACAAACTAAATGTACATCAACAGATGAATGGATAAAGAAGATGTGGTACATATATAAAATGCAATACTACTCAGCCATAAAAAAGAATGAAATAACGCCATTTGCAGCAACATGGATGGACTTAGAGATTATCATGCTAAGTGAAGTAACTCAGAAAGAGAAAGACAAATACTATGTGATACCACTTATATGTGGAATCTAAAATATGACACAAATGAACCTATCTATGAAACAGAAACAGACTCACAGACATAGAGAACAGACTTGTGGTTGCCTAGGGGGAGGGGATTGGGGAGGGATGGATTGGGAATTTGGGATTAGCAGATGCAAACTATTATATATAGAATGGATAAACAACAAGGTCCTACGGTAAATCACAGGGAAACTGTATTCAATATCCTGTGATAAACCATAATGGAAAGGAATATAAAAAATATATACATATATATAACTGAATCACTTTGCTGTACAGCAGAAATTAACACAACATTGTAAATCAACTTCAATAAGAAAAAAATATCATGTCTTCTACAGAGAATATCTTACAAATGGGGAAAAGATAGTCTCTTTAATAAATGGTTTTGGAAAATTGGATATCCATATGCAAGAATGAAATTGGACCTGTATCTTATATTGTTTACAATGTTTCACTCAAAATGGATTAAATATTTAAATGTGAGCTCTAAAACCTCAATACTCCTACAGTAAAACATAGTGAAAAAGCTCCTTGACATTGGTCTTGGCAATGACATTTCAGACATTGCACTAAAAAGCACAAGCAACAAAACCAAAAGTCAACAGCTTGGACAACACAGCAAAAGGAACCATTGAAAATCACAAGGCAACCTAAGGAATGGGAGAAAAGATTTGCAAACCATCTATCTGTTAAGGGGTTAATATCCAAAACATATAAGGACTCATACATCTCAATATTAGAACAAACAAACAATGTGACTATAAATGGGAAGAGGCCTGAATAGACATTTTCCCAAAGAAGATATATGAATGGCTAATGGACACATGAAAAGGTGCTCAACATCACTAATCAAGAAAATGCAAATCAAAGCCACAGTGAGATATCATCTTAAAATTACTATTATCAAAAAGATAAAAGTTGGTGAGGATGTGGGGAAGAGGGAACCTTTGTGCAGTGTTGCTGAGATTTTAAGTTGATACAGCCACTATGGAAAACAGTATAGATGTTCCTCCAAAAAATAAAAATAGAACTATCATATGATCCAGCAATTTCACTTCTGAGTACATATCTGAAGAAGTCAAGTCACTATTTAAGAAGAGCTATCTGCACTCCCATATTCCCTGCAGCATTATTCACAATAGCCAAGTCTTAGAAACAACCTAAGTGTCTGAAGACAGATGAAGAGATAAAAACAGATAATCGAATGTCATTCAGCTATATAAAAAAAGGAAATCCTGCCATTTGGGACAGTGTGGAACTTGAGGTCATTATATAAGTGAAATAAGTGAGACAGAAAGCATTTGTATGATATCATTCATATGTGGAATCTAAAAAAGCTGAACTCAGAAACAGAGAGTAGAATAGTGGTTACCAGGGGCTGTGGGGTGGAGGATATGAGGAGATGTTGGTTAAAGGGTACAAACTTCTAGGGAGAAGAAGAATAAGTCCTGGGATCTAATATACAGTGTGATGACAATAGTTAAAAGTTGCTAGGAGAGTACATCTTCAGTGTTCTTACTACAAAATTTAAAAAGGTAATTATGTGTGGTGATGGAGGTTTCAGCTAATTCTATTGTGGTAATCCTTTCATGTATCAAATAATCACATTGTACACCTTAAACTTATGCAATGTTTTATGTTAATTATGTCTCAGTAAATCTGAGGAAAAATGAAAATGTAGTATAGACATAAAATATTATTCAGTCTTAAAAGATAAAGATGTCCTTCCATACACAACAACAAGGGTGAACCTGAAAGGTATTAATGCTAAATGAAATAAACCAGTCACAGAAGGACAAATAATGCATAATTTCACTTATATGAGATGTAAAATAGTCAAACTCACAGAAACAGAGAATAAAATGGTAGTTTCCAGGGGCTGGGGGTAGGGGGAAATGGGTAGTAGTTAAATGGGTGTAAAGTCACATTTATACTACATGAGTGAGTTCTAGAGACCTTCTGAACAACATTATGTCTATAGTTAACAATACAGTCTTGTGCATGTAAAAATTGTTAGAGGGAGTGCTTCATGCTAAGTGTTCTTACCACATACACATAAAAAAGCAAGGAGACAAGAGTACTCTTTTAGAGGCGATGGATATTTTTATTACCTTGATTATTGTGATGGCATCACAGGTGTATGCATATTTTCAAATTCATCAAAATGTATAAATATGCACAATTTTTGTATACTAAGTATACCTCAGTGAAGTTGGGGGGAAAAAGACGCTACCCAAGGAACACAGAATAAAGAGAAGGAAGAAAAAAGGATGAAATAGTTTATAGAAACTGGAGTAACAGTAATAGATGAGTGGCCAAACTGTGGGAAGGAAACATTACAAATGCGTAAAGACTAATACATGTAGTTTGAGGAGTAGTGTGTAAATATTCTGACTTCATATAATTTTTGTTTTTAAACTTTATTTTAGGTATGAGTTTATTTAAAAACAAAAATGCATTCTCATATCAAGAAGATTTCTACACCAGGCACATTGCACCAAGTAAATATAAAACAAAAGTGATTAATTTATCACCCTTTGATGATGAAGGTAAAAAATTATATATAAAGATATAAAATACTATATAATTACTTAGAATGGTTCTTGTGGTATGGTTTTTCATTTTACTCTTTTTTGCATCTTTTTATTCAGAAACATCTTAGATAAATCCTTGCAAGCCTGAAAATGAAACAACTTTAATTTATCCTTTTTACTAGCAGAATTATTTATTTGATCATTCTTCTATTAAAGGTCATTGACTTTTTAAGTTTTTTCACTACTAAATGTGTCCATGAATATATATTCTTACATTTGATGTTTTTATCTCTTTGGGGTAGTGTCGCAGGATTGGTAGTGTTAAAGCGTATATTAATTTTTAATATTAAAAGATACTGTGAGACTGTTTTCCTAAAAGGGTATTAACATTTTTACCAGCAATTTGGGAAAAATATACTTTTCTCTACATAACCGTCAGCCATACAGATTGATGGGGTTTTTTTTCATTTATGCCCATCTTAGAGTTATTAAATCATATCTCAATCTTTTAAAAATTTTTTCCACATTTGTTAGTGTTATTTTACTAAATAATTACCCAAAAACTATTTAGCTTAAAGCATAACTATTCATACAGTTCATGATTTGGGAGTTAGCAATGTAGACTGCTGTGAGTTGGGCTAACTTACACATCTTTTGTCAGCTTGTGGTCAGTGGCTTCACTCACTTGTCTAGCAGTTGGCTCACTGTTATTTGGGACAATACAGGTATATAGTTGGGGTTCATCAGGAGATAGAGACCACACTAACTGTTTGAAAAGAGAGCAAGAATAAAAAACTAGTTAACTAAGTATAAAATTGTTAGCCAAGTAACTGAAAGTGTAAAAAGAATTCTAAGGTAACATGGAGAAAGCAGTTTCAGAAGTTTCCACCATTAGGACTAAAGGAGACCTCTGAGTGTAGAGGATGTTACTTGGCTGATTTTTCAGGAAGAGTCTCAGATGTACTTCTGAAGAGGAGGCACTGCTAGTGTCTCGGGTGGTGAGAATTTAATAAAACTTGTTCTGCATATGTTGGAAAGAATGCAAACCATTTGTGTCATGGAAAGAACTTCTGCTCCTGGGAAAAAGAAACATTGCTGGCCTGATGTTCACCAGAACTGAAAAGGGACATGAACTCTCAGGAAGCCCACTGGTAACCAAGTGGGAGAAACAAATCCCTTGTTTCTTTTCCAAACTTGCAATCTACATCTAGCTTGCCCTATTTGCACAGCCTAACTTGGAGCTACCTGGCAAAGCAAAAATGTAGTTCTTAGAATCCCGGATCCAGTACCACAAAGCAGAATGTAGAAGAGTGGTTTGGGAGATAAGAGAAAATAAGCTTTTCAGGTGTCACAAGAGGTGACCTGGCTACATGTCTCTCATCTTCCAGCTGGTTGGCTTAGGGATCTTTACATTGTAACCTCAGGTTCTTAGCACAGCATGTGGGGCAAACCTTAATGAACAAGCAATTTTGACATCTCTGCTTGCATTTGTTTGCTTTTCTTGCATTCACTAAAGTCATATACTAAGATCAGTTGTGTGGGAGGACATGAATACAGGTAGTCAAGGACATGATGAGGCTGTTATCGAATCCAGTGCACCAGTGCTCCCTCTGTTTGCAAATATCCATGATCCCTACCCCCTGCATGCAAAACACATGTGCTCTTCCAAGAGCTACACAGATTCTCATTAAAATTTGGCATCAGTGCCAAAGACCACAGTCTTGTGATCTGTAATCATTTTCAGAGACCGTTCCTATGATGTGACTTACCACAAGACACACAAACACACACACACACAAAATATAGTAGCACAGACAAGAATAGATTCCCTTGTGTAGGGCACTCCCCTACAAAAAGGTGGGAAAAAAAAGCAGAGGCATATAGCAGTCAATGATCCATAAATTTAGGTCATCTTTTCCATCATTTGATTATATGTTAATTATAATTTTCTCAGTAAAACTATGCATTCAAAAACCAGGATGTTGGGAGATCCCAGGAGGGAATGCAGACTAGGACATATAGAACTGACTTCACTGCAAATTTATGACAGGTGACATCATCATCATGATGGCATAAGATACCCCTCCTAAACTCTCCTCAACAACAAAAATTTGACATCCATCCATGAACAAAAGTGGCTTTGTGAGAGTTTGGGATCCAGCATCATACGCCAAAGGATCCAGAGTTTCATCCACCTGTGCATCAAATAATAGGAAGATAGACCTCCATCCTGACTGTGGGCTCTTCAGTAGCTTATGAACTGGTTCCAGCCCCTCTTGGCCATGGTCCAGAAGCATCTGGATAACCTCGACTTGGTCAGTCACCACAGACAAGAGAGCATTTATGGAAGTCTGGGTTTCTAGAGGAGAAGTTCCAGCACTCCAGTGGAGTGAAAAATAAGAATTTGGACACATTAGAGTGGATAAGAGGAACAGTTTGACTTTGCCCACCTTCCCCAAGGTGACACAGCTAGGGCCAAGCAAGGCCATCCTCTGAGGGGGGTGAGAGGTGGGGTGGGAGGAAGAGCAGGTGAATGAACACCAGGCTTCCTCAGCTGTCCAGGACACTGCCAAAGAGACTCATTTCTCTCCTGCAGCATCCAGAGTACTAAGTTTGGGGTGAGAAGAGTTCAGGAGAGAGGCACATAACATTTTGGGGGAGCATTAAAGGGATTTGGTTCCTGCTGACTATGCTGTGAACTCCATCAGAAAGCCCACCCATGAACTTCTGGGAAAGCCTCACCTGCGGATCCCCCCGGCTAGCCTGTGGCACCCCAAGCGACAGGCATGCCTCACCCACTTTCCCTCACCTGCAGCCAGCTCCCTGTGGATGCTCCTGAGGGTGGCGGCAGAGCAAGCTTTGTTGGCCATCTAGGGAGCATTTGGAGAAAGCAGGCCGGAGTCTGTGGACCGGAGAGAAACCAGAAACTTGAGCTGTAGCACCACTTTAGGGAAACAAAAGGGTGGCAGTCAGCATTGGGGCTGATGCGTTGCAGAATCCAAAGAGATACAAGCTTAAGAATTCTTCCACAAGAGGGAGCAAGAAGTGTGAGTAGTTGTATCCACTCAAGGTCTGAGAAAGCCTCAGAGTCTGTAACAGTGCTGATGGAAGGTATTTCTTCCCTGAAGGCAGTAGTAACGACTGAAGGAAGTGACTGCTACTTCAACTGTGAAGACAGCACACAAAACCCCAAGCAACACGAAAAATCAAGGCAACATGATACTACCAAAGGATCACAATAATCTTCCAGAAACCAACCCCAAAGACATGGAGGTCTGCAATTTACCCAATAAAGAATTCAAAATAGCTGTTTTATTTTGTATGTGTTAATAATTATATATGATATTATTAATCTATAAAATATGCAATATTCATATATATGTATACATATACACACACAATGGAATACTGTTCATTCCAGTGAATGTATATCTTAATTTAGATTTCTTTAATTTCCCTGAGCAATGTCTTGTAACTTGTGGTAAAAGCTGTGCCCCTCTGTTAAATTTATTACTATTTTATTATTTCTGATGCTTTTGCAAATAAAATTGTTTCCCTAATATCGTTTTTGGATTATTCAATGCTCTTATATAGAAATAAAATTGAGTTTTATTTTATATGTCCAGCAATACATTTTTATGCAGTAGTCTTTTTTAGTCAGTTAATTGAAGAAAAGAGAAAAATGTATATTGTCATTTATATTTACCTATGTAATTACCTTTAAGGTGCTTTTTTATTTCTTCATGTGGGTTTGAGTTACCATCTGGGTGTCATTTTGTTTCAGCCTGAGGTTTTCCCTTTAGCATTTCTTTTAAGACATGGCTGGTAGTATAAGATCAATATCTCTTAATTTTTTTTTTTAATTTAGGAATATCTTTGTTTCATCTTTATTTTTGAATGATAGTTTCTCTGGGTATAAAATTCTTGGTTGTGAATTTTTGCTTTCAGCACTTTGAAAACAGAATCCCCCTGCCTTCTCTCCTCTAGTCCTCATACTCCCCCAGCCCTAGGCAACCACTAATCTAATTTCTGTCTCTATAAAATTTGCCTATACTGGACATTTCATAGAAATGGAATCTTATGAGTTCTTTTGTGATTTGCTTCTTTTACTTAGCTCTGATCTCCAAACTAGTCTTCTAAATATACATCTTTATTATTTTAATTAAATTAATGATCTCAAAAACTTAATGTTCATTATTTTAATTTATTTAATTTTATTTTTATTGGCAACTAACTTAATGTGTGAGTATTAAAAATAAAAAGTTATAAGTGTGACCCATCTTACAGCTAACTTATTTTCTAAATATTTCTGGAAGAACCTTATGAGTACTTTTCACCCCATGTGACTGAACGTCCAAAAGTACTTCATAGAGCATCTAGGGCTGGGTCAAGTGTTTATAAAACCTTCCACTTTCCTTCATTGAATAAAGAACATTCAGGTAATTTGTAATATTTTTAGTGTACAATGTGATGTTTTCAATGAATAAAGATTTAATTATATGGAAGTTACCAGATTGTACTAGCCTTAGTCATATAACCAGTTTAGCAAAACATAAGTGAAAGTAAATTCTGAATTAAGCTCATCTAATATACATGCATGCTTAATGGATGAGTGGTGTCTCTGGCATGGGTCTTCCTTCCCCACCACCACTAAATTGGAACTCGAGTTTTTTCTCAACATTCCTTTCTTACACGCTATTATAGATCCTGCAGATGACTGAGATAAACCCATCTTATAATCCTCTTCCTTATATTTATATATACCTCTTTTGTCCAATCCCAGGCAAGGTCAATAGAAAGAGTCAACATGAGGATAAGTATGAAGGAAAATACACATATGTTCATTTTCTTCCTTTCCTTTCATTATCATCTCCCAACCATCTAATCCACTAATATTTAAGAACTAATTTACAGACCCTATTTCTTATCCATTGCTCCAGTGGTGTTATATAATCATGCTTTATTTCTCTACAAGATACATGTTGTGGAAATTAAACACATTAATGTAATTTTATCTACGAACTTTGAGAAACTACCATCTAAATATTGCACATTCTGCATTTTAATGTATTTTTCTCTAAGTGAGCATACTGAAACTGTTTTCATTATTACATACTTGTATTTTTAACAGTGCTCAAAATATGTATCTTTAAAATAGCATTTCTGTAGCATTTCTCGCTCCATTCTAGCACTAGATTTTTCACTGTAGGAATACAAACTTCTTTTTTTGTTAAATAAAGATATGCTTTATTTAAGATAAAGATATGTAGAGATAAAAACTTTACTTGAGAATTTATTGATTTGATTGCTTAAGTATTTTTTATTGACATACTATTTAAAAAGCTCTTTAACATTTTTATATAGTTTTTTTAGTTATTTCGTTTTCTTGATTTGCACACTTATTGTTTATGTTTATAAACATCAAATACCCGGCAAGGAAAAATCAAAGAGAAAATATTTGTGTTAGTAAAGCTGCTTTATCTAAATCATTAAAAAATAAATACAGAAGCTGTACTTTAGAAGTGGATTAATGAGATTTATTTTAACTTTTTAAAAGTTTAAATGAGGTTATTTCTAGAATAATTTAGTGACACTATTATTTTTTAGGGCATCAAAAAAATTTGACCTTAAACAAAAAGAAAGGCGAACTTGATACTCTGCCTGCTGAGATCGCTACAGCTAGAAAACCTATCTATAAAGGTAAAATAATCCATGCTATACAAAGATATATGAAATAAAACCTTATACTATGTTTCCAATGACTCCATTTACCAATCACCTCAAACCTACGGGCCCTCTCCTCCCGACAGCCTATTAGGAGCAAAGCCAAGTATATTTTTCCAAACATTTTTTCATATACACACAGAGAGAACATATATGTTCTGTACAATAAGAGGATCATATGCATTGATTGTCCTCACCTCTGATCCAAGTAAATTTTTTCTTAACATCTTTATTGGAGTATAATTGCTTTACAATGTTGTGTTTCTGCTGTATAACAAAGTGAATCAGCTATATGCATACCTATATCCCCATATCCCCTCTCTCTTCTGTCTCCCTCCCACCCTCCCATCCCACCCTTTGTGGTGGTCACAAAGCACCGAGCTGATCTTGCTGTGTGATGCAGCTGCTTCCCACTAGCTATCTGTTTTACATTTGGTAGTGTATATATGTCAGTGCTACTCTCTCACTTTGGTCCAGCTTACCCTTCCACCTCCCCATGTCCTCAGGTCCTTTCTCTACGTCTGCATCTTTATTCCTGTCCTGCCCCTAAGTTCATCAGAACTTTTTTTTTTTTTTTTTAGTTTCCGTATATATGTGTTAGCATACGGTATTTGTTTTTCACTTTCTGACTTACTTCATTCTGTATGACAGACTCTAGGTCCATCCACCTCACTGCAAATAACTCAATTTTGTTTCTTTTTATGGCTGAATAATATTCCATTGTATATATGTGCCACATCTTCTTTATCCATTCATCTGCCGATGGACACTTAGGTTGCTTCCATGTCCTGGCTATTGTAAATAGTGCTGCAATGAACATTGTGGTACATGACCCTTTTTGAATTATGGTTTTCTCAGGGTATATGCCCAGTAGTGGGATTACTGGGTTTAGTTTTTAAGGAACCTCCATACTGTTCTCCATAGTGGCTGTATCAATTTACATTCCCACCAACAGTGCAAGAGGGTTCCCTTTTCTCCACACCCTCTTCAGCATTTATTGTTTGTAGATTTTTTGATGATAGCCATTCTGATCAGTGTGAGGTTACCTCATTGTAGTTTTGATTTGCATTTCTCTAATGACTAGTGATGTTGAGCATCCATTCATGTGTTTGTTGGCCATCTGTATATCTTTTTTGGGGAAATGTCTATTTAAGTCTTCTGCCCATTTTTACATTGGGTTGTTTGTTTTTTTGATATTGACCTGCATGTGCTGCTTGTAAATTTTGGAGATTAATCCTTTGTCAGTTGCTTCATTTGCAAATATTTTCTCCCATTCTGAGGGTTGTCTTTTGGTCTTGTTTATGGTTTCCTTTGCCGTGCAAAAGCTTTTAAGTTTCATTAGGTCCCATTTGTTTCTTTTCGTTTTTATTTCCATTTCTCTAGGAGGTGGGTCATCTTGCTGTGATGTATGTCATAGAGTGTTCTGCCTATGTTTTCCTCTAAGAGTTTTATTGTGTCTGGCGTTACATTTAGGTCTTTAATCCATTTTGAGTTTATTTTTTTGTATGGTATTAGGAAGTGTTCTAATTTCATTCCTTTACATGTAGCTGTCCAGTTTTCCCAGCACCACTAATTGAAGAGGCTGTCTTTTCTCATTGTATACTCTTGCTTCCTTTATCAACGATAAGGTGACCATATGTGCATGGGTTTATCTATGGGCTTTCTATCCTGTTCCATTGATCTATATTACTGTTTTTGTGCCAGTACCATACTGTCTTGATTACTGTAGCGTTGTAGTATAGTCTGAAGTCAGGGAGCCTGATTTCCTCCAGCTCCGTTTTTCTTTCTCAAGTTTGCTTTGGCTCTTTGGGGTCTGTTGTGTTTCCATACAAATTGTGAAATTTTTTGACCCCAGTAACTTGATATAGACTTCTTTTATTTCTCACACCTTTAAGTTGCTGCATATTTTATCATATGAATATGCTATAACTTATTTAACCATTCCTCTATTGAAAGACATTTCCATTTCTTTTATTGAAGTATAGTTGATTTGCAATATTGTGTTAGTTTCAGGTGTGCAGCATAGTCATTCAGTATTTTTGCAGATTATATTGCACTATAGGTTAATACAAGATAATAAAAATTATGCTATATAGTCTATCCTGCTGCTTATCTATTTTATATAAAGTAGTTAGTATCTGTTCATCCCATACCCCTAATTTGTCCCTCCCCTACTTCTCTCTCCCCTTTGATAACCACAAGTTTGTTTTCTGTATCTGTGAGTCTGTTTTGTAAATGTATATTCATTTGTATTATTTTCAGATGCCATATATAAGTGATATATGTCATTTTTACCCTGATTTATTTCACTAAGCATAATATTCTCTAAGTCCCTCCATGTTGCTGCAAATGGTAGTATTCTTTTCTTTTTTCACACACACTGTATTTTATTTTTACAAGAGATAAATAAACTGACACCAAGCATTGTAAATGGATGACCACAACAAAAGCAACAATGATTGCAATAACTAAACACGAAACACACTCATACTATGTCATAATATTGACATTCAGTCCAGTAATCCTCCACTGTAACAGCTCCTTTACTTTGCTGTGAAAATTGATTCATATATTTTTGCCTCTGAGTGCTTCTGGGATTTTCTTTTTTTTTTTTATTCAAACAGAAAGTCACAAAAATTATAATCATCCTTATCAGTTCACTCAGTCCCATGTAATTTTTTTTCATCTTGATCTTTTGTTAGAACTTTCATGAATTCATCAGTTTTCCATTAGAGTTCTGAAAATGCTTATTCATTCAGTTCAGCAGTATAGTCAGTTACCAGAAACCTGTACTTGTCAGAGTCTTTTCCATGAATTCCTTGAAGATGAAACCCTTTTATAGGAACATTTTTGTAAAAGCATCAGAGTACACCCAGAACTGTATGTAAATAGCAAAAGACTTAAAAATGACCACGGTTAAAGATTTGATGAAAGTTCATAATAATGCAATTAACAAGGAAATTTAGTTATTTCTGAGGTATACATTTTAAAATAATAACTAGAATTATGGCTTATAACATTATAACAGAACATACAAGATTTTTAGAAATTTCATGTAACATCTGAAACATTTATATTAACATATTTCCATACCAATAACCCAAAGAAAGTTTAGTGTTATTTGGGTTTTTTGTTTGTTTATACTGCAGGTTCTTATTAGTCATCAGTTTTATACACATCAGTGTATACATGTCAATCCCAATCTCCCAATTCAGCACACCACCATCCCCACCCCACCACGGTTTTCCCCCCTTGGTGTCCATACAATTGTTCTCTACATCTGTGTCTCAACTTCTGCCCTGCAAACTGGTTCATCTGTACCATTTTTCTAGATTCCACATATATGCGTTAATATACGATATTTGTTTTTCTCTTTCTGACTTACTTCACTCTGTATGACAGTCTCTAGATCCATCCACGTCTCAACAAATGACTCAATTTCGTTCCTTTTTATGGCTGAGTAATATTCCATTGTATGTATGTACCACAACTTCCTTATCCATTTGTCTGTCGATGGGCATTTAGGTTGCTTCCATGACCTGGCTATTGTAGATAGTCCTGCAATGAACATTGGGGTGCATGTGTCTTTTTGAATTATGGTTTTCTCTGGGTATATGCCCAGTAGTGGGATTGCTGGATCATATGGTAATTCTATTTTTAGTTTTTTAAGGTCTCCATACTGTTTCCATAGAGGCTGTATCAATTTACATTCCCACCAACAGTGCAAGAGGGTTCCCTTTTCTCCACACCCTCTCCAGCATTTGTTGTTTGTAGATTTTCTGATGATGCCCATTCTAACTGGTATGAGGTGATACCTCATTGTAGTTTTGATTTGCATTTCTCTAAAATAATTAGTGACGTTGAGCAGCTTTTCATGTGCTTCTTGGCCATCTGTATGTCTTCTCCGGAGAAATGTCTATTTCGGTCTTCTGCCCTTTTTTGGATTGGGTTGTTTGTTTCTTTAATATTGAGCTGCATGAGCTGTTTATATATTTTTCCTTTGTCTGTTGATTCATTTGCGAATATTTTCTCCCATTCTGAGGGTTGTCTTTTCATCTTGTTTGTGGTTTCCTTTGCTATGCAAAAGCTTTGAAGTTTCATTAGGTCCCATTTGTTTATTTTTGTTTTCATTTCCATTACTCTAGGAGGTGGATCAAAAAAGATCTTGCTGTGATTTATGTCAAAGAGTGTTCTTCCTGTGTTTTCCTCTAAGAGTTTTATCGTGTCTGGTCTTATATTTAGGTCTCGAATCCATTTTGAGTTTATTTTTGTGTATGGTGTTAGGGAGTGTTCTAATTTCATTCTTTTACATGTAGCTGTCCAGTTTTCCCAGCACCACTTATTGAAGAGACTGTCTTTTCTCCATTGTATATCTTTGCCTCCTTTGTCATAGATTAATTGACCATAGGTGCGTGGGTTTATCTCTGGGCTTTCTATCTTGTTTCATTGATCTGTGTTCTGTTTTTGTGCCAGTACCATATTGCCTTCATTACTGTAGGTTTGTAGTATAGTCTGAAGTCAGGGACTCTGAATCCTCCAGCTCTGTCTTTTTCCCTCAAGACTACTTTGGCTATTCGGGATCTTTTGTGTCTCCATACAAATTTTGAGATGATTTGTTCTAGTTCTGTAAAACATGCCATTGGTAATTTGATAGGGATTGCATTGAATATGTAGATTGCTTGGGGTAGTATAGTCATTTTCACAATATTGATTCTTCCAATCCAAGAACATGGTATATCTCTCCATCTGTCGGTATCATCTTTAATTTCTTTCATCAGTGTCTTATAGTTTTCTTTTTTTTTTTTTTTTTTTTAACGGTACGTGGGCCTCTCACTGTTGTGGCCTCTCCCATTGCAGAGCACAGGCTCTGGACTCGCAGGCTCAGCGGCCATGGCTCACAGGCCCAGCCGCTCCACGGCATGTGGGATCCTCCCAGACCGGGGCAAGAACCCCTGTCCCCTGCATCGGCAGACGGACCCCCAACCACTGCGCCACCAGGGAAGCCCTTATAGTTTTCTTTATACAGGTCTTTTGTTTTCCTAGATAGGTTTATTCCTAGGTATTTTATTCTTTTTGTTGCAATGGTAAATGGGAGTGTTTCCTTAATTTTTCTTTCATATTTTTCATCATTAGTGTATAGGAATGCAAGAGATTTCTGTGCATTAATTTTGTATCCTACAACTTTACCAAATTCATTGATTAGCTCTAGTAGTTTTCTGGTGGCATTTTTAGGATTCTCTATGTATAGTATCATGTCATCTGCAAACAGTGACAGTTTTACTTCTTCTTTTCCAATTTGTATTCTTTTTATTTCTTTTTTCTTCTCTGATTGCCGTAGCTAGGACTTCCAAAACTATGTTGAATAATAGTGGTGAGAGTGGACATCTTTGTCTCATTCCTGATCTTAGTTGAAATGCTTTCAGTTTTTCACCATTGAGAATGATGTTTGCTGTGGGTTTGTCATATATGGCCTTTATTATGTTGAGGTAGGTTCCCTCTATGCCCACTTTCTGGAGAGTTTTTATCATAAATGGGTGTTGAATTTTGTCAGAAGCTGTTTCTGCATCTATTGAGATGATCATATGGTTTTTATTCTTCAACTTGTTAATATGGTGTATCACATTGATTGATTTGCATATATTGAGGAATGCTTGCATCCCTGGGATAAATCTGACTTGATCATGGTATATGACCCTTTTAATATGTTGTTGGATTCTGTTTGCTAGTATTTTGTTGAGGATTTTTGTATCTATATTCATAAGTGATAATGGTCTGTAATTTTCCTTTTTTGTAGTATTTTTGTCTGGTTTTCATATCAGGGTGATGGTGGCCTCATAGAATGAGTTTGGGAGTGTTCCTTCATCTGCAATTTTTTGGAAGAGTTTGAGAAGGATGAGAAGGATGTTTGATAGAATTCACCTGTGAAGCCATCTGCTCCTGGACTTTTCTTTGTTGGAAGATTTTTAATCATAGTTTCAATTTCGTTACTTGTGATTGGTCTGTTGATATTTTCTGTTTCTTCCTGGTTCAGTCTTGGAAGGTTATACCTTTCTAAGAACTTGTCCATTTCTTCCAGGTTGTCCATTTCTTTGGCATAGAGTTGCTTGTAGTAGTCTCTTAGGATGCTTTGTATTTCTGCGGTGTCTGTTGTAACTTCTCTTTTTTCATTTCTAATTTTATTGATTTGAGTCCTCTCCCTCTTTTTCTTGATGAGTCTGGCTAACGGTTTATCAACTTTATCTTCTCAAAGAACCATCTTTTAGTTTTATTGATCTTTGCTATTGTTTTCTTTGTTTCTATTTCATTTATTTCTGCTCTGATCTTTATGATTTCTTTCTTTCTGCTATCTTTGGATTTTGTTTGCTCTTCTATCTCTAGTTCCTTCAGGTGTAAGGTTAGATTGTTTACTTGCGATTTTTCTTGTTTCTTGAGGTAGGCTTGTATACCTATAAACTTCCCTCTTAGAACTGCTTTTGCTGCATCCCATAGGTTTTGGCTCATCGTGTTTTCATTGTCATTTGTCTCTAGGTATTTTTTGATTTCCTCTTTGATCTCTTCAGTGATGTCTTGGTCATTTAGTAACGTATTGTTTAGCCTCCATGTGTTTGTGTTTTTTATGTTTTTTTCCCTGTAATTCATTTCTAATCTTGTAGCGTTGTGGTCAGAAAAGATGCTTGATATGATTTCAATTTTCTTAAATTTACTGAGGCTTGATTTGTGACCCAAGATGTGATCTGTCCTGGAGAATGTACTGTGCACACTTGAGAAGAAAGTGTAATCTGCTGTTTGGGGATGGAATGTCCTATAAATATCAATTAAATCTATCTGGTCTGTTGTGTCATTTAAAGCTTCTGTTTCCTTATTTATTTTCATTTTGGATGATCTGTCCATTGGTGTAAGTGAGGTGTTAAAGTCCCCCACTATTATTGTGTTACTGTTGATTTCCTCTTTTACAGCTGTTAGCAGTTGCCTTATGTAATGAGGTTCTCCTATGTTGGGTGCATATATATTTATAATTGTTATATCTTCTTCTTGGATTGATCCCTTGATCATTATGTAGTATCCTTCCTTGTCTTTTGTAACATTCTTTATTTTAACGTCTGTTTTATCTGGTATGAGTATAGCTACTCCAGCTTTCTTTTGATTTCTATTTGCATGGAATATCTTTCTCCATCCCCTCACTTTCAGTCTGTATGTGTCCCTAGGTCTGAAGGGGGTCTCTTGAAGACAGCATTATGTATGGATCTTGTTTTTGTATCCATTCAGCAAGCCTGTGTCTTTTGGTTGGAGCATTTAATCCATTCACATTTAAGGTAATTATCGATATGTATGTTCCTATGACCATTTTCTTAATTGTTTTGGGTTTGCTTTTGTAGATCCTTTTCTTCTCTTGTGTTTCCCACTTAGAGAAGTTCATTTAGTATTTGTTGTAGAGCTGGTTTGGTGGTGCTGAATTCTCTTAGCCTTTGCTTGTCTGTAAAGATTTCGATTTCTCCATCGAATCTGAATGAGATCCTTGCCGGGTAGAGTAATCTTGGTTGTAGGTTCTTCCCTTTCATCACTTTAAGTATATCATGCCACTCCCTTCTGGCTTGCAGAGTTTCTGCTGAGAAATCAGTGTTAACCTTATGGGGGTTCCCTTGTATGTTATGTGTCGTTTTCCCCTTGCTGCTTTCAATAATTTTTCTTTGTCTTTAATTTTTGCCAATTTGACTGCTATGTGTCTCAACCTGTTTCTCCTTGGGTTTATCCTGTATGGGACTCACTGCACTTCCTGGACTTGGGTGGCTATTTCCTTTCCCATGTTAGGGAAGTTTTCGACTATAATCTCTTCAGATATTTTCTCTGGTCCTTTCTCTCTCTCTTCTCCTTCTGGGACCCCTATAATGTGAATGTTGTTGCGTTTAATATTGTCCCAGAGGTCTCTTAGGCTGTCTTCCTTTCTTTTCATTCTTTTTTCTTTATTCTTTTCCGTAGCAGTGAATTCCACCATTCTGTCTTCCTGGTCACTTATCAGTTCTTCTGCCTCAGATATTCTGCTATTGATTCCTTCTAGTGTAGTTTTCATTTCAGTTATTGTATTGTTCATCTCTATTTGTTCTTTAATTCTTCGAGGTCTTTGTTAAACATTTCTTTATCTTTTCGATCTTTGCCTCCATTGTTTTTCCAAGGTCCTGGATCATCTTCACTATCGTTATTCTGAATTCTTTTTCTGGAAGGTTGCCTATCTCCACTTCATTTAGTTGTTTTTCTTGGGTTTCGTCTTGTTCCTTTATCTGGTACATAGCCCTCTGCCTTTTCATCTTGTCTATCTTTCTGTGAATGTGGTTTGTCTTCCACAGGCTGCAGGATTGTTGTTCTTCTTGCTTCTGGTCTCTGCCCTCTGGTGGATGAATCTATCTAAGAGGCTTGATGGAAGGGACTGGTGGTGGGTAGAGCTGACTGTTGCTCAAAGAGCTCAGTCACTTGACTGTTGATGGGTGGGGCTGGGTTCCCTCCCTGTTGGTTGTGTGGCCTGAGGCAACCCAACACGAGCCTACCTTGGCTCTTTGGTGGGGCTAATGACAGACTCTGGGAGGGCTCACGCCAAGGACTACTTCCCCGAACTTCTGCTGCCAGTGTCCTTCTCCCCACGGTGAGCCACAGTCCCCCTGCCCCCACCTCTGCAGGACACCCTCCAACACTAATAGGTAGGTCAGGTTCAGTCTTCCCTGGGGTCACTGCTCCTTCCCCTGGGTCCCGATGTGCACACTACTTTGTGTGTGCCCTCCAAGAGTGGAGTCTCTGTTTCCTCCAGTCCTGTCAAAGTCCTGCAATCAATTCCCACTAGGCTTCAAAGTCTGATTCTCTAGGAATTCGTCTTCCTGTTTCTGGACCCCCAGGTTGGGAAGCCTGACGTGGGGCTCAGAACCTTCACTCCAGTGGGTGGACTTCTGTGGTATAAATGTTCTCCAGTCTGTGAGTCACCCACCCAGCAGTTATGGGATTTGATTTTACTGTGATTGGGCCCCTCCTACCATCTCATTGTGGCTTCTCCTTTGTCTTTGGATGTGGGGTGTCTTTTTTGGTGAGTTCCAGTGTCTTCCTGTCAATGATTGTCCAGCAACTAGTTGTGATTCTGGTGTTCTTGCAAGAGGGAGTGAGACGGTGGTATTATTTTTATGACTAATATTCCACTGTATATATACCCACCACGTCTACTTAATCCATTCATCTGTTGATGGGTACATGGGTTGCTTCTGTGTCTTGGCTATTGTAAATCGTGCTGCTATGAATATTGGGGCACATGTATCTTCTCCAATTAGTGTTTTTACTTTTTTCGGAATATATACCCAGAAGAGGAATTGCTGGATCATAGGGTAGTTCCATTTTCAGTTTTTTTCCGGAACCTCCATACTGTTTTCCATAGTGGCTGCACCAATTTACATTCCCACCAACAGTGTACGATGGTTCCTTTTTCTCCACATCCTTGCCAACATTTGTTATTTGTAGACTTTTTTGATGATAGCCATTCTGACAGGTGTGAGGTAATTTGTGTTTTTGATTTGCATTTCTCTAATAATTAGTGAGGCTGAGCATCTTTTCATGGCTTTGTGTGGACATTTTCACAATATTAATTCTTCCAATTCAAGAACACAGGATATCTTTCCATTTATTTGTGTCTTCTTTAATTCTTTTCCTCATTGTCTTATAATTTTCAAGGTAAAGTGTTTTTGCTTAAATTTATTCTTAAGTATTTTTTTCATGCTGTTGTAAAATGGATTTTTTTCTTATTTTCTCTTTCAGATGTTTCACTGTTAGTATATAGAAATCCAACTGATTTCTGTATGTTGATTTTGTGTCCTGCAACTCTATTGAATTCACTTGTTAGTTCTAACTTTTTTTGTGGGTCATTTGGATTTTCTATATATAAAATCATGTCATCTGAAAACAACTACATTTTACTTCTTCCTTTCTGATGTGAATGTGTTTTATTTCTATTTTTTCTCTAATTGCTATGGCTAGAACTTCCAGTACTATTTTGAGTAGAAATGGTGAGAGTTGGCATCCTTGTCTTGTTCCTGATGTTGGATGAAAAAGGTTTTAACTTATCACCATTGAGTATGTTAGCTGTGAACTTGTCATATATGGCCTTTATTAGGTATATTCCTTCTATACCTAACTTGTTGAAAGCTCTTATCATGAATGGGTGTTGAAACTTGTTAAATTTTTTCTTCATCTGTTGAATTCATTATACGATTTTTATCCTTAATTTTGTTAATGGGGCATATCACATTTATTGATTTGCTATATTGAATCATCCTTGCATCCCAGGGATGAATCCCACTTGATCATGGCTTATGATCCTTTAAGTGTTCTCTTGAATTCTATTTGCTAGTATTTTGTTAAGAATTTTTGCATGTATGGTCATCAGGGATTGGCCTATAATTTTCTTTTCTTATAGTGTTCTTCTCTGGCACTAGAGTCTGAGGTGTGGGCATGTGCACATCTCCTGTGGAATCGAGGTCTAGGTCTCTGCAGTTTGCTGCAGTGACTTGGGGAGAGAGGGGAACTCAGCTACAGCATGGGCCCTGGGATGACAGGGTGCAGTAGTGACTTGGGCCCAGGGAGCAGGGTGCAGTAGCAGCATGGCATGGGGATGGTGTGTCAAAGCCCCAACTCTGGCCCAGGGAGGCAGTCATAGAGCAGCAGCAGTGCATCCAGCTGATAACCCATTAAAGCCAGGTGGGTCCAGATAATGGCTACAGAGTGTGGAGTACAGAGCAGCAGCAGCTTGGCCTGGCAATGGTGAGTCAAAGCCACAACCTAGGACCTGGGGTGAGGCTCAGAGCAGTGGCAGCTCATCTGGTTCCATAGGCAGTAAGGCGCTATGGCTTCCCAATCTCAGAGAATGGGCCACAGCAGCAACTGGGTCCTGGTGACAGGTCTTACTACCATGACAGCTCTAACCCTGGGGAGTAATGGGCGAGGGGTGTGGTAGCGGGGGGACTCTAGGCAGCTCCATCAGCTTGGGATTAGCACTGGTGCATATGTGGGAGTTCCCCATGGCAGTGAGGCTTGCTGGGGTTCTCCTCTCCTTTTCCTCATGGGGTGAAATTCCTCTGAGGGGATCCCTCCTAACTGGCCTGGGCTAGAAGATGAGGTGACTCAGGTAAAATGCTTCCTGCATTTTTTATGCAGCCATCCTTGATTTTGAGCTCCTCCGGATTTCTGCTGCTTTTTCTTTGTAGTACAGAGCTCTCCTAGAGCTATTTTCATTGGTTTGCAGTTGTTCGTTTATTATTTTGCTTGTTTGTGATGGAGACAAGCATTGGGACCCCCTAACCCTCTATCTTGCTGACATCACCTCTATCATTATTTATTCAAAGAAATTATGCATCTTTTTTGTTCCTTTACTTTTTAAAGCATAATAATATATCTTGAAAATATTTCCACATCAGCACATCCAAATCAACCAAATTCTTTTTAAGTCCTTTATATCTGAGCATACCACAAGTATGTTATTATTGGCAATAAAAGTATATTACTTAACTAGGCCTCTGTTAAATGGGCACTTTGGTTGTTTCCAGTTTTCTTTCTATAACAATGTTGCAACATACATCATTGAGGTCAGTAGATAGTTTATAATCCAAGCTTGATGCCATCAGTTCAGAGATATGAGTCTTCCACCTAAAAGGAATTGCCACTGTTTCTTCCCTGAAACAAATTTCTTTTGATTCCTTTCTTTTGCAGCTCAGAAATTGACTTATTTAAAACTGATTTTTTGAAAAGCATAGATATATTAAGCATATACATTTTATGTATTCCAAAGAGCAGTATTCTAGTGAACTTGAACTTTTTGAAGTCCTCTATCAGTGCTTCTCAAAGTGTGGTCCCTGGACTGGCAGCCTGGGCATTAACTAGGAACTTACTAGAAATACAAATTCTTGGACCCCACCCCAGACCTATTGAAATAGAAGATGTGGGGTTCAAGGCCACTAATTTGTTTAACAGGTTCTCTGGGTATTCTGATGCAGGCTAAAATTGGAGAAACATTTCTATAGAAACATAGGTAGTTAGATTTATGTACTCTTTTCCATTTCCATTGTTAATATTTGTATATAATATTCTGTTTTTCATGCTGTCACATATAATAAAAATTATATCAACTATAATTAAATTTAATAGAACTATTTTTTTAATCACACAATAATTTTCCTTTAAAGTGCCATATACTGCTACCGGAAAATCTCTACCCCACCCATACTTTTGAGAATAAATTAATTCTGGGCAAAATAAATAACATGAGCAAATTCGTCAAGACAGCAATGAAATTGCAAGAGTGGAAATAACACTGCCTTGAGTAGATGCTGCTCATTGAACAATAATGAGAAGGATCCTCAATAAACAGGGTAGACCCAGATCATGGACGGTGAGTTTGAATGGCTTTTTCTTTTTCCTAAGTTTGAAAAAGTTACAGTTGTCTTTTATTGAATAAATTACAACTGATAAAAATATTCACCTGATTCAAAATAGCAATGTTTAAACACTGCACAACCAATTTCAAAAAGGAAGGGAAATAAACATAAATTCCACATGACAATAACCTAATTGATATGTGTTGGAGCATATTCTGTGGAATTTGTAATGAGACAAAATACAAGTGATAAGAATTTTAAAGACATGAATCTTGCCAACCAATGTTAATAATATTGTTAATCTTATTATTATAATGTATAATATTGTATACATATGTTTATAATAATGTATAATATTGTACACATATATGTAACAGTCAGTGTTATTAGCAATTTTAATAATAGTTAAGATATTATTTTTAACCACATTTTTACTGTGCCCTGGGAAGCATAAATATTATTGGATGAAACTGTCTATAATCCAGTCTGGATTATTACTGACATAGGTATTTAAACTTATAGAAAATCCTTTTGTACCTTGAATGTTACTATATTTCGTCAGCAAGAATTAGAGCAGTTAGTAATAATATTAACCTAAGTATTTTGGAGTTATGTTTTGTATCAATATTTAATAAGGAAATTTGGATTTCTACAGAAACAATATAGAGTGGAATAAAGTTGATGAAATAGTGGCTATCCTCTATAATCTCCCATTGTAAAATATTATTTATATTTTATACAGTAGTAAAAAAAAAAGTACAACTTACGTGGCAAGAAGAAATCATCATTTGAGTGAGCATAAAGTATCAGTCAAGAGAAAATAAATGGAGGAATTCTTCACTAATTACTGATTCTCTGAAACTGTCCCAGAGGTAATATAAAAATAATGTGTATTAATAACTTTTGTGAGGGTTTTAGAGAGAATATATGCAGAAATGAATAGGAGAATTGTTGTTGCAAGTTGCCAATAATTGGATTGTGAGCAATGCAAATTTTATACTTCTCTCTAGAATTATTTTTCCAATGTAAATTCAGCATAGCAGTCTGATCCTATGAATGGTGATTGCTGGACCCAATCCAACTTCTCAGTTTGCTTCTGTGGACTATCTAGATAGCAGTGAATATAATTTATACATTAATTATGTGATCATTTGATTAAATGAGCTAATATATGTGCTAAATCAGTGCTTTTCAAGCCTATCTACAAAATAGGATTCACCTGGGGTGCTTTAAAAGCTACCAGTTCTCTGCCCCAGCCCCAGACCAATTAAACCAGATTCTCCTTAGGTGATTAAACTGTGCAGCCAGAGTTGAGCACCATGATACTTATTATTTGATGATATAAGGGAAATCAACTGATACCTCAGCCCATATACAAATGGTTGTGGCTGATTTTTTTTTTAATCCAGGTCTTGTAACTACTGGCCTAGTGGGGCCCAATAAATAAATTCAGTCTATATTGGGTTCACTTAAATGTTTCTTCTCCCAGACCACCTCGTTCATGGCAATTATGACTTCCTCTCCAAGCACTCCCCAACAGAATTTCCTGTGGTAATGGAAATGTTCTATATCTGTGCCTTCCAATATGGGAGCTATGAGCCATATGCAGCTATTGAGCTCTTAAAATGTGGTTAGTATATTTTAATTAGTTTAAATCTAAATAGCAATATATGGTTTGTGGTTCCTATACCGGACAGCACAACTCAAGAATTATCAGTGATCCAGCAACCAATCAGGACCTGGGAAGGCAGTGAGCTATCCAGAAGGACATATAGGAAACCTTTTTACTGATTAATGACCAGTACAACTAAATATATCTCCCAAGAGAAGTAGGAGCAGGAGTAGTATTTCAGCAGAGCTGTTGGATAAGATGTAATGCTTCTTAGGATAGCAGGATGGCCCTTAATATTGAGCAGACGATGTCAGTTTCAGCCACGGACTCTGAATAGCTCAAATTTGGCTAGGATTAGTGGGCAAAAGTGAGTAGGCTACAGCCTTTGGAAGGCTTTGGTTGCCTTCAAAGATAAGGCAAGTCTCATCCATTCTTGAGGAGGTCAGATAATTAGTAGTCAGGGCACAGTTATAAGAATGAATATCTAATGATCACTAGAAATTCAATAATTCCTTTGGTTTTATTGTGATTCACTCAAAACCTAAAAACTTTTAGAGATCATATTAATGCTTTAAGTAAACTGAAAACGGCACAGTATTTCTCTAGACTTCTGAGTACATTTTTTACTATGGTTGTTCTAAAAATGGTACTGCTAAAGAGAGATCTGGACTACCTAATCCAAAGTTTAATGTGAGGTCTGCTTTGTTATGTAAATTAGAATATCATCTTTATAAACAAGCTCTGTCCAGAAGGTAGTAGAATAATTTTTTGTTCATAAAAATTATGTGGGGGCTTCCCTGGTGGTGTGGTGGTTGGGACGCGTGTTCGTGCCCCGGTCCGGGAGGGTCCCACGTGCCGCGGAGCGGCTGGGCCCGTGAGCTGCGGCTGCTGGGCCTGCGCCTCTGGAGCCTGTGCTCCGCGGCGGGAGAGGCCACAACGGTGGGAGGCCCGCGTATCGCAAGAAAAAAAAAAAAATTATGTGATCATTCATGCTGTTGAGGCTTATTCAGTTGGCAAGAGTACCTCTAGCATTCTGTTTTCTACTTGTCACAGTCCTTAATTGAAATCATATATTGGTATCGTAAACATTCAGTTCCAAAATGTCTCATAGAGCTGGTCCAGGAGATTAGAGAGCAACAGGAGCAGATGGTAATCTAAATGTAACCACTTGATATTTTAGTATTTGATGAGAGGTAAAAATCCTTATTTTTCTTTTCAAGAACGTGAGATTACTTGGGGGGAGGGGCGTGGTTCAAGGAACATATTTTCCCCCTCTGTATATTGGTGGCTAACTTCTTGCACAGGGCCATGATTTCAGGTGCGGAGAGAGAGTAGAGTTTCCTAGATACCAGATTACACAGTTAGGTTCCTGAGGCAGGGGCATCATGCAATTGTTTTCTGATTTAGAAAACAATTCTCAGTTTGTTATGCTCCTCTCTAGGTCAGTGAGCACTGCAGTGGCAACTAAAATGGAATTTTTAAACAAGGTGTAGGCAGTAACTGTAACTTATAGGATATGAATTTTCAACAGAAATGGCTGAATCACTGGGCCAGGGAATAGGGGTATTGGTCATTAGAATCCAGGGTATTGATAGCTTCTTATTGAATGAAATCCTGGTCCATGCAGCTGCTTGACATTTTGAAGTCTATCATTGCTTTAATCGAATGGCAGGAACCCACAATTCAAGAGTTTCACAGAGACATAGACTGCTATCTCTGAACATACAGACTGGGAAGAGAAAAAGCATTGTGATTGTTCTCTCTCCCATACCTTTTCTACCTTCCTTTCACCTTCCAGACAGCCAGTGTGGTGCCTGAGTTGCAGATGGCAAGCTACAGGCTGGGTGCCCATGGTCAACTTTCTCAGTTCCCCAAAATACAAGCATAATTTCTATCTTAGAATTCCCAAGCCTTTCAGTTTGGGCATGGGTCAGAGTGGTAGAAACTATGTGTGGACAGGCTCTCATGTGTACATATAGTCTCATGGTTAAGTCTGTCTGTTCAGAGCATGTGTTCATCATCTGAGAGTCAAGGACACAAGTTCATTTAAATTGCTCAAGGTCGTAGAGCACATTAGCAGCAGATAAAGGATGGGAACCCATAAAATTGGACTCTATAAAGTCCAGGATTTTAATCTCTAGTATATATCCCACCAAAAGGCCATAGTCCATAATAGCCAGCTTTACAATGTTATTTTAAAAAAAATATTCTGATATTTGTTTAAAATGGTAATTAAGACTTTATTTGACACTATTGCAGTAGGGGACAAAGACTGAATTCAACTCTAAACATAGCAAAAACAGCTGGGGATTTATAGCCAATGAGCAGAGTAAGTGAGTGGATCAGTGGAAGTAACATTACTAAGAGGAGGCATCAGGGGTGGGGGATTCCTACTAAATTACCCTAACAGCCTTCTTGATGAGGGCAGGCCAAGGACAGGGCCAAGTATGAGGCCTACTTGAAAAGAGGTCTTAGAGGAACCCAACCAAAGTTTACTAAAGGAGGGATTTTTTTGTCAAGGTTCAGCTAAAATGAATTTTTTAAGCATTCAGAGAAAGATCATTGATTGTGAAAACCTAACTCGCTAGATAATATTTTGAAAAATGCCATGCAATTAGTGTAGAATTTAATGATGAGAGATGCACAAAGCTGAAAGTTTTAGAAATGCTTGTGTGTATATTAGAAGTTCAATTAAATGAAAAATATAACAACTTGGTTTATTTTCAGAACGCTTCTTTACCATGTGGAACAAATTTGAAGCTAAGATAAAAGCCTTTGTTGCTGATGTTAAGAAAGCAGCTCTCTGTTGAAGTTCCAACTTGCTTCTATTCACTCATGTCCCTGTAATGCCTTCTGGTGTGGTGTAAAAGCAATTAAATGAAATTTGTGCTCTGCATGTCTCTAAAATGTCATAATTATTTGTGTCAATTTGCAAATCTATTCTTTATGATACTATATAGAGAAAAGTCACTGCCATACATATCTTACACTTCCAGATAGAGGAACTGAATTTAGAAAAGATTTTGCTTTACTTTTTTTCATATTAAAACTGTAAATTCATTGAAGAGATAAGAATAAAGTTATTATTTATGTAATATTTATTAAACGTAGTGAGACTGCAAATCATACTACTAGCTCGAGCTGAACTATAAAAGACATTATAAATTCGAAGAACTTATTCTGTGTGGGAATGTTATTAATGAATATCAAGTATAACTGGTATTAGTGTTAAAGGAACATTGAAAAGAATAAGAGGAAAAAACTTGTAAATATTAAGTTAGTAGTCTAGTATCTTTATTGTTGCCTTGTTTTCTCTTTTGGTCTTGAGACAGATAGATTTTCATGACTGGTTATTATCTAATCATGTGCCTCTTTTGATGTGAAAATGTCTTTATTTTTAGAATATTTTTATCAGCTTCTAACAGTTCTAAATATTATTAATAAATATTTTGGTTCTTTATCTGTTTGAAAACTGAAATGAAGTAAAACTAAATAATACTCTTATGTATTTAATTAGATTTTTTTCAGAATCTAGAATTATTGCACCATTTCAAAACGTGCTTATGTTGATAGGCTACTGATTTAGTAAGAAAAATATCAATAGGTATTTAAATTTCTACATTTAAGGATCTTTTGACAGTAACACAATAATAGGAGGGGACTTTAACACCCCACTTTCACCCATGGACAGCTCAACCAAAATGAAAATAAATAAGGAAACACAAGCTTTAAATGATACATTAAACAAGATAGACTTAATTGGTATTTATAGGACATCCCATCCCAAAACAACAGAATACACTTTCTTCTCAAGTGCTCATGGAACATTCTCCAGGATCATATCTTGGGTCACAAATCAAGCCCTGGTAAATTTAAGAAAATTAAAATCGTATCAAGTATCTTTTCCGACCACAATGCTATGAGACTAGATATCAATTACAGGAAAAAAAACCTGTAAAAAATATAAACACATGGAGGCTAAACAATATGCTACTAAATTACCAAGAGATCACTGAAGAAATCAGAGAGGAAGTCAAAAAATACCTAGAAAAAAATGACAATGGCCCAAAACCTGTGGGATGCAGCAAAAGCAATTCTACGAGGGAAGTTTATAGCAATACAATCCTACCTCAAGAAACAAGAAAAATCTCAAATAAACAACTTAAACTTACACCTAAAGCAATTAGAGAAAGAACAAAAAAAAAAAAACGCAAAGTTAGCAGAAGGAAAGAAACATCAGATCAGAAATAAATGAAAAAGAAATGAAGAAAACGATAGCAAAAATCAATAAAACTAAAACCTGGTTCTTTGAGAAGATAAACAAAATTGATAAACCATTAGCCAGACTCATCAAGAAAAAAAGGAAGAAGACTCAACAGAATTAGAAATGAAAAAGGAGAAGTAACAACTGACACTGCAGAAATACAAAGGATCATGAGAGATTACTACAAGCATCTATATGCCAATAAAATGGACAACATGGAAGAAATGGACAAATTCTTAGAAAAGCACAACCTTCCAAGACTGAACCAGGAAGAAACAGAAAATATAAACAGACCAATCACAAGCACTGAAATTGAAACTGTGATTAAAACTCTTCCAACAAACAAAAGCCCAGGACCGATGGATTCACAGGCAAATTCTATCAAACATTTAGAGAAGAGCTAACACCTGTCCTTCTCAAACTCTTCCAAAATATAGCAGAGGGAGGAACACACCCAAACTCATTCTACAGGGCCACCAGCACCCTGATACCAAAACGAAAGATGTTACAAAAAAACCCTGCAGGCCAATATCACTGATGAACATACATGCAAAAGTCCTCAACAAAATACTAGCAAACAGAATCCAGCAGCACATTAAAAGGATCATACACCATGATCAAGTGGGGTTTATCCCAGGAATGCAAGGATTCTTCGACATATGCAAATCAATCAATGTGATACACCACATTAACAAATTGAAGGATAAAAACCATATGATAATCTCAATAGATGCAGAGACAGCTTTCAACAAAATTCAACACCCATTTATGATAAAAACTCTCCAGAAAGTAGGAAGAGAGGGATCTTACCTCAACATAATATAGGCCATATATGACAAACCCCTAGCCAACATCGTTCTCAGTGGTGAAAAACTGAAACCATTTCCACTAAGATCAGGAATAAGACAAGGTTGTCCATTCTCACCACTGTTACTCAACATAGTTTTGGAAGTTTTAGCCACAGCAATCAGAGACGGAAAGGAAATAAAAGGAATCCAAATCGGAAAAGAAGAATTAAAACCGTGACTGTTTGCAGATGACACGATACTGTACACAGAGAATCCTAAAGATGCTACCAGAAAACTACTAGAGCTAATCAATGAATTTGGTAAAGTAGGAGGATACAAAATTAATGCAGAGATCTCTTGCATTCCTATACACTAATGATGAAAAACCTGAAGGAGAAATTAAGGAAACACTCCATTTACCATTGCAACAAAGAATAAAATACCTAGGAATAAACCTACCTAAGGAGACAAAGACCTGTATGCAGAAAACTAGTAAGGCACTGATGAAAGAAATTAATGATACAAACAGATGGAGAGATACACCATGTTCTTGGATTGGAAGAATCAACATTGTGAAAATGACTCTACTACCCAAAGCAATCTACAGATTCAATGCAATCCCTATCAAACTACAATGGCATTTTTTCACAGAACTAGAACAAAAAATTTCACAATTTGTATGGAAACACAGCAGACCCTGAATAGCCAAAGCAAACTGAGAAAGAGAAAACGGAGCTGGAGGAATCAGGCTCCCTGTCTTCAGACTATACTACAAAGCTACAGTAATCAAGACAGTATGGTACTGGCACAAAAACAGAAAGATAGATCAATAGAACAGGATAGAAAGCCCAGAGATAAACCCATGCACATATGGTCACCTTATCTTTGATAAAGGAGGCAAGAGTATACAATGGAGAAAAGACAGCCTCTTCAGTAAGTGGTGTTGCAAAAACTGGACAGCTACATGTAAAAGAATGAAATTAGAACACTCCCTAACACCATACACAAAAATAAACTCAAAATGGATTAAAGATCTAAATGTAAAGCCAGACACTATAAAACTCTTAGAGGAAAACATAGGCAGAACACTCTGTGACATACATCACAGTAAGATGACCCACCTCCTAGAGAAATGGAAATAAAAACAAATGAGGCCTAATGAAACTTAAAAGCTTTTGCACAGCAAAGGAAACCATAAACAAGACGAAAAGACAACCCTCAGAATGGAAGAAAATATTTGCAAACAGAGCAACTGACAAAGGATTCATCTCCAAAATATACAAGCAGCTCATGCAGCTCAATATCAAAAAAACAAACAACCCAATCCAAAAATGGGCAGAATACCTATATAGACATTTCTCCAAAGAAGATATACAGATTGCTAACAAACACATGAAAAGATGCTCAACATCTCTAATTATTAGAGAAATGCAAATCAAAACTACAATGAGGTATCACCTCACACCAGTCAGAATGGCCATCAGCAAAAAATCTACAAACAATAAATGCTGGAGAGGGTGTGGAGAAAAGGGTGCCCTCCTGCACTGTTGATGGGAATGTAAAATTGATACAGCCACTATGGAGAACAGTATGGAGGTTCCTTAAAAAACTAAAACTAGAACTACCATATGAACCAGCAATCCCTCTATTAGGCATATACCCTGAGAAAACCATAATTCAAAAAGGGTCATGTACCACAATGTTCATTGCAGCACTATTTACAATAGCCAGGACATGGAAGCAACCTAAGTGTCCATCGACAGATGAATGCATAAAGAAGATGTGGCACATATATATGATGGAATATTAGCCATAAAAAGAAACAAGGACCTAGAGTCCGTTATACAGAGTGAAGAAAGTCAGAAAGTGAAAAACAAATACCATATGCTAACACATATATATGGAATCTAAAAAAAAAAAAAAAGGTTCTGATGAACTTAGGGGCAGGACAGGAATAAAGATGCAGACGTAGAGAATGGACTTGACACGGGGAGGGGGAAGGGTAAACTGGGCCAAAGTGAGAGAGTAGCACTGACATACATAGACTACCAAATGTAAAATAGATAGCTAGTGGGAAGCAGCTGCATCGCACAGGGAGATCAGTTTGGTGCTTTGTGACCACCTAGAGGGGTGGGATAGGGAGGGTGGTAGGGAGACACAAGAGGGAGGGGATATGGGGATATATGTATACGTATAACTGATTCACTTTGTTATACAGCAGCAACTACACAACCATGTAAAGCAATTATACTCCAATAATGATGTTAAAAAAAAACCAGAATCTTTCCACCTATAGGAACTCAGTATGTAATATATAGTCATTATAGATCCCAGAGACAGACTGAAAGTGGTTTCTTTGTCACCTCAGTGATATATAGATTGACAAATTTTATATACAGATACACAAATTTTAAGACTATATATATATATATATATATATATATATATATATATATATATATTTCATCAGCACACTAATTTATTTTGATAAATGTGAGACCTGAATGTGAGATGTAGGGGAAGGATAATATTTTATCCTATTTTCTCTACCTTCATTTTGTAGAATATATTTCTTTAAACACCCTCGATTTTAGACCACAACTTGTAACAAATCATATACAACGTAGAATTCTTCTCCATGTAGAATTACTTTTACAATTTGATATTTGAAAGATGGTTTTTTGGCCTCTACTATCTAGCTAGAATAGTCTCGCTTTCTTGTTTGTAGGAAGTCTCTCAGTGTCAGAAATGGTTCTTAACATCGAGTCAAATTCTACCTTCATAATAAGTTATTCCTGTTGGTGGAGCTTGAGTAAAACTGAAAAATATTTTAAAGGCAGTTAAATGAGACAATATTAAAAATAGAGTCCTGGGTCAGTGCCTGGCACCAAAGATGACCTAATTATTATCATCAGAACCACTGAAAATGCTTTATAAGCTTTTCTTAATTAAGAATAATCCTTTAAGTACAATATTGATTGAAGAAAATCAAATTATACTGGTAACTGAAATTCAAGACAAAAATAATGTATGTAAACACTAAACTCTAGTCAATAAATTTGTTTCTTGCAGGAGTACAGGCTACCAATTCTGAATATACATGTATACTGGGGTTGAACAAATAAATACAGGAATGATGGAATGTAAGAGCCAGGTTTCTCAGTGCTGGAGAGAGAAATTATAGGTAAGTAAATTGGAAAGCCTAGAATAAACCCCATGGTAATGGGTATGTTGGAAAGTCTTCATACTATTTTTGCAACTTGTATGTAAGTCTAGAATTATTTTTTAAACATTTTTCAGTAATCACCCAGAGAGTATTTGTATAATGAAATGAGAATATGAACAGGAAACCCTAAATTTAAGATTTGGACAGAAGAACAGGTTATATTTGTTTTTTTCCATTCATTTATTAATTCAGTTAAAATTCAATGTTTATTATATCCAGGCACAGTGTTAATTGTTAGGTTTACAAGGGTAAACCAATCAAGCATCATTTCATCAACTCAGAATCTAATGAGGGAAACAAATGTTAAATGAATATGTATATAGTAAGGTGAATTATATACAGAATTTGTGAATACATAAGTATGTATAATACACATATCTATGTATAACACTTTTTTAAGTTGAAATATTGTTAATTTATAATGTTTTGTTAGTTTCTGGTGTACAGCAAAGTGATTCAGTTATATGTATGTATAGACTTTTATATATATGTAAATTATATATACTTTTATATTTTCATATTCTTTTCCATTATAGTTTATTACAAAATATTGAATATAGTTCCCTGTGCTATACAGTAGGACCTTGTTGTTTATATATAGTAGTTTGTATCTGTTAATCCCAAACTCCTAATTTATGCCCCCCTCCCCACCCTGAACTTTCCCCTTTGGTAACCAAGTTTGTTTTCTATGTCTGTGAGTCTGTTTTTGTTTTGCAAATAAGTTCATTTGTATCATTTTTTAAGATTGCACATATAAGTGATACCATGTATCTGTCTTTCTCTGTCTTACTTCACTTAGTATGATAATCTCTCTCTTTAGAGAAATCAGCTGATAACCTTTTGGGGGTCCCTTGTAACTAACTCTTTGTTTTTCTCATGCTGCCTTTAGAATCCTCTCTTTAACTTTTGTCATTTTAATTATAATATGTCTTGGTGTAGGTCTGTTTGGGTTTATCTTGTGCTTCCTGTACCTGTATATGTTTCCTTCTTTAGGTTTCAGAAATTTTCAGCCATAGTTTCTTCAAATACATTTTCGATCCCCTTTTCTCTTTCTTCTCTTTCTAGGATCCCTATTATGTATGGACTGTCTTGCTCTATATTATCCCATAGGTCTCATATGTTGCTTTCATTTTTTTTCATTTGTCTTTCTGTCTGCTTTCTGATTGGGTGATTTCCATTATCCTCTCTGCCAGATCACTTATTCATTCTTCTGCATTATCTAGTTTGCTATTTATTGCCATTTGCTCAGCTTTCATCTCAGCAAGTGAGTTTTCTAATTTTCATTGGCTCATCTTTATAGTTTCTAGTTCCTTGTTACAATGATCTGCATTTCTATTGATAGCCTTTCTTAACTCCTTCAGTATTTTTATTACCTCCTTTTTGAACTTGGGATCTGGTAGACTGGAGAGGTCTGTTTCATTGTTTTTTCTTTCAGGGGATTTCTCTTGTCTTTTAAGGGTTCTGTTTTGATAATATATGTTCGCTTTCATAATTTAACCATAATACTGCAAGATTATGTTTCCTTTTTCCAAAGTGTGTGGAACACATCATATATGCCTCAGAGGTAAGGATAAAGTGATTGACGTTAAAGGCCTTGGATAAAGCTTAATGACCAACGACTGTAAGAATCAAATAGGATAGTAGCAATGAAAGTGTGATGAAGATATGAGGTATGTACGAAACAAAATAAACTAGGCTGTTCAAATAGAAGTCTGAAAACAAAATTGGATTTAATGGCTGAGTGGCAAATGAAGGATTGCACCACACAGGTCTGACTTAAGAGAGTTGTCCAAAATGAAAATTGAAGAGCTTAGATATAGGGCAAAAAGGGAATAATAAGACTGAATTGGGTAAGATGAAAATTTCAAGTCATGAGTTGGCTGAAGAGGTAGATTATAAACTCATGTTCACAATTACTTACCTTTAGAGATTGCATCACCAATATGGAGAAACGTGGTTTCAAGTAGGTCTGGGATGGAGAAAGAAAAATTTCAAAGGGCCTAAGGTTATGCTTATTTGATTGGCAAGATTTTTTTTTTTAACCTATTTCATTACAGTCTTACTTAGAAATAAGAAATGAAGTTGGGAATTCCCAGAGGTACCTTCCATTGCTAAGGTGATTGAAGGGGAAAATGGTACTAATTGATAATTAACACTTGTTAAAAATTTACAAGATTTACATTGTCTTTGAGGAGTGACATCAGCAAGATGGTGGACTAGGAAGCTTGGAAAAACCTAAAGGCTGACTAAAATAACATTTTAGGAGCTCTGGAAACTAGTCAGATCACAAAAGAAGAGAGCAAAAGAAGAAGAAAGGAACAAAAATGAACTACAAAAACAACCAGAAAACAATAAGTACATTTGCATCAATAATTACTTTAAGTATAAATGGACTAAATACTTCAATGAAAAGGCACAGAGTAGGGACTTCCCTGGTGGTGCAGTGGTTAACAATCTGCCTGCCAATGCAGGGGACATGGGTTTGATCCCTGGTCTGGGAAGATCCCACATGCTGGGGAGCAACTAAGCCCATGTGCCACAACCACTGAGCCTGAGCTCTAGAGCCCGCGAGCCACAACTACTGAGCCCGCATGCCACAACTACTGAAGCCCATGCTCCTAGAGCCCATGCTTCACAACAAGAGAAGCCACCACAATGAGAAGCCCACACACGACAATGAAGACCCAACGCAGCTAAAAATTTTAAAAAACACCACAGGGCTTCCCTTGTGGCGCAGTGGTTGAGAATCTGCCTGCTAATGCAGGGGACACGGTTTTGAGCCCTGGTCTGGGACGATCCCACATGCCGCGGAGCAACTAGGCCCGTGAGCCACAACTACTGAGCCTGTGCGTCTGGAGCCTGTGCTCCGCAACAAGAGAGGCCGCGATAGTGAGAGGCCCATGCACCGTGATGAAGAGTGGTCCCCGCTTGCCACAACTAGAGAAAGCCCTCACACAGAAATGAAGTCCCAACACAGCAAAAAAAAAAAAAAAAAAAGACAGAGGGGCTGAATGGATAAAATACAAAATGCATATATATGCTGCCTACAAGAGTCTCACTTGTGAATGGATAAAGATGTGTATGTGTGTGTGTATGCACACACATAACAGAATATTACTCAGCCATAAAACCAAAAGCCATTTGCAACAACAGGGATGGACCTAGAGGGTATTATGCTAAGTGAAATGTCAGAAAGAGAAATACAAATACTATACACCATTTCATTTATATGTGAAATCTAAGAAACAAAATAAATGAACAAACATAACAAAACAGAACCAGACTCATAGATACAGAGAAAAACTGGTGGTTGACATAGGGGAGGGGGGTAGGGGGTTGAGTTAAATAGGTGAGAGAGATTAAGACATACATACAAACTTCCAGTTGTAAATAAGTCACAGGGATGTAATGTATCACATAGGCAATATAGCCAATAATATAATAATTTTATATGGTGACAGATGGTAACTAGATTATTGTGGTGATCATTTGTAGTGTATAAAAACATCAAATAACTATGTTGAAATCTGAAACTAATACAATATTGTAAGTCAATTGTACTTCAATTTAAAAAAACAGAAAAAAATTTAAAAAAGAAAAAGCCTAGTAACAGTGATCATACATAAATAGGCAATCGTGAACATAGTTATAATACCAAGGAAACTGAAGCAGTAATCAAAAACCTCCCGACAAAGAAAAGTCCCAGAACAGGTGGCATCATGGGTGAGTTGTACCAAATATTTAAAGAAACATTAACATCAATCTTAATTCAAACTCTTAAAAAATTGAAAGAGTGAACAGTTCCTCATTCATTCTAATAGTCTGCATTACCCTGATTCCAAAGACAAAGACATCACAAGGGAAGAAAAATATAGACCAGTATCACTTGTATATATTAATGTAAAAATAAAAAAATGCTAGAAAACTGAATTCAACAGTTAAAGGTTTACAAACCATGACCAAGTGGTATGTATTAATGGAATGCAAGTGTGGTTCAACATATTAAAATTATTGAATGAAGTGTACCACATTAACAGAATGAAAGAAAGAAAACACATGATCATCTCAATTGATGCAGAAAAAGCATTTGACATAATTCAATACCTTTTCATGATTAAAAACACCCAAAAAACTAGGAATAGAAGGAAACTAACTCAACATGATAAAGCCATATATGAAAAGTCCACAGTTAACATACTCAATTATGAAAGACTGAAAACTTTTCCTCTAAGATCAGGAACAAGATAATATTCTGACTCTTGCCATTTCTATTTAATATAGTACTGGAAGTCCTGGCCAGAGTAATTAGGAAAGAAAAATTAATAAAAGGAATCCAAACTGGAAAGGAAAAAGTCAAAATTATATTTTTAGACAACATGATCACCTTATGTGTAGAAAACCCTAAAGATTCCACATGCAGAAAAACTGTTAAAACTAATAAATTTAGCAGAGTTGAAGGATGCAAAATCAACACACAAAAATCAGTTGTGTTTCTACACTAACAATGGCCAATCTGAAAAGGAAGAAAATAATTTTGTTAATGATAATATCAAAAAGAATAAAATACTTAGCAATAAACTTAGCCAAGAAGGCAAAAGATTTGTACACTGAAACTACAAAACATTGCAGAAAGAAATTAAAGACACAAATAAATGAGAAGACTTCCCATGTTCATGGACTGGAAGATAATACTGTTAGGATGTCAGTATTATCCCAAATGGTCTACAGATTCAATGCAATCCTTATCAAAATTTGAGTTAAATTTTTGCAGAAATAGAAAAATCCATACTAAAATTTATACGAACCCACAAGGGAACCCAAATAGCCAAGACAATCTTGAAAAAGGAGAGAAAATTTGGAGGTTTTACAGTTTCTGATATCAAAAATTTCCACAAAACTACATAAACAAAACAGTGTGGTACTGGCATGCAGACAGGCATATAGACTAATCAAATACAATAGAGAGCCCATAGATAAACCCTTGCATATATGGTCGAATGAATTTTGACAGGGGTGTGAGGACCATTCAGTGGGGAAAACAGTCTCTTCAACAAGTGGTGCTGGGAAAACTGGATATCCACATGCAAAGAAAAAGTTGGATCCTTACCTTACCCATATTTAAAAATTCTAAGTAGATCAAAGATGTAAACATGAGTGCTAAAACTACAAAACTTAAAATGGGGAAAGCTTCATGACATTAGATTTGACAATTTCTTGAATCTGATGCGAAAAGCACAGACAACAAAGGAAAAAATAGATAAACTGGACTTCAACAAAATTTAAACCTTTTCTACATCAAAGGATACTATCAACAGAGTGAAAAGGCAATCCACAGGATGGGAGAAAATATTTGCAAATCATATATCTGATATGGCATTAAGATCCAGAATATATAAATATCTCCTACAACTCAATAACAAAAACAAAAACCTGATTTATAAATGGGCAAATGGGGACTTTCCTGGTGGCACAGTGGTTAAGAATCTGCCTGCCAGTGCAGGGGACACAGGTTCGATCCCTGGTCCGGGAAGATCCCACATGCCACGGAGCAACTGAGCCCGTGTGCTACAACTACTGAAGCCCATGTGCCCTGGAGCCCGTGTGCCCTAGAGCCTGTGAGCCACAACTACTGAGCCCATGCACTACAACTACTGAAGCCCATATACCCTAGAGCCCGTGAGCCACAACTACTGAGCCCACGTGCTGCAACTACTGAAAGCCCATGCACCTAGAGCCCATGCTCTGCAACAAGAGAAGCCACCACAATGAGAAGCCCGTGCACTGCAACAAAGAGAAGGCCCCACTCACCACAACTAGAGAAAACCCGCGTGCAGCAACAAAGACCCAATGCAGCCAAAAATAAATAAAAAATAAATTTATAAAAAAAAAATGGGCAAATGACTTGAATAGACATTTCTCTAAAGGAAATAAACAAATGGCCAACAAGTATGTGAAAAGATGTTCAACATCACTAATTATTAAGAAAATGCAAAACAAAACCACAATGAGATATCACCTCACATTCATTAGAATGGCTAATTTTTTTTAATCACAGAAAATAGCAAGTAGGTAAAACGGTACGTTTACGGTAGAAAATGTATGGCAGTTCCTGAAAATAATGAAACATATACCCAAAAGAATTGAAGGCAGAGACTGAAACAGATATTTGTATACTCCTGTTTATAGCAGCATTATTCCACAATAGCCGAAAGATAGAAGCAGTCCAAGTCTCCAACAATGGATGAATGCATAAAGAAAATGATACATGTACATACAATGTCATATTATTCAGCGTGAAAAAAGAGGGAAATTCTGACACATGATGCAACATGGATGAACCTTGAAGACTTATGTAAGTGAAATAAGCCAGTCTCAGATGGGCAAATACTGCATGATTCCACATACATGAGATAGAGTACTCAAATTCATAGAGACAAAAGTTAGAATGGTTGCCAGGGGCTAGGGAAAAGGTGAATGAGGAGTTATTATTTAATGGACAAAGTTTCTGATTGGAAAGATTAAAAAAAAGTTCTGGAGATGAATGATAGTGATGGTTGCACATCATTGTGAATGTACTCAATGCCACTGAACTGTACACTTAAAAATAGGTAAAATGACAGATTTTATGTTATGAATATTTTACCCAATAAAAAAGGTTTACATTGTTTTCTAATTATAATTTTTCAAGGTAATTTGCTATTTAATTTATTTAGAGAAAAATGAAGAAAATCTAACAAGAATAAGCTTTGAAAATATTCTAGAGGAGCAAAGACTTTAAAGCTTTTAGAAGAGTTTATAAATTTGTTTTCCAGAGGATACAGAGAGCAAAGTCACATAAAGGTAAGAGTATAACAAAATTTCATATCTGGGTCACTTAACTTTAGCAATTATTTTCTTGAAAATTATATTTAAAAATTTTTAAATAATAGCATTAATAAACTCATGTAAACTCTGAGATATCACTGAATTTTCTACCTACATTTTGTTGATTTTAATATTAAAATTTTATATAAAACAGTAAGCTTGAATGGTAATTATTTTTCTGTATTCAAATAGATACAATTCAATACTGAGTGACTTTTCCTTAAATGGATTGTGAATGTGTAACACTTCTAACTTTGCTTTTTTTTTTTTTTAAACTGAAGGGAGATAGAGTTGAGTTAGTCATACTACTAATACTGTGGCATATTATCATCACTAGTTTATTCAAGGTCCCTCTCTTATTTTTACATTATCACATTCATCCCTATCCTTTTCCCACTCTACTACTCAGCTACAGGCATTTGCTCTAATGTATTTAATGTGTCCTTAGATAAATTTGATGTTTGAAAAATGTTTTATGCAAGTATTTTAAATTTGCATAGTGTGCTACTGTAGATCTCTTAACTTTTTTCTTTTCAACAGCCATACGTTTTAAGCACTATTCTGTAGCTGCAAGTATATCTGAGCCACTGCTTCTCACTGATGCATCACACTCTAATGCTCTAGTCATCCAGTTCCCTGGTGATGGGATCCAGTTTGTAACCACATGCCTTTTTCATGTTTGCAGGGTGAACACCCGCAAGAGTGAGATTGCAGGGGCCAGGGTATAATTTGTTTTCCTGAAGTTCTACTCAGCTGTTCCAAAGCAGCAGTACTAGTTTGCACTTTCAGTGGCAGTGCCTGAAGGTTCCTGTCAGTCAACCACTCACTAACACTTGATGTTACCAGGCTTTCTAATTTGTCCTAATCAGGTGAGCATAAAGTGGTATTTCATTATTCCAAATTGTATTTCTCTAATCGTGATGATCATCTTTAAGCAACCGTTTCCTTTTGTATATATTTTTATCCATATACATTTTTAGCAATTTAGGTATTCTGTTCTAAGGAAGGGTTTGATTTATTATCTATTTGCGTTGATGTGCAGGGGTTCCTTACATAGTCTAGATATTTATTGCTTATTGGTTTTAAATGTTGCCAATATTTTCTGCCACCTATGCCATTAACTATGTCTCTATTGTCTAGTTAATCAGAAATCTTTATTCTTAATATGGTGAAATACATTAATTGTTTTATTGTGATTTGGGTTTAGGGGCCTTAGGAAAGTTATTACAAAGATATCTTTTACATTGATTTCTATTAATTTTATACTTTTGTCTTTCATGTTTAGATCTTTAATCCATGAGAAATTATTTTGGTATGTGATATACTACAGGGATCCAATATTATTTTCTCCATATTATGAGTCACTTTTTTCCAGTTCCATCTACCAAAAGAACCATTCTTTTCCTGAATGATTTATGAAGCCACATCTATTGTATGCTACGTTCCCACAGAGATGGGATGTTCTTCAGGTCTCTGATTTGCTTCTTACAATAGTCTATTTGTTCTTACACTACTATCACACTTTTTAAAATCGATTTGTATTGATTGTACCATTTATCTGGTAGGATAAGACACCTACATAGCTCCATTTTTAAAAATTGCTCTAGCTATTCATAGACCTTTATTCTTCTACCTAAAATCTGTATGGGAATTGCATTAAATTCTTAGGTTAATCTGGAGAGAAGTGGCAGCTTTACCATATTAGTCATTGCACCTTGAATATGAGGTAATTTCCATCCATTTTTTCTTCTTTTAGTATTTTAAAAGCAACTTTAACAATTTCTCTATTAAAGTCTTATGTATTCCTTGTTAGACATACATAACCTAACCCTTGTTAGGTTAAAGTCTTAATGCTTAATTTTTGTTGCTATCTTATTTTATATTTTTCCAGTGAGTTACTGCTGGTATTAAAATGTATTGAATTTTACTAGAAGAGTTTTTATCTGGCAATCTTTTTGAACTTTCTTACTGGTTCTAATAGTTTGCCTATATAGAAGTGAGTATGTCATTTCTCTTGCAAACATTTTCTCTCATATTGTCTGACAGGCTCTACATTTTATGGAACACTAGTGAGCAGAGAGATCATCTTTGGTATGTTGCCAGTATTAAAGCAAATCAGTCTAAATTTTTTCCACTATGTTTTTGCTTTAGGCCTCTGCTAGATGGACATTTTAAGTCAAGAATGTCTTTTAATTTATTTCCAGCATTATTGAGATATAAGTGACAAAAATTGTACAATATATGTATAAGGTATACAATGTGATGATTTGATATATGTATGCATTGTGAATTACCACAAACAAGCTATTAACATATCCATAACCTCACATACTAACCACTTTGTATGTGTGTTATATGAACACAAGATCTAGTCTCAGCAAATTTCAAGTACATAATACAGTCTTATTAACTATAGTCAACATGCTGTAATTAGATTCCCAGATTTTATTCATCTTATAACTGAAAGTTTTTACCCTTTGGTCAACATCTCTCCATTTCCCCCACCTTCCAGCCCCAGGCAATAACCATTCTACTCTCAGATAGTATGGGTTCAAGTTATATACATACACATATACACACACACACACACACACACACACATTTTCTTTATCCATTCATCTGTCAACAGACACTTAGATAGATTCTTTCTATATTTTGGCTGTAGGGAACAATGCTGCTGTGAACATTGGACCAGTTCAGGTAACTCTTCGAGATCCTGATTCCAATTCCTTTACATATATATATACTCAAAAATGGGATTCTAGATCATATGGTAGTTCTATTTTTAACTTTTCTGAGGAACCCCTACACTGATTTCCATAAAGGCTATATCAATTTACATTCCCATCAAAAGTGTACAAGGTTTCCCTTTTCTCCACATCCCTGTCAGCACAAAAAGTGCTTGTCTTTTTGATAATAGCCATCCTGACCGTTATACCTCATTGTTGTTTTGATTTACATTTCACTGATGATTAGTGATGTTGAGTATCTAATCAAATACCTGTTGGATATTTGTATGTCTCCTTTGGATGATGTCTAAATAAGATCCTTTGCCCATTTTTACATCTTGTTATTGAGGTGTGTGAGTTTCTTATATATTTTGGATATTAACCCTTTATTAGATGTATGGCTTGTAAATATTTTCTCCCATTCCATATACTGCCTTTTCATTCTGTTGTTTTCCATAATGTTTTCTCTGCTGTTGCAGAAACTTTTTACTTTGAAGTATTCCCACTTGTTCCTTTTTGCTTTTGTTTACTTTGGTTTCTGTGTTACATGCAAAAAAGCATTGCCAAGCCCAGTGTCAAGAAGAAATTTCTCAATTTTTTCACTTAGGAATTTTATGGTTTCAGGTCTTACATGTAACAAGTCTTTAGTACATTTTGAGTTAATTATTTTTTATGGTGTAAGACAAGGGTCCAATTTCATTCCTTTGCAGACAGCTATCCATATTTTCCTACACCATTTATTAAGGAGACTATCATTTTCCCCATTGTGTGTTCTTGACATCTTTGTGAAAGATTAATTGACATATATGTGTGGGTTTATCTCTGAACTCTCTTTTGTTTCCATTGGTCTGAGTCAGTTTTTAATGCCAGTAAGATACTGTTTTGATTACTATAGCTTTGCAATATAGTTTGAAATTAAGAAGTGTGATGCCTACAGCTTTGTTTTTCTTTTCATTACTGTTTCTATACCCTTATTTATTATTGGTCTGGTCAGATTCTTAGTCTTAGTAGTTTGTGTTTCTAGGAATTTACCCATTTCTTCAGGTTCCAATTTGTTAACATATGATTACTGACAGTAGTCTCCTATGATTCCTTTTTATTTCTATGGTATCAGTTGTAATGTCTCATCTTATTTCTAATTTTAATTACTTGAGTATGTTGAGTCTTCTTTCTTGGTTAGTCCACCTAAAGGTTTGTCAACTTTGCTTATCTTTTCAAAAACCAACTCTTAGTTTCATTGATTTTTTTCTATTCTCATTTGTATTCTTGTTCTGTTTCATTTCTTGTTGCCCTGATCTTTTGAATCTCCTTTCTGCTAACTTTGGTCTTACTTTCTTCTTTGACATGTAAAATTAGGTTGTTCATTTAGGATATTTAAGATACTTTTTTCTTAATGTAGGCATTTACTGCTATAAACTTTCCTTAGTTTTTGCTTTTGATGCATCGCGTGAGTTTTGGTATGCCATGTTTCCAATTTGTCTCATGTTATTTTTTTGATAGCCCTTTGATTTCTTCTTTGACCCGTTAGTTGTTCAGGATCTTGTTGTTTAATTTCCACACATTTGTGACTTCTGCAATTTTTCCTTTATTTTTGGTATCTAGGTTCATACCACTGTTATCAGAAAAGATACCTGATATGATTTCAATTTTCTTAAATTGTTAACACTTGTTTTGCGGTCTAGCATATGATCTATGCTGGAAAATGTTCTGTGTACTCTTAGAAGAATGTGTGTTCTGTAACTGTTGGATAGATTGGTCTGTATAAGTCTTTTAGATCCATTTGTCTGTAGTGTTATTCAAGTCTGCTGTTTCCTTGTTGATTTTCCATCTGGATGATCTATCCATTGTTGAAAGTAAAGTATTGAAATCCCTTACTACTATTATTATACTGCTGTCTCTATCTCGCTTCAGATCTGTCAGAATATTTGCTTTATATATTTAAGTGCTCCAATGTTTGGTATATATAATTTTTATATACTCTTGACAAATGAACTCCTTCATTTGTCTCTTGTGACAGACTTTGACTGAAAGTTTAGTGTGCCTGATAAAAGTATAGGACCTCTACTGTCTTTGGTTACTATTCACATAGAATATCTTTTTCCATATATTCACTTTCAGCCAATTTGTGTCCTTAAAGCTAAATTGAGCTTTAAGTACTCAGCATACTGCTGGATCCTGCTTTTAAAAATCCAGTCAGGCACTCTGTGTCTTTTGATTGGAGAATTTAATCCACTTGAATTTAAAGTAAATATTGATAGGTAAGGAGTTATAGCCATTTTGTTAACTGTTTTCTAGTTCCTTTTTTTTCTTCCTCTCTTGCTGTCTTCCTTTATGATTTATTGATGTTTTGAAGTGATATGCTTTGATTTCTCTATCTGTTGTGTATCTGCTGAGGTTTTTTTCTTTGTAGTTACCATGAGGCTCACAAACATCTTAAAGTTATAACAGTCTATTTTAAACCAGTAATGACTTCAATTGCATACAAAAATGCTACACTTTTACTTCTTCCCCTACCTTTTTTATGCTATTGACATCACACTTAACTCTCTTGATACTGTGTATCCATTAACAAATTATTGCAGCTATAGTTACATGTAATACTTTTGTCTTTTAACATTTATACCTGAGGTAAAATTATATATAATTTGTATATATATTTATGTATAATGTATATATATTTATATATATAATTTAAATATACCACCATTACAGTATTAGAGTATTCTGAATTTGACTATATAGTTATCTTTACCAGTGAGTTTTATACTTTATATATTTTCCTGTTGTAACTTAGTGTCCTTTCCTTTCAGCCTGAAAAATTCCCCTTAGCATTTCTTATAAGGCAGATCTAATGGTGATAAACTCCTTCACCTTTTGTCTGGGAATGTCTTCATCTGTCCTCATTTCTGAAGGACAATTTTTTCATGTATAGTGTTCTTGGTTGGCAGGATTTTTGTTTTCTTTCATCTCTTTGAATATATTATCACACTCTCGTGTCCTGCAAGGTTTCTGCTAAGAAAACTGCTGATAGCCTTATGAGGGGAGGGGAGGCTTTATGTGGCAAGTCATTTTTCTCTTGCTTCTTTCAAAATTCTTCCTTTGTATTTGACTATTGACAATTTAATTATAATGTGTCTCATGGTAGTCTTCTTTGGGTTGAGCTTGCTTGGGGTCCTTTAAGCTTCACGAATCTGGGTGTCATTATGCCTTCTAAGATTTGGGAAGTTTTCAGCTTTATTTCTTTGAATGAACCCTCTGCTCCTTTCTCTCTCTCTTGTCCTTCTGGAATTTCCATAATGTGTATATTCACTTGTTTAATTGTCCCATAAGTCCCATTTGCTTTCTTCATTTTTTATCATGTGCTTTCCTCACTCTAATTTCAAATGGTCTGTCTTCAAGTTTGCTTGTTATTTCTTTTGCATGGTCAATTAAGCTTTTGAAGCTCTCTAGAATTCTTAAGTTCTGTCGTTGTATTCTTCAGCCTCAGGATTTTTCATCTGTTCTTTGTTTATGGTTTCTGTTAGTTTATTAAACTTCTCATTTTGTTCATGCATTTCCCTGATCTCATTTAGTTGTCTATAGTGTGTTTTTTTGCATATCATTGAGCTCCTTTAAGATGATTAGTTTGAATTCTTTGTCAGGCAATTAGTAGATCTTCACTTTTTTGGGGTCAGTTACTGGAGCTGCATCAGTTTCGTTTGGTGGTGTTATGTTTGACAGATTTTCATGATCCTTATAATCTTGCATTGGTGTCTATGCATTTTAAGGCACAAACACCACTTTCAGTCTTTACAGTGTGGTTTTAGCAGGTAAAGACCTTCTCTTGTTGGGTTCCTAGATGATGGAATTTGCTCTGGTGTTGCAGTTAAGTGTGCTTGGAGCCAGATCATATGGCTGCTGCTGCAGGTATAGGCAGGCATGACTCCCAGCAGGTCTCTGGGCTGGCAGGATCACTCCTGGACCTCAGGTGAAAGTGGCTGGAGCCAGATAACAGGCTGATAAAAGGGTCCATAGCCAGACCAAGGTTGGAGGGCCTGCTACCCACAGCATATGTGTGGATCTCTACCTGGATCCCACAAAGGCACTATTGTCCAGGGATAGGATAGCTGCCAAATTATTGCTGCTGTGTGGTGTTACCAGTGGATGTTCTCTTATTCTGCCATCTTGATGATGTCACTCTCTGAATGCTTTTTAAAACTATCTACTGAGATTTTAATTTTTATTGAAGTATAGTTGATTTATGATATTGTGTTAGTTTCAGGTGTACAACAAAGTGATTCAGTTATACAAACACACACACACACAAACACACATCTTTTCAAATTAGTTTTCCTTTTTCAGATACATGCCCAGGAGTGGGATTGCTGGATCATATGTTAACTCTATTTTTAGATTTTCAAGGAACCTCCATACTGTTTTCTATAGTGGCTGCACCAACTTACATTCCCACCAACAGTGTAGGAGGGTTCCGTTTTCTCCACAACCACTCCAGCATTTATTATTTGTAGACTTTTTGATGACAGCCATTCTGACTGGTGTGATGTGATACCTCATGTAGTTTTGATTTGCATTTCTCTATTAGTGATGTTGAGCACCTTTTCATGTGCCTGTTGCCCATCTGTATGTCTTCTTTGGAGAAATGTCTATTTAGGACTTCTGCCCATTTTCTGATTGGGTTGCTTGTTTTATTAGTATTGAGATTTATGACCTATTTGTATATCTTGGAAATTAAGCCCTTGTTGGTCACATTGTTTGCAAATATTTTCTCCCAGTCTGTAGGTCGTCTTTTTGTTTTGTTTAGAACTTTCTCCACTAGCTGATTAGTGTTGGATTTAATTACTAGATCTTCTCAATATTCTTACATTCCATCTTTTCTTGTGTGTGTGCCAAACTCTGCCTGTCAGTTTAAATGTGTCCCTTATAAATGACCTATTTTGATGCACCTTTTTAACTCCAGTTTCCATTTTTGTAACAGCTATTACATTAGGGCTTATTTCTCTATTATTTCTTATATATTATACTGTATTTTCTATTTATTATAATTTTACTTACATTTTCTAGAGTCAGTTTATTTCTGCCTTACACGAGTCTAACGATTTTTAATCTGGTTTCCTCATTGGCCTGAATGACTCTTTCTAGAAGATGCACTGTAGTCTGACACTCTTTTATCCAATCTTCCTTCCTTCCTTCATTCTCGTGTGAGACCTCCATCACAATTTCAAGGCTCTCCTGGCCAACATCTGCTCCGTCTCTCCCTTACCTTCCACAAGCGTTTTCTCCAATCATCTAGCACAACTCAAATGCTGTCTTCAAACCTGCTTCACAGGAGACATTTTTGTCGTTGATCTCAGAGGAAATGCTTTCAATATTTTGTGATTAAGTATAATGTTTTCTGAGTTATTCTTTTTTGCAGATTCCCTTTATCAGATAAAGACCCCCTCCTCTTCTATTATTAGTTTGAGTTGTTTTTTTTAACATGACTATGTTTTGAATTTTACTTAATACTTATCTGCATCTATTATGGTTATCAAATGATATTATTCCTCAATTCTGTAATATGGCAGATTGTACTAATTAATATTTTTAATTGTTTTCATTGAGGTATAACATAGTAAAGTAGGTAAAGTGCATAATCCAAAGTACACAGTTCAATGAATTTTCACATTTGCATATAACCATATATCTACCACCAAAATCAAAGTCAAGATATAGAACATTTCCATCACCACAGAAATTTTCCTTTTGCTCTTCCCAGTCATCACCCACTCTCACCCAAAACTAATCACCATTCTGATTTCAATCACCACTGATTATTTTGTCTATCTTGAACGTCACATGAATAGAATCATACAGTATGTACTCATGTCTATATTCTCTGTCAACATTAATTTGTGAGATTTATCCAAGTTGTTGCATATATCAGTTCATTCTTTTTTCCTTTGATCACTGTTTTGTATTGCATTGTATAAACATATAATGAACACTTGGTTTGCTTCAAGTTGTTGACTATCATCAGAAATAGAGATGCTATGCAACAATTTGTACATGACATCTGGTAGGCTTATGTACTCGTTTATCTAGGGTAAACACCTAAAAGTGTAATTGAAGGGCTGTAAGTTATGCATATGATTAAATTTACTAGATAATGCCAAACATTTTTTTACATTCCCACAAGCCACAGATGAAAGTTGCATTTGCTGGACATTCTTGGGAATAGTCGATATTACCATGTTTTTTCTATTTCAGCCATTCTGGTGTGTTTGAAGTAGCATGTAATTGCAATCATGGTGTTAATATACATATCCCTGTTGCATAATTACATTGAGCATCATTTTCTATGTTTATTCATCATCTGGATCTCTTTAGTGACATGGCTGTTCAGGTCTTTTGCCAATTTTTCAAAGTGGGTTATTCTGTTTTTTACTTATTGATTGTAGGAATTCTTAACGTATTCTGAATACAAATCTTTTATCACATGTATGTATTCCAAATTTTATTTCCCAGTATCTTGCTTGATTTTTCACTCTATTAGTATTTCAGTCAACAGAAGTTCTTAATTTTAGTGAAGACCAATTTATAATTTTTTAATTTATCTTTGTTTCCAATATTAGAAATTTCTGCCTACTTGAAGAAGATGCATTTCTCTAGTAGTAGTATGGTTCATTATTTCACATTTTGATTTCTGATTCTTCTCAAATTAATAATTATTCATGGTATTCAGAAGCACTAGAGTGCCTGATGACTGAGTCTAGGTAAATTCAACTGGCAGATTCACTCAGTCTGTATTTTTTAAAGAGCCTCTTTCATAGTGGACGTTCTTTGATGAGCATTAAATGTGATACTACACACTGTGGGACCTGTGAGTTTATCTATCTGATTCTTTTTAAACTCCTTTTTCCCCACTCTATTTTTTCTCTTTCTAGGCTTCTGACCAACCAGAGAAGTCATTCACTACTACTAATGAGCAAGTATTCTTACCTCAGGCTACTTCTCTTTACATACTAAGTGGACGAGCACATACAACCTGAGCTCTGACCTTTGGGAGGATTTCTCCTTGGAGGATTACCTGTCTTTCAGCACCACCTGAGTATGGAGTTAATATAGCAACAATCCATTTTTAACTTGCGTCTATATACAAGGTGATCCTTCCATGAATCTTGTTTGGCTTTTTTCCTCTTCCATCAGCTACACATAAGGGACTCTCCCACCTTCTGACTGATATATCTATGGATGTGGTCTGAGGAGGTGCTGATGGTGGATGACACGGAGGTCTGAGTCAGCAGCTCATTCAGCTTAACTTGAGCCCTCTGGCCTTACTCATGCCCTACCTTGGATGCACAGCAGCTACCCTAGAATAGATTGCTATTGGACCCACCTGTCATTTTAATATGAATCATCTGACAAAACCAGATTATGATTAAGTTATAGTTTCATAGAAACTTGATGTCCCACAGACAGTAGTTCTCTATCAAGGTCCAGATTTTTATGTCAGCTTTGCCCTAAGGATATGTATTTTTATTCTGCTACTTGAGCTTGCCATAAACTCCATATTCATCTTTCCAACCACTTCATATAATAGAGCCTATCAGTTCATAGGATTCAAGCATCTTGTCTGCTTAACCCTAGACTGCACCTGCACCAGAGCTCTTTCCTGAGTCCCCTTCAAAGCTGGCAGCATCACCTGGTATATGGGTCAGGTGAGTATTTCCAAGTTTCAAATATGCATCCTCCAGAACCCAAATATGATTGATTACCAGTTAAAGATACATGCTTAAGTTGCTGACCTCTTAATTTCAAATACATTTTAGATATTCTGCATTTGTACTCGTCTCCCCTCAAAATTACTGTTTTTGATATTGTAAGTCTATCTTTGGGGGTGTGTATGCCTTAACTGCTTATTTTGCATACAAATTGTACTACTTTTGTCTTTTAACCCTTAGCTTTGTGTGTGGATGATTTACTACCTTTACTGTATGTTTGCCTTAGTAGCGAGCTTTTCTATTTCATAATTTTCTTGTTTCTAGCTGTGGCCTTTTCTTTTCTGCCTAGAGAAGTTCCTTTAGCATTTTTTGTAAAGCTTGTTTGGTGGTGAACTCTTTTAGCTTTTGCTTCTCTGTAAAGCTTTAATTTCTCCGTCAAATCTGAACAAGAGCCTTACTGAGTGTTCTTGGTTGTAGGTTTTTCTCTTTCATTACTTTAAAGTATATCATTGCCACTCCCTTCTGGCCTGCAAGGTTTCTGCTGAAAAATCAGCTGATAGCCTTATGGGAGTTCCCTTGTATGTTATTTGTTACTCTTAATATTCTTTTAGTCATTTTGATTGATTGATTACACTGTGTCTGCTGTGTTCCTCTGTGGGTTAATCCTGTATGGAACTCTCCACAATTCCTGGACTTGGGTGACAGTTTCCTTCCCTCAGGTAAGAGAACTTTTCAGCTATTATTTCTTCAAATATTTTCTCAAGCCTTTCTCTTCTCCTTTTGGGACCCTGATCATACAAATATTAGCGTGCTTTACGTTGTCCCAGAGGTCTCTGAAACTGTCCTCATTTCTCTTCATTCTTTTTTCTTTGTTCAGCAGCAGTGATTTCCACTAGTTTTCCAGCTCATTGATCTTGTCCTCTGCCTCATTTAGTCTATTATTGATACTGTGTAGTGTATTTTTCATGTCAGTTATTGTATTCTTTAATTCTGTTTGGTTGTTATATTTTCTAATTATTTGTTAAAAACTTCTAATTTCTCACTCTGTGCATCCATTCTCCTCACGAGTTCTTTGATCATCTTTATGATCATTACTCCAAATTGTTCCTTGCGTAGATTGCCTATCTATCTCTACATCACTTAGTTGTTCTGCAGTTTTATCTTGTTCCTTTCTCTGAAACATATTCCTTTGTCACTTCATTTTGTCTAAATAGTTACTTGTGTTTTTATGTATGTGGTAGGTTGGTTATGTTTGACCTTGGAGAAATGGCTCTCTATAGGAGACAACCTATGCATCCCAGAAGTGCACTCTCCTCTCTTCACCCAAGGGCAGGGGGCCAGCTGGTCCCAGGGTGGTCACTGGCATGCGTTTGTGGACTCAGTCTGAAGGCTGCTGGACTATAGTTTTCTTGCTTCTGGTTTCTGCTCACTGGTGGGTGAAGCTAATCTAGAGACTTCTGAAGGACTGGTGCCTGCACCCTGGTGGCTGAAGGACTGGTGCCTGCACCCTGGTGGATAGAGGTGAGTCTTGGTCCTCTGGGGGGCAAGGCGATGTCTAGAGGTGTGTCTACAGGTGTCTGTGTGCTCATGAGGTCTTTAGGAAGCCTGTCGGGTGGCACTGTTTCCAGGAGAGCTCATGCAGATGAATGCTCAGTGATAATACCTGCCACCAGTGTCTAAGTCCCCAGGGTGGGCCACAGCTGCACCCCGACTCCTCAGGAGACCCTCTAAGACCATCAGGTATGTCTGGCCCAGGCTCCCGTCAAATTACTGCTTTTGCTCTTGGTCCCAGTGCACATGAGGTTTTATGTGTACTTTTTTAAGAGTGAAGTCTGTTTTCCCCAATCCTGTGTAGCTTCTGCACTCAAGCCCTGCTGGCCTTCATATCCAAATGCTCTGGGGGCTCCTTTTCCCCAGGCTAGGGGACCTGATGTGGACCTCAGAACTCTCACTCCTGTGGGAAAATCTCTCTAATTCAATTATGCTCCAGTTGGTGGGTCAACCACCTGGGCGACATGGGATTTGATTATATCATGAATCAGCCCCTCCTATGTGCCTTGTTTTATGTCTGTGTATCTTTCTGGTAGGTTTCAGTCTTTTTCAACAATGATCCTTCTGCGGAGTGTTGGATTTTGGTGTGCTCCTGAGTGGGGGTGAGCTTAGGGTACTTCTATTCTGCCATCTTGGCCACTCTATAGCTATTTTCTTTATGGTATCAGGGATTACACCAAACATCTTAAAGTTTGAAATAGTAATGGTCAGGAGAAAGTGTCAAAATGGCAGCATAGAAAGACGCGAGCTCACCCCTTCCTACAAAAAACACCAAAATCACAACTAACTTCTAAATAACGACTTACAAAAAAATGCTAGAACAAAAAAGATAACCTACTTTCACAAAGCAAGAAGAAACCACAATGAGACAGTAGGAGGGTGATAAAATCAACTCCCATACTTGCCAGGTGGGCAACGTATAAAGTGGAAAATAATTATACCACAGAAGTTCTCCCACCGGAATGAAAGTCCTGAGGCCTATATCAGGCTTTCCAGCCTTGAGGTCTGGCAACAGGAGCAGGAGACCCCAGAGAATCTGGCTTTGAGAACCGGTAAGGTTTGATCACAGGAATTCCACAGGACTTGGGGAAACAAAAACTCTACTCTTGGAGGGCACACACAAGGCCTCCTGCACACCATGACCCAGGGAAAAAAGCAGTGACTTCATAAGAGACTGGGCCAAACCCACTTACTAGTATTGGAGGGTCTCCAGCAGAGCCAGGGATGGCTGTGGCCCACTGCAGGGACAAGACACTGGCAGCAGTATTTCCTGGGAGTACTCATTGGCGTTAACACTCCTGGAGGCCACCATTTTCTCCCAAAAACCTAGCTCCACCCAACAGCCTGTAGGCTCCAGTGCTGGGACACCTTAGGGCCAAACAACCAAGGAACAAGACCCAGTTCCACCCACCAGTGGGCAGGAATCAGTCCTTCCCACTGGGAAGCCTGCATAAGCCTCTTAAACAGCCTCATCCACCAGAGGGCAGACAGCAGAAGGAAGAAGAACTACAATTCTGGAGCCTGCAGAACAGAAACCTCAATCAAAGTTACACAAAATGACATGGCAGAGGAATATGTCCCAGGTGAAGTAACAAAACCCCAGAAGAACAATTAAGTGAATTGGAGATAGCCAATCTACTGGAAAAAGAATTCAGAGTAATGATACTGAAGATGATCCAAGATCTCGGAAAAAGAATGGAGGGACAGATCGAGAGGATACAAGAAATGTTTAACAAAGACCTACCAGAACTAAGGAACAAACAGATGAACAATAACTTAAATGAAAAATACACTAAGCAGAATAACTGAGGCAGAAAAACTGATAAGTGAGCTGGAAGACAATGGTGGAAATCACTGCCACCTAACAGAATAAAGAAAAAAGAATGAAAAGAAATGAAGACAGTATTAGAGACCTCTGGGACAACATTAAAACACCAACATTTGTATTCCAGGGGTCCCAGAAGAACAGAGAAAGGACCTGAGAAAATATTTGAAGAGATAATAGCTGAAAACCTCCCTAATATAGGAAAGGAAGCAGTCACCCAAGTCCAGGAAGTGCAGAGTCCCAAGGAGGAACACACCAAGACACATAGTAATCAAGTTGACAAAGAAAAAATATTAAAAGCAACAAGGGGAAAAGCAACAAATAACATAAAAGGAACTCCCATAAGGTTATCAGCTGATTTCTCAGCAGAAACTCCGCAGGGCAAAAGGGAGTGGCACGATATATTTAAACTGATGAACGGGAAGAACCTACAACCAAGAATACTCTACCCAGCAAGTTTCTCATTCAGATTCGAAGGAGAAATCAAAAAGCTTTAAAGACAAGCAAAAGCTAAGAGAATTCAGCACCACCAGACCAGCTTTGCAACAAATGCTAAAGGAAATTCTCTAAGCAGAAAAGGCCACAACTAGAAACAAGAAAATTACGATTGGAAAAGCTCAGAGCTAAAGGCAAATATATAGTAAAGGTAGGAAATCAGCTGCACACAAATATGATATCAAAACCAGCAACTGTGAGGACAGCATAAATGCAGGATATTGAAAATGCATCTAAAATTAGAAGACCAGCAACTTACAACAATCTTGATTATATATAGAAGGCTATATCCAAACCTCATGGTAACTGCAAACCAAAAATCTACGATAGATAAACACACACACAAAAGAAAAAGGAATCCAAACATAACACTAAAATTAGTCATCAAATCACAAGAGAACGAAAGAGGAAGGGAAGAAAGACCTACAAGAACAAATCCAAAACAATTAACAAAATGGCAATAAGAACATACACATTGATAAATACCTTAAATGTAAATGGATTAAATGCTCTGAGCAGAAGACATAAGCTGGCTGAATGGGTACAAAAACAAGACCCATATATATGTCTACAAGAGACCCACTTCTGATCTAGCGACACATACAGACTGAAAGTGAGGGGATGGAAAAAAGTATTCCACGCAAATAGAAATCAAAAGCAAGCTGAAGTAGCAATATTCCTAGTAGACAAAATAGGCTTTAAAATAAAGACTTATAAGAGACAAAGAAGGACACTACATAATGATCAAGGCATCAATCCAAGAAGAAGATATAACAATTGTAAATATATATGCACCTAACACGGGAGCACCTCAATACGTAAGGCGAATATTGAGTTGGCCAAAAAGTTCGTTTGCATTTTTCTGTAATATCTTATGGAAAAACCTGAACGAACTTTTTAGCCAACCCAATACTAACATCCATAAAGGGAGAAATCGACAGTAACATAATAACAGTGGGGGACTTTAACACCCCACTTTCATCAGTGGACAGGTCATCCAGACAAAATCAAAAAGGAAACACAGGCCTAGATGACACATTAGACCAGATGGACTTAACTGATATTTATAGAGCATTCCATCCAAAAGCAGCAGAATACACATTCTTCTCATGTGCACATAGAACATTCTCCAGGAGTGATCACATGCTGGGCCACAAATCGAGCCCCAGTAAATTTAAGAAAATCTAAATCATATCAAGCATCTTTTCATATCACAATGCCATGAGCTTAGAAATCAACTACAAGAAAAAGAAAAAAACTGTAAAAAACACAGACACATGGAGGCTAAACAATGTGCTACTAAACAACCAATGGCTCACTGAAGAAATCAAAGAGGAAACCAAAAAATACCTAGAGACAATCAAAATGAAAGCATGACAACCCAAAACCTACGGGACACAGTAAACAGTTCTAAGAGGGAAGTTTACAGCAATATAATCTTACCTCCAGAAACAAGAAACATCACAAATAAAAAACCTCATGTCACACCTAAAGCACCTAGCAAAAGAACAAACAAAACCCAAAGTTAGTAGAAGGAAAGAAATCATAAAGATCAGAGCAGAAATAAATGAAACAGAAATGAAGAAGAAAAAATATCAATGAAACTAAAAGCTGGTTCTTTGAAAAGATAAATGAAATTGATAAACCATTAGCAAGACTCATCGAGAAAAAAAGAGGAGAGGGCCCCAATCAATAAAATTAGAAATGAAAAAGAAGTTACAGTGGACACCACAGAAATTCAAAGGATCATAAGAGACTATTATAAGCAAGTATAAGCCAATCAAAATGGACAACCTGGAAGAAATGGACAAGTTCTTAGAAAGGTACAGTCTCCCAAGGCTGAACCAGAAGAAATAAAAAATATGAACAGACCAATCGCAAGTACTGAAATTGAAACTGTGATTTTAACAAACAAAAGTCCAGGATCAGATGGCTTCACAGTCAAATTCTATCAAATTCTATCAAACATTTAGAGAAGAGTTACACCTATCCTTCTGAAACTATTCCAAAAAGTCACAGAGGAAGGAATACTCCCAAACTCATTTTATGAGGCCACCATCACCCTGATACCAAAACAAGTTAAAGATTCTTTTTGAAAGTTACAGGCGAGTTATCACTGATGAACACAGACGCAAAAGTCCTCAACAAAATACTAGCAATCTGAATCCAACAATATATTAAAAGGATCATACACCATGATCAAGTGGGATTTATCCCAGGGATTCAAGGACTTTTCAATATCCGCAAATCAATCAGTGTGATACACCTCATCAACAAATCAAAGAATAAAAGCCACATGACCATCTCAATATGTGCAGAGAAAGCTTTTGAAAAAGTTCAACACCGATTTATGATAAAAACTCTCCAGCAAGTGGGCACAGAGGGAACATACCTCAACATAATTAAGACCATGTATGACAAACCTACAGCTAACATCATACTCAACAGTGAAAAAGCTGAAAGCATTTCCTCTAAGATCAGGAACAAGACAAGGATGTCCTCTCTCACCACTATTATTGAACACAGGTTTGGAAGTCCTAGTCAAGGCAATCAGAGAAGAAAAATAAAAGGAATCCAAACTGGAAAAGAAGTAAAACTGCCACTGTTTGCAGATGACACGAAACTATACATAGAAAATCCAAAAGATGCTTCCAGAAAACTACTAGAGCTCATCAATAAATTCAGTAAAGTTTTAGGATAAAAAATAAGCAGAAATCTGTTGCACTAACAATGAAAGATCAAAACGAGAAGTTAAAGAAACAATCCCATTTACCATTTCATCAAAAAGAATAAAACATCTATGAATAACCTACCTAAGGAAACAAAAGACCTGTACTCCGAAAACTATAAGACACTGATGAAAGAAATCGAAGATGGCACAAAGAGAAAGATATACCATGTTCTTGGATTGGAGGAATCAATACTGTCAAAATGACTATACTACCTGAGGCAATCTACAGTTTCAATGCAATCGCTATCAAATTACCAGTGGCATTTTTCACAGAACTAGAACAAAACAATCTAAAACTTTGGAGACACAAAAGACCCTGCATAGCCAAAGCAATCATGAGAAAGAAAAACGGTGCTGGAAGAACCAGCAGATTAGACTAACCAGATTAGTCTCCAAAATTTACAAACAGCACAGTGTCAAAAAAACAAACAACCCAATCAAAAACTGGGCAGAAGACCTAAATAGACATTTCTGCAAAGACGACTTACGGGTGGTCAGGAGGCACATGAAAAGATGCTCAACACCACTAATTATCAGAGACATGCAAATCAAAACTACAATGAGATATCACCTCACACCAGTCAGAATGGCCATCATCAAAAAATCTACAAACAATAAATGCTGAAGAGGGTGTGGAGAAAAGGGAACCCTCCTGCACTGTTGGTGGGAATGTAAATTGATACAGCCACTATGGAGAACTGTATGGATGTTCTTTATAAAACTAAACATAGAGCTACCATAGGATCCAGCAATCCCACTCCTGGGCATATATCTGGAGAAAAAACTTAGTTCAAAAGGATAGATGCTCCCCAGTGTTCATTGCAGCACTGTTTACAACAGCCAGGAATTGGAAGCAACCTGAATGTCCATCGACAGCTGAATGGATAAAGAAGATGTGGTACATATTACTCAGACATTAAAAAGAATGAAATAATACCATTTGCAGCAACAGGGATGGACATGGAGATTATCATACTAAGTGATGTAAGTACAGAGAAAGACAATAGCACTTACATGCGGAATCTTAAAAAAGAAAAAAAAGATACAAATGAACTTATTTACAAAACAGAAACAGACTCACAGACTTAGAGAACTTATGATTACCAGGGAGTGGAAGGGTGGGGGGGAGGGATAGACTGGGAATTTGGGATTGACATGTACACACTGCTGTATTTCAAATAGATAACCCAAAAAGGACCTACTGTATAGCACAGGGAACTCTGCTCAGTATTCTGTAATAACCTAAATGGGAAAAGAATCTGAAAAAGAATAAATACATGTATATGTATAACTGAATCACTTTGCTGTACACCTGAAATTAACACAACATTGTTAATCAACTATACTCCAATATAAAATAAAAATTTTTTAATCTTAAAGTTAAAATAATCTATTTTAAATGAACTTAAATTGCATACAAAAAACTGTTTCATGTCTCCACTCTTCCAGTTATTGATGTCACAAATTACATATTTTTATATCGTGTGCCCGTAACATAGATTTGCTATAATATATTCCTCTTTTGAACTCTATACCATAATTAAAAGTCATTTATGTACCAGCAATACCACAGTATCCCCTATTTGTCTATATGCTCAGCTTTGCCAGAGAGCTTTATATTTTCATATGGTCCCATGCTGTTGTCAGGCATCCTTTCATTTCAAGTCAAAGCACTTCCTTTAGCATTTCTTACAAAAGTCCAGTGGTGAGGAAATCCTTCAGCTTTTGTCTATCTAGGAAAGCTTTGTTTTCTCCTTCCCATTTGAACAACAGCTCTGCAATACGATATAATATTCTTGGTGTTTTTTCATTCAGTGCTTTGAAAATCTCATCGCACTCCCTTCTGACCACTAAGGTTTCTACTGAGAAATCTGCTGATCATCTTACAGCAGCTCCCTTTTACAAGTCACTTTTCTCATGCTGCTTTCAAGATCCACTCTTTGTCTCTGAGTTTGATTATATGTCTCAATGTGACTCTCTGTGGTTTTATTATTTGGAATTTGTTAAATTTCTTGCATTTCTATGTCCATTTCTTTCCTCAAATTGGTGATGTTTTCAGCCATAATTTCTTCAGATAGGCTTATCAGTCTGCTATTCCTGCCATAACAAAATACCACAGAGTAGGTGTCTTAAATTTATTTTCTCACAGTTCTAGAGGCACTAAGTCCAAGATTAAGGTGTTGTCAAGGCTGGTTTCTAGTGAACCCTCTCTTCTTGGCTTGTAGACAGCTGCTTTCGTACTGTGTCCACAGATGGCCTTTCCTCTGTGTACAGCAGAGCTCACTGGGGTTTTTTCCTTTTTGTATAAGGACACCACCTTATGACCTCAGTTAACCTTAATTATCTCCTTAAAGGCCCCATCTCCAAACACAGTGACATCAAGAGATTAGGGCTCAAAATATGAATGGGGCAGTACACAGTTTGGTTCATAACATTCTGCCTCCTGACCCCCAAAAGTTCATGTTCTTCTCACATGAAAAATACATACACCACATCCCAACAGCCCCAAAGTTTTAACCCATTCCAGCATCAATTCCAAGTCCAAAGTCTCATCTAGATATCATCTCAACAGGTATAGGAGAGATTTTAGGAACAATTCATCTGGAGACAAAATTTCTCTCCAGGTTTGAACCTGTTAAACTAGACAGGTTATCTGCTTACAAAATACAGTGATGGGACAGGCATAGGATAGGCATTCCCATGCCAAAAGGAGGAAACTGGGAAACAGAAAATGGTGCTGTGTCCCCCGAAGGACAAAAACCTAGCAATGCATATTCCACTAGACCTTAAGGCTCCAAGAGAATCCTCTTTTGCTGGGTGTTCTACCCTCCAGGCCCACTGGGAAGGCAAAATCACCCCCACACCCCTAAGCAGTAGCCCCACGCCTGCGGCTCTCTGCAGCAGCAGCCTGGTTTGTAGAAACTGAGGAAGTGGCTCCACTCTCTGAAACCGAGGAGGAAACAGCCTTGTTCACTGGGCCTGTATGCACTGGATCTGTGGCAGCTGTGGCGGCCCTGATGATCTCTGAATTGCCTTTGGGGTCATTCTTCCCTTTTCTTGAAGTATAAAGTTGTATGCAGCTAAATAGCTTTATGGTCTGCTGACACTAAAACAAAGAAGTCCGAAAGCCTTGCTTTCTTTAGTCTCCTTTTCTGCTGGTATAATCCCACCTCTATTCCTGGCTTTAGCTGAGATGGCTGATTAAATCCATGAGTAATCTCTATGGAGTGACTGTCCAGCCACACCCTTGGGGTTCTCTCCAGAAGACACTTTCTCATTTTTTTGCAATACTGACAGGTTGAGAATTTTTAAATCTTCAAGTTTTGATTTGTTTTTGCTTATAGTTCCTTCAAATCAATCTAGACTTCTTCTAGCATGCACCTCAAAACTCCTCCAGCTCTGACCCATCACTTCATTCTAAAAGCACTTCCAGATTTTTAGGTATTTGTAATAACAGCACCCCACGTCTTGGTACCAAAATCAGTCAGTATTAGTCTGCTAGGGCTGCCATAACAAAATACCACAGACTGGGTTGCTTAAACAACAAAAATGCATTTTCTCACAGTTCTAGAGGCAAAAAGTCCAAGATCAAGGTGCCATCAGGGTTGGTTTCTGGCCTCTATTCCTGGCTTGCAAGGAGCTGTCTTCTCACTGTATCCTCACATGGCCTTTCCTCAGGGCTCATACAAAGAGAGAGAAAACTGTTTCTTCTTCTTATAAGAACAATCAGTTCTAAAAGATTAGTGCTCTTATCCTCATGACCTCATTTAATCATCATTTACCTTCTTTAAGGCCCCACCTTCAAATACAGTCACACTGGGGGTTAGGGATTCAAACAGGAATTTGTGGAGGTAGGGGGCACAATTCAGTCCATGACAGATCCTCTGCCTTCTTCTCTCTTCTCATTTCAGGACTCCTACAAAGCATATGTCCACTTGATGGTGCCCCCTAAATCCCTTCATTTTTCTTCATTCTTTTTTCTTTTTGTCCCCAAGTTGGTCACTTGAAATGGCCTATCTTCCAGTTCACTGATCCATTCGTTCTTCTTCCTGGTCCCAGTGTGCTGTTGAACCATCTAGCGAATTTTTAATTCAGTTAAAGTATTCTTCAGCTCCAGAATCTGTTTGATTCCTTTTTACAGTTTGTCTCTTTGTGACTGTCTCATTTTGTTCATGCACTGATTACCTCATTGCATTTACTTTTCTATTTGAGCATCTATAATACTTTCATTTTGAATTATACGTCACAGATCTCTGTTTCCGTTTTCTGGAGATTATTTTTTTCCTTTGCACATTTCCCTTTTAGTTTGTATGCCTTCTGTTGAAATGTAGGCATTTGAAAGAACATCCAGCTCTCCCAATCTTTGCAGACTAGCTACATACAAGGGGACACCTTCAACCTTAGTGTACTGTTGGTGGAAATGTAAATTCGTACATACACTATGGAAAACAGTATGGAGGTTCCTCAAAAAATTAAAACTATAATTACTATATGACCCAGCAATCCCACTTCTGGGTATATATCCAAAGGGAATAAAAACAGGACATCCAAAAGACAGAACAGTACCATGTTCATTGCAGCATTATTCACAATAGATAAAATATGGAAACAACCTAAGTCTCCATCGACAGATGAATGGATAAAGAAGATGTGGGGGCCGTGAGAAAGAATGAAGTCCTGCTATTTGTGATAACACGGACAAACCGTAAGGGCATTATGCTAAGTAAGGCAAGTCAGACCGAGAAAGACAAATACCATATGATCTCACTCATATTTGGAACCTGAAAAGCCTAACTCATAGAAATAGAAAGTACAATGGTGTTTACCAGGGACTGAGGGTAGGGGAACTGGGGAGATGTTGTTTAAGGGTATAAACTTGCAACTAGTAGATGAATAAATTTTGGAGATCTAATGCACTATAGTGATTGTACTCAGTAATACTATATTATAAACTTCTAAGTTGCTAAGAGACCAGATCTTAATTGTCCTCACTTCAAAAAGAAATGATAATTATGTGGTGTGACAGTGGTGTTAGCTAACACTGCAGTGGTAATCATACTGCAGCATATAAATCAACACATTGTATACCTTAAACTTACACCATGTTGTATGTCAATTATACTTCACTTTTTAAAGGAGATATCACAAGGAAAATTAGAAAATGCCTAGACACAAATGAAAACACAACATTGCAAAAATTATGGAATGCAGTTAAACAGTGCTGAGGGAAATTTACAGCTGCAAATTCTTTTTTTTTTTTTTTTTTTTTTTTTTTTTTTTTCTGTATGCGGGCCTCTCACTGTTGTGGCCTCTCCCGTTGCGGGGCACAGGCTCCGGACGTGCAGGCCCAGCGGCCATGGCTCACGGGCCCAGCCTCTCCGCGGCATGTGGGATCCTCCCGGACCGGGGCACGAACCCATGTCCCCTGCATCGGCAGGCGGACTCTCAACCACTGCGCCACCAGGGAAGCCCCTACAGCTGCAAATTCTTATGTTGACAAGGATTACAAAACCAACAATCTAACTTTATATATTAAGAAAACTAGTAAAAGAACAAATTAACCCAAAGCTAGCAGAAGGAAAGAAATAATATAGATTAGAGCAGAGATAAACAGAGAATAGTAAAACAGTAGAGAAAATCAATAAAACAAAGATTGGTTGTTGGAGAAGATCAACAAAACTGACAAAACTTTATTAGCTAGATAAGCTAAGAAGAAAACAGAGAAGACCCAAATTACTAAAATTAAACATGAAAAGGGGACACTACAACTGCTGCTACAGAAATAAAAAGGAATGTAAGAGAATACTATGAACAATTATATGGCAACAAATTGGGTAATCTAGAAAATGGAAAAATTCCTAGAAACGTAACAACCTGTCCACATTGAATCTGGAAAAAAATTAAAAATCTAAACAAAACTGTAACTAATAAGGAAATTGAAGCAGTAATCAAAAACTTCCCAACAAAGAAAACTCCAGGGGGCTTCCCTGGTGGCGCAGTGGTTGAGAGTCCACCTGCTGATGCAGGGGACATGGGTTCGTGCCCCAGTCCGGGAGGATCCCACATGGCGCAGAGCAGCTGGGCCCGTGAGCCATGGCCGCTGAGCCTGTGCTTCCGGAGCCTGTGCTCCGCAATGGGAGAGACCACAACAGTGAGAGGCCCGCGTACCACAAAAAAAAAAAAAAAAAGAAAGAAAGAAAAAGAAAACTCCAGGACCAGACAGCTTCACTGGTGAATTCTACCAAACATTTAATGAAGAATTAACACAAATCCTCCTCAAATTCTTCAAAAAAAAAAGTAAAGAGGTAATGCATCTTAACTAATTATATGACTAAAAAGACCAGTATCCCTGATGAATGCTGATGTAAAAGTACTCAACAAAATGCTAGCAAAATGAATTCAATAACATATTAAAAGAATTATATATCAGGACCAATTAAAACTTATTCCTGGGATGCAAGGATGTTTCAGCACATGAACATCAATCAGTGTGATGAACCATATTAACAAAATGCAGGACAAAACCCACATGAGCATCTCAATAGATGCAGAAAAAGCAGCTGACAAAATTCAACATCCTTTCATGATAAAGATACTCAACAAACTGCATTTATAAGGAATATATCTTGACATAACTAAGGCCATATGTGACAAACCCACAGCTAACATATACTCAGTGGTGAAAAGTTTAAAGCTTTTTTATCTGAGATCAAGATCAATGCCCACTCTCACCACTCTTATTTAACAAAGTACTAAAAGACCTAGCCAGAGGAATCAGGCAAGAACTTAAAACAGATGGCATGCAAATCAGAAAGGAAGAAGTAAAACTGTCTACTTAGAGATGACATGATCTTATATATAGAAAATCCTAAAGACTCCACCAAACTAGTAAGTGAATTCAGGAAAGTTACAGGATAAAAAATCAACATAAAAAAATCAGTGGCATTTCTATTCATTAATAACAAATTATCCAAAAATTAAATAAAGCAAGCAAACTCATTTATAATAACATTGGAAACAATACAATACTTTGGAATAAATGTAACCAAGGAGGTAAAAGATCTGTACACTGCAAACTGTAATACACTGGTGAAAGAAATTAAAAACAACACAAATAAATGAAAAGATATACTGTTTTCATGAACTGGAAGAATTAATATTGTTAAAATATCCAGACAACCCAAAGTAATCTATAGATTCAATGCAGTCTCTATCAAGATTCCAATGGCATGTTCTACAGAAAAGAAAAAAAAAAACTCAAATTCTTATGGAACCACAAAAGACTGAATAGCCAAAGCAATCCTGAGAAAGAAGAATAAAGCTGGAAGCATCACACTTCCTGATTTCAAAGTATACTACAAATACTATATAGTATTCCAAGTGAAATGGTACTGGCATAAAAAGACCAATGGAACAGAATCAAGAGCCCAGAAATACGTCATCACATATACTGTCAAGTAGTATCTGACAAAAGCGCCAAGAATACTCAATGGAAAAAAGACAGTCTCTCCGATAAATGCTGGTGGAAATACTGGATATTCACAAGCAAAAGAATGAAACTGGACTCCTATCTTCCACCACTCAAAAATGAACTTGAAGTGGATTAACAACTTAAATGTAAGACCTTAAACCATAAAACTCCTAGAAGAAAACAAAGGGGAAAAGTTCCTTGACACTGGTCTTGGCAATAATTTTATGGATTATACTTTATGACAACTACAGTATAAGCAACAATAGCAAGAAGATAATAAGTGGGACTACAACAAACTGTAAAGCTTCTGCACAGTGAAAGAAACAACAATATGAAAAGGCAACCAACAGAATGGGAGAAAAGTATGTGCAAACCACGTATCTGATAAGCAGTTAATATCCAGAATACATAAAGAACTCATGTAACTCAATGGCAAAAAATGTACAGGTAAAAATAAACTAATCCATTTAAAAATGAGAAGACCTGAATAGACGTCTTTTCAAAAAGAGATTCAAATTGCCAAAGGTACATGAAATGTGGTCATCATCACGAATCATCAGGGAAATGCAAATCAAAGCCACAGTGAGACAGAGATCAAGATAGCAGAGCAGGACGTCAAGCCTACCTCCCCTTCATAAACAAATCAAAAATACAACTATATGTGGAGCAACTCTTGCTGAAAATGACCTGGAGACTGGCAGAACGGCTCTTCTACAACCAAGGACGTAAAGAAAGATCTGCACAGAGTCTGGTTCCAGACTGGGGGGTAGGGGGTGAGAAGTGATCTGGTCAGATCCCGCACCCTTGGCAGGTCCGGGACCCAGAAGAGGAGGGGGTTATCACCAGCACTGGGATCCTCCCTGGGGAGGGTTTGGAGCCACATATTAGGAACCCCAACCCTGGGGTACAGTTCTGGGAAGAGGAACCCCCTTAGCTGGTTTGAAAATCCGTGGCACTTACAGGGGTGTAAGAACCGAGGCTCTGCTTTTGAAGAGTACATGCACAGACCCACTTACTCTCAGTCACAGGCACAAAGGCAGCAGACTGAAGACTGCCTGGGGCCCTGACCAGCTTGCAAGGACCCCTCCAGCATGGTCCACGTACCAGGCTCCTGTTCCAGCCCCCCTTTCCCCAGCACTGCTCCCCACTAAGGTGGAGGCTGCCATTGCCAACAAGAGTGTGCACACTTGCAGAGATGCCAGCCCTGCCTCCGAACAGGTTGGAGACAGCCACTGCCAGCCTGTGCTTTGGTGCATACACTCAGGAGGAAGTGAGGCTAGCTCCAGGGCACCAGTCCCTATGCACACTTGGGAGGGGGTAGGGCCAGCTCAGAGGTGGGCACCAACCCAGCCTCTAACCAAGGCATACCTACTGGGTGAAAAAGTGAAACCAGCACAGAAGTGAAGCCCCAAGCCCTCAGGCCCTGGCCACAACCCTAACCAAGGAGGAGACTACCATCACACCAGGAGAAATGCAACTCCGTCAGGGGTTCTGCTCCAGCCTCTTGGGCCCCCATCCAACAGGGCTGTAAGAGCCACTGAGCAGAGAAGCCCGGCTTGCACCTGGCTCTAGCTCTAGCCCCTCCAACTCCAGCCCCACCTCCCACCAGGGTGGTGGCTGCCAGCACACCCCTAGGGAAGACGCAGCCTGTGTTCACTTTAGATCCAGTTCGTACCAAATCTGCTGGGTACATGCAGACTACATAGGGACATTCACAGAAGGACACATCTTCAAGACCAGGATAGGTAATGATTTCACTTAATTTCATAGAGACAGAAAAATTAAAATGAGGAATATGTTTCAAATGAAAGAATGAAAAAAAGCCCTTGAAAACAAACCCTAATGAAACAGAGATAAATAATTTACCTGAAAAAGAGTTCAAAGCAATGGTAAAAGAATGCTAACTGAACTTGGGAAAAGAATAGACGAACACAGTGAGAATTTTAACAAAAGAACTAGAAAATATAAAAAAGAACGTGTAAGAGCTGAAGTGTACACTAGTAGGAATTAACAGCAGATTAGGTGATACAGAAGAATACATAAGCAATCTGGAACACAGACTAATGGAAATCACCCAATCAGAAAAGCAAAAAGAATAACAAATAAAAAAAAGTAAGGATAGTTTAAGGGGCCTCTGAGACAGCTTCAAGTGTACTAACATTCACATTATAGAAGTCCCAGAAGGAAAAGAGAGAAAGGGGTTGAACACGTGTTGGATATTATAAGCTGAAAACTTCCCAAACCTGAAGGAGGAAATATTTCCAAGTACAGGAAGCACAGAGAATCTCAAAACAAGGTGAACCCAAAGAGACCCACACCAAGACATATCATAATTAAAATGGCAAAAGTCAGAGATAATTTTAATGGCAGCAAGAGAAGGGAACGACATAAAACTATCACATTTTTCTGCAGAAACGTTTCAAGTGCTGAAAGAGAAAAACCACAACCTAGGATACTCTACCCATCAAGGTAGGAAGGCAGAGTGAGTGTATCACTGCAAATGCTGCTAGGTAGGTAGTAATGGTAACTCAGGGAGATGAATCCCACCTATTCAACAAATACGGTCACCTACTTACTTCATGACAGACTTTCTAGGGATTCAGTGATGAATCAAAACACACAGGGTCCTATATTCTTGGAGCTATCAAATCTAGGGATAAGACAGAAACATCAACTACAAAGGACGTGTGGGAGGATTGAGGATGTGAAAGTGGAGATGGAAATGGGGGCGTTGGGACAATATAATCAAATCCATGTTTTAAAATGGTTGCCGAGGGGCCAGTTACTTAGCTACTGAAGGAGACCTGAATGTTGGTCTATCGCCCAGGAATAATTCTGATCAGTAAGCAACATTAACATAACATTGTTATCAATAAGTAACATCAACAACATATCACCTACTACACATTAAATTGAAGACAATGCTGTCTTCTAACAGTTCTATAAACTATTACAGTAATGAATAAAATTATGGGATTTAAATATTCAGAACAGTGTTTTCCTCTCACAAGGTGATCCTTAATTAACTCTTGTTTAATATACCAGTCTATTTTAGAATTAGTCCTGAGACCAAAAAACCCAGAGTAGGTAGAATACAAGTAAAATTAAATGAAATACCACTAAATACTTTCGTGGAAACTCTATATCCTTGAAAATTTCATGTAAGATCTTAACATCGTTAAAATCCAGTGAAGACTTAGAGAGATTGTAGAAGGAAATTAAATAAAAAGATAGTTACTGGGCTTCCCTGGTGGCGCAGTGGTTGAGAGTCCGCCTGCCGATGCAGGGGACACAGGTTCGTGCCCCGGTCCGGGAGGATCCCACATGCCGCGGAGCGGCTAGGCCCGTGAGCCATGGCCGCTGAGCCTGCGCGTCCGGAGCCTGTGCTCCGCAACGGGAGAGGCCACAACATTGAGAGGCCCGCGTAACGCAAAAAAAAAAAAAAAAAAAAAAAAAAAAGATAGTTACTACCTGTGGATTTAACTAATATATGTCTTGTGATTCACCCTAGCATTTTGTACATTTTGATACGTATGACAACTTACCAGGCTCACAGTGGTGGAGGCTTAATGGGCTATCTAATCTAATCCAGCCTCAAAATCTGCTCCCATGGATCACTCACTCAGAAGCCACTTCCACATCTGCCTAAATTCTCAAGAGAATCCTGGGGCGTGAGAGCTGTCCGGAGAGCCAGTGGACTGTCTGTATAGGCTCCAGAAGAGTCCTGGAGATACTTGCTGTTTCTGAACTCCTATGAACTTATTAGGTCAGAAATAAGTTTTCAAGGACACAGGGAAAAAAACAAAGACAAATGGCCTCTATTCAATAAGGTTACCTCTCAAACTCTAGTAAGCAACAGAGGAGCGGGAAAAAGACAATTCCAAAATCAGAAGTTGACCACAGTGCTTTTTAACTAGTATGATGAAGTGTTCTTGTGGCTCAAGGTCTTATCTGGGCGTGTTTATCAAAGAATTTATAAAGTTATCCTCTGCAAAAGAGTAAGAAAACTTTGTAAAATGTCAAGAGAATCACTGCAAAATATGCCACTATTGACACTTAGGCATGATACCTAACATTTCATAAATTTTCAAAATACGGAGTTTGAATGAAAAAAAAATTTACAACTGTTATTTTCTTTCAGGACTCATTAACTTTTGGAAAGCACTTCACTGGAGGTCAAAATGTCCTATTTGCTAGGAAAATAAAAAATATTTTAGTGACCAAGTTCTGTGTGGTTTCCAAGCTAATTATCAATCTCTTAGACTGTGTTTTGAAACTGCCAGTTTTAAGCCTAAAATTATTCAAATGCCAATGCTGTTATGGTCAGCATGAGAAATAAATTCTATACAATTCTCCAGCTTCCAAATAAAAGGATTTCTATAGTCAGAGAATCTGTTTATAAATTATAATATAAAATTAAAAATTCACCACATTTCAGCATCAAAAGCATATGCCAGGAAAAAGAATCATGTATTGAATGTAACAGAAAATAGGCTCTGTTCCTATTTATAAAAAATCTCGTTATAAAAGCAAACTTGTGGAGCAGAAATATGGTATTCAGTTCATCGGGTTATGCCTCAGGTGTAAGGAAATGCGTTGAACCAAGCGGCAGTGTGGGTGGTGGGAATGGAAAATGAAACAGGTGAAATGGATAGTTCATGAAAGAGGTAATTTTCCTCATAAAGATGTATAATTCTCAACTGAAAGATGATTTAGTCTAAGCCAGGAAATACATTTAAGTGGAACAGGTAAAAAAGATACCAATTTTTTTAAATGGGAGGGGCACTGCAAATGTGAGAGGCTGGTAAAGTTGAAACTTTTACCACAATCCTCTCCCCAAATCTCTGACACTTATTGTATTGCTCCAGGAAGGGATATATTTCTTTCAATAAGCTTCACACAAGTATTTTTTATGGATACATACACTTTCTAACATAAATAAACCAAAGCCAAATGAAAATAGAAACTTATCAGAAACATAACAATTCCTTGTCTATATCTTAAATAGAATGATATAATTTCCAGCTTCTAGTTAATAGCTCTAAGAGGATGTTCATAAAGAGTTAATTCTGCTTAATATAGGAATGAAACCTATCTCCTAGGGAGGTAAGAGAAGGGTGGGGAGAGAAGGGGATTTATCCAGTATTATATAGAGAGCCCAAAGACAGTCTGAAATTTTATTTTACCATCTCTCTCCTCCTTCCTTCCCTTCCTTCTTTCCTTCTCTCTTTTAGTCTAAGTAAAATACCCAATGACCAGGAATTTTCTGTCAATCTCTTTAAGCTATAAAAATTTTAGGCACACAAACTGACAAAATATATAAAACCCAAACATCCAATTTAAATATTTTAGGCATTTTTATTTAATAAATAACTTCAGTAAATAGCATTGTAAAAAGTGAACTGTTAAAATTAAAAGGCACTTAAAATAAGAATGTGACTAGTATGAAACCAAACAGGAAATTCAAACAGTGAGAAGTAAATATACAGTGGTCTGTTACGTCACTAATTGAAATTAAGAACTGCTTAACTGATGGCTGTTGCATAAGCCATAGTACAATTTCACATGGTCATTAAAAAGGCAAATGTACAGCTAAAACATCAATGAAAAAGTACTGATAACAAAAAAGTCTTACCCAAAATTGCAAACAAATACATTAAAAGATTAGAAGAGGTGATAAAAAGCACCAGGCTTTAAACAAAATAAAATGAATAAAATAAATTCACCCAGAGGTCCCCAATTCAGCAAATACTATGTAAATTAAGGCCTTTATATAAATCAAGGACTTTTTTTTGCAGAAAATTCCCCAATACTTTTAAACAAGGCTTGAATTTAAAAAAAGAAGGCATAAAAGTTACCAAGATTAAGTAACTCTTGAAATGGCACACAGGTTTTAAAGCTATGTTTTCCCTTCCTAACTCTGACTTTTCCCATGGCCTTTGTAGATCAAACATTTCATTATTTTACACAAGCAACTCCCAACATACTCATCTTTCAGATACATCATGTCATCAGTCATGTCTAATAAGGAAAATAACAAAATAATAAATTTAAAACAATTCTAAACTAGCTAGAAGGACATTCACTTTGGATTCTGTATAACTGAAAAGTGACATATCTGCAAAGCAAGAAATCAGTTTTAATACTTAAGAGAAACTCTCATCATACTCATTATTTTAACTACTGCCCTTTCAATCACTCTAGAAATATCGCTTAATCCACTAAGAGCTGGATTTCAACAGTCCAGGAGGAAAAGGTCAAAAAGGCACAATGCAACCTTAGATGATAAGGATAACCATCCTGTCTCAAGTCTTCTGTCAGTCCCTGGCATTGATTATAACATTATTTTCAAAATAATAAAAAAATTTTCAAATTATACATATTGTACATTTTCAGAACCTGCCCAAGAGAGAACCACAGCAACACTGCCCTGAAACTACCTTACTGTGGGTGTGGAATTACTACTTTGCACTCAGTGTTGTGGATACGCACTGGCAGCGCTCATTTTCCCTCATACTTCGGATTGACAACAGTTGTCACAGCACTCTTATAAATAGGATTTTCACCCTAAAAAAAAAGAGAAAAGTTATCAGTCACTCTACTGAAGTCATGTAACATTATTTATAAGACAATATTAAAAGTAAAGATCGTTTTCATAAGTCATTTCCATTTTACCTGTCCAGGCATCACACTGAATTTTTTAAAAGGCATTAAAAAGTTTACACAAAATTTGAAAATGAAAGCTTTGCCCTACAAGACTAAAGGTACCCCTGTCATCTGGCATTATTTCCTTTCTGACCCATTCCTCCACTGGAGGGCGTGCTGTTAACGGCTTCTCTCTTTTAAACTGGTTTTGAATGGCTGTCTTGAAACTAATTTTGAACTTAAGGAATTCTTCTGCCATCAACTGCCTGATTCTTAACCCTTTACTGTGCACAAAGGTGCTTGATAATGAAGACTCCTTGGCTTTCATCTCTGTGAGGGAGATATTCTTCTGAGGCTCTGCCACAAAAGTTGTGGTGAGTTCTGGGGTAAGACTGTCACAGTGTCACTGCGAGCACAGTACCTCCACCAAGGCACCACGTTGCCGCATTTGCTTAGACAAAAATCATTTCCATTCTTCATGAAATGATTGCTATTCTTCAATATCGTACTGATGAAATGTTTTATTTTATTGTTAATTCTGTATTTTACTAAAGAGTACTGAAATCAAGCCCAGTAAATGACTCCAAGCCATAAACACAAGAGATTTTTCAGTATCCAAAACTTTACTGACACTGATGTTTTAAAACAGGAAGATAACATACATCCCCATGCTATCATTTTCTTAAAAAATCCTCTTATGCTAAGTGATACATTTAAATAACTGCTACAGCATTCTTTCTCCTGCTTGAAAGTCAAGTGAGAAATATGGCCAAATATTCCTACCTCAGAGGAAATAACAGCACAAATGAAACAAATATTGAAGAAAAACTTAAAACATTTAAATTTTAGGCAAAAATTAAGATTTTGAAATGCTGTTTAGTTTTGTATCTTACTATAGAACCATTTGAGGTGATTTCAAAAAATATAGAAGGCATCTAAACAGTAATTTTTGCTTTTAAATTTTATTCACACTTGACTGCAGGTTATATTTGGATATAGTTTTCACTGCCACAATTTCTGCCTCCTAGGAGGGTACGGTTTGGTGGATGACAAACATGAAGATAAATTAAAGCGCTCTGAAACAGTACAAAAGAGAATTATGTACATAAAAAGGGAACAGTATAAGAAAAAAGGGATTGACTCTGAGAAGATCAGGGATATTGTCAAAATGAAACTGACTGTAGATAAAACACTGAGAGGTATACAGACACACATACACATGCAGTCAAGGTGTTGGGGAAAGAATGGCACAGTTAGGTAGAAATATACATAGTTCAGAAGTTTTTAAAGGGTGCATGTGTATGTTTTGAGGAGTGGGGAAGGGAAAGGAGACAAGAAAGAAGACAGTGCCAGATCACGAAAGGCCCTGTGTGCCATGCTAAAAAGACTGAATTTATCTTGCAGACAGGAAATCACTGAGGGAAAATGCAACATATAAGGGCTGGGTCTTGAGAGACACCAAATAAACCACTATGACTTCAGCTTAGCAGTGAGCCTGGATACCGACTGAATCGTGACAAAGTGCCTTAGCCCCACCCCACAAAACACAATTTGACCAGTCATTTCTGAAACATGGAGGAACTCAGGATCCCTCAAAGACAAACATCATATAATCTGGATGATAAAAAAATCACATAGGATATCAAACTCTGAGCTCTCATCCCAACTGGAGCTAAAATATGATTATACAGACACTGTAGCAGACATTTCATAATGGAGGCCGGAGTCTGGATCCCGGCAACTACATTGCTAATGAGTGATCAGTACAAGTAAGTTACATTCTTTATTTCCACCTTCCTATTATATGAAGCTAGGACTGCCCATTCTTTCAAATATGCTAGGAAAATAAATTACCATTTAATTGTTTCTTTAAACTGATGCATTAGATAAATCTAATGTTTAATACTTATAAGGGAGGTAACAACAACAAAAAATGGAGAACAACAACAAAAAAACGAAAGAAAAAAACACCTAAGTTATAGATGAATCCAAAGTACGATTTACACGGCAGAACTTACCTTTGGAGAAAAGTTTGCCTTTTCATATACACAAACATTTATACTTATTATTTCAAAGTCCATCCAAACAAAATTTTAACATGCAAGGTTAGAGGTAAAATTAAATTACCTGCATTGGGCATCACCTTAAACGAAGGTAAGCTAAAATAATGCAGATTAGTTCCCATGTTCAGAGTGCAACCCCTCCCCATCCCAACAAAAAGCAAAGCCTATTGAAATCAAGAGAGCAGGGTTATGTTCAGCAGTGACGACCTCTGATCTCAGTAAATGTCATCCTGTGCTCCCTCTGGAAGGGCGGACATGGTGGTGACAGCATCATTTCTGTGGTGTGTTAGAAATGCAGTGCACAACCGTGGGGATTAGCAGCCCACATTTAATGTGCTTAACAGCTTTAACAATTACAAAGCTGATAATCTGATTTTTTTAATGTACCTACATGAGTAGTCTTATGTGCTGAAATAATCAGAGTGCCTATTATTTGAAATATGTTAATGATATAATTAACTGACTGGCAACCTTAGTCCCATATTGGAAGAGTGCTTTACAAGCCATGATTTGTTTTAATTTCTTAATGCTCATTCATTAATTTCTATTATTTCTACTTTAATTTTTCTTGAGAAAACATCTCAAAATAACCTGTAGCCATTAATTTGCATGGATTTCACCAATGAATAAATTTTTACAAAACTTTCGCATCCTGAATTCCTCAAAATGCTTATTTTGACTGAAGAAGTAATACTGTAGCCAAAAACTGACTTAACAATGAAAACATTAAGTTTCACTATTAATTACTAACTTCCTTCAAAGCACAATTTAACAGACAGCAAAGGTGAAAATTTCACCTTTCAATAGGAGATACAGAAACTTTTCTCATATAAGTAACCACATGAAAGTGTCAATATTTGATTGTTTTTGACAGGGAGGGAGGGAGGGAGGGAAAGGGATCCCAGCAAATCAGTTTCCTTCTAAAACTAACTTTCTGTAAAGCATTAAGCGAGAAAGAAAAGAATGCATCAAATCTCATACTAACAGGAAAACGTTACCAAACTACACATATATGAACCTGACAATAATTTTCTGCCATCAAATTTAACTTTGCCATTTCAAAAGTCTTAAAATCTGCTTAGAAATAAAAGAAAAATCTTGCAAGTAATGGCTTCTAATGTTATCGGTACTTCCTGTTATCTCTTAAAAATATTAAACATTCCTGTACTTTAAGATCTTGTTATTATTTTATAAGCACACTTCTCAGCAGAGTAAATAAGCAAATCTGAAGCGTTGGTTTCTAGGTAACAAAGTGATCTCCCAGTTACAATGTCTGCCCAACACAGTAGTGCTAGAGTAACACTAACACCATGAAGTTAACCAGAAATACCAAAAAGTGTCATTTTTTGTAAAGAGTGATCTCCCTCTTCCTAACCAGGTAACAGCATCTCCCGAAGACAGACAATGATTGCTACTAATATAAGGTAGTGGTTAAGAACCTGGATCCTGGAGCCCAGGGGCCTGGGTTTGAATCTCAGCTCTTCCACTAACTAGCCCGGTGAACTTAGCCAAGTTACTGAACCCTTCTGTGCCTCAGTTTTCCAATATGTGAAATAAGAATAAAAGTAGTTAGGAGGGCTTCCCTGGTGGCGCAGTGGTTGAGAGTCCGCCTGCCGATGCAGGGGACACGGGTTCGTGCCCCGGTCCGGGAAGATCCCACATGCCGCGGAGCGGCTGGGCCCGTGAGCCATGGCCGCTGAGCCTGCGCATCCGGAGCCTGTGCTCCGCAACGGGAGAGGCCACAACAGTGAAAGGCCCGTGTACCGCGAAGAAAAAAAAAAAAAAAAAAGTAGTTAGGAAAGGAAAGAAGAGTTCTGGATCACCAGTCAGGAGAATTGGTTCTAATCACAATCTTTTTATCGGAGAGTTTTAGGGGCTTACATAATTATATTAAAACATGCTAGAAGCACTTCATGAAAACTCAGTTACAAGGAAGAAGCCTGTCCACTACTGCTAAAAGAGAAAATGAAAATGATAAATTTGTCATCCAGGTAAAGCATATACTCACCAAAGTAACTTACCCGAGCTTAGAGAATACGTTAACCAAGCTTTATTACCACTATGAAATTTTCAACTAAGTTTTTATTTAAAACTATAATAGGATTTTTCTCTTTAAAGTCTTTGTTACCTTTCAAAAAGAGTTCAGTGTTAGCTTTGAGTATTAGAATTATTCAGTAACTAAGAAGAAGAAATATATATAAATAAAAGGTTCTGATTTTTAAAGGAATTTTAAGTTACAGTCAAGAACTAAAGATTTTCAAAATATTTCTAGAATCAATAACGATGACACTGTAGTTATATATTATACAAATGTTATATACCAGGTTACATTTATTCTATTTTGAACTTTAGTTTTCATGTTCACTTTTCATTGTTTCACCCTAAAACTTACATATAATAATTTGTTATATTATTATAAGGATAATAATACTACCTAAAGCAAAGGACTCTAGTAAGGATTATAACTGACAGGCTGCTATCATACACTACAGTCATTAGCCAAGAACAACCACACCAAACAATATCACTACTGACTCCATGTTAAAGCTCTGTGAAGTGACCCAATGCCATTCTACTTACTAAGTGGAAGAGCTGGGACTCAACCCAGGTCTCTCTGATCACAAAGCACATTCTCTTTTCACTACAACACAGCTGCTGCTTCTATACCATAAAGCTTCATCCAAAGCCCCTCTAAACACTAACTGTATTAACACACAAAAAGAAAAGCCATAGTATAGCCATATAAATAAAGCCAGATTTAAAATAAAAAAAGGCAGCAATAGTGATAAAGGGCACACAGTGCAGCAGAAAGGATAAATTTCACATGCAAAGACCGAAAATGAAAGAAAATACGAACGGCAACTTAGAGACCAGCTTTACGTCCATAGTTTGGATTCTTGAAATTATTAACAGGACTCTTGTAAATCGGATTTTCTTGCTGAAGTAAAAGAAATAGTTTCTAATGACTTCATCAGAAAAAAGCTGACATGTATAGTGTTTAAACACTATAAAAGAGAATTTTTACTATTTTTACACTTCCAAAATTAATTTTTTTAAAAAACCCAAGCAAATTGTAGTAAAATGCAAATGACTAAAATTCATTTACAATTTAACAATACTGAAGATTGTCACTGCTTTCTTGTATCAAAAGATGAATACACGAAGGCCAACGCTTGGCCACCTCGGCCTCCCACCCCACGCTTCAAAGCACTAACTGCTGGCATCAACGTTCATCACTTGCAGCTTCTAAATTTTTATAAAGCCAGGTTTACTGAGTCGTAAAATCGCAGAGAACAAAAATACCCTTTTTAAGTACACAGTTCCATGAATTCTCAAATGTATAAACACACCCACAATGAAGATCATCCCACGATCCCTCGGGCCACTGGATCTCATTCCTGCCTCTAGGGTTTTACCTTTTCCAGACTGTCATATAAGTGGAGTCATACATATGTAGCCTTTTGAGTCTGGCTGCGTTCTACTTAGGTTTCTTTGTTGGGGGAAAAGAAAAACAGAAAAAGCTTTCTACTGAATAGCTTGCTATTACTTAGGATTCTATTTGATTCTATTTTACATGAGAAAAAAAAGGGAGAAGAGCAGATTTAAGATTAAAATTATTAAGGAAATAAAAACAATGACCACAGTAATCAGAAGAAACATTCTTATAATTGTTTTGTTTTAATAGGATATACTTAAGATGTTTTCTATTTTTCACTAAATGCAAGTTTTCTGAGTAATAAATTTTGGGGGGAATAAAATATTTAAAGGACTTTAATTATCAGCTTTAGAGCTAATAAGTCTTAAAAGTGTTACATTTGCTTTATGAATCACCCTCCTTTTTACATGATTTCCAACTTACCGTGTCCCATTTGGCATTCATTTTTTCCTTTTCAAATTTGGCAAATTCCCTTCTGTCGTGAATGATCATTAAAAGCTTCCAAATCAGCAGCAATGCAAGGCCAATAAGAACAATTCCAGCAACCACACCTGCTACAATTGGGATAATGTCTGGACCAGTGGGGCACTCTGTAAAGTAAGAAGCAAAGGATGAGCACATGAGGGACTAGAATGTGAAGGTACAGCCAAAATTACAAAGAGCTGGGCAGTCTCATAAAAAAACACACAGGAATTAAAATTCCAAGGTAAGTGAATGTACACTATCCCAAAGAATCTATAAAAAAGATACTAGAAGTAACAGATGGGTTTACAAGACCCCAGCGTACATGATCAATAAAGAAAAGTCATGTATTTCTACGTATTATATAGAAATTGACTTCTAAATTTAGAAAATGGTATTTTCTACAATGGCACCAAAAATCATGATATACCTATGTATAAATCTAAGAAAATATGTGCAAGATTCACATGCTAAAAATTATTAAACACTGATGGAAAAAAGACCTGAATAAATGGAGAGAGATTCCATGTTCATGGATCAGAAGACTCAACATTGTTAAAATGTCAATTCTCCCCCAATTTTTTTTTTAATAATTTATTTTTATTTTTGGCTGCATTGGGTCTTCGTTGCTGCGCATGGGCTTTCTCTAGTTGCGGCGGGCAGGGGCTACTCTTCGTTGCAGTGCACGAGCTTCTCACTGCACTGGCTTCTCTTGTCGTGGAGCATGGGCTCTAGGCACGCAGGCTCAGTAGTTGTGGCACGAGGGCTCAGTAGTTGTGGCACGAGGGCTCTAGAGCGCAGGCTCAGTAGTTGTGGCGCACGGGCTTAGTCACTCTGCAGCATGTGGGGTCTTCCTGAACCAGGGCTCAAACCCATGTCCCCTGCACTGGCAGGCAATCGGATTCTTAACCACTGCACCACCAGGGAAGTCCCTCCCCCAATTTGATCTATAAACTCAATGCTATCCCAATCAAAATCCTGGCAGGACGTGTAGATATCAAGCAAGTTTATTCTAAAATTTACAAAGAAGTAGGAGAACTATGAAAGTGTTTCAAAAGCACTTTCAGAAAAGAACAAAGTTGGACAACTTGTATTACCAGATTTCACAACTAGCTATGAAGCAACACTAACTGAGACAGTGTGGTATTGGCTAAAGGACAGATGCCTGGATTAACGGAAAACAATCAAGAGTCAGAAACAGGCCCACATATATAAGGTCATCTCATTTTCAACCAAGGTGGAGAAAGGTCAACCTTTTCAACAAATGGTTCAAGAACGACTGGAAATCTACATATAAAAAAACTGGACCCCACTCCATATACTAAGATCAGCTCACAGTGGGTTACGGACCTAAATGGAAAACCAGAACTATAAAACTTTTAGAAGAAAACACAGGAGAAAAATCCTTATGAACTTGAATTAGACAAAGAGTTCTAAGACATAATAGTAAAGAGCAAGATCTATAAAAGAAAAACCTGGTAAATCGTATTTCATCAAAATTTAAGCTTCTGATCTTCAAAAAACACTCAAGAAAATGAAGACAAGGAGGCACAGACTGAGACAACATTTGAAAAATACATATGCAAAACAACAGAGACTTTAAAAAAACAGTTTGGCTGTTTCTTCTGAAGTTAAATATATGCCTCCAAAATCCATTCCTAATATTTATCTGGGAGAAATTAAAACTTACATTCCCATAAAAATCTGACCACAAATGTAGAAAATTCCAAAGGATATTAAAAGCACCCAGAAAAACCAAGATAAAAATGTTTCATCTTTTGAGAAGCTGAACAAATTCATGCTGTATATAACATCCTTTAACAAATTATCTTTCCCAGTGTCCAAGCCTAAAATCAATTCATATTTAAATATCATTAATAATGATGGTGCTCTTACCGAGAGCCTACTGCCAGGCGCCGTGCTGAGGGCTCTGTGTGGGCTACTGCATTTACTCCTCGGACTCTCCATTCACAAAACTCAAAACCTGCTTTCTCTTTCCCTTATTTATTAATTAAATACTAGTTTAAGCTTTGAGAGATTAAAAGTGTCCCAACTTGGACATATAATAGTCCAGCTGGAGTTGTTCCTAGATATTAGGGAAACTACCAATAGCCCTAAGCAGTAAAGAGACATAAAAGAAAACGCAAAGAATTTTGAAATGATCAGATTTCTACCTGGAGTCTCTACAACATGAACAGTGGCCTCATTGTTCCCGTTCACTGAATATGTGAAGTAGAACCAGCAATCGTCAACGTCCTTCTCCTTACAATGGGACAGGGGATCCACCTGGCCTGGCTGCGGCAACCTGTCCCGATTTTCAACCTTGGTAATGTTGAAATGCGAACATTCCTGAGCACACGTGTCTTTCTTTTCTCCCTTGTTGAAGGCTCGGCACTGAACACATTCCCTGTTAAAATGCAAACGATTACATTTATTATTTAAAATAATATTTGCTTAAAGATTATTTTGTGTGCTAGACTCAAAATTTAACCAAATTAAGCCAAGAGCAATAGAAGAAGATATAAATAAATGAAGAAACATATTTCTAGATGGGGAGACTAAACATAAAGATGCTAGTTTCCCAAGTGATATTATAGATTTATTACAGCTCAAACTAAAATCCTCCAAAAGAAATAAGAGTAGGAAAATGAAACTAGCCCTATCAGATATTTAATACACAATTTAAAGCCAAAATAACTTTTGAAATGTGTCGCTGGTACAACAGTAGTTCTTTCTTCAAGGGACAAAACTCAATTTTATTTAGTTTAGTCAAAAGATAGTTAATTAAGCAATTGGTAATGCTAATTTAACAAAGGTTACCACATGGATTCACTTACATAGCAAACTCAGATTGAAATAACTGTACCATCACTCTCGTACGACACATTTCAGTATCATGTGACAAACACCAGCTACTGGGAAAGAATTTTTAAGATTTAAAAACTGGGCTTCAATGTGACAGTTTATTTACAGCGTAACCTGACGTTAGCGCTGTTCGCTGTATGGTGTGCTGATACAGAGGCCAACAGCGAGTTATCACCCATTTCAAGCAATTCGGAAACACTCACTTATGCTCGGCACAGACTCCAAGGCACGTCTGGCACATCTCACAGGTCGGCCCTTGGAACTTGGGATCTGTACACTTACAGGCGCCACACTCACAGACACCCCGGCCATTGCAGATCTGCCCATTCACAGCCGTGCAGGAGGTAGTGTCCAGAGAACAGTCACAGGCACTGCCAGTGTAGTTAGGGTTGCATTCACACACACGACACTTGCAGACACCATTTCCTGCAATAAAAAATATCATTTCTCATAACAGCGGTAAAAATGTAAAATCAGAGCATTGACCGAAAAGTGAAAACAAGCAGTAACATGTAAGAAAGGCTGTCTGTGGGATGGAGTGACCCTCAATGCTGCCCTTTTTCTATTTATTCACTAAGCAAACTCTCAGGATTTTTTATTGTATTAGATAGGACCACATTTTATAACCATTTTCAGACCCCTTCTCACCTCCACAAATTAAGCCATTGGATCTATCACAGTTGAAATTATCACACTCGCAGAATTTGCCAGAATAAATTTCGTTTGTATTATCCCTCTTCCGACACACACACTGTCCACAGACACATTCTCCATTGTTGCTACATATTTCTGAACTGTTCTCTTTCCTGCAGTAAGCGTCCATATCTTCACTGTTCACCTCATCTGTGCTACATTCACAATGTCTCCCAACACGTCCCTCGTTGCACCTAAACAGAGTCCAAAATTTCAATCACATAAAATAAAAATAAGTGAAAGTAACAAATCATGCTGTGAGAAAGACTGGGAGAGGAAGTAAGACTATGGACATTATCTTCAAACTACACTTTTATCACATGTCACGCCACACGTCACAGACGTGCACAGAAGTGTACATATATGCACACACACAGAGCCATTCAAATCCATATGCAATCTCCACGGGGGCCTAGGAAAAAAAGCCCTCTTCAGGAAAGTAACCATTTTGATCAAGATGAAAATACAATCTAGCAATGAACAGGTGAACAAGACATTTAGAAACATAGGATAAACTTATTTTTAAAAGTGCTGTGTTTTCCAATGATATGCTATTTATTACATTTGCTATTATAGGTGAAGCAATCGTCCAATTGTTAATCCAAAAAAATACAATAAACACACCCCAAAAGGTGCATGGAAGTTGAAGAAAAACATACTGAGCCTATCATTTGAAAATATAACTAACATACTGTTTAAAAATACATTTATCCTATGGATCCAGACTTCTCAGCCACACTGCTTATTTTTAGAACACCTAGTGTTCAGACAATGAAGACACTAGTTCTGTATCTGGTAAATACACAAAAAGAAGGAAGGCAAAGCATTTTCAAGATGATCTTTCAGTTAAGTAATATTTTACTAAAAATGGATCTACACAATTCAGTCAGGATATGTATGACATGGAAAATTTAAAAATGTAACATTTTAATTGTTATTTAGAATAGAAAGCTAATAACTGATGGCAAAATACAGCCATCTATTTTTCTCATAATTAAAAACCCTTCAAAGCATAGTCATTTGGGGCTGACACCTGCATCAAAATATTCTTCCCTCCTCCTATTCTTTTAAGGAGAAAGATTATTCAGAGTACATTCAATTTTAATTTTTAATTAAAAAGTAATCACAGTATGAAAATAAAATTTAAAATAATCTGACTATAGTTTTGTTAGTAGTAGATTCTATGTTCTGAAAATACTGTTTTCTTTTCAATTTTACAAAGTATATTGGTTTTTTAAAAACTATTCCAGCGACTCAGAAGTACATGTAATACACGGTGAACATCCTTTATTGCTTCCTAATTCCATTTCCCAGATACAATCACTATTATTTTATATAAGCTTATTTAGCTCCAGAGAATTCAGACGGCTATAATGAGAGGAAAACCCAAATGCTACCTTAACCATTTGTTAAATATACATCTTGGATGGCTATAAAAGCTTTTATTTTACAGTAAAGGACAGTCTGCCTAAGGAAAAAAAAAAAAGGCAGGGAAGAGCTTTCCATAAATAGCACACACAAGATCATCAAATTGATCTTGTGGTGAGCAACAGTGGCCGGAACAATCATTTATTTGCTCCAATAGACAGAATCTCTCTGGACGCCCAAACAGAGCCTGCCCCTGCAGCCGTCCCAGCCACAGTCCTCCCGCACCCCGTCACTCTCCACAGCCCCAGCTCACCTGCAGGCTCCACACTCAAAGGTCCCATTGCCATCATGGCACTTGGGACTGCCAGGGATGCCTTCACTCTGGCATTCACATTCACAGATGAACTGAAGAATAATCTCTACTTCTTCAGTGAAGCCCAGAGGCTTAATTTTAATGGTTTCAGAATTCTTATTTGGACATTTATTTGAAGTTACGCTGATTTCAAACTGAACCTTAAGGGAAAACAAGAAGATAAGTTAACAACTAAGCAATTTAAATCTACTTTAAAAAATTGCAAAAAGCCACTCCAAATTATATTTCTTTAACTGTTTCTCAAATTATAAACTACATTGCCTGTAAACAGTTTTTTCTCTTCTTCAGAAAACGTTTATGGAACATACCTCATCCCCAATGGAAATATTAGAGCATTTTCTCCCATTTTCCCCTGTTCCATTCACCCCATTCTTGCAGTAAGACTTGTAATTTATTGTTACTCCTTCTGGTAATTTGCTGTTTTCCAAAATGACTTCTGAAGACAAGGACTAAAAGAAAGACTATTAAACAGAGGAAAGGCAAACGAATGCTACTATAAAATAAGTTGAATGCATAAATCCAATGGGTAAAATGAACTGTTAAGAAACAGTATCATTTAAATAAAATATCTGAAGCCAAATCTTGAGTGACCAGAAAACACAAAACCCAGAGAAATGGGCTCTAATTAATAAGGATCAATTCTTCAAAATAATGTACATGACTGAAAAAAGTATTTATGGTTTAATTACTGAGTTAAAATTTTAATGATGATACAGCACAGAGGGCCGGCATTAATTATGAGGAGCCTTAAGAACGCAGAACGCTCTCCTCCCCCGGTGGCAACACAGCTCTCCTCTGACCCTACCAACTCCCAGCTCACTAGGGCCTGAAGTAAACGATCCGCTACACTGGTCTGGGAACAAATCTGCTCAGGTGCAGTTGCAGCCCTGCGCCCTCACCCCCCAAGAAAAGAAAACCCGAAGTGGGAGGATTCAAGGCACCGCGTTTTTAGAACAGCAAATTGCTCAGGACCAACGGAGAAGGCTGCAGCAGCAAGCTCTCTCCTGGTCACACTCCTGCACGGATGGAGTTGGGAAAGCATTAAGATATGCTGTGAAGACGGAGAACAAAACAGCTATGGGAGAGACAGGGAACAACCAGAATCTAGAAAATCTTTGTAAAAACCTCTCTCTTCGAGTAGGGTCTTTCCAAAAAATTCTGGGAACCCCTAGCATGAGGTAGAAAATATCTAAAATTCAACCCATCAAAAGGCTGGGGTGGTGTACACAGTACAGGATGGTTACTGTTGTATTACAAAGGCCTCCAGAACACTTACAACAGTTATTGACCAATGGTGAATGAGTATCACTAAAGTACTCTGAACTAAAGCTCAAGGTGGAGAAAATTCCTCTTTAATTTCAACTTCCTTCCAATCTGGGGGGAAAAAAATCTTATAAATCTTATTAAAATGGTAAGTCAAATATATGTAAATACATTCATATATACTTTATGGTACATGCATATATGACTGTGTGTACCTCCTGAAAACAGAGAACTATATACCCTGAATATATGTCAAGAGAAGAATTAGCCAAAAAAAAAAAGCTTTTCTGGCACAATTCATCAAAATAGATGAATCTATAAAAAGAAGGGGTGGAAAAAGAAGACTGAGGTCATCCTATAAATCTAAGTTGTTTCACACTTGCTTTCCAACAAGGAGACTTATTACTTAACAACATTAAAACAGAATTTAGAAATTTTCCCCACATGCCTTTGTTACATTTTGCTCTGCAGATACTTATTTGTAAGAGAATGAGTTTTGCCTCCAGATGCAGAATTTAAGTTTTATGTTGTCTTCTGGGGCTTGCTAAATCGTGTATGAAAGGAGTTTTACTTTTTTTGAGAAAAGTATTCTGGACCACAGGGTATTGCCCAAAACAGATCTTATTTAAAACGCACTCACGTTGTATGCATCGATGATCAACTGAATCACATTGCTAGAATTTGCAGATAATGTTCCTACTGCTGACTTAGGGATCAAATTTTTCAGTTCCTGCAATTAAAAGAGAAAACATAAAATACAAGTACTACTCATTCAACTAATTAGCATCTACTGAGTACTTACTATTTATTTTTAAATAACAGTTCTCGATACATTTCCTAAATAAACTCAAGGAGTCAGACCTAAAAACAACTAGCTTTACAATGTAACTAAAATTAATATACATCACTTTTTTTTTTAGCTGGTGACATTTTCCCGCATTTCAATTCAGACATATCATTTTGCCTCTAATGACTAAACAAAAAGGGTCTAGAAACGTCTTCCTCTTTTGATCTCACATGTATATATTTACCTTGTAAACGGGCTGAAATTCTTCAGTAACTGCAAAAATCGTCTGAATGTTATTTTCACTTAGTTTTTGGACAAGGTGAGCAATAGAAGGATAATCCTAAGAAATTAAGTAATAAAATTCAGTATGTAATTACATCCAATCTACTCCAGGTTTTCAGTACTTGCTGAAAATAATGATTTGCAGATATCAACTGGATTACTTACAAAAGACTGCTTGAAACAACACAAATTATTGCTGAAGTGGGTGCTGTCTAGTGGGTTTCTAATCCTCTTCTATCTTTATATGTAAATTTTAAATTTCCATAATAAAAAGACTTTAAAGAGCAAGATTATCTGTGTATATTAAATGTCAGAACAATGAAAGTAAAGAACTGCCAGTAATTAAAGGTTATATTATCTACGTATCACTTAAGAAAAAGACCAAGATTCAGCAAGGTTTAGATTTCTTCCAGACCTCGAATAATTTGCCAATCTTTATTTTCAGTAGAGGCAGGGTGCCTGCTTTCTTAAATCATGTATAAATAAGACAAGGAGTGTTAAGACTATACAAGTGATTTGATTAGACATAATATCAAGCTTGCTACCCCCTGACGTACGCGAGTGAGAGGAGACAGCTCTGGGCTGAGGCGCAGAGTCGGGAGTCAGCAGCTCCCTTCACCCCCGGGCCCTCATCTACACGGAAGGAAGCAAGCACAAAGCCAGAGACTCAAAACAGCAACACGAGCTTTCCTGCACATTAGGTCAGGGCCCAACTCACCAAAATAACAAAACCCCAAACCCTGAAGAACCCACGAGCCAGTCACCCACAATACACTTCGTATTAGACCCTAAACCCAACCTGAATCCATTCAATATGTAAGGAGCTAAGCACTTACATAATAATGGCTCATGGTGTACACATCATTTTCCAGGTGACACTGTCCATCATTTGGTAAAACAATGCCACCAAGTTTCCCATCTCCAGCAAAGTGAAACCCAGCATCCGTGGAAAACACCAGCAGCCGTGTCACATTCCTCCAGCCAATCAATGACTCAAAAAGAAAAGGATTTCAATTTTAAAATACTACCCACAATTCAACATAAATCTTTTCATCTTTCTGTAGGCTACCTCTACATCTCAACCTAATTCCGTACCTTCTCTTTTCACGATGCCAATATCCTTGCGGATGAAGGCACAGAGACCACTGAATAAAACTCCCCCACCTCACTGTAAAACTCCACCCTGCCTGGCTGTCCACCTCTCTCAGCTCTTTTTTAAAAACTGTATCTTTTAAAGTCCATGTCTCTCTCCCCATTAGAAAGTACACTCGCTGTGTGCAGGGCAGGGACCACCATCAGGTTTTGTGCTTCATCTTATCTTCAGCGGTCAGCACAGTGCTTGGCACATAGTAGGTGCTTAATGAGTAAATGCAAATGTCTCAGCCCACACCCATCTTGGCCCAAATATCACTCTCTCATTCCCATCCATCCTTGCTCCACCTTCCGTAGCGTATACTTTATCAGCCACCACATTAGGCCTTCCTTTTTTAATTACAGAAAAAAGTACCTTCTCCAAAGACTTGCCCTGCTTAATTCCACCCATTCTAACCCATCAGTACTGCTTATTTATTCATTTATTTTATTTTCCACCTTATTCAGCAAAGAATTTAAAGTAGCAGTAAAATCCTCTAATATGGTAATTTTATAATCACATCTGTCTAAATACTCAATTATATCTGTATATATCCTCATAAGACTATAAAATCCTTGAAGGCAGGAATTAAGTTTATTAATGCCGGCAGTCCAAGTGGAATGTCTCTTTTTCATGGAGAGAAGTGGAACAGTTACTCTCAGTCAGCATGAGGAAAACCGAGAGTAGCGGCCACAGATGCTATGGCTTGTTCTAATCCCCAGGCTGAGGCACAGGTAGAGGCAGCCCAGAGAATGCTCTCTCCACAGTGAGCTGCTAACAGGATCACAAATGAATGGCTGGAGAGAAAACAAGCATCAGGCTGGGCACTACCTGGAATATCACTCTCTTCCCCTTTAAAAGCAGAGACTATCCTTAAATTGCAACTACCCCAGTGAGAGGTCAAGAGTAACGATAATCTAATAGTTAATATTTGCTGGGTGCTTAGTGGCACTGTATATGGATTACCGTATTTAAACTTCGTAACAACCCTATGAGGTTTATCTGTTATTATCCCTTCTTAAGGAGAAGGAAACAGCCCTCTAGAATGGCAAGGAAATTGCCTAGTGGATGAGCAGTGATGGGAACATCTGAAGCCATTTCCTAACAGTCTAAGGACTGTTCTCTTAAACACTATACCATATTATCATCTTGGGTATCAAGTTACACATTAAAAATTGGTTGGAAAATAACCATTAAGAAGCATCTGGAATCCAGGAAGGTCTTCTAGAGCATAGGGGTACTCTAGGGAAAAAGGAGCGGGGGGTGGGGGGGGGGGCGGGAATGAGACAGGTACTTAAACTTTATCTACCTCACAATGTTTTCTAGTTTCAGCTTCAGCTGAATCATTAAAAGGTCACCTCAAAATCATCACCTGGTAAATGGGTCATAAAATTCTAACCACTAGTCCAATGGAGATCAGCTTACTACTACTGAAAATCTTGCAATTAAAATTACAATTATATGACTTCTCAAAATACCTGTTCTCATACAGATTTCAAACTAAGACTTAAAAAGTTCTTTCTTTTTGAATGACTAAGACATGGGGAAGACAACTCTCAAAGATGATAAGCAGAAGAAAACTGACCAGAGGAAAATGGTGTCTGAGACACAGTCCATTTGAGCACTTTAAATGCTCCTGGAGCCGTCCCAGATAACCCCAACTCCATCTCAGGCACGAAGCCGGAAAGCTAGGGTTCCTGGGCCTCTTCTAAACACCTAGAGCACCAGCTGAAGCTAAACTGCCCCGCTGTTTCAAGTGGTGAGCATCCTGGCTTTTAGAACCCTGTGTAAATGAACTAACTGCCTGGTTTAGATAGAGGCATAACGATTAACTATGCTTTTATAAAGCATTCGTAGTTGGAGGGAACTTAAGGGATCAGTCAAGTATGCTACAGTAATTAAGGTAATTTCTTCTGACAGCAAAATCACACTCAAAATCCATACAAATAATATCCTTTTGTAGAAAATGAATGCACTCACTCCACAAACTGCAACTTGCATGATTGCATCAAAGCCACCTTCTGGAGAATCCAAATTTCCAGATATGCGCTGTTTACCAACAAGTTCATTAAATACCTCCCCTTTATCAGTAAGGCTGAGCACATTTTTATAGCTAAATGGGCTGGTGCAGTTCTGTTCACTTGTGCAAGGGTTCCTGAGTTTAGCTGGTGTTGTGCTAATGTAAGGCATCACGGTTTTCTCCACAAATGAGCCAAACCCTGTGAAGGAAAATGCACACACAGTGATGACAGATGGAGGGTAGATGGATGGACGGATGGATAAACTGCATGAAAAAAATCAAGTACATTACCACCTGTAAGTTAATCTTTTTCTTTAATAAGAAATAATAAGGGTTTTAATAATTAGGTTTGGAAAAGAGATCACTGTATGAAAAATCCAGGTCTGATGTGAGATTAAGGCTGTATAGGCAGGTGTGGCCATACTAACTAGTACTGAAAAAAACTGTAATCAACATGTTTATAAAATATATCAACAAACCAATGCATAAATTCCTGTGAAAACATGCAAGCATTTTATTACCTATGTGGTGTAAGGTGTGTCAAATAACATGACGCCTACAGTAACAGAGGAACAAGGAGGCGGAAAAATTATTAGATGTGTGACAGGAGTATCAGTTCTCTCAAAAAGAAAAGACTAAAACCTGGCCTATTTATCTCACATGCATGTGGTGAAGAACAAAACTGCCAGTATTTATACAAATGAAAACTATTAATTTTCTCAAAATTCCTACCAATTCGGAAGTCTGAAGTAATCCTCCTCATTTCATTCATCAAATCAGTGCCAAGACTTTTCACATTCTCCAAGTCGTCTTTCATAGAGTAGGAGAGGTCCATAAGGTAGTAGAGATCGATGGGATAGTCTTCAGCTCGCTTGAATTTTAATGTAAATGTCTGTGGCTCCCCTAATTAAACAGAGAATAGAAAAGAAAATTAGCTTGCCAACAATCAAAAAGGGAATGAGAAAAACCAAGTAAATTCGATCGATAAGGTATACACTATAAACTGTATTGTCGACACAGTTTTTACAAAAACCTGGGCATTCCACAGGTAACTGAATAAATGGAGGTGTACTCATTTCAATCACAAATGCTTAAAATGCCAGGCCCCGGGGACGGTGAAAAAGACAGCATTCCCCATCCACAGCAGGCAAGACAGGCAAAGAGTGGGTTGGTAACTATGACAGAAGAAAACAGACAGCCAGAACAACGTAAACTAGACTGGGTGGGTGAGGCAGATACACTCCAGGGTACACCTGACTTTTCAGAGACTAACGTTATGAAGTGAAGACTCTTCTTTGTTTGATGGGATGCACTATATGCAGGGAACAACATGACCTGATTTTCACGGCAGAAAACCTGAAGAATCGTTTTAAAGATGATTATAGAGACAAAGAAACTTGTTAAGAAACTATGGCAAAAATCTAACGAAAAGAATACAAGGATCTGAAACAATGAGGAAGGAGAAGAGATGTACCAGAGGTGTGAGATATAATCCACGCAGAAAATACACGAGAAGGAAGAGGTCTGGGTGAAAAGTCATTAAATTTTTAACTTGCAGATTTTCTCTATATAGACTTCTAGTTGACAGTTGGATAACTGGGTTTGGAGCTTAAATGCCTGTGTTACAGCCCACAAGTGGCTTTAAAGCC